>NC_045542.1:97451879-98925212 GCF_009769535.1 Thamnophis elegans
CCTCAGAGTGGTAACATCTCTTTTTATGTCTTATTTAAGATAGCATCAGAGAAGAGCCTTTGCATAGTGAAAATAAGACACCCGTTCAGCATGTGGGGGAGTACGCATGTGTGGAAAGGCCACCTGGTTGTAGGTAGTCTTTGGATTGCATGCACCTCTCCTCCCCATCTTATTTATTTGGTTCATAGTTACAACTCTTCGACATCAACTGCATTATAAAAGTTTACTATATGGTGTTGTGTATGTGTGCACCTTCAAATCAGTCTTGAAACTCAGTAACTGCCTAGAACAGTCCCTGCAGCTCTCTTGGCAAGATTTCCAGAAATGGTATGCCATTTTCAGTTTCCGAGGGCTGAGAGAAAGTGACCGGCCCAAAGTCACTCAGCTGTCTTTGTGCTTAAGACAGATTTAAAATTCATGCTCTTCTTGTTTCCAGTTTTCTACTTTAACTACTACACCAATTGCTGTAGTCACCCAACTGTGTTATAGTAAAATCATGTACGGCAATATTCTTAATCACAAATCATTTCATGGACACAAGCCTTTCCATTGCCAACCCTTTTTATTTTGGATTGACAGACCCAAGGAGAAAAATAGTTACAACTTAAAAGAGGATTTGAGTGTTACCAAAACAATAAAGTCATGGATCACATCCAAATTTAAATCCAGAATAAAAGACTTTTCTGCCGTGGCTCCTGCCCTCTCCTCTGAACATTTCTCATAGATGAAGAGATATAAATTATAGAACATTCACTGACTTGGAATTCAATTTCAGTGAGCCCAATAAAGATTTTTCATATTATTTCTGTAAAATATGACAAAATTATAATATCTACATGCACGTACACATTTGTGCTGCAATAGATTTTCCAGAAATTTCATAGATGTAGCCATATTAACAGGACACAGTCTAAATCAGTGTTTCTCAATCTTGGCAATTTTTAGATGAACTTCAATTCCCCAAATTCCTACCCAGCAGGTCTAGCTGAGGAATTCTGGGACAAAGTTCTCCTATCTTAAAGAAGTCAAATTTGAGAAATGCTGGCTTATATGCTGCCCTGCCAAAATTGGGAAATTTTGAATAGTCAAGATTTTCAACCTTAATTTATCAAGTCACAGAATATATTACCTCATCTATAGTCACTCATCTTGTATTATCTCAAAACTCATGCCATACTCCCTAACCTTTGTATATGCCTTATTTTCCAAAATGAGACAAGCCATGTTAAAAAAGACTGCACACAAGGGGTGGAGCTAAGCAAAATTCAGAATAAAAGTGGGTGGGTGAATGAGCATAGACAAAAAAAATCCTCTGAAAAAATTAGTAATGCTATGTAAACCTATTGTGAAAATAGCTAAGTCCATGGTGACTGATTTTAAAAGAAATACTTGGATTTGTTTCACAGAGAACACATTTAAAAAAAGACACAGGACATGGTAGAGATTACAGCTGCTCTTCTTCAGTGTTGACTGTTTACAATTTTTAAAAAAGTGTGTAATGACATGAGCCTCAGTACAAGACTAAGACTATCAGCATCTGCATTTACAGCCAAGCAACCTGAAATTAAGAAGAAACTTCCTAACAATAAGGACAATTAACCAGTGGAACAGCTTGCCTTCAGAAGTTGTAGGTGCTTCATCACTGGAGGTTTTTAAGAAAAGACTGGACAACTACTGAAATAGTACAGGGCTGTGATGGCAAACCTATGGCATGCATGCCAGAGGTGACACGCAGAGCCCTCTCTGCTGGCACATGCACCATTGCTCCATGTCAGATCTCTATGGTGTTTCTTTTGTGAGCTTTTCTTTCCCTGCAAATGACGAAACAGAAGATCACGAAAGAAAAAGATCTTGCTGGTGTTGGGATGCCACGCCTCTCGCTGGCCAGCTGGTCTTCGGGTCTCTGCTGTGCATGTGTGCATGCTCACACATAGGCATGTGCATATGTGTGTGCATACAGGCACATATGTCTGCATGCACGTGTATCTGTGCATGCAGGTGTCCACACATGCGCACGCTGCATGCACCTTTCAGTTTGGACATGCAGAATTTGGGCACTAGCTGTCTAAAATCGTCTCCTGCTTCAGCAGGGGGTTGGACTAGAAGATCTCTAAGGCCAACTCATTCACTCATTGAAAAACCTTAAACCTTTAAAAAAAAATTCACATGAACCCACCCAAAATGTGTTTTTCTAACAAAGGGTCAGGTACAGCACCAAGAATCAGTTGGATAAAACCAGGCATTCACACTGGAGGCCCAAGCCACACCCCACAAAAGCAGATCCCCATCTCGTAATTGTTAAGGAGGTGCATAGAACAGTCACAACCAATTGCTTTTTACTTTCTGCTGCCTAAGTGCCTGCACCCAAACAGCAAAGGCAGCTGCTTCTCCTAAAGCCAGGAAGTGCCTTCTGCCCAGATAGTCATGGCATGAATGTTCTTTGATGGCCTAAACTACGCCTCTTTTTAAAAAAATCTATAGTGTTTTAAGTAATCAACCAACGTTAAAGCAATTGGGTTGTACAGGGTGGGGAGTATAAGAAAAGAGCCTAGCTTGAAAATAACCATCTCCTTTTCAACCCCAACCCCTCCCTGCAAGACGAAAGAGCCTGCCATGGGTTCATCTTTGCTACATTACAGCTGCACAACCCAGGTGTGCTAGAGGTAGGAAGGGGAACACCCTCTTTTCTCACTGGCTTCATGTGCACTTATGGCAGGGAGAGGGAGGGAGGGTTGGGCAAAAGACCTTATTGCTCTGCAGGTTTGGGTCCTTTAGGCTGTATAGAGAATTTCACATGGTAGCGCCCATAATGGGCCAAAAGCACACACCTCTCAAATTCGTACCTGGCATAGATTTTCCACTGCATCCAGACTGGACATCATGCGCTTGAGAGAGAGAATTCAAGCAGGCAGACAAGCCAGTAATGCTTATAAAAAGACACTTCACGTGGTACTTAAACTGAGGAGAGTGAAGGCAACAGGCTTCTGAAATTGCTCTCAATTAAATACACTTATGTCAGGTCGACATCTCCACTCCAATCAAAATTCTAGTGGTGTCCTCCATCTGGTTTTTAAGAGTGGTGTTCCTAGCAGTAATTTTTCAGATGTTTCATGAAAGAATGACCTACAGGTGGAAAAATGGGTGTGAGGTGGGGGAGATTGGTAATATAGAAGCAAGAAGTCTAAGGGTTTCAAGATAATTATGAAAATCAGCCTCTCTCTCACTCAAGTACATGCAGAAGACTACAAGGGCCTGCCTATTTCTTCTGCTGAATAAAAATACAAACCTGTTCTTGATTTGGGGGGAAACTATCGGCATAATGTGTGTGCCGTCTCCATTGTCACTGTTTTGGCTTGCCACCAAATGGTGGTGTCCTGAGTTTATATGTGAAGGACAGTGTCAAGCAAAGCTGTTGGTTTTGCTGTCGTCCCTCATTAGGAATGTCACCAGCCCGTCGGAAACCATCTGCCACCAATTACAACAGTGATGTAGGTACAGGAAGGAGGCTTGGGGAGGTGGTCAGTTCTGACAGGCGGGTCATCTGGCCCACTTTATGGAGCACATTAAACAGGAGCATGTGTCAGTTGAAACAAGGAGCTGAGTGATAAGGCAGGCGAGTCCACTGTCTCAAAACCTTGGCAGCCCCCCTTCCCTCCCGCCTGCCAAACAGCTGTTGGCTCTCTCTGATCTGGCAACTTGCCTGATTTAATGTGAAGCTCCTCAAACTGTTTGGTGAACATTTTCTGAGAGGTCCAGCTATGCAGCTGATTGCGGAGGGAGGCTGTCAGTGATAGGGAAGCGGAATATTATCCTGTTACCAAGCAATGCAAGGTTGCTTCCCTTTTCCAGCCTTCCAACAGGTCTACTTAACTCCCACATTTCTTCCTGCCTGGACTAGTCTGTAGTCTTTTCTATTTAACAGATTGAAACCAAATCCAGACAAGTTGTAAAAAAAGAGGCTTATTATTTACATTAAAGCAAAAATTTGATGTAATTGAACAACCTGAACATGGTAATAGCAATACTAAAATACGATGAGATGATGGAATGCCTGAATCTATGATAGATTTTTTAAATTTTATTTTGCTTTCTATAACTATACTGTAACTTTGTAAACCATAAATTTAAATGAAATATATATTCCTTCTATCTTTCTTTTTAATATTTTATTCGTGTGTGTATAAAAGTTTATCTTTAATTTTTTTTCATTGCCTATTTATGTCAAGCTGGAACCAGTTACCATATTTTCCATAGAAATATCACTTGGCTATAGATTTGAATAATGCTACTATTTCATGGGATTCATTATCTGTATTAATCAAGACCTACCCTGTATTCATATGTCATGCCTTTATGCCTACAAAGACCAAAACTCTGAAAGGAAAGTTATTTACTTATGATACTACCTGGAAGCTAAAGTTGGATTTTGAAGAAGCAGGATTGCAAAAGTATTGACCCTCAAACTTTAGTGTTAGAGAAGACACCTGAGAATACCATGGACATTTAAAAAATATGGATTATTGAGCAAATCAATCCAGAATTTTCACTAAAAGCAGAAATGACCTGGTTCAACTTATATTACCTTCAGACCCATTAAATGAAGATTTAGCTCACAGGAAAAGGCTCTAATGCTGGGAAAGGTGGAAAGAAAAAGAAGAGGAGGACAATCAAACCAAGATAGGTAGATGCAGTTATGGTGCTGATGAGTGCACTATGAGAAGACCTGAAAGACCAGGTTAAGAATAGATTATCATGGAGAAAATCTATGTGATTAGGAGTCAAAAATGCCTTGGTGACACCTAATAAATACTTAATCTGTTCTGTAATTCAATCCTTGCTCCTTCTCTTTATATGACTAAATAACTTCAATCTATTTTTTTTTATACTGGTCCCTCAACTTTTGCATTCCACTCTTATTAACGGCATCCATTCATTCTTGACCCTATTTTTTTCCATATTCACATCTTCCCATTCCCACTGAATTTAACTTACTGTTATATTTCTCCAACTTTTATTTCAAAGGGGCCGAAGGATACTTTTACAATATATAGGTAGTTTGACTTTTTTTCTATAAATATTCTATCAATCCATGTACTATCCATTATCTTTCCACCAGTATTTGCATATTAAATTTTCCCCCATTTCCAAATCTTCAGTAAACAGTTCCCCAAGTTACGCAAATTATCATATAAATCAATGAACTACAGTAATTGGAACCAGAATTTCCGTTGCAAGCAATGCAGTTTTGAAGCATGGCATCATATAAGCATGCTGCTCAACACTGTTCCAGCAGACTCTGGTTACCATCATGAAGCGACTCACTGCCGATTATTAAGCAGGGACCTCAAGTAAGTGCAAGTTCTGAATTTCTGTTGGCTTTCCCAATGGACTTTGTTTGTGGGGTACCAAGAGAAAAAGTGGCAAAGTGCAATCCTGTGACCTTGGGACACTGCAATGGGCAGAAATCTAGGCCGGTTAAAAAATGCCTAGATCATAATCATGTCACTGAAGTATCACATTTAGTCATGAGTCATAAGTACCACACATTTAGCACTGTCATAAGTTTGAACAATCATGGGATAAGAGTTAAATGAGGACCAGGTACTTATTTTTTCATCATTTATAACTTACAATCATTCACTCCATCTTCCTTATTAAACATCGTTTTCTCGATCTTTCAAATATTAAGTTTTGAATCTATACTTCTTGCTGCATAACATAAATTTTCAACACTTTCTGCAAATCATTTGAGTTCTCAGTCATTGTAAAATGTCATATTTATATGCCCATGCATATTTCCAACAACCATATATTTAACATCACTCTGTTTTCTTTATGCATTCATTGAAAAAATATATTAAATAACCATAGAAAGATGGCATATTCTTTTTAAATGTCTTCTATGTGTTGGATCATTTGCAAAATATTTCATTTTTTCTCGTGCACGTTTGACTTTCACCATAGGCTGTTCAACAAATTTAAAACCAGCCTTCAACTTTATATTCACCCAAATGTTCCTTAATTCAGTCCTATTCACTTACTCATACTCTTTAAATCAAGAAACATACAAAACACCTTTTCTAACATTTCATGACAGTTGAAGAGCAAAAATTTGGACTGCACACCACCTGCCTGATATGCACTGCATTGCACTTCCTTTTCTTGTACCCTTTCTGTCACATTCTGAGCCAATTAACAAAATCTCCCATGTAGTTTTTGTATTTAATGTTATCTTTTTTACTCCTAGTTAAGGGAATACTAGTGACATTTTCCCAATTATCAGGCACAAATGCAGTCTTTGCACATACACTATGTGAGATATGATGCACCTTCTCTAACAAAATACAACCATATTTTAACATTTTTCCAGTTGCAGTATATAAGCAGCCAACATTTATACAGTATTTAACTCTATGTTTTCATCATTTTTATTCAGATACTAATATTCATTGTATTTGTTTCTTTTCCATTCCTTGGCAGATCCCTTTCATTCATGGAAAAGTGTTTAAAACTCTCCTTCCAGGACTTCCTAGCTTCAGTCACATCCCAGATCACATCATGACTTTTATCTTTCATTCCATTTCCCCTGCTGTGGGTTCCTTGTTTAGTCCAATTCACCCACTTTCAAAACAGTTTTTCACTTCATCACCTGATTTTTCACTCTCTCCAAGGGAATGGGTACTGCAGAAGGACAAACCCAGGAAAGTCACTTAATCAACCTCAGAGAAATAATGGGGGGGGGGGGGGGCATGGCCTTTGGCAGCCAGGCTGCTCTATAGACGTGTACCTTGTTAATTATGTACCCTCGTGGTTGCCTTTGGATCTTTTGGCTCCTCTGGAATTCTGGAGCTCTTTCACTCTTGTGAATGCTTTGATCTCCTTTCTCATCCTTAAGAATACTTAAAAGGTGTCTTAAAAGATAGCCTCACCTTTCAAAGTTGAAAAAAATCTGCCTTTCCAGTGGAAAGAACACTGATTTAACACCCTTGGTAACTTGTCAGAGCAAACACAGGTGTTTCTTTTTTCTTTGCAGATTTTTAAAGAGCAGTCTTCCCAACTGTGCTACAGCCTAGCTGTGCATGAAGTATGTCAAAATAAATAAATGGTCAATCTTCCAAGCCTGAGTGATAACAGGGCAATTTCCTATTTCCAGCCAGCGAGCTATACCCCATCAAAGGTGAAGATGAAAGGTTCATCAGGAGGAAAAACAGTGAATAACTTTCCCACCTCACATTCTTTCCCACAGTGACAGAATAAGACACAAAAACATCACAAAACTGTTAAGAGGGAAATAATAAAGATGCCATTCGTTCAGGTTGGCAATTGTGTCACATAAACTTAGCCATTATGACAAATGTCTTCTGAATGTTAGCTTCTGCCAACATTTTGTGGTCAGGGAAAAGGAGGGTTTAGGCCTACAATAGCTGGAAGATGGGAAGCTTTTCTTTCCCACTTGGATTAAGAAATGGAAGAAAATGGTATTTAAAATGAAACCAAAATTTTTAAAAAAACTTGGCTTATTAATTACACTCAAGTGTCAAGCTGCCTTTGCTCACTCCTCATCTTAAAGTAACTAGCAGGGCAGTCAGTCCAGTAGCCATGTCACTCAAAATCAGGCTTGTTTAATGGACCTTCCACCTACATAAGCAGAAAAAGGATTGCAGCCTAAGACCCATTTTTACTTTTGCCATTATAAATTTAGCAGTTTGATTTGATGTCATGATGATTTACTTCCACTTTCCAAAACTTTTCAACTTCCACGGAAAGGCCACCTTATATCCTGTTGTCTGTATTGTTCTTCATTCTTGGGGCTTTGTAAAAGGAAACCCCGACTTCTAAGGAATCTTATTTGGGTTGATATGTGGCTAATAACACGCTAAAATATTAGTGATTAGAAGGTAGGAAGATACATTCACCAATCCTCTCATTTGCTCAGGCCTCCCTCAATTTATGCCTGAATGGAAACTGCACAATCTGCATTTGTTCCTGAAAGTAGGTCACTGGGGAAGCTACGCTACCCACCTCCCACCGCACAACAGGACAAGACCCCGCCTGACAAATCCTCATGCTTGTCAGTTACTTCAGAGTGTAGTCAAAAGCATAATAAGCCAGCAAATTGAAGAAATCTCCCTTGCTGCTTTGCTGGTGTTTCTGGCCTAGGCAGGGCTCAGAGTTCAAGGCCGACGGGTGAGAAGCATGAGACAGAAACACAGCAATCTGGCCTAAGGTAGCCATTTTTCCACAGAAAATTCCCCAGCTAGGGATGTCACACTGTGCTGTGACAAGAGAAACTGTTTGGGTACTAGCTGTAGATGCAATTACAAGGAAAACAGGAGTTATTGAAAGTCTTTTGCAACACAACTGTAGGAAAGGACAATGGAGATGGGGGCGGGGGAGAATATCAAAATGGTTTATAGGCCATCTTTAATTTCTGCACACATATTACAGAATTTAAATGAGGGCTTAAGAGCACAGTGGAGGAAGGGGAGACAGCAAGTGATTAAAGGCAGAATGCGCTGCACTGGCAGAGAAGGCTACTATTTGGATGGGTTAGTGGAGGGAGACCATTAATAGCAGTCAGAGAAAGGGGGCAGCTGCCAAAGGGTAGGAGAAAAGCTACAGAGCCACAGTGGTACAGTAGTTAGAGTGCAGTACTGCAGGCTACTTCGGCTGATTGCAATTTGGCAGATCTAATCTCACCAGGCTCAAGGTTGACCCGGCCTTCCATCCTTCCGAAGTGGGTAAAATGAGGACTCAGATTGTTGGCAGCCTTTTGTCAGCCGTAATCTCCTGAAAGCTGCATCCCATGGCAATGGTGAAGGTAGCAGGCGCTAAAGGGGAGGTCAGAACCAAGACGCTACATATTCTTTATATTTTGGAGCATCTGGTCTTCTTTCTGATACCCTCTTCTCTTTCTCGCCACACCCTCACACCAGGGAATGGGCAGGCTGCAGTCCCTGGGGAGCTATACTGATTCCTTGCCATGGCCCTTGGAATTAGACTAACTGTGATCTTGCCTTCCAAAGTGTTTCTAGAGGCTTCTCACTTAGGCTGGTGAAAAGTGCATGCACCTTCTCCTCCATTCCTTGACAGTGGGACATCCTTTTGGATGATTCTCCCCCTGCATTCACTGATCTTGGTAGATCTGCCATTCCTTACCTCCCTTTTAAGACAAGGTGACAAAGCATCTAGGAAACAAGGTTTCCTAATTCTCTAAGTTTAAAGTAAATGTTGATTTCAACAACTTTATTAAACATATCATTATAACAATTTGGAATAAAGATAAAGTAAATTTCTCTGAAAACATGCCTCTGTGGATGTCCTGCCAGGAAGCTATTTTAAGAAAATAAATGGTGGTAAGGCCAGACTAGTGGACTTATAGTCAAATAATATTTTTCAGTTATGGTGACACTATCATCAAATCCAAAGAGCAGTTGGAATTAGAAGGACTTCTTTGTACATTTACAATTCAAAGAAATGGTTTAAATTAGATTTTTTTAAAGTTATGGATTTGATTTTGCAGAAATGAACAATTCTGTAGTAATGATGAACATAGCTAAAGTTTATAAGTTATTAAAATTGAACTTAGAGAATGAGTATGTGAAGCATTGTATATTTCAGTGTGCAAAGAATTCTGTATATAATGGGTCAATGAAAATGTCATAAACACATACCAGTTGCCAAGTGCATGAATTTTTATCATATGATCATGGTGGCGCTACAACTGTCATAAATGTGAAAAACAATCATAAGTCACTTCTTTAGTTCTAACTTCAAATGGTTACTAAAGAAATAGTTGTAACTACATGTATATCCTTCTGATGGCACTTTCAGACCTCCATCACCTGCAACAGAACTGAGCAATGCCCCAGGAGCCTACATGATTCAAGGTAAGACTTGAGAGCTGTTGTTACCCCTCAGAGCTGTCTGTGCCTGGAGAAAGCGGGAGAAGAAGGACACTAGGCAGCCCTACGGTACTACAACATGGGCCATGGCTCCTCACCCCTCTAAGGAAAGCGCTCTCCATAAAGAGCAAGTGCTAAACTTGCAAGATCCTTCGTGGTCAATGGGATGATATGTACTATATGTGGAGTCTCTGGTAGTAGGCCTGCCTGAGTTACTGTAGGATCTTGTATGGATTCTTGCTTGCAAAAAAACTGAGGTGCTTAAGGAGCACTTGTAACATAAAGGTATTGGCAGCAAATATACTAGCCATACAATCAATGGGGTTGCTTTATCAGGAAGATTAGAAACATATATCCCAATCAATAAATATTAACATACAGTATTTTTTTAATTCCTAATGCTGATTTAATCAAAAATATTTTTTTCCAAAGTAAGCTTTCTGCATCATTTTAAAACTATATTTATCCTTAGTCATAGAGATCCAAATTAGCCTTCCCTAATTCTGTGTCTCTCTTCCAACAGAATAGCTAATATTTCTATGGCTTAGATTATAATACACAGGACAGGTGTAGAAGGTGCCAGGGTGTATCTCTCTTCTCCCCTCACACATCCCACCTTATAGTATTTGATCTTTATGTATTTTAATAATTATGTACTTGAAGAGAATTCACTTTGGGAAAATTCAGTATTTTCTATAAACAATAATGTGTTATGAAACACAAAATATGATGGCTACCAGCTTAAGTGATTGTTTTAAAATACAGAAGCTTCTTTGTAGAAGATAAGCCTATGAACAAATGAAGCTGCCTTGATATCTGTGATTGATAAATGTTGAAAAAAAAACAAGACGTGACAATTATATCATCTCCCATTTATTCTTATTCATTTATTCTCCCATTTATTGATCCCATCTGAAAATAGTACTAGACCATGAAAAGACCTTTAGCCTGTTCCAATGGCATTTTTACAGCATTTGTTTTCTATTCCTATTTATATATTTCTATTATTGTTTTGATGCTTGGACTTGTTCTGATTCATTTTATTATTGTTTGATTTATGGTCCCTAGGTAAATTAATCCTTCAGTCTTCATATTATCTTCCTAGGAGCCAAACAATCCTTCAGTTTGTCTAAATGTAGAGAAAGTAAAACACTATCGGGAGCTCTCTTCCAGGAAAGGCACAGGTCCGGGATGAAGTGTGGTTTCACAGCAGAATTGTGGATTTCTTGGATCTGAACCCTTTGTACTTTCCCAGGCCCTGTCATTCTAGTAATTGATAAAGATCCAAGTCATATTTTTGTGAATTTAGATTTCACCATGTAGACTCTTTCCAGGAAAAATATGCAGCATTATATCTTAATTTTTAGAAAAATTGAATTTTCTATTCTATTTTATTAAATATTTTGTAGTGTGCATGAGTAACTCTTTAGTTTCCATTTACTTATTGATTTATCACTTTAGTATATTGTGAGAAAACTATTTTCACATGACAGCTATTATAATTGACATTAAATTAACACTAACGTATTGTACCCAATCTCAAACCAGTATTTTTCCTAATCCATATTTGAAATTTGCTTGCAGTTATTAATTAAAATCTTAATTAAAAAGAATGAGAATGACCATTGGCTTACCTGAAGGGTCATTTTCTAGGCACTGCAAAGAAGAGTCCAAGTGTGGTTCAATACAGCCAATCTGCCCAGGACTGAATTGAAACTTTTAGCTGCACCTCTGGTACTGACCAGTCTCCAGTTTTTTTCAATGAAGGCGTGGAACTGTTGCACGTTGAGAAGTCAAAGAACAAAGTCCTTATGATAAATCCAAAAGAAGTCTGCAACTATGTCCATATGTCCAGTCTGAAAAGTCTGCAACAAATAGTGGAAATAGACCCCAGGGTAGGCTCTACGCAGTGCCCAGAGAACAACCCTTCAGGTAAACCAATGGTCATTTTCCTGGGCGCTGCTTGGAGAGTCCAAGCATGGGACATACCCAAGCTAAATGTCACTAGGGCAGGAAACTGTTGAGTCCAGGGTCTCTCCGCTGGTATAAATGCCCTGAAGGACTCATCTCCCAAATGCCCCCTCTGCAGAAGCAAATTTGTCCAATTTGTAGTTCTGAACAAATGGAGACAAGGAAGTCCAAGTTGCAACCGTGCAAATCTCCTCTATCGATGCCTGGGTTACCCAGGCCGCCATGGTGGCGGCGCTTCTCGTAGAATGTGTGGTGATATGGCATGGCACTGGTTTGGACTGGAGAACGTGGGCAAAGGTAATGCATGCCCGCAACCAACGCCTGATGGTAGGAGAGGAAACTTTGCAGCCTTGGGATGCCAGTTGAAAAGATACAAAGAGCGATTCAGAACGCCAGAATGCAGCCATGCACTTGATGTAATTACAGAGTGTCCTACAAACATTGAGCATGTGACATATTTTCCCTTTAGGATGTTTAGGATGCGGACAAAAATCCGGGAGGCCGATCCTCCACAGGCTAGGCCCTGATGGGGGGGGGGGCTGAACAATTGGCTGTTGGGGTGCTAAGGGGCCCACAGGCACTAACTCCTCCGGCTCCGAAGGGCATGCAAAGAGGTTGGCCTGGTCAGCCATCAAGGGTCCTGGAGAATTTGCCATGGCGAGGGAAGCAGTAGGGGAAAACTCCTGTCCGTCCTCCTCACTATCAGATGCAGGGTGCCCATGACTAGGCTGGGCCTCGGGTGAAGGCTCCCTAGGGGAGACCTGCCTGGAGGCCTGGGCCTGCTGCTGGGCCTTGCTGAACTGCTTTTTAAAGACCTTCTAGCAACAGATGACATCCCTGTCTAGGCCTGAACCCAGCTTCTGCCCCTGCCTGGAATAGGGCTTGCTCCCTTTAATGGCCTCCCGGGCTGCCTTGCCAGCTTGTCTAGAATAGGTCCTGCCAGTGGAGGGGCCTGGCTGTGCTGGATTCTCAGGCGCCTGGTCTACCATGACTGATGTTGTTCAGGAGTAATTAAGGCAGGGAAAGCCTCCACTCACCACCTTCACAGCTGTGAAGGACTGGGTTGTAGCACTCTGAATGAGAGGCACTGAGGGTCACCCGCTCCTCTAGGCGAGCACGGTCGGAAGCAACAAAGACCACAGCGGGAAGACCGATCGCAGCGGGGATTGCTGCGATCACGTGGGTGTCAGAACTCCGATCCACATGCCTCCACCAACAGCTGCCTGTAGCCTCACAGCGCCTGGGCAAGCCCAGGACACAGACTAGGAAGAGTGAGGAAGGGAAAAAAACAAAAGAAAACCCAACGAGGCAAAAGAAAGAAATCTCACCAAACCTGCTCTCTAAAATAAGAAAAAAATAGTTAAAAGAAACAATGGAGAGTCCAAGCAATGTACTAGGATTGAAGAGAAACTTGAAGCGCGTCCACTGGGCTGACTGAATTGAAAAAAACTGGAGACTGGTCAGCACCAGAGGTGTGGCTAAAAGTTTCAATTCAGTCTTGGGCAGATTGGCTGTATTTAACCATGCTTGGGCTCCAAGCAGCACCAGGAAAAATGGCATGTTGTTCAGTGTTTATAGAAAGATGAGGTGTAAAATAGTGTATGTTATTCTCGGTTGAGGAACTGTCTCACAGATTCTAAGAGGTGTACTTCTCCTTTGAATCTTTTACATCATAAGTAAAATTTTGCACTTCCTCCCTCGTTAGTTAGCCACATAAGGAACTATCTTCGAGCACAGATCAGAGTTAGCATTTCCACCTAGCTGACCAGATCAGTCTTTTGTATGTGACTATACATAAATGTCCATAATAGTTTTATAGCAGGCCAGAATCCATGCCAAGCTGGGATATTGAGCTTTTCCTCCTCCTGCCTAGGAACTCCTAGGCTTGACAAGGGATGTAGATTCATCAAAAGTTTGAGAAGATCTATCGGCACCAGCACCAAGTGTATGTGACCATACCAGATCCTCTATTTTCCTCCAGTTCTGCAAAATTGTATTTTTCAGTATGCAGAACAACAAAGCATTATTAGTTAACTTCTTTGGAATTGTGGGCTGACATGCCTGTCAAGGGTGGCCAGAGACAAAAAAGCCTAAATTCCTGCCCCTTTTGTCTCTTATGTAGCAATGGCATTTCAACAAATAGGCTTGCCTAGCAAATTGTTCTATGTTCTTCTCTCTTGTACCCAGCTATTAAAGATGCGGAAGCTCAATCAGTTTTTGTGCTAGGTTACCTTTCCCAAAGACTGGATCAAGGAAGCATGAACTAATTCTGGGTACAGTGACTCTGTACTTGCATTTCATTCACAGTTTTGTTGGATGGTCTTGCAATCTTTTTGAAGCTCCAGGATGATACCCAAATCCTCAAGGCTTTACTTAAAATGGGAGGACCCAGGAGCTGAATGACCCAGGCTCCTTTACATTAGAATAGGATAGAATAACAGAGTTGGAAGGGATGTTGGAGATCTTCTAGTCCAACCCTCTGCCTAGGCAGGAAACCCTACACAACTTCAGACAAATGCTTATCTAATCTCTTCTTTAAAACTTTCAGTGTTAGAGAATTCACATGTTCTGGAGGCAAGTTGTTCTACTGATTAATTGTTCTATCAGGAAATTCCTCCTCAGTTCTAAGTTGCTTCTCTCCTTGATTAGTTTCCACCCACTGCTTTTTGTCCTACCCTCAGGTGCTTTTGAGAATAGCTTGACTCCCTCTTCTTTGTGGCAGCCCCTGAGATATTGGTACACTACTATCATGTGACCCAGAGGTGTGTTTCTACTGGTTCAGACCGGTTCTCCAGAACCGGTAGTTCTGCCTTCAAACAGAGAGCGAACCACTTCTCTTTTTTTAAAAGTGGGCCCGCCCACTCATCCCTGGGTTATACATACCTTTATTTCAGCTTCCAAAGCCCAGCTGATCCAGGGCAGCAGATTGAAATGCTGCTCCTCAGCTGTTTTCTTTTTTTTCTTAGTAATTTTTGTTCAATTGCGTGCACATACGCAGCGAACCAGTAGTAAACCGGTTAGGAACCCACCACTGATGTCACCCCTAGTTCTTCTTTTTATAAAACTAGACATATCCAGTTCCAGCAGCCGTTCTTTATATGTTTTATCCTCGAGTCCCCTAATCATCTTTTTTGCTCTTCTCTTCACTCTTTCTAGAGTCTCCACATCTTTTCTACATCGTGACAACCAAAACTGAATGCAGTATTCCAAGTGTGGCCTTACCAAGGCATTATAGAGTGGTATTAACACTTCACGTGATCTTGATTCTATCCCTCTGTTTATGTAGCCTAGAACTGTTGGCTTTTTTGGCAGCTGCTGCACACTGCTGGCTCATATTTAAATGATTGTCCACTAGGACTCCAAGATCCCTCTCACAGTCACCACTATTGAGCAATGTACCACATATACCAGTGATGGGCAACCTTTTTGGCGTGGTGTGTCAAAAATCGGCAAAAAATCGAGCATAATTCGCATTGTGTGTCACTTCGACAAAAACATAATTTTGCCATTTTTTTCTATAATGCCATACATCTCGCTCCATGTCTCTTGAAAGGGTAGGCCACTGCCACTACCACTCCCTTTACTTAACCTTTGTTTTTTATTTTTTGGGTGCTCCATCAGTGGGCCAGTGACAGCAGATAGAATTATAGATAGCCAATGCTAATGGCGCTCACAGTTCCCATTGGCACTCTGCTGTTCCCTGCTGTGGTGCGGTCGTAACCGACAGTCCCAGGAGTAGACTCTCTGTGCCGGCCTGACTGGAGAGAGGCGCGCACTGTTCCCGCGTTCCTCTCCTGCGGGTCCTCCCTCGCCGCGCTGATGACGTGTGTGCGCACGGCACGCACGCCTTACCAGCAGCCCCTGCGCTCAGAAAGGGGCGGTGGCGATACAGTAAGTGAGTGTGGGCGGGGGAGATCACACGTCCCGCCCCCCCGTTCCTCCAGCACAGATTCTTTCATCCTCGGCGGCCGTGCAGGAGCCGAGGATGAATCGCATGAAATCCTGTGCGTGTCACCCCAAATGGCTACGCGTGTCAGCACTGACACGCGTGTCATAGGTTCACCATCACTGACATATACTGTACCTGTGAATTTTGTTTTTCTTGCCTAAATGTAGAACCTTACTTTTTTCACCATTGAATTTCATTTTGTAAGATAGCGCCCAATGTTCAAGCCTGTCAAGATCCTTCTGTATCTTGAGCCTATCTTCTGGAATGTTGACTATTACTGTCAGCTTGGTTTTGTCTGCAAATTTGATGGGTTCCCCATCTATCCCCTTGTTCAAGTCATTGATGAAGATGTTGAATACTAGGCCTAAAACAGAGTCTTAGGGTACTCCACTGCATACTTCCCTCCATGTAGATGCAGTTCCATTGAGGACCACACGTGAGTGCGGTTGGTCAGCCAGTTACGAATCCATCTGGTGGTGATGCTGTCTAACCCACATTCTTCTACTTTATCTAGTAGTAGGTTATGGTCTACTTTGCTAAATGCCTTATCGACAGTATTCTTCTGATCTACTAATTTTGTCACTTTGTCAAAGAATGCAATAAGATTATTCTGGCATGATCTTTTTTTGACAAACCCATGTTGGTTTTTGGTTATTACTTTGTTTGCTTCTAGGTGTTCGCTGATTTGTTTATTTTTTCCAGAATCTTCCCTTGTATTGAAGACAGGCTGATAGGTCTGTATTTTTCTGGATCTATTTCCCCCCCCCCCTTTTTTTGAACATGGGAACTACATCAGCTCTTTTCCAGTCCTCTAACAGTTCCCCAGTGCTCCAGGATCTCTGAAAGATATAGTTCAGTGATTCTGTGATCTCATCTGCCAGTTCTTTCAGAACCTTGGGGTGTAATTCATCCAGTACTGGTGATTTGAACTCGTCTAGGATAGACATGTGTTCACTTTTCTTTCCTATTTTAACTTGTGTTCCTAATCTGTTTTTTGTGGTGCTGTTTTTGATAGGTTGGACTGTTTCTCCCCTTTGTGTAAAGACAGATGCAAAAAGTGAATTAAGTAGTTCTGCTTTCTCCCTGTTACTTGTCATCTTCTTGCCCCTTTCTCTCAGCAATGGATCAATTGTTTCCTTGACTTTTTTCTTGTTTTTAACACGTTGAAATAAGCTTTTTTTGGTTCTCTTTTACTTTTGTCGCAAGCCTTTGTTCATTGTGAGCTTTAGCTTTCATCTTTACAGGCTTGGGCTATTTGCTGATATTCTGCTTAGTTCTGAACCTCTTTCCACTTTTTATACTTGTCTTTTTTGTCTTTTAATTTGTCAGAGAGTTCTGTATGCAGCTATGTTGATTTCTTTTGAGAGCTGTTATTTTTCTTCTTCGTTGGTAATGTGCTAGACTGGGCTTTTATAATCTCTCTTTTCAAAATTTCCCAAGCTTTGAGTTGTTTTCCCCTTGAGGATTCTCATCCATGGAATCCTTCCCAAGCTCTCTCTAAGTTTATTAGAATTAGCTCTCTTAAAGTCCAAGACTCTACTTTGACTTTGTTCTACTACTTGTGCTTGCATAATGTTGAAATCCAATACTGCATGATCACTTGCCCCCAAGGTTCCTGTAGCTTCAACACCTTCTATCATTTCATCTCTGTTAGTGAGAATTAAGTCCAATATGGCTGATCCCCTTCTTCCCTTCTCTACGTTTTGGAAAACAAAGTTGTCTGCTAGGTTTGTTAGGAACCTGTTGGATCTTCCACTTAGTGCAGAGTTTGTCTCCCAGGTGATGTCAGAGTAGTTAAAATCCCCCGTTATTATTGTGGTGTGCTTCCTACATACCTTAGCTAGCTGACTAGCAAAATGTTCATCTATTTCCTCTGTTTGGTTGGGTGGCCTATAGTATAGACTTATGGCAAAGTCATTTTCTCCCCCTTTAATATTGATCCAAAGGCATTCAAGATAATTTTCATCATTGTTGTGCTCTATTTCTATATAGGGATATAGTTATTTCTTATATATAGTGCAACTTCACCTCCTCTTGTATTTGGTCTATTTCTTTTAAATAATTTAAATCCCTCTAGCTGTATTTCATCCTACCAAGTTTCCATAATGGCAACAATATCATATCTGCCCTCATTTACTTGAATTTCTAATTCACCCTGTTTATTCCTCATATTCTGTGCATTGATGTATAGACATTTGACTCCAATTTGATTGACCCTATGTTTACTGTCTACATAACCTGTGTTGTGCCTGACTGCCCCTACTTTCTTGCCACCTGTTTGATTAGTGCACATGATATGGCACTCACTATTAAATGCTTGGGTTTGCTTGACAGCAAGGTTGATAACTTTACCTGCACAAACATCTATGTTACATGCACTGATAACCTTGTTAATTTTAGATTGCTGGCGACAGAAATGTTCTATATCAATTAATTCTCTGTCCCCGCTGTTCAGTTTAAATGTTTATCCAAAAAAATCTGTGAATTTAATGCCAAGTAACTTGGTCCCTTTCTTTGATGGATGCAAACCATCACTTTTGTACAATTTTTCATGGACCAGCTGCAGACATCATGACTAATAAAACCAAAGCCTTCCCTTTTACACCACTCCTTTAGATAGGATAGCAATTTTTTATTGCTAATGCAATTTAGCATTTATCTAGCCACTACACCCAGAGAACATATATATTTTATATAATACTTCAAAGGCATAATAAAGCCATAAAACATGGCATATGAGTAAATCTACATAGCACACAATTGTTGCCTTTTCATTGTGATAAATGTTTTAAAGGAACATGGTTCCTACTTTCCAAGGACAACATTCTCAGCAACAAATGTGATCTTACAAACAACCAGGCCCTGCACAGGGTGAGCAGTTTTATCTTCAAGATAGTTAATCCTTCCTTTCTGTTGTATTTGTAGATCTCCTTGACTCAGCGGGATGCTGTGGCTTTCATGGTAGTTTCCCCTCTATTTTTGACATTAGATAAGATTTTCTGTAGAAAAATTCCTCCAACACCTCTATGCCTGTTCATGTCTGCTGAGACATTACTGAGGCTTGGCATTATATGAAAAAACATCCTCAAGTGAGAATTACAACCAGCACTACAATTGTTCATGGAGAAATGTAGGATTTACGTTGAGGTAAACACAATAAATCAGGAAAGCATCTTGGTATTCAACTTATTTTGAAGAAAGTGAAGGGAGGTTGATGGAAGTGTACATTTTCCCCGGTCTTACTTGCTAAGACTAGACCATTATTGTTCTGGACCTCCCATTAAGGGTAGCATTGTCCACTAGACTTAGTTCATAGAGTGTTGGGAAATATGAAGAACTATGGCAGGAGATATGAAGAAATTCAGATGAAAGAAGATAGAAGATTGATGGTATGTGTGGGTGGGGATTGTCTTTTGCTCATGGAGAAATAATCATAATTTCAGCTGACTGTCTTTTGTGCAGCATCCGTGAACACAACCCAATAGTTCACATAAACAGCAACTTTATGTTGCCATTCCTTTAGCTATCCCTTCAGAGCAAGGAAGGGACTTTGGGTATATCTGTCATGGCTGCAGACAATGGGTGGAATCAACTTCATAAAACTAATGTTCAATGTGTTATGACTGGTGTTTCCTACTCCAAGATGTGGCCATATGCAAGTCATTTTTTTGATATGCTCAGACCTGTTAAAACGAAACATTATTTATCTTTTATGATTGAAGTGCCGCTTGGAATGGAAAGTCAGGCATTTATAAGAAACTAATCATGATTCAGATCAGGTTGAACTTCTTGGGTGTACAATATATCAAAACGCTTGAAAACTAAACTAGATCCAAGGTGCTATTGAAATCATGTTCGTGATACATATGGTTACATCTGAAAATAACATTTTTCTACATAGTGGTGGAGGCAGCATCCAGGCTGGGTTAACCTTCATCCACTCATCGCGAGGACTGAGTCTGGTAAACTTGTTAAGCCTCGCCCCTGTTGCTAGGCAATCCAGCTTTTCAACTCAGTCCCTCGACTAGGACGGCTGCTTCATCGTCTTTCTCTGGTCTTAAAATCATTGGATTGTTATTTTAACGGGTTTGTGAGTAAGTTGTCAAGAATTGGGCGAGACAGTGACCCCGTTATCAGAAGTCCCTCGCAGGGACAGTGATTTGGGAAGGGGTCTGAGCCTCTAAGCCCTGTCAGGGCGCGTAGGCTGGAGCTAGGGCTGGAGCGACTGTAACTGCTCCAAACGGCTTTCCTCACCTCAAAATCGATGCCGCTTGCTTTGCCTTCGGCTTCAAGTTTCTAACTGCCCTTTCATCCCATTGGAGGTGTTAATTGCTCCCTCGGCTCCCTGCTGAGAACACGCTCCGACGCTCCAGCCCTAGCTTGAGGTGAGGAAAGTCATTTGGAGCAGTTACAGTCGCTCCAGCCTACGCGTCCTGACAGGGCTTAGATGCCACCCTGTCATATGCCAGATTTGCATCTAGGGCCATGGCTTCCTTGGTGGTGTCCTGCAGGCTCCTGTGGCTTCAGCAGTGGCAGGCTGATGTGCGCCACAAGTGGCGATTGGCTTCTGCTCCATTCAAAGGCAATTCTCTCTTTGGGGATGCCTTGGATCCCTATCTGGTGGAGAATAAGGAGAAGAGGAAGGTCCTCCCTACTGCACCTAAGAAGGGCTTCAATTGTCAGGCTCCTTATCCCAGGCGTTCTTCCTTTTGAGGGCAAGACTTTGATTCGTCCTTTCGGAACCAGGACTATGGTTCTTCCTTTTGTGGGGCGGACTATGGGAACCAGGGATATAGGCAGCAGGGAGGTTACTCTTCCAGGCAGAGAGCCCAACCTGACCGCTATCAGTGAGGAAAGTCCTTCAGGCAGGAGGGGGATGTTATTACCGCCGAACCTAGCCCCTGGGGGGCCAGTTATTCCCATTGGGGGTAGGTTAGCCCTCTTTGCTGATGTGTGGGACACAACCACCTCCAATGTTTGGGTTAGTTCAAGGGCAAGCTCTTCTATTAGAGAAGGGCTTGCCCTTGAGTTCATCTCCAACCCCCCTAGGCTCTTCAGGACCTACCCGGTCTCATCCAACCCAGCTCGCAGATGTCTCATGCAGGAGGTGGTCCAACATCTCCTCGACATATGGGCAATACAACCTGTACTGGCGGATGAATGCGGGCTGGGGTTTTACTCAATCCTCTTTGTCATTCCTAACACTTCGGGTGGCTGAAGAGCCATCCTTGATCTTAAAAAATTAAACAAGTTCATTTGTTATAAACGTTTCAAGATGCATTCTTTGCATACCATTTTGGGTTCCATCAGATATGGTGACTTTTTAACTTCAACTGACTTAATGGAGGCCTACCACCATATTCCGGTTTTTCCCCTCCATAGACAGTTTTTCCGTTTTTCTTCTCGGGGGCAGCATTTCCAATATACTGCCCTACCCTTTGGACTGTCCTCGGCACCTCGGGTATTTACGAAGGTGCTAGTGGCCTTGGTCGCGGCACTATGGGAGGTGCCTATTAGAATACAGGCCTACCTTGATGACATTCTTATTCAATCGTCGTCACCTTGACAGGCAAGAAGGGGCCTAGCAACCACCATTCAGGCTCTTCAGGATCATGGGTTCTTGATCAATGTACCCAAGAGCTACTTCCATTCATCCACCAGGTTGGTACATTTGGGGGCATTGATAGACAGAACCGAATGCAGGGTTTTCTTGTCCCGCAATCGACAGGACTCTCTCAGGGCCTTGGCAGTTCAGGCGTCCAGGGCACGCAGGTGTTCCTTGGCTTCCCTCTCTAAATTGCTGGGGACCATGGTGTCGGCCATTGGGATTGTTCCGTGGGCACATTTGCATTCAAGAGACCTCCAATGGTTCCTCTTGCCTTTTCAGAGGAGGAGACTCTGAAGCTGTTCCTTGGCCAAGGTGCGCATCCCAGCGGAGGTCTCCCATTCCCTCAGGTGGTGGACATCTCAGGCCATCACCAAGGGCCGATTTTTCAAGGACCAGGACTCTTTGACTGTCACGACAGATACCAGCCTTTTCAGCTGGGGGGGGCACCTTGAGGCCCAGGTAGCACAAGGCCAATGGGACCAGGTGGACCGCACCCAATAACTGGCTGGAGTTAAGGGTGGTTCACCTGACTCTCCGCCACTTCCTTCCATCGGTGGCGGGCAAACATGTGCTTGTGTTAATGGACAATGTGTCTGCCAAGATGCATATAAACCGCCAGGGGGGTACCAAATCACACTCCCTCATGAACAAAGCCATGAAGTTGGGACTTTGGTCCGAGAGGAACTTGCTCTCTCCCACCGTGGAGCATATTTTGGGGGTGGCGAATATGTAGGCAGATTGGCTCAGCCGTGAGGTTCTGGACAATGTTGAATGGCACCTACAACCCTCGATTTTCCAGGACATTTTGGACAGATTCAGCATGCCGGTGATCAATCTATTCGCCACCCACAACAACACCCAGCTCCCGCAGTTATTCCCTCGGTTCCCAGCACAACGGTTGGAGGGGTTGGACACCTTGGGATGCAGCTGGCCACCTGGCCTTCTATACGCCTTTCCCCCAATGCCTCTTTTTTCCAGAGTAATCCAGAAGATCATTGCGGAGAAGGCCGAGGTCGTGTTGGTCGCCCCCCCACTGGCCACACAGGACTTGGTTTGCCGACTTGCGGACACTCTCAGTGGACAGACTCTAGAGGATCCCTTGGAACAGGATCTCCCTCAGCCAGGGGTCACTGGAACACCTGGACCCTCAATGGTTTCAGTTGACCACTTGGTGCTTGAGCGGAGCATCCTAAGGGGGGACAATTTCTCCTCCAGGGTCATAAAGACAATTCAGGCCGCTAGGCGACCATCCACCGACAGAATATACCATGCCCCTTAGAGATCTTTCTGCTCCTGGTGTTCCGGTAAGACATTAGAACCTACTAAGGCCACAATTCCTCATGTCCTTGAATTTCTGCAGGATGGCTTGGATAAAGGGTTAGCCCTCAACACCATCTGGAGACAGGTGGCGGCTGTCTCATCTGTTTTGACATGTGGGGGTTCTCCTTCCTTGTCTCAACTGCCTACGGTGCACCGTTTCCTTAAGGGAGCATCCAATCTCAAGCCTCTGCAGTGCACAGATATCCTTCCTCGGATTTACCTAAGGTCCTCGAAGCTTTGACTAGAGCTCCATTTGAACTTCTGAGGGATGTTCCTCTCAGGTTCCTGACCTTAAAGGTCTCTTTCCTGGTGGCCATTACCTCTGCTCGGAGGATTTCAGAATTGTAGGCACTTTCAGCCAGGGAGGACTTATGCATTTTCCATCAAGACCGTGTGGTCTTACGACTGGACCCTTCCTTTGTTCCCAAGGTGTGTTCCTGTTTCCATCGAGCTCAGGAGCTCATTTTGCCAAATTTCTGTCCCCGTCTGGTTCACCCGTTGGAACACAAGTGGCACAGTTTGGACATAAGGAGGGCTCTCAAGATTTATTTGAAACGCATGTCTGAATTTCGAAAATCTGAGACTCTCTTTGTGTCCTTCCAGCCAACTTCCTTAGGCAATAAAGTTACCTCTCCTACCATAGGCAGGTGGTTGAGGGCCTGCATTTCATTGGCAAACCAGTCCCAACCTTCACAGGTGCCGGGTAGGATTACCGCGCATTCTACACTGAGTGCGGCCACCTCAGCGGCCTGGGCTGCTCAGGCCTCCTTGCAGGAAATTTGCAGGGCTGCAACTTGGGCCACTCCGTTGGCCTTTATCAAGAACTACAAACTGGACTCTTTTGCATCTGCAGATGCGGCCTTTGGCCGCAGGGTGCTACAGTCAGTGGTTAGGGCTGAGACTTCACTGAACCAGTCTTAGACCTCCCTGGGACAGGTACAGCTTTGGTATGTCCCAGCCTAGATGCTGCCTTCACCACTATGGAGAAAGGGCGTTGGTTCTTACCCGAGACGCCTTGTCTCATAGGGTGGAGGCAGCATCCAGCCCCTCCCTGCACGGAACTGGTTCAAAAAGGGGCTGTTTTTGTCCTTAATTGATTATGCTGTTCATGTGATTGACTTATGTGACTGACCTCTACATTAGAAACCTCAGCAGGAATATTCACGTTGCTGGCCAGATTATATGTACATAATGACTGAGACGGATGATGCACTGGGTCTGGAGTTTTTCTTCGTCAAAAAGCTGGATGGCCTAGCAACAGGGGTGGGGCTTAACAACTTTACCAGACTCAGTCCTCGCGATGAGTAGATGAAAGTTAATCCAGCCTGGATGCTGCCTCCACCCTATGAGAAGAGGCATCTCAGGTAAGAACCAACGCCCTTTTTCATTCTTTCATATTTGGAAAAAGTAGCTTCTTCAGACATTTATTGCACAAACAACTTGTTACTCAGCTGCTTCTAATTAAAATGCCTTAATAATTTATGTGGGAAAGGAATATTGTCAAATTCAATAACTGTTTTAAGGTGCAGTTAAATAACCATGATGTCTTTCTTTTGTTTTTTCTAAAGATGCTTTTTAAAAATTCTCCATTAAAATGTCTGGATTGGTATTTCATACTCTTTCCAATTAGGTAATTGATTTTATCATAGATAACATTGTAGTGCCACATACTAATGCATAATGGTGTAAACAGAAGAATTGAGAAGTCACATATGCTTTATGTAAAGAAGAGCAGTCCCCAGTGACTACCTAGATATATGCCTAAAGAGGTTTTTAAAAAATATTTTGGCAAAAAACTTAAAAGTGATTTACCACTCCTCTCTTCTGGATCTTGGACAGTTTCAAAAATATCTTATTCCATTCTATAGTATATAGAATGAGTCCCCTTCGGGAGAAAAAGGCCGGCATATAAATAAAAAATAAACGTTCAACATTTTTTGATGGTCTTCCATCCAAGTATTAATCAGGTCCAATTCCATCAAGATTGCTGGATCCTGCCAAAGGTCCAGCCTTTGCAGGAATGCTAGTAAAAAATTTTCTTTTAAAACTATAGTTATTAATCACCCTGGTACACATTTAAATACTGTAAGGAAAAATGATCCCTGTCATCAAAGGAAAGAAATGTTGGATGGCCATGAAAGTCACATTCATAAACTCCTTCCCCATTCAAGTGGAAGATATAAATGGAAGAAAAATGTAAAGAAGAGATTCTTGTGAATACAAGTTTTAATACTGGAACCCTCAGAACAATAGCACATGGAAGCTACATTGTTTTTAAAAAAATAAAATAGATTTGGAGAAAAAGAATATTGAAGGAAAAGAATACCCTTTGGAGAATGGACAGAGTACATGATAATGCCAAGGGCATTAATTTTGTTCTGTTACAATTGTTTTACAGAACTTCACAGTCCAAGTACAAATCAACTGTATTTAAAATTAAGAATTCCGAGACCAAGAAGGTCTCAGAATGAGGCTGAACCCTTTGTCCCCCTACTTTTTTGAAGGGACCATGGTCAAACC
Organism: Thamnophis elegans; assembly: GCF_009769535.1. NCBI lineage: Eukaryota > Metazoa > Chordata > Lepidosauria > Squamata > Natricidae > Thamnophis > Thamnophis elegans. Next base: position 97,477,153 of record NC_045542.1, read on the forward strand.
CAGCTCCTCTCTTTGCCTAATCTTTTCAAGTCCAAACTGATCTTCCCTGCCCCCAGACAAAGCTCTGTGCAGTTTCAACTAAGGCAGAAATGGAGAGCTACAGTATGGTGCTTTTATGAGTTGTGGACTTCAACTCCCAAAATTCCTGGCTGGCTCAGGAATTCTGGAAATTGAAGTTCACAACTCATAAAAAAGCATAGTTCCCCACCCCGATTGAAACCATGAGTGTGCAACGTGTTGGTTTGCCTAGGCCACATTGAATGAAGAGGAATTTTCTTGGGCTATGTATAAAATACATAATATAATGTATATAAATAACAAACTTACTTTTTTATTTTTTTTATACAATCTCATGGGGCTCTTTTACTAGCTCCAGTTCTGGACCTTGGACATACCTGATCTAAATCAAAGATCAGACACCTCCTTTCTCCACTCACAGTATAGCCTATGAGCAGTCCTACGAAGGAAATTGCAATATGGAGATACTGAAAATTCCATTCTAGTCAAGGACCTCGTTACCTCAACATTCTATCTCCTTAACAATGGACTCCCCTAGCTCTGCTCCTGAAATGCTTGTTTTGCCTTACAATTAACAATAACCCACACATACAACACATCAGGCACATACATACAATTACTTACAGTCTAAATGGCTTTTAGGGCACCTGAGTATTTACAATTATTGTATCACCAATTAGCAAATGCAGAAAAAAGGAGAAGTCAGAATTCAAAACCATGTTGTTTTTTTGTTATCTCTCTTCTCTTTAGATATTTTGATGTTTTTAAATTCCTTTCATTTATCTATTTCCTTTTATATATCTCTTTCTTCTTTTCTGTACCCACTCACTCACAAACACGCTAAGTAATAGAGCAGTAGAGATTTTAATCCAGTGGAGACTAATAATAGCCTGATGATACAAGTTTTAGATAGCAACAACATAGAATAATAAACAATTCAAGTTGAGTGTTCATGATCCAAACATTTTAATTGTAATAGGAAAATCCCTCTTGAAAAATACTCTTCCCAGATTGTCATGCATAAACCACTACACCAGGTTTTTTTAGTAATCAAGTCGTCCAGTTTTTTCTCTATTTATAAATTGTCTATCCTGCATTTTCACTAAACTAACAACAATCCATCTCCAGGATGCTTTGTTGCCTGTCCTGAAAGCAGTACTTTTTATCTTTATTTCTTATAGACTGGTTAGATAGTCACTTATTCAGTTTCCTTTTATGTACGGACAATGCCTATGAAAGCTTTATATTTCAGACACACTAGGCTCAAAAGCAAACAGCAGCACAACCTAGAATTATTCTTCTCTTTTTCTTGAAAACATTTTATTCCATTAGTCTAAAATGTTTTTATGATGGAACTTTAACTGCATAGTCTAAAAAGTGTTAAATCTTTTCCTGTGTGTTGTTGGAAGATAAACTCTTGTCAAGCATACTGCTGGCCTAGAGACTGCTACAGAAACAATCTCCATTTTTTAAAAAAAATTGTTGGGAGTTTAATGTTGCTAAACCAGTGGTAGGATTCAAAAAATGTTACTACCTGTTCAGTAGGTGTGGCTTAGTGGGTGTGGCGTGCGTGGCTTGGTGGGCGTGGCAGGGGAAGGAAACTGTAAAATCTTCATTCTCTCCCCACTTCAGGGGAAGGTTACTGTAAAATCCCCATTTCTTCCCAATCAGCTGGGACTCGGGAGGCAGAGTATAGATGGAGGCGGGGCCAGTCAGAGGTAGTATTTGCCAGTTCTTTGAACTACTCAAAATTTCCGCTATTGGTTCTCCAGAACTGGTCAGAACCTGCTGAATACCATCTCTGAACTAAACCAACACACATTCATAATCCACTGTACAACAACTGTATGCTGCCAATTTGCTGAAAGATGATGCCAGCCAGAAAGAGACTAATCAGTATCAGTTAACACATTTCTAGTAGCAAGACCAGAAACATATTTGTGTGAAAGAAATGTAGTCTATAGAGTATTAGAGCAGAGATGAGAAGCACAAGGTTCAGGGGCTCCTCAGTTTGCACAGCACAGCTGGGGACAGGGTGCTGTGACTGCTGGGCCAGCCCTTCAAAGCAGCAGGCAAAGGAAGTGCTACAGGGGGAGAGCGCATTATCTGGCCCACCAGGCAGCTGCCTACCCACCTACTCCATCCCACTGTCTGTCTTGTTTGCCTGCGGCCATTACAGCTCAAATGGAGCCAGTGGCCACGTAGCTGCCCGGCACATCCGGCAGATCGGATCACAGGCCTCCTCTACTGCGTCTCTGCCTTCATCTATTCTTTGGAGGGTCGGCCTGGCAATCTCAAAGCTCAGATTCACTTGTGCTGTGTGGGTTGCAGAGTCCCGACTATCTTTTGTGGACAGGGATTCCCATCCTTCCCGTTCACTGGGGCCATCATTGGTAGGGCAGTGGGTGGAAGGCTCATCCCATATGTGTGGTGGAGCTGGAAGATGAGATTGGTCAATGAGGACCGAGCATGCAGGGGCTGTGGCATGGCAGTGTCCAGCTGCATTGCCCTGCCGTGATCCCACCTCTGTCTTTGCTCCTACAGTGGATCAGGCCTGGCACCAGCCCTGATTCCGCCCCCTCCACCGAAGGCACCTAGATTTTCCCCAGGCCTGCCCGGCCCTCCACAGGCAGCCACTGACGTTGAGCTGGCCACAGTACCCAGTTGATTGTTACCACCCAGCCACGCCCATCCCTGCCACTTCGAGAGTAACCACAATGATGATGCAGGGCTCAATGAAATTGAGTTTGATACCTCTAATCTAGAAGTAGATATGGTCATCAAACAGAAACTTACTATGAATGTTAAACCATGGAGTAAAAATTTATTTCCAACCATTTCTGATATCTGTCCCACATCAATTGTAATGTGACTGTAATAAACCTGTCCATAAGTTTATAAAAGATTTCTTGTTGAAGATCTATAAAGTTTTTCACCAAGAAACTGAACAAGTTTTCTTGGCTATATTGGCTTTGTTATAGAAGGCAGTCACAGCAAGTGAGAGTTCCTAGTTGAACCGAGATTATTTCAAAACAACTAGAGGAAGATGTGGACCTGTCCAATACGACATGCGGGATTGAAAAGAAATATAAGAGCCACTGACTAGACTGGATAATCCAAACATATCTCAGAAGGGGAAGTGAAAAATCACTTCCATGACGTTTCTGAGAAGCTAATATGGACACTAAGTGGTCAAGAATTGAGGCAAAATTTACATTTATTTTAATATGGAATTGAGTGCTGCTGCTATTTTAAACCACATATGAATTCTTTAAAAACTAGAGGTGTCATCTGTAGTCATGCAGCACAATCAAGCCTCTGAATCCCCTCAAGCCCAAAGGAAGAATGCTGGTTTTCACTGATTATTAACATTAGTTAAAAGAGGAAGCACTGTACCTTCTCCTGAGGTGTGCTGGGCTGCCACAGCTCTCCCCTGGGAATTGTTGCTGGTCAAATGGGACAGGAGGCCACCTATTCACTGCCAGTTCCCATGGTCGCATTGGGGATGTTCACAAGGCAAAAGGTGATGCTGGATCTCACACGCCAAACACAGTTCCTCACTGGTTCTTTGGGATCTGTAAAAAGTGGTGAAACAGCTATTGAACACAAGCTCTGTAATAAAAAGGGTTTTAAGTGTTAAACCAGAACAACCTCTAGAAGAGTTATGCTACAGGGACATCACTGGTAGGCTGAAACACAACAGCAAGAGGTGAAAAAATTCCTACATGTTCAGTGATAGACTAAGATTTTCTTCATATTACATGGTCTCCATTTAAAAGTTCTCCCTGAACTTGTAGTAATATTGACTTGCTTATTCAATTCTATGCCTTTTCTGCTTCCTGTTTTTCATTTTCCAGAAGAGGGGGAGGGAATGGTCACACGTGGGTTGTTGTCAAAGCCTGATTGGTCCAAGACTGAGAGAAAACGCTTAAATACTGGTGCCTTCCATTCCTATCCCAGTTTCCTCTCAGTCTTTTCTGGTCCAAGAACTGTTGAGAATTACTGGTAGGATTACTTTATTCAATTTGGTCTTATTTGGTTTAATTGGGCATTTAAAAGATTTCTAAATTACTAAATTCAGCAGCTGCGGCCCCAAGGGACAGTTTACTGCCCCGGGCGGTGGGGGAGGGCCCAGTGGGGCATGCTGCCTCCCCCCCCGCAGGCCCAGAGTCTCAGCCCGTCCCCGGGTGCGGGGGTGCCAGATCTCCTTTCACCTGCTGGAGAGGCTGCCTTCTCCTTTAAATAGCCAGGAGAGGCAAGAGAATCGGCTCGGACTGCTACGAGCATTCCTGGGGGAGGGGGAGCGTGCCTGAGAGCCGCGTGGCCTCCCCCGTCCTTGCCTCCCGTCCTTGCCTGCCTCAGCACGGCCTTTCAATGGGCCATCGGAGCCGCAGATCGAAAATGAAAGTTCCGGCGGCCATGTTGGCTTGGTCGCCACGTGTGCGAGGACCGGGCCTCGACCCAGGTCCATTGGCTGGTGCGGTCTCTTCCTTGGCATGGCAGGCAGCAGAGAAAGCAGGCCCAGGTCCCGGTGGGGCCTACAGTGGCTTGGAATCCTCCATTCCTTCCGGCTGGACGCGTAAGTGGGGAAATGGAGGGGGGGCTTGGAGTTTCCCCAGGGCCAGGTGGCAGACCTGGCGGCAGGTGAGAAAGCCCTTGCAGGGGGGGAGGGTGTTTCCCCCCCCCCATGTCTTCCTCTCTGCTTGCCTCGCTCCCGCGTTGGTTCTCTCCTCCCCGCCGGCTCTTTGGGGGATCCCTCCGTCCCGGAGCCGGGGGGGGGCTGCTACCCGGTGGTTCAGGCCATTGTCCTTCTCTTCGGCCTTCAGGGAGTGCAGATGACTCCTCCGGATGACCAGGGCCTGGAGCGCCTCTCGCATCTGTCTGCGGTTTGGACGGGTGGCCGGAAGGCTTAGCGGGCCCTCTCGTTTCTGCACCGCTCTAGTGCACAGGCGGGGAGAGCGTTCTCCCCCCTTTCGGTCCTTCGGGGTTTCAGACAGGAGGCCCCTGGCCTGGCGGCTCTTCGGGGGGCTTATCTTTGTTCCTCGGCTCTGGCCGGTCATCGCGGATCCCTGGGGTTCCCCCCCCGGGGCTTTTCCCTTGGTCTGGTCTCCGTTCTCCGGATTTCACTAAGGCCTGGCGGCCCGGGCGGCTTGTCCGCGCCCCATCCTGGGGGCTCTGATTCCTTGGCGGGCTAGCCTATTCAGGTCTTCGGTTATTTAGCGCCTGTTCTAGGAGCTCGGAGCCCCGTCCTGTTCCTCGGCTGGCTTCTCCGGCGTCCACCTCTTCCCTTTCCACTTGCCTGGTGTCGGTCATAGGCTCCATGTCAGGGGAGGGGGTGAGTCTGTCCAGGAGCTCCACCTCGGCCTATGCCCGCTGGCGTAGGGCCTTAGGGATGTTGTTCGGTTTCAACCTCCCTCTATCAGATCGGGCGAGATGTTTCTTGAGCAGGGATAGTCCCGCCCGCCGGACCCTTGGACTCTCCTGGGGAGCCTCGTCCTGGTTAGGGGGCTCCCGGTTCGCTCTCGGCAGGTGGTCGCTTTCGGGGCTTACCCTTCGTCACTGGTATGGCACTAGTGCTGTCCTGCTGGGCTCTGCGCTTCCCTTGGGCCCCGTAGCTGGGCATCGCGTGACCTCCCGTTGGCACGGGGACCGCTCAGGCCCTCATCTGTCGGGGGGGGGTCTTCTCCAGCCCTCGACCGGAATGCTCGGGACTGGACGTCTGGGCGGTGGGGCCTCTGTTGCCCCCAGAGTCGAGAATCTCCCCGGGCTCTCCTGTCTCCGGGCGGCTCGGCAGCATCGGGCGGCCCTGACCAGGGGAGCGGGCCTACTCCCTCAGTCGTCGGTTCTTCTTTTTTGGCGGATCTGTCGACAGTTCGACACTCCCTTGCTCGCCGCGTGTTCTATTCCTCCCTGGGGTTTCACCCATTTCCTATCCTGATCTGTGGAGGGCGCACGCGCCCTCGAAAGGAGGTGACCTGCGGTCTCGGTATGGGGCCTCCCGTCCCCCTGGTTCCATGGGGACCCTGACCGTGGGGGTGGGCCATTAGGACCTAGGGGCCTTGGTTCGCGGACCTCGTCCAGCTGTCGGTGGCCCCCCGCGGAGGCGCCCGCGGGAAGGGTTGGCCTGGCAGCGGGGGGTGGTGGTCCTGCTTCGCCTGGTCCCTGGGGTTGCATCCGGCCCATGACTCTTGTCTGGCAGCTGTTGGAGGCTGCTCTAGCCAACGGGGTCACTCTCGACTAGGGATGCCTGGGGGCCTTACGGACCGCGGCTGCGGTTCCACCTGGGTATCGTCCGGCGGTGTTATCCGCCTGGCCTCCCCTGGCTTCGCCTGGCAGGGCACCTTTCTCTCAAACGTCAGGAGTTCCTGCAGGAGGGGCCTGACTTCGGAAATCCACAAGATTGTGCCGCCTGGTGGCGGAATTGTTTCAGCCCTGGAGGGGGTGGGGGTTCTCCCTCTCTCAGGTCCCCCTGATCGAGCTTCTCGGTAGGGGGCGGCTTCTGGGTTTCCCTCGGTCCGCGGGTTCCCCGTGTGTTCTTCCCCCTTGTGCTCAGGAGGGGCTTCTTCGAATCTCTTCGGTATGCTCGTCGGCTGGCTCCCTTGTGGCGGTTGTCTCCGCCCGGGTACGTGGAGTTGGGCACCCTGCTCTGAGGTCGTTCCCGTCGCCTCCAAGGGGCGGGGCGAGGCTTCGCCTTGCTCGTGCCTTCTTCCCGTAGGTGGCCACTTCCTTCGCTAAGCTCTGGCATTGGTTGGGCGCGCACCGCGCCCTGCGGCTCCATCGCCTGCGGACCGAGGGGTCCGTAGGTCGAGCCCTTGTGGACTGATCCTCCAGCCGGGGGTCGCTGGGTTCGAGCGTGTCTTCAGCCACAGTTGGCGTTGGCTGCGCCGGGCCATTGCGGAAGCCCTCGGGGTTTCGGGTCGACGGGCCAGTCCCGTCAGAGTTCGCGGCCCAGCCTATTAGGAGCGACACGAGCGTGGCCTCGGGGGCCGCGGGGGGGGCCAGTTGAGGCCGTCTGTCGCGCGGCCTCTGGATTCCCCGGCTTCTTCCTCCGGCGCTATGGTCTGGGAGCTTTGCAGATGCGAGTGTGTCCTTGGTGGTGGGACCCTCTGGGGGTGGCGGTTGAGGCTCCCCTTGGGCCCTGGTGATTCTCGTTCTCCCTCCCTGGGACGGTAGCTTGGGTATGTCCCACGTGTGACCATTCCCTCCCCCTCTTCTGGAAAAAGGACGTTGGTCTTACCTGAACGTCTATTTTCAGAAGGGGGAGGGAATGGTCACAACCCGCCCTGAGACCTTTCCGTCGGGGCCAAGGGGAGGGCCCGGGTGGTTCCCGGGGGTTTTGTTGTGTGTGTTTTTTTGTCTTTTCAGTTCTACCGTTCGCCTTCGAGGAAACTGGGATAGGAATGGAAGGCACCAGTATTTAAGCGTTTTCTCTCAGTCTTGGACCAATCAGGCTTTGACAACAACCCACGTGTGACCATTCCCTCCCCCTTCTGAAAATAGACGTTCAGGTAAGACCAACGTCCTTTTTCTTCTACTATTTTTAATTAAATCTAGTTGTGAATCAAATTTTATCTCTTCCTTTCTTTTAAGAAGTTCAGAGCACTCCAACTTAACCCATAGGACAACCAAGACACAAATTAAAAATATAAGACAGCAAATAGGCCAAGAAAGCCTGTGGCTGAAAGAGATTTAAACTTTGAATATCCAGATCCAACAAAGAATTCATAGATCACATTTGACCATACAATGAAATTAGCAAAGAAAGTCATACAATTTCTGCAATGATAAATACACCCATTATCAACTCCATCATCTGGATGAAGTATATATTAATAAGCTACATATAAATCAAATCAAATCAGTCAAATCAACTCCATCATCTGGATGAAGTATATATTAAAAAGCTACATCCAGAGTCTCATTTTAAAAACCTAAGAATATACTAACATTTCCTTAAAAACCATTCAAATTAGAATTCAAACATTACAACTGCTAGCAGTGAATTCCATAGTTTAACCGTGCACTGGGTAAAAAGAAACCAATTTAATTCTGTGACTCCTGAATTATCCTGCATTTATTCACTGGATGACCTCAAATTCTACAACTAAGATCAAAAGACTGAGACAGAGTTGCTACAGATTTTCCTGTAGAGGAGACAGTCTTCTTAATAAATTATTTGCCTTTTTGCATCTTTTCATAATATGTGATGATCAGACCCATACACAATATTCCACCTGTAGTCTCATTTAAGATTTGTGGAAGAACATTACTACCGTATTTATCGGCGTATAACACGCACCGGCGTATAACACGCATCCCCCATTTTAACACAAAAATTTGAGTAAAATTTTTTTTCATTAAAAATAAATGACTTGGAAGCTCGGAACTTAATGTTGGATTAAAATTTATAACATTAGAACATGAATTATAACATTAACTCCTCTTAAAAGGCAAATATGAAATGAAAAAACACCTCTTTGAGCAAAAAAACTTAATCAGAATCACTGCTTTTTGGAAAACCAAAAAACTCTTCCTCATCTTCACTTGTATCCTCAAAATCAAACTGAGCACTGCTTTCACTGCTTTCACTGTCTTCATAGATCAGTTCGTCTTCTTCCCCATCCAAAGCATTGCTTATGCCACATTTCTTAAAAGAGTTGATAACAATATCTTCTTTGACTGCGTCCCATGATGTTTTCACCCACTGACACACTTTTGAAATGCTAGGTCTTTTCATTCGCCCAGAATTTGTAAATTCATGTTGAGTTTCATCACACATGTATTTATTCCACTCTTCACGCATAAAAGCTTTGAAGGGCTTGTTAATGCAAACATCTAATGGCTGTAATTGTGAGGTCAGTCCGCCTGGAATAACTGCTATATGAGTTTTGAACTTTTGAAACTCCGCCTTTGTTCTTTCTGTAAGATGAGATCTAAATGCGTCCAATACCAATAAGCATGGCTTCTTTAACAAAGCACCTGGGCGCTTCCCCCACACATGTTTAATCCAAAGCTTCATGCCTTCTTCATCTATCCATCCGTTTGGATGAACATGCACTTGTACGCCACTAGGAATTCTCTCCTTTGGTAACGTTTTTCTTTTAAAAATTACCAATGGAGGCAGCTTATTTCCATCTGCAGTGCAGGCAAGAACAAGAGTGTAACGATTTTTTTCATGCCCTGAAGTTTTAATTGTTACTGTTTTAGTACCTTTTGAATCCACAGTTTTATTTGAAGGAACATCGAAAGTGAGGGGAACTTCGTCCATGTTGCCGATTTGACCCATTTCAAAATTTTGTCTTTTTCTTGCATTGATAATAAATCTATGAAAATGTATTATCTTTTCCTCATAATCATCTGGCATACGCTGGGCAATCCTTGTTCTTGTTCGCATCCGAAGGTCATGCCTCTTCATAAATCTTTGGCACCATGACGTTGTCCCTTTAAAATCCTGGATTTGCAGCTCTTTGCTGATTTTCACAGCTTCAAAAGTCAGCATTTTTGTTGATAAAGCAATGCCTGCTTTTCTTTGGTTCAGGACGAATTCCTTCACTTTACTTTCTAGTTGTGGCCATTTCGTTATGCCACTGCGCAAAGCACATTTTGATTTTGGTAACATCTTGATTTTTTCGACATTTTTTCGCCACTCTCGTATTGTGCATTCTGTTGGTGGCTCTCCAAAATGCCTTGCTGCAGCCCTATTCCCATGTTGCTTGGCATATTCTACAACTTTTAACTTGAAAGCAGCTGTATATGCTGAACGCTTCTGTCTTGATTCCATCAGGGATATACAGTATTTTACCTATGGCTGTTTAAACAATAAAAGTTACCGTCAGACATGCGGTTCATTTCCCCCTCTGCCACTTCACTTCCCCACCAATGTTCCCTCTAATTTTTTTTCAGTGTGAGCGGAAAAGTATAGTGTTTGAGCGGCACATTTTCATGCCTGAGCACCTGAATTTTTTTCACAGATGTCACCTAAGACAACAACGAAATCAGTATTATTTGAAACTCAAAGTTATGTTTATTCAAGGTACCCGCTTAATTAAAAGTGTTATATAATATCAGTATCACTTAACAACGGTCCTGCTTAGCAACCAAAATGTTGGCTCAGAAACTCTGGCATTGAAGCGTGCAAGTCTTAAAGCTGTCAAGTTACAAGACCCTCGCACCCCTAACCCTTTAGGAAAAAAACCCCAGGGGTCTTCAAACCTGACAGCTTTAAGCCTTGTGGACTTCAACTCCCAGAATTCCTCCTCCAGTCATGTTGCAGCAACGTCATCTGCGTGGATCTGCTCCATCTTCGGTTTTTTCACAGGAGGCAGGGCTGCTGCTGAAGATGCCAACGAGCTCCCGCCGCCACTAGAATATGCATTTGTTTAGCATGACATAGAATAGTCTTTCAACCAGAAGTATGGAATAAAAGAGAGACTGATAAATATTAAAAAAAATAAAACCAAAAAGCAGCTATTTATTTGAGTTCTAGATAAACACTTAGTTCAGAAGAGATTAGAATAGAACAGAGAAAGAATAGAATATAGAGAATACAATAGAAATAGAATTGGAAGGGACCTTGGAGGTCTTCTAGTCCAACCCCCTGCCTAGGCAGGAAACCCTACACTACTTAAGACAAACGGTTATCCAAAATCTTCTTTAAAACTTCCAGTGTTGGAGCATTCCCAACTTCTGGAGGCAAGTTGGTCCATTGGTTAATTGTTCTCACTGTCAGGAAATTTATCCTTAGTTCTAGGTTGCTTCTCTCCTTGATTAGTTTCCATCCATTGCTTCTTGTCCAGCCTTCAGGTGCCTTGGAGAATAGTTTGACTCCCTCTTCTTTGGAGCAACCCTGGGCCCTGAGATATTGGAAGACTGCTATCATGTCTCCCCTAGTCCTTCTTTTCATCAAACTGGACATACCCAGTTCCTACAACCGTTCTTTATATGTCAATATCATTTAGACAAAGTTGATCCCCTTATTCTCCACTCCAGAACCTTGGAGTTTGAAGTTCTTTGGTTCTCTTCTCCCACCCTCTGTGTTCCCACGAGGGGATTAGCATCATAGCTCAACTGCCCCCCTCCCACCCATAAAGACCAGGAGAGCATCGCTGCGCATAGCCAAATGCTACCATAGCAACTATGGCGTTGTCTGATGTCTTTCTTGCACGCTAAGATGGACTGACGGGGTGAAGCATAGCTTGCATTGTCCCTACTAGTGTGGATTCTTTTCCCAGCCTTGGTCACTTTACAAGGGGTGGACTTCAGTTCCCAGAATTCTTCAGCCAGGGAAATTCTGGGAGCTGAAGTCCTCCGTCTCTCCCTTATTCCTGTTTCCTTTTCCTTCATTATATTCAATTGTTTCAATATTAAGTGTAATTCTTCCTTCCTAACATTTTTCCATTTTTTCCCTTATATTCTTTTCCATTTCAACATTGTCTTTGTTCCTTCCATTCTTTCTTCCTTCTTTCAATCCTTCCAATATTTTTTCCTTCATTCCCTTGTCTGTTTCAATATTAAGTACATTTCTTCCTTTCTTCCTATACTTTTTTCCATTTTCTTCCTTATATTCTTTTCCATTTCAACATTGTCTTCCTTTTTTCCTTCCTTCCTTCCTATACGTCTTTCCATTTTCTTCCTTATATTATCTTTTCTGTTTCAACAGTCTTTGTTTCTTTCTTTCTTCCTTCCTTCCCTTCCTATACTTCTTCTTTCATTCATTATATTTTCTTTTCCATTTCAATATTAAGTGTAATTCTTTGTTCCTCCTTCCTTCTTTCAATCCTTCCAATACTTTTTCCTTCATTCTCTTTTCCTTCAATATTAAGTGCAATTCCTTCCTTCCTTCCTTCCTTCCTAAGTTATTTCCATTTTCTTCCTTATATAATATTTTCTGTTTCAACATAAAGTGCCTTCCTTCCTTCCCTCCCTCCCATCCCTTTCTTTATGTTTTCTTTATGTTTTCTTCATGCTTTCTTTTCTTTTTCCTCTGCTCTTTTTAAATCCCCCCCCCTTCTTCTCCTCCTCTACATTTAGGTTGGATTAGTTTGTACAATGGTCATCAAACTTCTGAAGTAAAAATAAATAAATAAATCATATTTAAGAAGAAGAAGAAAAAGGAAGACGTTTTTAGTTAAGTCAAACGTTTTAATAAAAGTTTCATCTTTTAAGATTTGTCCAACACATCCAATTGTAACCTTAACAGTAAAGAATATCACCCCAGCTGCTAAAGGTTCAACCAGTCTGAGAACCATTGAAAAGACAACAGTGCAAAATCCAAAAGACACAACTTCCTCACCGCCATTGCTTTGGTACCAAATCTTTGAGGAAGGGGCTCCAGAAAGAAGGAGGAGGAGGAGGAGGAGGAGGAGGGAACTAAAGAGAGCTTTTACCGAGTCTGCGCCCCACAGCCAGGACTGTCCTGGCGCCCCTCAAGCCGCGTTTCTTCCCCGCAAAGCCCTTCGGGCAACCCGAGAGTTCCTTTTGGCGCCAGAAGGGCTTTGCAGGAAGAAATGCCGCGTTTCTTCCTGCAAAGCCCTTCTGGCGTCAAGCGGAACTCTCGGGTTGCCCGAAGGGCTTTGCGGGGAAGAAACGCGGCTTGAGGGGCGCAAGGACAGTCCTGGCTGTGGGGCGCAGACTCGGTAAAAGCTCTCTTTAGTTCCCTCCTCCTCCCCCTCCTTCCACAGTCTGTGTGACGCTGCCGCCAGGCTGAGAGCTGCCGCTGAAACAAGTTTGGGAAGGTCCTTTGCAGGCAGCCAGTTCTAGCTGCCTGCAAAGGACTTCCCCACGTTTGCTTTGAAAGAAACCTCTGCGCGGGAGTTAGAAACCTCTGCGCGGGGGTTTCTTGCGGCCGCGCACCTTAGAGGGAACAGTGGACCCGGCGTATAACGCGCAGTATCGGCGTATAACACGCAGGCAGGGTTTCAGCTTACAATTTTAGTTTTAAAACTGCGTGTTATACGCCGATAAATACGGTATATTGGCAGTTTTATTTTTAAATTAATGATTCCACCCATAAAATTTGACCTTTTTTAAAAAAAAGTATCTGCATAGAGGACCGATAGTTACCTCAAACTGTTCCTTATAGGTGAAACTTGTATCTTTTATGTCAGCAAGCACCACTTTGCATTTGTTGATCCTGAAGCACATTTGATATTTTGAAGCCCATTCACACAATTAGAAACAGCCTTTAGGAACTCTTCTCAATCCCTCCCTTTTTTTGGTATCATAGGCAAAGATGATGAGTTCATAATTTAATCCTCCTCTTGAGATATTTTAGACACAAGTTTAAAAAAACAGGTCCAAACATGAAATCCACTTTGCACATCTTGCCAGTATGAGAATTATCTGTAATCTTATTTCCTTTTTTGTAACTAGTTGCCGCTCTATGAGAACACCTATCCTCAGGGGTTTGGGTGATAATTTTTGTTCAACATTGGATTTCTGAACATCCAAGTATGCAGTATCTACTGTATTATAAAACTGGTATGATACTCACCAAAAAAATGATAGAATATTCTTAAGAAAACATCTTGGTAGAAGCCAAGACAATTTTCTGCAAGGCTATGTATTCACCTATTTTTCTATAGTATTTTCAACCATAGCCAACAAACGAGATAATAATCTGGAGAACCAATCTGGTGTAGCAGTTAAGGCAACAGACTAGACATTGGGAAACTGTGAGTTCTAGTGCCATCTTATTTCTAAAGTCAGCTGGGTGACCATGAGCACTCATAGCCTTTCAACCCTAGGAAGGAGGAAGAACAAACTACTACGAAAAATCTTGCCAAAAAATCCACAGGTCTTCTCCAGTCAATCACTGGGAGTCAACACTGATTTGAAGGCATACACATAGAGATTATAATCTAACTAGCTCATAATTTCCTTTATTGCTCCTAATTATTTTTTAAAACAAGGACACTTTTCTAGGCCTGAAGAAGAGATGATAAAGCTAAAAGCAATTTGTTCCAAGAACAGATGGTTATGTTAAAGAAAATTTGGCATTTTTTGAATGAAAAATCCAGCAGTTTCAATTTAAATTCCTTAAATGTATATAAGTGATGAAGCTTCTGTGATGAAGCTCCCACAACCTCTGAAGGCAAACTGTTCCATTGGTTGACTGTTCTCACTGTCAGACAATTCTCCTTATTTCTACGTTGAATCTCTGCTTGATCACTTTCCACCCATTATTCCTTGTCTGACCTTCACATGCTTTGGAAAATAGGTTGACTCTCTCTTCTCTGTGACAGCCCCTCAAGTATTGGAACAATGCTATGTCTCCCTTGGTCCTTCTCTTCACTAGACTAGCCATGCCCAGTTCCTGTAACTGTTCTTCATGTTTTAGCCTCCAGTCCCCTAATCATCTTTGTTGCTCTTCTCTGCACTTTCTCTAGAATCTCAACATTCTTTTTATAGTGTGGTGACCAAAACTGGATGCAGTATTAGTACCTTACGTGATCTTGATTGAATCTTGTTAATGCAATTTAGGATTGCATTGGCTTATTTGGTTGCTGCTACGCACTATTGGCTCATACTTAATTGGTTGTCCACTAAGACTCCAAAATCCTTCCCACAGTTACTGCTATTAAGCATGGTTTCTCCCAATCTATATATATATTTGGTTTTCCCTGCCTAAAGTGTAAGACTTTACTTTTTTCTACATTAAAGTTCACATATAAATGCAAAAGAAAAGATCTGAACAGGCCCAAGGTACTTTCCCACTTAGAGTGGAATGGCAATCACACTACCCCTGACTCAAATAATGTTATTATTGGACACTCAGCAGGAGACCTAAACGTTAGGAGAAGGTACTCTTTTCATCTTAACTATCAACTCTACTGCATATTTACTAGTGGCAAATAAAAACTGTCTGGCAACTCACAATGTGTCAATTCATCTAATCATTCCTTGGCTAGCCATTGCTATAAAAGCTTTCTATTTCAAGTGGAGTTAACTGACACAATAAAGCAATTATTTTCACTGATCAGCACTGCTATGTCAACTGGGGAAAATCTTCAGAATAACATAATAGAGCATTATAGTGGAACAGCTTTCTTCAACGTGGGACCCTCCAGATACTCTGGGATCCTGATTCTCAAAGGAAAGCTATCTGGGAATTGTGGGAACTGAAATCCAAATACAGATTGGGGAAATCTTCCTGCACCTAAGCCAAGTATCTTCTCAGACATCATCCAAGCCTTTTAGCTGTTCCATTATGTTAAATCTCATGAGTTGTGTGACCTCTAACGGTATAGTGTGGCAATCAGCTAACATATACCATGTTTCCAGAAAAATATGACCTGTCCCGAAACTAACACCTTGCCACATTTTTCGCGTGGGCAAAAATATAAGCCCACCCCCAAAAATAACCCCCCTGGACAACCCCCCCCCCTCCAGCCTGGCAGAGCACCGCTCACCGACTTAGCGGTATCCCGAAGGCGCCAAGCCATGGGAGCCGAGGGGGGGAAGGCGCTCACGTTGCTTGCTGCCTTTGGGATAGGAGAGGTTGGGGAGAGGAATTCTGCCTGGCCAGAGGGGGGAGTTGCCAGGTGGCTGCTCCGTTGCGAGCGGGCTCCCAAAGAGCTGGGAACAGCCTCAGGGGCAAAGCAGCCATGAGGTGACGACGCTCATGAGCAGCCGCCCGGCAAATCCCTTCTCCAGCCGGGCAGAGCGCCATTCACTGAGCTAGGGAGTATCACTAAGGCGCCAAGCCACATGGCGCTCTGCCCGCCCCCCAGTTTCCACGACTTGGCTCATTTTGAGATACCCCCTAGGTCAGTGCATGGAACTCTGCCTGGCTGGAGAGGGGGGTTACACGAGCGCCTGTTCCACCCCAGCAAGCATGCCTCCCAGCCTCACCAAGCCCTTGCGCAGCTCTCCCAGGGCACCGCCGCCACACTTTGAGCATAACTTCCAAATTCTAAAACTCGGCTGCCGAGTATTCCAGCATTGGCCGCTCTAGGAGTGCTCTCTATGGTGGGCTGGCTGCTAGAAGACTCTCTGTCCGGAAGACTCTCTGTCCGGCAGCCAGCCCACCATAGGGAGCACTCCTAGAGGGGCCAATGCTGGAAGACTCGGCAGCCGCGTTTTGGAGTTTGGAAGCTATGCTTGGAGCGTGGCGGCCGCAGGTGGCGGCAGGCAGCGGTGGTGCCCTGGGAGAGCTGCGCAAGGGCTTAGTGAGGCTGGGAGGCATGCTTGGGGGGTGGACAGAGCCCCACGTGGTTTGGCACCTTAGGGATACCCCCTAGGTCAGTGAATGGTGCTCTGCCCGGCTGAAGAAGGAATTTGCCGGGCGACTGTTCGTGAGCGTGGTTACCTCATGGCTGCTTCGCCCCTGAGGCTGTGCCCGGTTCTTTGGGAGCCCGCTTGCAAGGGAGCAGCCACCCAGCAACCCCAAAACAATAAGCCCTCCCTGATAATAAGCCCAAGGCCATATTTCGTGGGACAAAAGAAAATAAGACCCTGTCGTATTTTTAGGGAAACATGGTATAATGAATATTCAGACCTCACCAGACATGACACAGAAAATAATATTGTGCTTCCTATAAAACACTAGTTTTAAAAGGAAAAATGTACCAAATCATCATGGCAGTACAGATACTGGGGAAATCTCAAAAGTGTGCCAGCCCCATCTCTCCACATTGTTTACTTTGTCATTGCACCTCATACAACGAAATTAAATGCCAACTTTAGTGTACATCATATATAAGAAAACAATAAAAAATAAAACAAAACACATCCTTCACATTGTACACAATTGAGTTGAAAACCCGATACTGCATTAATATTGCAATATTTCACATTTTTAATTGCAGTATTATCACATTAATATTGCACATTTCTTGTGAAGTATGTCACTACCACATGCTTCAAATTTCAACATTTAACTTTCCAAGTTAAACAGAGAAACAAGACAGGAAGGAAGAAAAAGGGGTCCCAAGATATAACAAGATATGCAAAATCCAAGACAGATGAATTCATTTAGGAGCTATATTTTCTGACTGGTAGATCAATCAGAAATTATTGGTAGACCAATTACTATGTCAGAAAATTAAATAGCAATTTTGATTTCTACTCATATTCTCCTTTAATTATTTTAGAATAATAGCCCCAGCGCCAACAACTCTTCAAACCAATATTAAGATTTTTCTCCTTTTGTAGAAATTTCCCATTTTATTTGCTCACATTTCTAAAACCAAACTTAATAACCAATAATTTTGCTTACACTTCCTGGGTTCTCTCATCCATTTCAGTTCAAACCATTCAGTTCTGTATCCATTTGGAGAAACCAAGGAAGGAAAATGTTTCGCTCTCATGGAAAAAGCTGCAAAATATTTCCAGTATTTCCGGGTAATAAGAGAGGTTCGCAAACTTTGGGAGAATCAAAAAGGAGACTGGCTCTGTTCAAGAGTTGGCTCTCATAGAACTGGCATCTTGAAATAAAACACCCATAAGGTTGCATCTGCCACATGCAGGCTCCATCATTTGGAATACGCCTCCCACAATTCCCCCATCCCCATGTCATACTATCAGGACTTCATGAAGTTCAAGTCATAGGCATCTAGAGAGCAGCAGCAAAGGAAAAGCGCTAGCAGTTTAGAGAAACTTGTGACAGGAAACCACCATGGCCATAAACGCTCGAAAAGCTGCTCTGTACAAGAGGAAAAAGGAGGCAAGCTATTTTCAACCATGACCACCCCCACCTCAAGAGCTACCACTCTGTTCCTGTTGCCTCCACATGTCCTTTGCATTCACAAGTCACCTTCAGAAAATTGTTTCACAACACAAACCAGCGACTCAGAGCCCCCCAGTCTCGAAATGTCATTGCCCGTCAATCACAAACGGAATAAATCCCGCACTTTGATTGACACACAGCTGCTCTGCGTTTGCTGCAAAACGCCGGACCTGATTTCGGTCTGGCAGTGGCGGGTCATCTTCACCCGAGGGTCGCCCGCAATTTCCTTTCCCATCCCACTCTGCTCTAAGAGAAGAAGGCGGTATTCTGGCGATTTCTCTCGGCTTTTTGCTCTCAAAGGTCAGGCGAGGGGATCCAAGGGGATGCAGGTGCAAACGACAATCGAGGAGGAGGAAGTGCCCCGAACTGCATTTTTGTTGTTGGGAAGCCGCAGTTTGCAGTGCCCGCCCATTTGACCCAGCAGCATCACTCATATAACTATCTTTAGCAGAAACCGAACACCACCCAGATTACATTTTTTTAAACGCGGTTTTAATTATGGCTTAAAAGAGCCTTAATCATCCGGAGGACCGTTTAAGCTCCCCAGTCCAAGCGGCGCGCCCCTCCCTCCCCGTGCATCTCCACCTCGCAGCTGTGGATGCATACAAGAAAAGCCCTCTTCACCCCGTTCTGCCTACCTGCCGGCTGGCTCCCCTTCTCTGGGTGCAGCTGCACCCCACATAAGCCGTCCTTTCTGCCGTGCTTCCTGGGCGCCGGCTCCGAGCCCCGTGCCCGCGCCCCCCACGGCTGTTTCCGGTCGCTTCTTTGTTTTCCTTCGCGCTTGCAGAGAGCTGCAGCCTCCTCAGAGTTGCCCCCAGAGCCGGGGAGGTCCAAGAAGGCGCCGGCGACCCCGGGTCTCTGGTCCTTTAAGAGCTGCCTGCGCCGCCGGGGTGTAACAAACGGCGCATTTTATTCACAACATTCGGACCTCAGCGCGCGCGCCCGAGCCTGGCTGGGGCCAAATGGGGGGGAGGAGGAGGAGGGGTAGAGGCGCGGCCCCGAGCGCTGCAGCACGTGACCGCGTCCGCTGCTACAATTAGCCAAAGCCCACGGCCGTCTCGCGCAGTCGTGCTTGGGCGCGTCCGAGCGAGCTGCACGCGGCAGCAGCGGAGCCAAAGCCTACCGAGGGGGTGTTAGCAGGGAGACGTCATGGCAACCATAACCGAGGTGCGGTCAGCGGGACGGTCCTCGGAGGCTCTGTGTGACACGGGGATTATAAGGCACCCGCGCAAGTAAATATACGGATACCTGCAAGGAGAGGCGGGAAAGATTCGCCCATCTCGGGCATTAACTCTTGTTTTCCTCCCCGGGCGAAAGAATTGTTGCCCTCCCTCCGCTATTTTAGTATGTTGCAATGTGGAATGGTGCTGAAGGATGACTAACTGTAGTTAAGCGCAGTTGGTGTTTTTTTTAATTCTGTAAAATTTATCCAAACAGGAGAACTATCTTCAACCAACCTCTGCAATGGAACCTGACTATGTGTTAAAATCTAAAATTTTGGGAGGACCTAGTATCTTCATTGAGAATGATGCTGGCAAGACTATGAGCTCCTAGTCAAGTCATCCTTCCCTGTAAACTTGGAATATTTTAAGGTTTATTGGGGGAGGGGGGAATGTTGAACTTTCATAGTTATACCTGGAAGTTGATGTGACCAAACTGAAGCCACAAGGACATGTACTCAGTGTTCATGTTGAAAGGGCATACCCATATTTTATGAGGACCAGTACAACTGGGGAATGAAATATGGAAGCATTTATCTACACTACACAGGCGGTCCCTGTGCAATGAACCAAGGAAAACCTAAAATTGTCAAAATAAAATAAACCATTCTAAATTGGATGTTTAGGAATAAGAGAACTTGAATAGTATGAGCAGGTTGAGTTAGTTGAGAAATGATTTATGGCATAAAACCACATCAAGAACTGCAATAGCAGTAATATTAGGAACAGAATATTGTTAAGGATCTGTCCCATTTTATAATGGAATAACTTAAATTGTCCTATTAATTATATATGTATTACATGTTACATGTACATGAATTACATTGAAGTTTCTCAATCCAAAACCCAGAAAGGGTAAGTAATGAGTTATGGGGAAGAAAGGTGAAAGTTTGAAAGATAAAACCTGGAATTACCAGAAGATTTGGATTGGGTAATTGCAATGGTTGATTAGTTTTGCAGGAAAAATTGTTTATTTTTAGCACTTTTTCACAAATTGCACAGACAAACATCATTTGACAGATGAGATCAAATTCAGATTAACTACATGATAAGAATTAGAAAAAGAAAAAATGAAGTTCAGCAAAAATAAAATATAAAAAAAATGACAGTGACTTTCAGGTAGGGTAAAAACTCATGTGCAAGGAAATATGACAGCCGAACTATCAAGCAAGAAAGGACAAAAAATCCTTTAAGAATGTTTCAACACAATGAAAAATAAGGAAAGATGCTTTTAAAACATCAGGTAAGTCACAGGAAAATTTAGAGTTATAATAGGAATATGGAAGTGCAGATATTGAAGAGATCTACAAAAGGCAAATGAGGATAAAGGTGATTGACAGGTACTACTGATTCCGTTACAAATGTTGTTCTAGAAGAACAGAAACATTTGTAACAAGAATATGTTCAGGAAACTGACGCCACTAGAAAGTGAGGTACAGTATGAGAGGCACTGGATCGGCTGTTCAATAGAAAAAGTTGAGTGCAGATGAAATAGCCACTGAACAACTTAGACTGCAAGAGGTACTAATCTCTGCAATATACAAACAAATATAGAACAAGACTGTTTATTCATATAGACAGGGAAAGATTGGCAAGTATGCTTAGTGAATGTATACAGAATTATTCAGTATTAATCTCCTTAGTCAGGAACAGAGTTTCAATTTTGCAGTGTTCTCAAAAGTTTTTAGTAGATAGATTTTTCTCTCTTAAGATTCTATTTGGCATAATGCAATAGATATGAATGTTAGTCTGTAAATTCATCCAGTGACAATTTCAATAATAATACATTCTGATGCATATTGACTTAGAAGTAAGACTCATGAAATGCAAGAGAGCTTCCTCCCACAAATGGCTTCAGATTGCACAGACATTGTCTCACTATCCAAAATGAGGCGTCTCTCAACGTAAATGGATCTATCTGCAAACAGCACACTGACCAACTGGATATAATTTAAGTAACAGCTGCACTGACGCTACACTGGGATTAAGTTATACAATATTATGGTTTGGTTTAGTATATCACCTAAACCCAGATTTGACTTCAGATTATATATATTAACAAAGATTTGTTGTAGATTACGTTGTTTTAACTCCTTGTTTTGTACAGCATCCATTTCTGAATAGGATGTTAATTCCCCTTTACTCCTCAGATGGAGACAGAATATATTTTGGCATATCCTACTTTGCGTATCTTCTGTAGGGAGATAAAAGTGTAATTTCATTGTAGCAAAAATAAGATGCTTCTGTCACTTTAAAAATAAACAACATAGTAAGCCATAATTGATTCTCATATTTCTTAAGTAAGTGTAAATAAGTAAGAATGGTCTGCTTAACAAATCATGCTAAGCTAGAAACTGGTTCATAAACTACAGTGACTGAGATCACAGAGCACAATAATTCAAAACTGAATAAAAAATAATATTGGTTAATGTGATGTGTGGTAATGCAACGTGATGGATTAAAATATCGCAATCATCTTTATTGTGTTTAGAACCTGCAACAAAGACTTGAGTTTGAAATAGTTAGGCACTATTCAATAGCCTTGTTCTGCTTTGTGAATAATGCATTTTGGGCTACATAAGAGTCACACTTGACAGATAAGATAACCTCTAATATGTAAGACTATTGTTATTTGCACTATGAACTTCAGTTGCTCTGAAATGCCTTGTGCATTTGAACCATATCTCCACAAGTCAAAATGAAATCATAATTGTGTGTGGGATAACTAGGCATCTGGGTAAAAGACTGAATATGTAGTCTGTTCACTTTAGAACAGCTTCATCCCAAGTCAGATGTTTCCCCACTGCCATGACATTTTACAAAATCAGAAAGACAAATTGAGATAACAAAACTTAATAGTTTTAGTAATACTTATTAGGGTGGTTTGGTTTTGTAATTTTATGATTTATAAACCACTTACAACCTGCAGATGTGTAGCACACAATTGCTTACAAATAAAGCTTAAGGGGAGAAGGGTAATCAATAAACTACTTTGCTGTCACTGAGTGCTGACACTAGCCAACATGTTTTAGAACTCAAAAAAGACACAACACTTGACACATATATTTTTTTAAAGCATTCTACAAAATGAAAAAGAAGTATAGTTGTATGGTTTCCTTGAGGGAGGAAAATGCCCCCAAATAATACATAGGCTTCATGGTACCAGAGAGCTTTGTTTTCCCAGAATCATTCTAAGTGGATGAATGATATAATGCAATCAGCCAAAACCGCCCATCATAGAGATAATGATCTGTATTTTTAATTAGAGTTCTCAAAATCTGCTAAGATGTTTTCCATTTCAAAAGCTCCAGTATAAATTTGCAAAACAGGCATAGCTATTCCACATCCAATTATTAATATCCCAAGGAGTGCTTTATTAGGCGAAATTAAGATCTAATTACATCAACATTCTTACACCCATCCCTGTACCTCTAGGTAAGCACTATTAGGCATAAAGGACACCAATCCTCACTGCTCTCAACAGCAACAACTTTCAGGAATTCACCATAACAATCTTAGCAAACAATTTCTACCCAGATTAATACTTTTCAAAGTGACTTTAGAATGATTATTAGATGTTTTCAAATCCCTCCTTGGTGGTTCAAAATAGAGGTTACTTCAGTTCCAATCTTCCCTGAATGCAGACTCCTGGGGAGAGCATCTGCCGCTGCAGACATACATGACTTCCCATAACCTAGATTTCCCAGTCCAGCAAAAGAATTTAGAAGGGGTGAATTCCATTATCACTTGTTTAAAAAAATCCTCTGGTTTAATTTAGATTGCAGGGAACATTTTCAACTCCATTTGGCCCCACAAATACAAATGCTCATGTATGAGTATTGTAGATTGTTTACATAAAATATAATCAGCTTATTTACCATGTATGGTTTAATGTTTATATAAATGTGTCACTGTTCTATACTGTGGTTTCTACGATAGGCCTACGTGACTCTTAATTAAATTAGGAAATAGAAATCTGAGAATGAAGGTTCATTCTCTAAGCTTGTGGATTGGTTTCCAAGCGTTTCGTTACCAGGCTACGTAATTTCTTCAGAATAGTTTAAACTTTAGAAAACCAGCCCACAAACTCAGAGAACAAACCTTCACCCACATCCTATACCCAAACTACAGATATTTTCCACTATTGCAAATACAAATCTGTTAAATATTTTTGAAATCTTGGTGTCCAATCTAAATTTAAAAAGATTCTCTGGGTCCAGTAAGAAGATTCCAATCTTGTGGGTTTGGATAATCTTCAGGTTGAGCCTGGTCCAAAATGATATTCCCTCAATGTTTTCCTGCTTAAAGTCTTGGGAACTTTTCGTGTGACAATGAAAATAAATAAAAGAAAGCAACTCCTCCAGTTTCAATCAACACTGCTGATTTAGCCAATTTCATTGCTCTCAAAGAGTTTTCAAAAGAATCAGAAGGAAAACTACATAGGGCACAAAAAAGACAACAGATATGCTATAGATAGAGTCTTGTGAATTTCACCTTTAATCCACACAGGAATATGTTGTAATTAAGCCCTAGTTCTAATTATTAATAGCTACCATGATATTACATGAGGTCATGAAAGGCCAAAGGCTTGCCATGCACAGAATCACAGTTTGCTGTTGTGGAGGAAAAGAAAGAGTATGTTCTGACCTAGGCTTCCCAAGAGCATGAAGCAAACTCCTGAACCCGACAAAAAACCCTTTTATTAATTTACTGTGAATTCTGCTCATTCACATACAGCAAAGTTTTAAGGGGGATTTATAGTCACAGACCTTACCTGGCTGCCAGGCCAAGGTGCCAGTCATCATCCACTTGTGGCCTTACTCCCAAGTTGATCCCTGTTCTTTAGCTATTTTCATCTGGCAACGCTGCACATGCACACAGTAGGAACAGGCTCCGGCTGTTCATCTGCCTCACTGATGTCTGACTCTGAAGGCATCTGATAACGCATACAGCTCTGGTCTCCTCTCTGCCTCCAACACACAGCCCTTAT
Organism: Thamnophis elegans; assembly: GCF_009769535.1. NCBI lineage: Eukaryota > Metazoa > Chordata > Lepidosauria > Squamata > Natricidae > Thamnophis > Thamnophis elegans. The sequence goes on from NC_045542.1 coordinate 97,501,109, forward strand.
TAGAGCCTTCCGCACATTCCAGGACTGGCCCATGTTTCTCTCCAACCTCCTCACTGTCTGAATCTGCTGCCATCTCTACTGGCCGCTGGCAGGCAACAACAGAGTATTAGGTACGTTTTCCATCTTAAGTTACTTACAAAAATAATAATAAAAGCAGGATAAAAATAAAATACCTTTTACACCATTTCCACAATTAGAAGAAGCAGTTTTGAAACTCATCTTGTCATTTTTCTGCCTTAGTAATACTTGCGTAAACTGCAGAATTTAGGCTTTCTTATCTAGAAGATAAGCTTTACTGCTAAAGAACTTAAAAACTTTTAAAATCGCAAATAACATTTAGATAAGGAAGTGTGAACACGGATCAGAATCACTGATAGTTCAGAAAAAGGAATTTTATAGTAACTTATTTAATCAGGGATCTTGTGAAAGCCTACTGGTGCTTTTCACAGAAAAACTGATATGGCAGAATAATGAGGGAAATCAACGAATTGTTTTCATCAGTCAATGGCCTCAACAGAGCAGTCTCTGCTGATATTATTAGCTGTATACGGTCTCCTAGCTCAGTGGTCTCCTACCGGTTCTGTGGAGAGGTTTTTCCGCAGACTAGATGGGGGCTGGTTTCGTGTGCTGCCTGCATCCCATGGATGGGGCTTCACTTTGCATCTTTTGAGTGGCTGGGTTCTGGCATGTTAAGGACCAGTGTCAGGCTATGGACCCTGGGGGGTGGGGTTGGAGACCCCTGCCCTAGCTCCTTTAACCCTCCTATAGACACTTTTAGTGGTGTTTTTCTAATATTCATAAATCAAGCTAATTAAACCTCTTTTTAAACCGCCTTTCACTTTGACCAAGAAATCCATAGATCTTATTCCAGCAACCTTTCTCTCTTTGTTGACCAATCAATTCCCTCATTGACCCAGGAGCAGAGAATATAAACCTTTACTCCATTTACAAGCTGCAAATATTTTACAACTATTTTATCCTTTGCTCTTATTGCCCTTGTCTGTAAATAAGAACTGCAGAAAAGTTATTCAGCAGTAGCAGCTGCTGAAGGAAACATTACTTCTACCACCATTTTATAAGCCATAATTGCCCAGAGGCCACCTCAAAGCCAGCATTTAGATATACCTAAGAAAATCCAATGTGCATTTATACACATTGCTTTTAAAACACCACATGTATTGTGCTTGATCTGAGTGGTGCTTTTTGTTTTATCACTGCCAATAGATATTAAATTCATCCTCACTGTGTGTGTTGAGAAAAAGGATATTTCCTTTGCACAGGCTTATTATAGCCTGAAAGATAAATGAGTTACTAAAGATGTTTCCAAAATATCTCTTACTAAATGAAACCATGAACATTAAATACAACTATAAACTCTGTTTCATTTGCCATTTCTCCTAAGAGGTCTCAGCATATATAGTACCTTACTACCTTTCCTAGTGGAAATGGAAAAGAGAAGTAGGCCAGGACTTTTCCTCTGCAACACCTGGACCAGTGGTGGGATTCAGCCAGTTCGCACCACTTCGGGAAAACCAGTTGTTAATTTTCTGAGCAGTTTGCTGAACTGGTTGTTGGAAGAAATCATTAGGGCAAAGAACCGATTGTTAGGTTATTTGAATCCCACCACTAACCTGGACCAAAGTCATACATAGTAGCTAGGCTTCATTTTACAAAAGAGCTAGAAACTGTTGTAGATTATCTACTTCCTTAAACTAGACCAGGGGTAGTCAACCTTTTTATACCTACCGCTCACTTTTGTATCTCTGTTAATAGTAATATTTTCTAACCGCTCACCGGTTCCACAGTAATGGTGATTTATAAAGTAGGGAAGTCAATTAAATTTAAAAAAAGGAAAGTGCTTCAGTATCGGACAAAACGCCTACCGCCCACCATGAATGCTGGAACGCCCACAAGTGGGCAGTAGGGACCAGGTTGACTACCACTGAACTAGACTGAAACTAATAGGTGCACAATAGATCACGGCATTAGTTTGAATTCAGTTCTGAAAACGGTACTTTAAAGTGTGAAAGGTGTGAACAGAACACCTCTATGTACTCTGAAGCACCTTTTTGGAATTCAAACTAAAACACTAACAAGCCTTATTTCACAACCAATGTGACAAAGTCTGTCTTAGCATTATGAATTAGAATTGGAATATCACTGTCTATTCCACATCCTTTAATGATAGGATTTAGATATCTAGATGGATATTTAGTCACTGTATGCTTTCCTTAATGCACTATTTTCTGTAATTTTTGAAAAACAGTAATATTCAAATGCACATACACAGACAAAATTAAGCCACGTAGCATTTAAAGGACAGTTTTATTGCAGGATAAACACATAATAAACTATGAATTAAACCATTGCTCAAAGCTGCATGAAGAAAAAAGCCATATTTACGATTTACTGATTAAATCATATTAGTTGAGTTAACACATAAATTAAGCCAGAAACCAAGCAAATCCTATTGTGACAATGTGGTATACGCACTAATCCAGATTGTTTCTGAAATGAAAAACCCAAATAACTAACTTCAGTATCGAAGATCCAAAAATTTTGCATTTCAGAAATCATCTTGAGATCAATAGCCAAAAATGTTGCAGAAAAGCTCAAAAAAGCTTTTGAAATATTCATATCTTAGCTGCTGTTAGAAAATAAAATTTATTATTTTTTAATTATGACATAATGCTAGAAAAACATCAGAAATTTGAATATCCACCCTCTGAGGAAAAGGTGGAAAAGAACAGAATTGCAGATGCTTTTATTGTTTACTTGATCACCAGTAGAGAAGGGTAACAAAAATAATTAAATACCATAACTGTTTTGAAAAGTACTATAAAACACATGCAAACAAAGACCTCAACAGTTCCATCATTTATCCATTACTATCCGTATAGGAAGTATTCATTTGATTCCTTTGCTCACCTCCATTTTAGTGGGCCAAAAGCACACACCTCTCAAACTCGTAAATGGCATAGATTTTCCGCTGGATCCAGATTGGACATCATGCCCTTGAGAGAGAGAACTCAAGCAGGCAGACAAGCCAGCAATGCTTATAAAAAGACACTTTGTGTGGTATTGAAACTAAGGAGAGAGAAGATAATAGGCTTCTGAAATTGCTCTCAATTAAATATGTTTATGTCAGGTCGACATCTCCACTCCAATCAAGATTCTAGTGGTGTCCTCCATCTGGTTTTTAAGAGCGGTGTTCCTAGCAGTAATTTTTCAGATGTTTCATGAAAGAATGACCTACAGGTGGAAAAATGGGTGTGAGGTGAGGGAGATTGGTAATATAGAAGCAAGAAGTCTTAGGGTTTCAAGATAATTGTGAAAATCAGCCTCTCCTTCATTCAAGTACATGCAGAAGACTACAAGGGCCTGCCTATTTCTGCTGCTGAATAAAAATACAAACCTGTTCTTGATTTGGGAGGAAACTATCCGCATAATGTGTGTGCCGTCTCCATTGTCACTGTTTTGGCTTGCCACCAAATGTCCTGAGTTTATATGTGAAGGACAGTGTCAAGCAAAGCTGTTGGTTTTGCTGTCGTCCCTCATTAGGAATGTCACCAGCCCGTCGGAAACCATCTGCCACCAATTACAACAGTGATGTAGGTACAGGAAGGAGGCTTGGGGAGGTGGTCAGTTCTGACAGGCGGGTCATCTGGCCCACTTTATGGGGCACATTAAACAGGAGCATGTGTCAGTTGAAACAAGGAGCTGAGTGATAAGGCAGGCGAGTCCACTGTCTCAAAACCTTGGCAGCCCCCCTTCCCTCCCGCCTGCCAAACAGCTGTTGGCTCTCTCTGATCTGGCAACTTGCCTGATTTAATGTGAAGCTCCTCAAACTGTTTGGTGAACATTTTCTGAGAGGTCCAGCTATGCAGCTGATTGCGGAGGGAGGCTGTCAGTGATAGGGAAGCGGAATATTATCCTGTTACCAAGCAATGCAAGGTTGCTTCCCTTTTCCATCCTTCCAACAGGTCTACTTAACTCCCACATTTCTTCCTGCCTGGACTAGTCTGTAGTCCAGAGGTGGGTTCCTACCTATTCAGTCCGGTACGGGCGAATAGGTAGTAACTCCAGCAGACATGTGACCGTATCGGTACTATCCTCGATGGCGGCGCCATCTTGGTTTTCTGTTCTACACATATGCAGAACAATCTTCATGGAAATATGTAATTTCCCCCTTTTTTACTGTTGTGCGCATGCGCAGACCGTTTTAATAGCAAATGCCACCCCACCCAGTCACTCCTCACCTTCCAGGTGGTTTCCCTGCCTAAGCTGCCACATGGTGCCTGCCCTGCGCCCCAACTGAGCTGCCTCCTCCTCCTGCCTACAGGTAAGTCTCTTTAGCCCCCCCTCCGAAGCATGCTGCATCCACCATCACCACAAGGCTCAAAGCCTTCCCTTCTCCCGCCCCTTCCAGGATCCCCACCAGCCCCATTTTGGCTCCCAGAAGGCTTTAGGGAGGCCTGCTAGGTCCAAAATAGAACGGGGGAGGGCTAGCAAGCTTCCCTGCAGCCCCCCAGGAGCAAAAGCAGAGGGACTTCATGAGAGAAAGAAAGAAAGAAATCTTCATCTTTTGGGGATCCCCAAGTGCATGGAGCAATGGTGGGTTGTAGATGGTACGTCCTGGTATGGGTACCGTTCCAGTCTGGTGGTCCGGAGAGCCCACCCGCCTGCCTGAGCTTCTTGCCTGTATTTGAGCTCTTCGGTGCTTGTGTGCACATGCATGGAGCGCACGGCACCTGCACAAAGGCTCCACCGAGCAGCTGGAGTATCGCGGGCTTGCGGGGGCATCGCAAGAGGTAAGGACACATGTGCACGCTGCGTGCATTCATGTGGTGGACGCCAGGCCCCCTTTGCACCATACGGGTGCAACGGGATTCAGAACCCACCACTGGCATGGAGCAGAGATTTGGAAACTTGGCAACTTTAAGACTTATAGACTTCAACTCGCAGAATTCAGCTCTGCTGGCTGGAGAATTCTGGGAGTTGAAGTCCACAAGTCCTAAAGTTGCCAAGTTTCCAGACCTCTGGTATGGAGCTGAGAGCTTATTGAAAGTACTACTAGCTATCCTTGCTCAGGCTAAGCTAATCAATAGTGTGAGGGAGGGAGAGAGGGAGGAAGGGAGGGAAGGGAGAAAAAAGGAAGGGAAAGTGAATGTGATAGGGTGGGAGGGAGGGAGGAAGGGAGGGGAGGGAGGGAGAAAAAAAGGAGAGGAAGGAAGGACCACAAACCTGGCACTAGACACAGCTTCAGAGGATGCTTTGAAACCGCACAGCAATCCAGGGCTGGAAAGGATCTCAGAGGTCATCTAGTCTAACCCCCTGCTGCAGCAGCAGACCTTACATCATCTTGGTTATTTTAGTGCCTCTAACATAGAGGAGAAATTCCCAGAAATCCCAGGCATTGCCAACCTCTCCCCCCTAGTAAAAAAAAACTAGAGCAAAAACTTCAAGCACTATTAAAAAGAATAGAAAAGGGGGCTGCTGTGTATTGCTTAATGCACTGCTAAATTGGCAAAATGGACGGCTAAATTGCCCATGCCCACCCAGCCACATGACCGACAAACCACTCCCACCTGATCACATGATTGCCAAGCCACACCCACAAAATAAGTCACACTCAAAGGACCGGTAGTAAAAAAATTTGAAACCCGCCACTGCTGTAGTCTTCTCTAAATTTAGTCTTGTTAACAGATTGAAACTGAATCCAGACAAGTCTGTAGGATTGGTGGTTGGGGAATCAGTTTGAGGGATTCTTATTTTGTTTTTTTTTAATCCCTGTGAGACAGGATTTTCTGTGACATCCAAGAAACGTGTACAAGAAACACAGAGATGCGTATGTATATGTAAACATATTTATAAATAAAGTTGATAATAGGAAAGCTATTGTCCTGACCAAATTGAATCCCAAGTAAGTGCTGGATAGATTCAGTTCTTGTTTAGCTGTGTTTTGTCTAACCATGAATAAACTACAATAGTAAGCCAAAACACCTTTTTAACTAGCCATAATCTTATTTGCTTAGTTAGTTTTGCACAATGTATACATCCAACCACTACAGTACAGATAAACCAGTAATTTTAATACTCTTCTCAAAGCTGTTCACACCTTAGCTTGGAGCTCCTGTAGTTTTTATCTATGACGCTCCACTCTAAAAAAAACTCTGTTCTCTGTATTTTTCTTCAAGTAGTCCTCCGTCCCAAAAAGCAGTCTTTATTAACAAATATTTTGAATTGACATTTGGCTGCCTAAATATTTTGCATTAGTGTTTGCTTACCTCCTGAAGCCAGTTTTCATTTAAATAGTTAGAGAATCCTGAAAAAGGAGGATTTATCATAAAAGACTTTTATTGAATTTTGGCATCATTGCCATTTACATTCTTATTGGTTGAGGTTGGGATTCCCCCCCCCCCCCCCCGGCAGTTTTTTTTTTACTCCTTGAGTTACTGCCTGAAGTTTTCTCAGCAACATTTCAAAAGTGATTATCCCTTGGCGCCTTCCTATACCTTAGAGAAAGAGCAACTTGCTCAGGATCACCCAGTGAGCTTTGCTGACTAAAGCTGGACGGGAATTCACAATCTCCCTGTTTCTAACTTGGGGCCTTAAATGCTACACAAATTTGGCTCTCTCTTGCAATTTCTTAGAATGTATTCTAATTACGTGGATATCTGTTTTGAGATAAGCAAGTGTTAGTGGGAAGAAAGAAATAGTTAAAAGTATTTAACATTATAGACTGTATGTATATCTCCATACCTTTCTGACCAGCTTTGCTTTCAAAATATCTGTACATTGATTTATGCATTGCCTTTTCTTCTCACCAGTCTCTTTTATGCCACCATGATTTTCTCAGTCTTCTCCTATTTGATTCATTATTTTATGCATCTGTTCTTTTGCTTCAGCCATCAAGAGTAAAGGAAGAATCAGTCAAGAAATTGGCAGATCAGCACTTGTCAGAGTATCCACAAAGATATTGGAAAAGATATAGGATGCTTGCGATTGGTGTTAGTTCAAGTAATCCTCAATTTAGGACCAGTTGCTTAGTGAGGATTACAACAGAGTCCCCCTTCCAAAGGAATTACGACTTGGTTCTGAAGTTCTGATGGCCACCCACTCCACTCCAGTAGTCACAGGATCACATTTTCGGTGTTCAGCAACTGGTCCACCTTTTTGCAGTGTCCTGCAATCATGTGACTGTGATTTATGACATTTTTGCTGGAAACCAATGTTTATTTCTAGTTTCCAGCAAAAACCACCCATTGTGAACAATGGGTTCATTTAACAATCACTGTGATTGCTTTACAACCATCACATTCATTTAATGACCATCCCCAAAAAGGTTATAAAATTGGGTTGATCATTTGATGACCCGCTTTACAACCATCACAACTTATTGCAGGCCCAATTATGGTCATAGGTTGAGCACCTGTATTTGATTTAATATGAATTGTAAATTGAAACCGTTCCATTTAATGCAACCCAGATTCAATGGATACGAGGCTACTACATGCGCAATTGAGGCTAGTGCCTCCACAGTTGATCTTGGGGTTTTAGACACTGCGAATCTTTGGCTGAACAAAATGGAGAAAAGGCAAACTTCTATCAGGCGAAAAGAATACAAGTTTTTTTTTTTTTAAAAAAAGATGAGGCTTATTATTACATTAGAGCAAAAATTTGATGCAATTGAACAAGTTGAACGTGGTCATAGCAACACGAAAATAGGACGAGATGTTGGAATGCCTGAATCCATGGTAGATTTTTTTACATTTTATTTTGCTTTCTATAACTACACTGCAATTTTGTAAACCACGAATTTAAATTAAACATATGTTCCTTTTATTCTTTACTGTAATATTTTATTCATATACGTATAAAATTTATGTTTACAATTTTTCATTGCCTATTTATGTCAAGCTGGAACCAGTTACCATATTTTCCATAGAAATATTACTTGGCTATAGATTTGAATAATGCTACCCTTTCATGGGATTCGTTATCTGTACTAATCAAGACCTACCCTGTATTCATATGTCATGCCTTTATGCCTACAAAGACCAGAACTGTGAAAGCAAAGCTATTTACCTATGATTCTAGCTGGAAGCTAAAGTTGGAGTTTGAAGAAGCAGGATTGGAAAATATTGACACTCAAACTTTAGTGTTAGAGAAGACACCTGAGAATACCACGGACGTTTAAAAAATATGGATTATTGAGCAAATCAATCTAGAAGCAGAAATGACCTGGTTCATATTATCCTACCTTCAGACAAATTAAATTAAACAAGGGCCGTGGGGTGCTTAAATCTGGCCCGAGGACCCGCCTCTTAATATCAAAGGCCAGCCAAAACGGCCTCCAGCAAAAACGGGCCGCAGAGACACCCCATGAGTCAGATTTAAACATCCAGCCCGCAGGCCTTGAGTTTGAGACCCCTGATTTCCAGTATAAAGGCATTTTCACTTTTTTCTATAAATATTATTTCTATTAATCTATAGTATAATACTATCCCCTATCTTTCCACCAGCATTTGCATATCAACATCTCTCCATTTCCAAATCTTTAGTAAAAAGTGTCCCAAGTTACACAAATTATCATATAAATCACTGAACAACGCTAATTGGGACAAGTATTTCCACTGCAAGGAATGCAGTTGTGAAGCATGGACATCACATAACCATGCTGTTCAGTGCTGGGATTCAAATAATTTAACAACCGGTTCTCTGCCCTAATGACCATCTAGGTAGGTGGGACTCAGTGGTCATGTGACTGGGTGGGCGTGGCCAACTCAAGGACACTCAGGTCGATGGATGCTTCCGTGACCCGACAAAAGGGCGAACGACAAAACTGCGCCCGACTAAACCGCGTTGCTGATGTCATCAACGCGGCGACAACAGCCAGCGCAGAGAAAGAAGGGCGCTTTAAATAGCGCGTCGAAAGAAAGCCAGTTTAACTTAAGGTAAGGGTTAGGTTTAGGGTTAGGTTTAGGGTTAGGTTTAGGGTTAGGTTTAGGGTTAGGTTAAGGGCTAGGGTTAGGGTTAGGTTTAGGGTTAGGTTTAGGGTTAGGTTTAGGGTTAGGTTAATGGTTAGGTTTAGGGTTAGGTTTAGGATTAGATTTAGGGTTAAGTTTCAGATTAGGTTTAGGGTTAGGGGTTAAGTTTAGGTTTAGGGTTTACAGCGTGCTTCTGTCTCTGCGCTGTTGTCGCCCTGTTGATGATGTCAGCGACGCGGTTTAGTCGGGCGCAGTTTTGTCGTTCGCCCTTTTATCAGTGAACCAGACGCTTCACCTTAGCTGTTACAATGTAATAAGGGTTAACTGGAGAGGCAGTTTCTGTAAGCAGGTCAATAAAGATTAGTCTAGAAACAACACTAGAATGTTTCCTTCCTGCCTTCCTTACAGGATTAGCCCTGTAAAGTGGGGGGGGGGGGAAGGAGATTTCTTTTAACAATCGGTTTTCTGAACTACTTAGAAAGTTACCAACCGGTTCTCCCGAATAGGTGCGAACTGGCTGAATCCCACCACTGATGCTGTTCAACACTGTCTGTTCCAGCAGACTCTGGTTAAGCAGGAACCTCAGCTAATTTCAACTTCTGATTTTCTTTTGGTTCCCCAATGGACTTTACTTCCAGGAGAGAAGGTGCAATTGTGTGAGCTTGGGATGCTGCAAAGGGCAGAAATCCAGGACAGTTGCCAAATGCCTGGATGACAACCATGTGACTAAAGGAGTACTACAATGGTCAGAACCTCAAAAATTGGTCATGAAGGACGTTTAAATAACTATAGTCAAATAAAAGTGGAGCCATGATGATGCTAATATAATAAATATTTGAGTTAAGATATTTGAATTAATATGAATTATATTTGATGACAGTGAAAGAGATGCACAAAAGCCTTTTGTAACCAGCTGATACACTTTCTACAGTATGTAAAGAAGGAGGAGTTGTATGTTTGTTTTGAAAATAAATAAATAAAAAAATTTTTACAAAAAAAACCGTGGTCATAAATGCCATTTATGCAGCACTGTCACAAGTTTAAACCAGGGGTGGGTTCCAGCTACTGCTACTGCTGGTTTGCTAAGAGATGCGTTGTGCGCATGTGTTTGATATGCGCAATGAGTGCATGCGCAGTACTAAAAAATTGCTTCTACGCATGCACAGAAGCAAAAAACAAGATGGCGACCGCGAGAACCAGTTCGGGGGCGTGGCAGGCTGAGTTACTACCTACTTGGCCAAACCGGTCTGAACTGGTAGGAACCCATCTCTGGTTTAAACAATCACTGAACGAATGGTTGTTAAATAAGGATCACCTGCACTTATTTTTTTCATCATTTATAACGTGTAATCATTTCACTCCATTTTCCTGGTCAAAGAAGTTTTCTTATTCTTTGAAATATTTAGTTTCAAATCTAATCAACATTTTCTGCAAATTATTTGGGTTCTCAATGACAAAACATTATCTACATTTAAAAGCACCTGCTCATGCATACTTCCAACAACAATATATTTAACATCACTCTATGCATTCATTGAAAAAAATATATTAAATAACCATAGGAAGATGGCATATTCTTTTTAAATATCTTCTATGGGTTGGATCATTTGCAAAATATTTCATTTATTGCCATGCACTTTTGACTTTCACCATAGGCTGTCCATCAAATTCAGCCTTCAACTTTATATTCACTCAAATGTTCCTTAATTCAATCTTATTCACCTTCTCATACTCTTTAAATAAATAAAAAACATACAAAACTCCTTTTTTCTAACATTTCTTATGACAGTTGAAGAGCAAAAATTTGGACTGCACACCACCTGCCTGATATGCACTGCATTGCACTTCCTTTTCAGTTCTTGTACACTCAACATCATATTCTGAGGAAATTAACAAAACCTCCCATGTAGTTTTTGTATTTACTGTTATCCTTTTTTCTCCTACTTAAGGGAATAATAATGACGTTTTTCCAATCATCAGGCACAAATGGTAGTCTTTGCACATATGTGAGATATAATGCACCTTCTCTAAAAAAACACAACAAAACAAAAATATTTTAGCATTTTTCCAGTTGCAGTACACATGCAGCAAACATTTATACAGTATTTAACTATGTTTTCATTATTTCTTATTCAGATATTAATATTCATTGTATTTGTTTCTATTCCATTCCTTGGCAGATCCCTTTCATTCACGGACAAGTGTTTAAAACTCTCTTTCCAGGACTTCCCACTTTCAGTCACACCCGAGATCACATCATCACTTATATCTTTCATTCCATTCACCCCAGGGGTGAAATCCAGCAGGTTCTCACAGGTTCTAGAGAACTGGTAGTGGAAATTTTGAGTAGTTTGGAGAACCAGCAAATACCACCTCTGACTGGCCCCAAAGTGGGGTGGGAATGGAGATTTTGCAATATCCTTCCCCCAGGAGTGGGGAGGGAATGGGGATTTTGCAGTAGCCTTCCCCTGGAGTGGGGTGGGAATGGAGATTTTGCAAAATGCCCACCAAGCCACGCCCACAGAACCAGTAGTAAAAAAAATAATGAATTTCACCACTGATTCAACCTGCTGAGGGCTCCTTGTTTAGTCCAATTCACCCACTTTCAAAACAGTTTTTCACTTCCTCACTTGATTTTTCATTCTCTCCAAGGGGATGGGTACTGCAGAAGGACAAACCCAGAAAAGTCACTTAATCAACCTCAGAGAAATAATGGGGGGGGGGGGCATGGCCTTTGGCAGCCAGGCTGCTCTATAGACGTGTACCTTGTTAATTATGTACCCTTGTGGTTGCCTTTGGATCTTTCGGCTCCTCTGGAATTCTGGAGCTCTTTCACTCTTGTGAATGCTTTGATCACCTTTCTCATCCTTAAGAATACTTAAAAGGTGTCTTAAAAGATATCCTCACCTTTCAAAGTTGAAAAAAATCTGCCTTTCCAGTGGAAAGAACACTGATTTAACACCCTTGGTAACTTGTCAGAGCAAACACAGGTGTTTCTTTTTTCTTTGCAGATTTTTAAAGAGCAGTCTTCCCAACTGTGCTACAGCCTAGCTGTGCATGAAGTATGTCAAAATAAATAAATGGTCAATCTTCCAAGCCTGAGTGATAACAGGGCAATTTCCTATTTCCAGCCAGCGAGCTATACCCCATCAAAGGTGAAGATGAAAGGTTCATCAGGAGAAAGAATAGTGAATAACTTTCCCACCTCACATTCTTTCCCACAGTGACAGAATAAGACACAAAAACATCACAAAACTGCTAAGAGGGAAATAATAAAGATGTCATTCGTTCAGGTTGGCAATTGTGTCACATAAACTTTGCCATTATGACAAATGTCTTCTGGATGATGTTAGCTTCTGCCAACATTTTGTGGTCAGGGAAAAGAAGGGTTTAGGCCTACAATAGCTGGAAGATGGGAAGCTTTTCTTTCCCGTGACCCGACAAATGTGCGCACGACAAAAGCGCACCGACAAAACCGCGGCGCTAAAACTGCGACGTCATCAACGCGACGTCATCAATGCGGTGACAATGGCGTGCCGACAAAAGCACGATTTAAGTTAAGGTAAGGGTTAGGGTTAGGGTTAGGGTTAGGGTTAGGGTTAGGGTTAGGGTTAGGGTTAGGGTTAGGGTTAGGGTTAGGGTTAGGTTTAGGGTTAGGTTTAGGGTTAGGGTTAGGGTTAGGGTTAGGTTTACAGCACGCTTCTGTCGCCGCACTCTTGTCGCTGCGCTTCAGCGCTCTTTCGTCGGCGCACTTTAGAACTCACGGTTTTGTCACCGCGGTTTAGTCAGGCGCGCTTTTGTCATTCACCCTTTTGTCGGTGAACCTAAATTTCCCACTTGGATTAAGGAATGGAAGAAAATAGCCCTTTGGTATTTAAAATGAAACCAAAATGTAAAAAAAACTTGGCTTATTAATTACACTCAAGTGTCAAGCTGCCTTTGCTCACTCCTCATCTTAAAGTAACAAGCAGGGCAGTTAGTCCAGTAGCCATGTCACTCAAAATCAGGCTTGTTTAATGGACCTTCCACCTACATAAGCAGACAAAGGATTGCAGCCTAAGACCCATTTTTACTTTTGCCATTATAAATTTAGCAGTTTGATTTGATGTCATGATGATTTACTTCCACTTTCCAAAACTTTTCAACTTCCACGGAAAGGCCATCTTATATCCTGTTGTCTGTATTGTTCTTCATTCTTGGGGCTTTGTAAAAGGAAACCCCGACTTCTAAGGAATCTTATTTGGGTTGATATGTGGCTAATAACACGCTAAAATATTAGTGATTAGAAGGTAGGAAGATACATTCACCAATCCTCTCATTTGCTCAGGCCTCCCTCAATTTATGCCTGAATGGAAACTGCACAATCTGCACTTGTTCCTGAAAGTAGGTCACTGGGGAAGCTACGCTACCCCCCCTCCCACCGCACAACAGGACAAGACCCCGCCTGACAAATCCTCATGCTTGTCAGTTACTTCAGAGTGTAGTCAAAAGCATAATAAGCCAGCAAATTGAAGAAATCTGCCTTGCTGCTTTGCTGGTGTTTCTGGCCTAGGCAGGGCTCAGAATTCAAGACCGACGGGCGAGAAGCACCATGAGGCAGAAACACAGCAATCTGGCCTAAGGTAGCCATTTTTCCACAGAAAATTCCACAGCTATGGATGTCCCACTGTGCTGTGACAAGAGAAACTGTTTGGGTACTAGCTGTAGATGCAATTACAAGGAAAGCAGGAGTTATTGAAAGTCTTTTGCAACACAACTGTAGAAAAGGACAATGGAGATGGATATCAAATATCAAAGAATATCAAAATGGTTTATAGACCATCTTTAATTTCTGCACACATATTACAGAATTTAAATGAGGGCTTAAGAGCACAGTGGAGGAAGGGGAGACAGCAAGTGATTAAAGGCAGAATGCGCTGCACTGGCAGAGAAGGCTACTATTTGGATGGGTTAGTGGAGGGAGACCATTAATAGCAGTCAGAGAAAGGGGCAGCTGCCAAAGGGTAGAAGGAAAGCTACAGAGCCACAGTGGTACAGTGGTTAGAGTGCAGTACTGCAAGCCAGGGATTCATCATGTGCTTGAGAGTTCATGCGCAATAAAAAGAAAGGGAGGGGAAGTGGGACGGCAGAAAAAAGACTTGGTGACCCAGAGAAATTTGAGTCTGTGGAAGGCAGCCTTTTGTCAGCCGTAATCTCCTGAAAGCTGCATCCCATGGCAATGGTGAAGGTAGCAGGCGCTAAAGGGGAGGTCAGAACCAAGACGCTACATATTCTTTATATTTTGGAGCATCTGGTCTTTCTGATACCCTCTTCTCTTTCTCGCCACACCCTCACACCAGGGAATGGGCAGGCTGCAGTCCCTGGGGATCTATACTGATTCCTTGCCATGGCCCTTGGAATTAGACTAACTGTGATCTTGCCTTCCAAAGTGTTTCTAGAGGCTTCTCACTTAGGCTGGTGAAAAGTGCATACACCTTCTCCTCCTCCTCCATTCCTTGACAGTGGGACATCCTTTTGGATGATTCTTCCCCTGCATTCACTGATCTTGGTAGATCTGCCATTCCCTCCTTCCCATTGAAAACAGGATGACACAAAGCATCCAGCAAACAAGATTCTCTAATGGCTGATCTGTCACTCAACAGATGCAGGGCCCATAAAATGTAAATGTGCCTGATATAGAAGTTGGCTGTGGTTCAGAAAAGCTTCTGGGTGATAGGAAAGGAAAGGGCCTAATGAGAGTCATGTAAAACAAGTTGATGGGGGCATGAAACAACATCTTTATTTTTCTGCTCCCACAGCTTAAGGAAAGGTGGATCATATATAGGTAGTCCACTACTTATGACCACAGTTGAGCCAAACATTTCCATTGCTAAGGAAGACGGTTGTTAAGTGATTTATGACCCATTTTACAACCTTTTTTGCCATAGTTGTTAAGCAAATCACTGTAGCTGTTAAATGAATCATGTGGTCGTTAAGTAAATCTAGCTTTCCCCATATACTTGTCAGAAGCCGGCTGGGAAGGCTATAAATGACGATCACATTAACCCAGGACGGTTCAACTGTCATAAACACATACCAGTTGCCAAGTGCATGAATTTTATCACATGATCATGGTGACGCTACAACTGTCATAAAATATGAAAAACAATCATAAGTCACTTTTTTCAGTTCTAATTTCAAATGATTACTAAACAAAAAGTTGTAACTACATGTGTACCCTTCTGATGGCACTTCTATATATCCTTTACTACAACCACTGAGGGCCAGAACCTGGGCAGCTATTAAGATGAAAATGAGCACTCAGTGTCTCCTGGTGGTCAGACTAACCGGAAAGGAGAACGTAGGACATACACTGTGTAAAAATAGAGAAAACGCCACCACAAGACTAGGGGTGGAAGTCACGTAAAGCCTCGGGAGTTTCAAGCTTCCCTTCCCAATCATAAAGGACAATTTAATGCGTAAATAAGACTTCAGCACTGACAACGATCTGAAAAGGAAGATTTTTCAAGGAAGGAGATTTGAACTCTTCTATCTACTCTTTTCAGTTAATGATTGATGAACTAATTTATAATAGGAGCCAAAGTCTGCCTTAGGCATTCAGACCTCCATCACCTGCAACAGAATTGGGCAATGCCCCAGGAGCCTGCATGATTCAAGGTAAGACTTGAGAGCTGTTGGTTATCCCTCAGAGCTGTCTGTGCCTGGAGAAAGCGGGAGGAGAATGACACTAGGCAGCCCTACGGTACTACAACATGGGCCATGGCTCCTCACCCCTCTAAGGAAAGCGCTCTCCATAAAGAGCAAGTGCTAAACTTGCAAACTCCTTCGGGGTCAATGGGATGGTATGTACTGTATGTGGAGTCTCTGGTAGTAGGCCTGCCTGAGTTACTGTAGGTCTTGTATGGATTCTTGCTTGCAAAAGAGCTGAGGTGCTTAAGGAGCACTTGTAACATAAAGGTATTGGCAGCAAGTATACTAGCCATACAATCAATGGGGTTGCTTTATCAGGAAGATTAGAAACATATATTCCAATCAATAAATATTAGCATACAGTATTTTTTAAAATTCCTGATGCTGATTTAATCAAAAGAATTTTTTTCCAAAGTAAGCTCTCTGCATCATTTTAAAACTATATTTATCCTTAGTCATAGAGATCCAAACCAGCCTTCCCTAATTCTGTGTCTCTCTTCCAACAGAATAGCTAATATTTCTATGGCTTAGATTATAATACCCAGGACAGGTGTAGAAGGTGCCAGGTTGTATCTCTCTTCTCCCCTCACACATCCCACCTTATAGTATTTGATCTTTATGTATTGTAATAATTATGTGCTTGAAGGGAATTCACTTTGGGAAAATTCAGTATTTTCTATAAACAATAATTTGTTATGAAACACAAAATATGATGGCTACCAGCTTAAGTGATTGTTTTAAAATACCGAAGCTTCTTTGTAGAAGATAAGCCTATGGACAAATGAAGCTGCCTTGATCTCAGGTAGTATATATCTGTGATCAATAAATGTTGAAGGAAAACAGCAAGAAGTGACAATTATATCATCTCTCATTTATTCTTAGGGAAATTGATCCTATCTAAAAATAGTACTAGACCAGAAAAAACCCTTTGCCTGTTCCAATGGCATTTTTACAGCATTTGTTTTCTATTCCTATTTATATATTTCTATTATTGTTTTGATGCTTGGACTTGTTCTGATTCATTTTATTATTGTTTGATTTATGGTCCCTAGGTAAATTAACCCTTCAGTCTTCATATTATCTTCCTAGGAGCCAAACAATCCTTCAATTTGTCTAAGTGTAGAGAAGGCGAGGTAGGGAGCTCTCTTCCAGGAAAGACACAGGTCAGGGATGAAGTGTAGTTTCACAACAGAATTGTGGATTTCTTGGATCTGAAACCCTCCAATTTTCCTAGGCTCTCTCCCACACTGTTGAGAATAAGGAAGATGGCCTTGGCAGAAATATGCAGGATCCTTTGTGTAGGCAAAAGGGGCTAAAGTGTTTTTAAAATTCAGAATAAGGTAATGTTTGGAAGCAACACAGACTGATGCCTCCCTGATTCAGTGAACTATAAGAAGGAGGAAGTCCAGCCACAATCAGACTCAGAACATTCTGTTATTGCAGATACTTTCGTTAAAACAGAATTTTAGTTTCCTGGTGGAGTTGATTTCCTGTCTGGTCTACCTAAGTGGGGCTGACACAAACTAGTAATCTGTTAATCTGTCATTCTAGTAGTTGTTACAGGTTCAAGCCCTATTTTTGTGAATTTAGATTTCACCATTTCTTTCCAGGAAACAAATATGTAGGAATAATTATAATATAGCATGTTAATTATTTTTTTAAAAATGAATTTCCTGTTCTGTTTTATTAAATATTTTGTAGTGTATATGACTAACTCTTTTGTTTCCATTTACTTATTGATTTCTCACTTTAGTATATTGTGAGAAAACTATTTTCCCATGACACCTATAATTGACATTATATTAACACTAACTTATTTTAGCCAATCTCAAACCATTATTTTTCCCAATCCATATTTAAAGTTTGCTTGCTTCTTTTTAATAACAAAATTAATTAATTAAGAAAAATAAGAAATAGCATGTTGTTCAGGGTTTATAGAAAGATGAGGTGTAAAATAGTGTGTGTAGGATTGTTATTCTCGGTTGAGGAACTGTCTCACAGATTCTAAGAGGTGTACTTCTCCTTTGAATCTTTTACACGGTAAGTAAAATTTTGCACCTCCTCATTTTTCGTTAGTTAGCTGCATAAGGAACTAGCTTCCAGCATAGATCAGAGTTAGCATCTCTACCTATCAG
Organism: Thamnophis elegans; assembly: GCF_009769535.1. NCBI lineage: Eukaryota > Metazoa > Chordata > Lepidosauria > Squamata > Natricidae > Thamnophis > Thamnophis elegans. Next base: position 97,518,924 of record NC_045542.1, read on the forward strand.
GCCACATCAATCTTTTCTATGTGACTACAAATAAATTTCCATAATAGTTTTATAGCAGGCCAGAGTCCATGCCAAGCTGGGATATTGACCTTTTCCTCCTCTTGCCTAGGAGCTCCTAGGCTTTATAAGGGATATAGATTCATCAACCGTTTGAAAAGATCCTATCGGTGCCAGCGCCAAGTGTATGTGACCATACCAGTGGTGGGTTCCTAACAGTGGTGGGTTTCAAAAAAATTTCGAACCTACTCTGTGGTTGTGGCCTCCTTTGTGGGAGTGGCTTGCTGGCCATGTGACCTGGTAGGAGTAGCTTGCCAGCCATGTGTTTTCTCTCTCTCTCTCTCTCTCTCTCTCTCTCTCTCTCTCTCACTCTTTCTCTCTCTCTCTTTCCTTCCTTTTGTCTCTCTGTCCCTTTTTTCTTTTTTTCTTTCATCTCTCTCTCACTTTTTCTTTCTTTTTTTCTTTTTTTCTTTTTTTCTTTCTTCCTTTCTTTCTCTTTCTCTCTCTGCGTGAGTCTGTGTGTGTGTGTGTGTGTGTGTGTGTGTGTGTGTGTGTGTGTTGGATTTCAAAATTTTTTGGAACCTCTTCTGTAGATGTGGCCTGCTTTCCTGGTCCACTGTTGGAACCTCTTCTAACCGGTTCGGTAGACTTGACGAACCGGTTCTACCAAACTGGTGCGAACTGGTAGGAACCCACCTCTGGTTCCTAACCAGTTTACTACCCATTCGCTTGTGCTCGGGCACACACAACACATCTACACATGCGCAGAAACATCTGGACGGGTGGGTGGAGTCTGCCGCTGCCACCACTACCAGTTCAGCTGAACCTGGAGCAACCCACCTCTAGACCATACCAGATCCTCTGTTTGTTTTGCTCCAGTTCTGCAAAATTGTGTTTTTCAGTATGCAGGAAAACAAAGCATCACTAGTTAACTTTTTTGGAATTGTGGGCTGACATGCGTGTCAAGGATGGACAGATGCAAAATAGCCTGAATTCCTGCCCCTTTTGTCCCTTATGTAGCAATGGCATTTCAATAAATAGGCTTGCCTAGCAAACTGTTCTGTGTTCTCCTCTCTTGTACCCAGCTATTAAAGATGCAGAAGCTCAATCAGTTTTTGTGCTAGGTTACCTTTCCCAAAGACTGGATCAAGGAAGCATGAACTAATTCTGGGTACAATGACTCTGTACTTGCATTTCATTCACAGTTTTGTTGGATGGCCTTGCAATTTTTTTGAAGCTCCAGGGTGATACCCAAATCCTCAAGGCTTTCATTGAGAAATGAGAGGACCCAGGAGCTGAATGGCAGTTCAGGAACCTTCCAAGCTCCTTTACATTAACAAGAGTAACTGTCATCTCTAGCCTTCCTGGAAACCTAAGAAACCGGTAACCAATATTCCAATCCAGCACTGAGTAAAAATTTGACTCCAAATTTCCACTGCTTCAGATGCATTTCATTAATGCTTTATTTTTCTAGAAGTTATTTCTTGAATACATTTCAACAAGCAAAATTTCCTCTCTTTGTGTGCTGCTTTTATATTGAGTTTTCCCCTTTACCATCCCATTTCTTCTGGGTCTATGTGGATAAATTTGTAAATTAGTCTTCTCTCTTTGGCTTGCACAATATGCTCCTTATGTCATACATTTTTCCTGGTTATGTTGGGCAGTTTGATAAGGGAGCATATTGAAATTCCGTGATAAACATAGACTCCCAGCTTGCAATGCCATAAAATATTGTTTGAGATAGGAGGTTTTTGTTGCTAATGCAATTTAGCATTTATTTAGCCACTACACCCAGAGAACATATATTTTTATATAATACTTGAGAGGCATGCTAAAGCCATAAAACATGAATATGAGTAAATATACATAGCACACAATTCTCTGTTGCCTTTTCATTGTGATAAAATTTTTAAAGGAACACGATTTCTGCTTTCCAAAGACAACATTCTCAGCAACAAATGTGATCTTACAAACAACCAGGGTGAGCAGTTTTATCTTCAAGATAGTTAATCCTTCCTTTCTGTTGTATTTGCAGATCTCCTTGACTCAGCAGGATGCTGTTGCTTTCATGGGTAGTTTTCCCTCTATTTCTGACATTAGGTAAGATTTTCTGTAGAAAAATTCTTCCCACACCTCTATGCCTGTTCATGTCGGCTGAGACATTACTGAGCCTTGGCATTGTATGGAAGAACATCCTCAAGTGAGAATTACAACCAGCACTACAATTGCTCATGGAGAAATGTAGGATTTACATTGAAGTAAAGATACAGTAAATCAGGAAAGCATCTTGGTATTCAACCTCTTTTGAAGAAAGTGAAGAGAGGTTGACGGAACTGTACATTTTCCACGGTCTTACTTGCTAAGACAAGACCATGATTGTTCTGGACCTCCCATTAAGGGTACCATTAAGTCCACTAGTCTTAGTCTACAGAGTGTTGGGAAATATGAAGAGCTATGGCAGGAGATATTATGAGGAAATCCAGATGAAGGAAGAATTAGAAGATTGGGTGGTATGAGTGGATGGGGATTGTCTTTTGTTCATAAAATCATAATTTCAGCTGACTCTCTTTCTTGCAGCATCCGCGAACCAAGCCCCAGAGTTCAACATGAACAGCACCCTTATGTTGCCAGAGGACACACCTGTAGGTTAGTGACAGAGAAAGCTTTGTTTGCAATGCAAAAAATGAAAGCCATAATTTCTATATTTGTCAATAGCATTTTTCATAGCCTTCCTCGGCTAAGACCTATAAATGAGACAGACAGTGACTCCCATCATTTCAGCCAGTGGTTGTGATGATGGAGGAGCTATAACCCTATGCATACTGAGGACATGTTAAGAGGATTATAGTAAGAGGACATGGTAAGAGGCTTCCAAAGTCTATCCAGACCTGCGTCCCCGAGTGGACGGGTGAAGTAATGAGAAGACTCTGTGATTATTAATATCCCTACATCGATTATTCATTATTTTGGTTCTGTTTTTATAGTTTTTAATATTTTTTTAAAAAATTTAACGATAAAGGTTTTAACTATTGTTTTAGTTTTGCTGTATGCCACCTAGAGTCACTATTTTATGAAATGCGTGGCTATATTGCTTAAATAAGTAAAATAAAATAGGAACCCAGAAACCATTCTGGTTTGTTTCAAAAGATGTGGCTTTAGTGAGATGACTGGAGGGTGTGTGTATGTGAAGTCTGTGGCCATAAGGATTCTTTTAAAACTGGGTATCTCTCCGGTTCTTTCCTCCCACCTTCTCTGCTTCTGGCCCTCATTTTTCATTGCAGGGACCTTGGTTCTTCAGTTGGTGGCAAAGGATCCTGAAAATGAACCATTATACTATAGCATTGCGGGTGAATATGCTTACTACTTCTCACTTGATAGTAGAACAGGCAACGTGACGCTGAAGCAACCTGTGGATTATGAGGTAAAGATATGAAGGGACATAACCAGGGATGGGCAAAGTGTGATGGCAACTCTGGCAGCTCCTTTCTGAACAAGAGGTAGACCTCATTCAGTGACCACAATTGGGAGTGCCAACTCAGTCATTAAGTGAAATTATTGATAAATGAATTTGCGATTGTATTTAATATCTTACTTCAGCTTTCCTTTCCTTAATGGACCTGCAAGGATCATAAGTGAAAGGATTGGTCATAAAGTTATTTTTTTATCACTGTGCTAACTGCAAACAAGTCACAAAGTAAGGACTACTTGAATTGCAAATGTGGCTTTCTCAATCTTTCCTTTGTATCTGCGTAAATCAGAAACATGAGCATTGTGTTAAAGATCTTGCACTATTTCTAGCATTATTATGCTTTTTGTTAGTGTTGTTGCTCCTTAACTGTCCCTGTAATGTAATGCAAGGGTAGGAAAGACGTAACTGTTCTCATTAAATATATAGATACGTAAGCACATAGGCATGCAAACTGAATCTACCATGGATGACATTTTAATAAACATAAATATTCAGTGTGTAAAGCCCATTTTGATAACTGAATAAAGTAAGGGATGGTGAATGGGTGGACATTAGCATGTGAAAAGCTCCATGCCTTTAAAAAAAAACACCACGTACTCTATTCCTCATATACAGTAGCAATTCCTTAGCAGATGCCATTGACAGGATCTCTTTAGCTGTCCCCTCAGAGCAAAGAAGGGACTTGAGGTGATTCTGCCATGACTGCAGAGAATGAATCAATCAATTTTTAAAAAGGAGATTAAAGGGGAACTAATAAGGGCAGAGGGACACTAAGATTGTGACAAGAGTGGATGGAGAAAAAAGGCTAATGTTCAGTGTCTTAAGACTGGTATTTCCTATACTAAGATGTGGCTATATGACATTTATTTTTAATATTTAAGTCTTTGTAAATAATGGAATGTTCATAATATATTACATAAGTTTTATTGCATTGACATCTGCATTGAAAGAATACATTGTACCAAGATTTATAACATTGCAATAAAAGAATTAAAAGGAAAAAAATCTGAAGTATATGGACAAGACCTTTTTAGCTCTCCCAAAAGTTGGCCACAAATCAAGTTGAAGGCAAATATAGGTGTCCCAGGATAATGCTGCAGGTTGCAATCTGGTCAGTTTATAGAAGTTGAAAACTACAGGATGGGAAACAAATAAGGTTTCCCACCCTGTAGCTCTCAACTCCTATAAACATCTTTGCTTTCTTATTTTTCTTTCTTCTCCTTGGTGTTGTGCTTCGTACTTCTGAATTTTCCACAACTCTACTTCAGGGGCTGCCACAAAGAAGAGGGAGTCAAGCTATTCTCCAAAGCACCTGAGGGCAGGACGAGAAGCAATGGGTAGGAACTAATCAAGGAGTGAAGCAACCTAGAACTAAGGAGAAATTTCCTGACAATTAGAACAATTAATCAGTGGAACAGCTTGCCTCCAAAAGTTGTGAATGCTCCAACACTGGAAGTTTTTAAGAAGATCTTGGATAGCCATTTGTCTGAAGTGGTGTAGGGTTTCCTGCCTAAGCAGAGGGTTGGACTAGAAGACTTCCAAGGTCTCTTCCCACTCTCTTATTCTATTGGTACATGTGAATTTGCTTTTAACTGCCCCTGAATTAGATATTAACTCATGTTAGCCTGAAAGACTTCAATAGATCTGTCCTTTATGAATTTATCCAATCCCTTTAAAGCCCAGATAATGTAGGAATGAATTCCACAAATTAACTACAATGTAATTTCTTTTGTTCTAAAATACATTCCATCCAGGTGACTCCTGATCCTAAGGTTCTGAGAGGAGAGAAGAGAAAAATGTCCATTGTTTTTCTCCAGGCCATGCATGAAGTCATATAATTTAATCATATCCAAGTCACCCTTTCTAAGCTAAAACGCTTCAAATGTTCTTTTTTTTTCTTGCAAGAAAAACATTCAGGCTCCCTGATCATTTGAGCTGCCCTTTGTGTAGCTCTGTTACTGTATATCCTTTTTCAAATGTGCCAGAATTATGTACATGTATGCCATATATTTATTTAAGGACATTATTCTCTTTGCAGTTTTTATTTACAACCTCTTTCTAATTATACCCGACATGGAATTTGTCCTTTCACAACTGCCTTTGTTGAATTCTTGGTTGTCACCCTAAGAACATTTCCCTTGTTATTTTCAGACAGCTCAGGTACCCCCAGTGCATTTGTGTAATTAAGAGTTGCTCCACTGTGTGCTTCTTTTGTCTCATTTAAATTAAAATGCATTGGATACTTGATTAATATTCATCTTTTTTTCTTGGATTACCATTGCCTGTAATTTGCTCAAAAGAGACATTAAGATGATTCGGTTTAAATTACTTACCTCCCACATGTGTCCTTCTTTCTTTTTCTTTCTTTTTTTTAAAAAGGTGTCTTCACAAGATCTTTGAACAGGAAGTAATCAGATTGACCCAGAATCAATCAAGATCCAAAGTACTGGAAATTTAGACTGTTGTTGGTTGCTTTTTTGAATCCTTCTTCAATGATTGGTGGAGGCTTGTTTTAGAAAAGAAGGAAAGATTGCCAAAAAAGAGAGACAGGAATAGTAAATTATAAATGCCTTCAACTTGTTCAAAAATTAATACTTTACTAATAAAAAATGGCATTTCTATTTTCTCATTTTTTTTCTCATTTCTATGAGCCAAGGTGGCGCAGTGGTTAGGGTGCAGTACTGCAGGCCACTTCAGCTGACTGTTATCTGCAGTTCAGCGGTACTAATCTCACCGGCTCAAGGTTGACTCAGCCTTCCATCCTTCCGAGGTGGGTGAAATGAGGACCCAGACTGTGGGGGCGATATGCTGACTCTGTAAACCGCTTAGAGAGGGCTGAAAGCCCTATGAAGCGGTATATAAGTCTAACTGCTATTGCTATTGCTATTTTATCTACACTGTACTTTAAATTTTACTATGTCTTTATATTTTTCTAGTCAGTCTTCAATATATTTCTTTATTATTGATTTATTTATTTTATCTTAAGCCCTATATCTCCCTATGGCCACTCTCTGTAGAGATATATTCAGAATTCAAAGTATCCTTTAGTCTTTTGTTATCTTAGGTTCTGCTTTCCATTTCTTCTCTGTTAGAGTCTTGGCTGTTTCTTCGTTGCTTCTGCTTATGTATTCCCAGCTGTGATTCTTGACTCTTTTTCTCTTACAAAACTTGACTCCAGCTGAGGAAACAGTAGAAAAAAACCATTTCCTTAGAGCCAGCTCTGAGGGAAGGAAATACCAGTTTGCACCCTCCAGTTCTAGTTTGTCTCTTTACTTCGACTCCTGGGCTTGGAGTTTGCCTATTCAGTCTATTCTTCTTCATGAGGTCTATGGCTGCAGAGAGCTCCAGATAGACACCTTGTTCCCCCATCCTCATCCTCCTTCTCCCCCACCTGTCCAATGCGGCTCTTTGACTGGCAACTGGATCATCCTGATGCTGTGGTATGTGCGTTTGTGTGCGTCTGCTTTATATTCAGCTCTGTCCATCTGTTCTTCCACAATGCCACATTGGTTACTTGTCACACCTTTGGCACTTTAAAGGACAAGTTATATCTTTGACATTTACGGTCTCAATTAGATACCAGGGAGAAAACTGGTGGTGTTCTATTTTTTTCCAGTAAACTAGATTTTATACCTTCTTTGACAACCAAAGCATTACTCTCTCCAGTGCCATATTGCCTCTTATCCTGCATCTTACTCGGACTTTTTAATTCATCCTTTTTAGATTGGATTGCTTTATGCATAGTACAGTTATGACCAATTCACAGCATGGTTATTTGGATTCTAAATCTGGTAATCAGCTAAGTCTTGAGCAACCTGACTAAAAGAGATACCACTGTGTCCTGTTGGCACCAGGTATCTCAAGTCTTTTGTATATCAATGTGATCAGGAGCTCTGTGTGCCCACTAAGCCAAAAACTCTTTTAGCTCTAGATATCAAATGCTTTATTGCAATTTATCCATTGTTTTATCGTCTCATCTCACCTTTGCTGCAAACAACAGCTTCTCAGCATGCATTCCCAAAATATTTGTAAGCCGGAAGGCTTCAAATTAAAGTTCTTTTCTTTTTTTCTATAGCTTATATACAGCAGTGACAACATTCATGCTTCCCTCTGTACCCTCATTCTCACAATATTTAATTTCTCATCTGTAACCAGAGGAATATCATCAACAGCATCTCCCTCAACTGCTGAACATCATCATTAACAACTCCCACACCCTACCTCCTTGTCCCATCCCAATCTGGGTCAAAGACTTTTAGCACAGACATCTAAGAAACATTATAGTAGCTCACCTTTAGAGGTACTTGTCCTCTATACACTGTAGACCAGTGTTTCTAGTCTGGGCCGCTGTAACATGTGTGGACACACTGGCTGGGGAATTCTAGGAGTTAAAGTCCACCGATCTTAAAATTGCTAGTAGATTACAATATCTTGTACAGTATATAGTGTAAACTGGGAGCCTAGTGTCCTGCAGATGTTTTGGTCTTGTCTTTCACTGTTGTCCATGCCATTTTGAGATTTTGGAAGTTGTATCCCTGAATATTAATGAGGGTCCAGTTTATTTATCCCTACTGTACAAGTTTTCTTATTTACTTGAAGACCTGCAAATAAAGTAGAAATAATGCATTGGTAATTAGCTATTGGAGTTTGTAAGCTTTTATTTGTCTACAAATCTGGACTGAAAGAAAACTACTGGCTTAAATAAATCAGGGCATAATTGATTTATTGGACCTTCTATATCTGGAATCATTTGCAGAAAAGATGGAAAGGGAGTAATAGACTGTGGGTAGGGACATAAATGATTCATAAATGAGGCATCTCAGCTAATCTGTCCTTGGGGAAGAAGTATTAATAAGAGATATGGTCTGGTTCATTTATTATTTCAAGTTATAATGCACCGTAATTTGTCTGTTCTGACTTAGTACCGCAGGTGAATCCAACCCTACGTTGCATAGGGAAGCAGATAGAACTTTGTCAGGATCGCATCTGTGAGACCTCCTTTGGTCCATTGCTCCCTATATTGTCCATGGTTCATGGAAGAGTAGAGAGTGTTAAAAAGAATCAAAGGAAGTCTAGAGCCCTGCTGGGGGGTAGGACTGGTCTATAAATCTGGTCAAACATGTATGATTTAGAACCACGATTAAGGCATAGCTTGTGGCAATAAGAACAGCAAAGTATCAACGCTTCTTCATTCTTATTGTTCCATAGAACAATTAATCAGTGGAACAACTTGCCTCCAGAAGTTGCGAATTCCCCAACACTGAAAGCCTTTAAGAAAATTTTGGATAGCCATTTGTCTGAAATGGTATAGGCTTTCCTGCCTAGGCAGGGTGTTGGACTAGAAGACCTCCAAGGTCCCTTCCAACTCTGCTATTGTATTATTGCGTCTGCAGAAGCCCCCTTGGTGACCTGGTTAAGATTACCCAGGCCCTTCTAGGAAAGGGGAGGGGGCAGAAGCCTATCTTCAGGGCCACACAGAGTAATTTTCTATGTATCTGGCAGATAAAGTTATTCAGATCTATTCCCAGTTGGATGCCAAACATGGGGCAAGCCCTGTGGAGATGCCCAGAGAGTGAACCTGTTCGATTGTCTAAAAACAGTTTGATCCTATTGGAGCTGAAAAAGTGAACATGGACCTTCAGATTGTAAATGCCACAAGATACGAACTAGATCTATGCCCTCCTTGACTGGTCAAGACTGCTTGGGAGATGACATTTGGGGGGAATGTCTATGAAGATTCTCAATCATCCAGGTCATAGTTGCTCCATAGGTGCTTTTTACCAAGTGGCAACTGGACTTCCTTAATTTTTTTTTCTTTGAAAACATTTTGCTTTTCATCCAAGAAGATTCTTCAGTTGTTATGCTAATCAAGTTGTAAGACATGAGTGCTGGTACTCCCCTTGCCCTAAATTTGTTGAAGGCAATCTTCTATTCACCCTAATAGAACTGAAGGAGGTTCTTGGATGAGAAGCAAAACTTTTTCAAAGAAAAACACCCAAGAAAGTCCAGTTGCCATTTGGAATAAAGCACCTTTGGGACATGACGTGTGGGTGAATATGAGCAATAGTGAATTCATCCTTGAGGGAGGGGGCATTTCAGCTTTGTTTAAAGAGAAGCTGGTGCACTTGTCCACAAGAAACCATTGCTGAACCTTGCCATTCTGGACAACTTTCAACTAGTTCCCCACCTTTTCTTTTTAGGGAAGGTAGTTGAAAAGTTGGTGTCACTACCACTCTATAACTTCAGAGGGTACGGAATGAAATGGATTATCTGGACTTTTTTCAGTCACGTTTCAGGCCTGGATGTGGGACACAAACACCATTTTTAAAGATTATCTTTGGTGGGAACAGGATGGGGATACTGCATCCATCTTTTTTCTTCTTGACCTCTCACTAGCTTCTGTTACCATTCACCCTTTCGATACAATATCCATTAGGGGTGAGGGCTCAGCTTTGTGCTAGTCCATCTCCTTCCCCGGAGGCTGGTCCCTATCAGTGTTGATAGGAAGTGAGAGGTCTCTTTTTTGTCACAGGATTCAGGGCTTTTTCAACATCTACATGGATTCACTAAGTGGGGCCATCTGCCATTATGGAATGATGTATCACCAGTATGCTACCCAGTTATACATCTCCATCCTGGGTGAACTATGCGATACTATTGTGTGCATTCTTGAGGCCTGAGAAAACTTGAGGTTGCGTGGGTCTGGATGGGGAACAACAGGCTTCAGCTGAACCTTGGTAAAATGGAGTGGTTGTGGGTAGGGAGCTCCTCTGTATGGACATTTAGCATCTTTAGCCTTGGATGGGGTTACACTGTCACAGACAGACCCTCTGCATAATCTGAGGATCCTCCTGGACTCACAACTCCTGCTTGAGGAGCAGGTGGCAAGCCTGGCTAGAAGGATCTTTGCTCAATTTTGTGTTGTGCACCAGTTACATCCTTTCCTGCATAGGGAGGCTCTCCGCTCAATTATTCATTCCCTGTTTGTCTCTCATCTGGATCATTGCAATGCACTCTAAGTGGGGTACCGCGGAAGAATATCCAGAAACTTCAGCTGATGAAGAATGTGGCTATGCCAACAATTTTGGATGAATATGTAACAGGTTTTCGTTAATACAGGTAGTGCTTGACCACAATTGAGCCCAACATTTCTATTGCTAAATGAGACATTTGTTAAGTGAATTTTGCCCCATTTTACAATCTTTTTAAGTGAATAACTGCAGTTCTTAAGTTAGTAACATGGTTATTAAATAAATCTTCCCCATTTACTTTGCTTGCCAGAAGCTTGCAAAAGGTGATTATGTGTCACTCAGACACTGCAGTTGTGTTAGATATGAGTCAGTTGCCAAACGTCTGAATTTTGATCAAGTGGTCATGGGGATGCTGCAATGGTTGTGTGTGCAAAATGGTCATGTCATTTTTTTTCCAGTGCTGTTGTAACTTTGAACAGTCACTAAATGAACTATTGTAAGTTGAGGACTACCCGTATGTTGCATCTTTGATATGATTTCTATGTTTTTCTATGTTTGTTTATTTATTAAATTTTTATGCTTCCCATCTCACTCTAAAAAGCAATGATATGGACAGTAAATAAATATGACTTATTTATCCCCCAGATTGAAACCAAAGTATGATCATCACGTTGGCACATCATTTTTAAAGTACTTCTGCTTTGCACTTTATTTTCAGCAAACAAGTGTTATCCTGCTCAACGTGCAAGTGACAGACAAGATAAATCTACCAGTAAGTAAAGGGAGAAAGTGTTGGGAGAAAGACAAATCTGGAGGGATACATGGGGCATAGAATCCCCATGGATGGGGAATAGGGCGATGAGGTGTATCTGCTATACCAGTGCTCAGTAAGGAGCTATAGCAGAGGTCTCCAAGCTTTGCTGGTTGGGAAATTCTGGGAGTTGAAGTCCGCCAGGCTTAAAGTTGCCAAGGTTGGAGGCCCCTGAGCTAGAGCACAGTTTGAGTGAGTTACACTTTGACTGAAGCCACTGAGATAAATTAAAATTAGTTATAGCATTGAGAAAAGCCTCCAACAACTCCGCTAGAGAACCAGACACAAAAGCAAATGTAACAGCTGTGCTGAAAACACTTCTGTGGCTGCAGTTTTTCTTATCCATTAACTTGCTGAGCTGCAACTGCTTGATTACGATGACAGTGATGATTGCATTTTTATATGCTGACTACTGGAGTTTTGCCTTTTATTCTGTTGACTAGTAGAGTTTCAAGTGTTATACTTTCGGGTCCAGGGCCTGATCTGTCTTGTATAAGGGTTATCATATCTCTACAGCCCTTTTCTACTCATGAATGCTGAAGCCCTTCCGTTTAGTCTCTTATATCATTTGTGTTTAACCTTCTTCTTTTTTTATCAACAGAACTCTAAAATAATCACTATCATTATAATTGACCGGAATGACAATAAACCAATATTCCAGAATGAACCTTATTTGATAGATGTCCCTGAGGTATCTAATGTCCATGTTATTTTCTTCTCAAGTTTATTCTAGAAAGGTTATTTATGTGTGACTGTGTGTCCCGTACAAATAATCCTCAAGTCACAATGGTAATTGGGACCAGAATATCCAATGCTAAGTGATGCACTCATAAAACATGACATTACATGATCACATTGCTTAGTGGAGGCTATTCTGACAATCCCTGTTGCTGTTGTTAACTGAAGCTCACTGGTCATTAGGGGAGGATCCAGATTGACCCACTCTGATCCAAGCTGTTCCCAGCTTGGGCCCTCTCATCCTGATCCTTGGAAAAGTAAGGCCCTCCCTCCTCTACCTCCTCTTCAAGTCCCTCCACCCATCTATCTCTCCACCTCCCATCTCTCCCCTGCTGGCTTTGCACTTCATGTGACCTGTTGCTTTATCCAAATCACATGGGGCTTTCCTGTGAGGTTTTGAAGCCTTCCAAAGCCATGCAAGAATTAGAAATGAAGATAGGGGAGATGGACGAGTGGGATTAAGCATTCCTGGGGTTGCAAATGCAAGTGGGCTGCCAAATGTCAGCATTTTGACTACATTACCAAGGGTGTGCTGCTGTAACTTTGGGGACCAGACATAACTACCATTCATTCAGCATCACCTTCATAACTTCTAAATCATCTCTGAACAAATTATTGTTAACTAAGAATTATAAACACAGTAAAAAAATTTTTTTAAAGTAGACCTGTACAACAATTGACTAAAGTTAATCATGGAAACAATGGAGATCAGAGGTGTTTATGTTTTGAAAATGAGTTCAGAGAAATGCTACAGAGCTCACCCCAAGCGTGAATACATGACTTTCCTGCCCCTCATAGAAGCAGCATCTATTGTATTCAATTTCTGTGGGAACTAAAAAAAAGGGATTAACCAGGGGTGAAATGGTACCGGTTCGGACCAGTTCACCTGAACCAGTAGTTTAAAAATGCTACCGGTTTGGGCGAATCGGTATTTCTGACGATCAGCTGTGACTCGCGATTTATATTAGCTAGAAAGCAGGATTTCCTGCTTTCTAGCTAATGTAAATCGCATGGCACAGCTGATTCCCCCCCCCCTCCTCGCTGTTCGCTTACCTTCGCATGCATACTTGGTAGGAGGTTCCGCCCACCCGCCCAGATGTCATCATGTCCATCTTTGATGCTCTGCGCATGCATGGAAGTTCCTGCACATGCGCAGATGGAGCACATGCAAGCGAAGTATGCACTCGCATTTGCGAACAAGTAGCGAAGGTTAATAGATTTCACCCCTGGGATTAACCTATCACAACTGCAAGGACATTATACCATTTGGATATCTATATTTGAGAAACAACTTCTGTATCCAACTCTGTCCATTTCAGCCACATGATTTCATTCTTACTGGACTCCTTTCTAACATAGTACTGTATATGCTAGCTATGACTCCTGTTACAAGCAAAGAGTGAATGAAGCTACTTTGGAATGGGAGTAAGAAAAATTAGGAAAAACTGCTGTTTTAAATAGCGATTTTAAGAACTTGTTGGATGAAACAAGTAATAATTTAAAATCAGCAGGAGATTTAAATGGGGATTTACAGTAGATTACTTAGATAATGATAGAGCCTAAACTGGCAATATGTTAAATCTGTGTCATGCAACATGATCTGTATATTTAAAACGGCTTAGACAGAAAGCTTCATTGCCATGTCAGTGGCAACTCTCCTCCCCTAGCCTAATTGCTATCAACATAATGGATTTTTGATATGATTGCAGCCAATTAAGGAAGGCTTAATTCTCTTTTCCCTATGTATTGCAATCCCAATTCGTGCAAAATAATTTAATTGTTATTTAATTAAATAGTAATTAAGCTATACATTATTTTGTGCACTGTAATTTAAACATAATGAATAATTAGACCATTTTCCTCTGACATTTTGATCTTGCCCCATTCCTTAGATGTTACCTCAAGTTTACTTCAACATGTAGAATGGTAGCCTTTGCATGTTAGACAAACTAAACCTGGATGCTCTTCAGTAATGAAATCAAAGGATAGAGAAAGCCATTTGTTTTCTCCAGCATCAGGGCTGGACTGAGACACAGAATGAGATGTTAGCCCTCATCTAGCTTCTTATATCCCAGAGAAATAGCCCCACATTACCCAAGCTTTTGCCCTTCAGAGATAGTGGGCTGTAACTCTTCAGTTGCCCTCCTGGCTGACTTTTCGATAGCTTGCATTTGTTCACATTGTCAGGATATCATGACTCACATACATGGAAAAGGCTAAGGAAGAATGCCATAACTTCTAGTTTTGCCATTCTTTTTTTTCCAAACAACCAAGGGATTTACCTTATTAGATAATTTTTAATACAACTATGCTCGTTTCCAAGATAGTCCACAGCTAGTACTTTGGACCTTACAACACCTCCTGCCTATTGATTAAAGCAGCCTGATTGCTTTAAAGCACTCAGTAATGGTGCCACTGTTTTAAGGAATGCACTAGTCAATGCAGCTCTTCAAGTAGTGGTGGTACCTTTTTAAAGGTTCACTTTGTTTAATCAAAGCAGAAAAGTGTTGCCCTTCTGTGAGGTCCAAGGCAATTATTCAGAATCATTTTTCAAAGCATGTGTGGTTCTGTTAAATGATTTGTATATTAGCTTTGGATGTTATATGTAGCTTCTGTTGCTCTTCTTTCGACTCCAACCTTCAAGTCTGCAAACCAATTAACTTTGTTCCAGAACACAATAATTGGTACCCAAATCTATGATGTGAGAGCTGTGGATATTGACAGTGAAAATGCTGGACGGGTATCCTATGAAATCATAGAGGTGAGTGGGACCCCACAATCACAGTGAGGGAAGGATGCTGTAACCCGTATATATAATGAATCCTGGCAGATGCCTTGTGAGATACGAATCCTATTCAAGGTTCTCCATTGCTGGCATGGTAATTCAAAACCTGACACTTTTGGGTAGGGTCATTTATATATCTACCTATGTCTGGGCATTCAGCAACCCATTTCCTTTGAGAAAAACTGTCAAACTGTAGATCACATTGTAGTCAGTTTATAAGCTGAGTGCATATACTACTCCAATATCTGATTATTTTTTTCACATAAACAAAGCTGTACTTCAATGGTTACATTACCTAGAGATTGGTATCTGAATATAAATTTTTTTAAATATTCGTATTTTACTGTTTTTTTTCAATCCAGATGAAATGTTAACATAGATTGCAAGTCCATATGTCATATGCCAAATAGGTAGGTAGGTAGGTAGGTAGGTAGGTAGATATATATAAGTGAATGTCCTAATGCTGGCATTTTGAATATAATCTGTAATGTCTGTCCAACGGCACTTATGCAGAAATAGATTCTTAGGATTGTGAATTTCCCCATTTAATGCATTAATTTAATACATAAAGCCACTTGTAAGCTATCTTTCTGAAAGTAAAAAGTGCACATTTCTCTTTGAGAAATACTTCTCAGAAGAATGTATGTTTCTGAGAGTTCCAAGCAAAAAGTGTACTGTAGCCACAATTGCAGAAGATGCTTATATCAAGGCCATTTAAAGACAGCCAGGTTAACTTACATAATTTACATAATCATATTGGAGAATTTTGGTTAAAATCTATCTCTGAATTTGTGTTAATAAAAATGGAATTCAAAAGAAGTTACATACAGTACAAGAATTTCAAAAGTTAGTTGGAAATAAAAACCTATGAAGATATTTAAAGACTGTTACCTTTTAAAATTGTAAACAGAATCTTGATGAGACATATCGCTAGTTCTCATCTTTCAACCACAATTGGGATCAGAATTTCGGTTGCCAAGCAAGGCAGTTGTTAAGTGAGTCTCATATAATTTTGCACCATTTTTGCCATGGTTGTTAAGCAAATCACTGCAAGTGCTAAGTGAATCACACGGTCAATACGTGAATCCAACTTCCTCCGTTGACTTTGCTTGTCAGAAGCCACTTGGGTAGGTGGAAATGGTAATCACATGACCCTGGAGCGCTGCAACCATTGTTACTACATATTGTACACATTGCTACATAAGCTGAGAATTCACCTGACCATTGGTGAAGGTTATTTTGCCGGTTGAGTTTGTCTGTTATAAATAGATATACTTCCCCCACTCCATCAACTAATTTATAATATCTTCAGGACTTCCCACAAAGTCATCCTTGAGGAATGTGTTTTTTATTCAAGGCAAAGTTTTGTATTTTGTTACTGTTCATGTTTCTACCATGTGACTCCTTTACAGGTCATTCCAAACAGTGCAGAGAATCGTCAGCTTTTTAACATTCTGCAAAATGGCACTGTAGTGTTGAATGGCTCACTCAGCTACAACAATAAGAGCACTTTCTATCGAATCAAGATCTTTGCTACGGTGAGGTTCAGGAATATTCAGAGGCAGGGGAGGGGTAATAATCTCATTTATGTGGAAAAGAAAAACTAGGTGCTTAATTGTCATGAACAAGGCACTGTGCCTAGTAGCTTTCAACTGGGTTCTTTGACAAGGATTTGTATTGGTGTTCCAACAGTTAGCCCGTGAGTGTGCTAAGACTGCAAATCCTAGAATTCACACATAGCATGGAGTTGTAGTCCCAACATTGTTGGTGAAAACTGGATAGGGGACTCCAGCATGAGTATTTCTCTCTCCCTGGTATGTCTTGCGCAGGTTTATGGGGATATGACTAACAACAGGGCAACAAGTAGATGGGATTATGTAGTATGTTTTGTTAAGCATTCTGTTGAAAATTTAGGTCATAGATTAACCAAATCAGTGGAAAGGCCCTGTTGTAACAGAGGCTGTCCTTCCTCCTCCTCCTCTGGAACTGCACCATGGCCCACTCACCAATAACCAAGCAAGTGCCCAGAGTGCAGAATCCTGAGGAGCTTTTCACCAACTTGGAGCACATTGGGAAGGGCTCCTTGCTCCTTCAAAACATCAATACCTGAAAGCAGCAGTTCAGGGTTGTTATTAAAATAATCAATCTTGAGGAAGCCAAGGATGATATTTTTAGATTTTTTTTTTTTTTAGATTTTATTTAGCATTTATAGGCCGCCCTTTTCCCTGAGGGGACTCAGGGCGGCTTACAATAATAAGGGAAGGGGAGTGAAGACAAAATATAGAAAAAAAAATGTGAAATAACTAAAAAGTACTAAAACACAACATTCACTCAGCATTCGGGAGGGGCAGAAGAGTTTATCCCCAGGCCTGACGGGCTAGCCAGATCTTAAGGGCTGTACGGAAGGCCTGGACTGTGGTCAGGGTACGAACTGACTGAGAAGGCTCTCCTCCGGGTAGTCGCCAGTCGGCACTGACTGGCGGATGGAATATTGATTACATCAGCAGGAAATAATGGTTCTCAGCCATTGTGATAGTCCTTACGTTACAAAATATTGTGGTTTGAAAAGCACAAAGTTGTGAATAATAATGGAATATTTAGGTAGGGGTTTGGCTCTGGATTTGGCCTATGCTGGCCAT
This sequence comes from Thamnophis elegans, assembly GCF_009769535.1. Lineage (NCBI taxonomy): Eukaryota > Metazoa > Chordata > Lepidosauria > Squamata > Natricidae > Thamnophis > Thamnophis elegans. Next base: position 97,536,334 of record NC_045542.1, read on the forward strand.
TTGATGAATTTCAGATTTATAGGATGCTTTATTGCCATTTTTGAGTTTTTAAAAATCTGTTAAAACTATGCAAACCATTTCTTCTTTTGACCCCCCCTCACACACCCGCAAATGGACCTTTCAGAGATATATTTATTGTTGTCTTATATTGACTGGGTTCATTAAAAATCTAGACCAATATATTTTTAGATATTAGATTGTGGAAGTTAGTTTGCTAGATTGTTTAGATATTGAAAAACCTCTAGAACAATTATATTTGGAAAACTTTGATTATCTGGCAGATGCTGCATTTTAATTCAACTACATTTTAAGTAGAGTAATATCCTACACAGGATAAAGGTAGAGTAATCATGTTATTTTATAACATTATAGCTGTGTGTGTGTCTGTGTGTGTGTGTGTGTGCGCGCTGGTCTTGTTATATTCAGGTCTTTTCCCATATAAGATTGAGCAAAAAAAAATCAGAATAGATGTTTTTCAGGGGCAATCTCTCAGATACTCTAGGCATGTTTTCAGTTACCTCAAAATACAAGGATTCATCACAGTGCTACCATAAATAGGTAAAATGTCAATTCAAATGACTTATGGTTGCTTCTGTGTATTCTAGGACAATGGAGGATTGTTGCATGGTTCTTTTATCTATCAGAACAATACGGCTTATATATCTGTGACAGTTATTGATGTTCCAGATCTGGACCCACAGTTTTTGGAAGAGCCATATGTGGCCTCAGTGTCAGAGAACTGCCCTCTGGTAAGAACTTTCTCACCTGTGTATGACAAAACCTGGCTTTCAAATCTTAATTCTTCAAAATTTCCTACTAAATCCATTTTGGGGCTAAGCATAGTAAAATCACAGGATGGCATTGAAATTAAACATATAAACAGAGGCATAATATCAAAAGCCTACATCATTCGAAGATGTTTCCTTCTAAAATTTCTCAGCAGGTAGCTCAGCAATTGCCATTGAGAAGATTCTGTCTTATCTTCTAGAGGTGAGGATCTTTTTTTCCCCTTCCAAAGTCAGAAATCATTGGCAGGTGGATTCAGAAAGTGGTCCTTCCATTTAGGGCTAGGGAGTAATTTGTTTCTTCCTGTTCGAGGAGACATCTTCAGTGCGCTTTGAATAGTGCATAGTTGCAAGCACTTTACGTCATGCATAGTAGTGGGTTCCAGCAGTCACTACTGCTGGTTTGCTTGTGGGTGCAGAACATTAAAAATTGCTCTGCGCATATGTAGAAGCAAAAAACAAGATGGCGGCACCTATGGTGGCGCTGGGAGAACTGGTTCGGGGGTGTGGCCAAACCACTACCGGCTGAACCAGTCCGAACTGGTAGGAACCCACCACTGGTCACGCATAGTTGCAAGCACCTTGAGAAATTGCATACAAGAACCACATGAATGCCGCTATGTGCTGTCAAACACCTTTTTATCTTATATCTAAAGTGCTGTATACTACTACCTCATTTATCCTAGTCCTACACCATCCTAGTTTTCATTGGTGCATGGAAACTATTAGAGTGCCAGTGGCATTAATCCAAATCTTATATAATGTACAGCTCATTTTGTGGTTGCTGAAGTTTTTAACCACCTTTATAGATAATTCATCAGAGCATGAATTACTATAGCCAGAATTTTATTCTCCAAGATTAATTGCAGATCTCATATCACACGAAGATATACAAATACCCCAATCTTCTGTATATTGTGATCATCATCAGAGGATCCAATGTACATTGCTTTTCAATGACCACCATGTATCACTTTGTACTAAGCTGCAAAGTTCAGGATTATAGTATGACATCCTGAGAAGAACAGCCTATGAGGAAGAGGAGGATTTCTAAACAAAAGAAAACTGGATATTGTGACATCACTCGAAGATCTCACTTAAAAAAAGACAGACGGAAATTAATAATAACAGGTGATGAAATCCAGTTCTGCGTTTGTGAATCCTCATTTTGCCTCTTGTGTCCTTTCCCTTGAGGAAAAAATGTTTTATGTGACAAATTCCTTGTGTCTAATCAAAGTATTCATCTTCTACCAGTCATTTGGTTCTAGTATTTTTTTTTATAATTCAAAGTGAACATGCTGAATACATGCTTGATCTAATTCCCCTTCCTGCAAGCCAACCTGTTGATATCTTTAAGTTTTGAATGTCATCAATATCTGCTTCCAATATGAATCCAAATAAAAGCACATAGTATATGAATGAATTCATGCTGACAAAATGTTTTTTTTTTTAAAAAAAACCAGCCAGAGTAGATTTTTGAGTGCTTTTCCATTGCTTCTTGTCATAGACACAGACATGGAACAATTGTATTGTCACTTTGAATGTACACTAATTGGCATGCAGTAAAATGAAATTTCATTGCATACAGCTCTCAAAGGGTTACCACCTCCAATATACACTACATAAACATGACAAAATAAATAAAATGCAAAATTATGCATATGCCCACATATGTTGTATGACACAGAGAAAAAACACAGTCTAGTTCGGATACATGTACATGGTGAGAAAAATGAATCTTGTGCATTTACTAGACGGATGGCATAGGGAACAAAGCTGTTATAAAATCTGGAAGTCCTGCTAGAAATACTTCAAAACCTCCTCCCAGAGGGTAGCAACAGAAACAGATCGTGAAGTGGGTGTGGGGGTCTCTAACAATGCTTTGAGCTCTAAGCAAATAGTGCTTATAAGCAGTATCCTGAATAAACTGTCCGCTGGAGATCAAGAGAGAATTGTATTTTTAGACATCTGAAATTATCTTCCTGAACAGGAATTATTTATCTAGAAGGTGGATCACTTTAATTTCTTGTTGGAAGATTATTTCTTTTTTATAAAGCTAGAATTGTGCATAGCTGTAAGGGTTGATGAACACATTAGCAAATCAGGTTCTTTCTTTATATACTGTGGGGATACAAAATATGTTATATCTTATTCAGGCTTTCTTCTTTCTAGGGTACTCCTATAATGACAGTATTGGCCATTGACAAGGACACATCTGTGGATGATATAATCCTTTACAATATCACCGGTGAGTAAAGAGTCTAGGGAAGAGGGATATCAGGTGTACAGACAGGATCAAGTTTATGATCCGTTGTCTACAACCATGAAATTAATTATGCATATGCCTCTAATTTTTAATTACTATATCGATACTTTATGTCTACAAAATGCATAGCAGCACCCTTATGCTTAGGAAATCATAGCTGATGTTCAGTCCTTTCCTGACACATTATTTTATTCATTAAAGCAGAAAGCCTGGCTCCTATCACATTCTTTCCAAATTGTCTTCTTGGCTTCCTTTGCATTATAACTTTTCCTATAGTTAGATGCTGTATGTAATGTCTCCTATATATAGCAATAGCAATAGCAGTTAGACTTATATACCGCTTCATAAGGCTTTCAGCCCTTTCTAAGCAGTTTACAGAGTCAGCATATTGCCCCCAACAACAATCCGGGTCCTCATTTTACCCACCTCGGAAGGATGGAAGGCTGAGTCAACCCTGAACCGGTGAGATTTGAACAGCCGAACTGCAGAACTGCAGTCAGCTGAAGTAGCCTGCAGTGCTGCATTTAACCACTGCGCCACCTCGGCTCTGTTGAACTTAAATTCTCACAAGGCCACTCCACTGCTTATCCATGCAATGGGCAATTCCAGAAATAGTCTCATCGCTTAATCTTGACTATGTTGGATGGCTGCAGTCTTTTTCTTGCCTCTCCATGCCAAGAGGTGGAGGAAGAGGGTGTCAGAGGACCTTCTTGAGGTCCTATAACACACCATGTGGTTAGAAAATTGTTCTTATACAAAGGATGCTTTTTTTCAGGAGGCAACTGGATAGTGAAGAATGGAAGGATTTATATTCCTTGCAAACAGCTAGTCATTTGTATCCTTTTAGAGGGTCGTTGAAGCATTTGGAGGTTTATCTGTGTCCTCGGGTCACCTTGGTTCCTGTAGTCTGCAATATTTTTTTTTGCAAATACCAGCTGTCTGCAAGGAATATAAATGCTTCCATTCCCTGCTATCAGGTCAGAGCTGAAGAAGCTTCTTGGATGAGAAGTGAAACTTCTTCAAAGAAAAAAACAAGAAAGTCCAGTTGCCTCGTGAAAAGAGCACCTTTGGGACAACCATGATGTGGATGACTGAGAATCTCTACAGACTCTTATACAAAAGCACACCCCTTTCCGGAGGTCCAAATTAAAAGCCAAACACAATGGCCATCCTTAGTGAAGGATTACCGTAACTTTTCCAACACTGCTGGTAAGCCGCTTTTCTGATTATCTCCCTCTCTAGATGCCAGCAGCCTGTTTGCAGTGAACCAGTCCACAGGAGTCATCACTGTGAATAGTGACCTGGACCGAGAAGGTGTGCCAGGTGAAGAGGTGCAATTTCACATTGTTGTGAGTAGCAAAGCAGCCCTGGGAAATGGTTGCTTACTCTATGTCCTCCTTTACTCCTACTTTTTGTCAAAGGCCTGTTAGTATATGAAAATCTTTTAGTATACAAAAGCATCAAATTACTAAACTATAAGTAGACCTCCAAACTCTCTCTCTTGCTTCAATGGACAGGCTCAAGAAAAACACCTGAACATTTACCACCAAGTGGCACAAGTGACCTCCCAGGTGACCATCCATATCACCGATATCAACGATAACAAACCTCAGTTTTATTTATGCACGGCTCCTCCCTGCAACTTCACAGGCCCTATAGACGTCGATGTTTTAGGTCAGATCGAGGAACATGCTTCTGCCAGAACACCTGTGGCCAACCTCAGCATTGTAGCCTATGATCCTGACAAGGTGAGCATTTGGGGATTTGGGTGGCCTTTTATCTTTCATTTTTATCTTGCCTTTGCTTCAAATGCTCTAGGTGGAATTACAAGGTGGACTCCTATAGTGTAGTTTATCTCCACAGCACCAGCCCTGCAAAGTAGATTGGGCCAACAGCAATCAACTGCCGAGGTGGCGCAGTGGTTAGGGTGCAGTACTGCAGGCCACTTCAGCTGATTGCTATCTGCAGTTCAGCGGTTCTAATCTCACCAGCTCAAGGTTGACTCAGCCTTCCATCCTTCCGAGGTGGGTGAAATGAGGACCCAGACTGTGGGGGCGATATGCTGACTCTGTAAACTGCTTAGAGAGGGCTGAAAGCCCTATGAAGCGGTATATAAGTCTAACTACTATTGCTATTGTTAACTGTTCCCTAGTCAGTGATTTTCCATGGCAGAGTGTGTAAACACCCTGGGTCTTTCCAATCTTAGCCTAACATCTTAACTGCTACATAACAGTGGCTGGATTAGGCATCTTCATGTGGTTCCTGCAAAGCTAGATTAAAAAAAAAAAATCAGTTTAGAACTGGATGTGATTGACCATCTGGCAAAACTAGCCTGCTGTTTCATTCACTGAAAACTAGGACTAAACTAGGAATTTGGACTAAAGGCAGATTTAAATTCTTTTGACCAACTAGCACAGGGGTGTCGATTTCATTGAAGGCCGCATCAGGGTTGTGTTTTACCTCAGGGAGCCGTGGTGGTGGTGGTGGGTGGGCCTGACCAGGATGGGTGTGGCCAGCTCATTGTCACTCATGACGGGGGTGCCTGTGGTGGCCCGAGTGCTCTGCCAGCAAAAACAGAGCTATTGAGGGCCGCACGTGGCCCTCCTGAGCTCCGTATTCACTGGCGAGGCACCATGGGGTGGTCTTTTGCTGTTAACAGGATGGCCCTGTGGGCCAGATCTAAGCACCCTGCGGGCCTTGAGTTTGACATCCCTGAACTAGCACATAACAGAATTAGGCTAAGCAGCATTGGATCTCCTTAGTATTTGGATTGTACACCACCATGAAATAACTGTGTTGTAGACTAAATTAGAAAGTTAAAAATTATTAAACCCTCTGAAGAAAGCAATGGGAGAATATTTCCATGCTTTGCCAGAAAAGCCTTCCTGAAGACGTGTCTATGAAGTCACTACGTAGGAGTTGAATTTGGCTTAAAGAAAACTTTGTATCTGAAAAATTCCTATAAGTGGAAAATGTGCCTGTTGTTTGAGGCAGTGGAACCCACATATCTCTTTAATTTTTCTGAATTATGAACATATTTCATATCATCCCATTGGATTTGCCAATACAGTAGAGTATAATCCCACAAATGAGCTGGGAAGTGTTCATTGTTGCATTAGGTCTGTGTTAGCTGAAATCAAGTCACTCCAGTTAAATAGTAAGGCAATCAATCATTGTTTTTGCCAGCAGTAACGTCTCTCTTTTATCTGTTTTAAATATAGTTACCGAATGCTCATCTGCGTTCAGAACACAAGCTAAATGTTCAATTAATTGCTTTGTCTCATTTGATCAAATATTTTAATATGCTTTATTGTAACATTGAGAGGTAGGTCAATGTCAGACCAAGATCATTCACTTTTTGCTTTTCTAGGAGATTGTCACAAAAATCTTGTTTCACAACTGAAATTTTGCAACTCCAGGAAAATTCAGGAGTGAATTCAGGCAAACAGACAGAAGAAAAGAAAACCCATACACTGCTATCTGCTTATTTTCCATTGTCAAAAATCCAAATCAGCTGTCACTCTCCTGGCTGGTACTAATCAATTCTCCTGGTTGATACAGTTCTTTCGGAATGTCCTCTCTTTTCTCTTGAAAAGGGTGAAAATGGAACTTTCCAGCTGTTCCTGAGAGGTCCTGATGCACCAGCATTCTCAGTGTCACCCAGGCAGATTGTAAACGAAGGCACCGTTCAAGTGATAGTGATAAATTCAAACCTTGTGGATTATGAAACTGCAACTACTATGAGTGTGGAGGTGAGAAAAAGAGAAAGGTGGGAAAGATCCTTTGATCAAAATGTAATCAAAACCAATGTTTTAACATTCTTTCCTCTGAGCACTGAATTACTCCCTAGACAGCTTTACTGTAGGTGAGGTGTGAGGAATACTTAGTACATTTGCATCTGTACTCTGCAGATCTCAGACAATGTGGAACTACATGTTCTACTATGAATTATGCAACCAAATAATCCCTATCCAGCTGCTGCCAAGAATAAGGTTACCCCTTCTTCAGAAATGTCAAAATTTGTTTGTTTGTTTGTTTGCTGCCCATCTCGCTGTGGGATTATTCTAGATAGCTTACAATAATAAATGTAGATCTGAATTTGGGGAATGGGAAGAAACGCTGAGCCACTAAGCGGAGACTTAAGTCCTGAGAAAGAAGAAAGCATAAGAAAAGAACTCAAAACAATTCTGCTTTGATTCTGTTTGGTTTAAGATTGAGCGGAGGGGAAGCGATTGGCTTCTTCAGATTCTTCTATTCTTTTTGGTTACAATTCTATCCAGTTACACAGCATCTCTGTTGTTTCTTGATCTTGCTTAACTCAAAGGGACTAACAGGGGCTAAACAATGTGCATGAGTTCTGATGGCCCTGCCTGTTTCTATCTGATATGGTAAGATTCACCCTGAAGGAAATTTTCTTCTGATTAGGAGTATCTATTATTTATTTATTTACTTATTTCATATTCATTCATTCATTCAATTTCTATGTCACCCCTCTGACTGATACAGTGACTCTTATAAATGAGGTGAGCGCAGTAATTTGATGCTTTTGTATGCTAACAGATTGTAGCAAATGATACCAGGAGGAAAGATGATTGCTGCTCTTCTGTCACGGTGACCATCCATCTTCTTGACATCAATGATCACAGGCCTGAATTCAGACAGACTGACTACAAGCTCTTTGTACTGGAAGAGAGCCCACCTGGTTCCATTGTAGCTTATAATATCACAGTAAGAAATCTCTACGCCTTTTGGAGCTCCTGGTGTTAAAGACGATGGAGATAGAAAGGCCTATTATCTCTATGACTTTATGGCTGTTTTGCACCTCTAGGATATTATGCTCCTTGTTTCTCCACAACCTGCACATTTCTTTAACCTTCTATTCAGTCATGTCCAATTCTCTGGAAAAATCTCTGCAGTTTTCTTGGCAAGGTTTTTCAGAAGTGGTTTGCTGTTGCCTCCTTATTAGGATGGAGAGAAAGTAACTAGCCCAAGGTCACTAAGTTGGTTTGTGACCTAAAACAAGACTAGAACTCACAGTCTCCTGATTTCTAGACTGATGCCAACCCCTACACCAAAATGACACTCTATCCTGCACATACTGTAGATATATTTCAATTTTTCTTCTATAAATCTAGCAACAACTGATTTGGCCTTAAGACCTGCTATTAATCCATTCAGACCAATTACAGTATTTATTAATAGAAAGGAAATCTATTTATATCCCAATTCCCTCCTTTCTGAGATTCAGACTTCAAATCCTGATGAACCTATGATAAACAAATGGCTTCTTCTTCTTTTTTTGCAGGCCACTGATCCAGACAGTGGAAAGTTTGGAGAGATCACCTACCAATTACTGCCTAAGAGCATGTAAGTATATACAGTGCAATAATTATAGCAGAGAGGAACAGAAAGAGCATGTGACAACATTTTCTTGCTAAGTGAGTGTGATCACACAATTAAAGATATGCTTGTTTATCTGTTTTGCAGCCAATCAGATTTCACTGTGAATTCAATGAACGGTACAATATTTGTGGCCAATGGCAGCAAAATAAATTGGGGGATGCGCCCTGTCTATTATGCCACTTTGCAAGCAATGGATGGTGGTGGGTTGATTGGTTCTACCCAATTGGAGATCACAGTGATTGACATCAACAACAATCCTCCGGTTGTGATAGGTTCCTACAACTTCATGGTAATTGAGGGCAACAGCATCGAGCCTATCCAGATCCAGGTAAAGTTAAAATGCCAGCTTCCTTTGTCTACTGAAACAATCTCCAAACTAATAGCATTTTCAAGCAAAACAAAATGCAATAGTTTGCTTCTTAGAAGAAATAATAATTCAATTATAGATTAGAAATATGGAAGTTTACCTTTGAAGCTGAGATTTTTTCACCAAATGTGACTGCCCTCTTTCTTTCCAGTCCTACTTCAAAATTATGGAACATTGGAATGTGATATTATGAGCATTTGTGTTTTTTAAGGATGTCATTTTCAATCATTCTAGAATATAGACAGTAACTTCAGAATGCCACAATTATAGGTCATTTAACTTTGGGTTTAAAAGAAATAGTTCTTTCAATGCAAATAAAAACCTATCGCACTCAAACCAGGGGTGGGATTGAAAATGTTTAGTAACTGGTTCTTTGCCCAGGCGCTGGGTGGGTGTAGCTATGGTGGGGGTGGCCTAATTGGCCTCCTGCATCACATGGGGGGGCGTTTGTACCCTCCCCAGGCTCCGGAGGTATTCCTCAAGCTTGAAAATGGCCACCCCGGGTTCTGGAGGCCCTCCGGAGACCAGAAATGGGCTCGTTTCTGGATTTTCTGAACTTCTGGAAGGCCCATTTTTCACCCTCCCCTCCCAGAGCCTCCGTATAGGCTCTGCACTTACCTGGTATCCAAAATGGGCCACATGGAGACTCCTGGGAGGAGTGGGTGGGTGGGGCCAGTCAGTCCTTGGAACTACTGGTTTGGTGAACCAGATATAAAATTAATATCCAGTTCACCCGAAACAGTCCAAACTGGCTGAATCCCACCTCTGACTTAAACCATTTATATGCATAGGTTTAAAACAGGTGTGGGATATCTATTTATTTAAGGTATAGATTGACTTGTAGAATCCTTGGTGGATTTTACTCCTGGTTTATATACAGTATCTTGCCTTGCCAGTTTGGTGGATTAGATATTCCAGTTCTTTGATTAAGTATTGTTTTCTGCTTGTTTCTTTGTCTTGTGTTGGTCCTTCTGTGTCGGTTGGAAATGATGTGTTTTGTTCTTTTTGTTTCCCGCTTTGCTTTTTTATTGTCTGTTTTGAATGGTATGTAAAAATGGTTTATCTTTTTGTATCTAATGATGGGCGATTTTTCTGAATGCAAGTCTCCAGAAACTCTTTAGAGGCTTTGGATATGGATTGGCCTAAGATGTTTGCAGTTTCCAAGTTAAAACTATGGTTGAATCTGACTTGTGTTGTGAAATTAAGGAGTTGTCATTGTGTCTTCTGACTGCTAGTTAGTGTTTGTGGATGCCCTCTGCTAGTCTTCTCCCTGTCCATCCTTTATAGAGGCTGTTCCAGTCTTTGCATTGTACCTTGTAGATAATTCTTGGTTTTTGTTCAAAGCATCTTCTGGATGCTTTGATTTAGTTAAGACATTTTGGAGACCTTTAGTTGTTTGTGGTTTTTGGAGACATCTTGTGGTTTGTGTGCTACAAGATGCCATGTAGTTGTAATAGTCTATTGGTTGTAGCTGGGATGTCTTTGATGCAGGATGGTATTGTCCTTTTCATAATCTGTGCTGGTTGTGCCATAGTAGATTGAATGAACAGCCAGTTTTGGATAAAATTGCCTGGGTATCGATGCATTACATTGACTTGGAACATACTGTACTTTATTTTTTGTTGTTGTTATTGCTAGTCCATGTATTATATGCCATACTCAAAATAAATAAATAATAATGTGGCTGTTAAAGAATATCCTGGATTGGAGGAGTCACACATCATGTTAAATCATGGCTTATTTAACCACGATTTACTTTAGAAACCATAATTGGCTTGGTTCTCACAATATACCATGTCCAAAAGAAACTCACAACATGGTTTAGTATGCTATGTGTGTTAGGTTTGGGCCTCTTCCAGGCCTGGATCTACAGTCTAGAACTCTATGAGGTCTGTGAAGTAGTAAGTCATGAGTTTTGGTAAAAGGAGTTAAATTACCATCTATTTCCATCTTGGTTCCTGAAATTGCCATAGCAAGTATAAGTGATCTTGGTTGATCTAATAAAATATTAAGCAGAATCATATTGATTAGTAGTTAGATGGTCCCCTTTAGAGAGACCACACGGTTACAGTTTAGACTGAGAAGTCTAAGACCAATAATATCCTCAAATCGATATAGACCTGCCATAGAAAAATGTGTGGACCTGTCATACAAGGTAAATATGGGATATTCATCTTCATTTTAGTATAACTCAACTTTACCTAATCTGGTAATTTCTTGGCATGTTGAGTGCCTATTTTTGCTTCTCCGTTGGCTGACCAAATGCCTATAAAGGCGATCCAGACTGAAGAAGCTGCTTAGATAAGCAGCAAAACATCACACTCAAAGAAAAGAGATCCAGTTGCCATGACTCAACTTCCAAGCAACTCTACTTGGATGACTGAGAATCTTCATCAACATATTATCCAGTTGAAGAAGTTTAAACTTATTCATAATATTGACTGGAACAAGGAAGAGTAAAAAGTAAGACTAACACCCCCCCCCCAATTCTTTTCCCAGGCCACTGATCAGGATAACCCAGAAACCAATAATAGCCGTCTGCATTTTGAAATTATGCCTGGCAATTTCAGCAACAACTTCACTATTAACCCAGAAACTGGAGAGCTCATCAGCAAAGGGCCCTTGGACCGAGAAGTTATTCCTGTGCAGCTCAACGGGAAGATAGTGGTGATGATACTTGTAGAAGACTTGGGAATCCCTCAGTTGAACACCACTGTCAATGTTACCATCACTGTGGAGGTAATCCTACTGCTCTTTGCCAGGAGTTTGAGCTAAGGCAGTTGGAGAAAAAGATGGTGACAATGTAAAATTCTTGGTGGAGAAGGGGACATGGGTAAAATACATTTCCAGAAATGAAATTTGATTTTATTTTGCAGACAGGTAATTATGGTAGTGGGGTTTCAATTGTATGTGGCATAACAACATAAGTAATTCTCGCCTTAGGACAAAAATGACAATGCACCCAGCTTCAGCAGTTCGAATTATGAGTTCTCTGTTTCTGAAGACTTGCGAGGTATGATTCATTGAATTTCTTTGTTCTGGACTGGAAATGAAACTAGAAAATATCTTGTAGGGTAACCTGAAGCAAAAACCATAGCTACTGACTTCTTAAAAAATCCAAAGTGAGGAGCTAAATAAACTACCTACAAAACTCTAGTGTATCAGATGACAGCAGTCTAGTTGAGTGTTTTTTCCCAAAACCACCACTGTAACATGACCAGAAGCTGGACATGATGCCACAGGACTTTATTGCTCTGGTTCCTAGATACCTATTATAAGAGCAAGCAATATATAGCTCTAAGGATCAGCATTCATTGATTGCATTATCTTGATCGTTTGGGGAGAGGAAAATCTCCCAGGCCTTTCTAAACCAATCTTAGCCTTTCTTGAAGAGGAAGTTCTAGATAGAATCAGATGATATTCTCCCAAAGTTTCCCCAAAGTTTTAATGTATAATATTCTGCACAGATCTTAAGGGATAAGAGGATTAACAATGGTTCCTAATAATGTAAAACACAGGAGTTGGGCAACCTTTAACATAGGGCTGCAAAGTAGGCAGATGACATCCCATCACATATATGACTGGGGCTGAGGAGTAATCTTTAGCTTTTTCTTTACTTTTCAGCTTTGATTTGGTACATTGCAATTTTCATGCGTTGACGGACAAATGGCAGACAAGATTATTGTCACTTTTCTCAGTTATGGCCAAAGAGGCTAGGTGTGCTTTGTAAACCAAGTCAAGGGTTAAGCAAAACACAGGAGTTTGGCAACCTGTACAAAGCAAGTGATTTATGTGTTATGAGATTGTAACTGGCATCTTCAAGGCCAATCCAATAAGAGGCAGTTTAAATCACCAAAATAGTGCATGAAAGGATTCTTGCGAACCGACAGTAGGAGTAATGCATGAAACTGGAGGTGGAGGATATCATTTGCTTGATTGGGGCATTGCCACTTACAAGGGAACTATAGACCTCTACTTCTTTGATCTGGGGTGTAGAAGGATGGTATATGTTTAACTCTGCAATTATTCTAATTTTCATATTCCAATTCTATCTCAGGTACCTTAGTGGGAGTTGTGGAAGCCAGAGATGCTGACCAAACACAAATTCACAACCGTATTTCATTCTACATTAATAGCAGCACAGGCTCAAACAACTTTCTGATTCGCTCCAGCGCCCAGGGATCTGGCTGGTATCAGGGCATGTTGTATCTAGACCCAGAAATTGTTCTTGACTATGACCAAATGCAGGAGAAGTTCTTCAATCTCATTCTACGGGCTGAAAATTCAGACTTAGGGGAAACAATAGAAGCTGCCATTGCCATGGTGAAGGTGTATGTGCTAGATGTCAACGATGAGTCCCCAACCATTGTACCATTTCCACCAGAAAACATTCACGTTAGAGAGAATGAAAAACTACATAAGTTAGCAGCTGAGCTGGAGGCTACTGATAAGGACACCAACCACTCATTAGTATTCCAGGAGTTGGGTGTTGCATGTTTCAACAGTACAGGCAGTGCAGGCAATATATGTCAGCACTGGTTCCAGCTAGAAGCCAATGGATCACTTTTTGTGAATAGTTCAGATATAGACTATGAACGGTGCACCCAAGTGGAAATCACACTGCGTGTTAAGGATGAGTTCACTGCAGTAGGAAATCCCTACAGTAGAAATGGTAAGGCACCTACCTGTATGAACACTTGCTTTCACAATTTTTTATCCTGCGAGATGTACACCCTTCCTCTATCTGTCCTACTTGTCCTTTCTACTAGATTTTTTTAAAATTAATTCCGCAGGAGCAATGTAATTGTTTAGAATAACCATATTCACTTGAGCTGTCTTCATCAATACCTTCCGTAACCCTCGCCTGCTGGCCTCCAGATGTACTAACCATGTTATGTAGGGATAATGTTGGAGAAGGCTGTCGTGGGTGGCCTTGGTATTAATGAATGGAGGCCATTGCTTCAGTGCCTGCCAGAGTAGAAAGGGAGTGAGTGACAAAACGTATCACAGACTTGTTTCTCTATCTCAGGGTATTGTCACTGTTTTATTTGTGTCTTAGAGGCTTAGAAAGGTAGCTGCAAAAAAGTATAACCACAGATTATCTGCTCCTAACAACTTCACAGTTGGAGGAGTATCAGCATTGACACTGTTACATAAATGAGGGTGCAACACCTGCTATTGGTGGGAAATGGGTCTAGTTGTACTTGAACAGGGTTATGGCTCCAATGTGCAGGTTCTGGGAAGACGTGCAGAGCTGTTTTCATATCAATGGCTAGAACTTGCCTATTTGTGGCTTTTTTTTCCCAGAGACTCTGGTCATCTTAATTGGTGATGCAAATGACAACGCACCCCAGTTTTATCCTGTTGATGACACCTTTGGTAAGAGCAGAGATGTAGGACAGTTGCAACCATGGTATGTCTCCCTTCCCCCCTAATAGGTAGATGGTAGCGTGCTTTAAGGATTCCCTTAACAGGGACATTTCTGCTAGGCTTAGCCGCAGGGGCATCCATCTCTATCCTACCTTATTACAGTTCTCATAAAATAGGGGTGTCAAACTCATGGCTTTACAGCATCATCATGTGACATAGCGCAACTTTTTCCCCCTTCACTGAAACAGGCCTGGTCAGCGCATCCGGCCTGCGGGCTGCAAGTTTGATAGCCCTGTCATAAAGCTTCTTTCATCACATCACTTTCTTCCATGTATACATCAGGGGTGTCCAAACTTGGGAACTTTAAGACTTGTGGACTTCAACTCCCAGAATTCTTGAAGTCCACAAGTCTTAAAGTTTCCAAGTTTGGACACCCATGATGTGTACATTCCTCTTTATGTTAGCCAATCATGATGGGAACATTCAGTTTTCTAGCTAGGGCAGAGGAATGCCATACTGACAGCCAGTGAATGGTTATTGATAGAGCTTGGGAGTAAACAGCACAGCTCCATTATAATGTGATTTGGTAGTAAGCCTGATAGCAGAGCAAGATGCCCATTGCCTTTTGCTGATCTGTATCTGGTGTTTCATTGCAGTAATAATCCCAGAAATCTCTTCGCTAGACCTGTCTGTGGCTGTGGTCAAGGTAAGATTATGAATACCTATTTAGCTGCACAGATTTCCTGGTGGTTGTTTTTTTAGAAACTAAACTGGATGCTCACACAAACTCTGTGACAGGATCTGATCATATTTCAAAGTCCATCAATATTGTTTCCCCCCTTTCCAGGCCAAGGATGCCGATTCAGGTGAAAATGGTGTGATCACATTTTCGATCTCCGAGGTAGTTTTCATCCACGAAGATGAATCTCGACAGCAGTTATCCAATGTTTTCAAAGTGGCAAAGATATTGGAGAAGGATGTCTCTGTGGGAAACATTCAGTAAGTGATGGGAGTTTTCTTCGCTTGAACACTTTAATAATCCTGCCTTTTCGTTGTGGTCACATTAAGCAACTGCAGGGCATGTGTACTAACAACCCCACTCTTGACTTCCTTGTATTGATCAATAGGATATTGAGGATATTTGGATAGATATGTTTAATAGACCTCTAACCAATGGTGGGTTTCAAAAATTTTTCAAACCTACTCTGTGGGTGTGGCCTCCTTTGTGGGAGTGGCTTGCTGGCCATGTGACCTGGTGGGAGTGGCTTGCCGGCCATGTGTTTTCTTTCTTTCTTTCTTTCTTTCTTTCTTTCTTTCTCTCTCTCTCTCTCTCTTTCCTTCCTTTTGTCTCTCTGTCCCTTTTCCCTTTTTTTCTTTCATCTCTCTCACTTTTTCTTTCTTTTTTCTTTCTTTCTTTCTTTATTCCTTTCTTTCTCTTTCTCTCTGTGTGTGAGTCTGTTTGTCTCTCTGTCTCTCTGTCTTTCTGTCTCTCTGTCTCTCTGTGTGTCAGTGGTGGGTTTCAAAAAAAATTGGAACCTCTTCTGTAGCTGTGGCCTGCTTTCCGGGTCCACTGGTGGAACCTCTTCTAACCGGTTCGGTAGATTTGACGAACGGGTTCTACCGAACTGGTGCAGACTGGTAGGAACCCACCTCTGTCTCTAACCCAAGGGAATTTGCACAACAAGAAAGCATGGGGAAAAGCTGGCTTTTGCACTGATAGATTCCTGCAACGCTCTATTTCCACACACATTCTTTGAACATGTATATGAGGCTTATTGGGGATCTCTACTGGGTATGGAGAAAGAGATTTGCTTTCTGGTACCTTTAGAAGCAGTAAAATATGAGCGGCACTTTGGATAATCACTTAGCTATTTAAGGTTCAATTTTTTCAGTGGGTTTGCTGATCCTGGGTTTCATAGAACAACTTCAATTTGGTGCTCTCCAGATGTAGTTGGATGACAGCTCCTGAGGGGAGATGATTAGGAGAGGCTGTCGTGCATGCTGAGTGACCATCTGGATATAGTTAACGGAACACACTAAACCCAGATTAGAAAATTGCAATCACCGTGTTCACATGGAATGCTTTTGCTCAAATAATGAGCCAGATTATGGTTTAGTAGTATAATGTAGTTCATACAACATAGATCACTATCAGCTGGGTTCTCACAACACACTGGAAAGCATTTTACACAATTTCATTTTACTCTTTATCATGTTCTCAAAAATAAACTTCTAAGTTATTGAAATTTTATCAGCAGGATCTGTTGTGATCTGTATCTTTGGCAACATCACAGCTTTTTTCTGATGCTACGATAAAGATCCCAATTTAGCAAATGCTTAATTTGGTTTTCTGCTGAACCATCCTGAAATTTGGAATAGAAACATGAAAGCTACCAATGCAGAAATATTTCAAGATGGAGGCGGGACTGGGCAGGTCTACTTCAGGGTGGTGCAGAGTTTGATCAAGAACAAACCTCTCTGATGCTGCAATGCCTTCTATTCCTACAGAATAGCAGGAAACCTTAATAGCGCGTTGAAAGGCCGATATTGGGTGAAAGTGGAAGCCAAAGACAATGGAACTCAAGCCCTAAGCAATTTCACATCACTGGATGTAAGTTTGTTGTCTCTCCTGACCAACTTCCATCGATTGAATTTTCATAATGTCTGATCTCTGAGAACGATCATTTCTCTCTTTCTCCAGATCTTCAGTGTGGCTAAGAGTTTCCGTATAAAACTGAAATTTGGCATCGGTTTAAAGGAACTGCAGGATAAGTCGGATGAAATCAAAAGGTATGGCAGCCTCTCACCTCTCACTGTCTAAATATGGTGCTTCTGTCCATCTTGTTATGCAGAACAAGGCAAAAAACAATGTCAGTTTACAAAATAAAGGAGAAAGAAAGCAGTGTGGTATGTGGGTGTGTACATGCACTCTTGTGGGCATTGACTCCATAACTGAAGGAGGTACCATTTAGCTTTGGCAAAGCCGTTCTTAAAACAAATGCTAAATTCACATATCACACTACCCCAGATTTGCTTAACTCTGGTTTACTGAAGGCATCACAATTTACTAAAGTTCATCTAATGTACTAAGCTAGAGAAATCACAATGGGGTGGGGTGGGGGCCTCACACAACATGTTGAGCCAAAGTCAGACAAGGCACATTATGCTTTAGTGCACTGTGTGAAGAAGAGCACCCAAACATATGCAATAAAAGGAAATAGTTGGGATTGTATCGATTTCAGGGATGTAAGTTGTTAAAATGTTTGACTAGGATAGAGTATCAGGCACTTTGTGCATTCAGGATTCTAGAGGTTTCCTGGTCAGAGTTAATGTCTTATGAATATCTTGAGATGTTTTCTGAACAGAGCTGCTAAAGATGGTTGGCCCCTTTCCCCAAAACTTACGTTCACAAGTCCCACGTCTCCATATTTAAAATGTGGTTTTGAATTATGGCTCTCTAATGATATGAGTGTCTCATACTTAATGATGCAGGGTCAGGGCTGCTATGGGTTTGCCCAGATTCAGGAGAACCCATAGCTAACATTATGGCCGGTTCTGAGAACCTCCGAATCCCACCCCTGGCTGGCTGCGTCTCCCCTGCCCCTTCTCTCCCCCCTGCCCTCCCCGTAGTCTCCACGTGGCTTATTTTGAATGCGAGGTAAGTGCAGGGCCCTCGTTGAGGCTCGGGGAGGAGGGAAAATGGGCCTTCCGGAAGTTCCGGAAGGCTGGAAATGGGCCCATTTCCAGCTTCTGGAGAGCCTTCAGAACCGGGGGAAGCATTTTTCACACTCTCAGAGGCTCGAAGAAAGCCTCCGGAGCCTGGGGAAGGCGAAAACGCCCCCCCACCCCCGCCGTGGTTCAGAAGGCTGACTAGGCCATACCCACCGTGGCCACGCCCACCCAGCAACCGGGCAGAGAACCCATTGCTGAAATTTTTGAGGCCTACCCCTGTGCAGGGTAGACCATACACCAGAGAGAATTGGAATATGCAATGAAATGACACTAAGTAATGATTATTTTACAATTTGTCAACATTAACTGGGTTTCCTGTAAGTGCAGTGTTAGGGGCTGTTTAGCATGGAACGCTGATGAGACCTGTGCCTTTTTTATGTCACTTTCAGAATTCTGAGCAGTGCAACTGGAACAACTGTCTACATAACATCAATCTATATAGACGATTCATCAACCCCCAAATCTGAAAGGTGATTTGAACAGAGGGAAGCTATGGTAATGAGGAACTAAATGAAGTTAAAAAGCATATAAAGTGGTTGGTGAAGAAAGAGGAGACGCATGTTGAAATATTGGGGGGTATATTTTGCTACAGCGACTAGCATAGGCCTACTCAGTAGAATGTTATGGGGTTGGTAGAGCATACGAAAATGTAAGGAGATTTTTGAGATTCCAGCATGAAGTTAGCATCTGGGTGAGCAGTGTAGCTAGACACTTTTTTACAAATGATCAGGCTGCCTTTATAACACTGATTTCTTAGGATGCTTTTTTTTAAGGGGATTGGAAAAGTAGCCATTTCTTTGAGGTAGCTCTTGGATTGGTTATGGTTCTAAGAAGGTTGTGCTGGTATTGTCCCTTCAGTCCGTCTATCTTACATGTCTTTTTATCTTCTGTAGGGCTCTGGAGAATACTGCAATGGATGCCTATTTTGTTTACAAGAATGGCACGGCTCTGAATGATAATCAAGTGCTTGGGTAAGGGTCACATTGCTCTCAATCTACTAGGGAAGGAACAGAGATCACATAAAAGTCCCATTTGGGTTGGCCCATTGAGCTGTTAGTGTGACAACACTGGAAAAGGAAGTGGTCAAATTAAAAAGAAAAGGTGGAGACTTTTAAATGATGCAAACCTTGTCGTCACCCCACCCCCAATAATTTAAGCTAAGAATCACCCCACACCTTTTAAACCATATTTTAGCCCTAGTGGTTCTCTCCCCATGAAATTTCAGCCTGAGCAAAACATCTAAACATATCAGTGTATATGGA
This sequence comes from Thamnophis elegans, assembly GCF_009769535.1. Classification (NCBI taxonomy): domain Eukaryota; kingdom Metazoa; phylum Chordata; class Lepidosauria; order Squamata; family Natricidae; genus Thamnophis; species Thamnophis elegans. Next base: position 97,555,519 of record NC_045542.1, read on the forward strand.
GCTAATATGAAAGTCTGATGGAAAACAGAGGAAAATAATGCAGAGGAAGGCTGAGATTAAGGAAGGAATTGCTGGTGGATAGTTCAGCATAATGACACACACACACAAAACCCACAGGATCTGCAGAGGCACTAAGTGAGAAGTTGGAAACAGACTTTTTGTTCATTTTTAAAAAACACAACTCATGCTTAATTATATTGTAGTTGCAAATACCAAACAGCTCTTGGGAAACACTTCCTAATCATCCTCAAAATATGTTTTCTTCAGGATCATTCGAAGCAACCCGGAACAGTTGGAAAAACTTATCGACATTGGCTTGTCGCTCATTGTGAGAGTTCTTATCTTTCTAATGCTTCCACATTCAGATGAGTTGAATTTGAAAGCAAAACGGGAAAGTAGGAATGAAAGTAGCAAGATGTTTGACTAAGGAGGGCGATAATTTTGTGCCAGAAGTGAACAAAACAACTAAGAGAGAAGCCGGACAGGGGAAGCCAAAGTTTCATCTGGAGAAATAGACATCCAGCACAATGGGACGTTTGCAACTTCAGGCATTCCCTTCTTATTAGCCACACTGGGTGACAATGATGGAATTGTAATCCAAAAGGTTTGGAGGGCAGCTGGAAGTCCTGTCTACAAAAAGTCCTCCTCGAATCAAACTTGGCTCCATGGGTGCAATTTTCTTGATAACACTGTGGAAGAAACCCTTTTCTGTGATTCCACCCCTCTCCCCACTTCCCAGCATAGCCTTTAGTGTTAGTCTATGTAATACAGATCCGTCTTCCCCAAATTAGCATTTTCCTGATGTTTAGACTATAGCTTCTATGATGCCCAACCCAGTGGTGGGTTCCAGACACCGTTGCAACCGGTACGCTATGCACGGTGCTGGGCATCCAAGTTGAGCACGTGTGTTGCGCACACATGCACATGCATGCGCATGCCACCGCCCTGTGACATCCAGCTGCTTGGTGGAGGTAACGCAGGCCCTGCATGCTGTGCATGTATCCACAGTTGGCCCGGTTACTTCAAAAACAGCTATGGAACACAGGCGAGTGGGCCAAACAAGCCCAGTACGGAGGCCGTTGCTCCCAGCTACTACCGGTACAGCCGTACTGGGCTGTACTGCCCAGAACCCACCACTGGCCCAACCGATATGATTCTGCTGACTGTAGACTATCTGAGGTGCAATTGGATATGGGGAGCATTAGGATGGGGAAAGCTAGAATGGACTCTGTACCGAGTGAGCTATTAAAACACATTTGTATGTTCCCAGGGTCCTGGGGATGTGAAGGAACCTGGAAAAGAGATGGAGTTCTTTGGTATTATTATAGGGATGGCAGCAGCTGTCTTCATCCTCCTCCTCATCTTGATTGGGACAGTAATTGGCATGAGGAAAAGGTACAACTTCCCCATCAGTTCAATTTCCCAATGTTTTCCCCCCTTGATTCCTGATCAGAATCTGGGTGAATTCAATGCACCCAGAATTTTCCCTATGGCTGCAAGCTCTAAACCCTTTTGCCATACCATATTGGCTGCACATCTGTAAAAGCCAGTGCAGCAACTTCCCTCGGATGGTCTATTCTTCTACTATTAAGGATTCCCTTCAACCCACTTGCCAACTTGCTACAAACAAACTTTCTTTTTGCAGTTATACAAGGAAATTGAAGGCACTCAAAGCCTTGAAGGTGGCTTCACATTTCTCAGCCAATGGAACACAGCAAGGACCTGCCATCCCTGGGACCAATAAATATAATACAGAAGGGTATGTAGGCACAGGGAATGGTTAGAGAGAAGCAGGTACAGCTTGTGACAGAAGCCCTGAGTTGTGGAGGGATGCGTTTCATGGTTGGGTTAGATTGGGTTGTGGTTTCTTGGTTGCCTGCATTTTTAATTTTTTTTGTAGGGTTTGTTATTAGTTTTATTCTATTTTATTTTAATTTGCTACACAGAGTAAGTCATTGTTATAGGTGGCCATATAAATTAGATAGATAGATAGATAGATAGATAGATAGATAGATAGATAGATAGATAGATAGAAAGAAAAGAAGAAGAAAAAGAGGAGGAGGAGGAGGAGGAGGAGGAGGAGGAGGAGGAGGAGGAGGAGGAGGAGGAGGGAGAGATGATAAATTGATGTAGATGGAAGAAATGCAAATAAGAAGTTTTAAGTTCCCACCTCCCGAAAACCATCTAATCCTTTACATTGCCAATTTTCAATGATAAAACTCTGTCTGTTGGGCAGATCCTATGCTGAATTTGAATATGCTGAAAATATCCGGCATCTTCAAATGAACAAAAAGCTGAATGTGATTAAAATTGGAGACCTGGGAAATTATACTGTTGAAGCACTATAGAAGTGCCCAAGAAAAATGTAAGATCATCTATCAGTCTTTGGGAAATATGAAATCTCTCAGGCTTCAAACCAGTGGTGGGTTCCTACCAATTCGGACCGGTTTGGCCGAACCCATAGTGGTTTGGCAGCCTGTGTCACTTCAACCGGAGTGACCCAGGCCTGCCACGTCCCCGAACCGGTTCTCCATCTGGCACCATAGGCACCGCCATCTTGTTTTTGGCTTCTGCGCATGCACAGAACATTTTTATTATACTGTGCATGTGCGCACATCGCACATCAAGGGTGTGCGCACAGGTGAACCCACAAGTGAACCGGCAGTACTACCTGCCGGAACCCATCCCTGCTTCAAACCTGTTTTAGGAGGGCAAAATTAGGATAGCAGTTGCTTGTTGCTTGGTTGGAAGGTAATCCAGATTGTGGGAAATTAAAGTTTTAGTACCTTTGCATGCCACCTTGGTAGTTTCAACTGATTGTGTACAGCTAGTGGCATACCCAAGAATAGCTGGAGAGCATGTTTGCTGCCAAATGCTGTGTTATGGCATTCTCTGCTGGGCATAGGACTGGATACATAAGACATTCACACGTAAAACATTCTTCTGCAGGGCTAATCCTGTGCTTGGTTTCTCCTTGGATCCTTCTGTGAACCTTGGCTTTGATGAAAATGCCAGTTCTGAAGTGGCCAGGTAGTACAATGAATTTAATCTTTAATTAATCATCATCTATGCAAATACAGAAAGTGATTATGCTGATGTGACTGCTTTACTGGAAGCTTTATCTCGTACAGTTCTGGAAATCTCTTTGAACCTCCCTTCCCACCCCATATTATTTTCTGTCATTGAGGTGTCAAATTTCCCACGTGTTAAAAGTTAGAAACCACAGGGGTCTTCAGAACTAATGGAGGCAATAATGGGGTTATGGAGACTTGCAACTAGAGATGGTAAAGAGTTCCTCAGACAGTCAAGCTGCTTTTTGTATTACAGCCTGAACTCTCTGGATGAAAACATGTTTGATGTTCCACACGACTTATTTCCTGCTAACCTGAAAGTAAGACACCCATCCCATTTTTTGCACAATGAATATTTTTGGGGTAGGGTATCCTTTGTTCCAAGTAAATATATTACTTGTTTTACTAAGAATAAGTTAACCTCTTCTATCTATAAGGGATTTTTTTAAAGTAATATTTTCACATATGGAAAGTATTAAAACCGAGTTGCATTATCTTTAAATTCTTAGGTAGTAGGTCAAACCCTCCTTTCCCCTTCTGCTTAATTTGTGATTAACACATACAATGACAAATGGAAATTATCTGCTGACCTGTCCTTTAGTTTTGAAGGCTTTTTCTGTTTTGGACAGAATCTCTGCCCTCTTAACTAAAACCTTAAGGACTGATAAGCTGGATTCACACGGTGTGGTTAAGTTATAGATCACTGAGCAAACTTTAGTGGCTTGGTAACATATCCAGAGGTGGGCTTCAAAAATTTCAGCAACAGGTTCGCTGCCCTGTTGCTGGGTGGGCATGGCCATGGGGTGGGCATGGCCATGGGGGCATGGCCTACTTGGCCTCCTGCACCATGGCAGGGAGGGGGAGAGTGTTTTTCTCCCTCCCCAGACTCTGGAGGCTTTCCTTGAGCCCCTGGGAGTGTGAAAACTGCTTCTCCTGGGCTCCGGAGGCTGGAAGCAGGCTTATTTCTGGACTTATGGAATCTCTGGTAGGCTTGTTTTCCCACCTTTCCGAGCCTTCCGCAGGCACTGCCCTTACCTGGCATGATGAATGGGCTGTGTGAAGACTCCTGGGAGGGGCACAGTGGGAGGGGCCAGCCAGTGGTGGCATTTGGGGGTTCGCTGAACTGGGCAGACTCCTAGCTAGAGGATCGCCAGAACCTGTGCAAACCCCCAGCAGCCCACCCCTGATTACATATCATAAACAATAGTTTACAAATTACAACTTCTGGATTTCTATAACTTACAAAGCCAGCCCTACTGGATCAAAGTTTGTGGGTTATCCTAATTTCTTAATGAAGATGAAATTATCGGAAAGGATGCAGCTATATCCGTACACCCATCTCTCTAGTTCACCCCTCACTGATAACCTGATCTTCATGAAGAATTTGGACTTGTGCTGCTCAGTTTTATATCACTGCTATTGTTAGGCCTTTCCAGTCTCTACAAGGAATGGCATGAGAAGTAAGCCTGCCATATATTCATACAATCACAGTCATAGTCTACACTGTGCTTGGCTGTTTACAAGGATGCCAGATGGCCAAGTATGTATTTGAAAACAGAGTGGGAAGACCCACATTCATCTGTGCTGTGCTCTAGAAGCATAGTGTTCTGGATCAACTCCTGATCAAAGAAAATGCTTTTCACATACTTAACAACCTCCCCCAACTCGGAACCCTACAGATGGGCTGGGAATACAAATCCCAGAATTTGTCACTAGTGTAGCCAACGCTAGGGATTCTGGGAGATGCACTCTCAGTCCTGTTGGAGACAGCAGTTTTGTGACACAACAGAAACAGCAGCTTCAACAATTGTATGTCCCCCTTTTCGGCTATAGATCTGCTGTTAGAATTATCTTCCAGCTCCTATATGTAAGGATGTGAGATAGTGGGTAGAAGAAAAGGGTGTGTGTAGGGTGTGGCTATTTAAATAATAATAATAATATCCAGACTAATAAAGCCTAGGATATGGTGTCTATATGTGTGGCAATCCAAAACTATCGTTATCCACCACTGGTAACCTGCAGAAACAATAATTCTTAAATATGATTTTACTATTTTCAGCTGGACAAAGCAGATGCTCACCAGGAAGCAGACAATTGGGGAGAGCCCTTGAAAGCTGCTTTAGAGAGTTCCGTTGCTGTATCTGCAGAGTCTGGAAACTCTTCCTTGAATACTACAGAAATATGACTGTGCCCATTGACTTCTGGCAACGCAATGTCCCGAATGTATAGCAGCTGTTCCCTGAAGATGCTGAAATGCTAATGAAATAAATTATAAAACATTGGGATATCGCCTTCTCTGTGGCCTGAATTAACTCAAGGTCTGCAACTTAAACTTTACCACATCTGCTCTAAACCAGAAGCAAAGATGAGACTGAACAAGATCATGGAACCGGAGAACTGGAAGAAGCTTCTTGGGCCATTAGGTCCAGCATCCTGTGGGCTTAGGAATCCAGCTGAAAGATAACATACAGTACATGTGGCTACTCAGAAAATTGTTAGGATATTCGGTAAAACAAAATGCTTCAATGGAGACAAGACAGAGAATAAAAGTTTAGTATGAAGATAGTGGTAAAGATATGACTGAAAATATTGAACTTAGTTACTGGTCACAAAGAGTTCTGATCCTGCTTTAATGGGGTGTGACAGAATGACTTTGGCCCAGTGAAGCATGAGTTTGTCCATGTAGTTAGTTGAAGTCACAACCAACTTATGGACACTATTGACCTCTGGGTAGACACCTTCATTATCCAAGGTCTCTCACCATTGCTGGAGAAGACCTAGGTCTCTTACAAACATTGCAAAGGTGGCCAGATGGTGGTTTCCATGGAAAACTCTTTAAAAATAATTAAGCACAATTGTTTTCTCTCCCCTCCCTTCTTAAAGGTTCTGCACGAAATAGTGATAATATCAAAACTTTTATTCTTGGGCAGAAATCTCTAAACCTTTATTGTTAAATGGAAATGAGCTAGAACTACACCAGCAAGCACACCTTATTTTCTAACATGTACCATTGTTATATGTGCTTTCACTATTTGGCTTTCTAACAATGTGTGGGTCGGCAAGCATGATGCCACTAGAAGATAGAATAAGGCAATTCGTCTTTGGCTATCATCAGAGAACAAATATCTCTTAGGCTAGTAAGAGGCTCTTTTAATTTTACTATTTTACTATGAGGAGAAAGGAAAATGCTTCTGGGATTATTATTATTTTTTACCCTGGTATCAGTGTAGCTTGCAGGTGCAAGAAAAATGGAAATGTTCCATTTTTGGTGTCTGTATAAATTTGAAATGCCAGCCAACGTGGATTATCACATGTGACATTTGCAATTTATGACTTGAACAGAGGGTAAGCTTGTAATTTGAGGAACTTCTTTTTGAAAGTTGCAAAAATGATTGCTCTCCAGCTCTTTCTAGAACCTGCCAAGGGTTCACGTTTGAGAGCCTGTCAACACAATGTTCATTATTCCCAGCAAGGAGACTATTCAGAACTTCCGCCCAATAAAGGGAAACCATCCCTTTCCCCCCAACCCCTTGACAAACACAAAGAAAGCTTTTTGAGCAGAAACTGTTGATTGTTATGTTGGGTTTGCTTGGGTATTTTGGAGAAAATTTTTATTATCCAACAGTTAGATTTACAAGTAGTACCCTAAAGATATAAAGAAAGGGCGGGAAAAAGAAATCAAAAGGCAAAAATTACTCTTAACAATTCAGCATTGCTTGGTACTATAAATCCATATGGCACGTAAACACCATACTGAGAACAGCACACAAAGCGGGACGTGAGGAGGTTCTCCAGGGGTTCTGTAGGTTTCCCTTCAATTCTGAGAAGGGAGCAGGGGGAAAGTCCATTGGCCAGAGCCTCAGCAGCACTTCCCATTCTAGGCATAGTGAGGCAGGTTTTGTAGATTTCACCACAAATGCTTGTATTTCCAGGCTGATGCCTCTTCCCGTTCTTCTCTTGCATGTCTGACTCTCAGATGAATGTACTGGTAGGCCCTGGGTCCTCCATGCTATGCCCTCCGACCTGCAAGGCAAGTTAATTCTCAAGACAACCTGGCTCTGCAACTGGAAGGCTACTTGTGAACACTGAGCACTCTGGGAACCTAGGAATGCAGTTGGCTGAAGGGTTAAATCCATCCTCCAGCAGATCTCCCGAAAGGCCTGCTCAATAGGTGGAGGAGAGCTTGCCAGCCCGATACACTTTAGGTGTAGCTTTATGCAGGCAGTGTTGTTGCTAAGTCAGTGCAGTAATTCCACATTTCCCTGTGTATCGAACCTAGTGCTAACATTTGTACTTCAGCAAACTTTAGGAGCTTAGACTTTTCCATCAGCCAGACGCCCTCCAAGAGCAACACTGGCTGGAGATGATAGGCTGTGTAGTCCAACATCTCTGGCGAACACTGGGTTGGAGAAACCTGACATAGATTCTTTCTCTCTTGTGCAAGATAGCAGGCAGCCAAACCATTCTTATGCTTGCATTGTTTACAAGGTTTAAAGCTACTTAGAGATGAATAATGCCACCCCCCCTCCCACCCAACTCTGCAAATGAGTTAATCTTCATTGTCTGGAGAAAAGCCAACATTCAAAAAGCTTTTCCCAATCATCAGAAGGAAACACACCCTTGCACCATGGGAACAGCCTGGTTTTTGAGGGTTCGGTGAAGAGATTTTTACACTCCAGCCAGGAGTTCAAGTAGGGCTTATTAACCATGCAACACTGCAAAACAAATTGATATTTTTAGGTAGGTAGGTAGGGAAGGAAGGTGGGAGGGAGGGAAGAGGGAAGGGAGGGAGGGAGGGAGGGAGGAAGGAAGGGAGGGGGATCCAATCCATTCATAGTCTTGAATAAATGAATGGGTGCTGCATGTTGTCAATCAACTATTTGTAAAATATACAGAAAGTCTTTCCTTTGGGGACATACCCTCCATTATCTAGACTCAAAGAGTTCACCTCCATTCAGAGTATAAGGGTCAATGTTCCTCTTTTTTTCATGGCAGGACTTCCTGAAGAAGAAAATTCAGCAGAAGAATTTTGCTTACTTTTCATAAGCAAACTTGATCTGTTCACTTTTTTCTTTTAACAACAGTTTAGTAGCACAATCCAGACAGGGCGGGGGGGGGGGGAATCACAATAGTAAATGAAAATGAAAATGTTATTTTCTGACAAAGTTAGGATAGTATTCTTCTACTCAATTTTAAAAATAGATTTTGGCACTATATTTCCCACTGGAAGCTCCTTTGAAACAATAGTTGATGTAGCTATCTAGAAAACTACCATCAAAAGAAAAAATAAACTGGGTCTTCCCACATTACCATCCTCATTTCAGTTTATCAGTTATTTCTGTCAGACACAGCTCTGCACAAATGATACTATTTATGGGAAAAGTACAAAATCCCAAATCCCCAGTACGAATATTAGTCACAGAAGAAAAATGAAGGAGATAAAAAAGAGGAACAGCAACATCAAGAAAAAACAAGAATTTGGTCCAGAGTAAACAACAATTTTTAAGCTCCCATTTCTGACACATATGAATAAAATATTTCAGCCTACACAAACCCTTTGAGAAAAAAATCCAGAATATAACAGTTGCCGATTTTCAGGTGGCAATGGACCTCTTTGTTCTATAGAGAAAAGAGTGTAGATTACAAAGAGGCAAAGATACATATGTACATGCATTCTTCAAGTGCACACAAGATGCACATCAAGCCACCATTTGCACACAAGACATGAATTCTTCCCAATGATTCGTTTCTCAGGCAAATGGATTGGTTGGTGGTTTCAGGACCCTGATGGGGGTCTGAAACGACATCCATGGGCCTCAGCGATGCTTGCCAGCCAATCATGCTGCAAGGGGTCCAAGCCCATATAGAGAATCCACCATTCAATTCAATATCTAGGCTATAAAATTTTGACTTGCAAGAGGCACAGACCTTGGGCCTGAGAAGGCAATGATACCTATGCAGACCAAGGGCGATTAATATTTTGTCTACATTTTCTTTTGCCTTAGGAACAGCTCAGTTTCTTTTGAACTATCACTCTAAATGAGGCGTGTCCAACCTTTTAGCTTGCCTGGACCACATTGAATGAAGAGAATTGTCTTGGGCCACATATAAAATATATAATATAGTTAATATATATAAATGACAAACTTCCTTTAGTTTTAGGGGCCCGCATTAGTAGCTGTCCAGGGCTGCATGCAACCTGAAGGGCACAAGTTGGACACGCCTGCTCTGAACTGCCCACTTTCTGTGCAAAACAAACAAATTGTAAAACCCATACTCATACTAAGGTAATGTGTCTGTACACAAAAAGAAGCTATATGTAAAGTTTTGCTGTTGTCAAAATTTAAAAAAAGTGGCTTCACAGTAGATAATGGGCATGAACACCATGCTTCTTTAAAGTCCCTCCGCAAAGCAGTTGCATCTTTAGTCTGGGCATGTTTTGTATGGTAACCAAGGGAAATATGTTTTAAGGAGTCATCAATAATATGCAGGAAGGTGCTTTTAGAGTTGGCCTAAATGCCTCGATTCAGCATATTGTATTGTACGGCCATTGTATGGCCATTATGCAAACCCAGAAAAGATGCAAGGTGACACCAACAGGTGTGAGATGTGTGCCCTGTCAACTACGCATCACCATTTTCATTTCAGATCCAAGTGATGCACATCCCTAGATGTGAATCATACTTCATGAATGGGTGATTTGCTTAAATTGTTCCATTGGATTACTTCCTGGATATATGAAATGATGTGAAGGAATGTTATTGGCAAGAAAACACCATGACAGGAGGGAAATTTGTCTGGTGCTTCTACAATGTTACAGGGTTTTGCTTTACTAAACCATTTTTGAAAAGGCCTTCTAGACGTATGGTTCACAAATCCCATCACCTGCTATCGTGTGGCTAAGCTGATGGGACTGGTCATCTAATAAGCTAGATAACCTATGATCAAGGAAGGCTGAAGGTGGGAGACCTTTGACAATCACAAGCTGAAGAGCAGAGTGAGTAAGTATTGAGCGTACAAATGTTTTTACTCCCAATTATTAGATTATTCGATACAATTTTTGGCTTGGCCTCAATTCCTAAAGGATGGGGATGTGAAGAAAATAGATCTTCAGAGGTCTTAAGAGTTGACATTTGAATTTGAATTTAATAACATTCTGCATTGTATTGTGAAAACGTTCCCAATCAGCTGTTCAGCTCAAAAGCTACTGTAACTTCATCAAAGTTATCTCCAAGACTTCAAGAGCTCGATCTTTCCAAGCTGTATCAAAGAACTAATACTTCATAAGCGCAGCCATGCAAGATTGTGTGTAGCAAAACAAAGGTCCTGTTTTGGATCTACAGGGTGAACCAGCACCACTGTCAGTAATTTAGGAAGTAAGGCTGCTTTGGCTTCCACCCCATCAATCATTTTTTTAAAAATGGCACGTGAGATAATACTCAGTTGCACGGTGCTTACAACACTAAATAAACTTGTTCTGCTTAGCCTACAAGCAGACTTAGGGACTTGTCTCCTAAGCAGCCCTCTCCTTATCATGCTATCCTCATCGGAGGGTACAGAACAAAAAGATTTCCAAAGGATTCGAAGAGCTTTACAGAGAGGAATTGCATTTGCGAAATATGTGCACACTTACCAAAGAAAATCACTGATGGCAAAGAAACTGGGACCAAGCCTTGACAGAGAACTGATTCACTAAAGCTAAGTCTTGATCCTCTATGAAACCAAACACATTTTATTGTTATTTTTAAATGGCAAAGGTGCTACTCAAAGCCTTTCTCGGCTTCCATGTCTAACTATCAAGAACGGCCCTCTCCGGCTTTGAACCTGCCCAGTTATTTACATTAGCAGAAGCGCCTCTCTCAGGCAGATGTGGGTGGGTGGGATCTACTAAAGGACTCCCAGAGAAAAACCATAACGGCAAAAGAACATTGTTTCTGTCAGTTTTTCAACAGTTAATTGGTTTAAGGAAATTGATTTTGTGTTTAATTGTGTGGGTTTTATACGTTTAATATTCTGCAGTTTTAAACTGCAAGTCACCTCAAGTGCTTGAGTATTGTAAACAGAAAGATGGGAATGAATTTGATTCTAAGTGGATAAATATATTTAAAATTAGAAAGCAGTTTACTTTGTTATTAAGGAAAGGGGTAGCCCCAGTGATTTAAGAATTAGGCAAAGTATGTTGCACTGAAAATATGATGTTGGACCATTCAATGTGTACTCTAAGAAATATACGGGTATTTCCAAGCAGTAATGCTTAGAACTTGAGATTTGCATTTATGTGGCTCCAGATTTGGTTTCTTTTGATCAAATAAATTGCAAAATATTGGTAAGCATTCCATTCATGCTCCATTCTCTTTAGAAAAGCAGTTTCCCATCTAAGTTACTCCTTGGGAATGCCAGAAAGCTTAACCATCAACAGCTGTGAAAGTATGTTTCTGATATGCTAAAGATGCACCGTGTGTGTTAAGTGGATTTATATATAACAGACAATGTTTAGTTGTGGCTCTACTTTGCTGCATTCACTGACTATTATGGAATCAAATAATGGCATCCTCCAAGTTACAGGAGGAAGAATCCAGACAACTACACCTACTACTTTTATTAATTACTATGTCTTTTTTCTTACCACTACCAAGAACCACCACCATCTACTAAGGAAGGAAATAAGAATTTTGACAATAGCATTAGGAAACCTCCAACTGGAGCAACCTACATGCACATGGATCTACTTATCTGGAGTGAACCAGTTGTTACTGTCATTGGTCTTTCAGTGGTTTAGCAACAGGACCAAAAAAGATCCCGGAGTGGTTAAACCACAGTGGTTGTTTTGAAACATGCTTCATTTTAAATGGATAGTTTCTTCTGTTTGTGGATCCCAAACAGTTAAAGATGGCCCAATTTCCGTTCCCTTACATCTCAGATGACCTTGTTTCAGAGATCTCAGTGTGATCTATTGTGTGATTAATGACAAACGGGGCTATCAGAGGGCAGCAAAATCCCAAGGATGATCTCCATCCTATAGTAAATAGGCTGTTGAGAGCTTTGTATTTGTCATTGTGGAGATTACACATCCAGCATGAAGATTGCACGCGGGGTGTAAGCAGAGGGTTATAGCACTGCTCTCAGGAATGTGTAAGTCCTTCAGGTGTGTATGAAAACACTATCGCTGAGCGGTGCTCAAAGCTCTCCAGCCAAACTTATCAAGCTTATAATTCAGTACTTTGCAATGTTTTTAAAATATGCCACTTGAAGAGCAGTAGATAGAGGTGCCATAACATTACAGTTACAAAATATTAAAAAGGGATCATTCCCTCCCCCCCTTGCCTGAGAAACTACATAATATTTGCATTTTCCAGCTACAATAAAACCAAGGAAATGACAAGAACACATTTCACTCCACTGCTGGGCCTCCACGAGAGCAGCAGCGTGGCCGTCGTACATTCTGTAGGAGTGCCCTGAACACACTGGGCTGCCTCTTGATCTCACCCTTGTGTGGGGCAACCCTGACAGAACTGGAGCGGGTACTTTGGGGAGTCATCACCATCTGCCGACCATGTTCTTCAATCTGCTTCTCCAGATGCTTCTGTATGGCCATTCCCAGCACTTCAACCTCCATGGAGGCTCCATATACTTCCCATGTCATCCCCTTTTCATCCCAGCTGACCTCCCGTATTGGCTCTGATGTCTCTTCCTCTGTACCCTTAATGTGCACTTCAGGATAGGATGATTGAGGGGATTTGGTTACCGGAGTCATAGGTCCCGTGGCCACTGATCTGGTCTCCACTGGTATGAACAACTTGCATCTCCACATCCCTTTTCGTGGGTTTCTGCTCTGGGCCAGGACTTTTCAGAGAAGAAGTCCCTAAACCTCTCATATGAAATGGGAAAGCTGAAGAGCCATCAGGTGGATTAATAGGGCTGACGGCTACAGACACCAAAGATACCCGATTATCAACCTGGGTTCCCGCATCATGCTGAGGAGGTGTGACTTCCAATATGCAGGTTTGGGCAAGAAGTCCTACAGATGTCATCTCCTCATTGGTCGCATGGTCCTCACTTGTAGCTACGCTAATCATTTCCACTTTTTTCCCAGAAGTTTGGTCCTGACTTTTGCAGCTGGAGGTGGGTGGTTCCCTATGCCCTGTTTTCTCTTCGATGGATTCAGCTGGGCTTGATTCTAATTCACCTGATGTGCCTTGATGTTTGACTTCGTAAGAAATGCTGGTGACAAGGACATCTGGCACTTTATAGGAGCTTCAGGTGGGTGAGTTTCTGCCACAGGGACCCTTGTTTCCTCAGTATCACTCAGCGGATTCTTTGCTGCAACAGGCTTGGCTGATTCTCTGATGTGGTTTCAGCTTTAGAAGGTTCCAGAATAGGACTCCTTCACAGTGTCTGACCCAGAGACCCTTCTGGAATCTTCTTTCCCGTATTCCATAGCTTCACTAATGACACTGCTGACGTGTGATTTATCTCCTTTAGAGGCAAGAGGCTGCCCTCGACTTGTGTTTTGCAGGCATGCAGGAAGTGTTGAACCCATCTTGGAATGAACTGTTTTTATTTGGACACATTCCTCCTCAGCTTACCTGTGGTGGGTTCAAAAAACGCAACATGTTTCAGGGAGGCTGGTGTACTGGATGAGTCTTTATTGGGTCCTTTGAGGCAGGGCTCTGCTGGGAGATGCCTACACGCTTCTCCGGCAACAGGGCTAACTTTTTTTTCCAGAGGGCTGCAGATGGTCATGTGCTCTTTGAGATCTCCTCCATGCTCTCCTCCTGCTTACTGTTCTGTTTCCGCTCGTGGCACGTTGCTGCTTCTCCTTTGGCTTCTGGGGGAGTTACTCCAACACCTGGTGTTTTTAGAAGGGGGGGCTCAGCAGCAGCAGCAGCAGCAGCAACTAGATCTACAGAGTACTTTGGATCTACAGCTTGAGCCTTCTCTTTCTGGTTTGGGTTATCCACCATGGTGACTTTTTGGCTGCCGAGTTCGTTTACACAGCAGTTCCTCATGGTGAAATCTCCGCTTGCACAGCTGAGTTTTGGAGGGCAGCTGTTTTTTCTACAACCACAAGGTGAGCTGGCGGTGGGCTTGTGAGCATCTTCAGGAAACAGCTTCTTGGTTCAGCAACTGCAGAGCCTCTGTCTCCTTAGCAATGCCCATCTCTAGGCAGGACCTCTGCCATGCTATTCTTGTACGCTCTTAGAAGTTCTGAAGGCGAGAGAGAGGGTGGAGAAGAAAAAAAGACAATCTCTGAGGTAATCTCAAAGAAAAACGCAATGATCTTAAAGCTATCTGTATTCTAGGTCAACAGTCCTCTGAATTCTTGGGAGGGTTTACGATGTGCGCCTTAATAATCAATGCAGACTCTGAGAGTTAAAATAAGACTTGGTATTTTGCAGTCTCGGTATTTCCTGCCACTGAATTCTAGTGTAGTATAGGTAGTCCTCAACTTATGGCTGCAATGGAGCATTCCTGCATAAGTCATGAGGCACCTATGTGACCAACCTGATTTTATTATCTTTTTTGCAGAAGTTATCAAATGAATGTAGTAGTCGTACAAGCAAGTCAATGCATTTCTACAGTCATTGTTGCTTGAAACTGGCTGCTGCTGGACTTCCTGAACTGGGTTGTAAGTAGCTTTTGGGTGGGAGGTCAGAACTTCAAATGGTCACTAAGTGAGGACTACCTGTAATTCCCCTTTTCCTTCCCATTCTATACTTTCATAATGGTCTGTTTGGCATTTAGTTCTGTTCAAACAACATTGAATTTCTTATGCAAATTCTGAATCCGTAAAAATTGACTAAATTGTAGCCTTTTAATTTATAATCCAGTCCATGACTAATAACAATACTGTCTGTACTTCTTCAAGTACACCATCTTCTTCATCTCACTAAACTTTAGGAAAAATACATAGATCAGTATTACTCAGAAGACTGAGGCTGACAACCTTAAAGCTACATAAGGAATAACAGTAGAGGCAGACCCTTCAATTTTCAATTCAAACCTGAACATGAATACAGACTTTAAGCTATGGTTTACTGAATTATAGAAATATTCCTGCATTTTGATAACATCTGATAGTGGGTTGCTCTTTTCATCCAAAACTGCTTTCTTTTGGAGTCTCTACAAGCTCTGGGCTATCCTGGTAATCTCCCATTCCAAGAATTAACCAAGCCCAAACCCTTCTTTGTTTTTATTTTTTCAGGTCATCCAAGTTTTCCTGAATGTTCTCAACTGCTGAAGTTATGGTACTATTAGAGGCCAGGCAAACTCCTGGATACGTAGGAAGAGACAGCTAATAGCCTCAATGCTGATGTAAACGCTTTTAATTGGAAGACCCGAGTCCAATTTTTGGCATTTTTGCTTACAAAGGATCAGATAGCAGACAATACAATTGTACATGCTACTCACTGTTAATTGGTTCCAGGAGATGCAATAAGTACCAAAAATGATGAGTACCAAACAAATTTTTCCCCATAAGGAATAATGGAGTGAGTCACAAGCAGCCGACACAGAAAGTTTTATCTTGTGCATTGAGTACCAACAAACGATGAGTACCAGGACAAAATTTTCACATCAAATCCACTGAGTAACCAAACTCAATGAGTTTCAGGGCAGTTGAGTTTCAAACTACCACTGCATAAAGTAAAATCTGAAGCCAGGAAGTTGGGATTGACCTGATGGTGCACTGAGCGACTTCAGATATTCCAACAATGGCACCAACGGCCTACATACTTTTTTGCTCCTTTGTTTTTTTAAATACCTTTTGAGACATGCTTTTCTTTTTAATGTTGGGAGGTTGGAGCTTCCAAATCACCTCCTCCTATCCTATCCATTTTCTGTGGTGCTTATTTTGAGTCCTATAAGGCCAAGGCCCCTGAAGCTCTGCTCTGCAGAAGTTCAGCTTGAAACCCATAACAAAGTGGGGAGGGAGACGTTACTCCATATGGTAGGGATGTTTTCCTTGTGAGAATAATTATCTCTGTGTCTTTCAATATATCTGATAAAACTACAGATTAATTTTATGCACATATGTTATTTTTTTAATGAGTACTTGCAACTTTCTATTTTCTTTTAAAAAGAAAAATGAATTAAATAGTCGAACCCATCATTTTATGCACCCCTTTTTATATCTGAAATAATTCAATTTTTTTTCTCTACAGAACATATTGACATCTTTTAGGCATTTTTAATATGAAAGCAAAAGAGAGAAAGATGCCTCACTGGAGAACAACCTGGGCACAATTGTAATGAAATGGTAGATTACATATTTTGGTAGAAGTAAGCAAATGTTACCTGTGCCCTAAAAATGGGGAAACAATGAGCCAATCAATGACACATTTTTTTAAAAAAAGTGTCAAGTGGCTCTTTTAATTAAGGTAAATAAACTATTATTCTACAAATAAACATGGAATTCTATGCCTCTAAACAAATCATTTTACAACCCAAATTATCCCACATTAGAATACCTCCCCTTGGAGGTTGGAGGCTGAATTATCCACACAAACTTTATTATTTTGGTATCTAACATTATAGGACTCAAATGGTTCCTTGTGAAAGTTGTCACTTTGTATAAAATGCTATTCTCATCAGGGCTGTGAATAATTCTAAAATGGTCTGGAAGAAGAACTTTGGTCCTCGTGTAACTGCAGAATTTATTTGCCACTAATTAAACCCAGACTCATTATGCTGAACTGTGCAGCTCATGCTAAATTCCTCCCCCACCCCCCAAAGACATGACTCCTTTAATTAATAGCAGGCAGGTTTTACACTCAGGTATAGCCCAAAGCATTTCTCAAAGATTTCTGAAATGTGCACAGCCTTCATTCTCATGCTGCAACTCATCACAATTCTCACAACGAGAAAACACAAACAAACACATACCAGTGGTGGGTTCCGGATCACCCACATGGGTGTGCGCAGTGTGTGCATGTGTTGTAACTGCCAGCGACGCTTCTGCAAGCCTCCATGATGCTCCAGCTGCTTGGCGGAGCGTCACGCAGGTGCTGTATGCGCCATGTGTGTACGCAGAAGTGCCGAAAGCTTTAAAACACCGGTAAGGAGCTCAGGCAGGCGGGCGGGCCCTCCAGTACCGTATATCAACCCACCACTGACACACACACACACACACACACACACACACAAAATGGAACTGCCTTAGCAGTGCAGCCATGATTGCGTATACTGGCTTTCAGAATACCAAATCTTGATGAGCAGCATCACAGACCTTGGTATATGTTATATGTGCTGATGCAAGTCAAGTGAGCCCCAATCTCCTTTCTTTGAGTATAAAAACATCTTTCGCAAGAGATTCTTGAAAGGAAAAGCAGGGAGGGAAATAGCACTTTGTTTCCCCTGAACTCGGTTTCCTTTTCCTCCTTGCCACTTCTCCATTTCAAAACATTTCCTGAGTAGCTTTCTTAACTCAGTTGGGCATTTTAAAAAATATGTTAGATCTGGAGATTGCAACAAACTTGTGAGAGAATGAGAAATAATATGGGAGGGGTGGATTTTTTTTTTTAAAAAAAACCACTGGTCAGAAGACCTTAAACAATCTTTATTTTGCCCTTTTCTCCGTGAGAACTAAGAAAGTCCCTCCAAAAATAACCCGCAATCTACCATGAATATTTTGAATCCAGAAGGGGTAGCTAAATGCAATTATCTACAGGTTTTCTAGGCATGGCCTAAATGCGGTGACACAACAGAACTTCACCTCACACACAGATTCATCTGAAGGAAAGATCTGCTTAGGATTCTCCAAGAGTTTCCTTTCTAGCCTTTTCAGCCGATCTAGCAGTTAGCCCAAAAATTTACGGTATCCCCAACTCAGTGAATAACCTTTCCAAGAGGAGGGATCTAGTATATTTGAAGCACATGCCAGTCTTTTTTCCTGTGAGGACAAAAGCGCTTTCTGCCAAGATTTTAGGATGCGCACATAAAATAATTTTGTTAACCAATTCTTAAACCAGACTTTCCCAATCTGAGGTCTTCAATATGTTTCATTTATTGGAGATTAAGGTAATTTCTCTTCCATCCATTTTTATCAATGAATAAACAAGTAAACTTTTTTTTAAAAAGTATATGAAAACATTCCAACTTGGTTTGGACTATCCCAAGATATGGAAAAATGAACTGAGAACAAACCAAAGGCAGAAGCAGGACCAATGGGTGCAAAATACAGAGATACAGATTTTGATTGGACACCAGAGGAAATTCTTAATAGTAAGAACTGTTCAACAATGGAAGAGATTTCCTGGAAAGGGGATGGACTATCCTCTGTTGGAGGTGTCACAATCTATTTGTCATGGATGCTGCAGTAATGGTTAGACTGAATTAAGCAATCTTTAAGTACCCTTTCATCTCTTAACATTTTATGATTCTTATTGCTGGAATTGCTTCATTTTAATAGCATGAATGGTGATATAATCCAGATATATCTCATATTTATTTATTCACTTCATTTTTCATTCAGACTCTATAACCACCCATCTCAAATGACTCTGAGTGACTTACAATTCCAAAACTATAAAAAGATCCAAAATAAATATGCAGAGCAGTCAAGATAATTGACTCTTTACATAATTTGAATCTTATGCAAAGGAACTGCACAAATTCATTTATTTTGCAACGCATTGTCCTAATAATCAGAAGATATGAACAAGGAGTTATACATGACGTTGCAACTCCACTTCTTAACAACTGGAAATTTCAGTGAGCTCCCAGTTTCTGCAATATCACCAGAAACAACCCATTTCTTTCAAAACTATCCTTCCAGTGAAACTGAATCCTCAACGTATTGAACCTTCCACCCAATATAAAATTTAATTTATGGACTAACTTAAGCAAGGAAGCACAATGTCAGATAGAAATCAAAGTAGGATGTGCAGATATTTTTCTCTGAAAGGTGCAGACACAGTAGATGTACAGCCCAGTCTCTTCACTTCATGCTGCCACAAACTTCTTTTTCCCCTATTTTGTTATTTTTACTTCGTCTAGAAGCAACATGGCCTTTGGCGCAAGTTAGAATCCTCAAAAGAAAGTAAATTTAAGACCCAAAGAAGCCAGCTATCCTAGTCTGAACAAGAGTTTCTGTGTGAATGCAATTCTGCATTTCTCTGGCAGCTTGGACAGTTCCATATCACCCTCTGACCTCTCTCACCTTAAACAATTTTTCAACTTTCTAAACCTGCATAAGTGCAACGCAACAAATGACCCTACATTTGAACTGCCGCCTAGGCTGGGCTCATTCTTCTAAAGAAAAACAGCAACAACAAATAACATACTGCAGGTCCTGGTCGGAGGTGAAATCTATATACTTTTAAGATTCCTTACAGAGATGAATCTCTTTAGTGTGCCAAGATCTCAGCAAGCAAGCAAACAAGCAAGCAAGTGGCATTAGCTTTACCTAGGAGCTCCACAGGGCATCTCAGTGCAGTGAGTCCAAATAAGAAAGAAAGGAACCGTGGAAGCTTGAGGGAATTGTCCAAGATTTTAAATGCAATAGATAAGGTTGAGTGGAAAGGAAACAGATATGCAAGGAAAAAATGGGCAAAAATTTAAGGAAACAGGAATGCATTGCCTGTCGTCCCCTCTGCCTTAGTGAAAAAGATTGCTGCCTGGAGAGGCAGACTGACTGGTGTAACAATGCCAAATCAGAGTAACACCACCTTTCCTCAATCAATCAAACAAACAAACAATCAATCAATCCTCTTCCCCACCATTTTCTTTTTTGGGCTTGGAATGATGCTTCCATCCTCCATCCCCTTCTCCAAATGTGTATGTGGAGGCTGAAGCTTGTGCAGTCAAAGACTTTACTCTGGGGGGCTGTAGTAGAAAGGCTCAGCTGGAGCTTTTCATTGCATTTCATTACATCTCCCAAGTCAGCAATCTCACAAGAACTAAATGCATCCAGCCAAGACCCGGGTAAAATGTCGATGCTTTGAACCAGCAATCTATGACCAGGCCAATAAGGGGAAAGTCATTGGCAAGGCGAGCCCTGTCAGGGATTTGGTAATGTGCGTGCCAGGGGTGCCCGGCTTTACTGCTGGTTTGCACACACTGTATGCGCACTACACGCGCATGCACAGTTCCATTAAAATTGTTCTGTGCATGTGCAGAACTAAAAAAAAAGATGGTGGAGGCAGCGGAACTGGGGCGTGGCAGGCCTAGGTCGCTGCCGGTTCTTGTTTGCTAGGCAGACAAGACTCAATAAAACTGACAAAGGGAATTGGGGCTGAAATTCCCCAAAAAGTAATGCTTGGATAGTGACTGCCCCATTCCAGGATCATTCTCAATTATGACAACAATGAAGAAGCAACTTTGTGGTGAGTCCTAGCATTTATGTTCTTCTTAGGTGTGCAAATAAAGCAAAGGCAATTGAAGTAAGATTTGTAACCACAGTTGCAGTTTCACTTAGCAATATTGTTTAACAACCAAATTGCTGGTCCCGATTGTGGTGACTAAACGGGGACTAACCTGTAGTCTAGTCTGTTTCAAAAAGTCATCCAGTTCTAACACGAACCTAATGAGGTTGTTTAATTTCTGACTTAAACTCACAGATTATTTCAGAACAGAATTAAAACACCCTTTCCCTACTTTTATGCAAAGGTGCTCTAGAGCAGGCGTGTCAAACTCAAGGCCCGTGGGCCAGATCCGGCCCATGGGGTGCTTAGATCTGGCCCACAGGGTCGCCCTGGAAACAGTGAAGGACTGGCCCGCAGTGCCTCCATTTCTGCTGGCAGAGTGTTGCAGGAGGCTGTCGCAGCCAAAAATGGAGCTCAGGAGCCCATTTTCACTAGCAGAGCTCTTGAGTCACCATAGGCACCCCTGACATGAGTGACATCGAGCTGGCCAGGCCCACCCCGGCCATGGCCACTCCACCCCTCTTGAGGTCAAACACAACCCTGATGCGGCCTTCAATGAAATCGAGTTTGACACCCCTGGTCTAGAGTAATTTACAATAAAAAAACAAGGTTGCTCCTGGCTTCTCCTTCTTCAGAGCCTGATGAAGTGAGGCAACCACTGGAAAATAGTTAACAGACACTGATCTCTCAGCAACGCTATGAAGAAATGAAACAAAATGTTAAGAAGTTATGATATTTATGTAATTACATCTAAATTACATTAAAGTAACCAAAAATCTTTACAATCCCCAAGGCAGGTTACACCTTTTGAGCACCCTAATGTTTGGAATTTGAAAGTTGAAAATTTTGACATGCCCTACGAGGATATGGCCCTACTTTTCATCTCTCCCTCGGATGTTGGGCTGCTTCATGAAGATGACTATTGCTGAATGTTTTCACAATTACCTATTGGGACGATCCCTTCCGGGGCAGGGATGGGAAAACCTGCTCCAAGCTAAATCTGTCCTGTTAGACCTCTGAAACTGGCTCATGCAGGGGAAGGCCGGGTTCAGGCAAAGTATAGTGCTATAGCGGAGCTGCTGTTCTGAATGCCCTGAGGTGAAGCTGCTCTATGTAAGTGAGAAAGACGTATATACGAGAGAAATATGTGCCTGTTGTAACCATCACTTCAGTGCAACGTCAGAACTGATGCTTCCTACTTTTGCTAGTAACATGTCACTGTAAGCATGAATTTCTTGTTTCTTGCCAAGAGCTGACTTTTGCTCTTGGGCTGAAAAATGTCTAACTGGGTAACATTCAAAAAAGCAATATCAGAACAATTCTGAGACAACCAGCTCCTACTTAGTTAGACTTAGAAATAGCCAAAAGTCCTACTGGCATAATCCAGCCCATGCTTATTCAGAAGTAAGTGCCACTGAGTTCAATACACTCTGTTGAGCTTATTGTTATCTTTTTTTTATACTAGCAAGGAAAACATGCAAAACAGGGTTTCTGGAATTCTTTCTAACCCCCCTGTACTGCAGCGGCTGTATGTTTTGGTCTATGTGCTCTGGGAAGGATAGGGAGGGCTGCACCAGAGGTGGGTTGCTGCCGGTAGTGGAATTCAGGCCTGGTTTGCAGAACTGGCAGTGACCCAGGCCTGCCACGCCCCCGAACCGTTCCTCGCTGCTGTTTGGCTGACGCCATTTTGGATTTGGGTGACTGCACATGCGCAATTCACTGTAAATTGTTCTGCGCATGCAGAACAAGCGCAGCACGCACACAAGTTGCGAGCCAGCAGCAATGCCGGCAGCAACCCACACTTGGGCTGCACGCTTTGCTCTCTGGATCACGGGAGCAAGAGGGAGAGGGGAAGGGACTCAGAATGGAGCAATCAGCAACTTTCTGAGCCACCACCCAAATGCAAAGGGTTTTTCTTCTTACAGCCCCATTTTTAACACGATATTCCTTTTGAAAGCTGAGTGGATTTGATCCCATTCTGTCAGTATGCAAATCAAAAGAATCCTGAACCCCTTGTGTAATTCTGATGGCTGGTAAGAATATCCCATGTTTTAACTCTTTTTAGGCAAACATTGATCCAACAGCATCTTCACCTGGATGCATGTCAGATATAGCCTGCCTGGCTTAGAGCTATGGGAGTTAGCCTTCCAGACCCAAGTCCAGAATTCTGAAGGAGACACGGTGGGTATGTTGACCGAAGCAAAAGAGATCCATTTACAATCTGGCCAAGTGTAAATTCATTTCTGCCCATCTGCAATTAAATGTTCCCATAAACTGAAGCCACAAGATCGCAACAAGAAAGAATTCGTAAGCAGTGGGTTTTCAGGCAGAATGCAACTTGTCCCCCACTAGCCGAGTGGCAGTTCAATTAGCTTTGCCAGCATCATTTGGGATCCACCTATCAGGGAATCAACAGCCACGTACCTCTTCTATTTAGGTAGTAATTGGGGCAGAGCTGGATGCTGCTTCCTTTGAAGGGAAACCCAACAAGGTTGCAGAGATAGGGCATTGGTACTTACCTGATCCGCCTCTTCTCATAGTGGGGGAGGAGTATCCAGGATGGGTTGACCTTGTCCTTTCTTGATTGGACTGAGTCAGATAAGCTCTTTTAGCCATGCCTTGGTCACCAGGCTCCACCCAGTTATCGGCGAAGAACTCTATCTGACTCGCTGTGTCATCCACTCTAAACTTTTAGTTTCAAACCTTTATTACTTCAACAGAACAGTTCAACAAAAACCATAACAATTTCGCAACATACCCATATCCGGGAGGGGCTGGATACTCCTCCCCACTATGAGAAGAGGCGGATCAGATAAGTACCAAAGCCCTTTTTCCATAGTGAGGGGAGGAGTATCCAGGATGGGACGTACCAAAGCCTACACGTCCCTAGGGAGGGTTACACATTTGAGTATATGCCCAAACTTATGCCTGGTGAGGCTTCTTCCCTGCCTTGTGAACAGCCTGCAACGCCCTACGTCCGAATGAAGGCTTCCACAGAAGCAAAGGCATCCAACTTGCAATGCCTCATGAATGGTGGGGGAAGACCCTGTGGCTGCCCTACAGATCTCAGATAGTGAGGCCTGCGTGGCCCAGGTCGCCAAAGTGGCCGCGCTTGTGTGTAGAACGCGCTGTGATAGAACTCGATGTTTGCAGACCCTGTGCCTGATAGGCAGAAGCCATATAGGTTCTTAACCACCTGCCTATCGTGGTGGAGGTCACCTTGTTCCCCAGGGACCCCAGCTGGAAGGAAACAAATGGGGCTTCCGACTTCCTGTTCGGCCTGGTTCTTCTTAGGTAAATCCTCAGAGCCCTCCTCGCATCCAAGGTGTGCCACTTCCTCTCTAATGGGTGAGAAGGGTCCAGGCAGAAATGGGCAATATCAGCTCCTGTGAGCAATGGAAACAAGAGCACACTTTGGGTATGAAGGAGGGGTTCAACCTTAGCACTACCCTGTTCTGGTGGAACATGCAGAGATCTTCCCTAGTAGACAGTGCCTGCAGTTCGGATAACCTCCTGGAGGTGATGGCCACCAAAATGGCCATCTTAAGTGTCAGGAACTTCAGAGAGACAGTACGTAATGGATCGAACAGAGGGCCTGTCAGAGGGTCCAACACCTTGTGTAAGTCCCTAGAAGGGTACCTGTGCACCATGTGCAGTTTAAGATTGGAGGCCCCCTTGAGGAACCGCCTGACCATCGGATGGTGAGTCAGTGTCTGAGATCTACCGCCCAGGAGTACCGATGAAATGGCCGAGACCTGTCTTCTAATCGTGATGGGAGCCAACCCTCTGTCCAGCCCTGCCTGAAGGAAGTCCAGAACTTGTGCAACAGTAGCCCGAACCGGATCAAGGCCGTTAGAGATGCACCATGTTGAAAAGGCCTGCCATGTAGCACCATAAATGCGCTCCGTGGAGGGTCTGTGAGCTGCCTGGGTAGTCTGTATAACCCTGGGGGAGGAGAGATCTTCCTCAGGGTGCTTCGCTCAAACGCCAAGCGGTCAACTGGAGCCACTGAGGGTCCGGGTATTTCAGTGATCCCTTACTGAGGGAGATCCTCTCCTGGGGGGGTTCTCCAGGGCCTGTCCACCAAGAGGAATTGGAGATCGGCAAACCAAGGCCTTCAGGGCCAGTGTGGGGCAATCAGTACCACCTCCGCCCCCTCCTGCAAGATTTTTTGTATGACCCTGGGGATCAGGGGTAAGGGTGGATAGGCATAGAGGAGCCCCCGGGACCTAGGGCATCGGAGAGCGTCTACCCCCTCCACCCCCCCATGTCCAGTACCTGGAATAAAACCTCGGGAGCTGGGCGTTGAGAGGGGTGGCGAAAAGGTCGACTTCCGGGCGTCCGAAGCACTCTGCCAGCTCCTTGAAGATTGCTGGCTGCAGCTTCCACTCTGAATTGTCCACCTCAGTCCGGCTGAGCCAGTCGGCTCTGATGTTCTCCACCCCTGCTATATATTCTGCCCTCAGCGAATGCTGTCTAAGGTCATAGGCTATCTGAGGTGCTTCTGTGATTTCTCATAATCGGACATCCAATTCTGAGTTTGTAGTGGGTTCTGGCATGGGGACTGGCCTGTCTGACCCTTTTGCCATGGCTAGAAGGGTGCTATAATTCTATGACTAGGATTAGCTCAAAACTTTTATTGAATGTATTATGAATTCTTTGAGTTCAATTCACTTGTCAGCCTCTAGGGTGCGTTGCCAGACTTTGTAGATGCAGGTGCAGTTCATGTGTCAGCCACTAGAGTGCATTGCAAAACTTTGTAGACACAGACACAGTTCACTGGTCAGCCACTAGAGTGCGTGTAAAGATGAAGAGAAGAAAGCTAAGGCTCACAATGAAGAAAGGCTTGTCACAAAAGTAAAAAAATAACAAAAAGGCTTCTTCCAACATGTTAAAAACAAGAAAAATGTTAAGGAAACAATTGGTCCATTGCTGGGAGAAAGTGGCAAGAAGGTGACAAGCAACAGGGAAAAAGCAGAACTATTTAACTCATGTTTTGCATCTGTCTTTACACAAAGGGATCAAACAGTCCAACCTATCAAAAACAGCACCACAAAAATCAGATTAGGAACACGTTGAAATAGGGAAGAAAATGGTAAGTGGGCACCTGTCTACCCTAGACAAGTTCCAATCACCAGGACTGGATGGATTACACTCCAGGGTTCTGAAGGAACTGGCAGAAGAGATCTCAGAACCACTGAACTATATCTTTCAGAGATCCTGGAGCACCGGGGAACTACCAGAGGATTGGAAAAGAGCTGATATGGTTCCCATCTTCAAAAAGGGAGAAAAACAGATCCAGGAAACTACAGATCAGCCTGATCTCAATACCAGGAAAGATTCTGGAAAAGATAATCAAGCAACGAATTAGCGAACACCTAGAAGCAAACAAAGTAATAGCCAAAAGCCAACATGGGTTTGTCAAAAACAGATCATGCCAGACTAATCTTATTGCATTCTTTGATAATGTGAAAAAATTAGTGGACCAGAGGAATGCCGTCGATATAGTTTACTTGGACTTCAGAAGGCCTTTGATAAGGTAGAACATAACCTACTACTAGATAAAGTAGAAGAATGTGGGTTAGACAGCATCACCACCAGATGGATTTGTAACTGGTTGACCAACTGCACTCAACGTGTAGTACTCAATGGAACTGCATCTTCATGGAGGGAAGTA
This sequence comes from Thamnophis elegans, assembly GCF_009769535.1. Taxonomy (NCBI): domain Eukaryota; kingdom Metazoa; phylum Chordata; class Lepidosauria; order Squamata; family Natricidae; genus Thamnophis; species Thamnophis elegans. Next base: position 97,581,630 of record NC_045542.1, read on the forward strand.
TGCAGTGGAGTACCGCAAGGCTCTGTTTTGGGCCCAGTACTCTTCAACATCTTCATCAATGATTTGGATAAGGGAATAAATGGGGAATTCATCAAATTTGCAGATGACACCAAGCTGGCAGGAATAGCCAACACTCCAGAAGATAGGCTTAAGATACAGAAGGATCTTGACAAACTTGAACATTGGGCACTATCTAATAAAATGAAATTAAATCGTGAAAAGAGTAAGGTTCTACACTTAGGCAACAAAAATGAAATGCACAGGTACAGTATAAGTGGTACCTTGCTCAATAGTAGTAACTGTGAAAGGGATCTTGGAGTCCTAGTGGACAACCATTTAAATATGAGCCAGCAGTGTGCAGCAGCTGCCAAAAAAGCCAACACAGTTCTAGGCTGCATAAATAGAGGGATAGAATCAAGATCACATGAAGTGTTAATACCACTTTATAATGCCTTGGTAAGGCCACACTTGGAATACTGCATTCAGTTTTGGTCACCATGATGTAGAAAAGATGTGGAGACTCTAGAAAGAGTGCAGAGAGCAACAAAGATGTTAAGGGACTGGAGGCTAAAATATATGAAGAACGGTTGCAGGAACTAGGTATGTCTAGTTTAATAGAAAGAAGGACTAGGGGAGACATGATAGCAGTGTTCCAATATCTCAGGGGTTGCTACAAAGAAGAGGGAGACAAACAATTCTCCAAGGCACCTGAGGGTAGAATAAGAAGCAATGTGTGGAAACTAATCAAGGAGAGAAGCAACTTAGAACTAAGGAGAAATTTCCTGACAGTTAGAACAATCAATCAGTGGAACAGCTTGCCTCCAAAAGTTGTGAATGCCTCAACACTGGAAGTCTTTAAGAAGATGCTGGATAGTCATTTGTCTGAAACGGTCTAGGGTTTCCTGCCTAGGCAGGAGGTTGGACTAGAAGACCTCCAAGGTCCCTTCCAACTCTGCTATTGTATTGTATGTATTGTATTGTATTGTATTGTATGTGTTGTATTGTTGTATTGTGTTGTGTTGTGTTGTGTTGCATTGCATTATATTTTGCTCTTTGCCTAGTCGCCTCTCCCTTGGATGGACCTTCAGGAGTAATCTCTAACCTGATTGGAGCTCTTCTGCCCCTCCAGTGGGGCTGCCGGCTTTAGAAGTAAGGACCTGCTTGTGTCCTCCGAGCTGCAGGAGGCCGCCATCTTGGGCCACAGGGGCCTCTCCTCCCCCTTCTTTTCAATGATCCTGCAGGGCAAATACAATAGCCCTGCTATTGTACGGGCCATTTTTCGCAAAACCAGAGACACTTTTGTTTTTCCCCAGCCCCCAGCAGCACTCTGCAGGCTTCAACAGGGCTGGAGGAAGGCAAAAATGCCCCCGTTTCTGTGAAAAATGGCCCATTTTTCATAAAAATGGGGATGTTTTTGCCTTACCCCCAGCCCTGCTGAAGCTTGCAGAGTGCTCCTGGGAGCCGGGAGAACAAATTTTTTTTTTCTTACTTACCTTTTTGAAATCTTGGTGCGTCTTATACACCGGTGTATCTTATAGTCTGAAAAATACGGCACTTTCTTTTTCTTGTCAATATGGAAATGAAGGAGAATGGCAAGGAATGATGGAGAAAGGGGTCTCTTGCTACCTGCCCACTTGCCTGCTTGGAATTCCTTATCTCCTATGGAGAACAAGTGAATTGTTAAATGGAAAGATGCTTACACAGAAATCAATCCAACTTACTTTGGCTAGGCTTACTCACAGGTAGAGGTGACCACAGTTCTAAGCTCAGCTACCTAGGCTTGTCAAATAAGAAGTAATCCTACCAAAGATAATCACTAAGGTTTTTAAAACAAAAGTTATAAGAGATCAGAAAGAGTTGATCCTTATCCTATTAAAATAAATCAAATAATCAATACTGGCGGACAATATCATTAATCTAAAAACTATAACAAACCATTTTATTTTTATTCAATTTCCTCCCTCCCTCCTGTGATAGCCTACTGAATTTCCAACAGCCTCACCAAGAGCCTGGGATGTTGGCAAGCTATAAACTTGCTGAATATCACTAGATGGGAGGTAAATCAGAATCACAGCTTAAATCTTCCCAATGCTAAGCCAACACTATCTAAACCAGGAATGTCAAACTCATGTTGTCACGTGATGTATTGTGATCCCCCCCCTTGCTAATCTGGGCGTGGCCAGTGCGTGATACATCTGGCCCATGAGCCGCAAATTTGACAGCCCTGATCTAAACAGCCCTAATCCACCTACAGGCAACCTATAGTTATAACATGTAGGCAAGAACAAAAATTTTGTGGTGCTCCCCCAGTGATATGGGCAAGCTGTCCTTGCTGGTAAACTGGCACCACAATGACCGTTTTAAAATGTAAACAGCTATTAATATGTGGCATTCTTGGAATAATGGATCATAGTCAAAGAGCAGGTGTTTCTTTGATAGTATCTGATGGGTGAGTTGAACAATGTGTTAAACAGCCCTAGTTTCTAATTATGTCAGTTCATTTTAAAATGACCCAGCATTCATCTATTGCTTACTCTAAAGCCCAAGTAGCAAAGGCAACATTCATACAACTAGCAACTTTGTGAATGGTAGTTTCTTGTAAAGAACTGGAGAAAGAATTCTGATGTGGATCTGACACCCTGGCAGAGCAAGGTTTTATTTTTTTTAAAACTTCCATTTTATGCCTTACTTAAATTTTCTCTTGAGACTTGCTACTAGAAGTTAACAGAAAATATCTCCACCTTGAGCATCTAGTGCTCTACACTTTTTCCCTTTCTGTCTTATGTCAGCATTCTTTAAGATACCTCAATATGCAAATAAATGAATACATTTTAAAACAGGACAAGTTGCTATCAGGGTAGCATGAATTTTGGTGAAAGAGAAATGACTCATATCCATTTGTCTTAGCACAGATAAATAATCAGGATATACAGCAAAGGAAGGCAGGATCAGCTGGACTGTATAATGGTGGGTTATACCAACATTACAGAGCATTAAAATACTTGCCTCATTATTGAACGCAGAAAAAAGTAAAAGTAAATATTTAACCGTATCATTTTCAAATATGATTAAAATGCTTTCAGCCAACTATATTTCTGGACAATGCCGATACAGATAGCCCTAGAGTTATAATATAACAGAGCTGGCCCATCACATTTGTAATTCATGACAGTCATAAATAGGGTCATCCACGTGACTGACCTGATTTTATGATCTTTTTTTTCAGCAGTCATTAAGTGAATGCCGTGGTCCTTAAGCAAACCAATGGTTCCCTATGGGCCGGTTGTTCCAAAAAACAGACGCAAATGCCAGTTTTAGGCAAATCTGTTGTAAAACTCAGCCACATGAATGTTGGAGGCTACAAATGGTTGTAAATGTTGCCAAGCCCTGAAGCACAATCACATGATCCCAGGGAATGGGGGTGAGTGTTGGGACTTCGAATCTGGGTTATAAATACTCAAGGGACGTCTGTCGTAACTTCGAACAATCACTAAGAGACCAGTTGTAAGTCAAGGATTAGCTGTAATATAGAAAATGTTCAAATGGTTCAAGTACTATAAATGTGGTTTGAATATCATTTAGGATCTACTTCCCTGTGTATTATTCTGCCTCTGGTATGTCAGGCTAATGTCTTGGACAAATTGAGAGGCAAGGACGGCTGATGTAAAAAAGATGTTGAGATTCTAGAAAGAGTGCAGAGAAGAGCAACAAATATGATTAGGTGACTGGAAGCTAAAACATATGAAGAATGGTTGCAGTAACTGGGTATATCTAGTTTAATGAAAAGAAGGACTAGGGGAGACATGATAGCAGTGTTCCAATATCCCAGGGGTTGACGCAAAGAAGAGAGAGTCAAGCTATTCTCCAAAGCACCTGAGGGCAGGACAAGAAGCAATGGATGGAAACTAATCAAGGAGAGAAGCAACTTAGAACTATGGAGAGATTTCCTGACAGTTAGAACAATTAATCAGTGGAACAACTTGCCTCCAGAAGTTGTGAATGCTCCAACACGGAAGTTTTTAAGAAGACTTGGATAACCATTTGTCTGAAGTGGTGTAGGGTTTCCTGCCTAAGCAGGGAGTTGAACTAGAAGACCTCCAAGGTTCCTTCCAACTCTGTTATTCTATTCTATTCTAGCTTTACCACTCTTACAGATGAGATATTATACCAAAACATCTGGAGAATTGAAATGAAGAAGACTGTTCTAGGGTTACACACACATTCTTGTGTTCCTCCTTTATGGAATGGAAAGTGTGTGACACACTGATTCTGTGTAATTGTACTGTGTAAATGTGTTGTTATTTCCATTGAAAAGACATGACAGCGAGGGAACTGTAAGAAATGCCACATGAGAAAAGTAGAATGAGATAATGTAATCAAAGGTAGTTCTGATTGCCTCTAATATATCCGTCTGCAAGTTTTTCTAATAGTTTACCATCCATTTGGTATGTCATGGTATATGACCTTTATTTTCCTGCAAATGTTAAATGTTTGGATTAATAGCATTATCCCTCCAGTCTTGATTTAATCTGAGCGCCACTGAGCCCTATTGCTGGTTCATTTGGGCATGTACATACAGTATCTGTACTGTTTCTCAGATGAGCTATATTAAGTGAGTAATTTGTGCATGGGGATTACTGGGCATTATTACAGGTAGTCCTTGACTTACAACAGTTCATTTAGTGACTGTTCAAAGTTACAACAGCATTGAAAAAAGTGACTTATGACCATTTTTCACTGTTACAAGCTTTGCAGCATCCCCATGATCATGTGATCACCTTTTGCAACCTTCGACGCTGTCAATGGGAAAGTCAATGGGAAGCCATTCACTTAACAACCAGGAGGCTACTAACTTATCAACTGCAGGGATTCACTTAACCACTGTGGCAAGAAATGTCATAAAAAGGGCCAAACTCACTTAAGAAATTTTCACTTAACAACAGAAATTTTGGGCTCGGTTCTGGTCGGAAGTCAAGGACTACCTGTACTACACACCTAGCAATGTGTGTGCCCCAGAAGTTTTAAAGCACCCTAATGCAAGTAGATAGGTACCACTTTGATGGGAAAGCAAAGCATTCCAGGCACCTTTGGCATCTACTCATGCTGGCACATGACCCTATCTTCGGACGATACTGGTTCAGATGGTCAAGAAACAGAGATGAGCACCGTGCCCGAGTCAGACACAAGACTGGAGAGGGAAATCTTTACCTTTTACCATTACACAGCCTGCCTAGTAAAGCTTCTGTTATCTGTTAGTATTTTAAGGCAGATAGAAAGGACTTCAAAGCCAAAACTATTGAGAAAGTTGCTTTTTTCATAGCTCCCAAATATTGTATTCTTGTGCAAGAATACACAATACTGAAATATTGTTCATATGACACATTTTCTCAGTGACTAGTAGCCATTCATCAATTAGATGAACTTTCTATGTTTGTAAACTCACTGGACCATAACTGAAGTCAGGCTGGATTTAGATAAAATACTCAACTACAATAAAGCCCCCTAATTTGTGGTTTGGTATGTGCTGTGCAAACACCACTGTCTTTTCTGGGCATCTCCCAGATGTAATAATCCCAGCCTAGCTAAATAAAACAAAGCCCTGCTCTGATTGAAACCTAGCAAAGAGGCTGGCAATGCTTCTCATTATCCCTGCAAGGAGAATCAGATGCAGGAGACAAAAATGCCAGGAACAGTTTGTAAAGAGAAAGCCTTAATCTGGCCGATAAGTATCAGTTTCTTCTCTCTTTCAAAATATTCGAACAATTAAAAAAATTAGAAACATTATTTTCTTGTACGTATGTAATGATCTAAATCCGATTTCCAGTGGTTAGTAATGCTGTTTTATGCATGCTATCTTGAGAGGAAATCTTACTGAATTCAGTTCAGAAAACTGCATTGAAGATCATGTATGAAGCACCACCACCAGATGGCCAGAAAGGCAAGTTTTACAAAAGTCTCTTCTACTTTTCAACGCAGGCTACAGCTTTGCAGAGATTGTAGGAGAGGAGTACCAATCGCTCATGAACTTTGTGAGCTTGTTCTGCTGCGTATCTTGTTCCGATTCAAATAGTACAATTTACAACTTTTGAAAAAATAATGTATAACATTTGCACCTCTTCACAACACAATCCCATATTCCTCCTTAGCTTATTGGGTGAATAAACAGGGGGAGCCAAGCAAATCCAGCAAGTCAGAGGCGGAGAGAAGAAGAAGAAAAGCTAGAAGGGGAACAGACTGCTGGCAGATGGCTAACTGCTGCTAACGACACCCTATGGAACTTTTTGCCCGTTGTATGTGACTGGAGCATTGCTTGGTGAGGCAGCTACAAGGAACTTCTAAGGAAAACAGTCCTCCAGAGAGCAAACTCAATGAATAAGCAAGCAGGGAAAGCAAGCAAGAATTTGGTAAGCAAATTCATGAGCGGAGTTAAGAGGAAGACACAATTTGTTTGTGGTACATAGAGGAACAAAGCGATGGGGAAACGGCTTTAATGAGTTCCTGAATGTTCCATTCATGCTTTCAACTCTGAAGAGAATAATTTGTCTACCAGCTACACGTTAAGCTGATGGTAGAGAGAGAGAGAGGGGAGGGAGAGAGAGAGGGAGGGGGAGAGAGAGAGAGAAATTGATACGGTATGCCTCTGCCCTGAGGAAATGAAGCAACACCGATGAGATCACCACATTCAGGATTGCTGTGATACAACATCTAGAAGGAATAATTCTTACACATTCAACTAAAAATATGAATCTTCTCTATAGAATAGCTTTTGTCAAAATAATAATGATGAGAGAGACACATGAGATAGGAAACAAAAATTTATAAGGGAAGAAGGAAACAAAACCATACTACCTTTCTTGGATATCCACATTAGTAGAAGAAATGATGGCAAATCTGAGACCTAGTTCATAAAAAAACCCTCAAACTAACCAAGCACCTCACTATCAATAACAAGACTGTATGACAAAGTGGGCACAAGATTTTGAAGAACCAATAATGTTGGACACAAGGGAAAAGATATGGGTAAGAAATGTAAAATTCACGCAAGCCCAAAATCTGAGAGAGAAATTTTACAAGTTGTTTTATAGCGTGACCCGACAAATGCGCGAACGTCAAAAGCGTGCCGACAAAATCGCAGCGCTAAAACCACGATGTCAAAAGCGCGCCGACAACAGCGCGCCGACAAAACCGCACCAACAGAAGCGCGATTTAAGTTAAGGTAAGGTTTAGGGTTAGGGTTAGGTTTAGGTTTAGGGTTAGGGTTACAGTGCGCTTCTGTCGGTGCGCTGTTGTCGGCGCACTTCAGCGCTCATTCATCGGCGCCATTTTGTCGGCGCGGTTTTGTCACCACGGTTTAGTCAGGCGCGGTTTTGTCATTCGCGCATTTGTGGTGGAACCGTTTTATAGATGGCACTTGGATCCAAAAAAATTGGCTTGCATGTATCCGAATTTACAACCTAAATGCTGGAGATGTGATTGCGTTGATGCTACATATTACCATATATGGTGGACTTGCAAAAAGGTTAAAGCATTTTGCATAAAAATATGGTGGATTATGCAAAATATTTTTAAAAAGAGGATAAAGTTTACCCCTCAGTTATTCTTGCTAGGTATAACTACTGATTCTACTGTTATAGAGACTAATTTGATTTTGAACCTAACAAGGGCAGCGAGACTGTTGGTGGCGCAATATTGGAAGAAGGAAGACTTGCCTACTATTCAAGAATGGACATTAAAAGTAACAAACTTAGCAGAGATGGCTAAAATCAGCATATCTTAAGGACCATTCAGATGAGAAATACAAACTGGAGTGGAGAAGATGGATTGATTATATTCAAAATAATATGGGACTAAGAAATTCCAGACAGCTTATGACTGAAAAAGCAAGGAATGATATAATTTGCTTAGAGTTAGCTTAACAAAAGAAGAGTTAAAGCACAAATGAAAGATGATGCTAAGTTTCTTTTAGTTTATTTTAGAATATGGTTGTTAAAGATTTATACCCTGTATTTGCTCTGAGGACCCAGACTGTGGGGCAAGTTGCTGACTCAATTTGCTAAAAATTTGTAAACTGCTTAGAGAGGGCTGAAAGCCCTATTAAGCGGTATAGAAGTCAAATAAATAAATAAATAAATAAATAAGTCAGTGGGGGGAGGTTGGGGGGGGAGATGGGTTCAGGTGGAGAGGGTGGGGAAGGAGATAAATATTTGTAAAAGTTTTTTAAAAATCAATAAAAAAATAAACAGAAAGTTTTCTGAAAATTATTTAAACACAAAAGTTTCCAATAAGCTGGAATGTTAAAAAGAGAAAACAAACCATCTTTCTACATAAAAGATACCCATGCTTTATCAAGAAGTTCCTGGCTACATGAATGACCCCAAAATTAATACACTATATGAAAAGGATAATGCTCCTCTACAGCATATCAAAAACATCTCCAAGACAACCAACAGACTACTACCACCACTTGCTATCGCAGTAGAACACAAACCTTCAAAATCCCTCCAAATTACTTTAAGCAAATATTGAGCAAAGATTCAGTAACCAAAGGAAACAAAAGCAGGAGTCATCTACAACAGGAGTCCCCAATCCCTGGTTCGTGGATTCACACTGGGCTGTGGCATGCCAAAAATCGTGATGCACAAACAAGCAAAGTCCCATCCATGGGATGCAGCAGTGGTGAAATTCATTTTTTTTTTATTACCGGTTCTGTGGGCATGGCTTGGTGGCCGTGGCAGAGGAAGGATATTGCAAAATCTCCATTCCCACCCCAGTCTGGGGCCCGCCAAAGGTGGTATTTGCCAGTTCTCCAAACTACTCAAAATTTCCGCTATCGGTTCTCCAGAACCTGTCAGAACCTGCTGTATTTCACTCCTGGGATGCAGGCAGCATGAGAAACCACAGAAAAACCTCTCTCTCCACAGAGCAAGTCCCTGGTGCCCAAAAAGTTGGGGGCCACTGAACTACAACATACAGTACATACTGTATAATATAAAGACTGTAGCAGACACTGCAGGCAAATAGAACACTGACAGGTCACTTATCCACAAATACCTACTGGCAGTCAAAAGGCCTGATGAGAACTCCTTAATATCAAAATGCTTGGACGTATTCAAATTAAATCCTAAAATGCTACAGAATTCATGGATGGGTTAAAGGTTTCCTCTGTACAGTTGAGTCCAAGTAATGAGAGCTCACACCGACGTGTGGCGCTCCGGTCTTGAACTCAGGCTGACAAATTCAGTGTCTTTAACTGCTGAGCCCTCACACCCCTCTTCCTGGATACTTAACCTTCTCTGAAGAAATCTCTTCCTGGGAAAATGTTCTGGTTGACAGAAAAAAATGATAAGTGGAGGCTGGTTACTAGAAGCAGCCAGAAAAAAAATTAACAATTGAGAATTCCCACTAATATAGAATGGAGAAAGTATTTTAGTTCTGGAAGGTAAGGTTATTTGGCAATAATTTACTCAGAACTTATTCTTTTACCTGTCTTAAATGGGCTTAAAGAAAGAGCTAAAGGTGCTTTTTTCAGGAGGCAACTGACTTTCTTGTTCCCCACTATCCAGTTAGAGCTGAAAAAGTGTCTTGGATGAGAAGCAAAACATCTTCAAAAGAAAAACAAGGAAGTTCAGTTGCCTCCTTTGGGACAACCATAACTTGGATGACTGAGAATCTTCATAGACGCTTAAAGAAAGAGATAGCAGAGAATATAACTGAAAATCAGGCTATTTTGAACATTGACTTAAAATCAACAGGATATAAGAATGATATTGACAAAGATGTTACATAGTACCTACAAATGAAACTGCCTGAGTTTTTTATTAAAAAATGGATATACAAATAATAAATTAAGAGTGACTTGGATTTTAAGTCAGAATAGGGACTTGGACAATTTTATCACTTTGGATTTAGAAAAAAAAATCACAGGTATGTTTTACCTATGAGGGAAATGCTGAGAAAAGGAAAACAGAAGAAATCAGCTTTCGGGACATTATCTAAAAGGAATAATCAAGACTTTTAAAACTAAAACAAATATTTTAAAAAGTTTGCTTATTCAACCAAGATTAAACTGTATATGATCCTCTTTTTTTCTAACAGCTTTTAATGGTTTTTTTCTTGACTAGAGCTGAATGATAATGCTTTAAAGATATTTTTATAGCTAAGATGTGGGAAGAAGAGAATTTTGTCGTATTTTTATATTAAAACTGACAGGAAATGAAGAGAAGATGGTAAGAGATTGATTTGTGGGACATCATTTGAAGAGATTAAAAAAATTAAAAATCATTTGCTATTTCTAGTAGAAATTAATGGATTTTTTCTTGATTAAATTTGAATGATAAGGTTTTAAAGAATGTTTATAAATTGGAGGATTTTTTAAATTTTATGTTTATTTGTTTGTATAAGTGCAAAAACTGACAGTGATGTGAACAATTCTCTTCCAGGTTATTAAATATATGATTTGTGAGTATTTTAAAAAGAAATGCATTGCTTAAGAGGAACAGCATGACTTTATCAAAAGTAAGTCGTGTCAAATCAACCTGATCTCTTTTATAGAGTGACCAATTTAATTGTCCAAGGGAATATTGTTGATAATGTATACACACCCATCTTTTTTCTGACCAGGCCGCAGTTGTAATTGAGGTCTGCCGGCAGCAGTCAGAAGGAAAGCACTGTGCCTGATAGCAAACTAGGAATTAGTTAAACTGACAACTGATTCCCTTTATCCATGAAATAAAACCTTTAGGGCACCCAGTGTCTTCCTTTCCAGCTATTATTTTAAAGAGGACGGTGGTAGATCTGGCTGTTAAATCACCTCTGGTCTATCCCTTGAGAGTAGTAGATGAAACCAGGCCAATCAGACTAAAGTGTTTCCTCCTGAATGATTTTATCTGTAGCTAAAAGGTATTCATAGTATGATTTAAATAATTTACAAGTTTTTCAAACAGATACAAATATAAACAGACAGATCTCCCTAGAACAACAACAATAAAAATGAAGACAGCTAAGGGAAATGTTTGTGTGTGTGTGTGTGTATGCATACACACACGCACACACACACACACACACACACAAACTAAATATATCTCAGTGCCAAGCTGAGAACAGTGCAAATCAACTGCTGCTCCCTGTGGCACATGCATGACTGAGAATGCAATTCCTTTCTCATTACTTATATTTGTCTATGATTCTTTGGGCAGTCACCAGTGTACGCTTTCAATGCTCAGCTGCTCACACACAGAGAACTATGAACAATGATTCAATGCTTATAGCAAACAGGTTGCTGCCTTCATGACCAGAAGCTACGATCTAGGTAATCTGCTCAGAAGCTTTCATTTATCACTGCATGTTTATCCTTGCAAGTATCTGTTGAATGACAGAGAACAGCAAGCTGCAGCTTCTAGGAGTAGCAAATGGTTGAGCTGGCACTAAAACTACATCAACACCAGCCATTAGCAGTTGGCTTCAGTAGAAAACCTGAACCATGACTATGAGAATCAAGTTCAAAGCCACAGTAGCTCTAGAATCAAGCCAAAGACAGATATTGCAGTCTGGAACCTCTTGATGGTTTGAATTTCAACCACTTGAGGATGTAGTCAGCTCGGCCACAGATTGGAAATCCTTGAGTTTGTTCACAACTTTTAGAAAGTACTACATTGCCTAGCCTTAAATTAAGGTATAAAAGGAAATTTCAAGGGCTCTAACAAATTATGCATTATTATTTGTTGTCAGCCACTCCTCCTCTCCCACATTTGTTTGCTTCAACTAGCCTAAAGCTTCCTATCTATTTGATACCACAATAATAGAATTTTTATTAAGGCTATGTCATGATGAGGATCAAAGTGAAAAAGATTATTTGCAGCATATGGATGTCTCATCTGTTGGCACGTTCATAAATAAAATGTGCTTTTTCTTGGGCTTCCATAGCAACAATCACACATGTCTATGACTTTTTTTTTAAAAAGTAATTGCTGGCAAGCATGACTTGAGTACCCCATGCGCTCTGAATTATATTTTTTTCTCTTCTGAATTGTTACATAGCTCAAATTTTGGTTATTTATTAGAATTAAAGCCAATGAACTCTTTTGACTGCTTTCTGACATTAAAGCTGCTGGTACCTTTTCTACCCTCCAGAATTTAAACTCTGTGTCTTTTCTTCCCACCCTTTCTACTGCTTAATAGAAGCCCCTCTTTATTCTATGTGTGGTCAATGGAAGGTTCTCAGAATTCCTGGCCTGGGAAATTCCAGCTCCCCCAGCAGTTCTCACTCCTGTGGTCCTGAGTTGTTGCTGAACAAAAGACCCTAGAAACATGTAGACTGCTCGGAAAGATGGTTTAATGATGGACAGGACCACATGGGGTTTGGGGGGGGGAGGAGCAAGAGGGAGATTGAGTGATTGATTTATACTCTCTCTTGGGCCCTGCCTTAGAGCTTCCTGTTCCTGTGTAAGAGCAGATATCCTGATTGGTTGTCAGACACCCATGGGGCCATGCAGGGGTAATTTTGTAGGTTGTCTTAACTCCCAGGCTTGGTTGAATCTTGCTGGGTAATGATGTAATGAAGAGGGTTTGGGGCAATTCCTGTTATGGCTGAGGACTAATCCTACCTTTGTTGGAACATGGGTGAGGGTATTTGCTTATGAATAGACCTAGCCATCTCTTTATCTCTTAAGTACTGACATCTGCTGTGGACTATTGAGGAGGGTGGGCTATTAAGAGTGAGTCTGCTTTCTGCCTAAAAAAATATGTTTCTCCATTTCTCATCCAGGGAAATGTAATATTCTGCCTTTTAATATTTCCTAGAATATTTCATTCTTCTAGGAGAGGGTGGGTGCTAACTTCCTACAATCCCTATCTTGTTCTACTGGCCAAGACTGCTCAGAGTTGTAGATCAGTCACACTGTTAGGGTCACAGCCCACTCCTTATTATTGTCTGAGAGTTCAACCTTCATCACATCAAGACTGATGAAGAATGGAGTCATAACAAAAAAAGTTCTTTAGGAAAATAATAAGAAAACTAAACTCAAACAAATAAAAAAAACCTAATGGGGGAAACCCAGATGAGACCTAATGTTAACCATAGGAGCAGAATGCCGGATATGTGGAAGGAGATGGAAACTCTTCAGAACTGTGGTGGTAGGAAATTAAGTGGAATATTCAGCATAAAATGAAAATACAGATTATAACCCTGAAGAGGAAACATATTGCAAGTTACAGGGATCTAATCTAATAATCAAGAACAAAGTTTCTTTGCAAAGTTTGCACATTTCCTTAAGAAACAGGCCCAGCCGCACATCTGATATTAAAATCTGACTTCAAGCAAGGTTTGAACTTCAGCCAAGCAATGTTATACATGTGCTTCCTTCTGAAAGGATGCCAGCTGGGAGGGTTCCCTTAGCAAGCCAGCTGCACAGACCACAAAAAAGTCATTTGCTACCATTAACCCACAGTCTCTCCTCCATTCTCATCCAGTCCCAGTAAAGCTGCTTTGCTTAACGGCACATCTGCAGCAATTAAAAGATGCCTTGTGTTATTTAGCTATAACCATTCCACAGGAGGAGAAATACAATGGCTAAAAGCAAAAGCACTTACTGCACAAGTTAATTTCAAATTTTACTTGTTGCACAAAAACCTCAAGGGGAGTAGAAGAAGGTTTATATGAGGTTGCTTCATCCCAAAGGAAGGTACAGTAATGGTTTAGTGCCGTATTGTCTTGGTGGGCCAAGCTGGCTTGGAATTCTTAAACTTATTTATCACATTTTTACATTGCCCATCACACCTAAGTGACTCTGGGCAGTTTACAATAACATACGTTCCCAACACATGTACAGGGCATCCTTTTAGGGTGGAATGGTCTATGCTTATTGGCATCAACTTTTCAGAACCCCACAGAGCAGTTTTTCTTATCTTGAGGTTCTGGGGACTGAACCTGATATTTCTTTGCAGACAAAAGATACGCTTTTCCTTTTAGCTACCTTGGCTTCAATTCTCCATCTACAACAGAGCATTTCTCAAGATTTTACTGAACAATTTCCAGCATCCCTCATACCACCACCATTGGCCACCCTATCAGGTTAATTCAGAATTATTTGTAGAACCATTGGTTCTTTTCTCCTTGATCTACGGTAATAATCATAATCAGCTAATCATGTTTATTTCCTAAGGAATTCTAAGATAAAAAACCCACAAATAAAATATATACGGTGCCCTCTTTCTGAACTGACAGCACCCACTATGGAATCCTTAATTCTGTAGCCTTTTATGATTTCAAACCTGTAGATTCACATTCAGATTCCGTATCCACGTTTCATAAGCAACCTCTCTTCTTCCATGTGCCTTGTTTACCCACATGCACACACAGGCAAGCCAAAGATCCCCAAAGCCCCAAATGGTCAGTCAGAAAAGCAAAATCTGGCTAGCGAAAGGAATTCAGTGAAGGGAACAGTCACGTCAAATCCCTGCCTGGCGGATGTCAGTCTTGGAGCTAAGAAGCCAGACAGACAACCGCTTACTCGTGCGCGGACCTGGGAAGGCAAGCGAGGCTTGGGAGCAAAGCCGTCGCCGTGTGGGGCTTTTCACGATGGCTTGTGCGGCATGAAGGCAAACATGATTCACTGGGCAGTGTAAAGAGGGCGAAGAGCACGGCGGGGCGGTGGTGGAATGATCGGCAGGGATCATCAGTCGCCTCGGAAACCGAACGGGCGACCCGGAGGGAAATCGATGAATGGAACCCACACCACCGAAGAAGCGACAAAAATACACTCCTTTGATCCAGGCAGCCTATCGGCAGGGCGTGCACAAACATATTCTCCAACTACCTATGTGTGTGTACACCCCACGAGGGCAGTCTCCCACACAGATGGGGAAGAAAACCTAACGTAATGTATCCAGCCCACGCGAATTATTTTAACCGCGGTGGGGCGCGGGCAAAACATACCACGCGCGGACACAGCGAATTAAAAACACCAGTCTAAATACGCGTCTACCTACCCCGAGGTAACTCGAGTTTCAACCCGCGTCCTTAGCGCGTACAATGGGCAACGGAACCAATGCAAATCCCACCCCCCCCCTCACACACACACACACACACACGACCGTAAGTAGACGATCGGGCTGCCGCGCATATCCAACTATTTTAACGGGAGGGGGTCTTCGACCAACCCGATTACGCTCCTGTCAGCCGCGTACAGGGAGCTTCTAACACCCAACAGCGGAGAGAATCCACTCGTTCCCTGATCGCACCGATGATGTCCACGCCATATTCCGGGCCACTTTCTCGGGATAACCTGTAGGAGTGTGGATCGGGAGCAAGGATCCTCGATTTCCCCCTCTCCCCCCCCTCCCTGCCCCGAAGGGTGGCTGGACTGGTCTCCGAACAAAGCCAGCTCAGGTACAAATCGCACGTGTGTTCCTTCCACTACAGTCGCCTCTGCCCCCCCCCACCCCTCCCCGGCGGGCAGAGCACATTAGGCGCTTCCAAGTCCATCGCGCACCTGCCTGGGACCCGGAGGAAGCTTCTTCTCTCCCGGGTGTCAATCAGGCGTGGCGTCGACTCGCCGTCCCCTCGGAGTGGAGAGATTGGGGTTTGGGGTTTTTGTTTTACTTGCCGGAATCTCGAGCTGACCCAGGTGCGGCAGGATGGCTCTTCTTGCCCCGCACTACCGTTCCAGGCGCTGCTGGCGACGAGACTGTGAGGCTGGGAGCATGCGTGGAAGAGCCAGGCATTTGATTTCTGGGAGGGAAGGGAAGGAAAGCGAGAGGGAGGGAGGGAACGGGAGAGACAGCTCAGGCACTTGAAGATGGAGATGCATTACTCCCGCATGAGGAGGAGCAGGAGGACAGTCTGATTCCTTCCCCATATATCCTCAGGAGGCTAAGAATTTTCCCCAAGCCCCTCTCTACTTAAGCTATCAGCACCATTAGCCCAATAAAGCAGGCCTGGAAAATGGATTTTTCTTCTCCCCTCAGTCTCTGAGGAAAAAACATGGATTTGCAGATGGAAGAAGGGGAGATCTTCCAGTCATCTTCTTTTGTGACAAAATAAAATGCACAAGGCTTTCTTTTTTTAAAAAAAAATGTGAGTCTTCGGTCTGAAGTCGTTCCTGCTTTGGGAGTAAAGGCCAGTCAAAGGAGCAGGAGGGCCCTAAAGGAGCAGAAGAGCAAAGCGAGGTCAATGTGTTTGGAAACGAGCAAAGTGATGCACGCTGCAAGAAACTGCGAGAGCATTCTTGTCACCATGGACTCTGAGAAAGCAGGAATCTCAGCTGGATCCCAAGGCTGAACAACTTGTTTTGCCAAAGAAGTGCTTAGAATGTTACTCAAAAATTTAAAAAGTTTCTGTGGCTTGGTTTCAATATAAGTGAGGGTTTTTCCCTCTCTCTTCCCATTTTGTTTTTCTTGTAAATGGAGTTCTATGAGCACTGTTAGTTTTTGAGGAAGACATAATAAAAATGATTGACAATGATATTTTGGATAATTTAGAGAAGAAGAAAATAACTAACCTTCCTGGACATCCTGATCAGCAGAGGCTACAATGGCACACTAGAAATGCAAGTCTATAGAAAAACTACCCATACTAACCAGGTGCTCCACTATCAAAGCAACAATCCAACCTCCCACAAGAGAAGCCCAAACGTACTGCAGCAACCTGGAACAGCAGAAAAAGGAAATAGAGCATCTATGCAACATATTCCAACAAAATGGATATCCACGCAACTTTTATCAAAAAGTCTTTTGGTCTACTTAGGATGTTTTGAAGCGCTTTAGTTCGTTTATGTGATTCTGTTGGTGGTTTCTGAGATATTCTTGATGTATGGCAGTATAATTCTTTTTAGGTTTGCGTAGTTGTGGTGTAGTTGTGGTGTAATCCCAGAAGAAAAAACAGGAGTCATCTACCACATATAATGTAAGGATTGCAACAATCACTATGTAGGACAAACAAGCAGAAGGACACTGGCAGAATGGATCCATAAACAGCAACTAACAGTCAGAAGATATGATGAAAATTGTTTAATTTCACAACATATAGACAGATTTAATCATAGTTTCAATTGGGAAAATGTGACCATGCTAATCCAAGCCAAGTCCCAAAACACCAGGGAATTTCTAGAAGGCTGGCACTCTGACAAAACAGCCATCAATAGACACATAGACATTAACAACATCTATAGACTATGCAAAAGAGACTATCACCCAGCCCAAAAAGAAACAAAAAGACCCCAGCACCTCTCCACTAGCAATCACACCAAGAGCAGCACAAATTAACACCAAGGTTAGCATTAGATCAACAGTCAAGTAAACAATATCCCAATAAAGAAACTGCCAAAGAAGCCAACAGCAAACAGCCCTATCAAATAATATTAAGATCATCCCCACTAACACAAAGAGGCAAGCCACTAAAATATAAACTCACAGCAAACAGCACTCCTTACTAGCACTGATGATACTACCTAGTTTGGGTAATGAAATGTCTGCATGGAAAGAAGTTCAAAGAGCACCAAGCACCCCTGATGAAAATCTATTCAATCTACTTAAAAAAAACACCAATAAATAATTTAGTTCCTAAGCTTCATTTCCTGAAGGAAGATAAGAGGACCTTATTTTTTATTCTGGTCAAGGGGTTGAACTAAATGATCCCATCTACGTCTAACATTATACGACTCTGTGACACTTTCCAGCCTTGCTATTCTATGGTCCGCATGGCTGTTGTAATAGAAATACTGAGGGGGGCAGCTATGTGGTCAGTTCTAAGAATTGAAAGAAAGGTTAGGGATTGGGCAATAAATATCCTCATCATAAATAATCCAGTTTTTTATAACTAGCTAATAAATCAATTAATGATTTATCTTAATCTCAATCCTATGATGTCCTTCCTGACTAATTTAGTGGAGCTCGGATCCCTCAATATGTTTGTGATGGCAACATCCAGCACTCAGTAATGGAACACTTCAGATTCACAGGAGATTTTACCTTTGACATCAAGGTGAGAATCCTTGAGGAAAGGAATCTGTCTTTGTGACTGATTTTATTGGGAAATTCTCAGGAAGAAGCTACTAGAAGATTAAATTGTTTTAAATTTAAACTGTTTTGAATTATTAATTTAACTTGTATGCTTCCTGACTTTCAACAGCTCTGGGCAGCTACAACAATCAAACAAAGAAATTACAACCAAACCAATAAAAATAAAAGATAAGACAGATGCAGTAAAGTGAGGGGGGATCAGTGATTGTTTTTAGTATTTCTTTTTTTTTCTTTTTTCTTTTAAAGATGGTGTGCATTTATTTTAGAAAATGACAAAAGGTGAAGATGTCTCTGTCTCTATCGATCATCTGCCTGCCTGCCTGCCTGCCTGCCTGCCTGCCTGCCTACCTTATCTATCTATCTATCTATCTATCTATCTATCTATCTATCTATCTATCTATCTATCTATCTATCTATCCCTACCTACCTACCTACCTACCTACCTTCTCTATCTATCTATCTATCTATCTATCTATCTATCTATCTATCTATCTATCTATCATCTATCTATCTATCTATCTATCTATCTATCTATCTATCTATCTATCATTATTTTGGGTACTGCACTGTACATTAGTTTGTGGTAATTTACACTGGGTAACATTTGAAGATAACTTTTTCATTTGGAACTGTCATTTTATAGTCATTCCCTACTAATCACAATGAAGTTCTTATCACACAGATTCTAGAGATGGATCATTCTCCACTCAAATAAATTACTCATGCCTTGTAAAATAGTAATTGATACATGTGAGTCTGGAAAACTATTTCTATTTTTTACAGTTGTACTTTTTATTAGTCTATAATATAAAATACAAAAACAAAAAAGAAATAATAGGATAAATAGGAGGGAGAAAGGGGAAAAGAAAAGGCATTGACTTCCAACTCCCTTTGGTGTTTTGTTCAGTAGAATAAGATAGTAATATCGAACCTCAACCTTTTACTTTTACATAGTAGGATAAATTAGCCATTTCTATAACAACAAATCTATCTAATTGATGAAACCTAAAGTCAGAGTTTCATTTTTTTCCACCTCAAACACAAAGTCCAGAAGTGGTTTCCAAGTAGAAACAAAAATAATTATGTTTTTTTTCTAAAGCTCTGAGACTGTTATTCCACAACCAATGGCATTGGTATTTATCCACAGAACCAACTGGGATTCCCAACTGTCAATCCGTGGACTAGCACCGGTCCACAGCATGCCAGAAACCAGGCCGTGCAAACAAGTGAAGCCCCATCCGTGGGATGCAGGCAGCATGCGAAACCAAGTGCCCACAGAAAAACCTCTCTCCATGAGACCAGTCCCTGGAGCCCAAAAGGTGGGGGCCACTGCAGTAGAGGATGCTTATTTGATGACAGAATGGATAAATTCAGTGTTTCTGAATGGCTAAATCAGCCTAACCTACATCACATAAATACTTATGCTAGAAAATCCTCAGATGATATTGAGTTAAAGGTGTTTGCTCTGGAGTAACGTGAGAGATTTATCATCAACATCAAAAAATGATTACTGAAACTAAGGGTGGGTGATTACTTTTACCACTGGCATTTTACATATTGGATTATTTTTGCTTATGTAATAAACAAGCATCAAAAAGGGGGGCCTTTTACCAGGTTTGCCTGGTACATCAGTTGCGCCGCTTCCTGGATCAGGATGCTCTGTGCACAGTCACTCATGCCCTCGTCCTTTCTCGCCTGGACTACTGTAAGGCTCTCTACATGGGGCTGCCCTTGAAGAGCACCTGGAAGCTTCAACTGGTCCAGAATGCGGCTGTACAGGTTATCATGGGGGCAACTAGGTGCTCCCATGTTACACTCCTTTTAGGCGGCCTGCACTAGTTGCCGGTTGTCTTCCGGGTGCGATTCAAGGTACTAATTATGACCTTTAAAGCACTCCATGGCTTAGGCCCAAGGTACCTGCGAGACCACCTATTGCCACCGGTTGCCTCCCATTGTCCAGTGCGATCCCACAGAGTTGGCCTTCTCAGGGTGCCGTTGGCCAGACAGTGTCGGCTAGTGACCCCCAGGGGGAGAGCCTTCTCTGTGGGAGCGCCTTCCCTCTGGAATGAGCTGCCCCTGGAGCTTCGTATAATCCACGACCTGCGGTCCTTCTGACACGCCGTAAAAAGTTGGCTTTTCCAGCAAGCCAGCCTGGCCTGAACAAAACAAATTATTGATCGCTGTTAATTTTAATTCAAATTTTTTTTAAAAAATGTCATTGTCAATTTTAATTGGGTTTGGGATGTTCTATTTAATTTTTTTTAACTTTTGTATTATGTGTTTCTTTTAATGTTGTACGCTGCCCTGAGTCCTTGGGAGAAGGACGGCATATAAATCTAATAAACCTAAACCTAAACCAAAAAGTGGGGCATTTGTTCATTCAAGTTTCATTTTATAAATCAACAGACCCAAATGAAACTTTTACTTATTTATTTATAGAAATAATCTTTATAATAATTTATAAATATATCATCATTTATATATTAATAAACCAATAATATAAATTAAAATTATATCCTCTTGCAATCATACAAAGACTCTTTGCAGCCCCCATGAAACAACCAACAGTAATAGTTGTGAAAAATATAAAAACCTAGTGCACACTTAAAAATGCACAACAAAACTGGAGAAGGCAGAGGGAAGGGCCTTGAAAGACAGGAGGAAGAGCTATTCCAAAAGGAACAAACAGGTAAAAGAGACCTGAACCCAGGCCAAGAATGTAAAGGTGAGTAAATGTCTCAGATAATACCCTCCCTAGTTCACATGAAGATAAAAGGGAGCACAATTCTGTAATTCTTTGTGCGAATGGCCTTGAAGGCTGCTTGGAAGAGATGCTGTCTAGATGATATCAGATGAGGAGGAATCTGCAGATGCTTAATGGTCTGAGGAAGAAACTTGGGAAGGAGCTGTCTTAATTGATTTGGCCATTAAAAGTGATGGTGGGAGATATGTAGTTTCATACTTCCAAGATTCTATTACTATAGCTTCACAATAAAATTGTGCTAGAATTAGTTCAACTGGTCATGTCTCCTGACTGGTTTACCTGGATACAGACTTGCAAGAGTGTATTAATGTAACTTCTTAATAAAAAATAATACTGATTTACATGGCATTGGAAGACCTTATCTGGTCTTCCACAAAGGGCTGACACATAGTGTTATATTCCAGATGGCATTTGATATCAGCCTCCAAATGCCCTCCAGAAAAGCTTCACTTTTGAAAACTCCGGGAAAGTGACCTGAGTTAGGACCCCCCCCTCCCCCCCCGCCACACACACACACAATTTCCCAGAACTGGCTGCTTCTCTTATGATAACTTTCATTGGCAAAAAAATTCAGTAATTCAGAGAACACAAAAGGAGGCACAAACCAGGTTTTCTTTATACTAGTTTCCCAGGGAGTTGTGGATACATCTAAAAAGCAGTAAACCTATTCTTAATGTGTGTAATAATTAAAATTGAAATAAATGTATTGCTATTGATTTTTTTTAAAATCAGATGTGCAGAATCCCCTTTGCTGCCAAGTAATCAGAATATAGAACACAAGCTCTGCCTAGTGCTCTCATTACCAGCTGATTTAGGACTAATTCAAAATTCTAATTTTGACCTTTAAAACCCTGCATACATGTTTAGCAACCAGATTATCTGAAGGACCATCTTGGTCTGTATGAAGCCTCTATATTTCTGAGATATCTTCCTGAGGAAGATATTTTTTCTGATCCAGATTTAAGAACTTTGCCTTTATTACGTAAAACTCTTCAAGAAAGAAATGTTGGGCCGTGGAGATTAAACAAGTGTTTGCTTTTATAACAATGTCAATAATATTGATTTTTAGATTAAATATACTTTAGCCTTCAAACTCCATTTTTTCCCAGTAGGAAAAAAATTCCAACGAAAAGCCAAGAACCACTGTTCAGTAGCAAAACTGGGATAATCCACACATTCTACATACACTTGGAATAGTGATCCTTTATGATTTCCCCCCTTCAATTTCTCCTCCCAACATTCATTAGTATTTGCCATCCTCTGCCCTGCTTAGATTAGTAATATTATCTTAGAAAAATAAAATCCACAAAGTGCAAATCCACCCACGCTCTGAATCTACAATTGATGCCACCCACTCTGCCAATTCCATTAGAGAACCAACATGTTCTGTAGCCATAAAGATAGAGAGAAAGAGAGAAAGAGACCGGGTTCTTTGAAAGGAGTGGAGGCAGATGTAGCAGCCATTGTGTTTCGTTCTGTACGTGTACACCTCCCATTTCTTTCATGACCCTCTTTTTCTGCGAAACAAAAAGGAGCCTCTTCTAGAAGAACTGTCAATGAGGTGAACATGCAGGATTCATTTTAATGGCAGCTGAGTGCACCGGGGAAGAAAAGCCCTCCCCCATGGACCAGTGGAAGCGCTGCCGTGGCTTCCTAGCTCAGGCATCATCTAGCAGCATCTATAAAGTCACAGTGATAAAGCAACTACTTAACATGTCTGCGGCACAATCTCTCCGGTCCCTCATTCTTCAGACTCTCTCTGCCTTAGCTCAACAGGCAGTCTGTAGTAGCAAGTCAGCCCTGTTCTTGCCTGCATTTCTGCAGAAGTACTTTGGCTTTAAGGCAAGAGAATGGATTCAAGATAAGAGCAAACTGTTGTATCTTATGGTTTGGGAATAGCTGCTAAAAGGGTAAACATGAGTTTGATCTTTAGTCAGCAATGATTATTGTCAGATATAAACTGTTGTCCTATCAAAAGGTCCACCATCTCTCAATTTAATTAGCTTACATTTGAGGCTTCCCTTGACAGATATTTCAAATGTGATATTGTGCTGAAATTAAAAGTGTGATAGAAGAAAGAAGCAAAAGAAACCAGGCAAGTAAAACATCAACAAGCTTCAACAAGCTCCTTGAAGTGTGAAAAATAAACGGATGCTTCCTTCTAGTCACAGACCCGGGTTCATTACAGCAAAGTAACTTTTTTCACCTCTTAGCTGTACTTTTGGAGAAATGATTCTCCTACTTTCTTTGAAGCCAGTTTCAGTTGGTGTTAATTGTGGAATGGTGGTGGTATGTATTAATCTTGTCGAGCTGCCCCCTCCCTCCCTCCCTGCAATCACACGATGGTGATTTGCAAATTTTTTTACCAGTTTCTGGAGGATTTTTGGCAGTTTCCAGCAAAAAACTGCCCATTTGGGAGAATAGATTTGCACTTATCATAGCAGGAATAACTCCATGATCTAGGTGTTAAAAATATATATATTTTATTTTGGGGAGAATGTTTATGATTTCTTTTTGTTGTTTAACTTTTTAAATTGAAAGTCACCCAGCATCACTGGGAGTCAGGTGGCCTATTAACTACACTATATAAACAAACAAATATAAAATAATCTAAGAATGGGACAAGATAGAATGGTGTGGGAAGCCCCCTTCTCACCGAATGAAATATTTTGTGAAATATTTTAAAAGTCAGGATAAAATATTTTCCCTAAAAGAGAAATACAAAATCTTAAGGGGGACAGAAACTCAGAGCTTCTGTCCCCAGCAGATATTTGGTGCTCATTGAGAATGACTGGGCCAGTCTTTCTACAAAACAAAAGACCTTGAACTCCAGGATGATGGGATTAAGACATGACCCTCCAGGCCATAATAGAATTATCTAGCAGCAGAGCGAACCACATTGCAAAATCACCTACGGACATTGCATCACCCTCCAGGCTTCAACCAAACTTCTCAGACAACCTACAGGATTGTTATGACCCCTACAACAGCAATAGAATACATGTTCTTGCACAGGAACAGGAAGCTCAAGAGCAAGGTCCAAAGAAGGTATAAATAACCTTCATTCTCAATTCGATGTGATCAGCTGCACCAGGACTATGTGCTTGGTGGTCCTGTTCACCATTATACTCTCTTTCCAATCAGTCTCCATGTTTCCAGTGTCTTTTTCCCAGCTTGGAACTGAATCAGATGGATATTTCTTCCAACAATGGGGCAGAGTAGAATGATTCACTTAGGACAGCCATCTTCTTAGGATGTGGGACTATAATTCCCAAAATTCTGTCTGTTCACTTTGGCCTCTGGTGACAGAAGTTACTGCAAAGTCTTGTGGTTGAATCACATTTTCTACTTTTTACCAGCCCCTCTTTCCTTTTGAATTGAATATAAAGTTACCACTGAGATGACATAAATGTCTGGTCAGATCCAACCACTACTCATTCCATTTTCCTGAAAACTCCATCCCATTCTGTTATAATCACTACCTGGTTTTCTAGAGTTTAATATTCTGTGCTTAACTGTATTCTTAGTCCTTCTGTGCTAATTTGGGGGTACAATTTTTCCCCAAGTATTATTATGGATACTTGAGAGTCAGGAAGCATGGAGCTTTAATTATAATGGCTCATCAGCAAGATGTTTAGAATGGATTTGGCATTTTTATCCACCTAACAAGTCCTTCATAAGGAATGGGGATAATCAAATGTTGTTTGATAGTGTTAAAGGTATTGTGACAGGATTTGAACTGTAAATTGCCACCTTTTGCAATTGATTTATGGTGATTTTGTCAACACCAATTCAAATGGTGCTCCAGTTTCTTTGAGATTGCACGCAAGGTGCCTATTATCATAGGTACTATATTTGCTTTTTTATGCCACAGTCATTGTACTTCTATTTGCAGGTCTTTGTATTTTGTAATTTTCTCCAGTTCTTTCTCTTCTCTTCTGCTATTTGCCAGTACTGCCATGTCCATTATCCAAACTTTTTTGTCTTTCTTATCAACAATTGTTAAGTCTATGGTGTGATGTGGCAGATCATGTCTGTTTGAATTCTATAGTCCCAGAGCACTCTAGCTTCTTCATATTCGATTACTTTGTTTATTTGTGATCTCACCAGTACTGCTTGCAGGCAAATGGTATTTCTTGCAGATATTCCAGTAGACCATTGTTGCTACCTTGGCATGCTGTTGTTTGAGGTCAATCTGTGCAATCCTCTTGCAGCCGCTAATTAGGTGGAAATTAGCTGTTTCTTCAGCTTCTTTGCAGAAGCTGCCATTTGCTTTCTGTGCTGTCTTTTCAATTCTGACTTTGTATGCATTTGTTCTTAAGGCTTGGTTTTGTGCAGCCAGAATTAGCTCCTCTGTCTCTTTCTTCAATTTTCTTCCTCTTAGCTCTTGCCTGGTCTGCTTTGCCTGCTATTTTGTTTAATGTACTACTCATGTAATATTTTGTATTGCCATGCCTCCATTCTGTTCTTCATTTGGTCTTTCTTGTAGGCCAGCTTGGTCTCTCCAATTCTCAGTAAGCCTTCCTGGTACACTGGCTTCAGACATCTTCTTCATCGTCAAATCCTCTTTTTTCTTCTTCAACTGTCAGGTGTACTTGCAACATTCCACACCCACATGTTTCCTTGGGTAAGTAGAGTCTGGTCAACATTGTTGCTTGGATGAAAAGCATGATTCATTGTCATTATTTTTCTTCTCTCCCTATCCAGGACTTTTAGTTCTGTTTGAGTCAAGTCCTCTATTCCAGCAGTGTATTGCCTGGGTGTTAAATGCCTTGATGACATTTCCTCCATTGAGTTTAGATTTCAAGATCTTTACTCTTATGATGTATTCACTGCTAACTTTCTTCTTGACTTCAGTGTGCTTGGTGTTGTCAGTTTGAAGGACGCCCAGATGTTGTATTGATAGTCTTTATCCAGACTCTTGATGCTTTTTACAGAGGGCATCCTTAGGGTATACGGCATCTTGATTCCTGTATTTTTCACAGTTTGATGATGAATGTGTCATATTTGTCCAGTCCAAACTCCTTTGCAATATCTTGACTGAAGATATGGACAAAGTTGAGAAGCGATTCTTTTGCAGATGGTGGTTTTCCATCAACTTCAGATTGTAAAGGAGGTGTGATAGCTTGGCAGACATTTTTAGTATTTGATCGCCGTGGCCTGAGTTGCTCAGTATTGTTGACAGTGGAATCAGTGCAGTGACAAACAGTAATGATGATAGTTAGTCTCCTTCAAAAATTTTTCTCTTAATATTAACCTGATATTGACCAGCAGCTGCATCTTCCATTGTACATTGATCTTTGCACAAACTTATGTTTTTCTTACTCCATTATTTCCGGGCACAGGATAGTTGAATACCTTCTTATAATCAATCCAAGCTAGTTCAAGTTGGTCTTTCTTCTCTTGCAATTTTCCAGAATCATTTTGTTAGTAAGGAGCGGATTCTTTGTTCCTGTGCTGTTTGGACAGTTTCCCAAATACTTAGGTGGAAAAAGCTTGTTTTTAACTAGATGTTGTTGAACTGCATCAGCTACCACACCAGTTAGCAATGGGAAAATTGTTGGTAAACAGATAATTGGCCTGTAGCTGCCTAGTGCTGCCCCTTTTGTTCGATTTTTCATTAACCTTCCATGCCATTTTCTCCATCATTTAGGCTGTTACTACAATTTCTTGCAGTTTCTCTTTTCTAGCTCCTTTATCCAAGTTGCGTTCTTGTTGAATTACTTTGAATTGCCCCAAAGCCGCACCAAGTATTTTTCTTTTCTTATTTTACTATGATTATGAAACTCCAGAACTAGTTGATTCTAAATATTTCTCTAAGAAAAGTTCTCTTGGCCCTATTTTAGTTTTCCAGAAGACATCCTGCTTACCACACTAATGCAAACACAACTTAGTCACTCTTTTTACACTCACATTTGCCACCTCTGTATGTATAAATAGTTTCCTCTACATACTTCAGAGTATTTCCCATTTATAGTCCTTAATCACACACATGGAAGTGACAAGTAGCAATGGTCAATCTCAAAAGCGGTAATGGGAGAAAGGACAGACAAAGAAAAATCCTATAGTATTATCAATTGAGTTTCCCTCTTACCTCAGATTGCTGAGGCAAGTGGAATAACACATAGAGTACACAAACATTGTTTTAATCCAATCTCACTAGGTATAAATTAAAGGAGGGGCTTTTTTGTTACTTTTTTTTTACTATTGGTAAAACTAGCCAGGCCTTTTGGGATGATAGATGAAGAAAGCTTACTTCTTGTAAATAACCTAAAATGAAATCCTTTCCATCAAATTATCTACTTCTTACCATGAGCAGATTGGAAGAGCTTGGAAGATATAGAGGGAAGTATTTCCATTTCTTTTTACAATTTCCAAAACAAAATGATACTTAAGGGTTCACCGACAAAAAGGCGAACGACAAAACGGCGCCCGACTAAACCCCGGTGACAAAACCGTGAGTTCTAAAGCGCTCTGACGAATGAGCGCTGAATCGCGCCGACAACAGCGCGGCGACAGAAGCGCACTGTAAAACTAAACCTAACCCTAACCCTAAACGTAACGCTAACACTAAACCTAACACTAACACTAAACCTAACCCTAACCCTAACCCTAACCCTTACCTTAACTTAAATTGGCTTTGTCGCCGTTCTGTTGTAAAGCGCCCTTCTGTCGCTGCGCTGTTG
The DNA here is from genome assembly GCF_009769535.1 of Thamnophis elegans. Classification (NCBI taxonomy): domain Eukaryota; kingdom Metazoa; phylum Chordata; class Lepidosauria; order Squamata; family Natricidae; genus Thamnophis; species Thamnophis elegans. The sequence goes on from NC_045542.1 coordinate 97,609,095, forward strand.
TCACCACGCTGTTGTTGCCACGTTGATGACATTATGGTTTTAGCGACGCGGTTTTGTCAGCACACTTTTGTTGTGCGCACTTTTGTCGGATCACGATACTTAAGTAATTAAAGAAAGAAAATATACAGAAATAATGCACATTGCCAAAGGGAGATTAGAAAAGAAATAAAAGTACCATACATTCTAAATAGAACCGTAGTTCTTCTAGCCTCATCAAACTGGTTCTCAGTTACTATTAATTCCTATGAATTGAAATGGGCAGATCTCATTGATTGAAAATGATGATCCTGCTATGAAGCATGGAAATGAAGGCCTTCATTCTTGAAGGCTGATTGGTATTGTTAAGAATCACAGATAGGGGTCAGAGCCAGATTGAACCCATAGGACATAATTTGCTGTGAATCCAACTTGCACTGAAAGGAATGTAAGGCTATTAAAAGACTCCCATTTTATTCTCAGGAGGCTGGCTGAAGTGAAATTGTCAGCACATTATACCCTGCTTTATTTAGAGGAAGGGAAAATGGCATTTGGTTTCTGTACCAGATCTCAAACATTTTGAGCTAGCCCTAGTCTCTCAAGATCACACATCTAATTTTCTCATAATTTGAAGATGCATTCAAATAGATCATAGGATAACTGAGCAAGGTAATTGTGTATCATCTCTGTTGTACATGGCTCCAGTAATTAGTGTGCCAATAGAGTTACACTAAAATTAAGAGCCCATATTTATGTCAAGATCAGATACTGCAACATAAAGAAACCATATCACAGAACGTTATGTGATGTAATGGTGATATTATACTTCAAAAAGAAAAAGGAAATTAGCTTAGGCAATATGCTTTAAATAGAAGACCATTACTTTGACTCTCTTAGTGAAATGAATAAATTATGCTATAGAAATAAATTAGTAGTAATGTTCAGGTTCTGAATTGTACTGATATAAAATGGCATCCATGCTAGAAGAAAGCCATTATTTCTAGCTTACAACACCTTCCACTAAAATGCTATCACATTTAATTATATTTCTTGGCTGAATTCAATACCATCTTTGCCATAGAATACAACAGTATGATAACATGGCTATAGGAAACCCCACTGTCTATTCACTCAGAAAATCACAGAATCAGAAAGCATTGGGTCATGTTCACAACTGGCTATGCTAGTAATGAATTGAGATCCAACATATCTAAGGGACATCAAGAAAGATGGTACTTTGCATAGTTAGTTTCCACTCTCCTTTGTTCATCTTTTAATCTGGCTGGTCAATACGGCTATTTAAAGATTACTGCAAAAGAAATCTGAGGCAATTGGCTCCTCCATATCCAGCATGCAAAGATTATGTCTCCATTTCAAGTTCTCTATATTAAAGATTAGCATAATACCTCGGCTTCATATCTATATGTACTAAAAAAAAAATCTGCAATCGTATCTATGAATATACCAACGTCAATAATGATGCTGTGCTATATACATTTTTATCTCTCCATAGAGGTATTTTCTGATTACATATAAGTACCACCTTCCCTCAGTTACATCCACCCATCGCATCAGGTCCAGCAGAAGAGACTAGGTGAATACAGAAAATAGCTGAGTTCATTTTTAAAAAGGGCAAGGAATAAGAGGCATTATTGCTAGTGTATGTTGGATAATTTAAAAATCCGAAGACGAAACTCAGTATGCACTCTATTGTCTATAAAAGTCAATTGTTAGTGTGAAACTGTGGAATGTCTTTAGGAAAGTGGGAATTCAAGAATGTTTCACTATCCTCATTTGAAATCTCTACTTAGGACAGGAATTACAGTACAGAGAACTTGTTCCAGGTTGGCAAGGGATTGAGACAAGGGTTTTTGGCAGGCAGAGTCCCGCAGGAGGCCATGGAAGCCAAAAAAGGGCCACGGAAGGGCTGCGCAAAGCCCCCCATGCCCTGTTTTGGCTGGCAGAGGCACCACAGGCCAGTCCTTTGATATTTCAAGGCTGGCCCAGCAGGCAGGAGGCAGAGTGCTGCAGGAGGCAGAGGCACTCTGCGGCCCCTTTTGGCTGGCAGAGTGCTACAGGAAGCACCCCTGTGACCTGTTTTTGGCCTCCACGGCCTCCTGCAGCATTCTGCCAGGCAAAAATGGACGCTCTGCCAGCCGAAAACCAGGTTTTGATCAGTTTCACAATTAATCCCTGGATACATCTTTGCTGTTATAACTGCTTGCATGTTCTGTTATTTCAGATTGAATTTGACTGTAAAACGTGTCAACTTCTTTTTATTATGCATGAAGATTTTTGCCCCAAATTTTTGTTGTTCTCACTAAAATAATAATCTGTCTCCAACGCTTTCCTATATTACTGCTTTCCAGCTTTAGCTAGGCAGCCGGAATGACCTTCACACTTTGGGTGATGCCTATTTGGCACACTTCTTCCTCATTCCTGCTACAATGAAGCAGCATAGTGGGATGAGGAGTGTTGTTTAGTATAACAGCAAACAAAAATTACAAGAAGAGGGCCAATGAGATATTACTTTGAGTACTTAAAGAAAGTGAATATGTTGGTGCATTCTGGCACTTGGAAGAGACTAATGCTGGGTGGGTGCCCTATAATTTGCTTGATGCCACCTGTGTGTTGTGCTGTGACTCATATGTGAATCACATCCCAGTTGCTAATTCATACCATCAAAATAATTGTTTCTTTCTGGGTAGGAGGAAAAGAGACCAGTAAACATAGCAAGATGGAGAAACCAGGGTGGCCCTCCCTTGAATAATATGCTCAGGACAAAAATGACCTCATATCACTTTACACATCCATCTTCACCTCACCCTCCAGATTCTCCCTAAACCTTCAGAGTCATTTCTGCAGTAGCATAAGATTGTAGTGACAGTGGTTGTTGAGGGAATGGGAGAACAGACCTGCATTTTCTTCTACTCAACCAATGACAGAATGCAGAAATTGGTGACTGGCCAGCACACCTGCCTCTAGTGCCTCTGTCCTTGCCTTAAAGTTAAGGGAGAAAAGCAGCCAATTTGGCTGGCAAAAATCCATAGATCATTTGGAGGTCACTATAGATAGTACGCTATTTACAATTGAGGGGAAAGCCATCAAGGCCTGAGAATATGGCCTGTTCTCCAGCTCCATGGAGCTCAAATTATTTCAATAACAAAATGGAAAGGATTGCAATGTCAGGTTTTGGGAAGGCTGAGCTGAAAGAAAATTGGGTTGAATGCCTATTAAGGAGCAGTCAAGTACTAATATGGGAACTTTAAATTAGAATTGTGGAAGCAGCATCAATGCCCAATGTGAAAATAATAGTATGATGTAGTTCTAATGAGGAAAGTAAATGATGCAGACATTTCATCATTGACATTCACAGAGCACTACTACTGTATTATTATGTATTATGTTGAGAAATGGCAAAATGAAGTCTAAGGTTTAAAACACCTACCTTTTCCTTTGCTTTTGCAATACAGATGCAAGGCCTACAATGTCCAGAATGCATTGACTCTCTGCTTTCTATTCTGCATTCAAAAAATTCAAGATAATGTTCCACAACTCTTCTCAGACACAGGTTCTCTTGTTCAAATATGTGTCCTAAGTATATTTTCCCCCTGATTTGCTTATTAAGTATTCTTCAATCTGGGCAACTGATTGCGACTACAAGCTTTATTCATATTGATCTTTCTTTTGGTGTGAATACATGTAACCAGTATTGCCTTGCTTAAGCTCTGCAGTAGCTTAATCATACAGGGAAGGATCTCCTTTCTCTTATGTAGTTCATCAGTGTTTTGACCAGCTGATTAATTGGAAGTTGTAAAAAAAAAAGTTGCCCATTGTTCTCTGCCCTCCTTACAATCATTTATTTTTATAAAGAGTACAAAATACTCCCTTTCCATCAGTGGCCACTGTGTGAAAAAAGAGTCAAAGCTGCTATACTTAGTATGACTGTGGAGGACAGGGGAATGGAGCCTGGTCACTTGGAAGAAAGGGACTCAGGAATGTTACCTACCACAAAGTAGACTGGTAGGTAACCTAACCTGGAGAGCAAAACAGGAAGAGGTTGCTGTGGGAAGCCCCCCCCCCCTCACAGAAGCCCCCTCCCCCCCTCACAGAAGCCCCACGTTTATTTTTTATTGACAAAATTACTTGACTGCTCAGTTTAAAAGGGAAAGTGGTACTATAAGATACAAATAATAGTATGATATTTATACATACATTAATAGTTAATGATTGTTGTAGAGACAAAAGGATACTGTATATAAAAGGGATTGTGTTCCTAGGAATATAGTCACAGGAAGGATACAGTAAATTCTTCTTTGCACAAGGCCCCAGAAGCTACTGGTTGTACTTTTCTAGATTTCCTTTTAGGATGCAAGGTATGTTCCTATTTCATTACTCCAACATTTTTCCCATTCTCATATATCGTTATAAAGTTATTTCTCCTTTGACTGTAATCATGGTACCTTATTGATTTTAAATTCTTTACAACTGCTCTTGCAATTTGATAGTAGTTCTAGAGTAATAAGGTTGGATGAACCGTGTAGCCGAGTATATAATTAGCTTAAAGCAATATATTGCTACCTATTTTATATAGATTACCATCTTTATTCTCCTTAACCCCTAGTTCAGCAGATTGGAAGATGCCTGATGAAAAGCTGGTGAGGTAAACATCACCAGCTTTTCATGAGTATGGCCTCTTTTTTGAAGCCATTATTTAATTGATTGATTGATTGATTTAATTTGTATGCCGCCCACTCTCAAAGAGGCTCAGGGCTGCTTACAATTAAAAAAGGGGGAGGGAGGGACATACAAAAACATACAAAATCAATCAAATCAATCAATCAATCAATATAATTAAATGTGATAGCATTTTAGTGGAAGGTGTTGTAAGCTAGAAATAATGGCTTTCTTCTAGCATGGATGCCATTTTATATCAGTACAATTCAGAACCTGAACATTACTACTAGTTTATTTCTATAGCATAATTTATTCATTTCACTAAGAGAGTCAAAGTAATGGTCTTTATGTATTTACCTTTTCAGAGATTGAGTTTGCATTTATAATGCCCTCTAAACAAAGTTAAGCTGACTGGGGGAATGCTGGAATTTGGTGTTAATGCTGAAATCTGCTGCTTTTCCTCTAGGAATGCTCTGGAAGACTTTTTCTGCCCTTTTGTTACAGAGGCTGTTGGGTCAGTGCTCATTGTCAGCAAAGATTACAACTGAATACATCGTAATGGTCCCTTTGGCAATTCTCTTCACCAGAGAGAACCTGACCTGTTCCATAGCATTGCCTAAAAGACAGTGATGTTTATTCATTAACCCATATGTCTGTTTGGTCTTGTTGGACTCACTCATTATGTTTTCCAGATCTTATTAAAAAAATCCAGAAAAGTGTAATTAGTTTCAGTAGCACCTCATCATATTCAATTTAAATTCCTGATGAAGGTACTATCAACCATTTCACTTGGCCCTATTAGTCAACTGCAGTTTTTCTTTCCTTCTTTCTTTTTCTTTCTTTGCTTCCTCCTTTCTTTCTTTTTCTTTCTTTTTCTTTCTCCCTCCCTCTCTTCAGCTTACAAAGTCATAAAACACAATATAAAATAACTAGAGCATTAAAAATATTAAGAACATTAAGCAGTAACGTTAAAATGTTAGTAGAAAATTCCACTTACATTTTCCATTTTTATCCAATTTTTTTGTTAATTTTAAGTGGGATCTTCTCCTAATCCACAAACCACATCGTGTGTAGGACATCTTCATCAAGGCTCTAAGCTATTTGGCAGAACCAGGTTTTCAGAGCCTTTTGAAAGGCCAAAAGGGTAACAGCAGATGTCAACTTGATGGTCAAGGTGTTCCATAGGGCACGAGGCACAGCAAACAAAAAAATTCCTTCTGACGCCACCAACTGAAATTCCTTGTCCAATAGTATCCAGGGATGCCTCTTCTGCTAAAGTGAATGGTTGGGATGAGACTGTTCCTCAGGTGACATGGAGCCATGCTGATAACTAAGCCATGCTATAACTATTAGTGATAACTAATACCTTGAAATAAACTACCAACAAATGCAGTTAATGCAGCAGTGGTGTTATATGGGTCACTCTAGAGGCCCTTAGGACTATCTGCTGTTGTGCTCTGTGCCAGTTGTAGCTTCCGAATACACTTCAAGGGTAGCCCTATGTAGGGCACATTGCAGTGCCCAAATGCAAGATGATTAAGCGTAAGTGACTGAGCGCAAGGTCTCATGGTTTATGAACGAGTACAACTGGTGCACAACATGAACATTTGCAAATGCTCTTTTAACCACAGCTGCCATCTGCTCTTCAAACAGGAGTCATGAGCCTAGAAAACCCCCCAGGTTGTACAGAGTCTGTCTAGGATAGTACAATCCTTTCCAGAACTCAAGATATTGAATTCCAGGATCCCAAAGCTCCATATGCCCAGAGCCACTGTTACCAGGTGGTCAGCTGAAACTTGCTATTCACCATTCGGACCTCACCCCCCACCACAAGAACATTGTGACAGCATCATTTGTATCGTCTGGGATGAAGATACAAAGTTGCTGATACCTCACCCCATTGTGCTGAATGATCTCATCCAGTGGCTTCATGTAGATATTAAAAAGCAGCAGGGAAAGTACTGAACCCTGTGGTACACCACAAAAGAGCATCCTTGGACTGCATCTCTCACTCCCTATCGACCCTGATTGAGATCAGCCTTGGACAAAGGAGCCAAGGCAGCACAAAACTGCACTGCTCGGCTCCAAACCCCACAGCCAGCCCAAAAGAATATCATGTTTGATGGTATCGAAGGCTGATGAAAGGTCAAGAAGAACAAGGATCCCACTCTCGCCAAAGATCCTGGACAAGTGTGACCAATGCCGTTTTCATCCCATAATCAATCCTGAAACTTGAGTGGAAGGGCTCCAACAATCCATTTCATTCAGGACCCCCCGAAGATGCCATCTTTTCCACTACCTTCCCTAAAAAAGGGAGGCAGGAATCTGGATGAAATTTATCCATGTGGCTGGGAACTAAGGAAGGTGTTTCCGTTAACTGGAAGAAAGGAAGATAAATAAGGGTGGAAAAAAGGGTTTTAAAGGGGTCCATTTTTTAAAAAACAACAATAACAGTCCTTCATGTTCTTAAGAGTCCAGATCAGAGATGGAGGAATACCACCTGGGAATTTTTGCAAGATACTTTTCCCAGGTTTCTGGTTTTAACTACCAATTTCATCATCCTGAAGAAATCTCTAGATGGGGTTTGAGAATAAGATTAGTAATGGTGGAAAAAAATGGAAATGAAAAGGAGACCTTGCTCCCGCAGCCTAGCTAATGCATTTGCTTTATTGCTTTAGTAATGCTTGCCGTTTTTTTGTTTTCATGATTGCATTTTTTGTGAGGGAGATGTAGACTTGCTGTATCAATACACCATGACTATTCTCAGTGTCACTCTGATCTCCAGGGAAACTAATTGCTTGGCTCATTCAATGAATGCAAGAGAGCCTCTTCACCAGAGCGATGAGGCTCACTCCTTTCTGCCCTATCTAAAAGAAAAGAAAATACTGGGGTCTTTTTTAGGGCTGTGGCTTTTTTCTGGTAATTTTTTTATAGGGGCACACAAATAGGATATTGATTAGTTCTACCAGCAGGAACTGGTTGAGTATCATCTGCTATGTTAACTGCTCTGAAAGCTCCTGTAATAATGGGGAAGGAAGGAAGGCTGGTGGAATTGTCATAGGAAAGAAAAAAATACTTACAAAAAAACCCTTCACCTCTTGACTTTTCCTTTGTTGCTCGTGGATACATCAATAGGGAGGAGAATGGATTAGGGAAAGTGGAGCTAGATGGAGGCAAAAAAAAGTCAGAGAAAATACTCCCAAAAGATATAATAAAATACTTTTGCTGTAAAAGTTCTAGGAGGAAGCACTACTGCAGACATAGTAAATCCTCCCTCACTCCCTGTGAGCCTCGGGAGAATGACTGTGTTATTCCAGGCTTAACTACTGTAGGAAGTTAGCACCCACCCCTCTCCTAGAAAAATGAAATATTTTAGGAAATACTAAAAAGGCAGAATATTATAGTTGCCTGGATGAGAAAAGGAGAAACATGTTTTAAAGACAAAGCAGCTTCCTGCAGCTCCCTGCCTCCCATCTTCAGCTCCAGGGTGATGGGATTAAGACATGGTCCTCAGGAAATGATAGGATTAGCCCTCTACCCATCTCACCACATCGTGCCTGGGAAGATTACATCGGCCAGCAAGACTCAACCAAGCCTGAGAGACAGACAGCCTACAAAGTTAGCTAAGACCCCTGCCCCTTGAGAGTCTGACCACCAATCAGAATACATTTCTTACACAAGAACAGGAAGCTCTAAGGTGGAGCCCAGGAGAGGGTATAAATCCCTCTCTCTCACCCATGTCCCTTTCCCCCCCAGGACCTCAAACCATGTGGTCTTGTCCACCATCAATAAACCTTTCCAAGCAACTTCCATGAATCCAGTGTCTTTTCCCCCACTTGGAACTGAACCCAGATGGACATTTCTTCCAACAATTTGGCACCCAAAAATGGGACTCCAACCACTAAGGTCTAAGTGGAGCTCACTTAACTAATAGCAAAGTACTACAAATATAATAAGGTCTAGTTCCTATCTCAAACAACTTTACTTGCAATAGGAACATGGCATTCTCCATGATCCATAGCTGATAGATAAATTACATGGTAGAAAAGTATTACCAAATGAGTAGCTGGGTGATGAAAAAAATTAAGAGATGAAAAGGATGGTTACTTTTGAACTGAACTAAACATCTAAACTAGAATCCAAATGTGTAGGACTGTCACAGCTAGGCTAGTGTGACTCTTGCACATTGGAGCCTATACTTATGAGCTCACAAGCTTTGTACACATGTGACAGAAATTTGATTTGACTTCCCTAATTCAAACCTTTTCTCTCTCTCTTTCTGCTTATCAATATACTGATAATTTATCTGGCTGACAAACCAGCTTCTGAAAGATAAGTTAAAGATGGGAATTATGTTTGAAGGATATGCATATTTCATGTAAGGTTTTCAAAATCTGGTGAGTTAATATGAATTGTCATTTAAACTGGTTTTAGGATATTTCATAGTTGCTTTGATGGCTCTATGGATAGAAGGATAGTCTAAAACTAGAAAGAAACTTATTCTTCTCATTTTCAAACAACAAAGACCTACAATTGTTAAAGATGGTTAGGGTTAGAATGAAGGTTGGGATATAAATGCTTATCCTGCATGGGGGAGATAGGCTGGGATAGGCTGATGTTACACAATCATAGAGAAACAAAGGGAGATCTGAACAGTTTACTTGACAGAGCTAGTGATTGCTTCCAAGGATATGCCAGACTTGAGCAAATAATCAACTCTGAGAAGCTCCCGTATCTCCTAGCTGAGTGTTCTGTTACAGTGTCTTTCACAATTCCCCCCTCCCCCTCCCACCCACGCTCCCCCTTCTATGCAGATTATAAGGGGGCCCTATATGAAGAGGGGAGGAGGGAGGTGCAATGCTTCCAGAGCCTGGTGAATCTGCCTCAGCCAATCAGCATCGATTGTGCACCTGGTTGCCAAGCAACACAGAAGATGCAAAGACAGAAAATGCTCCTACCAGTAAACAGGGAGGAAGGAAGGCTGGGATGTGGAGAGGGAGGAGAGATAAGAGAGCTAAATATAGAAATAGAATAAAAATAAAGTTTATTAAATGCCACACTACTCTAATGCTTTAAAAGCCAAGGTAGGTTATAGGTGACAAGAAGCATTAATTTGTTCAGGAGAGATATATGTGGGAATATTAAAGTGGAAGCTGTCATGTAAGCAGCAGCTTAACAGTTTTCACAAAGCTGAATCTTTTACTTTCTTCTGCTCTCAATGGGCCATAGCTTTTGGAATTAGATCATGTATAAAGGCATGCATCTTGCTATACGTTTGTAAGCAAGTATGGTGCTTACGCTTAATGAAGTTCAATTTTTAGCTTCCAAAAAATGCCCACTCTCTCAAATTAGCTATTACCATCCCAATCAGATAAAATCTGTCTCCTCTAACAAGGCTGAAGTCAGTTACCTATTCCCCCATTCCTAGTTCCTTATTCATGTGAAAATTTGAAAAATCCATAATCATAAAGTTTATACACTGACAAAACTTAAAATTAAGTGTTCTGTCTTTGAAATTATGATACTCTGCCCTTCAAGAGAAACAGTAATCCCTTTTTTATGACCCTCTAATCCTTTAATTTGGGGTAAAGTCAGGACGACTGGATGGAATTGAGCGTTTACTGGAAGGATGCCCTTCCTGATGCCAGGCAGAGTTCAAGGGAAATATTTTATTAAAACAATAACAAAAATAAAATTTATTTTAATGGTAAACTGCCTGTAAACTCTGGGCATCTTAGTATTAAAAAAATTAAAAAGAAAATAAAAGAAAAAGAATACAAATGACTGAGCCCCAAACCAGAGAGATTCAGATATCATCGTAACCCAAGGCCTGGGGAAGAACCAGGGCTTTAAAAATTTATAGAAATTCAAATGGACAGGAACGACACCTCTCATCCCCCTCCCCATCTACACCAATTGAAAGCAACAATGGAGAAAGGAAACTTTCCCCAAAACAGTGCCTCTACTCCCACCTCCAAAATCAATTCAAGATTGACTGACAGTACGGAAAGCTGCTAAGCATTCAAGGATTTGCCTGAAATGATAGGGGTTCCTGCCTAAGCAGGGGGTCAGACTAGAAAACGTCAAAGGTCCCTTCCAACTCTGTTCTACTATGTTAAGGAGTACTAAGACAGACACCCCATCTCCATCCTGGCTCCATCACAGTTATCAACAAGCACAACTACTGCTGTCTCTATACCAGACCCTGTCTGAAATCTGACTGAAATACATTTGGATAATCTGTTTCTTCCAGGGTCCTCTGAAGCTGAAACTTGACTGCCCTCTCCACCAACTTCTCTTGAAATGGAAGGTTGGAGGCTTAATGGAAATTAACAAGGATTGCTGGATCAAACAATAGTTTCTTGAGGGCAGGATAGAGTAGACTATGATCTTCTTCTTCAAAGCTGAGGGCAAACTACAGCTTTCTTCTTCACTCCCTCCCACAGAAAAGAGACATCACACAGAACCAACTGTAGACCTGGTAACTTTAACATGCTGGATGGACCTATATTTTACAAATAGGTAGTCATATTCACAGACTGGAGAATCTTGTCCGGTCCCTCAGGAGTCTCATAGTCAAAGAATGCTCCAAATTACCTCACAAGGCTGTGCCTTGGGCACCTAATTTCGAACTGTTCAGTCAGGGTCTGACTGAATCTAAGCAACTTTATCTACCGAATAGCAAGAATATTCCGTCCAATGACCAGCAGAAAGTTCTGTAATCCCTCCCTCCCTCCCTCCCTCCCAGTTATGACTGGGTCACCTTAAACAGGAGTGCCAAGTGGCTATTGGCAGACACAATAAAAGCAAAGCAATACTGTAATTTTGCTGCCTTGTCACCATGATGTAAGCCCTAATTAAAAAATCTCCTCCAACTGAAGAGAATTCCAATTTCCTATTCAATGCAGGTCAACACTAAAAGACTACCACTGCCACACTTAATGCATAGCTGTCTAGTTTCTCCATAAATCTTTCCAAGCAAAGGATGGTCTTTAGCCATCCATAGGGGCAGTGTAGGGACATGGTGACTCAGTGGCTAAGACACTGAGCTTGTCAATCAGGTCAGCAGTTCAGAGGTTTGAATCACTAGCACCGTGTAATGGAGTGAGCTCCTGTTACTTGTCTCAGCTTCTGCCAACCTTGCAGTTCTAAAGCACATAAAAAAATGCAAGTAGTAAAATAGGGACGACTTTGGTCGGAAGGTAACAGTGCTCCGTGTGCCTTTGGCATTTAGTCATGCTGGCCACATGACCATGGAGATGTCTTCAGACAGCGCTGGCTCTTCGGCTTAGAAACAGAGATGGGCATTGACCCTAGAGCCGGAAATGATTAGCATGCCTGTGCGGGGGAACCTTTCCCTTTACTTTTGCCTTAGGGGCAGTGTATTCCACAATCCAATTTCTGTAATAAAAAAACAAAAGCAAGAAACAGCATATTTATTTCCAGCAACGAGGGTGAAATAGAGAAAGGAAAGAGAAATTTGCTACTACTTCCACTATTGTGTATCACATTTACTGTTCTTACATTGTGTGAGACTTTATCTTGCTAATTCTTAATTTTCCTCCCTACTAACGAATGGATCTTAGCAACAAGACAATGAAGCCATCTCCTTCCTTCCGCAACTTTCATAGCCAGCATCAGTGATGCCAAAAATCCACATCTTTCCACAAGATGGCTGAGTCTCAAGATTATAACCTTTGCCGTTATGGTGCTAGAACTGGCAACAGCAGCAAAGATGATTTTGTCATTGTGACCTAACAAAGACTACACTAAAACTACCTAAAAATCTCCTTCATCTTAGTTCTCCTTAAATCACAGCTGTGCATAGTCATTATATTTCAATTAGCTTGATATTCCTTTCAACAATAAAATATTAGGATCAATCATATGATCCTTGTAGAGACTGAAAAAAATTACCTATAATTCCATGCTCAAGCTTCTGTGATGCTAAATATCAGAACCGAAAGGGAGGTGGTACATATACTAACAATATATCCAGTGAACAAGAGGACAGTAAGATAAATTCAATTTGGCTAATAATCATTTTCTTTTGATTGTAGAATAAATTATTATAAAGTACTAGATGAACAAATCAACAAGCAAAGGACTGATGCACTTGTATGTTCATTCTGGGAGAAATAAATTCCCAATGACAGAAAACATTGGTTTTTAGGATACTCATAGGAAATATATAATTTAAGAATTTGCAGAGTTGCTTCATTAGGAATGAAATAAAAGGAGTCTGTTATTGTTAATATTTCTTAAAAAATTATTAAGGACCTAGGCTCTTTTGCTAAATGTAAGTTTTCTGAAGATATGGCTTCTAGATATCAAATAAAATGATAAAATTTCATTTTCATTTTATAATTGCATTTGAGAGCTAGAGAGAAAGTGTCGAGATCAATAAATATTACATATTGCAATATGTCCCATAACAGATGTTATGGTCAGACCATTACGATATTTTGGGGGGAGCGGTCAGACAATTGTAATATGTCTCTTAACAGCTATTGGGATCCATTTTCAAAAATATTTTGAAAAGTCCATGAAAGAACTTGACATAGTGCAGCCAAAGTAAATACTCTAGAATTAATGCGTAGATTTTATCCTTCAGAGATGACTTATGGGGAAATTGTTATTAGAATCTTTCCCAAAGAGTCTTGAATTAGCAATTACTGGACAAGTTGCCTAGGCTTTTGAAGTATCACATTTTAAGCAATATTCTATATTATTGCATTATAATCCAAGGACCTCAGATTGCCTAGTAGTGATTTAGCACAATCTTTTCACTTAACATTGCTACTTTCTTGCATTAAACATAAGTTTTGGAAATCTGCTACAAATCCAAGATATAAAGAAGTCATGTGATAAAAACTAGAACTAGATCATCAAAACAGGACTATTGGAATACATTAAGACAATTTGTATTGTCCCTATATTTCCAAAAAGAAAAAGAGAGATGCCTTGGAGTGTATGTACGTATGTTTGGTGAATAATGCTTAGAGATAACCTCACATTGCACATTATAAAGGGCCTTCTCATTAGACATAACCTATTTACTTATAGGTGTAACACAGACTACTGTCAGATGAGAAGCAAAAGTTGGAATCTCAATTCCATGGAGTACATTTTCACATGGAAGAAGTTCAAAATAAAGATTGGTATATAGCCAATGCGTTGGCACATACTTTAATCCAGAGCTGGCTTCAGCTCCAGTTCTTTTGCTTTTTGCTCTTAATTGCTGCATATGAGATGTTACTGGAAAAAAGCTAGCACATTATATATCTGACAGTGACGTGCGGTGAGGTTTATGGCTGGTGAGGCAGCAATTTTTTTAGACTTGTGGACTTCAACTCCCAGAATTCCACAGCCAGGCATGCTCAGTTCTGATTTAAAGCGACAGCATTTGTTTTTCTCCTTTGCTAAATAAGTTTCCTTCTTTCTTTTTCTTCTCCCTTCCCCTCCTTCCTCCTTCTCCCCCCTCTCAAAAACACACACACACACACACACACACACACACACACACAAAATGCACGCTCTACAGGAGGAGGCAGGAGAACAATGTGTCTCATCTACATCAGGAATTTTTCGGCTTTTAACCCTTTCTTAACTCTGCTCGAGTGATCATAAAAAGTCAGACTAGATGAGGCACGTCGTTCTCCTGCCGTCTCCTGTAGAGGGCACTTTTTAAGAGGCTTTTTAAAATAATTAAGCACTAAGTAAAGTCATCCATTGTGACTCTGGCAGCAACTAGCTCAGCCTGACCTCAGCTCTTGCCTTTTTCCTTTTACATTTTTTTTCTTTTCATGATGACAGTGGTGAGGCTCTGCCTCCCTTGCCTCCCCTGCCTGCACGTCCCTGATATCTGATAACTATATAGTTGATGGCAACTATAGGCACGAAACCACCGTTAGTGTACATTATTCACTATTTAGAATATAATAGCATATAATGTAAACAAACTGCTTGATTTCATAACTCAAGTTTATGCAATGAGACAACACTGCTGTCTCATTCCAACATTCCAAGTTACAGTGCATACACTTTAATATTTATTTCCATAGAAACAACCCACCTCCACCTAAGTTTATTTGTATGCCTATTTGGATTTGGCTTGTAATCAGTTCCTTCAAATGGTGTTTTCTAAATAGCTCAACTAGACTGCTCTTTGCAAATTGGGTTGGAAGGATACAGTTTTTTATGACAAGGAATTTTTTTTCCAATAGTCAACAAGCGCAAGAAATCAAATAGTGCCTGGTTGTCATCTTACTAATTGGAGCAATGATTACATGATAAACCATTCCAAATTCATTGCTCTTCAGTTTCTCTCCTGGCCATTTAAGCTCTACTCAAAAAGAGTTTCATGAGTTCAACAAAACTCATTTGAGTTGGGATAAGGGAGCAACAGTTGCCTTGATCCTACGGTCTCCATGACAACTATGTGTTACACAACATGGTGGTGCAATAGTAAACTGTCACATACCTCCTGGAGTTGGAAAAAGCATCAGATGAGAGATGGGGGGGAAGGGTGGGGATAAAGCTCTCAGCCCATCATCTTCATCATTCCTGCAGGGAAGTACATCCATTGTACAGTTAATGGCAATGAAGAATGTAGAGGCATAAGGAGAAACTGCTAAAGAAGAAACCAACCTTTTTAGACCCTTCTACAAATTATGAAAAATGTGACGCCATTTCAAAATTAATTTTGAATGAGTGTTCAGGTAAACTTGAGCAGCTTCCAATCCCAAATATTTTGATCTGTGTAAGCATACATTCATTGAAAGCAAACCTTGAAGCACGTGAAGCGCATGCTTTTCTGGACAGTGGTCATCTTGGTTTTTTGTGATTGACCCCCAACTGACCATGTTTAAATGGTAAAAATTATGAACTAACAAGCTAATCACACATACAATCCAGAGGAGGAAAGTTGAACTGCCTGCATTCATTATCAGCGGCTTTCATATTTGTCTTTTGCTCTAACTGCTCATGCCAGCAATTTGTGCCACTGCAGACCAAATGATGGCATGTGTATATTATTCTTGAGAGTAAGAAAAATGAAGATGGGAATTAGATTAGCTGTTTTCGTCCTGATTTCCAGACAGAGAAAGACAGGGAGAAAGGAAGGGAGGGAGAGAAAGAGAAGAATATTTAATCATGTAAGTACTTCTTCACCTATAGATTGATATAATCTAGAGCAAACAAGCTTACTTTACTTTGGTACTGCTGTTGAAGTATTGCTTTTTAGTAATTAGCTGGGAATTAAATCTAACCAGAAGCTCCCAAATAAATAATACTGTTCAATAATACCACTATTTAACAATGTTTTTTTGTTTGGTCACAATCTTTCTATCATTGTTTACTCAGAAATAAATATCTTTCAGGAAACTCTTGGCTCATCTGACAAATATCTCTCATATGCCTTTATGATGTCAGTCCCTATATCTGGAAGCCAAGGGATTGCGATTATGGATTCTTTCACATTTGTTTCTTTTCCATTTTTCCCCAGTCAAATAATCTCTCCTTGAAGCATACCCTTTTGACCCAGCCAAAACCCTAATAGTAATTTTCTGTACTGAGGTGTCCTTCAGTACCGTATGAGGCAAAGCAGCTTTAATTGAAGGTGTTTTTCCTCACTGAACCAGCATGGGGCCTATATTAGCAGCTGGTCCATCCTCCTTTCCAGGGAACAGAAGTTAGATTGGCAGGATAACAATAGGAGAAAGGGATGAGTAAGATGTTACTGATTGCCTGGAAACATATGCTCCCGAAGTCTGTGTCAAAGAAGGCTGTAGTTTAGACAGAATTGCATCCCCTACCCCACCTCAAGCTCTCTCCGTTCACACACCCTGAAAGAAGTAGGGAAACATATGCCCCCACTCCCACCCCCCCTCATAGTTTGCAGATATATGCCCAGGATCACACACAGTGCAACGGTTGTACAGATTTTTTCCATATGTCTTGTTCTAATTTACTCACAACTGCTGGGGTTCCAACCCCAAACATTCAAACATAGCAGTGAAATCCAAGGGTAAAAAAAGTCATTGAGCTGTGTAAAAATGTTCTGTCTCTCTCCCTCCCTCCCTCCCTCCCTCCCTCTCTCTCTCTCTCTCTCTCTCACACACACACACACACACACACACACACATACAGAGAGAGAGAGAAAGTCAGCACGTACACACCCTCTAGAGAATGAAATATTTTGGGGAATATTAAAAAGACAGGATAGAATATTTCCCCTAAAGGAGAAATGGGGGAAAATCTTAAGGGAGGCAGAAACCAGCCCGTCTCCTTGCTCCATGCAGAAAGACTGGGTCAGGGACAAACTTCAGATAAGCAATTAGGCAAGACAAAATTAGCTCAGGAAAACATCTAGGATTTGCATTTCCCCTGTTGACTATGGATCCAGCCATGACCCCTACCTGACACCATAGAAATAAAAAGGTATAAAAACCTACCCTATTCTCAACTTCATTTTGTCAGCTGTCCCAGGACCGCACACTGTGTGTGTGTTGGTTCTGTTTACCAAAAAACAGAATCTTTCTTTCCAAACAGTCTCCATTTTATTCCCAGCTTGGAACTGGACTTGGATATTTCTTCCAAAACAAAGATGTAAAAAAGCATAGCTGATTCAATACAGTTTTATCTTGCTGCTTTGAATTGTAATTTGGACTCTTATTATCAACTCTTTATTTTATGATTTCTGTACTGAGTTTGATAGTTGTTAGCTATTAGGAGTCCTTATATGATAACAGCATTCAAATTTGACAAGATAAGCTAATTTCCACAATGCAGAGAATAATCAAAGCAGACTGGCTCAGTAGAAAGAATCATTCTGCATCTTCCACAATTAAATTTAATGGATAGTATTGTGCCACATGCTTAACATTCCCTCACTGTTTTATCGAGCCCTACTTTCATTGCATTTCATGCTCATTCTATGTGGTTTTGATTTTGATGTAAGCTATTTTGGGTCTGCTTTGTAGAGAAAGGAAAACTGTTTCCTTTTGAAATTCTCCTCTGTTCTGCATGAGACCAGGAAAGATGTACATTCTACAACTATTTGGAGGATAGCAAGCACACTGTTGATGGAGTGCCCTGAGAGACTTCTCTGACATTATCTTTGGTATCTTTTCAGTGCCATGTGGAAATCTTTTTATTTGTATAAGTCTTTCATCTGCTGCTATTATGCTCTATCTCATTAGTTCTTGGTTATGTGTGTGTGTGTGTGTGTGTGTGCGCGCACGCGCATGTGCGCAATACTGTATATGTAGATACAGACAAACTTGTTTCTATTCATGCTTTGAATTGAAAGATATTTATAATACCTTTTGTTTTTGTGGTTCAAATAGCTCAGTGATCTCCAACCTTTCCAGCTCTGTGGACTGGCATGGAAGGGGGCAAGAGGGGTGGGGGGAGATGATGGTAGGATGAACCATTAGTCCCATGCTAAAATGCTCTCTTATATGTATGATATAAGAAGGGAAAGCCAGAGAAAATCATGTTGGTTTATGTTTCATCCTGAAGTAACTTTCCTGATACTGAATGATGCCCTGATAGTCTTCAATGGAATGTTTTACTGTAGAGCTTTTAATACCTAAGATTGTTGTTGGGCTGTGGATACTGGGACAGGCTGATGATTTTACAATGTTATATACTCATCTATGCTTTTATAATTTTATTAGAGCATTATAAATCCCAGTGAATACTTGATGCCATATTCTTTTTCTTCTCAATTGAGTCTTCAACCTCAGTGTTCTCACATCGAAATACTAACTAGTTTAATCATGTCAGCTTTTCAAACTTGATCCTTGTTTTTAGACATTGCTTCCTACAGGCTTTAACCATTAAGTATAAAAAAATGGAAAAAGGGATAGCACTAGCACTTAGACTTACATACCACTTCACTGTGCTTTACAGGCCTGTCTAAGCTGTTTAAAGAGTCATGTATTGCCCCCAAAAATCTGGGTCCTCATTATACCCACCTCAGAAGGATGGAAGGCTGAGCCAACCTTGAGCCTGGTGAGATTCGATCTGCCAAACTGCTGGCAGCCGGTGATCAACAGAAGAGTACAGCATTCTATCCACTGTGCCACGGCGGCCTCGGATACATAACTAAGGCAGAAAATTAGCAGATAGACAAATATGGAAAGTTTGTCAGAGAAGCTAAGGTCTAGAGTGAAATAAGACTTCTAACAAATGTCAAAAATAGTGAAAAAAGTTTCTTTCAACATAGAAAAACCACAAAAATATTGAAAGAAAAGTTGGTCCACTAATGGGAGATGATTGCAAAGAAATGTTTGGCTGTGGGAAGAAAATAGAGCTACTTAACTCTTTCTTTTCTTTGTCTTCCTACAAAAAGAGGAAATATCAGTCACTGCAAGAGGACTATAGCTTTAATATGAGCCAGCAGTGTGTTGCAGCCACCAAAAAAAGCCAATGCAATATTAAGCTGCATTAACAGAGGGATAGAATCAAGATCACATGAAGTGTTACTACCACTTTATAAGGCCTTGTAAGGCCACACTTGGGATACTGCATCCAATTTTGATCACTACAATATAAAAAAAGATATTGGAAAGAATGTAGAGAAAAGCAATACTGACTAGAGGGCTAGAGGTTAACATATATGAAGAATGGTTGCAGAAATTGGGTATGTCTAGTTTAGTGAAAAGAAGGACTAGGATGACATGATAGCAGTGTTCCAATATTTGAGGGGCTGCCACAAAGAAGAGGGAGTCGGGCTTCCTGGGGGCGGAGCCTGTCGCCGAAGGAGCTCAACGGAGCCCCTCTCAGAGTTCTGGTCTGTATATCTAATTAAGATCAATAGATATCACCCCTTTCTGGCAGAAAGGGGCAGGCAGAAGCTCAGGTGCTAGGATTTATTCGTAGTTCACAGCCCTTTTTCTTTTTTTTTGGGCTGCGAACGGAGAAGAGATCCAGCGTAACTGAGCTCTTATCTCCAGCCAGTTCTTCGCAGCTGCCTTTTTGCAGCCCTAGACAGGCGATCCCCCCCCTCAGGACAATGATAAATTGCTTAAAGCAACTTAAGGCTAACACGAGCGGGTCTTACTCCTGTGATGTTTTTTTTTATAACTATCTAAACACCAGCCTTGTTTTTCCTTTGAAACTTCTTTGTTCAACCGGTTACAAAATGGCGTTTTTACTGTGTTGGTGATTGATGACGTAATTAACCAGCTTTATCTCCCCGGAGACTGCTACTCATTAACAAGCAAAATCTACAAATAATTTATTGAGAACTGACCAAGTGAAGACACTGTTTATCTGTTTATTCTCAGCTTTTATCTATAATGCCTCCCAGGTCTAAGCAGGCAAAAAAATCCCCCCCGCATGTGCTTAAAGAACTTGTTAGTAAATCGCTGCCTTTGCCTCCTACACCCCCTACTGGAGATTCCTTGACACAGGAGCTTCTTTTTCAAATACTCAATGATTTTAAACAAGAAATCAAAGAATTTGTGCTGGATTTATGCGACAAAATACAGACTAAAATTGCCCAAATAAAGGTGGATATGTTTGAAGCTATGTCTACTCTGACAGATTATATCGAAGAAATGGAGACTAAGCTGGAAACTTTGGAGGAGGCTAATTCTAATTTGACTTCCAACATCCAAGCATTACAACAAGAGATTAGAGATACTCAAACACAACTTACAATGATAAATTATAACAGAAAAGCGTCTGCAATAAGAGTCAGAGGACTGCCCGAAAAGAAAGGAGAGAACTTGAAACAGACGTTTGTAGAAGCTTTCAGCCAAGTGGTGGGAGGTCCGGGATTCAATTTTGATTGGAATATTCGAAAAATCTATCGCCAGAATTCGTGTGTAGCAGAACAACGACAGCTACCAAGAGACATAATTATATACTTTTTCACAAGAGAATCCAGGAATGCGATCATCCAAAAGTTTTACAACAACAGGCTCCGAATCGATGGCCATGATTTGTTTGTCTTTAAAGAAATTCCGCTCCAGATGCTGCAAGCAAGGAGAGGCTATACTTTTTTAACCCAAGAACTTAGAAATCGTCAAATACAGTATAAATGGGAAGCTCCAGTTGGAATCACAGTTACACTCGAAAATCAAAGATTTCGTATTAATTCTGTTTCGGAAGCTCGGGACTTTTATTGTAAAACTCTGAAGGCGGGGCTTCTTGACTCACTCGGAAATGCGGAGGGACAAGGTGAAGGAAAGACAAGCAGCAGTTCACTTGGTTACAAGAAGGAGGGAGTTGTTCTCCCCCTACTGGAGAGGCAGAAGAGCCGAAACTGAGGATTTAGCCATATTTTCAAAGCAGCGGGACACGTGGTCATAAGGCAGAGGGTGGCCTTCTCTTTCCGGAAGGGCAGAAGAGTAAGGAATGTGGATCCAGCGATCTCTTTAAAATACTTTCTAAGCTCTTGGACTGATTAAAATTTTAGGATTTCTGTTTGGTGTGAAATGGCAAAGCTGTGTACCGATGGGGAATGGAAAGAAGCATTGCCTATTTTGGACAGATATTATACGGGACTTTTATAGGACTTATTTGAATTTCAATCCAAACTGCGCATGAATTGTTTTCTGTGAGGAAAGCGGGGACTAAGATTTATTTGAAATGCGGTTTGGGATGAATGGAGTCAGGAGGAGTGGGGCAGAAGGGAAGGTGGAGCGGGATATCGATGAAGGGATCTTGGGATTGAATGAAGTGGTGTGGATTTTGGGCACATATTTTACGGATTTACATGCTTGAAGTATAACATAAAAAGCTCAGGATTTTAAAGTGAAGAGCGAGATCCTAATCTTATGGAATTTGGGCTTGGGAGGAATGGAGATGAGAAACGAAGGGTAGGAAGATGAGTAGCGAAAGTATGATTAGACTGCTCTGTATTTGAAGATAAATCGATTTTTGTATAAACTAATATTTGAATATAAGGTTAAGAAAGGCTATCTGGAGAGTCTACAGGAAGAAGGGGGTAAATATCAAAGAAGTAAGGGACGAGGACAAAATATAAATGGAATGATTTACACTGTTTAAATTTTAAGAATGGTGGGAGGCTGAGCATAATGCAAAAGATTTAAAAAAATTTTTTTTTTCTTTTTATTTATTTTTTCTTTTTTTTTTCTTTTTTGGAGTGTTCTTTTTATTTTATTTTCATTATTATTGTTAATAAGATATTTTAGAAGGTGAATGGTACTGAACTATGCCGGGTGTGGGACCTGGGAAGTCGGAGGGGATTAGGGAGTGGGGTTCATTGGGGGTGGGTGGGTGGGTGGAGATATAGTTTCAATATATAGAATAAGAAGAATACACTTGTATACTGTTGATCCTTATCTTTTCTTTTTATTTTTCTCTTTTTTTTTCTTTTTTTTTTCTTTTTTAGGAATAGAGAAATGCACCAAAGTGAGAAGTAGAGGAAAGGAAGAGGGAGAAGTAAGGAGGGAGGAAGAGGGGAATGTAAGGAGGATGAGAGGGGAAGGAGGGTGAGGAAGGTGAGAAAGGAAGATAGGAGGGGAAAGGGAAGTAAGAGGGGTGATCGTTGGAGGGAGAAAGGAAAGTTGGAGGGGGAGAAGAAGGGGTGTATGAAAGTGATAGGTTATGAGTTGTGTTTAGGTTGGGGTTTTTCTTTTTTTATTATTATATTATTATTATTGCAAATATTCAGTATATAAGTGAATGTACAAAATTGAAAATGAAAATGAATAAAACATTTAAACAAAAAAAAGAAGAGGGAGTCAACTTATTTTCCAAAGCACCAGAAGGAAAAATCAGAAGCAATGGTTTGAAATCCTAAAGGTGCTTTTTCAAGAGGCAACTGACCTTTCTGGGTTTTTTTCTTTGAAGACATTTAGCTTCTCATCCAAGAAGCTTCTTCAGCTCTGATTGGATGGTGGGGAATGGAAGGATTTATACTCCTTGCAGACAGCTCAAGGAGTGTCTAGAAGGAGCATGCGCAGCAGAGCCCCAAAGACCAACTAGCCGGCAGAAGATGGGGCATACCAACACCGGCAGTACAGCAAGAGGTAAGATCTTTTTCTTTCATGAGTTTCTGTTTTGTCATTTACAGGGAAACAGAAGCTTATGAAAAAAATGCCACCGAGATCTGACCTGGGGCGATGGCACATGTGCTAGCAGTGAGGGCTCTGCATGCCACCTCTGGCATGCGTCCATAGGTTCACCATCACGGACCTAGAACTAAGAAGAAATTTCCCTACACTGGGAACAATAAACGAGGGGCACAGCTTGCCCTCAGAAGTTGTGGCTGCTTTACCACTGGAGGCTTTTAAAAAGAGACTGGACAGCCACTTGTCTGAAATGGTATCCTGTGTCCTGCTTGTGCAGGGGATTGGACTGGAAGACCTTCAAGGTCCCTTTCAACTCTGTTATTCTATATGGAAGCCAGTGCAGATAAGAAACATATAAAAGAAAATTATAGTTATAGTACAGAGGAGGTGCTGCATTGAAAGGAAAAACTGACATCTGAAGTTATTTTTTTAGGGATGTGTATGTTTGTGTGTGTTTCCTAGCATTTTAAATCAAGCACAGGGGCTTGACAATTGTGTATACTATAGCTACCTAGAGGAGTGGAGGCAGCATTTATTTTTCGGAAAAAACTGTTCTTCTAAAGAGCTATAAACCCTTCCTTTCATTATGTGTAAACGGCAGATTGCCATTTGTTGAAGGGAAAAACATTCAATTTTGACATTGGTAGAAATAATGTTTGCTTATGTTGTCCAATCAATCAATCATATTTATTCTTTCAATAACCAGCAGTATTTAAAAGAATAAAACAAACAAAATCAGAGTGAAGGAAACAAATACAACAATATACTAAGACATAAGCCGAAACATGATTTGTGAACTCCTAAGAAAATTTTCTTGCTACAGAGAGTTGTGATTTCCCTCAGGCAAACAGTCCAAGACATGCTCATTTTCTAGAAAGTACTTTCTGCATTTGGAACACATGTGAGGAAACCTTTTAAAAAGAGAGATAAGAAATAAACAGGAATTGGAAGAGATCACTGCAAAAGTGACTTATGGAATGCATATACCAGGCACAATTTGCTTAGTGTTGGTGTGGGGATCTTTCTCTTGTAGAAAGGCATAAAGCTATCTGAAGTTATGTTTCTCCACCCCTTCTTTTCACAGATGGCTGCTTACTTTATCTGCAAGAATGCTGTGCCAATTCATACAACCAGACATGCAGAAAGGCCAAGCTTTAAAACAGATGTGATGTTGACAGATGGCAAAGTCTTGACTTCAAAAAGGAGGAATGGCTGAATGAAAGAAGGATACCATAATTTTGTACATACACACACATGTGTATATATGTGTGTGCATGTTTCCAATTACCAGAAGAATGTGTATTTATTTCTTCTTATAATTAATGACAAGCAAGCTAAAATTAAGTTTTGCCATTAAGAGTGTATATGAGAGAGAAATAAACACCTCCACTGTATTCCTTAGTCCTTTGATTTCCTGACTCTATCCATACCAGCATTACTTTAACTGTTTAAACCAACTGTTCTATGTCACTTTATGTTGCTCTATGAGAAGATGGATGGTTCCTAAATACATTAGAAAGCACCAGATGATATTAGGCACTTCTAAAGATGCTATAAGCTTGCAAAAATACTGAACCCCTAGTCTGATCTAGTCTCTAATCAAACCAAATAAATAAGATGTTATGGATTCCCCAGGCTGTAATTACTTTGATATCATCACCTGAATTACAGTTTATTCATAGATAACAAAGATACATAGATGCCCAGAATATTTTTCCCTTTCAAGAAAAGTGGTGTTATAGAGAACACAGAAAATTAGTAAGGAATAGTAAACAAAAGAAATGAAAAGCAGATAAAGGCAAAAGAAACTATTACCATGAGTAGCAATTTACACTAATATCATTCTCCATACTTAATCCTTGCAATCTATTCTTGTTTCTGCTGTACCCATACTTGCTTCATAGATTATCTTTCATTCTTTAACATTCTCACCCATCTTTTTGAGGATCTCACTAACACCATTCAAACCACACTTTCTCCATTTTACTTTTCTTCTCAATCTATTCATTCATTCATTCATTCATTCTTCTTTCTTATATTTGTTTTGTTATTCAGTTTTCATTCATTCTCTTTACTTGACCAAATCACTTCAACGTACTGGTCATTTTTATATGCAATCCACCTTCATTCAGCATCCATTTATTTTTGAGTATTTTTTCTTATTTTACCCATGCATATATCTTAAGTATCCCATTCACATTCCATTCAATTTTTTTATATATATTTCTCTTGATATATCCAATTCTCACAAACTGGCCAGAAGCATTTTTTGACATGGTATGTTTACTTTTTTTTAACTAACATTTATTCATTCCTTTCAATAGTCATGCCATCCACTATCCTTCTGTTAGCATTTATATATCCTAAACATTCTCCATCCATTTCTCCATCTTTGATAAACATTCTACCATACATTCATCTGTTTCCTCTAGTTTTTGATCATTTATATATAACTTAAAACTATTCATTTTATTTCTCCTATCAAAAACAATACCTTGGTTTTGTTAACACCAATTATAAATATTCATTATATTAACACCCACTACAAATAATTTGGTTTCACTGTCAATAGCACATCAACTACACATAAAACTTCATTCATGTCCCCTATTAACATCCCTCTACCTCTTCATCTACCATAAATATATCTTACACTTTTATCCATAAATGCATAAAAACACCAAGAGGGATACTACATACTGTATCCTTTTTTACTCTATCCATAATGCCAAAACATTTGCTAAGCATTTCACTTTTTCTCACACAAGCTTTACTTCAATCATATGTCATCTTCATAAGATTGGCTGAGCATAAACCATGATTTGGGGAAAAATGATGTAATTTACACAAGTTGCTAAACAAAAAACTGAAGCCAAATACAGTAAGACACATTTTGGCTCACCACCCTATGACAATAAGGACAGTGTCAGTTAACATAGCAGCACATAAGGACATAGAAAAATTCCATACTCAAATTAGCTTCTTTTTAATTTAGCCAACTTATTTCATTGAGTCTTACACAAAATTCCCTAGTTTTTCTGCCTTTTGTTAAAGCACTGGAATGTTTTGACTGCATATTCTGCCTCTGGCTCTTTTTATTTTCATCTGTTTTTTCCAAATCCTGACTACATCAACCTTTTGATCCTTAATTGCCAGAATATGCATAGTTTGTTCCAGAAAAATGGGTCTAGGATCTGGCAAAAAAAATTTCATCTATGCACAGAAGAGAATAGAAGAATACATTTAAAAGTGTGATTATTTTGTAATCCCTTTATAATAATCTGACAGGAAGAGCCTTACTGAGAATTAATCACATGAGCCTTAAAATATAGCACATTAGGAGAGTTCCCATTCTGTTCAAGTTTGTCACCTGTCTATGAGGACTATTTTATCCACTCAAGAAGCAATTACTGCTTTCCAAACTTTGACAAGGAATTCTCTGAACAATGACAATTCCAGCACACTTTGATTTATTTCCTGAAGACAATACATTTTGGAATAAATAGCAAACATTGCATCTTAATGGATATTTCTAATTAAAGAGAAAGTATTGATCTTGTTGGTGAACACATGTTAAAAGCAAAATACATATAATTGGTTTCTCTCCTGACTTCTGGGAAATTTGAGTTTGGATATAGCCAAGCAAATAATTAGGCAATAGTTTAAAGACAGTGTTACAAAATGAACATATCACAAAGATACCAAAATATTAAGAGAAATAAAGACTAATACCTGTAATATATTTATATTGTCTTAGAATAGAAAAGGGATATGAGAAGACAAAATATTATATTGACAGTACATTAAAAAGTAGCAACAAAACAGATAATAACAAACCTCGCAACAGCTAACAGCAGGCAAGAGACAGAGGTGCTAACTCTTGCTGCACAAGACCAAACATTAAAAATAAATGCATACAAAGCCACAATTGGGAAGAAAGCAACAACAGCAAATGCCGCCTCTGCAAATAAGTTGAAGAAACAGAAGAGTACTTGGTTAGCGGCTGCAAGAAGATCAGACTGACTACAAACGATGGCATTACAAAGTAGCATCAATTGCAAGATGCCACTTGCCTGAAAGCAAGAACTGATGGGACCACAATGAAGTAAGCCAACGTGCTCTTGGAATTTAGAATTCAAATAAACATATGCCATGCCACAGTCCAGACTTGATAAGACAGACCAAAAAAATCTGGATAGTGGACATGACAGTACCTGGAGACAACAGAAGAGAAGAGAAAGAACTGGAGAAGATAACAAAATAGAAACACCTGCAAATAGAAATAGAACAACTGTGACAAAAGGAGGCAAATGTAACACTAATAGTTGTAAGCGTCTTGGGTATAATCCCAATATAACTGGAGTACCACTTGAACACCTTTGGCATTGATAAATTCACCTTCAGTCAATTGTAAAAGGCAGCTTTACTCAGGACAGCTTGATAATTTTAACACTATAAAATGTCAACATCTGCCTATGCTATGCTAGGTTCTTGGGAAGGACTCGATAGGTGGATAAAAATGCTAAATCCAGTCTGAATAACAAGTTGACTGTGCAACGAACCATAATAATAATCTTTCCTTCTTGGGTTGCGTGGTTGCCAGTTATTCTACAGTTTTCTTCATCATACTGATATCAGGCCACAGATGTTTGCAAAACACTAAGAGAAAGACAAGCTGTGCAACCAATGGACTATAAATGATGAAGTCTTTGTTGAGAACAGAATGCCTTGCAGAGCGGGTGCATTGTCTAACAAACAAAGCTTGCGTTAATACTGCTGAAAGCTGTTCATCCATCAAGAAATCAGTGGACATAAACACCCACCATAAGTACTGCAGTTACAAATGGGAAAAAGTGCTTTATCCATCTACTTGGAAGGTCAGATATTGTCAATGGCTGCATTAATGCTTATTTATCTGAATAAACATAACAAGAAATTAGTTTAGTGTTTAAATTTGAAATTAGTAGACACAATTTAGTTTTGCATTTTTTTTTACTTCAGGAAGACACTGCAAATCTTACTTTTCAAATATTTTGTATGTAGCTAATAAACATTAGGTGACCTATTTTCATTTTTATAATAGCTTTGTAATATTAAAAAGATAATTTTTATGGGTTGTTTTATGTTGTTATTTAATTATTCTAAGCCTTCTGCATAGGTGATATAAAATTGATTTTAATAAAATTAAAACTTACCAAACTAGTAGTTTTATGATATGACATGCCACTGAAATAATATATAAAGTCATATTTTAAAAAAATAAATAAAACAAAACTGCAGTAATGAACATAGGTAATTCTTCACAATCAGAATGTGAAGAGAGTAAATGTTTTTGTCAATTAATCCTAAAATCATGCAGACTGAAAACTCTCCTTTTTTTTTTAAAAAAAAAAAAAAGGAAAATGTGATTTACCCCGGCAAGGTGACAGGATATCTTTAGGATCAATTGACTTGAAAAGTTTCTGAGAAAAGTTTTCATTTGAGAATACTATATATTCTCAAACAGTAGCCAGAATAATTATAAAAATTATATCATTTATAATATGTAATTTATAATTTGTATTATATATTATAAATTATATTTTATAATTGAGGCATAATTTGCATAGTATCTGTTGATCTTATTTAAATATATTGATACAAATGACATGTTTTATATCATTTGTTTAACCGACATTATACATAGTACAAATTACCAAAAATAAGGCAATTTTAATGAGAGGCTGTGTTTTTAGATACCTTGATACCGACTGCTTGGATGCAACATGCCCAGTATTTAGAGTGGTTATTGGACATATATTGTACTCATTGGATTCAATGACTGACAAATAGGGCTCCGTTAGACATGTCTAATAAACAGTTAGATTATACAGACGTTTTGATAGCTGGAACTAAATAAGATTAAGAATAGCTCATTATGAAAGTAAAATAGAAAGTGAAAAGTATAAGTTAAATATATACTACATATGCTAGTCTCCGTTGAGGTAAGCAACTTGATGCAAATCATAGAACAGGTATAAGAAATAACATGCAAAAGAAAATGAGAGAGAAAAAAAGGACAGCTAGGTTTAATTTACTCCAACACTACTTATTACTGCCTATCCCACATCTTTTTACATCTACATTCTGGGTTCCACAACATCCACATATTAATAGATATTGTGCAATTCGTTTTTATTTTCTCAGCTCTTTCCTTTTGAAGATCTAGACCTACTCTCTATCTCTTTCTGTTCTCCGTTAGACAAAGAGTTTACATTCTTCCTCCTCTCTTGCTTTTATCTCCTCAATCAAAGGCGTCTTTCCCTCCCTTTTTTCCCATTGGATGGTCTCCTGTCCAATCAAAATTTCACAATTCGATATCCCTGTCAAATTCAGCTCCTTCGCTTCGCCTCACCTTTTGTTCTGCGTGGCAGAACTGAGTAAAATTCGCGCTCGTTCTGCCCGAATAGTAATAATTAAAACAAGGCAGCGCCCTCCGTTCTTCACGCGTCCAATGTGGTGGTGGCTGAAGGCGTGGGGTCGGCTGCCAGAAACGGCGTTTGGGCGGGATTATTCGTGGCAGCCCAGAGCAGGGCTCCCGCGCTCGACGGGGCTTCAGAAATACCAGGCCTCGTTTCCATGGGAACAGGATCCCTCCGTAAGGAAACCGCTCGTGCCCTGCCGTTGGAATCACGCAAAGGAGGCTGAGGGAGAACTTGGCTTCCTAGGCATAGTCGAAAGCTACTTCGACCGGGCGGTACGTGTGGTTGAAAATGAGCTCGTAAAGCGGCTTCGCACTCCCAAGGACGAGAATGAGCGAGTGCTGCGGGTTCGCGGGGTCCTGGACGCAATCCGGAGCTGCGGCCACGTCCTGGAGGTGGCCTTCCCCGTTCGTAAAGACAGTGGCTGTTGGGAGTTGATCAAGGGCTGCCGTGCCCAACACAGCCAGCACCGTATGCCATGCAAAGGAGGTGAGCCTGAAGAGGCCTCCTCTCCTGTACTGTAAATTTAAGCAAACAATAAAAACCGTTAATTTGTCCTTTCACAGCAAGTGTAGATATTCAAAAGCAATAACTGATGTTGAAGATATTAACACTTATTGGGTAAACATGCACAGGATTGCAGCTATTGGTTGTGTTGATTGGACTTCGATCTGATTGACTGAACTGTGGTTTCAATATTGGTCTATCTATGGTATTCTACACCACACAATCATTATGGGTTGGCAACAGTAAATTTAAAATAATAATGGACTAGTTTATGGTTCATTCTTGTGCAAATCTATGCATAGAATTAGATGCATTAAAAGTTAAGTTGTCAGCTTGAGCAGATGAAAGACTTCAGATAACAAATCCCAAAATAAATTGGTGTTTAATATATTAATTGATCACATCTTTAGAATTTGTTAAAAGTAAACATAGCCATCTGGCTATCCAAACAAAAGTGGGACTGCAAAAACAGATTGCTTAACACCTGACAATCTACTGCATGACTAGTGAACCTGCGTTCTAAGAAAAGAAGGTTTATAAACATGTTGGAAACAGTTGCAAGATGATACAAAAGTAGATATCTGGCTATTTTAAGATCTGTCTACTTGTAGTTACCAATCCCTGCTGTTTAAGGAAGCTTAGTGTTCAGAGTTAAACAGTATACAACACATGTGGTAAACTGCCTGCTTTCTAGCAACCCGCAGTTGGTAGATGGTAGGTTGTAAAAATCCAGAGTAACTCCAAGTAAGATTTTATCTATCATTTGGTAAGCAGCAAAGAAATGGTTGAATTACTCTTTACTATTAGTGATCCAGAGTTTTTCAGCTGAGATCTGGTACCTCTAAATACAAACAATGGGTTTTCTGTGGTATTAAAAATAGAACTTTGAAAAATGGTGTGCACTTTGCTGCTTTCCATTCATTAATGCTGCCATCTAGCTTAATAAAATGGTACTGCTATCTGCTCAATTGATTTTTTCTTCTTTTTTTGACTATTAATATCTAGAGGGGTTTTAAAAACATATTAGAAATATATATTTTGAATATGGTCCTAAAATTATGAATTGTTTTAGAAACACTGACAGTTTTTTTCAAATATAAACATTTGGAAGTCATGGAAAACGCTTAGGTATTTAGAGGAAGTTGAAAAATATATAACACAACAAACAAAAAAATTGTATTTCAATGTCTTAATGATTGACAAATGATGACATATTTGTGTTTGTTTTTTTTTTTAAAGAAAAATAAAAAAGTTCTCTCTCTTATATGAAAAATATATAAAACTCTTTCCTATTGATCTTAATCTGGAGCAATGACAATTAGACTCAATCATAGTTTGGCTTGTAAAGTGTTTATCATGATGTGAGTATACTTTTCACAGTTGACTAACAGAGTTTTCTATAGATACATATCAAAGTGTAATTCAAGCTGAGTTCATCTTCCCTCTTTTCCACAATTATCTACCAATATGTAACTTTTCCTCTCATTAACAAAATATGGAAATTAAGAAAACAAAATGCATCGTACTAACACAACTCTAAACAGGGAACTTTGTATGATTGAGGCTGGCACAAATAAAGGATCCATGTAAAAACCTCATCAAAGAGTCTTTGATACAAAGTCTGTAGCATTTTCAAACATTTATTACTAGAGCTCACAAAAATAATAAAGTGTGTTTGCAATGGATATAGATGTTCAATATACATGGATATATATTTGTTTTTTTCTTTCTCCAGGATTTCGATATAGCAAATCAGTTAATTCTGATGAAGTAAAAGCTTTGGCAGCTTTGATGACATACAAGTGTGCAGTAGTAGGTAAGTTAGCACTGTATGAGTAAATATTAAGGATAGGAAGAGCAGACTTGGAAGTCAGTATGTTCAAAATTCACTACATTTGAGACAGACTATTTAACACTTGCAGTGGGGACCTTCACAAAGATTTGTGGTCGAATAGAAACAATTGCATTCCCATATGCTAATGCTAGCTACTGTATATACTCGAGTATAAGCCTAGTTTTTCAGCCCACTTTTTGGGCTGAAAAAAGCCGCCTCGGCTTATACTCGAGTCAGTGAAAAATTTGCCCGAAATGGAGGAGAAAAAGGGGCGGGGCCATGCCGCTGGGTGACACTCGTGAATGGCCCAGTGCCCCTGTGAGTTTCCCCTCCCTCTGTGTCAGTTTGCTGCGCAGCGCGCACCGCACCATCCCCCCTCCTCACGTTCTAATGTAATGCAGGGCTGTCTTACGATTCCCCTTCCTCCCCCTCCTGCCGCTCTGCAACGATGTCCCACCTCCTCCTTGTTATGGCAAGCAGCCACATAGCGATGTCCCACCTCCTCTGGTACAGTGATCCAATGATAGGAATCACTGTGCCGTGTGTCATAGGAGGCGGGACATCGCTCCCGCGGCTGCACGGGACATCATCATCACAGCGGGACATCAGCATCATGAGGTGAGTGAAGTATTTCATTGAATACACCGCTAGTTTACTGTTTTTCTTTGAAATAAATATTCAAAAACATTATTGGTATCTATTTTTATTTTTGAAATTTACCGGTAGCTGCTGCATTTCCCACCCTAGGCTTATACTCGAGTCAATAACTTTTCCAGTTTTTTTGTGGTAAAATTAGGTGCCTCGGCTTATATTCGGGTCGGCCTATACTCGAGTATATACGGTAAATATTTTGGAGAATCTGTTTTGTCCTCCTACAATAAAAATGTTGTCAAGTTAATAGCATTGAACATATTTTGTTATTCTTTTTGTCAATATACATTATTGTTACTATAAAGGTGGTCCTCAAATTACAACACTTCATTTAGTGACATTTAAAGTTACAACGGCACTGAAAAAGTGACTGGCAACAGTTTTTCACACTTCACGACCATTACAGATCCCTAGTGTCACATGATCAAAATGCAGATGTTTGGCAACTGACTCGTATTTAGGACGATTGCAGTGTCTCAGGTTCCTGTGATTATCTTTTCTAACTTTCTGACAAGCAAAGTCAGTGAGGAAGCCAGATTCCTTTAACTTAACTACTGCAGTGATTTACTTAACAATTCTTGCAAGAAAAGTGGGGGAAATTCACTTAACAACTATCTCACTTAGCAACAGAAATTTTGGGCTCAGTTGTGGTTGTAAATTGAGGACTATCTATATTTACAATATGCCAACTAGGGAGCAACATTTAACTGACTATGGATCTCAGAATACTTAAATAGAGTCAAATCTGTTTAGTATTTGGGTGAGAAACTACGAAAAAGTTCCAGAGCTGCAGTTTATATTATTATAAACTACTATCCTAGAAGAAAGTAAAAGGCTTCAAAATATATTTTTATCAGTATTTTATGTGAATATAATGTTTGCTTGACTTCAGAGAAAATTAAATTACACCTCAAGTTAAGTATTTATGTAAAAAAGTTTGTTGAATAGGTCAAATGTTCAGATATTTATTATGAATGTATTTAACATGTTTAAATGTTTTACTTGCTTTTTTCTAAGAAAAGAAAAACTTTTGAATTATAAGGCAATACTCTCTCAACAGTTCTTAAAAGTTGTATTCGTATTAGATTTTTGTGGCTGGATAAGGAATGAAAATATAAGATGCTAATTTGTTGGTAATGGTGTATTTCAGATGTTCCTTTTGGCGGGTCAAAGGCTGGTGTGGCTATTGAGCCAAAGAATTATTCAGTAAGTATAGGTTCTTCCTCTACTTACAGGGCATACTGACTTGCACTTTAAAAAAAAATCAAATAACTTTATTAAGAATAACAACTTATACAAACTACAAAGACATAAAGAAAAAGGCAATAAAGAAAAATGTAAAAAAGGAAAAAAGGAGAAAAAGAAGCAAGTTACCTCTTCATCCCTGCAAATAAAAACAATTTCAATAGTTTATCGCCAACTCTTTAACACAAGATATTCTATCTTCACCCCATGACTTATTTCTTAACTAGAAAACAAAATTTAAAAGCCTTGTTATTCATTCTTTGTCAGCAAAAGTCCAGAAAGAGAAACCAGTTGTATCTAATTTTCTATTTCAGCCTTAATCAAATAAAGCTTAATTGAGTTTTGTGTCCTTAAAAGTCTGCTTCATGAGTATGAGTTTGATGGTATCCCTCAATTCCCAGAACTCAATTGAAAAGTGATTTGCAAAACAACAGTTCTTGCAGTCTGCTCAAAAAGAGCAGCTGTCGGGGGCTATGTGGGTTATCTCAATGATCTCTCTGCTTCTGAGAATTTTTGCCAGTCCAGCCACAAATTTCCTTGTAAATGCAGACCTGCTACCAGCAGGATATGAATTTGCCATGCCCTCGTCCCAAAGTCTCATGACATACTCTAATTTTGAGAATGAATTAGTGTGTTATAGAATTTGAATCAATGTCATATCAGACAATGCACTGTAAAAATGAAAGGGGAAGACCAAATCTTAATTATTCGGTATAAAATAAGAAAACTTGAATCCTTTAGAAACTTATTTATCAACACCAAAGGTGATGCTGGATGGCAAACAGGAATTAATATGAACAATAAATAAAAACAAAAATATGTACAATATAAAAACTCTTATTAATAAATTATTATTAACAAAATAATAATAAAGCAAAAATGTTCACCTCTACAATGGAGTCATGTGAGCTGGACCTTGAAGCCTCAGTCCTGACAACATGCCTACGTAGTCTGCCAGATCTAGTGGGGTGGGCTGATGTAACCGTGAAGAAATGGTCCCTTAGATAATCCAGTCCCAAGTCATGAAATAAAGTATAAAACCAGTACCTTGAATTGGACCCAGAAGCAAACTGGCAACCAATGCAGCTCGCAGACAGAGTTGTAACACATGCTGGTCTAAAAGTGCACATTACTGCGCATGGCATGGCATTTTGTACCACTGAAGCTTATGGATACGCTTCAAGGGCAGCCATATATGAAATGCATTGAAGTAGTCTGGAGGTGACCAGGGCATGAATGATGTAAATAGGATTTACCAATCCAGGAATGGCTACAACTAGCACATCAGATGAAGCTGTGCAAAGGCCCTCCTATCCCTAACTGCCACCTGCTCCTTGAGCCGGAGTTGTTAGCCTAGGGATGATGATTGTTTGGGGGAGGGTAGTGCAATCCCATCCAGCCCCAAAGATGATGAAGTTCTGTAATCAATGAGCCCCACTACCCAAAGCCACTCAGTCTTACCAGGATTCAGCTGAAACCTGTTGTTCCTCATCCAGACCCAAATGGCCCAGACACCGAGATAAGATATTAATGGCATCACTTAAATCTCCAGGGGTAGAGATATATGATTACCTCATCCCATGGCTGTGAATGAGCACCTTGGAGAAAATATTAAACCATGTGGCAACCCAGATAGTAGAGGCCAGGAGTGGGACCTCTCTTTCCCAACTAATACTAACTGGAATGACCCTGAAGGAAAAACACAAACCAACACATTACTGTATTCACCCTGCCCCCGATCATTTAAGCTGGATTTATATTAATTTTTTACGATATATAAAAAGAATTTTTAAATAATTGCCTGTTAAGGCAAAGTACTGATGTTGAAAGATGTTTGTCTTGTAGGATTCAGTTTATTCCTGAAAAAAAAATTGTAATGTAGATGTCATAGGTTTTAGTCACAATTATCCTTTTGGCATCCCTGACAGAGCCTATAATAATAACTGAATGTTGATATACTTATACAGAAAAATGAACTGGAGCAAATAACAAGAAAGTTCACATTGGAATTGGCCAAGAAAGGTTTTTTAGGTGAGTTCATTTTTGGAAAAAAAAAGTCATTGTTTCACAAGCTGCCCAAATATTATAAGAGGTTAAGAGATCATTCTCCAATCTATTGTCCTCTTATTATAGCAATAGCACTTAGACTTATATACTGCTTTACAGTGCTTTACAGCCCTCTCTAAGCAGTCAGCATATTGTCCCCAACAATTCAGGTCCTCATTTTGCCCACCTCAGGAGGATGGAAGACTGAGTTAACCTTGAGCCTGATGAGATTTGAACTGCCAAACTGCAGGCCACAGGCCGGCAGCATTATGTCTTATTATATTGAATGAGAGGACCCAGCATATAGTTATAAAAATATGGGCTAGAATAATGCCTGCCATCTCTTTATGGATATATGGTAACGACTGGCTTGAATTGACATTAAAATCTGATAATTTTATTCTTTAATTAGCACTGTATCATTATTTTGACAAGGATAGAAAAAGAATCAAATTTTGCAGAATTCTACTCCTTGTTAATATCTATTTTTCATTATTAAGGAAAATATGGTATTTTCCAGCATTATTGCCTAATTTTAAAGAGTCTTAATGACCCCAAGAGCAGCATGGTGGCCTAGAGGTGAAGGCACTCGCCTTTCATTTGGAAGAAGGTTGAGAGTTCAGTCATAGCAGGGGCAGATGTTTCTCTATCAGGAAGGAAAGAGAAAATGTGTATGCATTCTGAATAGGCATCAGGAACAGCATTTGGCTAGTAAATACTCAGCTCTACTCAGTCGCCCTGACTCACCCTGAATAAAGTGATTACAGGGTCATAAAAAGAAAAAAAAACTTTATTGCTTAGTTTTCTTGATTATCTTACCTCCTTTCTTTAAACATTTTCAGAGAGTAACATGAAAATACAGCCATATCTTGTTTTTAATGGGGTCTATTTTTTCCAGTCATTCAACCTTTTTCTGCTTACAATTTTTCTTCTTCTTTCTATTCTGGTGCAGAGTGTACTTTCAATTGCACCTCTCTTTATTTTTGGTTCCATAATGATTATCACTGTGATGAGCATATTTGGAGTACTTTTTTTAAAATAAAGAAACAATTTTGCTACTATGGCATTTCTAGATCTTAGGATTTGGGATCAAGATCTGTACCTACTAGTTCTGTTTTATTGCAACACTGCACTGCCTAATAACTAAAAATATAAATGTCAGTTGGGGTATAACATTTACTGAACAAAGTTGAAATGTGACTGAATAACATTTTAGTTGGCTAAGGATGTATTTTAAGTATTCTATTTATCTCTAATTCTTCTCAGTTAACAAGTGTGCAATCTTATAGCCTTTTGCTTAGAAATATATTCATTTGAGTGGGTCTTCTAACATGCTCAGATTAGATTTATGCAGATAATACAATTTAGACTATTTTATACAAATTTTGTTAGTCCATTTCATATGTTCAATTCTCCTTTTCCAACCTTTAGTAAAAGTAATAAAACTGCCATCCATTATTTACTGAACTTAGTACTACAGTATTGAATAAACATACATAGGATTGCATAGAAAATGCATAAATTAAACATATGTTCAATTTTATACATTTGTTTGTACACACACATATACACAATTGATTGATGAATTCTGGCAACATTTGTGATTTGTGCTAGAAGAGACCAGTAAAAAAAAATTGACTGCTGTACCTTTTTTTAATATGAGCAGGTCCTGGAATTGATGTAGCTGCTCCTGATATAAACACAGGAGAAAGGGAGATGTCCTGGATTGCTGATACATATGCCTGTACACTTGGACACAAGGTAAATTAATTCTTTGTGCAAAAAGCTTGTGGTCTAAATAACCTTGCAGCTTGCTTACTTCTCTGAAGATTTGGTTTAAAGGGAAGCTATAGGTTTGGCTGTATTACATTATTTCAAGTTTATTCTCTTTTTAAGTGGTAACTACACATATTTCAGGAAATGACACAGTTCTCAGCTTTCTGGTCTTGGGAAAATAAATATTTAGTTGGCATAGTTATATACTGTTTCATATTGATGTTTGCAGGATATCAACTCATATGCCTGTGTGACTGGGAAGCCCATAAGTCAGGGAGGAATCCATGGGCGCATATCAGCCACAGGCCGTGGAATTCTATATGGAATTGAAAACTATATCAACAATTCAACATATATGGATCTTATTGGCCTTAAAACTGGTTTCCCTGGTAAAACATTTGTTTTGCAGGTAAATATAGTATTTAGGTTCAGTGGCATAGATATAATCTCATTCTTACAGGTTACTGTTTGCAAGTCCATCCTTCCAAATTGGGGCTGATACTGCATTTCAAAAGTAATAGCATAGGCTAATTGGACTCAAATTGAGCTGGGATATTTGATTGTATTTATTAAAACAGTCTTGTAAAAAATGGAGTTTGATTTTTTTCCAGATTTTAGATAATTTGTTTATATATAGCTACATATTATGTACAGTATCATATATATCACTTATTATGGTCACAAGCATTTTTTGATGAGATTCATTATATGTGCATACACATGCATGCACAACATGGTGCTATTATCCTAAATTTATCTGCTGAACATCTCTTCATTGAAAGTTGTGGGCCATTATTTATCATGCTTATCAGGTGCAAGTTGTTGGATAGAAGTTAGGGCTGAGAGAGAAAATGACTGTCACAAGGCCACCCAATTGGCTTCCATATCCAAGAGAGGAGTGGATTGATTGATTGATTGATTGATTGATTGACTGATTTATTTGCCTACCTATCATGTTTCCCTGAAAATAAGACAGGGTCTTATTTTCTTTTGATACCCCTGCCAAATAAGCACTTGGCCTTATTTTGAGGGAGGGCTTATTATTTTTGAAGTGCAGGAGGTGGTGAGCGTGGTCACCTCATGGCTGCTGCTGTGTTGCAATATTTTGGGGAGGTCTTATTATCTGGGGAGGTCTTATTTTCAGAGAAACAGGGTATATTTGAAAAGAAAACAGTGAGACTGAGAGTAATTGATCTGTTATGGAGGGAGGGAAGGCGGGAGGGAAGAAGGAAGGGAAGAGGGAAGGAAGGAAGGAAGGACAGACCTGGGATATTTGGAAGTGGAGAGTGTTGGAGGGACGTGCCAAAGGTTTGGGACATTAACAAAGGAGAGGGAGAGAGGGAAGACACTGAGAATATCTAAGGTTAGGCAGACTTATTGAATCTAATCTGTACAAGTAGTAATCACACTTATTCAGTGATTAAATTTTATAAAGGCACTGAATAAGAGATACTTACAATAGGTTTTATAATTACAACTATCACAGCCTCCCTACAGTCATGTGATCACAATTTGGTAAGTTGGCAACTGGAATCTCCAATATTAATCATAAATTGTGGGATGCTGCCACATAATGATAGCAACTGTGACTGCCCAGACTGCCATCATAAACCAATCCCTTCATCATCTTAGCCACTGTTCTGTGAATTCTTTCTTCAACTTCTTTCTTGTAAAGTATTGTCTGGTTCAGTCTGACCTCTCAAGGATAAATTAGAAATACTCAATTATTTTCTGATCTCAGTATTTTATAACTTTATTGATCTCCAAGGTCCCTTCCAACTATGCTATTGTATTTATATTATAAATAGCAATTATAAGAATGTAAAGTGCTACTAGATTCCTGCTGTTTTGCACCTATGCATCTGGTTCTTTTTACCTAAGTGCACAACCCTTTATTTCTTGTGCTTGAATGACATTTTTGAAAAATAGAGGCCAGAGTTCAAGTTTAATATTAGCATTTTGAACCTTGAAGTTGTCATCTGAGATGTTAGCAGCTTTTTCTAGCTTTGCATCATCTGTAAATTTGCTGAACCTCTATTCTATCCCCTCATCTAGGTCATTTATGAAAATTTTCAAGAGCACTGGACAGATTATGGATAGTCAGATTAGTGAGATATGCTGCCCTGGCTGTTCTTTGGAAAGAGAGAGACGTAGTGCATGTCAGCTTTGGCCTTTTCTTTTTTCTCAGCCAGCAGTGCTGATGCCTTTAATATTTTGCCTATTTGTCATCTACTTTCCAGCAGAACAACGTCTACATAAAGTAGTCTCATTTTTTTCTATATATGGACCACAACATCTGAAACACATTGCAGTTTGAGCATAGCCTATAAAAATACCTGTTCATGGAGCCATTCAGAATAGAAAGTATTCACACCTCTATTGAATTTCTGTTGAAGTAAATTGTTACCATCTGCTTTAAGCTGCTATAAGCTTCCATATGGCCATATAATTGTTTAGGACTTATTTCTGGCAATTTGCTCAACTCCTATCATAGTGCATCTCCGTCTTTAGATAGAGATAGATTAGTAAAATCATTCTGTAAGCTAACAAGATTTGGCTCTTAAAATGTAATCAACTAAAGATTTCACAGCACAATTCATCTAAGCTAGAAGCTCTACCATGGAACAGGTATTTTTTGTTCTTTTCAATCCACTGAAATGTAAAAAGACTTCAACAGAATGAAATCAAATTTGATATGATGGGAGAAATTAGCAAAAGAAAGATTAAATAGTCAAAATATGTATAGGAACTGCAAAAAATAAAAAAGGGGGAAAAAGGAAAAAATCTTCCAACATTTTTCAATGGGAAACAGTCAGACAGTGTTTGGAATCCCTCTGATGCCTCAATTTTAAATCCCTTTTTCTTTTCCAGTTCAGTTTTGTAACTCAGAGTGGAGCTTATGTAGACTACATTACTCCATATAAATTGGTGCACATTTAGCTCACACTATGAAGGGAAAGCAGAAAAACATATTGCATAGACAGCATGTGCGCACATATACTTCTGTTTAACCTGGGGGTAGGGTTGGTGTGCTTCGCCCCCCCCCCTTCCCCAACTTTACTGCATTAAGAGAAAAACATGGACATCTCAAAAGGTAATTACTAATAAAGATGTTAAAGGACTTCCAAAAACCGTGATTTGCATTCTTTTCTTACCTTTCTTATAGTACAATTATATAACATCATATTTATAAACTTGTTGAATTTGTTGGTAACTTCAATATATTAACTCCAATCTTTTTGTTATAGAGCATCAAATTAGGCAATTTTTAAACTATAGTGCTAATCTAGAAATGTATGACCAAATCAAAAGTTTAACTCTAAATGGTATCCAGAATTGCTCACTATGAAAGCGGGGGGGGGGGGGGACGGGGACGACCAGCAGTGATATTTATCATCACGTACAGTTCTCAGCTAAAGTATCAGAGAGTAGAATTCATCCTGAAAAGATAATTTTCTTTTCTACTGTACTGCTTGGAGGTATTTCACTTCTAATATGATGCAGCTACTGACCAGCAACTAGGGATCTCATAAAGAGATCATAAACCCTAAACAAAGCCTATGTGATATTCTATCAGGGTACTTACATTGTACAGAATAAGAAAAATTCTTCTCATGTATATTTTTACATTACTTTAGTTATACTTTTTTATCATTGATGGCTAG
Source organism: Thamnophis elegans (assembly GCF_009769535.1). Classification (NCBI taxonomy): domain Eukaryota; kingdom Metazoa; phylum Chordata; class Lepidosauria; order Squamata; family Natricidae; genus Thamnophis; species Thamnophis elegans. Next base: position 97,649,986 of record NC_045542.1, read on the forward strand.
AGAGCAATCACAGCCTGCACTGATTGGATAAATTAGTTTGGATTTGGGATGTGTTAGCATTATGAACAGTGCCATCATATGTCTATTGCTTCCTTTTATATTACTTGAATTTTGGGCCTCACTTGTTTAAGAAAAGGAAGATTCTGAGTATTCAGAATATCTGTTTGATTTGGTGATGCTATATCCCTGACAAAAAAAGGCCATGATCTATGAAAATATATGGTATAATAAGATACCCAACTATAACCCTCCTACCTGTTCTCCAAAGAGCTTAAATGTTTCCTTGCCCTCCATTCTGCTTCATGCTCAGTGTGGTCTTATGAAGTAGGTTAAGCAGGCTGAAAGGGGAGTAGCTGATCAAAATATGAAATTCCATAAGTTTCATAACATCTTTTGCTTTTAACTTGAATTTTTCTCAATAGTAGGCCAGCTTTTTAATCAAGGCACTGTGACTCTTGAGGTAATAAATAATTGTCAATTTATATTAGAGCAGAATATCCTCAAAATGTTGTTTAATGGAAGCAATGTTTTACTTGGGTTGTACCTTTTTTGAGTATCAGCTCGCTCTCAGAATGGCTCTCTTGTTAATATATTTCTTCTAAAGTGGAAGTTTGCCAACCTTTCTTATGAAAGAAAAGAAAAATGTCTTTCTCCCAAAGCAATTTTTGCCTTAGGTTGGAAAACTTGGCAAGCAGGGCAAAGCTGAGGTTCTATAAGTAACTATCTCTAAGTCACCTCTATTGTAAGTTTGCTGAGCAATACCTCAATAAATGCTTCACTTACTATAATTAACTTATCAAGAAAATTAAACTTGGAAGGAAGGCCCACAAATCCTTTGGGAGTCTTTGTGGATTGTTATTCTCTTTTTGTCAAAGAAATCAAGGAGGGGCACAGATAAGTTAGTATACAAGCAGTTGCTAAAAGTGGAAGAGCTGAGTTACTGTGAGTTCTTTCCCAAAGGTGGTTTTTCAAGAGGCAACTGGACTTTCTGGTTTTTCTTTTAAGATGTTTCACTTCTCATCCAAGAAGCTTCTTCAACTCTGACTGAAGAAGCTTCTTGGATGAGAAGCAAAATGTCTTCAAAGGAAAACCAGAAAGACCAGTTGCCTCTTGAAAAACCAGCTTTGGGACAATCATGACCTGGGTGACTGAGAATCTCCATAAACATGTGAGTTCTTTCCCACCTGAATTTACTTTTTCCATTCTTGATGGTTAAATCTAAACTGGAATTCATCATATAATATGATTTAGTTGTTGATAAACAACTCTTGGTTTGAGGGGTAGCGAGATCTTACCCCTGTCATGGTCGGACCACTACCTACTGAGGCTTGACTTTCGGAGACCAAACCCCCACTGTAGGGAGGAGGAACCGATTAGGTGGTTCCACCCCAGGCGACTTATGGACCCTTTGGGCTTTCAGACGGAGCTTGGTGTTGTTCCTGATACCCTCGCCCGCAGTCCGGCGGAAACTCTGGTTGCTGCTTGGAATTCAGCAGCGGCAGGGGCTCTTAACCGGATTGCGCCTTTACGGCCGATCCGAGGCAGTGGATCCAGGAGGGCTCCTTGGTTTACTGAGGAACTCCGGGAGATGAAGCGCCGAAAGAGACGCCTAGAGCAACGATGGAGATCCAGTAAGTCTGAGTCAGACCGAGCGCTTTTAACATCCAGCATCAGAGCCTGTCTTCGGGCAATTAGGACGACCAAAAGAACACACATTGCCTCTCTGATTGCTTCCGCTGAGTCGCGCCCAGCCGCCCTGTCCAGGATAACCCGTTCCCTCCTAAATAGGAGGGATACGAGTGATCCTTTGCAGGGCAGAGCTGAGGATTACGTCCAATTCCTCACGGATAAAGTTGCTCGGCTTCGGATGGACCTGGACTCCAATTGCGCAGAGCCAGCCGAGGCACCAGGGGAGAATCTGGAAGGACATCACTGGATTGATTTCCAAGCTGTTACCCCTGAGGACGTGGACAAGGCCATGGGAGCTGTAAGTGCCTCCACATGTGTACTAGACCCGTGCCCCTCCTGGCTGGTTGCTAACAGCAGGGAGGTGACACGGGGCTGGATCCAGGCGGTTGTTACCGCCTCCCTTCGGGAGGGGTTCTTTCCCCCCGCTCTAAAGGCGGCGGTGGTGAGACCCCTTCTGAAGAAGCCATCTTTGGATCCAGCCGTCTTAAACAACTATCGTCCAGTCTCCAACCTCCCCTTTGTGGGGAAGGTTGTTGAGAAAGTGGTAACCTTTCAGCTCCGGCGGTCCTTGGAGGAAACCGATTACCTAGATCCCTTCCAGTCGGGATTTAGGCCTGGCTACAGCACGGAAACCGCTTTGGTCGCATTGATTGATGATCTCTGGAGAGCCAGGGATGGAGGTTATGCCTCCGTCCTAGTGCTCCTTGACCTCTCAGCGGCCTTCGATACCATCGACCATGGTATCCTTCTGCGACGACTGCGGGAGGTGGGGGTGGGAGGCACTGTCCTACGGTGGTTCTCCTCTTACCTCTCAGACAGGTCGCAGTTGGTGTTGGTCGGAGGGCAGAGATCGACCCCTAGGCCCCTGAATTATGGGGTGCCGCAGGGTTCGGTCCTGTCCCCCCTCCTGTTTAATATCTACATGAAGCCGCTGGGTGAGATCATTCGACGGCATGGGATAAAATACCATCAGTATGCGGACGATACGCAGCTGTATCTGTCCGGCCCGTGCCAACTCAGTGAAGCGGTTGACGTGATGTGCCAGTGCCTCGAGGCTGTTAGGGACTGTATGGGGTTTAACAAGCTTGTACTCAATCCAGATAAGACCGAGTGGCTGGTGTGTTTCCCTCCTACTAATTGGCCAAGTGTTCCATCTCTCAGGCTGGGGGGTCAAACAGTACGCCCTTCAGACAGGGTTCGCAATCTGGGAGTCCTCCTGGACCCACAGCTGACTTTTGAACACCACTTGTCGGCTGTGACCAGGGGGGCATTTGCCCAGGTTCGCCTGGTGCACCAGTTGCGTCCTTACCTGAACCGGGAGGCCCTCACAACAGTCACTCGTGCCCTTGTGACCTCTAGACTGGACTACTGCAACGTGCTCTACATGGGGCAGCCGTTGAAGAGTATTCGGAGACTTCAGCTTGTCCAGAATGCAGCCGCGCAAGCGATCGTGGGTGTACCTCGGTTCATCCACGTTACACCTATCCTCCGCGAGCTGCACTGGCTGCCTATTGGTCTCCGGATACGCTTCAAGGCGCTAGTCGTCACTTATAAAGCCCTTCATGGTATTGGACCTGGGTACTTGAGAGACCGCCTGCTGCCAATTACCTCCACTAGACCGATTAGATCCCACAGATTAGGCCTCCTCCGAATTCCATCCGCCGGCCAGTGTCGACTGGCGACTACCCGGAGGAGAGCCTTCTCTGTGGCTGCTCCGACCCTCTGGAATGAACTCCCCGTGGCGATTCAAACCCTCACCACCCTCCAGGCCTTCCACACAGCCCTTAAAACCTGGCTGTTCCGACAGGCCTGGGGCTAAAGAGCTGTCGCCCCCCTCTCGAATGGTATGATTGTTGTGTTTTAAATTATGCATTGTTATGCTTTGTTTTTTAAACTTTGTGTCTGTATCCCCCTTCCCTGGTTCGAGTTGTGAGCCGCCCTGAGTCCCCTTCAGGGGAAAAGGGCGGCATATAAATACAATAAACTGAACTGAACTGAACTGATATATTATTGGAAAGTTCTATAGTGAGTGTCATCCTTGTATTTTGCTGTTTTCTATTGGATTTTTTAAAAGTTCATTGAACAATGAATGTTTTAATGAGTGCAAAGTTCATTGAGCATTTAAATGTTACAACTAATCTAAGCATACATCCTTCTTCTACAGATAAAATAGGGGAAAAGGCAACAGGGCCTGGTTTTGTGACAACAACAAAAACATTTTTAGATTTAGATTTTTTTAAAATAATCATTTCAGCACTAGGAATTAAAGACTTTCTTTAACTAGTAGAAGCCTCCCACACAAGTTCTACATGCTGCAGTAGTATAAAGAAACAACAGTTTATGTATTTTATTTATTAGTTACAGGTAGTCCTCGACTTACAACAGTTCGCTTAGTGACCATTCAACAATACAATGGCACTGAAATGGCACAAGTTACAACAGCATTGAAACAAGTGATTTATGACCTTTTTCACACTTATGACCATTGTGTCATCCCAAGATCATGTGATCAAAATTCAGACGCTTTGCAACTGATTCGTATTTATGACAGTTGTAGCATCCTAGAGTCAGGTGATTCCCTTTTGCGACCATTTTACAAGCAAAGTCATTGGGGAAGCCAGATTCACTTAACAATTGTGTTACTAAGTCAGCAACTGCAATGATTCACAAGAACTGTGGCAAGAAAGTCGTAAAATGGGGCCAACTCACTTAAAAATTGTTTCAGTAAGTAACAGAAATGTGGGATTCAATTGTAGTCATAAGTCAAGGACCACATGTATTTAATAGATTTTTTATCCTACCTTTGTGGTTTGCTATTCCAGGTTCCCTGAAGAGTGAAGAAACTTTGCTTATGCCTGTCAGCTTTGCTTTTATTTCTCAGAGTTTTTCTCCACTACTGAATTAAAATACCATCTATCTTTGAGTCAGCACAGAATAATGCAGTAAAAAATTAACTGAATCCTATTTCCAATTCCTGTCCTTCTATTATGTTGGCTGAAAAGTTTTTCTTGATATCTGAGCATGCTACTAGTTTATAGACAGCATTATTGGTTTCCCCTCTGGCTATCACAAGTAAGCAGGAAAGACATCTACTAATTAGGGCACTACAGAAGATGAATCTCATTTTAAAAATCTATCTTTTCAGAAGTGGTTTTCTGTTCTTCCCATTTACTTGGCATCTCCCAAACTAGTTTAATATGAAAGAAAGAAACTTAAAGGGGAAAAAAAATAAAAAAGAGAAGACAGCCTCTGCCATGATGGCACAATTAACTACTGTATATACTCAAGTATAAGCCTAGTTTTTCAGCCCACTTTTTGGGCTGAAAAAAGCCGCCTCGGCTTATACTCGAGTCAGTGAAAAATTTGCCCGAAATGGAGGAGAAAAAGGGGCGGGGCCATGCCGCTGGGTGACACTCGTGAATGGCCCAGTGCCCCTGTGAGTTTCCCCTCCCTCTGTGTCAGTTTGCCACGCAGCGCGCACCGCACCATCCCCCCTCCTCACGTTCTAATGTAATGCAGGGCTGTCTTACGATTCCCCTTCCTCCCCCTCCTGCCGCTCTGCAACGATGTCCCACCTCCTCCTTGTTATGGCAAGCAGCCACATAGCGATGTCCCACCTCCTCTGGTACAGTGATCCAATGATAGGAATCACTGTGCCGTGTGTCATAGGAGGCGGGACATCGCTCCCGCGGCTGCATGGGACATCATCATCACAGCGGGACGTCAGCATCATGAGGTGAGTGAAGTATTTCATTGAATACACCGCTAGTTTACTGTTTTTCTTTGAAATAAATATTCAAAAACATTATTGGTATCTATTTTTATTTTTGAAATTTACCGGTAGCTGCTGCATTTCCCACCCTAGGCTTATACTCGAGTCAATAACTTTTCCAGTTTTTTGTGGTAAAATTGGGTGCCTCGGCTTATATTCGGGTCGGCCTATACTCGAGTATATACGGTAGGTTTGGTAGTTGCTGAATTCTGGAGAAGTTGGGGAAAATGGCAAATAAGCACTTTCTCTCGCTTTAGGGTCAATTATTGAGAAAAAGCAGGATTGCTGCACCTTAAGATAAGATATATTCTAAAAATAGTGAAAAATGCCTCTTACTCTTCCCTGTGTGAAATTGTGGTGAGCTTTACTTTCATTTAACCTGGAAAGAAATTCGGATGGAAAATGGAAGGGCTTGAGGAAGTAACAGAGGTGAAAGGAAAAATGTCAGATGGAGAAATGTCTATAGAGGTTCTCAGACATCCAGGTCATGGTTGTCTCAAATTTCTCTCCTGATGGAGAGAAATAATGGAAAAGGAGATTGGTTAGTGACAGAGAGGAAATACTTCCAAAGCATACTTCTAATTACATGTATAACTTGACTGGTGCCAAAACAATGAATGACATAGTATTACAGATTTTGTTTATCTTGTGGTATATACTGTTGGAAAATGGAGAAAATACTTTTGTACCAATACAGATGTGGTCAAAAACCAGGAACGAGATAAAGCCAATATAATGGGGATGGAGGACTGTGATTCATGTTGACAGGGCATGATTGGGTTGAAGTTAATTGAGGACCTACTGTAGATAATTTCTTTTCTGTAAATTGACAGGGAGAAATGATGCCACATGGAACAGTTCATTGGGCTTTTTTGTTTGTTAACCATCGAACTTGTAATGCCCACTGTCAATAAAACAAAGAACATTTTTAGGAAAGCTAAATAGAATAATAAAAACATATTGCAAAATAAAATGAAAAAAAATAAAGCATATTTTAAAACCTGTCATGATTGTTAAAGATGTAGTTATTCTTCAACTTGACTAATTCTGCCTGGATAAATATCTAATGCATTTCCTTTGATAGGGCAATCAATTCTTAAATGCCTGACAAGCAGTTTTTTCCCCTGAAATCCTGCCCAGAAAACTGCAGGGCTTTGTCTAGGGCAGTGGTTCTCAACCTTTTTTTGGCCATGCTCCACCTAAGCATTTCTAAAATCCTGACACTCCCCCCCTCTCCCCCAACATATAATTCTTACTTTACTCAAAAAGTGAACTGTACTCATCCAGAGGAAGCCTAAAAGAACATAAACTTGGTTTAAACAAGGTTCAAATTGCCCCCATTAAAAATCAAATTGCCCCCCTGTGAGGCATGGGCCCCAGTTGGGCAGCCATCAAGAGTCAGTGCTGCCTTAATGCCTAGTAGTTACTGCAACTGACATTTATCTTCCAGAGTTATCTGTTTACCTGGTGTCTTTTTTACAACTCCCAACATTGTTGTGTCAGATCCCACTGTCTTTATGGGGAAGTAAAAGAACAAGAAGTTGAGTAACAATGAAATAAGTTCAGTAGAGTCACCTCCAGAACTTGTAACATTAAATGTATGACTAGAGAAATGTGCCCCTCTTCTTTTGGAGGTAGGTCAGTGTTTCAAGAGGTAAATAAATGATAATGTTTATTGTTAAAAGGAAAAGAGGAAAGCTAAACATTTATTGTTAATTTTAAGTATTTATTTGGAAAATATTTAGTGATGAGTGAACTTAAAACTGAAAATATGAAATTACAGAGAAAAGTTAGAAGTATCTCCCATAGTAAAATACTGTAATGGAGTTAACAGACAACAAAAGCAAAAATCATAAAGAGACCTAAAAAGAAATTAAATTAAGTACAATAAGAAAAAGCTACCGTAATAATTTATCTAGAGAATATATCATCTTTGGAACAGATGTTACCTTTATTTCAACTTAAGCCTCAGCTGAGGAGACAAGAGTAAATCCCACTGACTTCCAGTCTATGAGAGAATGGGAGAAGAGGGCATTCTATCTATGAAGATATAGATTGGAGATGTTTACAAATGTTGGAGAGGATACCAGAATATATTGGGAATGTCTGAGTTCTGCTAGCTGTCAAGGGAACATTCACAACAGAAGCAGATCTTCCTTCTTAGTCAAGATAGTGAATGGTTGTTTTTTGCTGACTGAAAATTTGCTCTGTTTTCCCAATTTTGCTTTCACAGGGATTTGGCAATGTGGGTTTTCATTCAATGCGATACCTGCAGCGAAATGGAGCATGCTGTATATGCGTTGAAGAAGTAGATGGTGCCATCTGTAACACCGATGGAATTGATTCCAATGAACTACAACACTACAAACAAGTATGCTGAATACAAGTAGTCCTCAACTTAAAACAGTCATTTAGTGACTGTTCAAAGTTAAAATTGCATTGAAAAAAGTGACTTATGACCATTTTTCCCACTTACAACCAATGAAGCCTCCCTAAGGTCACATGATCAAAATTTGATGCTTGGCAACTGGTTCACATTTATAATGGTTGCAGTGTCCTTTTCTGACCTTCTGACAAGCAAAGTCAATGGGGAATCAAGATTCACTTAACAACCATGTCATTAATTTAACAAATGCAATGAAAGGTCATAAAATGGGCCAACTCACTTAACAAATGTTTCACTTAGCAACATAAATTTTGATCTCATTTTCGTAACTTGAGGACTACCTATACATGGAGGTACTGGTGAGTTTTTTTTCTCTAAAAATAATCCAATGCAAATAACCCCTAGCCTATTTCCAGCACAGATGGACCACTAAATATTAGCGAAAAACATTTTTTCTCTCTGTTTTTTCTCTCTTGGCTTGGCTAACTGATATTTTTATTCCAGGAACATGGCACCATTGTTGGTTTTCCAAAGGCTAAGAAACTTGAGGGCAGTGCCCTTGAGATACCTTGTGATATCCTTATTCCTGCTGCTATTGAGAAACAGCTTACAAAGGCAAACGCTCATCGTGTCCAAGCAAAGGTATTGTTTAGAGACAGTTATTTTTAATCTCATAAACATCAGTCTTGTTTCTAGTAAGAAAAAGAAAGCTGAGGCCTGATTAATTGGATGATAAAAAAATATATACAGATAGTCCTCAATTTATGATCACAATTGAGCCCAAAATTTCTGTTGCTAAGTGAAACATTTGTTATTATACAACCTTCCTTGCCACAGTTGTTAAGCAAATCACTGCAATTATTAAATTAGCAACAAGGTTGTTAATTGAATCTAATATCCCCATTGACTTTGCTTGTAAGAAGGTCACAAAAAAAGTTTATGACACTGCAACTGTCATAAATATGAGTCAGTTGCCAAGTTTCTGAATTTTAATCATGTGACCTTGGGAATGCTACAAAGATTGTAAGTGCGACAAACAGTCATAAGTCACTTTTTTCAGTGCCATTGTAACTTTAAGTGGTCACTAAATGAATTGTTGTAAATCGAGGACTACCTTTATTGATGTACTGCTCAGTGAAAAAGACAATTCCAATATGCAGTGACTAGAAAAATGAAAAATAGTAAGTTCTCTATTACAGATCAGTAATAAACTGTCTAAAATAAAACTAAGGACATTTACTTGCCCTCAGGGAAATATTTGCTGTCTGTGTATTGAGCACCATGCATTCTTCTGGTTGCTGCATTCAACTTACAACCACAACCATTTCAAACATTGCAAGAAGGGAGAAAATGATTTCAAGTTCTCTTTCTCTCTTCTAGCAGTGTTTGAGACACCTCATATTTAATTTAATTTATTTATTTGTATCTCACCCAAGGTTACCCAGCCGGCATTCATAGCTAAGGACAGTCTCAAACTCACAGTCTCTGACCTTCTAATCTGGTGCCTTAACAAGTAGACCAAACTGGCTCTGTATTTGTGTGTGTGCAATCCTCTTTTCTCCTCCTTTAAAGCACTGGAAGGAGTGGAGGCTCTTTTGGGAGCCTTTCCATTGTAATTGTAAGTCATGGTGATCATTCATTAAGCAAAACTGTCTTGCTCAACGACCCCAAAACTTATGCTACCAATTGAACCTGTCATTAACCAATAATATGGGTCATTAAGCGAATGGAGTCCCAGTGCAGGGTTGCTTCAAGAGTAGGGGATGGTAGAGGAGGCCTGGTGCAGGCCATGTGTGAGTTGGACAGTGTATTGCAGTGCAGCACAAACACTAGGAGGCTGGAAAAGAAGCTATAGCCTGGTTGGAATGGGAAGCTTCAGCCACACCAGCCACACCAGTCCAGATTTCTCCTTGCAGTGTATGACACATATATCAGGGGTGGGTTGCTGCCGGTGTTGCTGCTGGTTCGCTTTGCACATGTGCACCAAATGTGCACTGCGTGCGTATGGGCAGTTGACTGCAAATTGTTCTGCGCATGTACAGAACATGAAAAAATTAGTAAAAAACAAGCCTGCAACAGCAGCAGCGACCAGGGAACCAGTTCGGGTGTGTGGCCAGCCTGCTGCCCCTACCAGTTTGGGGACCCAGTCCCAATTTCCACTACCGGTTAACCCGAACTGGTGCAAACTGGTAGGAACCCACCTCTGACATATATGTATGTGTGTGAGTACATATGCACAACTGCCACCTCGATATAGGAACTGACCTGGCTTAGGGCAGGAATCAAACACATCAATTTGGTATCACTACACCCCTGTAAGAGACCTAATTTCAGCCCTCTTTGAAGTCCATTGACTCTTACCTGGCATGAATTTGCCTTGACAGCTAATAGATCAGATTCGTGTGTATAGATTGCATGGAATAAACTCGAAGTACTTTTGAGCTCTATCCTGACTCCTGATTTCCTGCCCCTCGCCTAAAGCCCAATACTTTAAAGAGATGAAGGAGACGTCTTTCGAGAATAGACAAACAGACAGAGGTACCTCAAACATTGCGAGAAAGAAGTTTGGAATTCTCCTTCCTTCTTGCAACGTTTGAAACATGCGTGACTCCCTCCTCTCCTCCTTTAAAGTTCTTCCCCACCATCATGTTGTCTCCAGTGGATTTTTTTCCTTTTTCTAATTGATAGCACATTGGGCAGTAGGCCAAAATCTGGCAACTGTAGACTGGTAAGATTGGTGCTCCAGTGGGGCAAGGGGCTGGGGGGGATAAATCCAATCCTGGCAATGGGGGATGGGCAAAGGCTGGGGCAAGCACTGCTGCAATAGGGAAAGCCACCAGTGGGAGGAAAGCCATTGGCAGGGATGGTTCAGTTGCTATTTCATTGTAGCTGTTGCCACCCACTTCCAGGATGGAGCCATGTCGCCAGGGACACTGTGGTGCAGCGACCTACCGTCCTTGCCTAAGATAAGAGATATCTGTTACTCCAGATGTCTTCCAAAATATGGGGATGGGGAAAAGGGTATGTGCCAGGTGGGATAGGAAGTCGGCCTGTGGGGTTAAGATTGGGGAGGAGTGAGGGGAAGATAGATGGGGTGGAGTGCTGCAGTGTCCCTGTAGTTAAATGTAAAGGCAAATGATGGCACGAATGCTGCAGTGGCAGTAACTTTGAAACTGGATAGCTTTTGGAAGGCTCCGTAGTAACTCGAACAGTTGCTAAGTGACCTGTCATATGTTGAGGATTGTGTTTAACTCTTGTAAACATGCATGAGGTAACTCGTTATGACTTGCATGATGAGAGAAAATTAGAATGTTACAGAAATGAGGGGGTCTTTAATTTTAATCCTGAGCTACAAATATTCTCCTTTAATGTAACAGACAGACATTTTTGCTTAGAAAAAAAAGTAAATGAAGAAAGATATCAAAGTGTGTAAAATCACTCATGACTAAGAAAAAATAGAGAGACATTTTTCTCATCTCAAAATATAAAGTAGAATCAGCCAACCAAACTAATTGGCAGGAGATTTAAATAAGACAAAGCACTACTTCATATCACATATAATTAAACTTTGTGTTTCAGCTGTGATAATTCTGGTTTATTCTTTTATCTTTGTCATGCCTCACAGATTATTGCTGAAGGTGCTAATGGCCCTACAACTCCAGATGCTCATGATATCTTTTTGCAGAGAAAAATCCTTGTACTACCGGTATGTCTGCAGACCTGATGGCTCCATTAATGCCCATGCTCTGCTATTTGAGCCTCTAGCTTATAGACGGTTGTTGAGCATTGTCCACCTTGTAGCACCTTGGAAAACTGGACAATCCTCTTGGAATGCAGTTAAACATAACTGAATTTTGCAGTACATTGAAAATATCCAGAGCAATCTAACAAAAGTTGAATACACAAGGCAACTTGCATTTTTTGTATGGATTTTTGAATGTTACCTTTGTTTGTATATTAATTCCTAATTTTGAATTGGTAGCAAAATGAGGTTAAAATATAAGAATATGACTTTATTTTATTACATTTATTTTTGTGTTGTAGCCTTAATGTGAACTGTAAAATTAAAACCGTGTCCAAAATGTCATAATATTGCCCTGTAGAATATAAATATTTGTAGTCCATTGGACTGAAATAAAGAATATATGCATTTAAATCCTCTAGTGTCAGGACTTAGGTAATACATTGTATTGCTCCTTTTATTACTGTAGTTCTGAATACTTTCTTTAAATAAATGAATTTCTGAATTAGCCTTTGATGGAAGTTTTATCCACTTGTCCTAACCCAGACTGGATTAATAGTAATGGTGTTTCTCAGAGAGATTTTTAGTGAAAAAATTATGTAAAAAGTTAGATGTTATATGAACTTCAAAATTTTTTACCAAATCTTTCACTGGGACTCCACAGTAATTCGCTAATATTGAGGTTGTCAGGTTCATTATTGAGTTTCACCATAGCTGGTCAAATACAGGAGTAAGTATAATCCTCACTGTGTAATAAAGTAAAGTCTTCCAAGGATAAGAATTGGAAGTAGGCATGCATCAAGAACCAGCAACTTTTTTTAGCTGAGAATATATATATGAAAATTTTGAGAAAATGTTAAGCATATTCTTATAAAATGTCTGCTGGGAACTCCTCTATTCTTCTCTTTTATGATTTTCTACATAATCTCTGCTTATTTTTATTTTTTACTAAGGTGTGTATACTTTAAAATTCAATTTTGGGTCTGCATTACATCATTTTTACTTTTGAAGTAAGCTCATGGAGTCTGTTCCTCTTAGGCATGAAAAGTAAATGGAAACTGTGTTTTGCTTTGCAGCAAATTCCCTTCCCCCCCATAAACAATTCAATTATTCAAGTAGGACTCTTATAAATGACAAGAAAGACACTAGTGCTGTATTTGGGGCCCCAAGTTCTGTGTTTAAAAGAATCTGTATTTAAAAGAACAGCATAATGTCCATGTTCATAGACAGTACAAATTATTTAGAGTAAAGAAATGTCAAACAAATTGTTCTTCAATCTGAACAGATGAGAAAATAGCAGAGGTGACTACAGAGGTACATTTACAATGATGTAATATGTGAAGATAACTAAGAAAGAGTTATTGGGGTCCTAAGAAAGAGTTCATTGAAAACTTTGCCTAAGTGTGCAATGGTTGTTTAATAAGGGAAAAAAAGATCAAATGCATCTATTTAAAGTGGAGATAGAGATAGAATAGCACAATCCCCTTGCTATGTTGTGGGCAAGATGTTTTCATTGTATTGTCCTAAAATGTGTTGCTGAAAATGTCTGTATTTGTATTTGACCAGACATTACTAAACAACATGTTGTAGGGGCTTTCCATAATTCATTTGACCTAAAATATTTTCAGTTGGTCAATCCAGGAAGTAATTTCTGTTCTAAGGACCAGTGTATATTCAGAAGTTTACAGAACTTGAAACCTACCATTTGGTACAAGTATGAATAAAACAAGAAATCTGTGACTAGTTTTTGGCTACCCAGTGACATTTGGCATTAGTTTTTTTTCCCCTGTGACTATGATATTACACTACTTCATTTGCCTCCTATTGTTTCTCCCCCTCCCCTTTTAAAAATCATCTAGTGATAATTGTTTACTTATTTAGAGACTCTGAATGGCTGACTTCCTAATATTATGATAATCTCAAATTGTTCAGTATTTTGAATCACTGTTGCTAATATAAAAGGGGAATGGGCAAATGTCTTGGCTTTTGAAGTCTGTATTATCATTCATCCACAGCACAGGAAGTAAATTTCTGTGTTGCAGCAAAGTTGGGTATTCTTTATCTTCCGCATTACAAGATAATCAATGTGTTGTAATACAGGTGCCTGAGCTCATTTTCATTGTCAGTAAGTAGAAATCAAGCAACAATGTGTTTGTTATTTTTAAATTTGTGTGTTGTTTCTTTATATGAATTTGTAACATTCTCAGAGTTCTCTTACAGAGAATTCATCAAGTGACCGAAACTATTTGTTTCTTCATGGCAGGATTTATACATAAATGCAGGTGGTGTGACAGTTTCCTTTTTTGAATGGCTGAAGAATCTCAACCATATCAGCTATGGGCGTCTTACTTTCAAATATGAGCGTGATTCTAATTATCATCTGCTGATGTCAGTGCAACAAAGCCTGGAGAGAAAATTTGGAAAAAGCTGTGGAAGTATCCCTATTATACCCACACCAGAATTTCAAGCTAGAATAGCAGTAAGTTATATATTTAACTCCCCTTCCCTTCCCTTTTGGAGCATTCTCTTAAACAAAAAATGCCTAGGGCACTGTATTTCTCATGAAGACACATGGGAATTTTCATTCCTCACAACTTTCACCAAAAAGGAAATGTTAGGTGGTTATCTAAAACCTATAGAACCAAGAATGGAAGGAACAAACATCTCTTTCTGGTAATGAGGGCATTGAATCTTCATATACGAAACCATTTGCCATCTCCTGGATCTGGTGTATAAACCCACTCCTCACCCCATCCCATTCCAATATCCAAAGAAGCCAGGAGAGGCAAGAATCCAATTTGTAGGTGGATGACATCCTAGAAAGCTCTTTATCCACTTTCTTAACAGGCATAAAAGAAGGCCTAATTACCACAGGTAATTCAACTGGGTGGCCCTTGCCCAAGACAGCATTATCTAGAACAGGGATTCCCCAACCGCTGGTCCGTGACATGCCAGCAACAGGGTCACGCAAACAAGTGAAGCCCCATCCACGGGATGCAGGCAGCACACAAAACCACACCCCTCTAGTCCACAGAAAAAAACTCCACAGAAGTGGTTCCTGGTGTCCAAAAGGTTGGGGGCCACTGATCTAGAAGAAGGTCTCTGAAACAGCCTGCCAATTCAATAAGAAAGGTTTTTGTTAAGTCTCAGGATGGCAAGTCAGCATCCATAGACTGATTTTGTTCTCACATCAATGACCTGAGATAGGTTGGAAGCAATACACTGTGATAAATAATCTAAATATTGATAGGAAAATAGAATGATATACAGTATTTTTCTTAAGTTTGTATTTTTTTCAAGGGTGCCTCAGAGAAGGATATTGTTCATTCTGGACTAGCTTTCACCATGGAACGTTCAGCCGGGGTAGGTATTTCCGGGTTGTATTTATCACTGTCTTTAAAAAAATCATTTTGTTTTTCATACTATAGACTTTTTACTTTATGCTTGTGTGTCTGTAATATCCATTGCTGCATTACTGAAATAATTGTCACTATTACAGTGGTACCATTTTTATTCAATAATTACTTTTTAGGGTTTGGTTTCAGACAATGAAATGGCCGAAGAAGAGATACTGGGGATGGGTGAAATGGTATACTATTTGATTGAATGAAAATGGTATTTGATTGAATCCACTCTTTTGTCTATGTATCACTTCTATACTACGTGTTATCAAGAGAAGACACCAGTGGTGGGTTGCAATTTATTTTACTATCAGTTTGCTCTTGCACCCGCATGCGTCTGGGTGGGTGGGCGGAGCCTCCCACAACCAGTTCGTCCAATCTGGGCCAAACTAGCAGCAACCCACCTCATGTTGAAGTGGGTCATTCAGGATGTTAGTTCTTATCAATATAAGAATAGAGGGTTGAATGTCCACTCCAAATGCCAAGAATTGGAGAATCAACATACAGTTGCAAGAAAAAGTATGTAAACCCCTTGGGATTACATGGAGTTTTGCATGAATTGGTCATAAAATGTGCTCTGAACTTCATCTAAGTCACAACAATAGACAAACACAGTCTGCTGAAAATAATACTACACAAACATTATATGTTGCCATGGTTTAATTGCACATAACATGTAAACATTCACAGTGCAGGGAGGAAAAAGTATGTGAGCCCCTAGCCTAATGACGTCTCCAAGAGCTAATTGGAGCCAGGAGTGAGCCAACCTTGACTCCAATCAGTGTGATGATATTGGATGTGTTGCTGACAGCTGTTCTGCCCTTTAAAAACACACACCTGTTGTGGGTTTACTGGTTTCAAGAAGCACTGTCTGATGTGAACCATGCCTCGCAGAAAAGAGCTCTCAGAAGACCTATGATCAAGAATTGTTGACTTGCATGAAGCTGGAAAGGGTTACAAAAGTATCTCCAAAAGCCTTGATGTTCATGTGTCCACGGTAAGACAGACTGTCTACAAATGGAGAAAGTTTGGCACACTTGCTACTCTCCCTAGGTGTGGTCGTCCTGTAAAAATGACTGCAAAAGCACAGCGCAGAATGCTTCATGAGGTAAAGAAGAATCCTAGAGTGTCATCTAAAGACCTATAGAAATCTCTGGCACATGCTAACATTTTTGTTGACACATCTACAATAAGGAAAACATTAAACAAGAATGGAGTACATGGGAGGACACCACGGAGGAAGCTATTGCTGTCCAAAAAAAAATATTGCAGCACGTTTGAAGTTTGCAGAAGAGCACCTGGATGTTCCACAGCACTACTGGCAAAATATACTGTGGACAGATGAAACCAAAATTGAGTTGTTTGGGAAAAACACACAATACTATGTGTGGGGGAAAAAAGGCACAGCACACCAACATCAAAACCTCATCCCCACTGTAAAACATGGCGGAGGGAGCATCATGGTTTGGGGCTGCTTTGCTGCCTCAGGGCCTGGACGGATTGTTGTCATTGATGGGAAAATGAATTCCAGAGTTTATCAAGACATTTTGCAGGAAAACGTACGACCATCTGTCTGCCAACTGAAGCTCCACAGGGGATGGGTGATGCAACAGGACAATGACCCAAAGCATATAAGTAAGTCAACACAAAAATGGCTTCAACAGCACAGAATACGTCATCTGGAGTGGCCAGTCAGAGTCGTGACCTCAACCCGATTGAAATGCTGTGGCATGACCTTAAGAGAGCAATTCACACCAGACATCCCAAGAATATTGCTACACTGAAACAGTTTTGTGAAGTGGAGTGGTCCACAATTACTCCAGATCATTGTGCAGGTCTGATCTGCAACTACAAGAAACGTTTGGTTGAGGTTATTGCTGCCAAAGGAGGGTCAACCAGTTATTAAGTCCAAGGGTTCACATACTTTTTCCTCCCTGCACTGTGAATGTTTACATGTTATGTGCAATTAAACCATGGCAACATCTAATGTTTGTGTAGTATTATTTTCAGCAGACTGTGTTTTTCTATTGTCGTGACTTAGATGAAGTTCAGAGCACATTTTATGACCAATTCATTCAAAACTCCACATAATCCCAAGGGGTTCACATACTTTTTCTTGCAACTGTAGATCAGGCTCCTTACAAGGTACACATTGACTTGGAAAGGTAGAAGGAAAAAACTCAGGATTTCAATGGTTTAGAGTCCTGGATTATGTAAAGATACTAGCTCTACATTGCTTATGTTTATATGTTATTTTCCAGCAAATCATGACTGTAGCCACAAAGTATAATCTAGGCTTGGACCAGAGAACAGCTGCCTATATTTGTGCCATTGAAAAGATATTTAAGACTTACATTGAAGCAAGTTACATTTAATGAAACTACCCACTTGCTGGCCTTCAACCTGCTGGTTAAAAAACACAAACAACAAAAAGTATGTTTTACTTTAGAAGATAAGGAACTTCTAAGCATGAAATCTGGATCAAGATTTTGCTGTTATGTTATAGAACATTTTTCTCTTGTTTTTATCCTATTCCTTCCTTTCATTTTCACAGACTTTCTGAGATATAATTATTTTTTTTCCTGAGTTTCAGCTTCAATCTATAGGTAAATGCTTTGTTGTTGTGCAACTCTGTTACTCCTATTTCATTTGTCGCTAATTCTTTCCTCTATTTTGGTCTTTGCGATACTACTTTTCTATTTGTTTTGTGACCTCCTCTGCAGATGAAATTTATTACGAATTAATGTTTTTTTTTAAGTTGTCAACTTGGCTTCTGAATCTGGCAAAGTTTATTCCTTGCAATAAACCTTCTTATTTATTTTTATTTTCAATATCATACATATAATCAGTATTTACATCCTTGATGTTCTGTGCTGCATAAACAAACACATGCTGATTATGTCACCAGATCATGCCCCTAAGCAGAAGTGACATGCACAACCCGCACCCTCCGGATAGGACTTGCATAGCCCTCCTCCCTGGCTGGGATGTGCATAATTGACCCCCGTGGTGTAGGATTCACAAGGTCATAACCCTAACCGGATATGTTGTATTGGCTTAAGCCCATCATGATAAGCATGACTAGCCCTAACAGATAAGGTGTGCAAGGTTCTAGCCCTGTTTTTTCAGATAAGACGTGTTGAACCTAACCCCATCAAGAAAAATGCCAAGCCTCTGGGTACATGATTACCTTAACCCTAGACTACTACTATGGACGTTCAAGAGGGAGGGGGGGTTGTGAAATAAAAAAAAATGTTTTTTTATTTCTAATCATTCTCCTAGGGCCTGCATTTTACCCCAGTTTTTCCCCCTAAAAGTTATTTATTTCTAGGCAATGATGGTTTTAATTTTTGTGGAGACAGGGACTGCATTTAACCCACCTTTTTTTTCTAAAAGGAATTTATTTCTAGGTGGATTTAAAAACATTTCCTCGAAGACTGGGGGGGGGGGTACAGCTCTTTTAAACCCTGCAGCTGGTTTTTATCTTTGTAAAATCTAAAGACACATATTTTGCCAATTGCACCCTCAAATACTCATGTAACCGTTTGAAGACCACCTATAGGAAAAGACAAGGAATATTAACAGGAATTAAAATGTTCACAAGAGGCAATCTGCCAGGCTGCATGCAGGGGTTAAGCCTTGTTCAGGCATGTCTGGGAAATGCCCAGGCATGTCATCCCCACCCATCCCCACCCCCTGTGATTCTGCACATGCGCAAGAGGCATGCCAGGGAAATGCCTGGGCATGTCATACCCCCCGTGATTCTGGGCATGCGCAAGGCATAAGGACTTGTCATTACAAGAGCTGGGAACTTTGTGCAGGTAGCCCCCTTAATTTCAGCAGTCTCTTGGAGATGGAAACCTCTGATTCCAAAGATGTTTTTAAAGCAACAGCAAAAGCCAGCATCACATGCTCTGACACAAGATCCCAGCAGCCAGAATGCAACAAACCCTGTTGCAAGGATTATGATAAAGAATTTTTTTATTCAGACCCGTTTTGCATGATTGCAGCATGGTGTGTTGTAATTTTAATGATGAGGTGCAGAGTATTTACCGGACAGTATGTGAAACAGCGAATTATGCTTCCTTACCTCCCAGCAATGGTAAGTAAATATTTTTAATTTATGATATTGTAAATGACACTGGAGTGGATATCTCACCAACAAGATGTGCTTTACATTTTGCAGACTCCAAAATAATAACACCTAGTCAGCAAACACTTCAAGACACTCCGATTTTATACTCCAGTGCTAATTGCTGTGGTCACAAAGCTTCTGCAGATTTTTCTGATCTAGACTATAACTGGGATTCTGAGCTATCCCAGAGACTACACTATCCATCCAGTGAGCTAAAGAGCTGCAATTTGTGTAAAGACTGGTTTGCATGCGGCTCTGGCCATGATATGTGGAATACAGACGAGTCAAGGAATTGTAAAATAGCACGTTATGCCCCTCTATATTCTGCTCCTGATAGTAGTGATGAGGGATATTTTTCTGATGGATGTGCCATGCCCCTCTGAACTCTGTATAACCAATAAAAGATTGTGTTAATGTCAACGCTTGACCCATTTGTCAGCGTTCTTTCAGTATAATGATGCATGAAAAACTTCTAAACCATGTTTATTATACACCAGGATATTTAGGGAGTTATGGAGGAGTAAATACCCCTTTTCAGGAAGCTAGAAAACATGATAAAAAGCTGACCATGAAGCAAGTCAAGACGTGGCTGTCAGGGCAAGATGCTTATACGCTTCATAAGCCTGCAAGAATTAATTTTCCTAGAAATAAAACCGTAGTGTCTGGCTTAGATCATCAATGGCAGGCCGACCTCATAGATGTCTCCAAAATTTCTAAAGAGAACCATGGAAAAAAGTACATCTCGGCAGTTATCAATGTGTTATCTAAATATACCTGGGCCTTCCCTTTATCTGGTAAATCAGGGGGGGAAGCAACATCAGCCTTCCAGAATATCTTTGAAACAGGATGCGCACCCCAAAAAATACAGACAGATGCAGATAAAGAGTTTTGGAATACCCAGCTGAAGAAACTTTTAGCACGTTATGGCATTCATCATTTTGTCACTCATAGTGAAACTAAAACAGCAGTTATAGAGAGGTTTAATAGAACCCTAAAAACAAACTTGAGATATTTCACAGCTAGAAATACCCATCGGTATGTGGGACATTTTGGCAGATACTCTTCAGGGGTACAATAGCACTTACCATCGTAGCATTGGGACTGCTCCTTACACTGTAAATTTGTCTAATGAAAGGGATGTGTAGATGAGGCTTAATGGGGTAGGTTTAAAAAGTAAAAGAAAGGAAAAATGTCTTAAGGTGGGAGATCATGTCAGGGTATCTAGACTGAAGGCAAAGTTTGAAAAGGGCTATCAGCAAACCTATACGGATGAGATATTCATCGTCAAAGAACTGGGGGACAAGTGGGGAAAGAATGGTGTATAGATTAAATGATTACACAGGTGACCCTGTAAAGGTTTTTTTTTTTTTTACTTTGAGGAGCTCCAAAAGTTTCCTGCTGACCAACAGCACATATACAGAATAGAGAAAATTATTCAAAAAAGAAGGCAGGGGAGACACAGAGAATTTCTAGTCAAATGGACTGGATGGTCAGAAAAGTTCAACAGTTGGGTTAAGGCTACTGAAGTCCAACCTCTTTAATATGGCGGAATTTTACATCACCCTTCCCAGCAATGCATCAGCAGCAATTTTTCCCCAAAACAAACATTCTAATTTTACTATTCAATTAGCGAGATCATTGGATCTTCCAGGGTCATGGGAAGTAGGTCTAGCAGAGATACAGTATCCACATAGTTGGCACACATTAACTTCTGGATATTTTGAAATTGCTAACGAGAGAAAGAAATGACATTTTTCTTTGAGAAGTGGATACTATAATAGCGTCTGACAACTCTTAGAAAATATGAACAAGCTTATATCAAATGTCAAGGACGGACCTAAGACAACCCTACATTATGATTCAGTGGGTCGAAAAATTAATCTTAAAGGAGATGAACCTCATACCATTCTAGTTAGCGGAGAACTGTTAGGTATGTTCCCTGGATTCAGCACCTTATATGTTTACACAGACATTGTAGAGCTCCAGATAGTAGGTGACTTCTATGTGCCATTACTACACTGTGTGCCTGTGCAGGGGCAAGATAATGATTTCATAACAATGACCTCTGGCCAGCCACATTATGTGCCAGTCAGCAAACATCACATCGATACCTTACTATAGAAATCAAAACCGACCAGGACAAAAATATGCATTTTTATCACGGGAAGGTGATTGTCAAGCTTCATTTTAGGCCTCAGAAAAGTGAAGGATGGTTGTAAACAAGGAGCACGGGAGACCTCAAGACTACGTGGCTTACTACAGGGCACAAGCTGGGGGAGGCCTTCCAGGCTTCCGAGGAGCCCCCATTATGTACGAGACCGGTTTAGGAGGGTTGTTCCGTGGACTTTTTCGAAAAGCAATGCCTTTTTTGAGGTGAGGATTAGAAATCATTAAACTGCATGTGAAATCTGCCAAAAACATTGCCAGAGATGTTGAGGGGCGTCTTGTATCCTGTGTTGTTGAGAGTGGGCAGGATGGATCAGGGCTGGTCATAGCCAGGAAGAATTACACATTGAGCCTGACTATTCCGTTTAAAAAGAGAAGACTTGTGAAAAAGTCCCATCATAAAAAGGGGAGACGTGCGCAGAAGAGGAAACCCTGTGACAAGGAAGACATATTCTAAGACAATATGTCATTTATTCATTCTGCTTCAAAGGAATGTGTTAAATCTGAACTGGGATCTTTTTCAACTGGCACCTCCACAGGCCAGTATTGAAAACAGTACCTATGTCGAGATCCCTTCTTTATCAGCACTAACGCCCAATGCCCCCCTGGAGTTTTTCATCATGGGGCATGGTGAACATTACAGGGATTTAAACAACACCCTGCTGTATGTGAGTTGTAAGATTGTAAAGGCTGACAGGTCAGATATTGATGATGGGGCAAGGATGGCCCTGACCAATTACCCCATAGCATCACTGTTTAACTAGCTGGATGTTACCTTGGGAGATCAGCTCATTACACAGAGCCATCATTGCTATTCTTATCGGGCCATAATTGAACTGATTCTCAACTTTGGTGGTGATGTGCTGGATACCCAATTTACTTCTGAGGTTTTTTACAAAGATGACTTGGGCCTCATGGAAAATATCTTACTGACAGCGGCTGGGAACTCTGGTTTCAAAGCGAGAGCAAGACATACAGCTGATAGTCGTAAATGGGACCTGCTTGGGCCTCTGCATAGCGATCTTTTTTTTCAAGACAGATTGCTAATTAACGGCATTGATGTGAAAGTCAAACTCACAAGAAGCAGAAATGAATTTTGCATGATGAAGGATGGCAATGATAATTACAAAGTGCAACTCCTGGCAGCTTCTCTCTTTGTAAAGGGTGTAAAAGTAGCCCCGGGAGTGTGCCTTGGCCACGCAGAAGCTTTGCTCACCTCCAATGCCAAATACCCCATTGATTGAGTGGTGATGAAGGTTTACAGCATCCCCACAGGTAGTCTTGTGTGTAATCAGGAAAATCTATTTCTGGGGCAGTTGCCTAAACAATTAGTGATTGCGTTTGTGGACAATGCATCTTTTAGTGGGGATTATGAAAGAAACCCATTCAATTTTCAACACTGCAATGTCAATTTTTGTGCCCTGCATTGTGATGGCGAACAGATCCCCACAAAGCCTCTTCAGCCTGATTATGTATTTTTATGTTGTATTTTGTGTTTTTTAAATTGTTGTGGGGATTGCCTGGTTGTTTGATTGGGTATGGTGTGAAGGCTGGGACTGTAACTGGGTACCTCCTACACTGAGTGCTTTGCAGAAGTGTTAGGGGGACCCAGGTTGGATCCCGTCCTTAGTATGTATGATTCGAAGGGCCTGTCGGGGAACATGGCGGCTATGGAGGAGGGTGAGGGGCCCATGGGCACGGGAGTGGGACAGAGCATTACGGTCCTAACCGGGAGGGGCAGAGATATGGCGGGGACTTTAGGGCTGGCCATTACCGGGGAAGGAGGGTTCGCTACGTCACAGAGATCCCCCCCTTCCGGCCCTATTAGTCCCACTCCAAGGCCAGATGGCGTGAGTAGTCAGGGCCCTGGGCTCAGGCTGCGGTTGCTAAATGCCAGGTCTGTGGTGCACAAGGCTCCCCTCATTGGGGACCTAATTTTAGACGAGGGGGCAGACCTGGCATGTATTACTGAAACCTGGCTGGGCCTGGAGGGAGGAGTCCCCCTCACTGAAATGTGCCCAGAGGGTTTTCAGGTGCTACATCAGCCGTGACCCCAGAGAAGGGGTGGGGGTGTGGCTATTGTTATTCGAGAGTCTCTAGTTCCTCGTAGGATCCCTGCTCCGGAGCTTGTCGGGTGTGAGTCCTTGCTGGTGAAGTTGGACCTCAAGGGTCAAGTGGGCTTGCTGTTAACGTACCTGCCTCCCAACAGCGTTGCAACAGCCCTCCCCTCACTCCTTGAGTCAGTAGCCAAGCTGGCAATTGGGTTCCCCAGGCTTATGGTTCTGGGGGACTTCAATCTGCCTTCGCTCGGTGAGCACTCTGATGGAGCGCAGGAGTTCATGGCTTCCATGACAGCCATGGGCTTGGCCCAAGTAATCCGGGGCCCGACTCACTCAGCGGGTCACACGCTCGACCTCGTATTCCTCTCGGAGCAGTGGAGTTGTGATCTTGGTTTGAGGGGTAGCGAGATCTTACCTCTGTCATGGTCGGACCACTACCTACTGAGGCTTGACTTTCGGAGACCACACCCCCACTGTAGGGAGGAGGAACCGATTAGGTGGTTCCACCCCAGGCGCCTTATGGACCGTTTGGGCTTTCAGACGGCGCTTGGCATTGTCCCTGATACCCTCGCCCGCAGTCCGGCGGAGACTCTGGTTGCTGCTTGGAATTCGGCAGCGTCAGAGGCTCTTAACCGGATTGCGCCTTTACGGCCGATCCGAGGCAGTGGATCCAGGAGGGCTCCTTGGTTTACTGAGGAACTCCGGGAGATGAAGCGCCAAAAGAGACGCCTAGAGCAACGATGGAGATCCAGTAAGTCCGAATCAGACTGAGCACTATTAAGATCCTGCATCAGAGTCTACCTTCGGGCAATCAGGACGTCAAAAAGAACACACATTGCCACTCTGATAGCTTCCGCTCAGTCGCGCCCAGCCGCCTTGTTCAGGATAACCCGTTCCCTCCTGAACAGGAGGGATACGAGCAATCCTTTGCAAGGGAGAGCTGAGGAATACGTCCAATTTCTCACAGATAAAGTTGCTTGGCTTCGGGCGGACCTGGACTCCAATTGCGCAGAGCCAGCCAAGGCACCAGGGGAGAATCTGGAGCGACATCTCTGGATTGATTTTCAACTTGTTACCCCTGAGGAAGTGGACAAGGCGATGGGAGCTGTGAGTGCCTCCACATGTGTGCTGGACCCGTGCCCCTCCTGGCTGGTGGCTAACAGCAGGGAGGTGACACGGGGCTGGATCCAGGCGGTTGTTATCGCCTCTCTTCGGGAGGGGTTCTTTCCCCCTGCTTTAAAGGCGGCGGTGGTGAGACGCCTCCTGAAGAAGTCATCTTTGGATCCAGCCATTTTAAGTAACTACCGTCCAGTCTCCAACCTCCCCTTTGTGGAGAAGGTTGTTGAGAAGGTGATGGCCTCTCAGCTCCGGCGGTCCTTGGAGGAAACCTATTATCTAGATCCCTTTCAGTCGGGATTTAGGCCTGGCTACAGCACGGAAACCGCTTTGGTCGCGCTGATCGATGATCTCTGGAGAGCCAGAGACGGGGGTCATGCCTCCGTCCTAGTGCTCCTTGATCTCTCAGCGGCCTTCGATACCATTGACCATGGTATCCTTCTGCGACGACTGCGAGAGGTGGGGGTGGGAGGTACCGTCCTACGGTCGTTCTCCTCTTACCTCTCGGACAGGTCGCAGTTGGTGTTGGTCGGAGGGCAGAGATCGACCCCTAGGCCCCTGAATTATGGGGTGCCGTAGGGTTCGGTCCTGCCCCCCCTCCTGTTTAATATCTACATGAAGCCGCTGGGTGAGATCATTCGAGGGCACGGGATAAAATATCATCAGTATGCGGACGATACGCAATTGTATCTGTCCGCCCCGTGCCAACTCAGCGAAGCGGTTGACGTGATGTGTCAGTGCCTCGAGGCTGTTAGGGTCTGGATGGGGGTTAACAAGCTTGCACTCAATCCGGATAAGACCGAGTGGCTGGTGTGTTTCCCTCCCACTAATTGGCCAAGTATTCCATCTCTCAGGCTGGGGGGTCAAACAGTACGCCCCTCAGACAGGGTTCGCAAATTGGGAGTCCTCCTGGACCCACAGCTGACTTTTGAACATCATTTGTCAGCTGTGACCAGGGGGGCATTTGCCCAGGTTCGCCGGGTGCACCAATTGCGTCCCTACCTGAACCGGGAGGCTTTTCACAACACTCGTGCCCTTGTGACCTCAAGACTGGACTACTGCAACGTGCTCTACATGGGGCAGCCCTCCGAAGAGCATTCGGAGACTTCAGCTGGTCCAGAATGCAGCTGCGCGAGCGATCGAAGCGCTAGTCGTCACTTATAAAACCCTTCATGGTATTGGACCTGGGTACTTGAGAGACCGCCTACTGCCAATTACCTCCAATAGACCGATTAAATCCCACAGATTAGGCCTCCTCCGAATTCCATCTACTGGCCAATGCCGACTGGCGACCACTCAGAGGAGGGCCTTCTGGAACGAGCTCCCCGTGGAGATTCGGACCCTCGCCACCCTCCAGGCCTTCCGCAAAGCCCTTAAAACCTGGCTGTTCCGACAGGCCTGGGGCTAATGAGTTTTTTGTCCCTCTCGAATGGTATGGTTGTTGAGTGTTTTAAATTGTAGTATTGTTTTGTTCATGTTCTTTTTTCTTATTTGTACCCCGCCTCCCGACTTGGTTGTGAGCCGCCCTGAGTCCCCTCCGGGGAATAGGGTGGCATAGAAATATAATCAACTCAACTCACCTCAACTCAACTTATGAGCATGGTCTTTTCATGAGAGAGTACATGCAGATGGTGCAAGCAACAGGCAAAGGCATGAAAGACAGGCCGATGTTAATCAGCCGGGAAGAGTTTAACTGAGGATATACTTTGTATTGTTTTGACTTGAGTCCTAATCAGGGGTGCTCTGAGCATTATTCTTTGATCAGGAATGGTAACCTGAGAGCCAAAATTAGATTTGCACAGCCCCTCCCCAACACCGTCAACATGATTATCTATGCAATCTTTGAAAACCTTATTAAAATAAGTCACACAAGGAATGTGCTTTTTGATTATATGTGAGTATGGACACACAGCAGCTCCTCCACTTGTTCTCTGGAAATACTGCCTTTCTAGGGGTCTACCCTTGTGACCTGCTATCCCAAAGATAAATCTCCAAAAGACCTTTTGGATTAATCGTAAATACTCATTCTCACACGCTTCCTGGCGAATACTGGCTGGCCCTCTATTTCCCATCTCCCGGATATGGCGAATTTTTTGATTCTTATGGAAGGCCTCCAGATAGCCCTGACTTTCCTGGCTCCATAGTGATGTTTTTAGAGCAGCAAGCTGAGAAATACACATTTCACTAATGCCAACTGCAACACCCCAGTGCCGTGACCTGTGGACAACACCCTGCGTTTTTTCTACTGAACCATACTAAAGGAGTGACCTATGAAAATATTTAAAAGATGTACTTCAATGCCGATATTAAAAATGATCAAAGCTGTTTGTAAAAACTTACAAAGGTGGGGAGGGGGCTTGGAACCTATAACCATCATCAGTGCATGCAGGCATGCCTGCCTTACTGTAAAATAAAGAAAAAGACTTAAATGTTTTTACTTGTATCACTATGTTTTTATTCATTTTACAAAATTGATCCAGTTACCAAATCTTAGCCTACTTCTAGGATTTAATGTCCAAGGACTAGAGGGAGTGCCTGTAAACAGAGGCTTCTGAGTCCCAAAAGGTGCTGTCGTAACAGAGTTGGGGCTAGCAGCAGTTTCATCCTTAACAACCAGAGTATCTTTCAACTTTTCTATTTTCTCTTTAATGGCTGTAGACCCCAACACAAAAGTCGGAACATTCACCTCAGCCATAACATTCATAAAATCATCCCATCCTTTAGGTTTCCGCTTCTCAGAAGGGGCTTGGTGTTGCGAGGCGCTTTTCACCAAGTCTAAAATATTAGTACCAGGAATAGGGACACCTTTGTATAAAAAGGTACCACGATCATCCCAGGTAGAGACGTCCTGGTGCTGTTTCATTTTGTTCTGCAAAAGTTCTGCATTTTTCCTATAATGGATGCTCACACTGCTTAGGATCTCATCCATCGCTGCGTCCTGTGGCGGCTATTCTGGTATTCTGGTCAACTTTTTAATGATACCTTTCTTTCTCTTTAGAGACCGGAATTGTGAAAGTTTCAGAGGAAGGTTTCCTTTTAGGGTATTCAGTGATATTTCTGCTATTGCCCCACCAGGTCATTATTAGCATTGCATAAGATGGCTTTTCTCTGTCTTGGTCTGGTCTTTACTAAGATTTTTAAAAGCTCCCAATTTCTACGTACCCTCTCTGACATTCTTAAATGAACTAGTGCTAAGGTAACCGGGCTACAACTTTTTACACTTCTTTTTCATTGTATAAACAGTAGGCCAATCGGGGGAAGAGGCTTGTTCTCAACCTATAGGATTCTAGAGTGGTGGCTGCCAAATCTACCAATAGGTAACCATGTGGTTTGTGAGTGGCATCTTGGAACACTTCTAAAAAATAATTTGTGTTAGTGGGAGACATCTGCCTGGCCAGTGTGACAATTCGCATCTGATCACGGGGGTTTCTGAATAAAACCAAATATTTGGAATTCAGAGCTATTGTTCTCATTTTCTTACCTTGAAAAAACAGGTTTTGTAGTATGAGAATAATGCTCAGGTTTCTGTGATGAACGTACTGTTTAAAAACCTTCTCTATTTGGTCGCTGTCACCAGCAGATGCCATGAGATCATCTATCACGGCTAGAGTGATTTGATTTGGCAGAAACAAATCATCATCTTCAAAAGAAGATGGAAGTCCTTCCATAAACTTAACATAAGGGAATTTATTAAGCAGTTCTTTGTACAGAGGTTGCCAACAGCTATAAAACCATACAATATTCTGAGGCCTTTGAGACAATGCCACATCGCCATGTTCTAACATTTGTTTGATAAAAAAATATTTCCCAGAATTGGATGGTCCACTTATAATACAGGAGAAAGGGTATATAAATTGTCAAATATTTTCCATAATCCTTAATAACCGTAAGGCAGCATACAGTAATCCTCACTCTTTAATAACCTTTTATTATACACTACTTTATTATACACTAGAGTTTTTCAGAGGACCCGCATTTCTAGAGTCCACTGTTTCTTTTTTTAAAAAATTTTTTTAATTAACAAACATGTAAAACACACACAAAACTTAGATGTACACCACATTTATACAATACAATACGAACAGGAGCTTCCTGTTCTTTCTAATAGCAATTATCAATAGATACCGCTCACCTTATATTATTTCCCCTTCTGTTATATTTCATTTGGATTTCACCATTCTTAACCCTCTTATTTTACTCATAACTATTATTTTTGAGTTTTGTTATAGTCCTTCATTGATTCTTGTTTCTTTCCTCCATCTACCTATACCATTTATCCCATATCTAGTAGAATTCTGATTCTTCTTTTCTCTGGATTTCTTTAGTTAATTTGTCCATTTCAGCACAATCCATAATCTTTCTTATTGTTTCATCTTCGCTTGGAATTAATTTGTTTTTCCATTTCTGGGAAAAGGCAATCCTTGCGGCCGTAATTATATGTAGTATTAAATACTGGATTTCTTTTTTGTATTTCGCAGACATTATTTCTAATAAAAAAAACTTCCGGTTTCCATTCTATTTTAACCCGCTATTGCCTCCAGCCAATTTTTGATCCTTTTCCAAAAAATTTTAGCCTCCTCACAGGCCCACCATAAATGGTAATATGTTCCGTGTATTGATTTGCATTTCCAACATTTTGGGGAGGTTAAGATTTTAGCTAACCTTGTTGGTGCCAGGTGCCATCTGTAAAACATTTTGTACTGGTTTTCCTTGTATGCAACTGATAGTGTCATTTTTAAATTTGTTCCCCAAAATTTTTCCCATTTGTCTAATTCAATATTATAGCCAAAGTTCTGCGCCCATTTTATCATTTGTTCTTTCACAATTTCCTTTTCCATTTTATACTTCAGGAGAAATATATATATTCTCCCTATCATCTTTCTATCTGAGCTTCGAATAATTTTATCCAATTCATGTGGTTCTGTTTCGATGTCATATAATTTAGTATCATTATTGTATTTAGTTTTGATTTGGAGGTAAGTTAGCCAGTCAACTTTCAAGTTCTGTTCTGCCAATTCTTCAATTGTTTTTAACTTTCCCTGCCTATCAATTAAGTCTCCGTATCTTAGCATTTTGTTCAAATCTATAAAATTTGGGTGAGTCGTCCTTTCTGTCGGTGATAGCGAATTCGGGATTTTCATATAGTGGATTTTTTTGATTTTGAGCCATTTTTGCAATAACACTCTTTTGATTAAATGATTTTGAAAGTATTGGTATGTATGCCAGAGTTCACTGTTTCTTAACCCTAACAATCCCCAACTGTTCTATCCTGCTCTCTCTTTTCCCTCTGCATCAGACAGATAATAATCATCTACCAAATCTTTCAAGCTGTCAAAATTAACTTTACTGCTATTACCACAATTTAGCGTGATTCCCTTCACCTTTACCACCGCTTCACCGTTGGACAAAGCATAAGCATATGTTTTGGGGCCAGCCGCAACAAACTCTGTTATCGTAGTGTTTGATGGAATTTCGCTTGTCAGTTTTCCTAAATAATCACCCAAAGGGGGTATCCACGCCCCGTCTCTATTTACAAAGATGACTGAATCAGTGTCATGGTACAGGCACCTATCACCCAGCACCTCCAGTAGCCTGTATAATTACAACCGCTTAAATGATTGTAAAGCTGGCAATGAATACATTAGTGCATGTGGATTTGGTGGGGTGGTTCTTGGCTGTTTTCCACATCACAACGGCTGTCTCTGTATCCACAAACTCACATGAAGAAACCTAATAGGGTACAAAAAGATATTTGAATAAATCCTCAGGGTTTGTCACCACGGATGTGGTCAGATGATTGGTGCTCTGGCCAAACTTGCCCCACAACAAATTTAAAAAGAGTTTGGCAATCTGTCTTTTAGCAGGATTTACTTCAATGTGGTCATGTTGTAAGTGGACACCTTCCATCTTTTTGTAATCCTGAATATATTGCTTTTTATCGTAATCTATTTGCACCATTCAGGGTAACCACTGGCCTCCTGTTTCTGTCTGAGATGCTTGTTCATATATCCTGAAAATAGCTCATTTGATGTTCTTTCAAAATGCCAGCTCTCGTAGATTTCAACAATTCTGTAACCTTTTTCTAAGGCTACATTCAATTCAACAGTACATGTCCCAGTCAGAGCTCTTTCCTCACCACTGTGTTTACAGGGGAAGGTTTGCAATTTTTCTGTGCAGGTTGCGCACAAACTAAACATTAATTTGCCCTCTGATTTGTGAGATAGGACTGGGAAATTGAGATTCCTTGGCGGGTATACTTTCACTTTGGCTAACCCAAAATATTGTTTTATGTCCCCAAAGTTTTGATAGATAATTTTAGGGTGCCCAATTGGGTACTCCTTGGTCTTATTGACAAAAGGATACAAACTGGTGAAATCATAGTATAAGTTTTGTTCACCAGGTTTTGGTTTGTAGTACAGGCATGTAGCATTTGTTCTACCACCAAAAAAAGCATCTTGAGGATTCAAAGAAACTGCTTCAAACTAGAAACTGCTTCAAAGAGGTGTCATCCTCCACCATGGCCCGCCATTCATGTTCCCAGATGCAACGCACAGCATAACCCTGTGCCCTTAGGTACTCTTCTTTAATCCTAGTACGGCTGTGCAGGCTACCATATGTTGAATCAAGTAATTTGTTGAAGTCTTTTTCAGAGTAGCAGACAGGGCACCCATGAAAAAAACACCCGTGAAATTCAAAAGCCGTAGAGGTTCCATTTATGACAGCAAAACCACTCCAAAAATATTTGCCTACTTGCTTTTCGCCGCCCTTCAGACAATGTTGAATATTGAGTTTCTCAGTGTGCTGTATATGCAACAACCATTGAATCGTTGGAGCTTAATACCTTTTCTGTGTCTTATGATAATTGTCCAAAGGATCTAAAGCAATGGTATTGCTTTTCAAATACATGTACAGGTACTGCGCCATGCAGACAGATGCCAATCTGATATATTGGAAGGGGTCAATGCATCGAATCTCCTCAATATCTCCCCTGACCCCACTGTGACACTCACGCTCAGTCATTTTCATCACCTGATCCCTAAATCGAATACAGCCTCTCTTAATATATCTATATCCTGTCTGCAATAGTAAGCCAGAGCCTTCTTTAGTTTACATACAGTACCTCTATTAGCAGTGTGCCATTTCAGGAAGTCTTCTCTCTCCCTGGGCATCATGGTTTCTGGGCTGTAATACTTGGTTTCAGGGAGTAGTCCCATGTAGTCTTGATTGGCCATTGTATTGAACAAGTGGGGGAAATATCCTTTGCAGCCTTGAAACCCTATAACTTTGGGTAATTTGCTTAATTTAAGTGGTAAAAATGAGAGGCTATCAATAAACCAAATCTTATAATCTGGAAGGGTAATACACAGAAGTTTCCCCCCCTGACTTATAAGTTGAACCCTAACCTTTTCACTGATCAGCTGCCTCAGTACTAGGTACTCGTCATAACCTTTGGAGTTGTGAGCGATAAAAGTACATCCTTTAAACTTATGATTTATAAATTTCTTTACAAACTGCTCCAGGCATCTAACACCATAACAATCCCACCTCACAACATCTTTATTGTCCCCATCCTTCAACATATCCCTGGCACATGTATAATTAGGTATATGGGTGCCTGTCTCTTGGCAGCATTCAAAATCATAAATGATGTATCTTTCACCAATTTTCATGGTCATTCCAACGATTTTAGAAAGCATAAATGCCCTTACAAGCTTTCAACCTTCTCAGAGCACTGCCCACACTTGACTTCCTTGCACTTTTTTTTGGGGGGGGGGAACGTAAACCCCACACATTTCACAATATTCTTTCCCCTCCATAGCAAGTTGTGTGTGTCTTTCAACACATTCCTTAGAACGACAAGACGCTTTGCACCTACAGCAGTGCATCTTCTCCACCTCAACCTACTGGCATTCTTGCTTTAGGCAGGCTCTGCAGATATATTGACAGCCATGACTAAATTTGTGGTGGTAGAGCATGTAGCAAAATTTACAGAAATAGTGTTCACCCAGGAAGTCCTTGATATTTTTGATGCCATAGTAATGCTTGTTTTGTAACAATATAGACACTATTTTTTCTTGCTGTGGGCGACCTGTGACAAAAAACTGTTTCATATGCAAAAACTGCATATAAAACAAAATATTTATAGTGACCCATAAATATTCTTCAAAGATGTGTATCTGAGAAAAGTCAATCCTGTTTTCTGTGGAAATACCCAGTCTGCTATAAAGTTTCCTGGCCCTGGTAATAATTTCTTGATTTCTAACATCTGCACCAATCAGACAGAGCAAACAGGTAGCAAAACAAAGAAATTCACCTTCCACATTGAAATCTACTAGGTGTTGTCTTTTTTCCTCGAGTACTCTGGTGAGCAGCACAGTGTTTAACTTCCTAAGTCCTTCCCCCTCCTTGTTCTTCACGATGGTAACCACTAATTGTAAATTACCCCCCCACACACACACACACAATATCTCTGCCTTACTTTGAAGCAGATTTTCAACACTGGTCAGAAAATCATCAGCATTTAAATCATTCACACACCTCCTAAGAGAAAAGAGGGCATGGTTTAACTCCTCTGCATCCAACCGGAGTTGAACAAAATCATTTGGGCCTATGTTCATAGCTACATTATTCAAAAGAATCTGTAAGATATTATGAATAGCCTCTATAGCAACTACAAAAGACTGGATTCGGTCAAGATTAACAAATCTGTATCGATGATAATATTCCACAGCTCTGAAATTTTGGATAGGTTTCTCCCATGCCTGCACCATATCCAGATAAACTTTGTTCATATTCTGAGAGTTTGCAGAGCTAGGGATTGTAGTGGGGGCATACAATGACATATATCTTCTTCTGGTTGAGAGGCAATCATAGACACAACTAACACTGTCTGCTGGGGATGCAGGAAGTCCATGGCCATGCATTTTTGCTTTTTTGCAGGCTGGCTCTGGTTAAACAAACAAACAAAAAGTTATCCAACATTCCTAATAAAGTAATACCAACACACACACACACACACACACACACACACACACACACACACACACACACACCTATAATTTCTAAAAAAAATAATACTAATAGTTTTGTAGTTGGATAAAATCTAGATATTATACCTCCTAACATCATTCGTGTTGTGTGGCTTGTGGAAGGCTGAGGGGTCATGTCATGCTGGGGCCTCTGGTGTTCTGCAGGAATAGTGAGCTCCATGAATGGCTGATTCTCCTCCCATTCTGAAGGAAAAGAAAACCCTAATGGTCAGAATTGTTGCAGAAATGTTTATAAGAATCTAAATGTATGAAAGTATAAAAGATAAATACCTTCATATGCCCTCACAAATTCTGAGTCTGTCAATTCTAGTGAAAAAAACAGTCAAACAAACAAGCAAACAAGCAAGAATGTTATAAACACATTTTACATCTAAGAGGGGTCAGTATTTCAAAAAAATAGCCAAACATTCTGAGTCTCTCAATTCATTCTAGTGAAAGAAAATTATCAAGCAAGCAAGCAAGCAAGCAAGCAAGCAGACAGGAACACTATAAAAACCATTTTGCATCTAAGTGTTTCAAAATTAGGTATAAAATTACTTACAATAGTAGCTTCCATTGTGAATAGGGTTCTTCTTAGCAGATCAAATGGCTCCGGAGGTATGGCTATGCCTGAAACCAGCAAACATGACTAGCCAAGTATGGGCCCTACTTTTATACACGCTGGTGATGTCACAAATTAATCACATCAGAAAAGGGGAGTTCTTCACACCTTTTGCAAAACTGTCCACCCTGTCTACCTGGAAAGATGCATTTGAATAGTAGACAATGTCACAAATTAATCACATCAGAGTTGGTGAGTTCTTCACACCTTTTGCAAACACTTGCCAGGTCCACCACCAGCATCAGGAAATCCTAAATGAATAATATCACATGAGCATTGATTAAACTGTATCTCTGTGTTTAACAACTGACAAGGTTAAACAGGAGGGTCAGTAAAAGAAAAAAAACATAATACATATTACATGTGATCTGTAAAACACATTTTATTATAAATTTCATAGCTTTAACAGTTGCTTGTAATTAATTTCTGTTACATTCTGGCATATGAACCTCTTCAGATCCAATGGCAATTCAGCTTCAATCTTTGACATTAATGACAGCGGTTTACTGCTCTTCTCAATACACTGTGTGAATGTCTTGAGCTCACCAAGGGAATCCTGGGTGAAATATAATTTATTCACTTTGTCAAAAATACTGATGATGATCCAGAGAACATGCGGCATAGAAAGTCTAATACATAAGCTGTTAATAAGATCTGTTTCACTGTTAGTTGACATTATCTTCTGATTTTAAGCAACCCATTAAACAATGATGTATTATTTTAATAACAGATACTTTCAGAACCTGTGGCATGCTGACATTTTGAGGCTCCACCGTTGCTAAAAGCAGGAAATAAGGTAGAATTAGATTGTCTGTTTCAACTAATCAAATACTGTTTTCTTTATTTTTATATTTACTTACCATTTAATATTTTGCAGAACCTGCAATAACAAGGCTTTATAAGTTCATTCTCTTCAATGAAGCCTGTAGCTCAGGTCTTTTTCTCATTCTACGCCCAAGCTTGGGAGGTTTGGGGGTCAAATTTATATCAAACAAATCTCCATCTGAGGTTGCCATTTTCAAGAGACTGCTGGAATTAAGGGGGCTACCTGCACAAAGTTCCCAGCTCTTGTAATGACAAGATCCCCAAGATGCCCAAAATCATGGGAGATATGACATGCCCAGGCATGTCCCTGGCATGCCTCTTGCGCATGCGTAGAATCATAGGGGGTGGGTGGGTGGGTGGGTAAGGCATATCCAGGCATATCCCGGACAAGCCTCTTGCACATGCGCAGAATCACAGGGGGTGGAGATGGGTGGGGATGACATGCCTGGGCATTTCCCAGACATGCCTGAACAAGGCTTAACCCCTGCATGCAGCCTGGCGGCTTGCCTCTTGTGAACATTTTAATTCCTGTTAATATTCCTTGTCCTTTCCTGTAGGTGGTCTTCAAACAGTTACATGAGTATTTGAGGGTGCAATTGGCAAAATATGTGTCTTTAGATTTTACAAAGGTAAAAACCAGCTGCAGGGTTTAAAAGGGCTGTGTTTCTTCTCCCAGTCTTCAAGGAAATGTTTTAAAATCCGCCTAGAAATAAATTCCTTTTAGAAAAAAAAGGTGGGTTAAATGCAGGCCCTGTCTTCACAAAAATTAAAACCATCATTGCCTAGAAATAAATACCTTTTTGGGAGGAGGGAAAGTGGGGTTTAATGCAGGCCCTAGGAGAATGATTAGAAATAAAAAAACATTTATTTATTTCACAACCCCCCTCCCCCTTGAACGTCCATAGAATTAGTCTAGGGTTAAGCTAATCATGTACCCAGAGGCTTGGCATCTTTCTTGACGGGGTTAGGTTCAACACGTCTTATCTGAAAAAACAGGGCTAGGACCTTGCACAACACCTTATCTGCTACTCATAGTTATGATGGGCTTAGGCCAATACAACATATCCGGCTAGGGTTTATAACCTTGTGAATCCTGCACCACATGGGGTCAATTATGCACATCCCAGCCAGGGAGGAGGACTATGCACGTTATATCCGGAGGATGGGGGCTGTGCATGTCACTTCTGCTTAGGGGCATGATCTGGTGACATAATCAACACGTGGGTTTATTTACTTTGATGATGTCACTGATCAAAAGTACTGATAATTTTCATCAAAAAAGGTATATATGCCCTTTCTACTGTAATTTGTTTCTCATATACAGTATATTCCCAAGATATTGCAACCTAAATTGCAGCTTGTCCCTTTAAAGGAATATTATCATTGCATTGTTGAATAACACTGATGAAATATTGTATAGTAGTAAGGAAATGTAATTGCAAAGATCTATCCAAATCTCTGGATAACATTCTGTTAATTAGTCTTTCCAGTCACATTTCTGAAAGGATGTATGGCTGTGACAGAACTAATGGAAAAAAGAATTCTGCCTTAGATATCTGGGCAAAAACTTTTATGTAATTGTACTCTGTTCAGAAGCAGCAGCAGGAGGAGGATCTCTTTATTCAAGGAAGCTGATTCACAATGTTATAGTAGGCTATAACATTTTCTGATAAACCTGGTAAGTTCTTTTGTATGCACATTTGCCTATTTTTTCTAAGCAACTACAGAAATTCCTTCTTATATTACTAGTGAATTTTCAGGACTTGGCAAAAATCAAGGCAGCCATGTGCTTTATAATTGTGACTCAATGGACAACATTCACAAAAATGAGGAATCTGTTTCAAACACAAATCTTTTGCCTCTAGAAAATTGACTTTTAAAGTTTAAATAAATAAATTTGATAGACAGATAGATAAGACAGACAGACAGACATGGTATATAGATACATAGATAGAAATAAATGAATATTAATAATAAAATAGCTGTAAGTTTGGAAACAGAATTGCATTGTGAGTCATTGTTTCTTTTGGTTTCAGAATGTCAAGGTTATTATTTTTATAAAGCATCCAAAAGTTTTAATAAATTTAAAAAGATTACTAAGATCTAATTACCATAGACAAATTTAATGGGCAGAGTTGTAATATCTAAAAAGTAGCAAAGTATTTGAAGTATTTCCATTCCCTAAGGGTTGTAGATTTAGTCACAACATGTTTGGGCATTTGACTAATCATATCCCACTTGTAAATGTTATCAGCAGGAATCCCATAGGTCGTATCCGATTAGGTCTAAGTAACTTATAGGCACTTACATCTCTCCCACCTGGCTCATAATTTGTTTATACATCTGCAGTGATAGTCTTTGGTCATAAAGTTCAGTATCATAAAAAGGCTTTTGCCACCAGAGGGCAGGGTTGACCTTAACTAGGAGGAAAAAGGGAAGTCTGAGAATAAGAAAAGAAAAAAGACTGATGATAACCATAAAAGATAAGCCTAAGAAAGGGACAGGTACTGGTAATCCTTTGTGACAAGAGAGTTGAACGGGAAAAAAAGCCTGTCAATTTAACCTTGTATTATCACTATATACTGTACAATTGGTGTCTGTCTTGGTAGAAATTGCTTTTCATCTCATTCAGGTTGGTTTGGCTGCAGTAAGGAATGTTATATATTCAAGTCAAGTCCTAGCTTTCTTATGAGTGCATTGAATTCCAAAGGGAATTACATTTGAAGGCAACTTTTATACCAAAAAGCATAAAAAATTAACAATACTATATTATCTTGGAAAAGAAGTTTTGGTTCTTTGATAGTAGAAATGATTATGTAAATGTTCCAGGAAATATATTGTGAACCTAAGTTGGGCAGACTTTATTTTTTTTCTAAAATTAATTCAATTTGGTGGTGTCAGCAGTTGCATACTATGTTTACATAATTCAGAAAGCATTGAGCTGCTATTAGAACTCTGCTGGGAACACTTTAAAGGAGCTGTTGAATTCCTCATTAATGGGGCAAAGATTTCTATTATTGCTGCCAGATTTGGGCTACAAAAATCTAGATGACAACCAGATGATGGTGATATTTTAATTATTATTTTTATTGACTGAGGTTTCTCCCTCTAGTTTAAGAGGAATCTTCTCTAGAATCATTTAAGTTGCTAAGCATTAACTGCTTTGAATACTGGCTTGAAAGATGATTTATTTAAAGAATAAAATAGATGAGGTGCCTCAAGACTAATGGAACATGGATCAACATGTGTGTTTGTATGCATAATTTCTGTTCTTGCAGATTTTGAATTGGGTTTAGGTCAGCTCATAAGAATAAGCAAAAGAGATGTTCATGCCAACTATTTTTACCTGATATATATATATATATATATATATATATGTATGTATGTATGTATGTATGTATGTATGTATGTATGTATGTATGTATATGTATGTATAGTGTTTGTGTTTTTCTTGTGATAGCTATTCATTGAAAGCACTCACTGTTTTTGGAAGCAAGCAGGAGAGGTGAAATTCCATTCATGTGAGAAGAAGTAACAGCTCAGACATGGTGCCATGGAACGGAAGTGTTTCAAATAGATCCTGGCTTAACTGATTCACTCCAAGTCACATAGTTTTCATTCAGCTATATGAGGCGAAACATATATGGAATATCCGGGATTGGTTTTGAACTTGGACACATGCATGGGTCTAGTAAAGCTATTCAGCTCTGATGCTTTTATTTGGTAGACTGTGCTTCTTCCTATTATTTATAGACAATATGCACACTGTGCTGAAGCATGGTAGGCAATGTTCCCTCTAATTTTTTTTCCGTGTGAGCGGAAAAGTATAGTGTTTGAGCGGCATATTTTCATGCCTGAGCACCTGAATTTTTTTAACAGATGTCACCTAAGACAACAAGGAAATCAGTATTATTTGAAACTCAAAGTTATGTTTATTCAAGGGACCCGCTTAATTAAAAGTGTTATATAATATCAGTATCACTTAACAACGCTCCTGCTTAGCAACCAAAATGTTGGCTCAGAAAGTCTAGCTTTTGAAGCACGCAAATCTTAAAGCTATTGTTACAACACCCTCACACCCCTAAACCTTTAGAAAAAAAACCTCTGGGGTCTTCAAACCTGACAGCTTTAAGACTTGTGGACTTCAACTCCCAGAATTCCTCCTCCAGTCATGTTGGCTCAGAAACTCTGGCATTGAAGCATGCAAGTGTTAAAGCTGTCAAGTTACAAGATCCTTGCACCCCTAACCCTTTAGGAAAAAAACCTCTGGGGTCTTCAAACCTGACAGCTTAAGACTTGTGGACTTCAACTCCCAGAATTCCTCCTCCAGTCATGTTGGCTGAGAAACTCTGGCAGTGAAGCATGCAAGTCTTAAAGCTGTCAAGTTACAAGATCCTTGCACCCATAACCCTTTAGGGGAAAAAAACACAGAGATCTTCAAACCTGACAGCTTAAGACTTGTGGACTTCAACTCCCAGAATTCCTCCTCCAGTCATGTTGTGGCGACATCATCTGCGTGGATCTGCTCCATCTTCGGGTTTTTTCACAGGGGCCAGGGCTGCCGCTGAAGATGCCGACGAGCCCCACCACCACCAGAATAACTGCTGCCGCCTCCCCCTCCTCCTCCAAGAGGACCACCACATTTGCTGCCCAGCGCTGCAGCCGAGGTGAAGCCTCCAAAGTTCCCGCAGGCGCCCCCGCCCATTGCAACGGCGGCAGTGCCTCCCCCTCTGCTCGGAGCACCTCAGCTGGGCTCTGGGTTACCCCTGCCGCCGCCTCCACCTCCGCCGTGCTTTTCAGAAGCCAGGAGGCCTTTTTTCCTGCTCCTGCCCCCTCCGTCGCCTTTCTACTAACTCCCATGGCCTCATGGCTCCTCA
Source organism: Thamnophis elegans (assembly GCF_009769535.1). Lineage (NCBI taxonomy): Eukaryota > Metazoa > Chordata > Lepidosauria > Squamata > Natricidae > Thamnophis > Thamnophis elegans. The sequence continues at coordinate 97,689,806 of NC_045542.1, forward strand.
AAAGCACGGCAGAGGAGAAAGGGGGAGGGATAACGTGCGGGCCAGCTCAGGTGCTCCGCGTGGAGGGGGAGGCGGGGGTGCTGCTGACGGGAGCTTTGGCGGCTTCATCACAGCCGCGGCGTCGGGTGGCAAATCCAGTGCTGTTAGAGGAGGAGGAGGAGGAGGAGGCAGCAGATATTCTGGTGGCGGCAGGGGCTTTGGGGGGTTACTACAGCCGCAGCGCCGGGCACAAGCGGCTAGGATTAGCCGCCCACAAAGGACCTCCCCGGGCTTGCTTTGCTGAACACAGGGGCGACTGACGCTAGTTTGAGCGGCCGCGGCTGGCACAAACTACCGTCAGTCGCTCCGTGCTCATCAAAACAAGTCTGCGGAGGTCCTTTGCGGACGGCCAGTTCTAGCTGCCTGCAAAGGACTTCCCCACGTTTGCTTTGGCAGAAATCACTGCGCGGCAGTTAGAAACTGCTGCGCGGAGTTTTCTTGCCACGTGCGCGGCCGCGCAGCCGCGCACCTTAGAGGGAACAGTGATGGTAGGGTTAAATTTCAGGCTCTATCTTACAGTATATTAATGGGATTTCCTCCTGTCCTTGAGTCAAGACAAAGTATAAGAATGTAAACCCCTCCCTACTTTAATAACCTGCTCTTACTATGCCTCAGTAATGAGGTAAAACAGGGTTGCTCAACTCACACAATTAAATGCAGAAATTCATAAAGCAATTGCAAGATTTGCTGTCATCCTCTCCCTTTCTGCTCAGCAATACTTACGGCAGGAAAACCAGTCCTCCTCCTAAAAATATAATGGGGTGGAGAGTTGGATGTTCACACCTTAGTTTGTAATATTTCTTTATATAGCCTTATTTTTATTATTTAGCGCATGGTTCTTATGACCTATCCATCTCTCAGGAGTTCCCTAATCTTATGAAAACTTCATGGTGTTTTCAACCTGAAGTTTTCAACCATACATGATTTCTAAATGGTTTATGATATTTCATAAAACTATAAATCATAGTCCTGTCAGAGAAATATAATATTAACATACTTAGGAACATGGCCAAAAATATTGATATCTCCACTTTTCCCTAAAGAATCCCAATTTGCCAGGAAATAAGTAGAAACTGACCCACCATTTATCATTCCATAGAGACAGAACAGAGACTTTGCTTTTGATGTTTGATTTAAGATGTTTTGCTTTGGGAGAAGAAAGAAAACAATAGTACCAACCATTCAACCAACCAACAAACAAGAACATCTATAGGTAGTTCTCAGTTAACAATGGTAAGTGGGACTGGTATTTTCAGTGCTAGGCAATGCAATAGTAAAGCATAACATCACGTGACCACGTCATGGAGCGATAGTAATCCCTGCAGTTCCCGCTGCCATCACTAAGTCAGGATTGCATGTCATTAAGCGAGCCCCTCCTTGCAACTTCCTGCTGCCTTCCAACAACCAAAATCAGTGGGAAAACTAGTAGTCACTTTCAACTTCCAAGTGGCTCACAAGCAGGCTGGCAGGCAAGTAAATGGATGGGTGGATGGCCAATGAGAGTCAACACGTGCACTAGGGTTGGAGGATGGTACAGAGGAGGTGCAAGCAGTCCCAAAGCAAGAAGCCCTAGAGATGTGATACTTTCTCTGCATGGCTAGGATAGTGACCCTAGGGGAGGGAAGACAGGTGAAGACGACAAAGATTAACTGGGGGATGGAGGGGGGCATGCATTCTAGCTCGAATTTTTATCACATGAGTTAGGGATGCTGTAATAGTCATAAGTTCAAGAATCAGGCATTACATTCAATGGATGTAAATTGTGAATTTTTAGAATTATATAATAAGCCAAATGTTATATCAAATGAGGCTATATGAGGTCTTTTAAAATAATATCAATTTGCCACATTTAAATTACACAAAACCAACTTTTATTTGCTTCACTATCTGAGTTAGAGACTAAACAAATATTTTTTTGAAATGCCAACTTGTAAAAAAATAGAAACAGGTTTAGATGGCTTCCCTATCAAGTGGTATAAAACATTCATAGATCTTCTGGTGCCAAAATGAGAGATATTTGATAAGGGAATATTATCACCAGTGTTTAAACAGACTTATATTATAGTTATACCAAAAGCAAGTAAAAATCACATACAATGTGCTAATTATCGTTCAATTGTATAGGTTAGTGTTGATACAAAGATTTTAATAGCAGTGTTAGCAAATAGATTATAGCAAGTTATATCATTTGTTACTAACCATGATCAAGAATGGTCTATATAAACTATTTAAATAGCAGACAACATAGTTATATACTTGAATAAAAATAAATAACAGTTTGTAATTTTATTATTAGATGTTGGAAAATGTTTAACAAAGCACATGCAAAGTCCTGTTTGCTGTACTAAATAGATTCAGATTCCCTTTGGAATTCATTAAATGAATGAAGGTATAATATGAATTGCCCATATCCAAAGTAAAGGTTAATGAAATGTGTTTTCCTTCTTCCATTATTGAGAGGAACTAGTCAAGGATATCCACTTTCATCCTTACTTTTTAATATCTATGTGGTAGACAACACAGAGAGATCTACAGTATTGAGTAACACATAATTCATGTAGAATATATGGTTTTATTTGCAGATGACATTCTTTTGTTTATTTCTAAACCTCATATACTATCCTAGTGTTGATGCAAAAGATAGATACCTTTAGCAACATAGCAGATGATTCTAGTAACTTGTCCAAATCAGAATTGATGCCAATAGGTGAAAATTGGGTTATCCATCCATTTAAGAAATACCAACTCTGTACTTCTATTGAATCCATTAAATATATAGAGATGTGTATACCAAAGGATATAACTCAATTAGAAACATGTAATATAAGTAAAGTATATAGAGAGGTTTCTTCAGATATCAGTAGAAGGGAGTCATTAAATTTTATTCTTTGGAGAAAGGTGAATGCTTTAAAATGAATAATTTTCCCGGGTTAATTTATATTCTTAGTGGTATTCAGAATATGTATAGAAAATTGTGTAGAAAATTTCTATGGGAACCATGGATTCTGAGAATATATAGCATCTTTGATTGGATGGACAATATTAAGATACAAATATACTAAAACTTTAATATTTTTGAAAAGTATTACATCAGTTAAAAAGTTATGGAATGGAATGGCTAATAAAAAAAGATTCAACCCTTCAATACATACCAAATTGACCTTATGGAATAACCAACTTTGAAAATTGACAAGAAGATGAATTTTTAACATACTCTGTGTTAAGACATAGATATCATCTATCAAATGTAACCCAATGACAATATTTATAATTACGACATTTAACAACATAGTTTGGACCAGCAACATTTTCAGCTTCTGACAGTCCTGAAATACTAGAACAACTGGTATGGTTAAATCCTTCAAAACCAAAAACCGTTATCATAAATCAAATCGATATGCAAATGTTAAGAAATGAATGGAATAAAAAATGTCTAAGCAATGGGAGTGTCTTAAATTCTATAGCACGAATGTCAATAAACCTCAGATTACAACTATGGAGCTCCATTACATTTGTAAGAAAAGATTGTCAAGAAATGACTTCGTTGGAGATGTAATAAAAATAATGCTTCTTTTAAAACATGTTTCTACAATGTCCTACACTCACCAAGTTTTGAGAGAAAGTAATGGATTATATAAATGTCATTCTGCAACAAAAGCTAAACTTTTCAGTAGATTTGAGCTATGTACATAGTATATGGAATTTGACAACTGGAGAACATAAATAGATTCTCTGTGTCCCTATTCTGCGTAAAAGGCTGATTTGCAAAGATAAATGGAATATCTTTGGATATTGGAAAGATAAATTTATGGTTGTATTTAGTCAATGGGTCAAGGAACTGATTGCACCTGCCACCAATCAGTTGATTGCCTAGAGAGGTAGTCCTCGACTTATCAGTTGCTTAGTGACCATTCAATATTACAATGAACACCCGCCCCAAAGGGTACTTAAAACTCGGATTCAAAATTCTGATGTTCTTCCCCCCAGAGTCATATGATCACATGTTGAGTGCTTAGCAACTAGTCCACATTTTCATCTGTTTGCAGTATCCTGCAGTCATGTGACTGCAATTTACAATGTTTTCTTCCAGAAACCAGTATTTACTTCCAGTTTCTGGCAAAAAAAAAAAAGAGAAAGACGATTGTGGGCAATAGGTTCACTTAATAGCTTTCAATACCATCAACCATAGTATCCTTTTGGATCAACTATGGAGACGGGGGCTGGGCAGCACAGTTTTGCACTGGTTCGACTCCTTTCTCCGAAGCTGGTCCCCATCAGTGTGACTAGGGAGTGAAAGGTCCAGTTCTGGGTCACTATCTTGTGCATTGCCACACCACTTGATATTCTCTCCACTCCTTTTTAACATCTACATGAAACTGCTGGGTGAGATCATGCATCCCATCGGTTGAGGTATCTGTAGTACACTGACCATACTCAACTCTATATTTCCACACAAGACTGATTGGCTTTGGATGCATGGGGTCCCGAGATCTGGCATTTTGTTATCTTTGACTTTGGTTGGGATGGTGGTACCCCAGACAGATCCAATCTGCAACTTGGGGATTGTCCGGGACTCACAATTCCTGCTCAAAGAGTAGGTGGAAATCATGGCTAGGAGAGCCTTTCCACAGCTTGTGTGGCAGTTGGAACCTTTGTTGGCTCAGAAGTCCATGTGCTCAGACATTTAGTCCCTAATCATCTCACTTTTGGACTATTATAGTACATTCTATGTGGTGTTGAAGAGCATTCAGAAGCTGCAGCTGGTACAGAGTGCAGTTACGCAGGCAATTCTTGGGGCTTCAAGAATGGCCCATGTAACACCATTGCTCCATTAATTGCCAGTCTGTTTCTGGGTACAATTTAAAGTGTTGGTAACCTTTAAAACCTTTCATGGCATGGATCCAGGCTGAAGCTGGCCCCAATCCTCCTGACCATTCATAAAGGCCTAAAGACTTGGCTCTGCCAGTTAACTTCGGGACCCAATGGGAGAACAACACAGTGGAGGTGGTTGATTGTTTAACAACAGATCTCCCCTCCCCCAATCCTGTCCCCACCCTCCCCATCTGTAATTGGGTTGTAGCATCTGCAGATATTAATTGGTTTGTGTGTGTGTGTGTGTGTGTGTGTCTTTTGTTATAAGCTGCCCAGAGTTACCATGTGATAAAATGGGCAGCCAATTTAAAAAAAGGAAGGAAGGAAGGAAGACCACAGCATTTGTTTTACAATTGCTGCAGAAAAGATGATAAAATCGGGCACAGTTGTGATGACCCATTTAATAACTGGCACAATTTCTGAACTCAATTATGGTCATAGGTCAAGGACTATCTATAGATGTAGACTTATTAGACATGTATAAGGAAATATGGGACTCATACAAAATACAGTAGTTTAAAAAAGATGTATAAATGTATTAGAAATATATACATACTTGACTAATATTTGCATTAAATAATATATATATAGAATTGTAACTTAAACATTTTTCTCTCATTTTTTCACTTTTTATTAAAGCACTTTCTATGTTTTGCTTTCTCTTTTTGATAGTATACGTACTTCTATCATTACCTTTACCTTTTGCTCTTTTTCTTTCTGTCATTAATGACACCCTGTCATTGGCTTTTCCAGCAAGCCAGCCTGGCCTGAACAAAACAAAATAAATTATTGATCATTGTTAATTTTAATTGAATTTTCTTAAAAATGTCATTGTTAATTCTAATTGGGTTTGTTTGGGATATTCTATTTCATTCTTTTTAACTTTTGTAATATGTGTTTTTTTAATGTTGAACGCCGCCCTGAGTCCTTGGGAGAATAGATCTAATAAACCAAACCAAATCAAACCAATTAATTATAAATAAATAAATAAATATCAATCAGAAGTCCAGTTTTTCAGCAGTCATAACTTTGAACTGTCATTGAATGAACAGACATTAAGTGAGGAGTATCTTAAAAACCACTCTAGGTAGCTTCAGCAACAGACCAGGGATGATATGGAGCAGCAGACTGAGTGGGATATCATGGGGACTTGTCCTTCAAAAATAGTAGTGTCTTCAGACTGCAGCAAGCAGGATATGAGAGGTATTCTCAGAGAGACAAGTGAGGCAAAAGATAATACATGCATAATGATGTAGTCATGCAAATGCCAAAATTTATGTATCTGCATGCAACATCTTCAATTACCTATTGCTGCTGTAGTAGAATTTTGTAGGGAACAAAAGACCAGGATACATTACATTGAAGCATTAATTCACTTATTGAAGTACTGGAGGCAAAGACAAGCCAAAAGAGGATGCGGTTAAAGAGTCAGCTAATTAGCATTCTTTGGGCTTCTAATGTTATTGTGATTGGGTTGAGTTTTAGTTGCCCTAGGAAATTGCTTTTTTGTAATTGCTTTATTTTTTCCAGGAAGATGTATTTGGGTTAGGTGGCTTTTAGTCTGGACATCTAAATTCTCCTTCAGTTACCGTCTTGTTATTATGTAGTCATGCACATGCATATTTGTGTTGTGGTTTCCTGCAGAATACATTAACTAATTGTGACAATTGAATTGAGTTCATGAACATAGTATAGCAGTGGTTAAATGTCAAACAGTCCAGAGCAATGAGTTGTGCTTGGCTTACCTGTACTAATTGTATGTCCCATGTTACCTGAAGACAAATTATCTATCATCTATCTATCATCTATCTATCTATCTATCTATCTATCTATCTATCTATCTATCTATCTATCTACCTACCTACCTACCTACCTACCTACCTACCTACCTACCTACCTACCTACCTACCTACCTATCCGCCCACCTACCTAATGTATATGTTGCTCACCTTGCTGTGCAAATAAAACACATGGAAGTAAAAACAAATATAAATATAAAAATGATTGAAATAACAAGAGATCAAAATAAACTAAAAAACCATGGATCTGGAGCAGAGAGCAGCAGCTTCTCTGTTACTATACTAGCCATCTCCAGCCAACATCTTCCTCCTTCAGGGCCCCATGCCAGCCAGCATAGATAGCCAAGTTTTAAGACATTTTCTGAAGGCTAGAAGAGTGGGGGTAGACTTTACTTCTTCCATCAAGATGAAATGGTGAAGGCATTTCACTGTCTTCAGTATTGACAATGCATATTGATAACACTGAAGCTCAGTGTTATAAGTCATGTTATGATTTGTTGTTCCAGATTGTCAGCCACCAAGTGTGTGCAGCAAAGTACCAGCACTTTATTTCAGACAGCATTGTGATTTTTTTTCTTCACCTGCTATAGGATAAAAAACAGCTGTCGTGAATCTTCCATGCTGAGATCACCAACTTGGTATTAGAATAGAACAAGGTATCTTACATATTGTGCATTTAAAGGCATGACTGCTATCATGCTATGCTTCTGTATAACTATTCATCTTACAACAACTTACAGCCATTTGCTTAACAACTTTCAAAGGTACAACAGCACTGAAAAAAGTGACTTATGTGGTCCTTATACTTATAACCATCACAACATCCCCTGTGATCATCTGATTAAAATTCTGGTGCTTGGCAACCAGCATGTACTTAAGATGGTTGCAGTGTCCCAGGGTTGCATTATTGCCATTTGAGACCTTCCCAGACAGTTTCCAACACGCAAAGTCAATGGAGGAAACCAGATTCACTGAATAATGATTCACTTGAGAACCACAGTGATTTGCTTAATGACCATGGCAAAAAATGTAGTAAAATCAACCATGACTATAACAACCTTGTTAGTGATGGGAATTCTGGTTCCAATTGTGGCCATAAGTCAAGGACTGGCTATAAGTGATTTTAAATTAGAAAATTGATGCCAAAGTGTAGGATCTCTCATTCAATGTGGAAAGTCAGTTTAACATTAATAAATGACACCCTGAATTAAATGCAGAAACTAAGGACTCGTGTTAAAAGAATGAGCTTTTATCATTCTCTTTAGGAGTTTGATAACAACTGTTGTCCAGCTCACTGCTAAATTGCAGCTCCCATTCTTCATATGTCCAGTTATGAATACAGTATTAGAGGCCAAAACTCTCAGATTTGAAATCAACACTGAGCTGGGCAGAAAGGCTGTGGGTGTAGCACCTTTGACTTCAGAATGCCTAATACAGACAGTCCTTGTTTAGCAACTGTTCATAGTTACGATGTTGGGTAAAAAGTAACTTTGTTGACCACCCAAGGTAAAAAGACACTTTGGATGGCTTGCAAGGAAAATAATAATTCAAACCATATTACTTTGAAAATCAGACATGAATTACAAAAAAATTAAAAATAACAATGTAAAAGAACCCCAAAATGGGAAGAGGAAAGCCGTCATTTAGCATCACTGAATCAGTTTGCAGGCTCGCCATGTGATTCTCAGGTTAATGGAAAAATCATGTTGTCAAGGTTTTACGGATGACTAACGGATGGACTAATCTCATCTTGGGGGGGGGGGGATAGTGTTCCAGAGGGCAGGAACTATAATAAAAAAGGCACATCTCCTGGGTTCTGTCAGATGGAACCTCCTTCACTGACAGGACTAGGTGGGAGCATGCCTTTCTATTGTACGTGATAGGGCATGTAGATGTAACCAGGAAGAGATATTCCATCAGATAATTTGGTCCCATGCCAAGCTTTAAAGGTCAAAATCAGCACCTTGAATTGCGTCTAGAAGCAAACTAGTAACCAGCGCAATTTGCAGAACAGAGATTAACATGTGCCATTCTAGAGGCACACATAACTGTCTGGGCAACTGCATTCTGCACCAGTTGAAGCTCCTGGATGTTCTTCAAAGGCAGTCCCAGGTAGAATGCATTACAACAATCCAGTAAACTAAAGATTATGATCTTTGCGGGTCTGTAAAGCAAAGAAAAGCTGAAGAACGGTCAGAAGTACAGTTGCAGTTTCACTTAGCAACTGCTTTGCTTAACAACTAAGCATTGGCCTCAATTGTGGTTGCTAAATAAGGACTAGCTGTATATTCCCATTTGGGAACTGCTTCACCTTTTTTCATGTGTTAGTCTTTATCATCATGGGTGATGTTGATAATCTTTGGTGAATAATGTTCTTCCCTTCCCCTCCAGACCAATTCTCTATCATTCACTACCATTTTCATAAAAGCATATATTCTACATGGGAGCAACTGAGCCTTTTCCACAGATGAAGACCAATGTTTTTTACTTCCACTTGACTGAAATGGAGCTTGAGGCCAATTCAGGCTTTGAGAAATCTAAGTTTCATTTGAGAGTTTTGTATAGTAGTCATGACAACTTTATTTACATATACTCATGTGATGATTGGAAATATCTGCAATTCAGAGTAGGATCTAAAGCTTCTCAATTTAATAAGTGCATGTATATAGTCACCCATTGCCTCTTCTCTGTTGATGCAGCTCTAAAATTATTTTCCCTTTTAATGGTTAAAAACATGTAAAGATTGGGGACAAGGAAATAAAAACATTTTTTTAAATTTCTCTAGCAATTCCTCTTTAAGATTTTCATTTTATTTATATATTGATTAATATTAAGTTCCAATTCGCTGAGGGGTAACTTTTACAACATTATTTAGTTAATACTGTTGGTTTTGCAACCTTTGGGATTGTTGTAAACTAATACCAGGTTTATAACTGAGGCATCACCCTCGCAGTTTATTCAGTCCCCTACCTGCTTCTTCAAATTAGAACTTACATGGGCCATTTTGCTGCCATAAATTTCCCATCTCATCCATTGTATCAATACTTTTACTGACAAAACGTATTTTTCCAATTCTTTTGTTTTCTTTGCTGTCTATTTTGGGCTTTAACAAATTGCAAGAAAATAGGTTCTAATAGGTCGCATTCTCAATAAAATATTTTTTTTCTTGTTGCTAGAAAATCAAGGTTCAAGTTGATAATCTAGGAAATCATTTAGTAATCAACCTTGTGGCTATTTCATTTAGTAGTTTAATTGCTGGTCTTAGATGTGATGTTAAAGTAGGGGCTAATGTTGTGCAAGACAAATTGCATAGCATGCTGTCATTGTGTGTGAAGTCATCAATTAAGCAGGTAATACATGTTTTTCTTGACAATTATAGGCATGTGTTAAAAATGCAAAAGAACATACAGGATTCAAAAGGGCAATTCAGAATTGCTAAACAAAGTAATGTATCTTAAAATATCAAACAGAACCACCATTCTAAGAGTTTCAGGGATGACATATAGGTCTGTAATCTTGATATGTATGTATCTAAGACAAATAGACAAATTGAAAGAGACTGAAATGTTTATCGAGAAAGCTTTATCACAGGAAAGGGAGACAATGTAAGATTGGTATTGATTTTAAAATAAAAGTTGTAATAAGAAACTCCACAAATTATTAAGCCATCTATAACTTAACAAAATAACATGGAAATTAGCAGCTACAATATTGTTCTTACCTTTTAGCAACTATTCAGATATTGGGTAGGTAAATTGGTAGGGATTTCAAGCCACAAAAGTAGATTTTGTGGCTTAAAAGACTTTAAATTTTCTCTCATTTCAAAGTGGAAGGCACACATTTTTCTGCCCCGTGGCAGTTTTTCTGAAGCGTGATTTTCCCACTAAAAGTAAGCAAAATGCCCTTTTAATCAAGATTTATTACATACTGTCTTCATCAATCACATGAATAGCATTATTATTAATTAATGGCAGTGCAACTGTTTTAGAATTGGATACTAGATCGACTACTTATAAGCAGGCTTGGTATTCACTGGACTATATTAATTTCTAATAATTATTATCTCAGAAGACAGTGTTGCCCTAATATCTTAAGGCTGAATAGGGGTATTTGTGTGTGTGTGTGTGTGTGTTGACATGTATATCTTAAGACTGTAATAGCTCTCTTGGATCAGATCTATGGCTTATCTAGCACAGCGTTCTGTCTCTAGCCATCACCAATCAGATGCCTCTGAGAAGCCAATAAATACAATAATGCAAATAAGTTTCCTTCTCTGATAATGGTTCCCTAGTGATAGCTTATGGCCATGATGACTAATCTCTGGCATGCATGCCAGAGGTGGCACACAGAGCCCTCTCTGTGGGCACGCGCACCGTGGCCAGCTGGTCTTCTGGTTTACAGTGCTCTGGCACACATGTGCGTTCCAATTCGGGCACTAGGTGCCGAAAAGGTTTGCCCTCACTGGCTTATGGGACTGAAGCTGCTTTATGGCTTAATGGTATCTATTGATATTTCAATGAATTTGTGTTAAAAAGTAGTCTAAACTACTCTCACTGTGTCTTGTGATAGCAAATTTTATAAATTATTGTATGTTGTTCCTATCTTCAATTTCCCGCAAATCAGCTTCAATGGAAGTGCCTAGGTTCTAGTTTTATAAGAGAAGGAGAACAAAAAAAATCACTTTCTCTGTACCATGCACAATTATATTCCTTACTTTCTTTCTATCAGGTTCTAAGCCCTAAATGTTATCATCTTTCAGAAAAGGTATTTCTGTCCTTTGACTATTTTCTCTACATGTTTTCTACTGTTAGCAGGTTTTTTTTTAAAATCATGTGCAGAATAGAGTTCCGGTTCAAGTACGACTGCACAATAGAGATGGATATAATATTGGCAGTTCAATTTTAAGACCTCTAGCTTATTCATCTAGGATGAAAACAATATACCTGCTGAAGGGGCTTGTTCAGCACTTCCAATGGATGTCCCATTTTAGTTACTGATTGCTTATACTTTAATTTTGAAAAAAAAATCACTGAAGTTATATTATTGTTTGTAAGAAGCAACATTAGCCACTTCCCTTAGACATTACAGTTATGCTCTTCTCAAAGCCTTGAAAGGTCACCAATGTGGACACTTGGCCCATTGAAAACTACCTTGTTCTCAGAAAAGCACTGGACAACTGCTTCCCCTCTTGACCTATGAACTACGTGGAAGCAGAAAAACAGCTACCGTCAAGAATTGGCTTTATTCATGGAGATGGGTAGCCGCATCACTGGCAGCAACCCAGGATTGCACACACAGCGACAGTGGGAGGTATATATATCCATGCCACAGTCAAAATATACAGAGCGGGGGGGGGCAGGAAAGGAAAGATGCTCCTTTTGTTTAGGATACATAGACACAACTTCTGCACCTTTAAAATCAGGAAGTCTCTTTTACATGACCAGGACAGAAATATTTTTTTTTAAAAGTTCCAATGATAATGGAACGGAGTTGGCATGATTCACGTGCAAGCAAATGTACAGTGGGCCTAGTGCAAGGTCCCAGTCAAGGACATGGAATGCTCTGTTTAAAAACAGAGAAGATACAACATGCTGCTTACAGACAGATGAAGTCTGGCCTTACTGCACTGAGAGGGAGACAGGCAGCAAGGCTGGGCTTTGAAATGTACACATGTACACAAACCACTGCGGTCAGGGTTTGTCTTCAGTATTCTTTCTCTTTAACGCTAAAGACCACAATACATAAAACACTGATCCTGATGAGGTCTCTTGGAGCAGAATTGGAGGAAGAACTCATGACAGGATGGGGTATGGGGGGTTCTCTCCATTACCATCTGCATCAAGGCCTTCTTTTGGAGAGATGGATGTGGATAGGGAAGAAGAAATTATTGTTATTGTGCTGCTGGTGGAAGTGTCGGGAACAGCTGTGGCCATTATGCTTCTGGCTCATATTCCTGATATTCCTCCTGGAAAGAAAGGGAAAACATTAATTGTATTAGATGACAGAAGGGCATAAGGCAAAATAACCCAGCTCTAGATCAGATAGCAGAAAAGCTTGCCCTACAGATCCACTCTTCTATTTTTTACTTGCAGTCTTTATCCTATCAACTATAATTGTTTACTAAACAAAACTGCCTACTTACAAAAGCCTCTGCATTTAAACATGGCGGGTAAAGTGACCGGTTATTTGTATTTCTCAAAAGTAATTTTTATTGAAAAAATTAATTACAATAGAATAAGCCAATACAAACTAAAAGAGAAAAAAGAGAGATGGAAGGAGAGATTCAAGAGAAGGAAAAGGAAAATGTAAGAAAAAAAGATTAAAAATATATTTAAAGAAATTACTTTTTTCTTTAATCTCTACCACAAGTATAAACAAACATAATAATTTTTCATTTGTTTGTTGGAACACTGACATCTCATAAGGTTAGAAATAAATATCTATTTTTCCCAACCCGTCTTTATCTATATGCTAACGCATAAATTGTCTTGCTTATCATTTGTGTTTCCATTTCAGTTTCTTCTCTGTTTTATAATCCATGCTTTTTGGGGTGGGGTTTGTTTTTTATTTTTCAGTATTTCTAGTTCTAATACTTCTACATCAGGCAAATTTTCCCAACCTCTTTATCCTATACATATCTCAGCACTGGTTTCTCTTTTACCTCTGCCATTCCTTTATTAACATCTTTGAGACACCGTCTGTCCCTAGAAGCAGATACCTTTGCTGACATTGTAGGTGCTAATATCTGACCCCACTCTTCAAAAATCTGGATTATTTCAAATGTCATTTCATAAATTCCGGTACTAACCAACATTAAAAGCAAACCTTCACTTTTTCCCCCCTCTTCCTTTTATGCCTGGAAACTCTAGTGTCTCAATTTCTGGAATTGTAGCGTCTCAAATTTCTATTACAACTCAGGAAAGACAAAACAATTTTCTCCACAATTATTTATATAATGATTCCCAAAACCTTATTATAAAAGTCTTAATATTCCAATTTTCTCTCATCCCTTAATTTGTTTATAACTTTCTTGGCTTAAAGTTTTATTTAGCTTTTTGCCTTTTATAGCAATTCCTAATGTTCTTGAAAATGGTGAGCTGAAAATCATATTGTTGAAGCTGGTTGGCTTTGCTCTTCCCTGTGGAATTTGCACAAGAGCAGTTTATGATCTGTTCCATGCATTTAGGTATCAATATGTTTAAACAATGTGTTACCAATAAAGACATTATTGGATTGCCAGAAATTGGTAAATCAATCTCCTTAATTTCTATTTTCTAACTCCAGCCACATTTTCCTTACTGATTCAAATTTTGGCATTTCAGTCTCCCGTCAAACAAGCACATCTTGTTTACATGTTCAATCGATTTCAAATTCAACTTGACCATAAAACTCATCAGTCTTCTCTTTTTCTGCCTCAATCGTTGGAACATAAACTTGGAGAATCATCACATTGAAGAGTTGTTCATAAAGTCTACTTTATATTATTTGATCATTTACTCATTATACCTCAATACTGTCTCTGCTATATCCTTCATAATTATGAAAGCAATACCTTTTTTTCATGTCCCAAATAGTAAACATGATGTACTGATTGAAAGTTCCCAATTCCACTCTGTTTCAGTTTTGTGATATCTAAGATGTCACTGTTAATTAATTTCATCTTTCATTGTTCAACTTTTCCATGTTTATGTTTCATATATGCCATGTTCCCACTGTAATTCTGTCTTTATAGCTTTGGGTTCCTCTCACCCCTCTCTTTATGGCTGTATCAGCAACTAAATGCCTGGAAATCTTTAATCCACATCAAAAACATTGTTAGTACTCCAAAAAGAGCTTCATCCCTTCTTCAGTAATGAGTTGAGTACATCTAATCAGTCTGGTATATCATCAGTCATTTTATCTTGTCAACACATGTGATTTTCTTGGTAAAACACAGGAGTGGTTTACCAGTGCCTTCTCTTGCACTTTATGAAATTATTATTATTACTGCTTCCAGTAACTTCCTATATTGCTTCTGCCCGACATAGGTGCCCGCTTGCTTTAGCTTTAGGATGATCTTCATACTCTATTTGGATGATATGCTCTTAGCATACACACCCAGCATTCCTGATTCAAATCTCCCAGGAAGTCCCACTGCCATGATGAAGTAGACAGCAGGACTCAGGGAGTGGGGACATAGAATGCTAAACTCCTTTATTCCCCAGAATTTCTCATTCCCATTTTGTAATCAGTTTGCCCTAATTCTGCTTCACTCACCTGCGGTGGCTCTTCATAATTCTCACTCTCGGGTTCTAACAGTGGCTCTATCAGTGGCTCCTCCACTGCTTCCTGACCAACCTCTTCAGGCTACAAATGAAAAATGACAGCCAATATTACTTATTTCTGCCAGAGCATTTCCAATACGTCCTCTGAAGGTTTCTATAAAAAATAAACTTATCAAGTCTAAATAATTGGCAAATTATTTAGGAACAAGCATCATGTGGATTTCAGAAAGGTATTTTTCATTGCTACATTGGGGCAAAAACATAATCTTTAAAACCATAAGAGTAAATACCCAGGCAAAGTTATAATCAGTCTTTTTGAAACTCTTGCTTCTCACAGTACCCACTCCTGGATTGCCTCTTTTCCCATAAGCTACACTCTCATGAAAATTTCATAGACAACATATATTTTACAGGAATGTTTTAAAAATACTTAGCCACTAAAAGACTAGGTAATGAGGAATAATGACACCGGGAAAGTAATGGCTGTATTTGCACAACATACCAAATATGGTTAACAATGGTTTGCTGGAAATGTTTAGATTCCTACATGAATTATACATTAACATCCCTGGTTGGACTTACAGTATCTAATTCACAAGTTAGCCGATCACACAGCTTAACAAGTTATGCAAACCCAGCCATTGTTTGATAGATGTACTCTGTAGTTCTATATGTTATTGTATGATGGAAGATCATTTAGAGCAGAGTTAATAGTAATCAGCAGGTATTCCACTTATCTTATGAATTGGCATTGTTAGCCAGTCACATCCTTCTTTTCACTGGGATGTTCAAGGAAGATATAAGATTGCATGAATCTGGAATGAATGAATGAATGCTTTGCATTTGTTTTTGCTAAAAAAAAAAGTTATAGAACTGATATCTTTATTATGCAATTAAGCTTTATTAATTTCCTGAACCATGGGCAGGAAGGGTAATAAAAGAAAAAAACAACTGAGCCCTGCTGAAAAAAAATTAGCATGGATTCTACACAGGTAAATTGTGCTTCATTGATGTTTTAGAGTTTTGTTTAAAGTGCCAGTGGGTACATGGAAGTAATCCTATCAACACTATAGTTCCTCATCAAAGGGTGCATTTAATGGGATTGGGGTGAGTGTAGGAATAAATGATCATTTTTTTTCAACTGGAGTCCTTCAAGGATCTGAATTAAAATCAATGCTGATTTAACTTGTTCCTAAATTATCTTTATTTAGTAGTAGAGCAGGGAACAGACTAAATTTTCAGATACGTGGTGGATAAAAACAAAAAATGACTTGAAAACAGTTCCTGAAGGATCTTTTTAAACTATGCGAGCGGTTAACCAAGTAGTAAATACTGTTAGATATAAAGTGATGTACATGGACAAGCCATTGCAAATTTCACATAACCTATGTGAACTAAACAAAAAAACAAAACAGTATGGGCTCTAGTTCAAGGAAGATGTGCAGGAGCTGTGAAAAGGGCAAATTCTATGGTAGGGATCAGTGGGAAATGAACTGAAAATATATTTCAACATTTTAATAATCTTATATGGTTCAGTCACATATTGAATATTATAGACCATTCTAGTTGCACTTTTAAAACACAGAGAGAAAGCTTAAAAAACACTGAAGATGTCAACCACAATGATCAGGGGACTCAAATGCTCTCTTTGTGATGAAAGGCTAGAATATTTAGGATTATTTAGAGAAATAGCAGTGACAAAACACATGACCAAAGTATATAAAATCATGCTTGGCATATGGGCCAGAGGTCCCCCCCCCCCCCGCTTTCAAACATTAGTTCTATGGGTTCGTCTATACTGCATATGAATTCCCAACAATTTGTTGTGAGGGGAAGTTTTCCACTCTCTCTTATAGAGAGACAAGCTGCTCCAGCTCGTTAGGAGTGTTTTCCAATTAACATGGTAAAAGACTTCTATGCAGAGATTCCCATTGCACAGAAGGAATTCATTAGAAATAAACAATCTGCTGAGCTCCAGTTGGATTATTGCAGGGTCACCCTCTCTGGCTACTGTGCTTCATGCCTTCAAGGCCATTTCTCTTATATTGTAGCAGCCAACGAGATAGCTCTTGTTGTGTACATGTGCAATTCAGATCAAGAAAATATTGGTCTTGTGAATGATCAAGTGCAGTTCTTCTATGAAGCCAGTATTCCCATTTGTAAGCTCTTTGCATATGTAAAGCACCAGTTATAGGAGAAAAAGTCAATTGTTTTTGACTTTTCCAGACAATCCCTGGTTTTATTGAATGGCACAATTTTTTGTTTGTTTACAAATCTATAAAAAGCTGCATTAATTTCTGTGTTACCTCAAGTGTTCATAGATGATCTGGAAAGCTACAGCCCTCACCTTGCCACTGTCTGTTCAATAAGGTAACTTAAAAACAGCTGCTGCACCTCCCACGCACTGTTTTCAGCCTCTCTTGCCCTCTCCACGTCATCCTCCTTTGCCTGCCAGCTTCTCTATCCCTCACGGCTAAGCAATTGTTATCCTGAAAGTAACCCTCATTGCTTCCTGTGAAAGCAGAAATAACAGTCTCATTCCAGAGCTGTGGTAACAGGTAGGCTTGTGGGTCCACAATTTTTTTAATGACATTGTTTCTTCCCATCTCAAAGATGGAAGGAAAGCATCAACATGACTGTTGGGAAGAGCCCTGTGATTGGCAGACTGGCATCACTCTTCATAGGCTCCTTCCCCTCTTGCTGAGTAGAGCAGCGTGCCTCTTCCTGCCTGAATGCACTGGCCTCATTTCATCTTCAGCTGTTGCTATTTTAAGCTAAGCTGGAAGCAAATGGTTCACTGGCAGCTCAGCTGCAAGATTTGAGAGTTTTTTCTCAGATTGGCAGTCCTGCAGCAGCCAGACAATTTCTGTAATACGGTTTGGTTTTCTCAGCCTCAAGATGCACGAAGTTGTGCTTCTGAGCACATGCCAGCCCAAATGTATGCATTCATCAAATAAGTTATAAAAATGAAGCATAAAAAACCCCATCATCAGCATGTGATGCTGAGATAAGCTAATATCACCACCTTTAACAATATGCACAAATGATGGGATACAGATTTTCACACATATTGTGTTAATATGTTACTGCACAACTGATATATGCAAAAACACTTGTTCTTGTACACATGCATTCCCATTGCTGCATACCATGGTTATAGGTCCTCATCCAAAGCATGAGATACCCTGTCATGAAAAATTATTGGAATGCCATTGCATTTTTTTCCTGCTCATCCTAACAGGTCCTCATCCCAAAATAAGAATGCAGCCTAAAATCATAACCTAGCAAACCTTCAATTTTGGGGAATTAAATTAACAAAAGATCTTACATCAATATCAAATATCACTCAGATCTATTGGAGATCAGCTATGCTTTTTTTCTATGGTAGTTTTGAAATTTATCTGCCCTAGATTGATTCTTAACAGCTCTTATAGCCACCCGAAGGGTACAGGATACCTACTTTCACATCAGTGGGAAAGTCTTCTTTCTTGACCAGTCCTGTGGCAGCTGCAATATTGCCAGCTCCTGAGAAGACAGCTCCACCCAGCTGTGATGCCTGCTCCTTTGTCTTCTCAGCAACTACGAAAACCAAAAGACAGAAAGAAAAAAGCTCTAAGTCTTACGAGACCATACAATTAGCTCATTATACTGGATGCACAATGTGTGGCCTTTCACAACTTGGCTAAAGAAAGATGTTGACTTGTAATATAATTTGGCAGTACTGTAGAAATGTACAATTACAAAACAATGATACAGTCTATTCATCATAGATGGATAGAAGCAGAAGCATATGTATAAAACCATGGAAGAAAAGCTATCAGTATTAAGTCCTTCCTGCAGCACATATGTCTTTTCTGGACTATGCTGTTTCAGCGTACACTCTGCCTCGTTTTAAGCAAGCCATTTATTTTGCTCTCCAGTTCAAGTCCACTTGGCCTGTTAGCAGGAAGGCAGGATGTTTCAAGTGAAAACTTTGCCCCAAGTGAGTGAAACTTGGGGTGGTGGCGTAGTTTTGGGTTAGGTTCAAAAGGTTTGGATGGGTTTGTTGGTTTTTTTTGCATTTTTGGAATTATAAATGTGCTATAAAATGAGTATCTGAAGATTTGGTGTAATTTAAAGCAGCTATTCCATCTCTTAAAATTCCTGAAATTTCCCCTCAAAAATGTGTCCTAATTCTGCCCAGTTTGAAATTAATCCTTTGACAAGAGATATTAAGCCTGGGGTGTCTGCCAAGCTGAATCAAGTTGCACACTCACTGTATCTTAGCCAGTCTTTTTAGCCAGTTCTGCCAACAGGTGAGAAGTAGATGGAACACTTTGTCCAGCTTTAGTTATGGGAAAGATTTTAACAATATACTATTTTATTGGCTTGTCATTTTTTTAATACAACTGCCCACTCAGGATTAAGGTTGAGGGAGAAGAGAAATAGCAATAAACATTACCTGAGGTCACACCTTGCACCACACCTTCCCGAGTTTTATTTCCTAAAGAGACAGAAAGGATGAACAGTTAAAATTAGACAAGTGTATGCCATTTCACTGGAAATAATGATAAGCAATTCATTTTATTTACTATCTTCAGGGGATAGTTTTCCTTTAAAAAAAGTATAAGATATCACATCTATCCAGTTCCCGGAAGGGTAGCCGTATTAGTTTCTTACAGAGAAACACAAATCTTGTAGCATTTACAGGCAAATATATTAAATCCAGTTTGTATTTCATCCATTCTATGCACATTAGCATGCCTATTCAAGTTGCCTTCGCAAGGAAACTTGGAAAGGAATTTGGTATCCCAGTCCTTCAGGCAGAGACCCATTTCAGAGGGAAGAGATTTCAGATTAAATATGCCTGGCCAACCCCACACATTTTATAAATTGGATAACTAGTATCTGTCAATCTCTGGTCTAAATTCTATTTCTTGTTATAACATTTTCTTTAACCATACTCTTATTTTAGTCCAATATTTCCTTGCTTCTGCACATGTCCACTATAATGATAGTACGAACCTATTGCTTGTTGACATTTCCAACATTTCGCTCACTTGTCTTTAAAGATCTTTGCTAATTTTCCCGGTGTCATGTGCCATCTGTAAAACATTTTGTATAAGTTTTCTTTGTAAGCTCTTGACATGGTTAATTTATAATTCCTTTCCCATAGTTTTTGCAACTTTTCTAGTTCAATTGTGTAGCCAAAATTCTTTGCCCAAGTTAACATTGTATCTTTAACCACTTCTTCTAGAATAGTTCTTAATAGGTAGCTATATAGTTTCTTGATTATTCTTTCTTCCATTCTCATAAGTATCTTATCCAACTCCGAACTTCCTAAGTTAAAATACTCATACTCCCTTTCATCTTTTTCATATCTTGATTGTATTTGCAATTTTGAAAACCATCCTATATCAATCCCTTGTTTTTCTAATTCTTGTTTTTGTTTTAGTTCCCCCCTTTCTGTTAAGATATCTTTATATCTAATAATATTTTTCATACTACTAATATTTGGATGTGTCAATGCTTCCATTATTGAAAGCCACATTGGTATTCTAAATAATGTTTCCCTTTCACTCTTTCCCATATTGTTAATAATCCAGTCTTTACATAATGTCTTTGAAAATAGCCATGTTCCCTACTTTTTTCATACCACAAAAAAGTATGCCAACCCAGTTGCAGATCATGACCCTCCAATATCAATAATCTTGTATTTCTCAGCAAAATCCATTCTTTCATCCAAGCTAGTCCCGCTGCTTGATAGTACAATTCCCAGTTTGGTAATCCAAATCCACTTCGAATCCTTGCATCTTGAAACATTTTTATATTAATTCTTGATTTTCTCCCCTGCCATATATATTTCCCCACTATTTTATTCATACTTTCAAAGAATTTTTTCTCTAATGTTATCGGTATTGTTTGGAACATGTATAGCAATCTTGGAAATATATTCATTTTTACTACTGCTATTCTTCCCATCAATGATAATTGTAGGTTTTTCCATCTTTCCAGATCTATTTCTATTTGTTTTTCTCACCTTATAATAGTTGTCCTCCTTTAGTATTACACACCCTTGATGTCAATTGAATACCCAAATATTTCACTTTTCTCACCACCTGTATGTCCAGTTTCCCCATCAACTCTTTTCTGTTTTTCTGTTATATTTTCCACCAGAATTTTTGTTTTATCTTTATTAATCTTCAAGCCTTATATTTCTCCATATTCTTCTATTATTTTAACTAGTTTTGGCCCTGTTTCTATTGGATTCTCCATAATAAACACCAAATCATCCGCAAACGCTTGTAATTTATATTCTTCTTTCTTGACCCTCATACCTTTTACCTCTTTATTTTGTGGTATTCCTCTATTCAAAATCTCTACTGTCAGTATAAATAAAAATGGCGATAGTGGACATCCTTGTCTAGTTCCCTTCGTAATTGCTATCTTTTCTGTCATATCATCATTTAACACTACCTTTGCCAATTGGTTATTATATATTGTTTTAATCATATTTATAAATCCCTCACCAAATCCCTTCAGCCCTCAGGCTGCCATTCAGGGAGGAGCCAATCCATCGCCACACCCGCTCAGCCATGCTTACACGCCACCAACGCTGCCACGTTGATGTTGATGTTGATGTTGATATTGTTGCCTCCTCAGAAGTAAGTGGGTGAGGTCATCTGAGGTGCATGCACCATTCCTGATCACCTGGTTCCACCATCGATACCCTGATAAACCTATAGAGGATACCACTAATAGTGCTTTTTGTCTTCCAGAGTCCTCTCCAGTGGTAGGGGGGTGGCATGTTAGCCCTCAGGCTGCCATTTAGGGGGGAGCCAGTCCATCGCCACACCCATTCAGCCATGCTTACATGCCACCAACGCTGCCACGTTGATGTTGACTCTCTGATGTTGGCGGAGCCTGTAGCTGCATGTAGCTCTGCAGAGTAACTCTTCTACTTGGGTGCAACTGCCTACTCTGACGTAACTCTTCTGCTCAGATGCAGCTAACCAGAAAGGAGGCTATGATGACACTGAGTGGGGTGTGTGGCTGAGGGTATGAGTCATGGTGATTGGTGATAGTAGGTGGGTGTCATCTGGGTGGAGTTGTGGGTGGAGCTGGGTGGGGTAATGGTATATATATATATGGGTGATGGTGTTAACTTGGTTAGAACTGACTTGGATTTGATTACCTTTGTATTCTGTGCTGGTTATCACGTAATATTAGATAGAGATAAAGTTTTTCACCAAACAAACTGACCCTCTGTCTGTATTCAATGTGAACGCCGGAACGTGACAGAATATCAGTTCTCTACCATCAATACTTCACTTCGCATAGTTCCTGTTTGGTCTGAATGATGTCTGAAGGAGCCGAGGCAGCAGCAGTGGTCCTACCTGAGGCCACTCCTTTGGTTGTTCCAACACAGGAGGAGGAAATAGAGGTAGATGTTTCACTAAGTTAGATCTGAAGGAGGCTTATTACGGTGTCAGGATCCGAGAAGGGGATGAGTGGAAGACAGCCTTTAACTGTCCCCTGGGGAGCTATCAATATCAAGTGATGCCATTCAGGTTACAGGGGGCACCGGCGGTGTTCATGCAGTTAATAAATGAGGTACTGCATGAACATCTCTATAAAGATGTACTTGTTTACCTGGACAATATTTTAATTTACACGAAGACCATGGATCAGCACATAAGATTGGTAAGGCACGTTCTGACCACATTGTTAAAAGCCCAGTTGTATGTCAAAGTATCTAAATGTGAGTTTCACCAGACCTGTTTGGACTACTTAGGCTATAGAGTTTCCCAGGTGGGAGTAGAAATGGATCCGGAAAAGGTACAGGCGGTAATGGACTGGCAGGCTCCAAGAACTCAGAACAATTACAGAGCTTCTTGGGGTTTGTCAACTTCTACCAAAAGTTCATACCATCATTTACCAAGGTGGCTTTACCCCTTACTGATTTATTAAAAACAAGACACCTTACACGCCTGATCGCCCGGTTCCACTGATAAACCTATAGAGGATGCCACTAATAGTGCTTTTTGTCTTCCAGAGTCCTCTCCAGTGGTAGGGGGTGGCATGTCAGCCCTCGGGCTGCCATTCAATATATATATATTGGTGTAAACTTGGTTAGAACTGACTTGGATTTGCTTATCTTTGTATCATTGTCATATAGTGCTGGTTATCACGTAATATTAGATAAAGGTAAAGTTTTTCACCAAACAAACTGACTCTCTGTTTGTATTCCATGTGAATGCCAGAACGTGACAATCCCATCATTTGAAGTTGCATTATCATAAATTGCCAGTTTAGCAATAGCAATAGCAGTTAGACTTATATACCGCTTCATAGGGCTTTCAGCCCTCTCTAAGCGGTTTACAGAGTCAGCATATTGCCCCCAACAACAATCCGGGTCCTCATTTTACCCACCTCGGAAGGATGGAAGGCTGAGTCAACCCTGAACCGGTGGGATTTGAACAGCCGAACTGCCGAACTGCAGTCAGCTGTAGTAGCCTGCAGTGCTGCATTTAACCACTGTGCCACCTCGGCTCTGTTTGCATTATCAAAAGGCCTTTTGAGCATCCAGAAACAACAACGCCATTTGCTTTTCTGGGTGGGCTTCATAGTACTCTACTGTATTCAATACAATTCGCATATTGTCTCTGATCTGTGTCTTGGGGAGAAATTCATTTTGACCTATGTGCATAAATTTATTTAAAAGTCTCTCCATTCTTTCTGCCATTATTGATGCAAAAATTTTATAATCCGCATTTAATAGTGAAATAGGTCTATAGTTCTTTACATGTTGTGAATCTAACTCTTCTTTTAGTATAAGCGTTACATATGCCTCCATCCATGTTTCTGGCATCTTTGCTTCCCTTAGTAAGTGGTTGAATAGTTCCAACATTACATTGCTTAATACTTCTTGTAACGTTTTGATACAGTTCTGCCGGTAAGCTATCTGGTCCTGGTGTTTTCCCCTTTTTTTGCCTTTTGATGCCTTCTGTTACCTCCATCATTGTAATTCTTTCTTCTAGTGCCTTCTTAATTTTTTCTGGGATTTTGGTTATTGAAAGTTGGTCTTAAACAGGGTAATTTGTGTAGATAGACATTACAGCTAACTCAGAGACAAGATAAAATACAACTGAACTGACAGGAAATCAGAACTCCAAGTAGGAACACTATTGACTTATTAAATAAGATGCTAGAATAGTGATCTAGACAGACTACCAGAAAAGGAAGACCTAGCTTGTGTCACTAGTTCAATATATTCAGTACATTGTGCAAACTCAAAAAATTAATTCCATATTAAGCAATCTAGTCTAGCAATTAAGATATAGATTAGAAGCAAGGAAATCTGAGTTTTAATCTTGCCTTAGGCATGAAAGCCAGATAGGTAATTTTGGTCCACTCCCACCCTCTGAGCTTGGTTGTTTTCTTGCAGATGTTTGATTATCCAAACTAGATAACACCATCAGGGCGCTGACGATATTAGCTAGTTTGGTAACGAAACTTCTTCAAGAAAACAACCAAGCTCAGAGAACACCAAGGACTCCTCATTTCAACCTTGAGCTACAAATATTCTCCTCTGTCATCATTCCTACGCACTCAGCCTTAGAAAGAAGGCAATGACAAAGCACTTCTGAATATGCCACCTAGGAAACTGCATGAACTTCCCATGCAGGCAGCAGTTGTCAAATCTGACTCAAAGCTATCATTATATATGGCCATGATTTACTACAGTTGTGCACAGAAGATATTCAACAATGAACCTCTTTAGTGTGTATCAGTTTCTGTGGTCTTGAAATTGTCAAGTATTATATAACAAAGACATCCTAATGACTTTATTTGGGTTAGCTATTCCTAGAACCTCATGGATGAAATTAAGAATATTCCAGACATCTTTGTGTCTGTACCCATGTATCACAAATGTGCATAAACATGAATCATTTTGGGCTGGAATCCCTGTTGTCTGTCTTCAGATAATATGCCTCTTAATTACTGAATGCCACCTAGAAATATTGTCTCTGAGGGATGGCATCTAAATATTTAAAAATGAAGAAATGCATTGCATTTTTCTTACTCATAGATTGTAATATTTTATCTCTGGATCACTATTTCATCCCCCATAGCTAGAACAGCCAGTAGCACTATGAGTGCTTATGCAAGCACGCTAAACCCTGTGGCATTATTAGGAATCAATGACAAAATCTTCCTAACCATAAATTAATTTCCAAAACTCAAGGCACGGACTATGGACATAACACAGCCATTCTGCTTTTGAGCTAAAAGCAAAGCACAGATATCCCGAGTAACTAACTTTCCACCACCCTTCTTTAGTTCTCCATTCTTGAGACATGAGGCCCTTCTATAGTTACTTTAGGACTCTTTGAAAAATCAGCAAAAGCCAAGAACGTTTCTCTAATATTCCAAAGAGAATATCATTTGAAGTTTGTGTGCTTTGCCTTTCCAATAATATAGCACACATCCTTCATGATTTTTGAAATGCTGAACAGGGATTCTGCTTTTCTATTCTCAAACAAGATTTGTCCATTTCAAATCTATTAAGGAAGGGATACTGTGCTCTGGCATTAAATCAGTGTTAGTGTTGAATAATAGCAAAACACAGATTCTGTTATTTTTCTGGAAGGTTTAGCTGCAAATTACCCATGATGCTGAGGAGAGGAGAGAAGCAATGCCCTGTTAATATGCCTTTCATAGCATACAGCTTTTTCTATAGTATTAAAAGCTTCCATAGAATGCTTGTCAAGAGTCTTCCAAAGTTGTGTGGCATAAAAATTGTCACTTGCACCATCCAAGTATCCAAAAGAGTTAAATGGAACTTATTTTATGTCACAGTTCCAAGATGAGTCAGAGGTTCCTCACTGTGAGATGTTAACAAATGCCAGGTGAAAGATAAAAATGGCAAAATATGTGATTCTATCAGGACTGACAATCTCAGTCAGAATCTGTATTGAGGGTTGGTATCTTATACTGAAGGTGAGTCATGAGTAATAACAATGACAATAACAATTTGTCCCGTGTCCCCGGGCGTTTTTAAAAAGTCCCGATTTTCTGGCTACATGTTGAAAGCCCAGTGGATTTGTTTAAAAAATCCTAACCGGGGCAAGACAAAAGACACCATGTCTAATACCTCTCTCTGTCTCAGTACTTTCATTGAAGATATTATTAAAACGTTAAAGCAAGAAAACGGACCCCCCCGCGCCCCTTTTACCTCATTTTATAAGAAAAAATGACCTAGTAACCCTAGAGCTCCAGGAAATACTTGGCTAGAGAAGTCACGAGTGTTCCTTCCTGGATTTTCCGGAGGGGAGGGGCACGGAGGTTGGAGGTCGGCTTGTGTGCGAAAAATGGTGGCAAAGTTTCTTTGAAAAATATTTCCCTGACTAATTTCACCATTTTAATTTGGTCAGTTCTTTGTATTAACATCTACATCATTCTGGATTGACTTGGAGTGCAAGCCTGCTGGTAAGTGAGCTGGGTTTTTTTCTTTTATTTTTTAAATGTATTTTAAAATAATATTTTATTTATAGTGCATAGGATTTTTTAAAATAGTTTTATTCTGTGTGGATTCTTTTTTTAAATTGTCTTAGACTATTTAAAAAAAGATTCTATCCAAAATAAATTGAAGTGAAACCATTTTTAAAAATTCTATGCACAATACTTTGAAATATATTGTGCATAGAATTTTTAAAAATAGTTTTGCTTCAATTTATTCTGTGTTGAATAGTTTGAAATGTTTTACTTCAATTTATTCTGTGTGGATTCTTTTTTTAAATTGTCTTAGACTATTTAAAAAAAGATTCTATCCAAAATACAAAATACCAGCTGCAGTTATTCACTTAAGAACTGTGGTAAGAAAGGTGGTATAATGGGCTTAGTGACCAAAGTTACAGTGGCATTGAAAAAAGTGACTGCTGACAATTTTTCACACTTAGCGACCATTTTCACACTTAGCGACTGTTGCAGCATCCTCATGGTCACGCAGTCAAAATTTTGATGTTTGGCAACAGATTCGTATTTATGATAGTTTCAGTGTCCTGGGGTCATGTAATCACCTTTTGACAAAGTCAAATGGGGAAACCAGATTCACTTATGTTACTAACTTATCAGCTGCAGTTATTCACTTAAGAACTGTGGCAAGAAAGGTGGTATAGTGATCAAAGTTACAATGGCATTGAAAAAAGTGACTGACAATTTTTCACACTTAGCGACCATTTTCACACTTAGCGACCATTGCAGCATCCTCATGGTTACGTGATCAAAAGTTTGATGTTTGGCAACAGTTACAATTTATATTTGTAAATTGTAGTTATGTTGAAATAAAAAAAATATTACAATACTATTTTTGCATTGTATGAACATTTTTGTTGCTCCGTATAAAATTTTTAATCAAGCCCCCCCCCCCCCGGGTCAAAGGTGTCCCTCTTTACCAATCTGAAAATCTGGTCACCTTAGTCATGAGGGTGTGCAGAATTGAGGTAGGAACCAAACAATGGGCAACATTGGGCTAGCTGATGAGAGCTGATAAAGAGTCGAACTCTGTGGCTTAGTGGTTAACACATCTGCCTAAGATGCAATACAGCACAGGTTCGAATCCCAGTAAGGGTATGGCTAGCTGATGAGAGCTAAATAGCTTGAAATAGATCTATACTAGTCTCCTTTTATTTATTTATCAGCACAAATACACAAATGTAACAAAGGCAACAGTAAAAATATTGGGTTTCTGTCTGGATGGTCTCTTGTGACGAGCCGATGGACAGAGAATGGAAGTAGTGATCTTCCTCCCATATTTGGGCATACCGGGGGTTGTAACTCTAAATATATATATATATATTTATCAGCACAAATACAACATCTATACTAGTCTCCCTTTATTTATTTATCAGCACAAATACAACATATATATGTTGTATTTGTGCTGATAAATAAATAAAGGGAGACTAGTATAGATCTATTTCAAGCTATTTAGCTCTCATCAGCTAGCCATACCCTTACTGGGATTCGAACCTGGGCTATATTACATATTAGGCAGATGTGTTAACCACTAAGCCACAAGGTTCTCCTACTGTTATCAGCTGAGCCAGGGAAATAGGTATGTAATTAGTGTCACAACCCCTGGTATGCCCAAATATGGGAGGAAGCTTACTGCTTCCATTCTCTGTCTATCGGCTCGTCACAAGAGACCATCCAGACAGAAACCCAATATTTTTTACTGTTGCCTTTGTTACATTTGTGTTATATTTGTGCTGATAAATAAATAAAGGGACACTAGTATAGATCTATTTCAAGCTATTTAACTCTCATCAGCTAGCCATACCCTTACTGGGATTCGAACCTGAGCTGTATTACATATTAGGCAGATGTGTTAACCATTAAGCCACTTGAAATAGATCTATACTAGTCTCCCTTTATTTATTTATCAGCACAAATACAACACAAATGTAACAAAGGCAACAGTAAAAAATATTGGGTTTCTGTCTGGATGGTCTCTTGTGATGAGCTGATAGACAGAGAATGGAAGCAGTAAGCTTCCTCCCATATTTGGGCATACCAGGGGTTGTGACACAAATACACACACACACACACACATGTTGTATTTGTGCTGATAAATAAATAAAGGGAGACTAGTATAGATCTATTTCAAGCTATTTAGCTCTCATCAGCTAGCCATACCCTTACTGGGATTTGAACCTGGGTTTCTGCCTGGATGGTCTCTTGTGACGAGCCGAAGGACAGAGAGTGGAAGTAGTGATCTTCCTCCCATATTTGGGCATACTGGGGGTTGTAAAATCTAATAGATACCTTTCACCCTGGCTTGGCTGATAACGGATCAGATCCTGTGGCCTAATGGCTAAGACGTCTGCCTAATATGTAATATAGCCCAGGTTCAAATCCCAGTAAGGGTATGGCTAGCTGATGAGAGCTAAATAGCTCATACATACATACATACATACACATATACATATATACATACATATATATACATACATATATATACATACATATATATACATATATACATACATATATATATATATACATACATATCTATTAGATTTTTTACAACCCCTGGTAAGCCCCAATTATGGGAGGAAGCTAACTGCTTCCATCATCTGTCCTTCGGCTCGTCACAAGAGTCCATCACGACAGAAACCCAATATTTTTACTGTTGCCTTTGTTATATTTGTTTTTTTTTTATTTATTTGTGCTGATAAATAAATAAAGGGAGACTAGTATAGATCTATTTCAAGCTATTTAGCTCTCATCAGCTAGCCATACCCTTACTGGGATTTGAACCTGGGCTATATTGCACACTAGGCATACTAGGCAGAGATCTCTGCCTAGTATGCCTAGTGTGCAATATAGCCCAGGTTCAAATCCCAGTAAGGGTATGGCTAGCTGATGAGAGCTAAATAGCTTGAAATAGATCTATACTAGTCTCCCTTTATTTATTTATCAGCACAAATTTAAAAAAAATACATACATATATATATATATATATATATATATACATATATATACATATATACATACATACATACATACATACATACATATATATATACATACACACACACACACACACACACACACATATACATACATACCCACACAATGAGGAAAGCTGTGGAAAGATGCTCCTACTTTAAAACCATATGAAACATCTCATTCATGTATTAAGAGTTTTAATCATTAACTGCTATGAGGGGCAACCATTTTGTGCACAACTTCTTGATGTTCAATCATCTACTAATCTACAGTAGCATTTAAACATAGATCTTTTTAACGTTTACATTTTATTGTGTTTTATTCATCTAGATGAAATATTTATATTGCTTATGTATGACATGACATACCCTAAATTAATAAATAATTTCATAGGGACTAATAATAATATACACACACCAAACTGAGGCCCTGTTCCAAAGGTGTGTTTGAGATACTTCAATTGTGCAAATATTATCTCTGCGGTCCCTAATTCCACACTGTAACAGTTTGAACTTCAAGACTGAAGTGGGTGGGGGACAATAGGCTTTGTACAGGAGTCCCCATTTTAATGTTCTTTGCTAAAATACCCTGTTTGGACAATTCTGAGGCTGCAACTAGCTAGAATAAGCTTATCTAGCTAGTTTTAGGAGCAGATCTTACAAGGAGTGGACTTTAGACCACCCATAAATGCTCCAGACAGTTCTTCTTTCGATATTAAATTTATGTATTTTAAATAGTTATAATACTTTCAATCATTCTTTTTAGATTTTTTTTTATAATGATTGTTCTTATCTGTGATTTTGTTCAATGCTCATACACTATTCAGAGTCACTTTTAGTGAGATTGGCAGCTATTTAAATGTGTAAAATAAATGAACTCACATCAACACTTTTGAGAGGACACTAAGTTCACATACTTCTTTTTCTATTCATTTTTTGGAAATTGCTTGTTAACTGCTTTTCAACAATTGGGAACTTTTGGATCAACAAGGTGGACAGCCCTGGGTGAGTTTCCTAAATCCTTAGTGAAATAATGTTTTAAGTACAACTTTAAGAATGAAATAATAATAATTTGGAATAATCAGCCAAAGATTAAAACTTTGATTTTAGAATGTTGCAAATGGACTAGGGTCCCAGATAAATTTGACATACATTTTTAAAATTAATTATCAAGAATTCTCCCCATAGGAAAGTGCTTTTATTTTATTTTTTAAATGTTAAGGTAAGACTTTAAAACTTAAACACCAGAGGGAACTGGAGGAACTAAATATTGTAATTAAAGAAGAACACTCAAATTCAACTTACAATTATAGAATGAAGCAAGATAAATATATTTTTGGATATTGGAATAATATTGAAAATAGTCAATGATATTTTTAAACAACGAATCCATAAATTAAAGAGTGGTTGCTTATATGGACAGATTGTTGAAAAGATGTTATGAAAGAGGAACAAGTTTTATCTGACAAGATTGAAACTGATTTGAAACAATAACAGGCTATGAGAATGACACAGGAAAACATGTTGCATTGAACATACAAATAAACCAGCTGATGTCTTCAAGATTAGAACAGAGATACAGCTAACAAACCAAGAGAATGGCACGGATATTTTTTCTAGTATATTGGTTTTACAAAAGAAGCTTGTTAAAGTTTTGAATTTTTAGAAAAGACCAACAAATAATGAAAAGAACTCAACTTCTAGGATATTATTTGAACTAAATAATGTCTAAATCAAGATTATTAGAAGTAAAAGGAAGGAATATAAAGTTGATTTATTTGATCAAGCAAATAATATGTTGTTTTCTCTATAACTCCCCCAATGGACAACAGGACAGAACTGACTAGGTTTTATGGATACAAATAAAAGATGGGATGGGAAGAAAAAAATGTTTGTTGTATTTTAACAGGTGATGAGTTACTAAAATTGATTATATTTGTGATACAGGTCAGAAGTCATTTATATATTTCTTTTTTTTCTATTTCTCTAATTTTCTTTTTTTTACTATACCTTCTATTTTTTTCTTTTTCAGTTTGCATTGGTTTCTGCCATTGTATTTGCAATCTTTAACAAAATTATTATTTTTAAAAAGGAATAAAGATAGGCGCTGCTATCTCAACAGTATAATAAACGGCATAATGCTGCCTGTTGAAAATCAATACTGACTTTCAACAGACAGCAAAATGTCTTGAGCTGCTGTGGGTTTCCACTAGCCTTCTTCAAAGCAGTTGATGTTTTCTTCCAATATGATCATATTTCACTGGTCAGTGAGCCATCCAAAAATTGAAGCTCTCCTCCATCAGTTTTCTTGCCGCATGTGGCAGCAAACTGTGATATACACAAAATCACCCATAGTTCTTTCCCTCTTGCCAAGCTCCCTTGAATTTACATGGACTACAAGAAATGTGTGCCAGTTTTATGAAGTCATTTTTATTTTGCTGGCAGCACAGCTTTCCAATTGGCCCTTGAAAATTCAGTTAACACCAAAAGGATAGGGGTGTTAATTACATGCATAGTCTGTGATGATCAAAACCATTCCAGGAAGCCGTATTTTTGGCAGACTAAACAACTAAGAATTCACTCAACACACCCTATGGGGGAAAGCCTGGATGCAGGGATGCTCCAAAGTATCACTGACTTAAGCAGTTTTTTCCATCTCTTGTTTTAAAGGGAGGGGGAGATTAGATTCTAGAGATTTTATCTACTAGCAGTGCTTCCATTCAATGATATAATTAGTGAAAAAAATGTCTTTTGGAAGCTTTCTTTTCTTTTTGCTTTGGAAACTTGCCAGTGATCCCCCGGAGAAGCAGAAACTATTTTTGGCACAGAACAAACATGCAAGTGCTCAGAGGCCAAGCAATCGGCATGGAATTCATACACCTTCTCTGCGTGCCAAAAGAGGTGAGCTGGGAAAAGGTAAACAACCTCCATTCCAAAGAGATTCTCCTGGGGCCTGTCTCATTTATGCAGATTTTACTCCTCAAGATCAGTAGATATTTTTCCTGTTGCATAGCTGAGCAAAATGCTATGCTCAGAATAAAGTGCCATAGCGTTCTGACACTTGATTCTGAAAAGAAGAAAAGTGGTCCTCTTTGGACCTTCACCTCTGAACACGTTAGCACAGGGCTAACTTTGCTAAGTTGCTCCACATCCAGGCAACCTCTGAGTAAAGATGTAACTCACCTACATTCAAAGGGGCCTGTCTTCCAATATAATTGGCAATTCCATCCCCATGGTATAAAGGTATGAATTGAAGATGCTTTCTTGGGAACTACAGTATGAAGTATGAACTTTGAAGTATACAACAAATACCTGATTCAGAAAAAGAACTTTTCTCACAAAGAAAGACATTACATTCTCCTTTGATCCTATTCATTATAAGCTCTCCCTCAGTCTGCAAAGACATGTTTAAATAAAATATAAGTTATTCCTCAATAAGCACTTAATGAGAAATTTAAAAGCCTGCTGATACATGGACCACGGAATTCAACTGCCTAACATTTGTGGTTATGTAGATATTAAAATTGTATAGGCACTGCTAGATGAAATTATAGAATCACAGAGTTGTAAGTGACCTAAGAGATCATCAAGTCCAACCACCTGCAACTGCAGGATTCACGACTACACGGTGCCTGATAGATAACTATCCAGCCTCTGTTTGAAATCCTGGAAGTCAGAACTGAATAAGAAAACATTCTCGAACACTTTACACTGTGTGATAAACTACAATTCCTACCACCCCCAGCCAACCTATTTTTGGCTAAGCAGGCCAAGGGATGGTTAAGTTACAATTTAACACATCCATAATCAGTGGGGAAAGCAATAGTATCCAGTGTTTAAAATGTTCCTTGTAACCTCTACCCAGGTATAAAATAATATATCAGTTAAAACACATGATGCTAGGACAATTATTCCCAAACCCAGACTTAGAGGGTTCCCACAACCCGGCTTGGATGAAATCTCTCAGGCTAAAAATATCCCACCCTAATAATGGATTTGCCAAAGAGGAAAGTGAGGATGCAGAATATATAAGCAAGCATCAATCATCAATGGACACTGTGAGGGCTAGAGAGGGGATCTACTGTAAGAGAATATGGAGATTTTCAAGCCTGGCTTGGTACAAATTCTGAACGGTTTCTTTTTTGCTCAAAAATTGGCAACTATCTTATATAGCCCGTTTTGTTTCTTGGAATACAATATAGATATAGTTCCTAATGGTCTTCAGCCTTGTCTCTATGGGAGCCCAACAAAACCTCTTGGCCAGAGGTTTTGTTTTGGAATGCAATGGTCATTATTAGTATGTTGGTAACACTCAGCGGTTGTTGCTTATTATGCTTGATCATTGGCTAAGTTTGATAAATGTTCAATGAGCACAAACAATCTGAGATAAATCCAAAGCAAGATCCAAGGGGCACCATTAATTTATAAGAAACAGATTGGGGAATGACATTGCAGCTGATCTGGATAAGGTTACATTCTTCTGGAAAGAATACACATTTACAGCCTTGGGCTACTCCTTTAACTTCAGCTGACTTTGAAGTCAACTTATGTATAACCTTAAAGGTATCCAGCAATTGCAACTGATGCTCAACGCAGCAGCTAAGCTGCTAAGAATACAGTGCAAGGCATGGGGAATGGAGATTGTATAATGCAGGCACTAAACAATATCCATTGTTTGCCAGTTGCTGGCCAGCACAATTTAAGCTTTAAAGCCCTAAATGTCTTAGCAGTTGACTGAAGAATCATCTTTTTAATTATGAATCTGTTTGGGTATTAAGATCTGTGGGAGAGGTTCTTCTGAAGAGATCCCCATTGTCAGAGACATGTATTTCTGGCATGGAGAGAGGGTTTCCTCCTGCAGGTTTACCAGGTTAGGAAAATCACTCAGTCAGACTTGCAGCTAAACCCCACTATCTCATCATTAAAAAAAAAACAACTATAAACAGGCATTCTATTTGATAAATGATTGAATATGACAAATTATATTTAAACTATGGATATTTTATTCATCTCCCCCACCCCCAATTATGCTAGTTGCCTTAAGTATTCCCAGAGAAAGATAAAGAAGAATATTTGTAGCTCAGGGTTGAAATGAGGGGTTCTTGGTGCTCTCTGATCTTGGTTGTTTTCTTGCAGACGTTTCATTACCCAAACTAGGTAACATCATCAGTGCTAATAAGGAAGCCCCAGTCCCTGGTTGTACTGATGACATTACCTAGTTTGGATAATGAAATATCTCCAGGTGAAACTCAAAAAATTAGAATATCATGCAAAAGTTCATTTATTTCAGTAATGCAACTTAAAAGGTGAAACTAATACAGTATATGAGATAGACTCATTACATGCAAAGCAAGATAGTTCAAGCTGTGATTTGTCATAATTGTGATGATTATGGCTTACAGCTCATGAAAACTCCAAATCCACAATCTCAGAAAATTAGAATATTACATGCAATCAATAAAACAAGGATTGTACATAGAATAATATCGGACCTCTGAAAAGTATAAGCATGCATATGTACTCATTACTTGGTTTGGGCCCCTTTTGCAGCAATTACTGCCTCAGTGTGGCGTGGCATGGAAGCTATCAGCCTGTGGCACTGCTGAGGTGTTATGGAAGACCAGGATGCTTCAATAGCGGTCTTCAGCTCTTCTGCATTGTTCGGTCTCATGTCTCTCATCTTTCTCTTGGCAATGCCCCATAGATTCTCTATGGAGTTCAGGTCAGGCGGGTTTGCTGGCCAATCAAGCACAGTAATCCCACAGTCATTGAACCAGGTTTTGGTGCTTTTGGCAGTGTGGGCAGGTGCCACATCCTGCTGGAAAATGAAGTCAGCATCCTCATAAAGCTCATCTGCGGAAGGAAGCATGAAGTGCTCCAAAATCTCCTGGTAGATGGCTGCATTGACCTTGGACTTAATGAAGCACAGTAGATCAACACTAGCAGATGACATGGCTCCCCAAATCAACACAGACTGTGGAAACTTCACACTGGACTTCAAGCATCTTGCAGTGTGTGCCTCTCCATTCTTCCTCCATACTCTGGGTCCTTGGTTTCCAAATGAGATGCAAAAGTTGTTCTCATCAGAAAAGAGGACTTTGGACCACTGAGCAACAGACCAGATCTGTTTTTCTTTAGCCCAGGTAAGACACTTCTGACATTGTTGTTCAGGAACGGCTTGACAAGAGGAATACGACTTTTGAAGCCCATGTTCAGAATCCGTCTGTGTGTGGCGGCTCTTGATGCACTGACTCCAGCCTCAGTCCACTCCTTGTGAAAGTCGCCAACACTTTTTTAAATATTTTTTTTATTTTTGAATAAACAAACAAACAAGACACAACAAACATCATAAAAATATCTTCCATTACAAATTGTCAATTGGTTACAAAGAACTTTCGTGCATCCCTTCCACTGTCATCACCTATGATTCATATCAAGTTATATATTTTACATCAGATATATTTATATATATTACTATCATCATACCTCATCCTTCATATGACTATAGTTGTTTTAACGTCCCTTTATAACAAATATTTCAAAGTTTAAAACAAAACCACATAATGGCATTCCATTATCTATTTTCAATATCATCCAACAACATTATATCTTTATAACACATTCAAAATAAAGATTAATTATGTTTGATAACAAAATTTTTGCACTTCTTTTCTTAATCACTGTTTACAATTTATATCCAATTTCCCTTTTATCATGTCAATACAAATATTACATTATTATCATTATCAGTCATTTATTTAACAATAGTTTGACTAAGTTTATTTTACTTTTCCCCCTTTTTTCACCATTTAAAATTTATACCAAATTTCCTCTTATCAAACCAACACATATGTATACATTGTTATCATTATCAATTATTTATCTAACTTTATCCATTATCACTTCATTTTTAGCATAATGCTCTAATTTTAACTAAGTTTAACTAGTGTTTTTTTATTAGTTTTCATATCTCAACCAGTGTCTTTGCAGTAATAGTAGTCCTATTTCTTTTGCCATTTGTAGAATTAGTCTTCTGGTTATTTCCTTAATCAAATTTGTGTGGACTTCTCTTCACAACTTGTTGCTTGTTACATATCTTATAAAATCTCGAGATCCTCCATCAGTTTCTTTAGTCAATTTATCTTTGGT
The DNA here is from genome assembly GCF_009769535.1 of Thamnophis elegans. Lineage (NCBI taxonomy): Eukaryota > Metazoa > Chordata > Lepidosauria > Squamata > Natricidae > Thamnophis > Thamnophis elegans. The sequence goes on from NC_045542.1 coordinate 97,726,424, forward strand.
TATCAGTAGTGCATTTGTCAAAGTTTCTCTCCTTAAGTCCATCAATTCTTCTCTTTTTTCTTCTTCTATACCTTGAAATCTGGAGTAGAGCGCCTTTCGATCTATCTTCCCTTTCCGTGTTCCACTCTTTCCATCTCCAACCACACCCAGTTCACTGTCAATATCCACAATTATCTTGCCTCTTTGTTCATTTTTCCCTTGGGTTTTTAGAACTCTAACCTCCACTTTTTCCATTTGCTGGATATCTTCCATTTTTCCATCAGGTTTTACCACATTACAACTTATATTTTCAATATTTTCCAATCTCTTCTTAACTCTCTCTGTTGTTTCTAATAATTTTTGAATTTCAAACATAATCTGTTGTAATGTTATAATTTCTTTTTGGTGTCGTGCCATCTTTCCAGTTAGTAAACACTGCCACTCTAGTTTAAAAACAAGGTTTTGTTTTCACTTCTTTCCAGCTACCAAAGAGCATCCAAAGAGCACCTGTGTAAACAACCCATGCTCTTCTCCTTATCCCTTCTATAAACAAGCTGAAGCCTTTGAAGTGCAAGGTCAAAATGATCAAAGAGAAAAAATAAAAAGGAATGTTTCCAGGACTCACCTTCAACCTCCAAGTGGCAGTGTAACTTCTTTTCCCTCTGAGGTTACTACCCTCTTTAAATTCCTTTTATATCTTTATATCTATGTTTCAGGCTTAGAAGAAACAAAATTCTTAAATGAAACAAAATAGAAAGAAAAAATCCATCCCAACCAGTATTATAGAAATAAAGAACAAGATTTAATCCATATGTAAAAAAAGAAATAGAAGAACTGATACTTTCACTTTAAAAAGTAGAAAATGTTTACAAAGTTTCCAAGTGTCCCCAACACTTTTGAATGGCCTTTTCCTGACAATCCTCTCCAGACTGTGGTCATCCCTGCTGCTTGTGCACTTTTTTCTTCCACACTTTTCCCTTCACATAACTTTCTATTAATGTGCTTTGATACAGTGCTTTGGGAACATCCAACTTCTTTTGCAATTAACCTTTTGAGGCTTTCCTTCCTTATGGAGGGTGTCAATGATGGTTTTCTGCACAACTGTCAGGTCAGCAATCTTTCCCATGATTGTGATTCCTACTGAACCAGACTGAGAGACCATTTAAAGGCTCAGGAACCCTTTGCAGGTGTTATGGCTTAATTAGCTGATTAGAGTGGGACACTTTGAGCCTAGAATATTGCACCTTTTCACAATATTCTAATTTTCTGAGATTGTGGATTTGGGGTTTTCATGAGCTGTAAGCCATAATCATCACAATTATGACAAATCACGGCTTGAACTATCTAGTTTTGCATGTAATGAGTCTATCTCATATATTAGTTTCACCTTTTAAGTTGCATTACTGAAATAAATGAACTTTTGCAAGATATTCTAATTTTTTGAGTTTCACCTGTACATAAAAACTACCAAGCTCAGAAAGCATTAAGGATCCCTTATTCCCAGAGAAGAAAGGCAACATACAAATCAAATATCCATAAATCCTCCAATTGGCTCAGAATAGCACAACCACAGGGTTTCAGTGGAATTGCCAAATACTGCAGAGCTTGGCTCCCCCAGCTTTTTGGAAATGTGAGGAAAATGGGACTACAGCAGCAGCCAGGGTTTGCTGGCCTATCTACATAATGAATACTGCCTTCCACTCCCTAGCTCCTGCTATTGTAGGACACACCGTGTTCATGCTTTTGGATTTTTGTTGTTAGCAATAGCACTTCTATATTGCTTCACGGTGCTTTACAGCCCTCTCTAAACAGTTCATAGAGTCAGCATATTGCTCTCAAACAACAATCTAGGTCCTCATTTTACCCACCTTGGAAGGATGGAAGGCTGAGTTAATATTGAGCCTGGTGAGATTCGATCTGCCAAACTGCTGGCAGTCGGTGATCAGCAAAAGCAGCCTGCAGTGCTGCACTCTAACCACTGGGGCACCGCGGCTCAGTGTTTGTTGCCTGTTGTTGTTATATGGCACACATCTAAACTAGGTGTAAGACTGCAGATGCCCATTACTTCTTATTTTCTAAGAAAACCAATAAACATCCCTAGAAATCAAGGTGATCCAAGGGATTAGTACTTTACTGCATAGAATGTCAGCTTCCCCATTCTATTAATTTAAACTTTTTTTTATAAATGGTAGAGATATGAAGGTCTAATGAGGTCAAGACTGTTATCTATATCCTATGATGGAGCTCTGAAAACAAAGCTGGTGAACTATTTAGCAGACTAAGCCAATAGAAATCCATTCCCATATCCTTTTGTTTGAGATTACAGCAGGAACAAGCTGCTATTCCATCGTGTTTGTCCCTGTTCTCCATAGCAGAGCTATGTGCGATTGCGAAAATTATCTGACTATTCAGTACAGAAAAACCTCTGTGTTTTGTTTTTCTGTTCTGTCTACTTGGCACAAGAGGAGAAATTTGTTAGACATCTCATCTCCTAATACTGATGCTTCCCTACCTGTTCATCTGCCAGCTGTTCTTTGAACTCACAGATAAGTTCAGAAGGGTAATGTAATTATTATAACTGAGTGCTTTAAGAGATCCCACTTGCTTTCTTGGAGCATTCCAGTTAAGGAAATAGCACTATCATGATCAATAAACTACAGTACAGTTATTAAGCATGCAGAAAGCAGAAGTACTTATATTAAAATCCCAGAGTGATACGTTGCAGGCCCAGTGGCCTTCAGTGTTTTTCTTTAATTAGTGATCTGGAAAAAGATATAAAGATTCTTGCCAATAAAATATGCCAAAACTACAAAACAGCCATAGTGATAATTAATGAAAACGGCCCAAGACTTCCAGCATTGTGGATTGCTGGCTCTGCTGGACCTGTTCCAAGAAACATGTTGATGCAGCCAATTGCAAGGTCAAACATCCAGGAAAAAAATGTAAAGCAGATCTAAGCGATGGGAAACTGTCCTCAAAAGCAATAGAGTGCAGTTTTTGTTTCCCTATTTTTCATGGCATCCACCAGCCTCCCGGTTAAATCTTGGACTCACCATGTTTGTTACCCATCCAGTCAAGCACACTTTCACAGTCTACATGGATTAATTAAACCCCAAGTCTATTTAAGCAACCTTTTCTTCATACAGTCAGCAAAATAAAGGTGTGGCAAAATGTTTTGTCTCTACTATTCTGCTTGCATGCAGAAGTTAATTACAATAATTAATTACTGGCAAGCAGGATAGATTTTCTGCTGTAAACCAACAAAAGATTCTCTTGTTAATCAGAGTCTTTAAACAACTTAATTCCACCCTTTAACCCATTTTCCATGTCTCACTATGCCACGTGCTGGAGGACAAACATCTGCAGTATATTATCTCCACGTGCAACTCAGAACCCGGCATTCTCTTATACAGCTTTCCTGTACTGTAGAAAGAACACCTACAGTGAGGAATGTTCAAATAGTACAAGGCATTAGAAAAAGCAGAGAGCAAGCATACCTTTGCTCTCTAGCCAAGGTCTAGGGCAACTCACTACAGCCAACTCACCACAGCTAACTTGCTGTGGCCAACTTACCGTGATCAACTTCCCACGGCCAACTCACCATGGCCAACTCGCAGTGGGACAAGAGTTACACTAACATCAATGAAATTGTGGGAAAGAATCATTAAAGAAAAAATGCAAAATGAAATGTGAATGACAAAAATTAAAATATTTTTTACATTATTTTAAATAATTAAATTGAATTGTTCAGTTATCCGGCAGCGAGTTGTCTCCTGGCAAGCCTGCAGTAGCAAATTGTCCCATTCCACTCTAACCACACACCACTGTCATAGAAGACCTCCAAAGGGTGATGGAGAAAATACTAATTGCACAACAGAGGCAGCCTGATCTTATGCATCTGTAATTAGAAGCCCCACTGTATTCAATGGGAATTATTCCTATAGCTAATCCTAAACATGCAACCACAACTGAGATCACAACTTCCATCAGTAAGTGAGGTGATTGTCAATTGAGTTGCGCCTGATTTCACATTTTTTTGCTGCAGTTGTTAAATGAATTGCTTGGTTATTAAGTGAATCTGACTTTCCCTGTTGATTTTGCTTCTTGGAAGTCTGCTGGGAAAGTCACAAATAGTGATTATGTGACCCGGGAACACTGCAACCATCATGCCAATTGCCAAGTGTCTGAATTTTAATCATATAACAATGTGGATATTGCAAAAGTGGTAAGTGCAAATTCTGCCCATAAATACCTTTTTCAGTTGTAAGATGGAATGGTTACTAAATGAGTTGTAAGTTAAGAACTATCTGTATAAATGGTCACAAGATTATAGCAATAGTTCCTTCTGGGACAAATACCTAAGAAAGGCTTAGGCTCACCTATAGCTGAAAAGAAACAGAACAATGACTTGATGGGAATACCGATATAAGTTCCTTGAGTATAGAAAGGTAGCATTTAAAGAAAAATGAATGCTAAATTATTACATGAAGGGACATTTGTTTATTCTATAAAGAGGGGCATTCTAAAAAAAATATTTACAGTTGCAAGTGGCATAATCACATTTACAGATGTAAGTGGCACAGTCCAGCATCTCATCAATCTACTTACATGAATATGAAATCCTTAAACCAATGCCCTGCAGTCACCCAGATACAAAATATATTTTTCACAGTTGAGTCTATACAGGTGAATCCCATTCCACATGTGAAAACAGCTTCTGCATGCAAAGACAGAAACATTTTTCTGCCTCTCCCCTGCTAACCTTATTTCTCTCTACCATCCCTTGCCTTAGCCATATTGGGAGGAAAGTTCCATCAGTCTGATCATTTCCTCTCTTCCTCTTGGAACTCCACATGGTCTCTGCAATTCTCTGCTGCTTGTAAATGGAACTGGGAATGGTAGAAGAGAAATGTTTTGGATCAAGTCCTGTAAGTATGATGTCCTGTATCAGAATACTGTAGGATCTGTTGTCCAAAAAATTAGCAAGTCATGAGTTGCTATATCATTCCACTAGATAATTACTTTCCATAACCTGCTAAAGAAGCTAGGACTTCTCAGTTCCTTTATAAATACTATTTAAAAGACTTGAAGAAAGACATCAATATCTAATCTTTTTTTTAGAAGAAATATTTCTTCTTTCACAAAACAACAGATAAATAAATTGGCTGCAACATATGTTGAATTACAGTATCAATTATCCAATCCATGAATAATCTGAATATTCTAATTTCCTTTTAAAACGGGTAAGGTGGAGTGGAAAGTATAGCAATTTTATCAAGAATACAAAAATGAATTTATTATTATGTGACTTTCCAACTACACACATTCATCTTAATTGGATCATTTTTCTAGTCAATGAATCTCCATTTTGTTCTTATTTGGACTGTAACTTTAAAAATGAAAATATGGCATTCTAAAATCTTTAGCAGTTTTCTTTGGCTGGATTCATAAGCCATAGTTTGTTTTAACATGAGTGTTGGATGAGCCTAAGTGGCTATTTTTTTTTTCTTCCATTAAATCGTATCCAATTCTCAGACTGCCCTGGACAAGTCCCTGCAATTTTATTGGCAAGGTTTTCAAAGTGCTTTGCCAATGCCTCCTTCCTAGGGCTGAAAGTGACTAGCTCAAGGTCACCCATATGGCTTTGTGCCTCAGGAGGGACTAGAACTCCCGGTCTCCTGACTTCTAGCCTGATGTCTTTACTTGCTAAAAAGTAAAAAGAATGTTAAGGGATGGCAGAGGTGGGTGAGGGCAAAAAGGCAATAGCAATTAGATCTTTTTTTAAGGCATTGTTAACAAGTCCAAGGGGGGGAGAGAAAGAAACAAGAAGTAATTATTCCAGAACAGGGATATGTGGTTTATTTTCTATTTTTTAATTTTTGTATGACAATAACTTTTGGTTTACCTTATGCTAAGATTATCTGATCACTTAGATTTGGTACCAGGCATTATCAATGTCCGGCAAGAAATACAAAAACCACAGTAATGTTGTTTTCCTGTTTTGCCCTGAGTGAGGAACTTTATCTATCTATCTATCTATCTATCTATCTATCTATCTATCTATCTATCTATCTATCTATCTATCTGACTTATAAGGCTCCCTAATTCAGTGGTATAGAGCACAAATGCAAACAATAAACAACAACAACAAAAAACCCAAGCTCCAATCAATATAGCACCCTGTCACACAGAAAAGAAAGAAATAGAATAGGTACTGTCTGGATACACTTTGTTGGCATCTCCTCAGAAATGGGTTGGAGGAAGGAATGAACCAAAGCCCATAGAGCTACACATGCCACCACATATGCAAACATTGCATATGTGGTGGCATGTGTAAACCCAGTTAGGCTTTAAAAATGTGGTGGCATGTGTAAACCGAGTTAGGCTTTAAAAACTCCAATAGTTGGGTCCAAAATAATGCAAGCTAAGGTGTTTAAAAAAAACCACATTATACTTAAAGTCACAAGTGCAAAGGCACAGCAGAAGAGAAACTCTTACGGGGAAATGGGAAGTACTTAATATCTGGTTCTTCCAGTAGGGAGAATAAGATGAAGAATGAGAAAGAGCCAGGAGGCAGGACAAATATGGAATTGTTGCTATACTACATTCATAAGACAGACTACATTCATAAGACAGACTAAACTAAGGTGCAATTTGGCCCTCTGTTTTGTTTTTTTTCCACTTCTTTTGAGGTCAGATGGGCCACAGAGATGACTCTGAAGAAAATATGTGGAAACCATTAGCAAAATATGAACATAACCTAAGAAACCAGAAAGCATGAGAAGGAAACTCAAGACTGTGTATCTTGACAGATTTCCATAGACAAAAGTCAAGATGCACTGGTTGGTTCACCATGTTGTGTGAATCCTGAAGGGAGGCTCATTCTAAAATTAATCCTCTCTTCAGACCTCTCTTTCTTCTATTTCAATTTTTCATTTTCATTACACATGGATATGTAAAGAAATGAAACATGGGCAGCAAGAAGAGGCCACTTGTCATGACTCATGGTTCAATATGGATGTAACTTATTTTTTTAAAAAAATAAAATAAAATAGAAGTCAAATTTCCTTTGATCAGAGCTCAAGATCTGGTTACTTTATCCAGACATATCCAGTTAGTTGTCTTGGCAACTGTACAGAAATGGGTGGGCACTGCATTCTTTCAAGGTGCCTTTTGGACTTCACAACCAGTGCTTGGTTTGGGCTTTTTGGTGGTCTCTCCTTCCAGCACTATTCAGGACAACAGATCCTCCTGTTTGACTGAGACTATGAAAACTAAAACCTAGTGAGTGTTGATGAGCAAGTCATATAAAACAGCCAGAATATGGATAAAAAAGGGTGCAAATCTGCAAATATGGTTGCTTGCTTAATTGTATTGCCTGATATTTGCTAGTGAAGATGAAGCTAAGTTGGAATAGCATTAAATGGGGCTTAGCCTGTTGCTAAGAAATGTTCCTTGTGTGTGGCTCTTCTCAACAAGACACACCATGATATTTCTAATCATTTTTTGGTGTCTCCTTTATCCTTAACCCTTTTTAAATACAGGGTGCAGATTAATGTATCTTTTCTATAGTAGAACAGGAATTTATAAAAATCCCACAGATTGAAAATTTGTTTGTTTGTTTGTTTGTTTGTTTGTTTGTTTATTTAGCTTGTATGCCACCCACTCTCTGAAGACTCAGGGCGGCTTACAAATAAGAAGGGAAGGGGGGATATAAAAAAATAAAATAAAAAACAATTAAAAATTCAACAACATTCATAACTTAGGATGGGGCTGGATAATTCAACAGCCCCAGGACTGCCGGAACAGCCAGGTCTTGGTCGCTTTGCGGAAGGCCAGAAGGGTAGTGAGGGTCCAGATCTCAACGGGGAGATTGTTCCACAGGGCCAGAGCAGCTACAGAGAAGGCCCTCCCCCGGGGGTCACCAGCCGACATTGGCCGGCAGATGGAATCCGGAGGAGGCCTAGTCTGTGCGATCTAATAGGTCGCTGGGAGGTAATTGGCAGGAGGCGGTCTCTCAGGTAGCCAGGTCCGATACCATGTAGGGCTTTAAAAGTAACGACTAGCACCTTGAAGTGTGTCCGGAGACCAATGGGAAGCCAGTGCAGCTCGCGGAGGATAGGTGTAACATGGGTGAACCTAGGTGCACCCACAATCGCTCACGCGGCTGCATTCTGGACTAGCTGAAGTCTTCGAACACTCTTCAGGGACAGCCCCATGTAGAGCACGTTACAGCAATCCAGTCTTGAGATCACACTCAAGAAGATATGAGGAAGATAAATTGGGCAAGATACAGGGAACTGCTATGTATGCCTAGCACACTGAACCCCCAAATACCCCCCGTTTTTCACCCAAGCATATTGCTGGAATTCATCCCAGTTGGTTAATTCAGTAGATCATGTAAAGCCACAGAATTAGTTTCACAACATGCTTAGTTAATTCCCAGAAAGCATGTTTTGTGGACAAAGCAAAAGAATGATGGCTTAGCTAAAGAAGAAAAAAATAAGGTTCATACAGACCTAGTTTCAAGATAACTACAATCACAAATTCTCCAATCACAAGATCTGGAAGCCTTGTTGGCAGGAAATATGGGAATTGTAGTCTAATTTATTTATAGACCACCAGGATGGAAAAAGATTACAGGACAACACCATTAGGTATTCTCATTTTTATTGTATGTGTAAATAATATACAAGACATTTGTTCTCTCTGTGTGTGTGTAATTTGGTGGTACAGCTGATTATGTACCATCAAATCATAGTAAACTCATAGATAGATCTTCTCTAGAATAAGTATCCCAATTTGATTATCATTCTCAAACAGTTCGTATTTAAGGTTTGGTGCTTGCAATTCAAGAGATATTATACAGTTTCAAAGACTAAAAGCCATTGCTAGTCTATAGTTCTGCAGTTTAACCAGCATTTCTCTTAAATTGTGCCTAGCAATCCCCATGATGGCAGATCACAGTTGGAGATTTTTTTTATGATTTGCTTTGGCAAAAGGTAGAGATTCTGGGGGAAGAGACCTGGATTCATATATAGCTCAAATCAACTTTATTGTCTGCCTTTGATGTTTGGATTGAGAGCTGATCAACTTAAGGCTCAGATTGGCTGAGGAAGATAAATTAAGAAAAGAGTTGAATGGAATGTGTCCAGGCTAACAGATAGTAGGGTCTACATCGTATTGCTTTTTCTTTCTTGTTTATCACAATTGTTTTTTCCCCTAAGAGTTGATTTACAGCATTAGGTTCATTCACATCTCCCTCTCTTTCCTTATTTTTTTCTGTAAATATATCTAAGAAATATCTGTTATAAATTACTATTTCAAATCCCTTCTCTTTGATCTTGGTTCAGGTCAGTGGTGTGTTTCAAAAATTTTTCGAACCTATCCTCCTTTGTGGGAATGGCTTGCCAGCTATGTGACCTGGTGGGAGTGGCTTGCCGGCCATGTGTTCTCTCTCTCTCTCTCTCTCTCTCTCTCTTTCCTTCCTTTTGTCTTTCTGTCCCTTTTTCCTTTTTTTCTTTCATCTCTCTCTCACTTTTTCTTTCTTTTTTCTTTTTTTATTTCTTCCTTTCTTCCTCTCTCTGTGTGAGTCTGTCTGTGTATGAGTCTGTGTGTGTGTGTGAGAGAGAGAGAGAGAGAGTGTGGTGGGTTTCAAAAAAAATTGGAACCTCTTCTGTAGGTGTGGCCTGCTTTCCGGATCCACTGGTGGAACATCTTCTAACCAGTTCGGTAGATTTGACGAACCGGTTCTACCGAACTGGTGCGAACTGGTAGGAACCCACCTCTGGTTCAGGTAGTCCTTGACTTACAGTCACAACAACCCAAAATGTCCATCAATAAGCAAGACAATTGTTAAACGAGTTTTGCCCCAATTTATGACCCTTCTTGCCACAGTTGTTAAGTGAATCACTGAAGATGTTAAGTTAGTTAACACTATTGTTGAGTGACTCTGCCTTTGCCATTGACTTTGCTTGTCAGAATTCACAAAAGGTGATCACATGATCCTAGGACACTGCAACTGTCATAAATACGTACCAGTTGCCAAATGTCCAAATTTTGATCACGTGACTGTTTACTGTTTATTAAACTTGTATGCCGCCCTATTCCCAAGGGGACTCAGGGCGGCTAACAAACCAAAATAGGGAGGGGGGACAATACAAAGCAAACAAACAAGACAAACAAAATACAAAAAACAGATTTAAAAATTCATCAACAGCCACAAAAAATTCGAGTGGGGCTGGGAACTCATCAGCCCCAGGCCTGCCGGAACAGCCAGGTCTTGACGGCTTTGCGGAAAGCCTGAAGGGTGGTGAGGGTCCGAATCTCCACGGGGAGATCGTTCCAGAGGGCTGGAGCAGCCACAGAGAAGGCCCTCCCCCGGGTAGTAGCCAGATGGCATTGGCTGGTAGACGGAACCCGGAGGAGGCCAACCCTGTGTGATCTAATGGGTCTTTGGGAGGCAATTGGCAGCAGGCAGTCTCTCAAGTACCCAGGTCCAATACCATGAAGGGCTTTATAAGTGACAACTAGCACCTTGAAGCGTATCCGGAGACCAATCGGTAACCAGTGCAGCTCGCAGAGGATAGATGTGACGTGGGTGTACCGGGGTGCACCCACAATCGCTCGCGCGGCTGCATTCTGGACAAGCTGAAGTCTCTGAATGCTCTTCAAGGGCTGCCCCATGTAGAGGCTGCTCCATCTATGACCATGAAGATGCTGCAATTATTGTGTGAAAAATGATCATATCACTTTGTTCAGTGCTGTTGTAACTGGAAATGGAACCAAATAAATGGTTGTAAGTCGAGAACTACCTATACTTTATGGTGTTGCTGAAGATTTTTGTTGCCTTGTTTTTTGAAAATGGCATCACAATTATAATTAGTTACAACTGCACTCATTCAGTGTTTATTTTATTTATATTGAGTTTACAGTTTTACAAGGAAGAAGAGCAATTGTACGGGAAGATTGTGAGTCAGCACTAGGATGATGAATGACAAAATGGAATGATGATGAGAAGTTGATAGATGATTCTCTGGAATGAAGAATTTGGGAGTGGGTTTCATCGTTTCAAAAAAGAGTGTAATATTAGTGGAGGCATGATTTATTCATGTGTTGGTAGAATGGTTCACTGATGAATTTATAAAACTGCATGAAATTGAACATTAAGATAAATTCATAATCTGTCACATCCCTGCTTTTTCCCAAGGGACTATACCCTTGGAGTTTGTGGTAGGAAAAAGGCTTTGAGAGATACCAATGGTCTCCCCACCCCCACCCCTGGCAGAATGAAAACATTCCATCTCATGTGTGGAGTAGCAGAAAGACTCCAGAACACTCCACCTCATGAGTTGGGATTGCATCTGTACAGAAAGGAAATCACATCTCAAGAACTGAAGCGGTTTCAAATCATGAAGTAAAAGGTCGAGAGGCTTTTATAATGTTTGGGTTCACACAACATACTAAACCAAAATTAAATAAACCAGTGCATTCAACCAGTGTTCTCTTAATTGGATTTGAAATCTGATCTATCACAGAAGAAAAGAGACATGATAATTGCTTGAAAATCAAAGATAATCTCATAGATAAAGGTGAGCCCTAGAAGATGAAATCTTTTGGATACTGAAGGCAATCAGAAAGGTTGAATACAGAAAAGCACAGAAAGGAATCCTACCATTGGATTTTCTCTCTCTCTTTTGTTTCTTATCTAGAATCATTGCATAGACAGAAATAATTATTGAGGAAGGGAAGCCATTGTCACTTTGGAGGAATCAACTAGAATAATGATAAAACCCTAACCAATGGAAGCCTGCCTGCCTCCTCCTTCTCTTTTAATCTTTCCTCTCTCTCTGCTTGGCAGATTTGTTTCCCTGCAAGGGGGGGGGCATGGTGAAAGGGGCAGCTCTGCAGCTTTGCCTGCAGCAACCTTACCAACATACAGCATGCCTTCCTTGGTCTTCTCGGCTGCCACTGTTACCCCTTCCTTGGTCTTCTCTGCTGCAGCCACAACCCCTTCCTTTGCCTTGGACAAGCCCTTCATAAACGCATCCATCCCGGCACTGAGCTCTGCATGGAGACAAGACAAGGGGGGAAGATGGCTTCAGCTGCTCCCAGCAAGGATAAGATTATTGGGGGTGGGGATGAGTCAGGTTTTAACGAGATGGGGAGTAGCTCGGACTACACTTCACAGTACAGTAGTCACAAAAATACCTCCTTCATATTCTCCAGCAGTATCTCGTTGCAAGCAGTGCCTTCCTGCCAGCTAAGTGTGCTGGAACAGGCAGGAGACCTTCTCTCTTAGGTCTCCAAAGGAGGAACGGAAGGGAGGGTGGGGATGTCTGGGCGCCTCCATAGCCATCGTTGGAGTCCAGGTTGGGTCCCTCAGGGAAGGGTAACCTTCGGCCCCCAATTCAACAAGTCTGGGCACAGTTATTACTGCTGCAACAGCTGGTCCCCCTCGCTCTGATCTGCCATCCCAGCCCGGGCCTACCCTCGCTTGACTCAGGGGTTGCAGCCGCGGAGGCGGAAAGCAACACCTTTCGAGCCCGGTTTTCCTCAAAAGCATCGCTCACGGTCGCGGGGAGAGAGAGAGAGAGAGCGCGCGCGCGCGCCAGGATGCTTTTTCCACCCACGAAGAAGACGAAGGGTGAAAACGAGGGTGACTTCGCGTCCTTGAAACCAGAGGAGGAAATGGGGAGGGACGACGTGGTGGTGGTGATGGTGGGGAGAGTCAAAGGAGTGGCCGTAGATTTTTTTGGGTGGGCAGAATACCCGCGAATGCGAGCCATCTCCCTTTCTCCATTCTGCTCCTTTCCTTTCCAAAGGAAACGCTTGCCTGAGGAGAGATTGCAACCCTTGCGCAGACCTGAGGGCTTCACCTTCAGGGCAGCGTTATGACCGACCTGCTGTTCTCCCCCCACCCCCATCCTTTTCCCCGTTCGAGCGGACGCCCAGGATCTTTGTGGGGGGGGGAGCGTGCCGAGGCGCCACTCACCTGCGATCGGCGATTGCGCTGGACTCGGGTGCGTGTCTGTCGGAAGGTTCAGATCATTCCGGGCCGGAGCGGGTTGGGCGGGCGGGGCTGTTGGCGGGCAGGCGGCGCGGTGCAGCGGGGGAGTCAGGGCAGCTTTGCCATGGAGCGGCTGGGGGAGGAGGCGGAGGAGAGGAGGCGGAGAGGAGCGAGCCGACGAAAGACGGTGCCTCCGTTGCTACCGCTGCTGAATATTGCAATGAGCCGCCGTCTCCCTATACCCGCCGGCGAGGGGATTTCATCATAGCACGCAGATCTGGGCTCCCCGCCCCTCGGCCCTGCCCAGATGCAGCAGCAAGACCCCCCGGCTTAGCTTACGGTCCAGTGACTTGGCCCCCGGGTACCTGAAAGAACGCAATACACCTTCCTGCCCCTTAGCGGAGAAGGAGCTCGAGCAATGAGGCAAGAGCTGGGTGGGGCACCATGAAGAGTTTAGCGGGAGTGGGGGGCTCCTAGCTCAATCTGCATAAATAGAGGGAGGCAGGGAGACCCTGAGCTCAGAAGACAGCCCCGGGTGCAAAACCACAGGCCTGATCTTTAGAGCAGACCTCCTACCTTTCTGATTGCCAAAATATGCATTGATTTAGCTCAGGAGGAGGTTTTAGCAGATGGCCCTGCCAAGCCAGCCTTTTTCTCGGCTCTGAAGCCAAGTTGATTCTAGCCTGGCTAAGAAGCCATAGGCTGGTCTGGACTGAAAAGCTGCCCTGTCACTTGGAAGAAGGTGAGAGTAAACAGTTGGTTGACAGAGACAGGTGACATAGTTAAGCCTACATAGGCTTTAGGAGGTGGCTGACCTTCAGGATTGAAGCATCTGATTCGCCTATGGGAACAAGCAAATCGTGTCAGCAGCTGGATTGTTGGTCTCATATAAAGAAGATCTTTCATAATGCAACCAGAAAAGTCATGTTGATTTTCATAGGATTTACTAAGTAAAAATATGCATAGTTGTGTGTGTGTATGTGTGTGTGTATGTATGTATATGTATATGCTTATGCACTGGAGACAAATTCCTTATGTGTGCAATCACACTTGGCCAATAAAGAATTCAATGCTATGTTATGCTATGCTATGCTATGCTATGCTATGCTATGCTATGCTATGCTATGCTATATATAATCCTCCCCCTAAATCCAATAATTTAAACCTACCATACCATGCAAGCACGAGAAAAAGACTAAATGCAGTAAATAAATAAACTTTGATTTCACTGTAAATAAGGTTTGCACATAACCTTAGCCGAGGTGGCGCATGAGCCGAGGTGGCGCAGTGGTTAAATGCAGCACTGCAGGCTACTTCAGCTGACTGCAGTTCTGCAGTTCGGCTGTTCTAATCCCACCGGCTCAAGGTTGACTCAGCCTTCCATCCTTCCGAGGTGGGTAAAATGAGGACCCGGATTGTTGTTGGGGGCAATATGCTGACTCTGTAAACCGCTTAGAGAGGGCTGAAAGCCCTATGAAGCGGTATATAAGTCGAACTGCTATTGCTATAACACATAGCAGCCACTGGATTCATTTCATAGTGCCTTCAGATCTAGAGTTGATGAGAGTTACCTTACATTATGCATACATATATGTATATTCACATAAAAATATAAGGCCAGAAACCTATGATTAGTATTTTTAAGGCAATTTATATGATTATAACTTTATGTACTTGCATGTGGTTTTCATGGCTGGAGCTGGTTGCCATTTCCTTCTCCAGTGCATCACGTTTTGTCAGAGCTCTCTGGTATGACCTGTCCATCTTGAAGAAACTATGACAGGAAGTTTGCAACAATGTACAAGAAGTAGCAACTGAAACTATCCCAAAGAAAAAGAAATGCAAGAAAGCAAAATGGCTGTCTGAGGAAAAGAAGGGAAGAGAAAGGCAAGAGAGAAAGAGAAAGATACACCCAAATGAATGCAGAATTCCAGAAAATAGCTAGAAGAGATAAGAAAGCCTTCTTAAATGAACAGAAGAAAACAATAGGATAGGAAGGACCAGAGATCTCTTCAAGAAAATTGGAGAGATGAAGGGAATGTTTCATGCAAAGATGGGCATGATAAAGGACCAAAATGGCAGGGACCTAACAGAGGCAGAAGCGTGGCACGACAAAACCGCGCTAGTCAAAATCGCGGTGATAAAATCGCGGCGCTAAAGCCGCGACGTCATCACCGCGCGTCATCACCGCCGCGACAACAGCGCGGCAACAGAAGGGTGCTTTAAAACGGTGCCGCGGCAGAAAGCCGACTTCAATTAAGGTAAGGGTTAGGATTAGGTTTAGGGGTTTGTTTTAGGGTTAGGTTTAGGGTTTGTTTTAGGGTTAGGGTTAGGTTTAGCGTTAGGTTTAGGGTTAGGTTTAGCGTTAGGTTTAGCGTTAGGTTTAGCGTTAAGTTTAGGGTTAGGTTTAGGGTACTGAGTGCTTGGGAATGCGCGAATTTGCCCTCCGCGATTATGTCATCGCGGTAGGGTTGCGTTTTTCCTTAGCGCTTAGAATGGTGAGAATTAGTCTTCGCGCTTATGTCTCCACGGATAAGGGCTTCGCGGATTTGTGGTGGAACCAGGCAGAAGATATTAAGAAGTGATGAAATTAGACAGAAGAACTATACAAGAACAAGCTTAATGTCCCTGATAACCACAATGGGGTGGTCACTGACCTTGAGCCAGACATCCTGGAATGTGAAGTCAAATGGGCCTTAGGAAGTCTGAGCAACAACAAAGCTAGTGGAGCTGACAATATTCCAGCTGAACTATTCAAAATCTTAAAAGATGATGCAGTACAAGTGCTACACTCAATTTGCCAGTAAATTTGGAAAACTCAACACTGGCCACAGGATTGGAAAAGGTCAGTTTACATTCCAATCTCAAAGAAGGGCAATGCCAAAGAATATTCAAACTACTGCATCATTGCACTCATATCACATGCTAGCAAAGTTATGCTCAAAATCCTACAAGCTAGGCTCCAGCAGTATGTGGACCAAAAACTACCAGAAGTATAGGCAGGATTTCAAAGGCAGAGGAACTAGAGATTAAATTGCTAACATATGCTGGATCATGGAGAAAGTTAGGGAGTTCCAGAAAAACATCTGCTTCATTGACTATGCTAAAGCCTTTGATTGTGTGGATCACAACAAATTGTGGCAAGTTCTTAAAGAGATGGGATTACCAGACCACCCTATTTGTCTTTTGAGAAACCTATATGTGGGTCAAGAAGCAACAGTGAGAACTGACACAGAACCACTGATTGGTTCAAAATTGAGAAAGGAGTTTGGCAAGGCTGTATACTGTTGCCCTGACTATTTAACTTACATGCAGAGCACATCCTGAGAAAGGTGGAGCTAAATGAATTACAAGTTGGAATTAAGATTGCCGAGAGAAATATCAACAACCTCAGATATGCAGATGATACCACTCTAATGGCAGAAAATAAAGAGGAACTAAAGAACCTCTTGATGCGGGTGAAGGAGGAAAGTGCAAAAGTTGGTTTGAAACTCAACATTAAGAAAACTAAGATCATAGCATCCAGCCCTTTCAATTCTTGGCAAATAGATTTTATTTTCCTGGGCTCCAAGATCACTGCAAACGGGGACTACAGCCAAGAATTTTTTTTTTATTTTTAAATTTTTTATTAAGGGTTGTAAAAAAGACAGGGTTTACAAAATACAAAAAAAGCAATAGAACTCATTACATGTTTACAACGCAAATGGCAAAAATTCATACATATATATACATAGTTCATCTCACCTTGCCTATCTACATATCTACCTAAGGTAAGTAAGTAAAGGAAGGGGAAAAGAAAAGAGGGAAGAAAAAAAATGGAAACAGTATGAAGCTAGATTACTAATTCTATGCAGGTATTCATAACGGATTTTTCCTATCAGATCGTCAAAGTTTTTTCAACACTGTAGTCTATTGATATTACTTGTAGGTGAATTCTCACCTCTAATATATATCTTATCTCATTTGTTACTTAGTCTTTGTACATCATAATCTCTTTTAAATTGTTCCCTAAGTCATTTTAAGTCAATAAAATATCTCATTTATATATATTAATTCTCATTGTCTTTCTTATCAAACCATTTGTACAGTTTCTCCCAGACTTTATAGAAGTCTGTGTTTTCTTTTTCATTAATCAGCATTGTTAGTCTATTCATTTCCGCTATTTCTAAAATTTTATTCATAACCATTGTACTAGTGGGGGCATTTTCTTTCTTCCAGCACTGCGCATATGAGATTCTTGCCGCCGTCAGGATATGAACGAGTAAATATTGATTAGTTTTAATTATTTTTGGATCTATTATCCCTAATAGAAACATTTCCGGATTGAGGTTTAATTTAGTTGACATAATTTCGTTTAACCACCTTATTATTCGCTTCCAATATGTCTTAGCCACTGAACACGTCCACCACATGTGGTAGTATGTGCCCAGTGTTATTTTACATTTCCAGCATTTGGCCGATGATTTTGTGGAAATTTTTGCCAGTCTTGTCGGAGAGAGATGCCAGCAGTAAAACATTTTATATACATTTTCTTTGTAGGCCGTCAACATCGTCAATTTCAAGTTCCACTCCCATACCCTTTCCCAATCATCTAACTTAATTGTGTGGCCAATATTCTGGGCCCAGGTTACCATGACTTCTTTCACTCTTTCTGTTTCCATTTTTCGAGTTAGCAAACAATTATATATTTTCGAGATTAATTTCTCGTCTGGTCCTATTAGAATTTTATCCAATTCCTGGTCCCTGTCCTGGAAGCCAAATTGTGCTAGATCTGATTTATACTTATTTTGTATTTGAAAGTATGGCCACCAGTCAATATTTATTCCCATTTCAGCCAAGTTTTCCCTTGAGTTTAATCTATTTTGGTTATCTAACAATTGTTTATAAATGACATTTTTGTCGAAGTTTATCAGATTTGGGTATATCAGGGCTTCCGTCGGGGATATCCATTTGGGTAATTGGATATAGAATTTCCTTCTAATTTCAAGCCAATCATTTATCAGTGCCCCTCTTAGATGATGTCTTTAAAGTAGTTGTGGACTTTGTTTCCCTCACTCCATAAATAATTGTGCCACCCCCATTGCAAGTCGTAACCTTCTATAGTTAGAATTCTTTTATTGGTTAGTGTTACCCACTCCTTTATCCACATTGTTGTTGCTGCTTGATGGTATGTCTTCCATTCTGGTAGACCCATTCCACCTTGTGCTCTTTTATCTTTGAGATATTTATATTTAATTCTGGGCTTTTTGCCGTTCCACACAAAGTTTCGTACTGTTTTATCCAAGTCATTGTAAAATTTTCCAAGAAAAGCCAAGAAATTAAAAGACGATCCTGGGGAGGAAAGCTACGCCAAATCTAGACAGCATACTGAAAAGCAGAGATATCACGCTGCCAACAAAAGTGTGTATAGTCGACCGGGGGGGCGGAGCCTGTTGCCGAGGAGGGCTCAACCGAGCTCCTCTCAGAGATCTGGTCTGTATATCTAAATAAGATCATAGATATCACCCCTTTTTGGCTAAGAAAGGGGCAGGGAGTAGCTCTGTGTGCTAGGGTCTATTCGTAATCCACAGCCTTTCTCTTTTTTTTTGGCTGTGGACAGAGATTAGACCCAGCGTGAGCGGAGCTTTTATCTCCAGCCAGTTCTTCTCAGCTGCCTTTTTTGCAGCCCCAGACAGGCGAGCCCCCCCCCCAGGACAAAGCAAAGTTGTTTGAAGCTAGGATTAATACGGGCGGGTCCCACTCCTGTGAGATTTATGCTTTTATTACTATCTTAAATACCAGCACCATTTGTCTTAGAGCCTTCTTTGTTTAAACAGACTTCAAAATGGCGATTTCTCTCCGTTGGTGACTGATAGGGGATGTACTTAGCCGGTTTTACCTTCCTGCAGACCGCTCCTTAACAAAATAAATTTTTTTTTTTTGGAAACAGAGGGGAGCGAAAGCGCTGTTTATTTGTTTATTTATAATGGCACCCAGGTCAAAATCGAAGCGTCTCTCTGCAAATGTGCCTAAAGAATCTATACTGGAATCGCAGCCCTTGTCTCCTACGCCCTCTACTGGAGAATTTTTAACACAGGAATTTTTCTTTCAAATGTTTAATGATTTTAAACAAGACATTAAGGAATTTGTATTGGAGCTATATGATGATTTAAAGTCTAAAATTGACCAAATGAAGGCGAATACGTTTGCAGCCGTGTCTGCCCTGTCAGATTATTCTGCTGAAATAGAGAATAAATTGGAAAGCTTGGAGGAGGCTAATTTTAATTTGACTACTAATATTCAAATATTACAACAAAAAATTAGAGACACTCAAGAACAGCTCGTGATGATAAATTTTAATAAGAAGGCATTCGCAATAAGAGTCAGAGGATTCCGCGAAAAGGAGCGAGAGAATCTGAAACAGACCTTTGTTGAAGCCTTCAGCCATGCGGTGGGAAGCCCGGGACTTAACTTTGATTGGCAGATTCGGAAAATCTATCGCCAGAACTCGTTGGTAGCGGAACAGCGACAGCTCCCGAGGGACATAATTATATATTTTTCCACAAAAGAATCCAGAAACGCGATTATGCAAAAGTTTCATAATAACAGTCTGCGAGTTGATGACCAGGACTTGATTGTCTTCAAAGAAATACCTTTCCAGATGTTGAGAGCAAGAAGAGACTATGCATTTTTAACAAAAGAGCTTAGAAATCAACAGATTCAATATAGATGGGAGGCCCCAGCCGGCATTACGGTCACATTTGAGAATCAAAGACTTCGTCTTAACTCTGTTTCGGAGGCTCGAGATTTCTATTACAAGACTTTGAAGGCGGGACTTCCTGATTCACTTGGGAAAGAGGAGAGACAAGCTGAAGGAGAAGGCAAGCAACAGACCACATGGCTGCAAGATGGAGGGGGTAGCCTTTCCTCCCTCGGAGAAGCAGAAAAGCGGAGATCGAGGATTTAGACATTTTAAAATATTTGTCAAAGTTGTGGACTGAATGGGGGTTTGCGACCTCTCTCCGGTAGAAAAAGCGGAACTTATTGGTGGGGTGATACTGATTGTATATATGTAAAATGAATGCGGAATGACCTATGTTGTGTAAATTCTGTTAGAAGGGATTACTTTAAAACAGAAGGTAAACTGATTCTTGTTGAAAGTATTATTTGAATATGTGGAATGATCCATGCTATTTAATTTTTATTAGAAGGGAAAGCTTGGTGAAATTATTTTGAGTTAGATTTTAAATTAATGTCTGCATAAATTTGATAGTGGTAAATATCAGAGAAGCAAGGGATGAGGGTAAAATGCATGCGGAATGATTTACGTATATTGGTGGGGTGATATTGAATGTATATATGTAAAAGGATGCAAAATGATTTATGTTGTTTAAATTCTGTTAGAAGGGAAAGCTGGACGAGATTATTTTTTAAAACAGAAGGTTAACTGATTCTTGTTGAAAGTATTATTTGAATATGTGGAATGATCCATGCTATTTAATTCTTATTAGAAGGGAAAGTTTGGTGAAATTATTTTGAGCTAGATCTTAAACTAATGTCTGCATAAATTTGATAGTGGTAAATATCAGACAAGCAAGGGATGAGGGTAAAATGCATGCGGAATGATTTACGTGGTTTAAATCCTATTAGAAGGGAAAGCCGGTCGGGATCATCTTAAGATAGAATGTAAACTGATTTTTGTGTAAAGTAATACTTGATCCACGCTGCTTAAATTTTACTAAGAAGGGAAGGTTTGGTTAGATTATTTTGAATTACTGTTTGAAAATATGGTTAAGAAAGATTATTTACGCTGTTTAAATCCTATTAGAAGGGAAAGTTTGATTATTTTTCTGTAAAGTAATATTTGAATATGTGGAATGATCCACGCTGCTTAAATTTTACTGGTAGGGATTACTTTTGAGTTAGACTGTATATTGATGCCTATACAAATTTGTATAAATGTTTATCTGAATACAAGGTTAAGGAAGAGGAACGGGAGAGTCTACAGGAGGTTGGGGTAAATAACAAAGAAGCAAGAGACGAGAATAAAATATAGATAGAATGACTTACACTATTTAAGCATAGATAAAGATGGGGGGCTGAGCTTAACACAAAGAGTTCTTTTTCTTTTTTTTCCTTTTTCTTTTTTCTTTTTTCTTTTCTTTCTTTTTTCTTGTTTTTCTTTCCTTTAATATATTACTTTTATTTTTAATCCATACGAACACAAGATACTTTAGATAGAAGGCAGTGCCAGGTGTGGGCCCTGGGAAGTCGGGAGGATTAGGGATGGGGATTTATGGGGGGTGGGTGGGTGGGTGTTAACATAGTCTCAATAAGAACAAGAATGCACTTATATACGGTTGTTGTTTTTTTCCCTTTTTTTTCTCTTTTCTTTCTTTATATTTTTTTTCCTTGGTTTATTTTACTTTTTATCAGATTAAACAACACTTGAATAAAGGCATACACCAAGGAGGGAGGTAGAGGGAAAGAAGAGGGAGGAGTAAGGAAGGAGTAAGGGGAATGTAAGGAGGGCATGTTGGGAGTAAGGGGAGAAGGAAGGTTTGAGGGGAAAGGGAAGTAGGAGGGGAGTGTTAGAGGGAGGAAAGGAAAGTTGGAGGGGGTAGATGGGGTGTATGGAGGATGGAAGTGCCAGGTGGGGTTGTGAATGATGAGTTGTGTTTTCTTTTTTATTTTGTTTTATTTTTTTTTTTATCTTTCTTTTTTTTTCTTATAGCAAATACCCTGTATATAAGTGATTGTAAAATGGAATGTGAAAATGAATAAAATATATTTTTTTAAAAAAAAGTGTGTATAGTCAAGCTATGGTTTTCCCTGTTACAATGTATGTCTGTGAAGGCTGAACCATAAGGAAGGCTGAGCGCCAAAGAAGTGAGGTCTTTGAACTATGGTGCTGGAGAAGACTCCTGTGAGTCCCTTGGATTGCAAGGCGATCAAACCGGTCAGTCCTAGAGGAGATCAACCCTGACTGCTCTTTAGAAGGCCAGATCCTGAAGATGAAACTCAAATACTTTGGCCACCTAATGAGAAGAAAGAACTCACTGGAGAAGAGACTAATGCTGCGAACAATTGAGGACAAAAAGAAGGGAACAACAGAGAATGAGGTGGCTGGATGGAGTCACCAAAGCAGTAGGTGTAAGCTTAAACTCCAGAGGATGGTAGAGGACAGGGGGGGGTCGCAATGGGTCAGACACGACTTCGTGACTAACAACAACAAACTTTATGTAAAATTTAAAAGAATATAACTCCACTGAGTAGATGTAATATATTACATTGCAGGAGTACATTTGATAATAAATGAATTACACAATTCATGTATTTTGGAATTTGTTTTTCCGCCTGTGCTCTGCATTATGTATTTGTACCATATTGGATTGCAGATGACATGATTGACAGGAGAATGGGTTACTGTTCCATGGAGAAAAGTGTTGAAAACAAGTTAACGTTGAGTCTCCATCTGTAGGGAAAATTTTACATCTTGAATTACAAAAAGCAGACATTATTAAGAGGGGGCTTGCACTGCTTTTTCTCCTGAAGAAACTGAGATTAGATCATGGATCACCTGAATCAATACAAATGTCAGTGAATACAGATAAAAACATATAAGACTTTCAAATAAAGGACACAGGAATGAAACCTTAGGAATAAAAATTTAAATTCATGAAACATTTTGGAGCTTTGCATCCAATTGGGGCAATGTACAATGTATGTAAGAACTGCAAGTTCATGGAAAATGTACACAAATAAGTCTTGGTCCTAACAACTGCAATGTTATCATGCTGGCTTAGAATGGCCAAAACTGTTCTCTGCTTCCTCAGGCATCCATCTGGGTGATGGTTATTATGTAAGGATTTCTGAAACTAGATATATATATTGTGAGCTTTTTGAAAAACTTGTATATTGATTTCTGTTCCACTCTGGTGTGGTGAAGCCGGGCTAGGTGCACTGCATATCCTTAATGACAGCTCTGCTTCATCAGTCTGAATGTATGAATTTCAGAAGTTCAGAGATAATAATAATACCTCTTCTGAATCTCCAGATACCACTGTTTGTTACTTTTAAACAAAGCAGATATTTTGGAGAAATGAGTTGAGGGGGGGGGGGGGGTTTCTTGGTCTCCATTTTGACCCCCAAAAAGAAATTTCTGGACAGGCAGGAAAGAACTGCAGACAGTATTGGTAAGAGACCAACATGCTTGATTATTAGGGCAAGAATTTAAAATGAAAGCAACTTACTAAATATATCGGTAGATAGATACATCAAACATTAGTATTATAGTACTATTGTCCACCTGAGCAAAAGAAATGTGAGCCATCAATTTGTTTGATTCATCCATAAAAGTGTTCTGCAGATTGATTAGGTATATATCTATTTTGATTTATTCACAGCAAACATGTTAAAAATGGGCTATCTTTGAAGGAGTCATTTTCTTTTCTGGACATTTCTTTTTTTCTCTTTTTAGATCTCAAAGATCTGCTCTTTCTACTACCTTTGCTATCCAAATGTAATTTAAACTTGCATCTCAAGATGTTATAGCAGTGTTTCTCAATTTTGGCAACTGTAAGATGTGGGGGTTTAGGGATGCGGTAGCTCAGTGGCTAAGACGCTGAGCTTGTCGATCAGAAAGATCGGTGGTTCAAATCCCAAGTGCTGCGTAAAGGAGTGAGCTTCCATTACTTGTCCCAGCTTCTGCCAACCTAGCAGTTTGAAAACATATAAAAATGCAAGTAGAAAAATAGGGGCCACCTTTGGTGGGAAGGTAACAGCGTTTTGTGAACCTTTGGCATTTAGTTATGCCGGCCACATGACCACGGAGACGTCTTCAGACAGCGCTGACTCTTTGGCTTTGAAACCTAGATGAGTACCACCCCCTAGAGTCGGGAACAAGTAGTACATATGTGCGAAGGGAACCTTTACCTTTACCTAAGATGTGGGGACTTTAACTCCCAGAATTCCCCAGGCAGCATGAGAAACACTGTCCCATCATGCTGTTTGGACATCTTAGGTGCTCATATCTTCAGATGGATTCTTGTTTCACTCCTGCGACAACTTTGAGTTCCAAGCATTTACAATTTAAGGCTACTTCTCCACCTGTCTGTTTAATCTTTTCTTACTATCCTATTCTTTCTGTTTTGCTTTCGATTACATAATCCTATGTCCTTTCTTTTCTGTATATTAAGCTGACTGCTCCATCTCAAATATTTCCTGGGGTGTTTATTTGAGAAAGCTTGTATGAATCTGTTTCTGCATTTTCTGTCATTGGTTCGGTTTCAGCCCTAAATCTGCCACTCTGTATTCTCTCTGCATAAGTGGATTACCTAGGCTTGTCAGGGGTCACCTGTAATAATATTCCTGTGTTTCTTTAACTATAATTTGTTGAATAAGTTCAAGTGACTGGGTTGATGAGGTGTGATAGTGCAGTGGTTAGAATGCAGTATTTCAAGTTAATTCTGCTGACTGCCAGGAATTCAATCCTGACCAGCTCAAGGTTGACTCAGCCTTACATCCTTTCGTGATTGGTAAAATGAGGACCCAGATTGTTGGGGGAAGTACACTGACTCTGTAAACTGCTTAGAGAATGCTGTAAAGCACTATAAAGTGGTATATAAGTCTAAGCGCTATTGCTATTGATGCAAACCACTCTAAAAGTGTGTGTGTGTGTGTGTGTATGTATGTATGTATGTGTGTATACATATATATGTGTGTGTGTGTGTGTGTGTGTATACATAATTATGAAACACAATGCCAAATTCACACAACATGCCAAACAAAAGCATAGCATAGCAACACAGTGTATGAATCTAGTCATTGTAGTTAACAGCTAGTTCTCATAAAATCAGAAGAAATCAACCTAAAGTTACATTTATTGGTTATGAAAACAAAAGAAAGTGGAAACTTTTTAAAGATTATTTCTTGCTGTGTAAACAAATGACAATAATGTCTTATATTTTGTTAGCATGTTTATTCTGTATTAAATTTATCAGTGAAGAGTTTAGGGTGTTTGGGGGATTTGACAGCTTTTGAAAAAAAAATGCTTTTTCTCTATTTTTGAAAACAGGAATGCACTTTTTTCCTGGCAAAGAATAGGAATATATACATATATAAACAAAGATGCAGGACATGCAAGAAATGAATGAAGCTCACCCTTTCTGCCAGCTGAATTATTGCCTTTCATGCAGTTTATAAATAACTTCAAGCACTCTGCCCATATCAAAGAGGTGCCAAATCAAAACACTAAACATTGTTTTTTCTAATAAATATTTCTATTTGTTGTATTCTATTTAAATAGAATAATAATATATACATATAAATATTAAGAATTTCTGTTCAGAAACCTTAATATCAGATTAATTAGTTCATTGCTGGACTTTATTGATTGCCTAATTGAAAGCTCTACTTTACTTTCAAAAACTATTAACCATTTATTTGTGATATATTTATTTACATTTTTATGTAATCACTTGCCATCACTCTGCTAAACAAATAATTCTCTCAACACTGTCAAACTATTCACTAAGTCTGCATTACTATTAATCTTCTCATCGTTCCTATCACCCATCGTCTCCCACTTACGACTTTATGACTGTAACATTCTATTCAATTCTATTCTTATCCCATCTTTATTACTTTATAAGTACCGTAATATTAGTGATAAATTACTTTATAAATAATAAGTAATACTATTTTCCTCAGAAAAGGAAAGGTAAGTTGAACTGAGAGAGAGGGAGCAACTGATTCAAGGTCATCCAGTCGACTTTCATGCCTCAGCATTTAAGCCATTGTCTTCCCCATTACATCAACCTGGCTATACATATGTAGAAAATGACGTGACGTGTGGTGAGGTTCACCGCCAGTGAGGCAAGCGGGCAGGACCTCTATATTCTCCTGCCCCCACACCTCCAATCTAGGCAGGGTCCAAGCCGCTCCGGAAAAAAAAAACCTGCCAGCCTCTTGCCTTTGAAGGAGAAGAGGAGGAGGAGGAGGAGGAGGAGGAGGAGGGGGGGCACCTGCTTGGGAAGGGGGGGTAGGACAAGCTGCAGGCTTCATCTCTCCACCGCATAAGGATCGGAGGACTCGCCTCGGAGCCCGCACTCACTTGCTATAGCTGGGTGAGGGGGGCGGCGGGGGGGCTTTAAGCCAAGCGTCTGAACGCAAGAAATGAATAATCTCCCTGAGCAGCCTTGCACACCAGAAGCACTGAAGAGGGGCAGCAGCGGCTGGCGTTGGCAGAGCCCCCTGCCTCCGCCCACCCTCGCGCGGCAGGATTTTCCTTGTGGCATTTTGCCTCCCCCCCACCAGCTGGAATAGTGTGCGTGCACACGCCATCCACCCCCCTCACCCCAGCTGCCCCTGAGGAGAGGGGGGAAAGCCAAGCAGAGCCCTCCTTCCCATGCAAAGCCCCCTTAAAGCAGAGAACAAGCCCGCTCTATGGCAGACAGGCGCACTGGCACTTTAAAGTGCATGCCGTCGCCCCGCTGTATGGCCGGGGCGGCAGCATGCACTTTAAAGTGCCAGCGTGCCTCCCGGCCACAAACCAGGACATGTTTTGCTCTATGGCAGGCCGAGGCAGCATGGCTTTAAAAAATAAAAAAATAAAAAATAAAAATAAATGTGCCAGCCCGCGCGCCAGCAGAGGCGGGTAAAAAAAAACAACACCACACACACACAAACACACACACACACACACACTAAAAACAAATTACAATTACTTGAATTCCTCCCCCCTGCCCCCTCCCTCTGACCCACATACCTTTCAGCAGTGTCAGAGGATTTCAACTCTCATCTTGTCCGCCAGGATGAAAATGCAAAAATAAAAATGCAAGATTTGGTCTAGCCAGGGCCAGACAGGCTAGGATAGTTGCTGCTAGAGTCACCACGTGAATGACTCTGCTTAACTGTTTAAAAAAACCTCTAAACAAAGTGCCCTCTGCAGGAGGAGGCGAGAGAATCATGTGCCTCATTTGCATAAGGAATTTTTTGCCTTTTAACCCTTGCTTAACTCTGAGCAAGGGTTAAAAGGCGAAAAATTCCTTATGTAAAGGAGGCCCATAGTTCTCTCGCCTCCCCCTACAGTTAATACTAAACAGACTCAGAGTCACTGTGACTCTAGAGTCTGGCAACAACTACCTTAGCCTTTTAAATTATTTTAAAAATTCTTTTCTTTTCCTCATGAGACTGGTGAGGCCCCGCCTCCCCTGCCTCCCCTGACTGCACGTCCCTGGTATAAATTCACACTCTTCTGGTTTCCAGTCCAGGCACCTTCACCACTATGCCAAACTGGATGGATAGATGGATGGATAGTGGGGGTGGGGGGAGGGACACATTGTTCTCTATACATAGTTACATGGTTCCAGGTTTTACTCAAACACAGTACAAAATCTGTAGCTCCTTTTCTCAGCCCACCAAACATATTTGGGGGGAGTACAGATCTGCTATCTGCTGTATCTGCATTTCTGATGGGCACCAAATAGGGAAGGCATTGCAAAACCTGGGACAGAAACTATCATATTCATTCCAAAGAATGAAAAATAGATCACCAAATGCTGAGAAATAACAAGGAAAATCTGGAAGAAGAAAAGTGAGAGAACATCGCCAGTTCTCCAATAAAAACTACTGCCATCATCAGTGACTTACAGTTAGTAATTACTTATAGTAATTTTCTCTCACAGGTTTAAATAATAGGCATATTATTTCCTGTAATATGTACAGTATTACATAAGTACCAGAGGTGGGTTCCTACTGGTTCGGCCTGGTTTGGCCAAACCGATAGTGGTATCACAGCATGGGTCACTGGAACCGGCAGCGACCCAGGCTGCCCCGCCCCCTAAACCGGTTCTCCGGTCAGCACTGTCGGCGACGCCATCTTGTTTTTAAGTTCGGCGCATGCGGAGAACAATTTTAATTGAATTATGCATGGGCGTGCAGCACGCATCCAGCTAACTGGCAGTAACTGGCCAGAACCCATCTCTGATATGTACATATGTACAATATTATTGTAACTGTACCCCTGTAAGAGCTGCTTATCAGCATAAACAGGATGTGTAATAAAAAGACACCAATACAGATAGTCCTCAACTTAGAACAGTTGGTTTAGTGGCTGCTCGAAGTTACAATGGCACCGAAAAAAAGTGACTTATGACTGTTTTTCACACTTATGACCATTGCAGTTTCCCTATGGTCACCTAACCAAAATTCAGCTGCTTGGCAACTGACTCATATTTATGACGGTTGCAGTGCCCAGAGTCATGTGATTTCCTTTTGTGACCCTCTGACAAGCAAAGTCAATGGGGAAGCCAGATTCATTTAACAATCATGTACTAACTTTGCAGTGATTCACTTAACCAATGTGGCAAGAAAAGCTGTAAAATGGGGAAAAGTTCATTTAACAATTGTCTTGCTTAGCAACAGCAATTTTGGGCTCAACTATGGTCATAAATCGAGGATTACCAGTATTGGGACCACAGCCTACCACAAAACTAGATGCTAAACGTATCCCTGAATTTCTTCAGGTACATAATGCTAATGTTTAATAATATCAGCCACATTCTCATCTTTCAGTAGGATACTATTACCAGGAAATACTTACTGCATTAAATGCACATAGGATAAAGTTCCCTCTCTATTTACAGGGTGAAGAAAAGCAGGAAATAAAACACCTAGCATAAACCTGACATCAGAAAACTTGAGAAAGTCGAACGATTTTGTCTGCAGGATATGGTAATCCTATAGTGATCATTCTTGAATAGGGAGCTATAAATGGAAACTCCAGCATAAAATCACAGAAGTACATCTTATTAATTGGAATTCTATTTAATTGGAATTCTATCTATTTATGGCCTAAATGTGGTGGAATATAACCTGGATTTCCAGGAGGGAGGGGCTGCATTCCAGAGGACCAAGAGATCAAGATAGCTTCTTCCAGTGGTGGGTTGCCAAATGTTTTACTATTGGTTCGGGCACCCTCATGCGCAGAAGAGTCCGGACTGGTGGGCGAAGCCTCCCACCGCCCCTACTACCAGTTCGCCCAATCCGGGCCAAACTGGCAGCAACACACCTCTGGCTTCTTCCTGGGAGTTATTGGAGTATAATTTTAATGATGCAAGTACTTGCTTTAGTTAGCTGTCTACTGAAGAGGAACAATAAAGAAAACTACTTAGAAGTAACTCTGCAACATGTTTTTCTTGGTTTTTGGAGCCTGACGCTAAATGAAAGAATGGGTAAATTCGTTTACCAGTGAAAACATGTTTGTGTGTTATCCCAGTCTTCTGGTTTAAGAATTATAGGTGCTGGCGTTCAACACATCTCAAGGACACCAAGCTAGGGAAGATTGATCAAGACCATTTTTCAATAGTCACTTGAAATACTGACATAATATTAAGAGCTTTTTAAAATCTGATTTAGCTGCTTATCAAGTTTACCAATACACTCATGGATATGTGCAAACTTAAATAGATTTTATGTACATGATGAAGTGGACTGTGGGCTACAAGGATTTATACCGCAATAAGTTAATTTAAGGTGCCATGAGATTCTTTATTGCTACACTTTGGAAATTGTAACGCTATTTTCAGTCAGACTGCTTTGAGACAGCTACAGGCATACAGCTGAATGCTAGTATCTGTGGTTGCTTCCACACCATCCAAAAAGGAGGACATTCATTCCTGATGGCTACCTGTTCAATCACTTGTCTAAGCAAGCAAGCAAACAGCATTAATAGTCCCCCCACCCACCCTATTAGGCCATTGCCTTGAGAAGCAATACCTGAAACAAATGACAGCTATCAGAACTGTTTGGGCCAAGTGGCCAGCCCTGTAAAAGCTCAATGAAGCTAGCTGGCCAAATAAAACAGGGATCAGTACCTTGTATCAGTCAGGGGGTTCTCTAGGCAGAATGAGGACAGGAGGATTATTCTCTTGGCCTGAACAGGAAAATGTCCCAAGCTTTTTCTAGGTACAGCATCCAGTTATTTTTCCCTCTACTTGATGTGGGATGGGCCCAGACCAAATAAGCAGACGAGGACAGGCTGATAGATGACAACTGGCATCATGATGCTTAAGAGCTTCCTAAAACCTTGATGGAATCTCATGTAATTTGACTTGGGAAAATGGCCTGTTCTTCAAATGCTAGCCTCTTTTTAAAAAAAATAAACCCACATCCATTTTCTACTCTACAATTGCTGTCCTTCAGCATTCCTCTTGTTTTCAGTTTCACAGTGACCCTCCCTCCCTCCCAGATCTCTGCTTCATTTTTTTGTTCTAATTTTGTCATAGAGAAATGGACTCAGGTCCTTTAACATTCAAGGCATTCTAATGACCTTGTTTTGCCATGCATGTCATGCTCCACCCAATAAAGGGAGTTAACAGGTTCTACAAATGAAATACACTCAACTCTCTTGTCTTTCGAAGAAGAGCCTGTCTGGTTTGGGGATTTAAAGAGATTCCCCAAGTACTTTCTTGGTAAAAAGAATTGGAAAAAATATTGTGTAAAATATGGCAGCAGCAAAGATGGTAGGTAATATTGAATTTTGTCATTTTTTACTGAGCTTTCTCTCCTTTTTTCTCGTTGCAATCTGCAGAGATAGTATTCACCAAAATGGGGTCTTAATTATTCAATTCCATGCTCAACTTCTTGAGGACTCATTTTGGTTGGGGAAGAAATATAGCAAGGCTGATTCATCTATTGGAAGTGAGGTTCTGCTTTGTATCATGCAGGACTTAAATTCAATTGAATACAATGGGATACAATATACTTTCAAGCAAATACACACAGTGAATCCTTAGAACCTGACATGTATTCCAAACCATGATCTTACACTGCTTAAGTAAATTGGAAGACCTACATCATATGGCCTAAACTGCATGGAAAACTTTTCTATGACTTAACTAGCAACGTTCCTGTATTCCTAACTATAATGGGGGATTTTCTGTATCTTTAAAAATAACAAAAGAAATTCTGCATGTTGGGGAAATCTCATTTCTTGTTACTGTAGTTGTGATAGTAGGTCTACTAAAGGTGCTGAATCTATGCTAGGAGAACATATAAACTGTGTCTACCATGCTATACTGATTCTACAACACTAAATGAGGGAACAGGAAAATAAAATTTCTGCTTATGAAAACAATTTTCAAGCTGTTGCTTGAAGAAAACACAAGCAGGCCCAAGATAACTTTCCTAAACTAGCTAATATGAAAATGAGGCCATCAGCTCATTGGGCAGTAAGTCTTCCTTCATAGATCTATTTACTCTCCTTAGCTCTTAAGTATAAGTATAATCTTTATTGTCATTGTACTTAAATACAACAAAATTGGTTTTTAAGCAAAATCTGCAAAATCTATATGTCACCTTTCTTCTCTGTTTGATTTAGGGATTGTTGTGTAAAATGAAGATGACACTAAAGTCTGGGGCCTCAAACTGTTTGTTTTCCTGTTACTTTGACTAAAGATTTGGAAAAAAGTTAGACATTTTGGGAGCTTGTAATTTTGCTAATACAGTTTAAGTCAATAATTGTTTATTCACTCTGTTTCCAATCCTTTGAGATGGTGGCTCTCACACTTTTCCAGGAAATATTTCATGCAGTAGGAACTATGTCTGTTTGGGATCATAAATACATGAAATAGACTAGTTTTTCCTTGGAGCTAGAACAGGTCTTGGGGGGAAAAAATCTTAGTATGCCTGGGAATATGAAACTTTCTAAACTTTGAAAAATAATTTGCTTCTCCAGTTCTGGAGAAAAAGCACGTAGATAAGTTTTATTTCTTAAAGCTGTATTTCCAGATAAAAACTTTCTAGTTTTGGATTTGCGCTTGAGAAAGAACATAGGCCTGAAATGTATGGGCTTCTCAATTTCTGAAAAAAAAACCTGTTGGCTTTTATTTAATCTGTAATGCCTTATTGTTACAGGGGTTATCATCCTTAGCTTGTGTTATTGTTTAGTAAAGATTTCAGGAAAACAATTGGGAGAAATGACTATCCTGTCAATTGCCATAGCATTGCCCATTTGTTCAAACATTAGGCAAGCACACATGAAGAACATCAGAAGCACAAGACTAAGAGAGAGGAGACAGTTGTGGAGCACATCACCAAGCATCCCCTGCAGAACAGGTATTAGCAATAAAATGGGGTATACCATTTTATTTTGTTACATCCAATGTCCAGTCCAATGTCCAGTTCTTGGGCCTCAATATTCTTTTTTCTTACTTGCTATTCCTTTTATGAACTATAAGTATCCTGAACACATACATTTAAATGTTGCTAAAGGAAGCATTTAATTATACTAGAACAGATATATTGTATATATTTTCAAGAAATGTTTGGTGGTTTGTTCTCAAAAAGCAGTTACGAAACTTCTGTACATCTGTGGGTTTTATAGATACCACATAAGAAAATGCTCTCAGCTTACAGGTGTATTAAACTGTCCTAGATCTTTTTTCTCTTATGAGCAGGAATCACATTCTCCAAACAAAGTATTTGTTCATTATCAAACACTTAAGATCAGTGGTGGGTTGCAAATATTTTTACTACCACTTGGGCATGCTACTTGCACGCACAATGCAGGTGGGTGGGTGGGGCGTCCCGCTGCCGTTACTACCGGTTCGGCCGAACTGGGCCGAACCGGGAGCAACCCACCCAGTGGTGGGTTTCAAATTTTTTTAGAACCTCTTCTGTAGCTGTGGCCTGCTTTGTGGGAGTGGCTTGCTGGCCATTTGACTGGGTGGGAGTGACTTGCTGGCCATATGACCGGGTGGGAGTGGCTTGCTGGCCATGTGACCAGGTGGGAGTGGCTTGGCAGTCATGTGACAGGGTGGGCGTGGCCAACTTGTAAAATATGGTGAAACTCACTTAACAACGCTCTTGCTTAGCAACCAAAATGTTGCCTCAGAAACTCTGGCATTTGAAGCACGCAAGTCTTAAAGTGGTCAAGTTACAAGACCCTTGCACCCCTAACCCTTTAGAAAAAAAAAACCCCAAGGGTGTTCTTGACAAAACTTGACAGCTTTAAGACTTGTGGACTTCAACTCTCAGAATTCCTCCTCTCGCTCTTCATCTTGATGATGTGCAGACGGGCGGGGGGGTGGGAGCTGGAACCGGTTCTAAACGGCACTGTAGATTTGTGGAACCTCTTCTATAGAAGAGGTTAGAACTGACAGGAACCTACCCCTGAACCCACCATTGCATAAGATACTCTAACTTCCATTTTTATATTTCTTTACTGTACAAAAAAAAAGGAGAAAGAGAAAAGCCTGATGTTTTTTTTCAGGTATTCTAAACTGAAAATTTAGTATGTATTGGTTATAAAATATCAATTATGATTACACTTAGACTGAGCTGAGCATGGAACACTTATCGATTCCCCAAAACAAGCATTAAGAAGCATGAGGATAATTTGGCTTGGCTTTCAAAGAGCACTTCCCTGACTTTGTTCTGGTTAGTAACTTCACTGTACCTTCCTTTAATTCATAGGTGGGCCTTGTGGTTCTTCAAAAATGACAAGAGCAAAACTTGGCAAAATAACTTGCGGCTTGTTACCAAGTTTGATACTGTGGAAGATTTCTGGGCGTGAGTGTATACTTAGCTTATTCTGTGAATGTTAATATTTCAATCATTCAATCCTGAAGAAGTAATATGATGGTAGGTTATGTCATTTGGCATGTGGATCAAACAGAAATATGTCCACATTGGTCAGAGGGGAACAAATAGAACAAATAGATTCTGGAGAACTTCTGTAAAAATTATTAATACTGCAAATGCCACCTTGCTATAGTCCCCCACCCCCACCCCACTGGCAACAAATAGAGGGACTTGTTATAATATAGTTTACTGAAATAGAGAAAGGCCTCCCTTATTCTAATGCCTTAAGGTATCTGTAGCTCTCTAAGTAACTCAGTGAATACAAAGGTATTCCTAAGCAAATCAGTAATGGAAAGCAGCTCTTTCCTAAATGGCATTTAGATCAATACAGGTAGTCCTTGACTTATGACCACAATGGACCCCAAAGTTTTTGTTGCTAAGTGAGATATTTGTCAAATGAATGTTGCCCCATTTCACAACCTTTCTAGCCTCAGTTGTTACATGAATCACTGTAGTTGATAAGTTAGTCACCCGGTTGTTAAGTGAATCTGGCTTCCACATTGACTTTGCTTCTCAAAAGGTCACAAAAGGGGGATCACATGGTCTTGGGACACTGCAATGGTCATCAATATGAACCAGTTGCCAAGCATCTGAATTTTGATCACATGATCATGGGGATGCTGGAAAGATCGTGTGAAAAACTGTCATAAGTCACTTTTTTCAGTGCCGGTGTAACTTTGAATGGTCACTAAACGAACTGTTGTAAGCCAAGGACCACCTGTATTAGTTTCCTGTTAAAGAATTCTTGAGGTACATCTGCATTTGAGATGCAGACTGGATCCTTATTTTCGGGAGAGTAACTACCTGAGCCTACAGTATTGTAGCAAAAACTGTCCTATACCGTATCTCTCAAGTGAACTGCAGACTACAAAATTTGGTGTCAGTTCTGTGGGCAATTCCAAAAGCAGCCTTCTTGTAAATTGCTCCGTACTCTGCAATACAGAAACTCAGTGAAGCAACTAGAAGACTTCTAGCTAATAAATAGCAGTGTGTTATTGCTGTTGTTTAATGACATTCATCCAGTTTCCTATCCCAAGCTACTAATTGTCCTGGAAGAATAAAAATATCCTACCTCCCCTACTTCACACAAAAGGCAAAAATAGATTGTCTTTTCCATCCATGTTTTCAGAACATCTAGCATGCATTTGCTGCTGTTTGAAAGAAAGAAAGAAAGAAAGAGATAGATAGATAGATAGATAGATAGATAGATAGATAGATAGATAGATAGATAGATAGATAGAAAGAGATCTGAACAGTTACTATAAAAAAGAAATCACTGGGAAGTTACTTCTCTTCTAATGCATTTAAAATAACTGCTAAAAGTACAGCTGATTGTAATCTCACAATCAGGTGCTTTCCCCAGTCGCTATAGGTGTATTTTCATGTAATTTTAATGGAGGAGAAAGGGAAGATATGTTCTCTAATGGCTACGTGCAAAGAGGCACTAGGAACAGGGTGTTGAAGGTTGGTAGTGATGATGAAAAGGAGGGATAGTCCTGGAGTAGCAAACCACCACCACTTTGCATACAAGAGAAAGAAAAACTGGGAGCCTCCACGTGGAAAGGGAAAAAAGGAACAAGTCTTGCTATCTACTGTGGAAGAAACCGGGCAGATGAATCCATTTTTTGTCCATTTCACCATGGCTTCTTTTGTCTGGGAAGAATCTGCAGACTCCAAATACTGTAGCCTGCATTAATCCTGTCTGAATATTAAAATGGAATCAGAAGGATAGTGTATATTTGTATATATGCCCACCCTCCCAATTCAGGGCAATTGCTGTGATGGAGTATCTGTGAAGCCACTGAGCCAATTCTCCCCTTTAAGGACCTGTAAAAACAATGTTTAGTCACCTAAAACACCTACAGAATGAGCCAATGAGAAAACTGTTCACCCATAACGTCATTGTTGGGGGGGGGGACTCCCTCCCTCCTTTCCTTCTCATTGGTTCATTCTATACAGAAAATTCTAGGCACTGAATACTTTATCTTAATTTAACTATTCCTTAAATAATTATGAAGGTAAAATGAATAGCACTGACATTAATGCTTGGAAAATGAATTGTATAGTAGTATTTATTGTCATTGTATAAAATAAATACAATGAAATTAGTTATCTCCTTGCTAAAAATGCCATTTGAAATATATAAAATATAGTTAGGCCAAATGGGTACTCTAGGAAGTTAAGATTGCTTTTCTGTGATGTGAACCTGGATTTAGTGAAAAAAATTGGAGTTTTGGAGATACCTATGCAATTGATTTCTTATTGAAATAATATCCATCAATTATATTGCATAACATCTCTCTCCTGTTCTTGAAATTGCAGACTATATAGCCATATCCAACTAGCTAGCAAGCTGACATCTGGCTGTGATTACTCTCTTTTCAAAGTAAGTTTTCTCCAGAACTTGTTAAGTCCTGACAACATGACCCCAAACCTATTGAATTGTGACATGAGGGTCTCTTATATGAAGGTAAATAGAGAGACAATATTTTGGATCCCT
Organism: Thamnophis elegans; assembly: GCF_009769535.1. Taxonomy (NCBI): domain Eukaryota; kingdom Metazoa; phylum Chordata; class Lepidosauria; order Squamata; family Natricidae; genus Thamnophis; species Thamnophis elegans. Next base: position 97,762,537 of record NC_045542.1, read on the forward strand.
TTATTATAAAGTTTAACTCTCTCAGCTTGTGCATTGTCCTAATACAGGACTTTTATCTGCAATAATTATGCTGGCTGGGAAGTCAGCATATTTGGAAGTTGTCCATATTAGGGAATAATGATTTAATTTTATGCTTTGCTTGCTGGCATAAAACCAGTGCTTCCCATCTGAATGTATCTATAGCTTAATAAATAGTGAGAATGTGTATGACTCATATGTATGATTCATACAAGGTGGTATTAGTTCCATTAGGTAGGCCAGACCAAGAAATCAACAGCAAGAATCCTAAAATTACTTTTATTGAGACTGGCTATAAATCTGACTGTGTTGTCCTTCCTCCTCCTAGTTCAGTGAGTTAGGATGATGCCTATCTGAATCTCTTCCAAATGCTATCTGGACATTCTGGACTTAAAACATGTTTTATCTTTTGTTGCTTTGGCAACAGAATCTCAATTTTCTTCATCTAGATTACCTTCCTTATTCTGTACATGGCAAGCAATTATCATCTTTGACATTTTTCTACCAGGATGGTATCGAACCCATGTGGGAAGATAACTGGAACAAGCATGGTGGTCGTTGGCTTATCACTTTGGCTAAGCAGCAGCGGCGTACAGAACTTGACCGTTTCTGGTTAGAGACTGTAAGTAAGCAGAATTCAACTTCTATTTCCCCCTCTGCTCCATTAATTTCGCAAACCGGGTGGTTCTTTGGATTGTGGCCATATTTCTGTAATGGATCCAAAAGCTCATAATACAATACAATACAATAGCAGAGATGGAAGAGACCTTAGGGGTCTTCTAGTCCAACCCCCTCCCTAGGCAGGAAACCCTATACCATTCCAGACAAATGTCTATCCAACATCTTCTTAAAGACTTCCAGTGTTGGGGCATTCACAACTTCTGGAGGCAAGCTGTTCCACTGATTAATTGTTCTGTCAGGAAATTTCTCCTCAGCTCTAAGTTGCTTCTCTCCTTGATTAGTTTCCACCCATGGCTTCTTGTTCTACACTCAGGTGCCTTGGAGAATAGTTTGACTCCCTCTTCTTTGTGGCAACCCCTGAGATTTTGGAACACTGCTATCATGTCTCCCCTAGTCCTTCTTTTCATTAAACTAGACATAACCAGTTCCTGCAACCGTTCTTCATATGTTTTAGCCTCCAGTCTCCTAATCATCTTTGTTGCTCTTCTCTGCACTCTTTCTAGAGTCTCCACATCTTTTTTACATCGTGGTAACCAAAACTGAATGCAGTATTCCAAGTGTGGCCTTACCAAGGCATTTTAAAGTGGTAAACACTTCACGTGATCTTGATTCTATCTCTCTGTTTATGCAGCCCAGAACTGTGTTGGCTTTTTTGTCAGCTGCTGCACACTGCTGGCTCATCTCTGTGTCCCTTTAGTAGATAAGGCTACTAATGTAATTGTTCTGTTTCAGTAATTCCTTCCACAAACGAGGCCACGCTAGGTTATTCTGAGGTGGGCACTATGCCTTCAGACTAATTTAAAAGGTGTTTGAAAGCCATCAGTTTAGAAATCTGGTGTGCTTTCCTTCCCCCTCTTTTCCAGCAGCTACCTGGACAGAAGAAAATCCAGACCTTCAGTAGGCAACTTAAGAGAACAAACTACATAGAGGAAGCTCTATTTTTTTGTTAATGTTGTGTGGGTCACTTGGATTCTTGCAGTCCAAGAATGTAGACCTGGTTTTGATTTAAATATTTTTCTTTTTTTTATAATTTTTTTAAATTAACAAACATATAAAACACACACACACACAAAAAACTTAGATGTACACATTTACACAATACAATATGAACAGGGGCTTCCTGTTGTTTCTAATAGCAATTATCAATCGATACCGCTCATATTACTTCCCCTTCTACTGTATTTCATTTGGATTTCACCATTCTTAACCCTCTTATTTAACTCATAACTATTATTTTTTTAGTTTTGTTATATTCCTTAATTGATTCTCGTTTCTTTCCTCCATCCATCTATACCATTTATCCCATATCTGGTAGAATTCTGATTCTTCTTTCCCCTGGATTTCTTTAGTTAGTTTGTCCATTTCAGCACAATCCATAACCTTTCTTATTATTTCATCTTCACTTGGAGTTAGTTTTTCCATTTCTAGGAAAAGGCAATCCTTGTCGCCGTAATTATATGTAATATTAAATACTGGATTTCTTTTTTGTATTTTGCAGACATTATTCCTAATAATTATAATTAATAATTTGTTATTAAGTTTACAGTGTGCAGAAAAGATTAATTCTTATTTGTCTCTCAAGATTCTACTCTTTTCCCCCCAGTATCAATACTATCTTTGGGACAGGAAAAGCCTGATACATCAGACAAATGCTGACATCTGGTTCCCTGTATATTCATGTGGATTTTCTTCCTGCCCCCTTTTTGTAGTTGCTGTGCCTGATTGGAGAGATGTTCTGTGACTACAGTGATGATGTCTGTGGGGCAGTCATCAATATTCGTGCCAAAGGGGACAAAATTGCCATTTGGACCCGAGAGGCAGAGAACCGGGATGGAGTAATTCATATTGGGTGAGTGTCACCTTCAGAGGGCCCTCCCAGACTGAGGTATGGTGAGTACTTATCTGAGAGATGGCCTTTTCAGTGGCAATGTCCCATGGGCTTTAGAAAGCCTGATGCCATGCTTCCTGCCCTTTTGGCACCTAGAAAAGACAGATTAATTTCCTATGCACATCCTCACTCTCTTTCTCTCTCTCAATTTATATGGCAGCTCATCTCAAATTTATAACTCTGTGCAGCTAATGTTTTTTTAAAAATCATAAATCACACAACTGTAAAAAAACAACAAACATATAATCAGCTGACATTAAAAAAAAACAAGCAAGCAAACAATGAACCAACATCATGCATTAGAGTGTGGCCATGATGTTCACTTGTTGCTTTTACTTTTTCTTCACATTTTAATGTATCTTATAGATTTCACTTTGTATTTTGTATTTTACAAAATGTCTTAATGTATCCTTTTATTGTTTTTCTTTTTTCACTGCAATTGTTTTATTGTAAACGGCGCTAGATTTCTTAAATGGGATTTCTTTAAAAGGAACCATAAGAAATGTGGGAAGTAAAAACTAATGGGGATTGATATCTTTAATAGCCCTCACACAAAATTGCTTTCTTCTGGCTTTCAGGCGTGTGTATAAGGAACACCTGGGCCTCTCTTCAAAAGTGGTCATTGGTTATCAGGCTCATGCAGACACAGCTACCAAGAGTGGCTCCCTTATGAAGAACAGATTTATCGTGTGACCTCACTGGGCTTAAACTCAACCCTTGGCAGGATGGCTAAAGATGAGCTACATGAAGATTTAGCATCTCTCTGCTCTTCCCATTAAAATGTTGTAACCAAGCATTCTGGATTTTTGACTGGACTGGCATTATATGGAAAATATTTATACTTGGGGCAAAATTGTTTCTGTTAACCTCAATTTTAAGGTGCATTTACAGCGTCACTTAAAGCAGGATGTGCTTTGTGTAACTTTCTGGTTCTATAATCAGAAAAGACTTAGACAATGAGGTTAAAAGGATTGTGAGAACTACTTGGTATCAAGGTAGCAGAATAGTTTGCCAAGAAATAGAACTTGCCTCTTTGCTTCTAATCTGATTCCTAAAACTAGGCTCCCTTCAAGATTTACATGGCCTCAAGTTGAGGTGCTACATAAAAAAATACTTTATTTTCAATAAAAAAAATATGATGTTTTGCTATTTCCAAAATTTTGTGGAAAAGTGGTTCAATCATGCAGTTTTTTTCCTGTTGAAAATCTATGTACTGGGCTTAAAGGAACTCAGCCTTATAGAACCAGTTCTTAAGTAGGGAATTTGGGTAGCGCATAGACATACTTTGGTCTTGTTAACTTCAGCCACCAGTGTTTAAAGCCTTCCTCTGCCAGATACTGGATGAGCTGGGTGCAAAAGCCATTGAACCGAAAGAGGCAATGATAGCAGTCTATCCTGAAACAGCTTGTGTAGCTGTGAAGAATGTTATGCAGTTGATTTGAAGGGCAATGAGCTGACTTTCTACGATTAACCTCTGCAATCCAGATGACACCAGGTTTGTTCTGAGCAATTCAACACTGCTATTCATTAACTGCTATGAATAATGCAGGCAACAGGATGTTTGCCTGTAATAACTAGCTCTGGAATGCCTACACAAATATGGCCACGTGTAGGGGGAAAAGTACAGCCTAAGCTAAACAATTCTATAGGGTGTATGCACATATGTGTGCATATAACTGTACACCTGTAGGGGTTGGAGTGCTAATTGATGTGTTCCAGGCCTTATATGTTCTCACTAAGTTATGAAGAATAGACCGAAATCAAAACCCACTTTTATCTCTGCTAGATCAGCCATCAGCAGCACTATTACTCACTTTGGTATGGAATCTAACTTGATCAATATGTGCTACCCATTTCACATCTATTTAGAGACAAAGATTTAGTAACTTTCAAGACACAGTATGAGTTCAAAAGGCTTTAGATTCACCTAAAATTAATTGATACCACTCTCTCCAGATAAAGGGCCCATTCTGTGTTATTCTACTAACACACATAAAAACCAAAGCATTTGCAGCTTATAACAGATGGAATATTTTTGCTCAGGTCTTTTGGGCCTTGCTCAGGCAGTTAAGTAACTTGGATAATGGATTTTAATGATTAACAAAAACATCAATGATTGTACATCAGAAGTCTCTAACTTTCATTTTTTTAAATGCTAAAAATATTGATATATGGGGATTGCCTGATTGGATTAGGTTAAATAGGGGTTAATTATGAAAAAAACATCCTATTTGGAGAATGGCCCCTGCAGCTTTAATCCCTATGCTCAGAATTTGGTACATAAAGTTTATATGGGTTGCTAATGGATAACACTATTACTCAGATATGTAGGTGGGAAGCTTTTTAAAATGAGTACATTCCTGTTTCATATTAAATAACACTTGTGCTAACATAATAGATGAAGAAAGAGGAAAAGTAAATTATTAATAACTCCTAAGTGGCAAAGAAATGACAAAATAGGGCCTTAATGATTTGTCTACAAAAATAGCTGTCAGGACGAAAACTCACTTAGGGACTGGGTAGCTAAACTGACAGGAAGAATATAGTAAGGATGGGGGTGGGGGAACCTTTTTGTGGAAGACAAGAAGTAGCCAAAGTTACTATGATAAGAAAGATGTGAAGTAGTATTGCATTTAAATATAATGTAGTAGTAGTCCATCATTAATCATTTTAGGGAGGGGCTTGATGTTTTATCCTTTCTTTGAACATCTGCCCCCACTTTCTTTGTTATTCAAAGGCAATGATATTCATATGATTACAGAACACACGTACAAAATAGCATTGGAAGGGACCTTGGAAGTCTTTGTCCAACCGATGCCCAAGCAGGTGATCCTACACCATTCCAGAGAAATTGCTGTCTAATCCCTTCTTATAAACTTTCAGTAATTGTCAGAAAACGTCTCCTAAGTTGGGTCTCTCTTTGATATGTTTCCATTTGTTACTTCTTGTCTTGCCTTCAAGTGCTTGGAGAATAGGTTGACCCCCTCTTCTTTATCAAAGCCCTTCAAATATTGGAAGACTGCTATGGTATCATGTCATCCCTAGTCCTTCTCTTTGCTAGATTAGGCAAACCTAGTTCCTGCAACCATCCATCATAAGTTTTAGCCATTGGTGGGTTTCAAAAATTGTTCGAACCTACTCTGTGGGTGTGGCCTCCTTTGTGGGAGTGGCTTGCCGCCCATGTGACCGGGTGGGAGTGGCTTGCCACCCATGTGATCGGATATGAAGATGCTGACAACACTTTTCAGAACCACCTTAAATTACCTCACACGCAGCACTGGCATGCATAAGAATATGATGTAAACTTGTTTTTTAAAAGGCATCTTTGGTTTGCGTTAAAACCACTTCAACCCACACAATGTTCTGATTGCACCACAAACGCAGTAGTCATCCTTACCTTTCACAGAGGCACTGAGTTTTATAAATATGAGCATGATAGTGTAGAATAATCATATCCAAGGACCAGTGGTGGGTTTCAAAAAATTTTGGAACCTCTTCTGTAGGTGTGGCCTGCTTTCCGGGTCCACTGGTGGAACCTCTTCTAACCGGTTCGGTAGATTTGACGAACCGGTTCTACCGAATAGGTGTGAACTGGTAGGAACCCACCTCTGGTTTTAGCCTTCAGACTCCTAATGATCTTCTTTGCTCTTTTTGCACTCTTTCTAGAGACTCAACATTTTTTCCATATTGTGGTGACCTGGATGTAGTATTCCAAGTCTGATCTTATCTTGGAAACCTCGGACAAAGTGACTTAGGGTCTGTCCTCAAAGTTATGACCATTGCATCACATCAGTGGTCGCATAGCTGCAGTTTGGGCATGTTGCAGTTGGCTTGCACTTATGACGGTTGCAGTACCTTGTGGTGATGTGATCTGATTTGCAACCTTTCAGCCAGCTTCCACAACCAAGGTCAATTGGGGAAGCTAAAATTGGATTAATTTAATGACAGTGTGATTTGCGTAATGACCTCGGTAAAAATGGTCATAAAACCAGGTCCAGTCTGCGATGATTCATTTATTATTATTAATTTCATTCATTACCAAATTCTGGTCCCAATTGTCATACGTTTTGACTACTTGAATATTTTTTTAGACTTAATTGAATGTCATTTTTCCAGGAGATTAAGAGAGTAACATCATTTCTATTTATTACTCAACAACTCTATGATGGGCCAAGAAAACGTTTGCCCTAAGTCACCCAGTAAGCCTCCATGGCCCGAGTGGTCTCAGCATCTAGGTCTCCTGAGCCCCCCTCCAATATCTAAACTAATATTATTAACTGTTTATTAACGTAAAGTTCTCTGGATTATTTTTAAATGGAAAAAATGTGACAAATTTTCAGCAGTTGGTCTTAGATGTCATGAAAAGCAGCAATGCTTGCTCTATTCTGCTCTCTACTCTCACAATAGAAGCTCATGGTCATTTCCCCTTTAGTACTTGTTTAAAGGGGTGTAGTTTTCTGTCTATATAGTGTGCATTTTTGCACAGGGCTCCCCAGACAGGAGAGGTCTCTAGAATAACAGCAGGTTGACTGGAATTTTTGGTGCTGCTAAAAGGGTCTTTTTCTGAGAGGGCAACATATGATGATGGAAAGCAGAAAAGTATAACGGTAGTCTAACTGGAGCATTAAGTGCAATATGCATACCTTCCCCTATGTCCCATTTCGGGGGGGGGGGGGAATCCTAACTTTTAAATATGTTTCATTTACTTAAAATAATTAAATTTGTGTGTCACCTTTCTCCCCACAAGGCCAATACATACATATACGTGTATGTATGTACGTATGCATGTATGTGTATAAAAGTGCAATAAAATACAAATTATTATAACTAATATGAGAAGGAAGGGAACATTAAAATGCAAATGAACGTAATTTCTTTACAGTTGCACTACGTCTTGGAAGGAAGTGCTTGTATTTCGGGCCTCAGCAGACATTTGGAGATGGGCCAGTCGAAATCAGTTAAGAGGATCCTGCAGCTGTGCGCTCCCGAGTGCCCATACGGTACACGTTTTCTGAGAATCCAGCGGAGAGCAGCGACGGCCGCGTGGGAAAGAGCGCGGGAGCTGGGGCTCTGCCGAAGTCCGGATAGTAAAAAGGGGCCGTGCACGCGCGTGCCGCTGCAGCAGCTCCCCCTCAATTCCGCCAGGGGGCGGGCTAGACGAGGCGGTCCCGCGGCGGCGCTGGGCCTCGGCTGAGGGGCAGCATGGGGCTGCTGTGAGCTCAGGCCCCGCGCTCGCCATGCCAGGGAAAGCCCAGCACTTCCAGGGTCCTCAGGTCAGCTGCTGTGCCAAATACCTGCTCTTCGCCTCCAATGTGCTCTTCTGGGTGGGTGAGCGCCAGCAAGCGAGCGAGTCGCGTCCCGCGGAAGCGGTCGGTCGGTTGGTCGGTCGTTCGGAGTGCCGCTTGCACCGCTTCTAACCTGGGCGGAGGGGAGGAGGCCAGGACGGTTGAGCGACTGTGCTTTAGCTGTTCCCACGCCCCTGGCGTTTGCAGTGAAGTCCGGGGTCTGGGGGGTGGGGAGGGCGGATGGGAGGGAGGGAGGTCGCTGGCTTCCTGGGAAGACAGGAGGGGAAGCTCCCCTTCGCCTTAGCTGCGGAATCCTTTGCAAAGGCTCGCCACGCCAGGCGGGTGCTCGCGGCGTCCGGAATGGTCCCGCGCCGCGTTGAGCGTGACGGATTCGCCGCTCGAAAGTTTTTGGGCAAGGACGTCCTTGGTTCCCACCAAGCCTCTCGCTGCGCCCGGTCTGTATCTGAAGACCGGCCGCTGTCTTGCTCCGAGTCTAGCGCCTGTCCCTGCTTCGATTTCTCGGCAATTTCCAGCAGCAGCAGGAGGAGGAGGAAAGGTTTTCCTAAAATCAAATATGTAACCCCTTTGCCTGTCTGTTTCTGACACAGCATTGTTTTCTCCTATCACCCTCCTCTGGGGGCAAAAGTTATGACTGCATTTAGCAGTGTGTTGGCTTCGATTCACTCCGGGCATATTTTAGATCTTATCCTGAAAAGCCAGCTCCGGTAGTAGTCATGCACTCTGAAGTTCCTTAATCCCTTTGTTTTGAGGAAATTCCTACTGCGAAAACAGTACAGCTGCCCCACCTCATTTTTTCTGGCACGTATTTTACATAATGTCTATTGTAAATCCCAGTACTGTATGTATCTTAACTTGGGTTCACCCCAAGTTAACACCTGGTGTTAAGGTGTGATGTGGTTGTGGTCACATATTGCCTGAACTCAGACAAAGACACTGTGCTTTGTAAAAATATGGATTTTGGCAGCATGACTTATTCAACAAACTGTGATTAAACAAGCCATGACTTAGCACATTGTGTAACTCCCAATCCATCCTTTGTAGGTTGTTGGATGTAGCTGTGATCCTGGCTGCATAAATATTTAATAAATTATTACCTATTACAAAACTGTGATAATGAACTACTATTATATAATAATGAAAGTGTGGGTATTCAGCAGTTACATTCATAGTCCTACGTAGTGGGAATTTAATAGTTCAAGTCCTAAGCAAGCACCTAAGTATTATTAAGGTGACATTTAAGGAAACTTTATAGCAGCCGATCTCAGTCTTTTTGGCACCAGGGACTGGTTTCGTGGAAAACAATTTTTCCATGAATTTGGGGCGGGGGGGGGGAGCACACAATCTAGATCACTCGCACGCACAGTTTACAGTAAGGTTTGCATTCCTATGAGAATCTAATGCCTGATGATTTGAGGTGGAGCTGAGGCGGCTGCAAATATAGTTGAAGCTTTGTTCTCTCACCCACCGCTCACCTCCAGCTGTATGATCTGGTTCTTAACAGGCCACGGACCAGTACCTGTCTGTGGCCCCAGGGGTGGGGACTTCTACTGCATAGGTAGTTTCAAGCAGCGTGGTGTATTTCTTATAAATATAGAGGGTATTTATAAAACTGGGATGTTCAGGTCTGATAAATTCAATAGATTAATAATTTAATTAAATAATAGTATCATAAATTATTATAGTTCGTTGCTTAGTTAGCAAGATATAAAAACTGGATTTGGCACTTTCATCCACTTATTGGGACCTTCTCAAGGACTTGGGATAGCAGATGCTGATGTTTGATGGGGCTAAAGGAAATGTCTCAGGATTTAAGCTGTTCCGAATAAAGCTGCCTTTTGTAATTGACTGAATTGAATTTGTCAATGCTGATGGTGTTTAAGCGGTGCTCCAGTTGTTTTGGTATTGCACCTGTGGCACCTATTACTATTGGTATTATCTTTGTTTTCTTTTGCACTTGTGTATTTGTATACCAGATTGCCTACTCATGACTTTCATTGCATGCTTAGTTTGTCCCTAAAGGACAATTATGATGTACGGTAATTGTGTTACAGTTGAAGGACGTTTGAGAACAGTAGTTGATGGTAGTAGTTTTGATTTTTCCTTATTTTGCTGGTCCCGTTTAAATCAGAATTCTCTCATCTTGAAGTAGATGCCTATATTCATTTAACAAACAGATTAATTTGAGACATTTCCATATTATATCTCCTATTTAATAGATACTAGGCCATGCACATCTTATCCAGTATACAGTATGCTTCTCTATCTTCTGTTTATTTTACAGTATATACTTATAAATATTTAACTTATGCATAAATATTTGTTTTGCATAAAAAATAAGTAGTACTAGAAATTAGTAATGAATTATTTTACTACTTATAAATGCTTCACCGTGAAGATTAAACAACAAAATCAGCAAAAGATAAACACTCATAAACTAGCAATTGTCAACAGCACCTGGAAATTAACAGAAATTAAAACTGTTAGATCAAAATCCTCATTATCAAGGTGAAACAGTGTTAACTTTATTGCTTCTGTAAAAAACAAATTACAGATTTTTTTCACAATTGAACAACTTTGATGAACTTTATTTGGGTGCTACAGAGAGTTCCAGCAGGGAAGACTGTTTTAAGTGGCCAAAATACAAATAAAACTTTAATCTGCATGATGAATTTATGAAACATAGAATTGTCTTGTTACTAATTTGCATCATTGATGGATTACTTACCAAATCAATTTGGTTTTAATTTATTTGTAGAGAGGATTAGTTTCAATTCGAATGCAAGCAAAAAACTGCTATAGCTATCTTCTAGAATGACTTTTGTTAAGAAATGAGTACATAGGGAGCAAATAAAAAACCAAGTGATTTTTGTAGGTAATCTCTCCTACATATGATCCATCCCCACCCCCTCACACATCAGAGATGGGAGACACTGTCCTGTTTTTGTAACACCAGGCCATTGTTTTCAATATGTATTCCTCATTGTATGCCTTCTTACTCTCTTGTAATCCCTTCCTCTCCAATGAATATAAATACAAACATTAATTAGTTAATTAAGAGCCAGTTTGGTCAAGTGGTTAAAGTGTTAGCCTAGAAACCAGGAGACTGTGAATTCTAGTTCCGCCTTAGGGATGAAAGATGGCTAGGTGAACTTGAGTAAGTCATTCTCTCCTATTCCAACCCACCTCACAGAGGAGTTATTATGGGGAAAATAGGAAAAGGAGTATTATGTATGTTTGGCACCTTGAATTACTTATAAAGTAATAATGGCTAGGATAAAAATCTAACAGATAAATAAATATTTTCCTTCTTGTTAATTATCCTAGTGCCAGAGTGAGCAGGGAGTGGTCAGGAGGCCAACAAAAACAGAAGGTATGAAACTGAATAGTCTTGTCAGTTTTGAGCCAGAAAAAACAGTTTCCAACTGTTTTTTCATGTGGGAAGTCATGTGATTTCCCACTGAGTAACCACTTTGCTTGGCAATGAATATGCTGGTCCTAATTGTGGTTACTATGCAAGGGCTACCTGTTTATGGGGGTGTGGGGAATATAGCAAATTACATTCCAACTTTGGGGCCATTTTCAGGACTCCAAATGGGTTAATAATTGAGAGCTGAATGATCAGATGGAATGTCTAATTCTGTATTGAAGCATTATATTCCATTTTAGGAAGGAAATGCTATGGATTCTATGCTATGTGTGAGCATATTAAATTTTAGTGACAGAATAGAAGCTCCCTATTTATTATGCAGAATATTTATCTTTCCTCTAGAAGATTTACTGGTTTTGTACAACATACACCTACTTTCCTCTCTTTTTCTTGCTTCCTCCTACTCTTAAAGAACTGTGCCCAGTTTGAACACTTACAGGAAGATGGATAAACCAAAGGCGAAAAATAAACCACAAAGACATAAATATCAATACTTTGTATACATCGAGGACACGATCAGAACAAGTTGGCAAGAAAATATGTTAAAACAATGTTTGCCAAATAAAAATTAAATTCCGCCAGATACTGAAACTCACCAGAAAACAAGAAATTAATATTGAGAGGAATGACGGTTCAGCTTCTCCAAAAACCATTTGAAAGTATCATTGCCAAGTGGAGTCTTCCAGATGTGTAGGGACAGCAGTTTCCAGAACTCCTAATCAGTGTTGGGGGATGCAAAGCTAGGAAAGATTAATAAGTGAATTTTACATTGGCTAAGAGTTGGCAGGAACTATTCTTTAGATGCAGAATACAGAAAAACAGAATTGGAAGAGATTTTGGAAGTCCTCTCTAGACCAACACTCTGCTCAAGCAGGAGACCTTATATATCAGTGATGGTGAATCTATGGCACATGTGCCAAAGGTGGCAGGCAGACCCCTCTCTGTGGGCACATGCGCCATCACCAGATGCTCTTCTGGTTTCCAGTGCGTGCATGCGCAACGGCTAGCTGATCTTCGTGCATGCTGGAGCACCGGAAACCCGAAGACCAGCTGGCTGGTGCACATGCTGGTCTTCAAGTTTCCAGGGTTCCGAAACAGAACTTTTTTATTTTTTTTCTTTAAAAAAAAACACAAATATGTCATCATTTGTCAATCATTAAGACATTGAAGTACAATTTTTTTTTGTTGTGTGTGCCCCTCCCTCCCTCCACCCCCCCCCACCCCCCCCTCCTCCTTCCCCCCCCCCGACTTCCCAGAACCCGTACACGGTATGGATTTTTAACTAACACAGTCTAAAATCTATTGAGAAAAAAGAAATAAAGAAATTAATGACATTCTAGATTGACCTTAGCTTCTTCTTACTGAACTGACTTTTAACAGTTTAAATCATTTCTGATCTTAAGCATAGGCTAACTGGAATTTCTTAGTCCCGTATTTATTTTGTATATAGTCAATCCATTTTTTCCAGTCTCGTTTATATATCTCATTTGAATGATCTTTGAGATATGCCGATATTTTAGCCATCTCGGCTAAGTTTGTTACTTTCAATGTCCATTCTTGGATTGTAGGCAAGTCTTCCTTCTTCCAATATTGCGCCACCAACAGTCTTGCTGCAGTTATCAGGTGCAGAATCAAATTGGTCTCTACCACTGTAAAGTCAGTACATATACCTAGTAAAAATAACTGAGGAATAAACTTTATCCTTCTTTTAAAAACATTTTGCATGACCCACCATATTTTTATCCAAAATGCCTTAACCTTTTGGCAGGTCCACCATATATGATAATATGTAGCATCGAGAGAACCACACCTCCAACATTTAGGCTGTACATTCGGATACATAGAAGCCAACTTTTTAGGATCTAAATGCCATCTATAGAACATCTTGTAAAAATTTTCTCTCAGATTTTGAGCTTGTGTAAATTTCACATTTCTTACCCAGATTCTTTCCCATGTATCCAACATTATTGGTTCCTCAATATTTTGAGCCCATTTTATCATACAATCTTTAACTAATTCTGTTTCCGAATCCATCTGTATTAATACATTATATATCCTCTTTATATGCATTAAGCTTTGATCTCTTATTTGTTTAAACAGATTATCCTCAACTTGGATAAAACCAATTTTTTGATCTATTTTCCACCTAGCCTGTAATTGCCCATACTGAAACCATGTTTGAACTACCTTCTCCTCTTTTAATACCTCTAAAGATTTTAATTGTAATACCCCCCTTTCCGAGGTAAGAAGCTGTCTGTAAGTAATTCTGTCCTGTTTTTGTGCTGTATTCATATTTTCAATTGCGTGTCTAGGAATTGCCCACATGGGTATCTTGTCATTTAATTTATATTGGTATTTCTTCCAAACCCGCAATAAAGCATTTCTTAAAATATGACTTTTAAAATTCTTATCCAATTTTTTGTTGAATAACAGGTAAGCATGCCAACCAAATACCAGATCGTGTCCCTCAATATTCAATATTCTATCATTGGTTAAATGAGTCCAATCACTAATTACAGATAATGCCACTGCATCATAATATAGTTTTAAATTAGGTAGTTTCAATCCTCCTCTCTCACGTACATCTTGCATTATTTTCATCTTTACCCTCGGCTTCTTTCCTGCCCACACAAATTTGTTGATACCCTTCTGCCATTCTAAAAGGTTCGCATCTTTTTTAAGTATAGGTAACATTTGGAAAAGAAATAAAAATTTTGGTAAAATGTTCATTTTCACTGCCGCTATCCTACCCAGCAAAGATAAGTGCAATTTCTCCCATTTTTTCATCTCTGTCTGTATGCTATGCCAAAGTGGTTCATAATTATGCTTATATAATTTCCCATTTGAAGTTAAAATGTTAACTCCAAGATATTTGACTTTTTTAACTACCTCACATCCTAGCATCACTCCTAATTCTTCCTTTTGTTTAATATTCATATTTATAGCTAATATTTTGGTTTTTCCTAAGTTTATTTTAAAACCCGACACTTGACCATATTGATTAATCGTATTCATTAAAACCATACTGGATTCCTGCGGTTGTTCCAATATTATGACCAAATCATCCGCAAAAGCGCGGACTCTATATTCTTGCTGCCTAATCTTGATCCCTTTTAAACCATCCAAGCCCCGTATTTTATTCAACAATACTTCCAAAGTTATAATAAACAATAATGGGGACAAAGGACAGCCCTGTCTTGTACCTTTTCCAATTTGAAAAGAGTCTGTTAAATTTCCATTGACTATAATTTGTGCTGTTTGCTGTTGGTATATTGCTTTAATTGACTGTAAAAAATTATCTCCTATCTGCATTTTTTGCAGTATCTTCAGCAGAAATTGCCAGTTAACTCGATCAAAGGCCTTCTCAGCATCCAAAAATATAAACGCAGCAGGGATCTGGTTGTTCTTTCCCAAATATTCTAATGCATTAATAATTAATCTAACATTACTTTTCAGTAATGAAAAAAAATAAAAAAGTTCTGTTTAAAAAAAAAAAAAAGTTTCCAGGGTTCCGGTGTGTGCACACATGTGTTCCAGTTTGGACACTTGGTGCCGAAAAGGTTTGCCACCATAAAAACCTCCAGTGATGGAGTGCTCACAATTTTTGGAAGCGAGCCATTCCACTGATGTTCTGTCAGGAAATTTCTTCTTAATTTTAGATTGCTGCATAATGTGATGGCATAAAGCAGCGGTGTCAAACTCGTGATGACATATTGTCATGTGACATCGCAACTTTCCCCCTTCGCTAAAATGGGGGTGGGGTGGCCAGCGCGTGACGCATCTGGCCAACAGTCCGCGAGTTTGACACACCCAGCATAAGGTGAAAAAAAATGTTAAAGTCAGAAAGAGATTCTAAAATTGATGGGCAATAAGAAGAGCCCAAATAACTTTTCCAGCTTTTTCTTGACTGTAACCTGGGACTTTTATGTTTTTTTTTACAAGAAAAAGTTACAGAGTCAATTTTATATTTTTAGTTTTGCACAATATAGATTATATTTGTGTGAGTTGGCAAGTGTTGCTAACTGGCATTATTGAATTGGAATGAATTTTTGAAGAAGTTTCATGTGAGAAAAATCACCTAAGAATATTTGCTTATTTGTTTATTAGATTTTTGTTCCTGCCTTTTATTACTTTACCATATCAAATCAAGTAAGTGAAAAACCAGGATTTGAGGTTTGGCGTTCTTCTGATATTAGACTTGTATTTTAATCTTATATTACTAAGGTGAATGTGAAGTGAACTGAAATATGATTTTGTATGCAGAGTTAATAAGATGAAATAAAACATAAGTTTTCCCATTTTCATGTTGGGGGAGATTGTGGTCTAAGCTGAGAGAATCACTGAGGATTCTTATTATTACCTTAATGATTTCTTATTAAACCAATATAATTATGTCTACGTTGGTCCTATTTAAAAAAATATATTCTGCACATTGTATTGTTTCTTTGTTTCCTGGTGTAGAGTGGCCTTGTATAAGGCCTATTTCTGAATTCTTCACATTCCACCTATTGAGATAGCCCTCACAAAGCCCCGTAGGCAATGACAAACAAATAGCAATTGACATTGAAAGAGGGCCGGGTGGGCAGGGGAAGAACTCTGATCAATGCTGCTGCTGTTTTAGAAATGTTCCATTCTTACCATGGGAACAGTATTAGCCATTGTCTATGTACAGTGCTAAGCTTGCAACTGCTCCAGATGATGTGTTTTCAGCCTTCTGTTTTCCAAGGCTCTCAAGTTAGACTCCATATCCAAGCGATTGGTGTCCTGCTAGTGTTAATGGGGTTGGCAAATGACAATGGCTTAGTTCGATCTAGCCTACGTACACAACCATACAGTTGTCCTTGCTTGGTTGGAGAAAGTTAAGATTCATACTCGGGTATTGACTCTATGGAGGCAGGCAAAACCAGTTGTTAAGTGAGTTTTGCCCCATTTTATGACCTCTCTTGCCACGGTTAAGTGAATCACTGCAGTTGTTAGTAACACGGTTATAAAGTGAATCTGGATTCCCCATTGGCTTTCTTGTAAAGGGGATCACATGACCCTGGGACATTGCAACTGTCATAAAAATGAGTCAGTTGCCTAGCTTTAAGATTTTGATCACGTGACCATGGGGATGCTGAAAGTCATAAGTGTGAAAAACAGTCATAGAGCACTTTTTTCAGTGCGGTATAACCTTGAATGGTCACTAAATGAATGGTTATAAGTCAAGGACTTACCTCCACGTATATTGATAGAATGGAGTGCAAATAATTGGCAATTTCTTTGTGCCAAAAAAGGTTTTTGTTTAATTTGTCTTTAAACTTCCAGTTTTTGCTTTAATTATACCCTGGCAAACTAGAATATCTCCTCTGAAGAAATAGACCTCATCTGAGTCTAGAACCTTCAGTATGCAACCCAGTTACATTATTTCTTAATCTTATTTTTCCTTTATCCTGTGAATAGAAGATGAGTCAGCATAAGAGGCAAACATTGGGGTGAATCATGACCTGTCTTTCTGCAGAAAACGCTATAAAATGAGGGGCATTGTGCCATTCTTTATCAGACCAGGTCTATACATGAAGGTTTAATTAAGCTGATTTATTGCTAACAGCCTATGCACAAGAATCTTCTCACGTAACAGTCAGCATCTGCTTAAAGTTAGAGGCTCCACAGCACTTAAGGGGGGATTGGAATGTGTGGCTATGTAGGGATTCTAAGCTAATCCCTCTTTTGGCCTCCACCCCTGGCTCTGCAGTCTTCTACATTCTTAGTATAGAGCTGAATTGATCCCTGTTGTTATCCTATGCATGATGGTGGCCTTTTCTCTTTTGCAGTTGCTGGGGGCAGCTTTCCTAGCCATTGGCTTGTGGGCTTGGGCAGAAAAGGTAAGTGTGGCCAGGAAGGGAATGTTTTTCTGATTGCTGTATTTGATCCCGTCTTGTGTCCAGGTAATAAATTGTTCTGGTATGAGTATATGAACCATACCTGGTTTATGTGAATTGGACAAATTATTCACATGTTGTCTGAGCCCTTTGAGGATATCGCTTTCCTACTGGTTCCTTACAGTGAATTGATTGAAATTTCTTTTCGCCTTACTGTTGTTTTTAAAACACATAGTCATTAACATTTATTAATGTTTATTTTACTTATTTTATGAAAAGAATAGTTAAGATTCAAGTTTGGAATAAAAAGATGAGAGAAAGAATGCTATAATCTTAAACATGCAAAATCTGCCCTGCAACATACATAGGACAAACGAACAGGAGAATAAATGCACGCATCGCAGAACACAAGAACGCAGTAAGAAAAAAAGAAAAAACTTCCTCTCTTTCCCAGCACCTTAAAGCTACAGGACATGAAATTAATTTTGAAGGAACCAAATTAATCTCCAAAACTGAACACTTCAACAAGAGAATAATTATGGAAGCCATCAAAATAGAGAAACACCCCCACAACATGAATACATGTGATGATACTTCCCGCCTACCAGACATCTGGAAACCAGCCCTAGTCAACAAACGAATCCCACCCACCACCCAGGCCATTACAACACGAAAGAACAACAGACACACAGCCAGCACCAATTAGCACCAATTTACCAATCATGATACAACCACATAACCAATCATTCCACTTACTGAAACAAAGCCAGCACTCGACACCCCCTCACCAAGATTTATAGAAAGACGGCAGCTCTGACCACGCTTTAAGCCCAAAACCCAGCCTGAAGATTGCGAGTGAGACCTCGCCGAAACGTTGCCAAGACAATCTCAATCTTACATGGGAAAAGACCCAAATACAACAAGACCAGCATACCTATACCTGTGAAAATCTACGAAAAATCTGTATGTATGTATGTATGTATGTATGTATGTATGTGTGTGTGTGTGTGTGTATATATATACACACACACATACATACACATATACATGTACATGTACATGTACACGTATACGTATATGTATGTATGTGTATGTATGTATGTATATGTGTATATATATATATATACACACACATACATACATACACATACATACATACACACACACACATACATACATACATACATACATACATACAGATTTTTACTGGTATCAGCAAGTAAATTGTTCTTAATTTCTGGTATTTAAGCAGTGGTGGGTTCCTACTGGTTTGGACTGGTTCGAGAGAACTGGTAGTGGTTTGGTGGCCTGGGTCGTTGGAACCGGCAGCGACCCAGGCCTGCCACTTCCCCGAATTGGTTCTCCAGATGGTGCCATCGACGGCACCATCTTGTTTTTCGCTTCTGTGCATACGCAGAACAATTTTTATTGCACTGCGCATGCACGGGTGAAAGCGCACAAGTACACGCAGCACGCCCACAAGCAAACTGGCAGTACTGCCTGCCGGAACCCACCCCTGGACTTAAACCTTTATTAATCATTTGATGAGGGGGATTTTTGCCCCCATCAGAGTTCTAGAAACATAGATAAATATTTTTTTGATAACCCATTGTCAACCTAGATATCACTGTAGATACACGTTTCTTTTTTACCCAAGCGCTACATTTGGTTTTACAGTGGAATGCTGTGGACTAGCCTTCAGAAAATTGTGGGTGGCTCCAGGAAAATGTTACGGTTTATTTAAATTCAATTAAAAATATGCATAATTAATTCAGTAGTTCAGTTACATGTAGGAATTGAAATTTGCTAACCATTTTTGGGAATTTTACTCGAAGGCTTTGGGTCTGCACACAACCTGAGGAGTTGGCTAAAAATGCACATTTGAATGAAGTGTGTAGATTATACTACTGGATCAAATAATGAGTCCTCCTGGTCCAACATTATTTACAATTAGCCAGCTAAGTGCCCATGAGGAGCTAAGGAGCAAATTCTCTTGAATATAAGAAGTTTTCAGTTGCTTTCTATATACTTGTTTTTCAGAGTTTTACTATGTCTGTACATGTAAATTTCATTCATTCGGGTGCTTTTTGTTTTCCCACCTTCCATTTGCTCAGTCTTTCTATAGCCTAGAATGCAATGAACTGTGCTGAGACAGGTCTTTGAGAACATGTGCTGAGCAAATATCTGGTGAGCCTCATCATGTGTACATCTTTTGTGTCCAGTCATTTCGCATACTACCAGCATACTTTGATTTTCTGAAACCAAATGTAAAGTAACATTTATATATATATTTTCTCCCTCCCACATCCCTGGCCATTTTCTATTTTGTGAAAAAAGCAATGTAGTTTTGTGGTCACTGGAATGATTTCCTATTGAGAATGGCTCACCTTCTCATTTGCCACCAACAGGGTGGCTTGATGCAGTTTTTATGACAAACAGCAGCCTAGAGGTGGAAGATTTTCATTTGGAAACTGGCCCTGAGCCCAGATAAGAAGGACATTTTAGCTTGTTTGTTTACTTATTTACAGAAAAGCATATATTGCTCCCCTCATAGTAATCCAGGTGGATTACATAATTTAAAAAATCATATTAAAATAAAATAGAGTAACAATTATATGCTGTTCCTCCCCCACCCCCACCCCAAATAGCTGCCCAATCATCATAACTTCCCGAAATCAACCACCAAACACGCAATTACCACTTTGCAAAATGTCACCGAAGAGGATGCTAGGTGTAGCACAGGTGTGCCACTTTCTTTAGCTTCGTGTCCTTGTCCTCTGATGCAGAGAATGGAACAGTTGGACCCCGAGGGCATCCGGGAGCCAAAACCATGTGGTTTTGTAGAACAAAACCAGCCCTTAAAATTGGAAAGCTGTCAGTAACCCCTGCAGCAACTAAGAATGGGATGATTTTGCCTGGTAGAATTCTGGTTGCTTAAAAGCAGCCTGCTTAAAATCTCTGCTTAACTATGTGCATAATAAAAAAAAAACAGCTTATTTTCCTTTCTGCACCTGTTCACCTTTTCTTTCTTATTACTTTGTTTATACACACACATACACATACAGTTTTAAAAAAATCATTTATAATGTAAATAATAAATATAGGAGAGTACATGTGTGGTTTAAAAACGATGCAAATTTTTCTGGGTAAGCTAAAGTTTTAGGCTTCCTTGGTGCTCTCTTGAGCTTGCGTGTTTTCCTGCAGACGTTTCATTACCCAAACTAGGTAACATCATCAGTGCTAGTCCAAGCTAAGGTTTGCTCGGTTAATTCCCTTTCTGGCTTTCTGATTAATGTACCCCTTCCTTCCCAGGCAATCTGTAGAGCCAGAAATTATTCTCAGAATTTCCAGTCAGGAATCTGCATATATTTGAAGGGTACCAAGTTGGGGGAGACTAGTATAAATATATAGTTTACCCTTCACTCACCATCAGGCAGTTGGTTTAGTAACTATTGTGTGCATAACCTCAACAATGGAAATTCTACGCCATTGGGGTTTTCCCCCACGATCCTTGTATAGGAAAACTGATTTTTGCTGGAGGGAATTTGGCTGCGGTGTCAACTTCAGCTCTGTGTTTTTGTCTTTCTCTATCCCTATCCAGGGCGTACTTTCCAATCTGTCATCCATCACAGACCTTGGTGGCTTTGACCCAGTCTGGCTTTTCCTCGTGGTTGGAGGGGTGATGTTCATGCTGGGTTTTGCTGGCTGTATTGGGGCACTGAGGGAGAACACGTTGCTCCTCAAATTTGTATGTCTTTTTCTCTTCTTGTTTTTTTTCTTGTTGGTGTAGTTCAGTGGTTCCCAAACTTGGCAACTTTAAGACTTGTGGACTTCAACTCCCAGAATTCTCCAGCCAGCTCTGGGAGTTGAAGTCCACAAGTCTTAAAGTTGCCAAGTTTGGGAACCACTGGTGTAGTTTAATGTAAACTGGGCTTTTGTAGATCAAATCATGAGTTGACCAAGAACTCCCAAGGTGACATTGGCAAGCAGTTCTTTTTCCTACTCTTAGTCCACTTTTTTTTTCAGGAGAAAATGGCCATATTAGTACAGATTCTCGATTTACGACCACAATTGAGTCCAAAATTTCTGTTATTGAGCGAGACAGTTGCTAAGTCAATTTTAGCCCATTTTACATCTTTTCTTGCCACAGTTGTAAGTGAATTACTGCAGTTCTTTAGTTAGTAATATGGTTACTAAGTGAATCTGACTTCCCCATTGGCTTTGCTTGTCAGAAGGTTGCAGAAGGATGACCCCAGGACATTGCAACCATCATAAATATGAACCAGTTATCAAGCATCCGAATTTTGATCACATGACTATGGCGTTGCTGCAATGGTCACGTGTGAAAAATGGTCATAAGTCACTTTTTTTAGTACTATTGTAACTTCAAACAGTCACTAAATCAACTTTTGTAAGTCGAGGACTACCTGTATATATTACAGGATTATGGAGAAAATTCGCATGTAGCTCTTTGAGCACTTTACAAAACATAATGTGGTAATTCTTAGTGTAGCATTATTTTGACACTAGGCAAGGACCTAGAAAGTTTTATGAAGGCTTTGCTGTATGGGGAGCATAATAGAAATTGAGTTTTATTTTGGCACTGGAAGGAAAACAAGACATAATGCTTCGAATTGGTGTATTAGATGCAGGAAAGATACGTTTATCTTTGAGAAATGAATAGGATATACAAGTTGGAACAAGGAGGGAGCATAATGCAAGTTGAAATGATAGCATTAGGAAAATAATACACCAATGTTATTGGTGGATATTATATTTGTCCTGGGAGATCCAAAGAAAAATAAAGTATTAACTCAATTTCCTTCCACTGCCATGGCAGGAAAACAATATAGGGCTATGAAGCCATACAGCCACGTGAATTGAACTTTAAATAAATAGCTTACTAACGTAAAAATTAACTACCAACACATTTGTTTTATTTTGTCCTTCAGTGCATCAGCTACCATCTGACAAAATTTTAAGCAAAGCTTTCTTTCCTTCAACTTGTGCTTATATTGTCAATGTGAGAGTGCACCTTATCCTGAAGCAGGATATTATACTCCCACACTGGTGGGAGATCTTTTGGCCTTGCGCACTAATGATGTACCTCTCTTTTGGCACCAGTTCTCTGTGTTCCTGGGGCTCATCTTTTTCCTGGAGCTGACAGCTGGTATCCTGGCCTTCATTTTCAAGGACTGGATCAAGGATCAGCTCAACTTCTTTATTAACAATAATGTCAAGGCATATCGGGATGACATAGATCTCCAGAACCTCATAGACTTTGCTCAGGAATATGTGAGTTATGTAAATTACCTAGAGCAATATGTCCGTTTGTAATGTTCGTGTATGCTCAGGTGATAGGGTGCTTCTTTGGAAAAATCCTGGTGGTAACATGACAGCTTTTGAAATATTAACCTGTCCCCAATACCCTGGGTTTACAAAGCCATCCCTAAAGATCTCTTCATGTTATGTGTATCTCTCTCTCTCCCTCCCTCCCTCTCTCTCTCTCTCCCTCCCTCCCTCCCTCCCCCCCTCCCCCCCACCTCTATCTTTTGAGGAAATATTCCCCCCAAAATTCAGCTTCCACTTCTCACTTTTAGATACAGGAGATATTTATATAAATTATTGTGCAGAGTTTCAATATAGAAATGCAAGAGGCTGTTATTGTTACTTGATCTTAAGCCAATTTTTGGTGTGTTTATACAAACATTGTTCTGTTCTAAACTAAGTGAGGTATTGCAGTAGATTATAATTCTTCTGGATTATGTTCCTTATTTTAAACATGCTACAATAATGAGTACTGCATAGTTATGTAGATGAGAAGGGAAAATTCCAGCGCTGCATTAAATCCCTTGTAGGCGCAGGAAAAATTATTTTCATAGGTCCTTGTTGTGGTAATAATCCAGATGTTTAGCATTATACATATATTCCCTGAAGCTACATTATTCAATAAATCACAAGGGATAAGACAGTACGTATCTGCATAATAATGTAGGAATAATGCCTTACATACACTTAACTTTAGGATATATGATTTTTGACTTTACTGTCACTTTCCTACTTTGAGATTTTCTATTTAAATTGAAGTAGTTTCGTGGGACTTTTGTAAGTTTTAGGCAAGAGCTACTTAGGTTTTAGGCCTGTTGTCCCCATTGGATAATTTGCATAATAATTATTTTTTACTCCTAAATTTGAGGAAAAGTCTGTTTTGTTAAGCGTTCAGCAACTTTACTTCCATAGTCTTTTTTTACCTAGAGAAAGGTGAGCAAAAATGTGTTTTGGTGTTAATTATATAATCAACAATATTGCAAAAAAACAACAACACAATGCTAAGATGATTTTGATCAGAAAGGCAAGATGTTGTTGTTTAATCAGTGTTTAAAACAGTGTTAAAAAGCTTTTCAAGTGCTTTTGCATTAATATCTATACTTTTTGAGAATGTCAAAACCGTGTTCTAGTGTAAATTAAAACATAAATTAAAAATAAGTGAAAATCACTGTGTTAACATGGCAATGATAAGAAAGTATGCACCACAATTTATCCTGTGAGTCTGTCTGTCTGTCTGTCTGTCTGTCTGTCTGTCTGTCTGTCTGTCTGTCTGTCTATCTATCTATCTATCTATCTATCTATCTATCTATCTATCTATCTATCTATCTATCTATCTATCTACATATTTTATATATGTGTGCTTATTGCACACTGAGTATTTATTCTGAATAAATATTCATCTGACCAGATCCTACTATCTTATTTTCTGTCCTTAAAAAGGACAAAGCAAATATGGATCATATTTTTTTTCTATTCCAGAAGAGATTGAATGCATAAATCAGAAATTGGGTAACATTACTGTGTAAATACCTCATTAAAATATTTCATAATAACTTTTTTAATGTATCCAGTGAAATAGTGGATATATCATCACAACTTTGTTTCAGCATGTTGTAACCCAGCAGCCCCCAACCTTTTGGGCACCAGGGACCAGCTCCGTGGATAGAGCTTTTTCCACGGACCAGAGGCAGTGTTGTTTCGCATGCTGCCTGCATCCCGTGGATGGGTTTTCACTTCCTTGCGTGGCCCAGTTGCTGGCATACCACAGCCCGGTGCCAGTCCATGGCCTGGGGTTTGGGGACCCCTGTTGTAATTGATCTTTCCTGATGCCATTCTTAAATCATTTAAGAGCCAAGGTGGCGCAGTGGTTAAATGCAGCACTGCAGGCTACTGCTAGATCAGCAGGTCAGCGGTTCAAATCTCACCGGTTCAGGGTTGACTCAGCCTTCCATCCTTCCGAGGTGGGTAAAATGAGGACCCAGATTGTTGGGGGCAATATGCTGACTCTCTGTAAACCGCTTAGAGAGGGCTGAAAGCCCTATGAAGCGGTATATAAGTCTACTGCTATTGCTATTTAAATATGTGTGTTTCAGTTTTATAATTTGAACTGAACTTTTCTTCCTACATTATTTCTTAAAGAAATGTAATTGCATTATTTACACAATGGAACAGAATGTTTATAGCTGTAAAAAGCCAATATGCCATCATGATTTTAACTGTGGGGTTTTGGGTGTGTGTGGGTGTGTGTCAAATTCTTTTCATTAGTACTAAAATGCTTTCAAAAACTCCTTTCAAAAAGCTATAAATATAATCATGAGATTTTGCACAAGAAATTTAAGATTAAAAGTGATTAAAATAGATTTTTAAAAATCCTGCATAGACTTGTCAACCTTTCATTTACTTGACTGTGTCACAAACACCCATAATAGAAGGGGCTTGCTGATAGCAACACACTATATTGCTCCAGGTGAATCAGATGCTTCTTGAAAATAAGACAGAAGAGTGATTTTAGGTATGTTGTTTCCCACATGCATCAGGTTATCGTTATATAAAAGAGAGGGAAGAACAATAAGGAAAATACAGGAGAGCAGCAATTTGAAAAGCATGATTGCAGACAAACCTCACCAAGTGACTTAACAGTGCAGAGCAAATAATGAGTGTGGAAGTTCTCCTGTTTTCTGTGGGGACTCATCATTAGACAATTAAAAGGTGTGAAGGGCACTCCAGAGGTGAACATGCCATCTCATGGCTGATAATGAACCTGCAACATTGCAAAATTGCTCCCTGTATTAAATGTGGGATACACATTCTTAAATCATTTCTCCATTTCCTATTGTTATTTTCTAAATGTCCCCTCTGGTCAAAGTGCATTCATTCTTTTTGCTCAGTGCTGCAGAGCACTGCAGTTTTCTGCGCACTCCTTCCAGCCTAACCCTCTCTCCCTCTGCAGTGGTCGTGCTGTGGGGCTCATGGACCTAATGACTGGAATCTCAACATTTATTTCAACTGCACTGACTCCAACCCCAGCAGGGAGCGCTGTGGGGTACCCTTTTCCTGCTGTGTCAAGGATCCTGCGGTAAGGAGTTGAAATGTGGAAATAAGTGAGATGGATTCTCACTTTGCTCATCCCCTGTAGACCTAAATAATGTCTGAACAGTTTTATTTTAAGGTCCTCGTATTAACTTAAATTAATTAAAGAGCCGAGGTGGCGCAGTGGTTAGGGTGCAGTACTGCAGGCCACTTCAGCTGACTGTTATCTGCAGTTCAGCGGTTCTAATCTCACCGGCTCAAGGTTGACTCAGCCTTCCATCCTTCCGAAATGGGTGAAATGAGGACCCAGACTGTGGGGGCGATATGCGGACTCTGTAAACCGCTTAGAGAGGGCTGAAAGCCCTATGAAGCGGTATATAAGTCTAACTGCTATTGCTATTGCTATTAACTTAGGAATCTAATTGTGTGAATTGTTAGGAAAATAGTACGTAGATTAAATACAGCCTTATCCAAAATGATAATTTTAATTTGGAGAACAAGCGTGGTATAGGGATTGAGCTGTTAGACTAGGAGCATGGAAGCCCAGGTTGCAGGTAAGGAGGTAGCAGTATGTATGCTGCTTTGAGCTCCTGTTGGAAAAGGTGGGATACAAATTTTAAACATAAATAAATAAGAAAATGAGTATCATCCATATATTTGTCATTCCATGGAATTCCTTCACCATGATAGGGCAGAATGGAGGTGGAAAAGAGGGGAAGAGCTGAAGCTGAAGGTAGAAGTTGCAAATTATTTGAAAGCATGTGGAATGAAAAGCAAATGCTGAAGATATTTAGGGGTAAAGCAGTGAATTTCTGGGTTCCAAGGATGATTTCAGTTACTTTTGTGTCTGTTCTTTTGACAGGAGGACGTTCTCAATACACAGTGTGGCTATGATGTGCGCCTTAAACTGGTGAGGGTCAGGTTGGTGTGGTGAGGACATTGAGTGGAAAGAACGAGGTGGCTGTCTGTCCGAAAAAAAGACAGTGCCGGCATAAGCATAAAGGAATGGCCTGGCAACAGCACAGAGTCTGAAAAGGATCTACATGGGAGTATTAGAATGCAACAGAGCGCATTTGCATGGGAAAGCCTCCAACTAGGCTACAAAAAAAATTATACTGGATTTTCTGAATTTGTGCTGGTGGGGAAGTGATTACTGCACTTTGTGCTGCTTTTAGGGATCTTCAGGCGCTTTTCTGTACCTTTTTTGCAGGAGCTGGAGCAGCAGAGCTTCATTCACACTAAAGGGTGTGCTGGTCAATTTGAGAAGTGGGTCCAGGACAATCTCATTGTAGTGGCAGGGACCTTTGTAGGTGTGGCACTTCTACAGGTATGAGTTTCCATGTTACTGAGAATTCCCTCTTCAAGTAACCCCCACTTGGAAATTCCATCCATCCATCCATCCATCCATCCATCCATCCATCCTTCCTTCCTTGATATGCAATTTTCCTGGGACTCTAGGTTGGCCAGAAGTTATCAGAAATACAGTGATCTTACAGAAGGGGGAAAGGACCAATTTTAGAGTGGAAGTAGGAGGTTTTTAGGTAGTAAATTGTTCCCATTGTTGCTTTTAAGAACCTTTTAATTCCCTCTAACCTCAAAATGATACCTACCACCATACTATGGTGCCTAAGTTTGATAACTAGTTTAATCCTATTTAGAGCATTTTACTGGAAGATTAACTCTGTTCTCTTGCCACATACTCTGTCAGAGCAATTACTTAGTCCAAATGAAATTCTATTGCACACATGTTCGGGGTGGATGTGTGTTTCTTTTCTTGACTAGAAGGTTATTATTTTCGATACCCTACTGCAATCAAGTATGGAAAGGGCCAGTTTTTTATGTTCCACCCAGGTCATAATAGTGAATGTATAATACTAATGAAAATAATAGTAATAGTATATTTTTATCTCTCTTTCCCTCAGTTTAACACGGCAAACATATCTAATTCTCTTGCCCCCTATTTGTTTCAGAGTTAGTTTTGTGATGACAGTGAGATTAGATCCAAGATACATGGATTCCCATCATTCATGAATCTTGCAAGATGGTTCATTTCATAGGACTATGTTGATAAAGGAGGTGGAAAGAATCGTAAAAGCTGCTTTTCGGTGGATAGTAAATAGTTGTATTAATTGCACATGGATAAATGTGACTTCATCTTAGGCATGATTAAATAGCCTATTTGTGTTTGGGCGCAATCAAAGATAGGGAACCTCAAAGTCAAGAAAATGGAAAGGATATCTGCATTCGTATATCTTTGTTCTGTGCAGATGACTCCAATTCGTACCTGATCCATTCATTTCAATGGGATTGCAAAGGAAAAATTCCTTGTGGAAGTCTAACCCATAATAACTAGGGGAACAGGTGCTGTAGATTACATTAGGTCAGTGTTTTTCAACCTTTTTGTGCAAAGGCACACTTTTTTCATGAAAAAAATCACGAGGCACACCACCATTAGAAAATGTTAAAAAAAATTAACTCTGTGCCTATATTGACTATATATAAAGTAATTTTCCCACGGCACACCTTACACTATGTCACGGCACACTAGTGTGCCGCGGCACAGTGGTTGAAAAACACTGCATTAGGTTACAGGGAAAAGAAACTTGACTCCACATGTTGAGGCTGCCTTTCTGTAGCTTTGAAATAGGCTGTTCACTGGCAGAGCAAAGCAGGCCAGGCTTTTCTGTCACTTGTCCTGTAGTAATAATGATTTGAGTGCTCCAAACATGAGAGTGAAATAAATAGCTTCGTGCTGCACCATTTTGTCCTTCAGAGGTGCTAAGACTGCATCCCCTGAACTTTCTGGCCCGAGGTTCTAGAACTGCAAATACATCTGAAAGATCAGGAAGGCTGGTGTATTGGGTATTAAGAGCCAAGGTGGCGCGGTGGTTAAATGCAGCACTGCAGGCTACTGCTAGATCAGCAGGTCAGCGGTTCAAAGGCCTATGAAGCGGTATATAAGTCTACTGCTATTGCTATTTGCGCGCCGCAATAACAAGCATTTCACAAGCATGTCTTTGATTTGTATTTCAGATATTTGGTATCTGCCTGGCACAGAACCTAGTGAGTGACATCAATGCTGTGAAAGCCAATTGGTGACACCAGAAGAGAGATTTTGCTGTCTCCTACAGATTCCCAGATCTCTTGAAGGACTGAAGCCAAGTCTTCAAGCCACAACCACTGGATGCTGCTAAGCCATCAACAGGCTCCCATTGGGGGTTGAGTTGGGGGTCACCAGTATTAATAACTACCTGAGGCCTTTCCATAGCTTTCTCTTCCTGACGGGGGTACATATGTCATGTAAATAGTATTTATGTCAGGCTTCTGGAGGCTCCTTTGACGCACTGCAAAAACTGCGGAATTAGAAGCACCTCTTATGCATATAGCCTAGAAGCAGCTCTTTGTGCGACCACCGGAGGTCCCCATTGATGAGGTAGCATGGCTCATGTGGTTTCCACTGAGGAAGCCAGTGGAAACAGTGTCCTAATCCTGCTGCCTGGAGCAGCTTCACACTTGTACCTGTCCTAGGCCTCTACTTGAATTCTCTACACTCTACCCCCCATCTTCTCTGCTCTCCTGCTTAACCAGGGAGATTAAATTAGGGGTAACTCAAGTCTGAGTTCCCTTCGTTCAAATTAGAGTTGCATCTTATTTTGTGGATTGTACTGTTGGTTTCTGCTATTGTTTTAAGAGGTCAGAAACAAGCTATTGGGAAGACGCTGTCATATCTCATTGGAGGCAGTAATCTCCAGCCTTGCTTTTTAAGGTTTAAATTCTGGGAGATATGGATTCTAACCTGTCAGAACCAAGCAGGTCAATTCAGTCCAATCCACAAATAGTAAACCAATGGTAAACTAACAATCTTCTCTTACTAGTTTAGAAAAACATGACACTGTAACAGAGATGAATCTGTTCTGAGCATTTGATTGCAATTTGTACATTACAGAATCTTACAAGTGACTTGAACTTAAAAGGTAAATTTGGATATGTGTAATCAGCCCTGTTATTTGTGTGACAAATGTGCAGTCTTTTGTATGCAATATCTATTTCTCTGAAGGGCCCACAAAGAGAATTCTAGATCTCTTGAACCAAGTTTTGTCCTTGGCTGGATATAATGCATCCTTTTGTTCCAAATAGTTGGCTCATAGCCTTGCAGAGTTCTTGTGTTTCATGGAATAGCACACTACTGAAAAAGATTTTGCACTGATACATCTCTCTGCACTGCTATCATGTAGTAGGTTCCACTACTTCCTTTCTTTTTGATATGGGTTTATTTTCATCTCCCTGGACTCTGTTGTTAGCAAGATTGTTCACCTATGTTGCCCTACTCTTCTTCATAAAGTACTTGTTAGCAAATGTTTTTCGGGGACTTTTTTTTACCTTATTGAGCCTGGCTGACCATTCTGTTGAAGAGGACCAATTTGATTTGGGACCAGTTTGTGTCATGGATGTGAATTAGATGCAGTGGTATTCCTTATGGGGAGGATAGGGATTGAATTGGGATTGAATTTCTAATCTCCCATTTTTGTACTTCTTCACATGCCCCCAACCACGGCTTAAGCCTGCCCCAGTAACTGTTTTTATGTGATTTATCCTTGTGAAGTTGTTTCTGCATAATCACCAGCACGCAGCTGAGCAGCTTAAATTTGTCCTTAGTTTTCCAGTTCTAAAATAGGGTTTTCCCTATTTTCCCAAGGCAGTTTTTGCTACAGCAGAAACTGGCTCACTTCAAATGTGATTGCTGATGTTGTTAGGAAAGAGATCTGTCCAGCTTCTACCTGCTTCCTTCTTGTTGCTAGGAATTGCCCTCACTACCATTTTAGCTGGTGCAGAAGGAACTGGGCACCTGCAGAGATATGTGAATGCACAATGCCCAACAGGTTCTTTCTGTGATGCTGGTCAAGTTTTACGTAGGATCCTTTGTACCCAAGCCTAGAGCTTTTGAAAGAACTAGACTTGTGTTTGAAAAATGGGACTGATACCTTCACAAAGAAGTGCTGGATCTGCATTGCACCAAAGGCCTTTTATACTGGGAAAGAATGGGATTCAGCCCTCTGTGTGTGTTACTGTTCAGTAAGCAAATGAATGCATTACATGCTTTCTGTTGCATTTGTACATAAACACTGCTGCTTCCTCCCCACAAACTTAGTAGGGTTTTCTGTGTTTGGTGGGAAGAAGACAGTAGTGTTGTTTATATTGGTTGTACTTTTCTCTCAGGCCAGGGATTTGCAGATTGAACTTTAATGCAGCCCTCTGGCTGTGCTCCAAAACTACTGCATGCTCTGACTGCAGTGGCTGCTTTTCTCCACGCGAGGATGCTCTTGGCTAGCATTCCTCCATTTTACAGTTTTACCCGAAAGGAAGACTTTTCTCTAAATAATGCAACTTCTAAATGTGGCAGATTCCTGAGTATTTGAAACAGGGGATGTCTCATCTTTTTGGGGATATGTTCTAAATTCATGGTTTTTGTTAGAACATCCTGTGAGGCTCTGCTTCTGTTTGTTTGTGGGGGGGGTGGGGGGTGGGGGGTTTGGTGCTGTACTGTGTGGAGATGCACTCTACAAGGATGGCTGTGACCGCATGCCTGCGAGGAGGGAGGGTGGTGGAATGAGAGAGCTTAGCTGATTCCCATTTGCTCTGGGTCTCCTATTTCCTGTCATCTCCGACTGCTGAAACCCGTGGGATGATGTACTTCGCAGCAGCATCCTTTCCCCACCCACAAAAGAAGAGAAAGCCATTATGAAGCTGTCAACATGTATGAAAATGAAGCCCACTGCATATGCAAAAGTTACAACCTATCTACGATATGTTAATCAGAGACCAAAGGATAACTTGCTAAGCAGATTTACTTCCACGTCTTCCACACTTGACTGTTGTAAATGTTCTTGGGCTTAGTAATAAGATGCACATGCAATGAAGCTACAGGCTGCCTTGGCAGCTAACGTCTGCTGCTGTTTCTTCTTCTTCTTCTTTAATTCCATTCATTTGCATCTTGCTGGTTTTCTTGCCGTTCTTTCTTCTTGTGTTTGACTTGATAGTCTTTTTTTTTTCCAGCTTAACTCTCTCACTTCCTTCGCATCCTCTTGCTGCTGTGTGTTTTACAGTACAATGCTAAAACTATTATCCCAAAATTGTAAATGAGTTTTTAAAACATAAAGCCTCTGTAATCACTGTAATGGGTGTTTCGAGTTGGGTGATCAGGCGTCTGCTACTGATCACTTTTCAAGACTCAGGTTTGTGTATCACTGATCTTACTGCAGCATCTTTTTCAGTTTGAAATACTGCCAATCATACCTTGGTTTAGTTTTATATATTTCCTTGGTAGAAGAAAGTCAGATTTTTAATTTAAAAAACGGTGTGTGGTGATCTCGTGCTCTTTTTCTACTGTCGAAAGCTTTTTTTCTTAAATTTTCTTTTCCATCTGGGCTGCTAAATATTAACAGGTGACAATTACAAGATTATCAGCAAACTTTCAACTGATTTTATGTTAAACCTGTCCAGATAATTTAAAAACAGAGCAAGCAGCCCTCCTGAAATAAAAGAAATAAGAACATCTATAGTAGGCATTCTGAAGTGATGACTATGAGATGATTTAATACAAGGAAAATTGTATAAGAACAAAATAATTAATTGAAAGGAGAAGTGCTTTGGTGACTGTTGGGGCAAAAGAAGGTTGTTTTGTGTCACCATTTAAAATCAACATTTTTAACAGTATTGGTGTTTATGGACTGGAATGTGCTCGATTGAATGCAAAAGGTGTTGGCACTGATGTATTTCTTTTGGATGTAGATTGGGAAAAAAAACACAAATCAAATGCAAATAAAATTTAAACAGTCTGGAATGATGGTTCACTTATATACAAAAAGTGCAGTTATTAAGTGCAAAATAAGAAGCAGCAGCAATGGGAGGTCATTTACCTGCTTATGTTATGATTGAATGAATAAACAGCCCTATCAATACTTTTTATATAAAACCCTCCTTTTACATCTCCACCTAAGATCAAGCAAATGCCGCTACCACACACTATAAAATTCAAACCAAATTAGGTAAAAAGTAAAAAAGATGAAATAACACAAATACGTACACAAAAGTTCCAAGAGTGGAAATTTGGATGAGTTTTCTCTACCTGAAAATTGACAGAACATTGTGGGAAAATCTGCCACCTGGAAGCCCATCAAGAAAGAATTTCAATTATGCTTAGCACCACTTAGACAATATAAATCAATAAGAAATAAATGCTTTTTAATTATTTGAATTCTGCTTAAAGGAAATTGTTCAGCTAAAATGTAATATCTTCTGGTAATGTGCACTATCCAGACTGTAAATTGCTGCCTAGGTATTGATAATGCATTAATATTTCAGGCCAATATTTCAGGCAGCAGTTAGCACTAAACAAGTATTTTACAACAAGCATCTAATGCCAAACATACATGCAATCTTGTGCACATGGAGGAGGTACCAGTAGGTACACCATTTGGGGTTACATTATTTCAAAATCCATAATTGAAGTCAGCAAAAGATTGGGGAAAACTTTTTTCAGCCTTGTTAATCTGCGGGCCTGTCACTACAGATAATGGTTTCAGCTGTCATGGTTAACCACCAAATGTAGTTTGGTAAAATTATTCAAATGAAAGATCAACGTGTCCCTTGGTGAATTGCAGCACAGGGTGTCCTCAAAATAAGAACTAAATCCAGTGTAGATCAGGTGTAGTCTGAAATATACCAATAGGTCTCTGATTTGTAAAAGATACTAATGACTCTCATCTAGTCTTTCTCATACACAAGATTATTTCTTTGGAGTTTGGCAGGAGTAATGAAGATGTTGGCAAGACACCATATAATGGAGCTTGAGATTCTGACAATCATCAGGATAACTGCTGCTGCTACATTTAAAGCTCTACAGGGCTTGGGCCAATTTTAATTTTGTAGGACCAGCTCTTTCTGAGGTCTTCTGCACACCTCATCAGGTCAGACGCAATGGGTGCGCTCCAGGTGTCTTCCCTTAAATTTTGCCATCTGGTAGGATTGCAAAGACACACCTTTTCTGTGACTGTTTCAAACCTTCCTAAACATCTCCCATCCTCTGAGATTTGGAGGATCCACACTCTACTAGCTAGAGGTTGGTCTCTGCTGTTTGTCCCGGATCGGGCAAACTGGTAATTGTGGCGATGGGAGGCTATGCCCAGCCACCTGGATGCTTCTGCGCATGCACGAGCAAACCGGGAGTAAAATAAATTGAAACCCACCACTGCTACTAGCTGTTATGGCCTGTCAGCAGCCAGCAAAGCTGGCAGCAGATTCAGACAGGAGGTTGGGGAGGAACATGAGTCTGGGGAAGGCTCTGATGAGGACTGTTGGAGGCAGAGAGGGGACCAGAACCATATGCCAGTTATTAGTTGCCTTCAGAGTCAGACATCAGTGAGGCAGACGAACAGCTGAAGCCTGTTCCCAGTGTGTGCATGAACAGAGTTGCCAGATGAAGGGAACAGCTAAAGAACGGGTCGACTTGGGAGTAAGGGCACAAGTGGATGATGAATGGCCCCTCCCAGAGGAAATAAAAGGAGCAAAAGGGGAGTGGAGTTTGCACTAGTTCACTTAATTGGTTCAATTCAAATTTTGCAGATATCGTCCTGGCAGCTCTCCAAGGCAGATAAGGTCTATGACTGTAAATCCTCCCTTGAAAGACCTAGCTAGATGTGAATGAGCAGAATTCACAGTAAATTAATAAAAGGGCTTTTTGTTTGGACTGTAAATCCTCCCTTGAAAGACCTAGCTAGATGTGAATGAGCAGAATTCACAGTAAATTAATAAAAGGGCTTCATGCTCTTGGGAAGCCTGGGTCAGAACACTAGCTTTCTGGAAGGTGATAAAGACCTTGTTCTTCATTTGGGCATTGGGTTGGGATGGAAGAGAAACCCAACAAAAGTAGAGGTAGTGTGATGTTATGGCATGTTGATGGTGTATGCCACTGATGGCGAACCTTCTTTGGCTCCTGTGCCAAAAGCAGTGGGAGTTCAAGGGGGTCGTGTGCAGGCACGCCACACCCATAATGCTATGCACTCAATCCCCCCCCCCCGCGTGCATGCGTGCGTGACCAGCAACACTCCCCCCTGCTGTTTTTTTTGTCCTCTCCAGGCTCAAGAGGCTTTCTAGGAGCCTGGGGAGGGCGAAAACAGCCCCCCCACCACCCCCAAATCCCTCGAGAGGCCTGGATCTATGGACAAACCGGAAGTCACTTCCGGTTTGCTCATAGGGCTGGTTTTTGCCCTCCAGAGCCTTCAGGGAAGCCCCCTGAAGGTTCCGGAGGACGAAAAATGGACCTACAGGGAACCCAGAAGTTCGGGAATGCTGTTGCAAGGTTTACGGATTATACAGGTAATCCTCAAATTAGGACCACAATTGAGCTCCAAATTTCTGTTGCTAAGTGAGACGTTTGTTAAATGAATTTTGCCCCAATTTGCCACTTTTCTTGCCAGAGTTGTTAAGTGACTCACCGCAGGTGTTAAGTTGTCACACGGTTGTTAAGTGAATCTGGCTTCCCCATTGACTTTGCTTGTCCGAAGGTCACAAAAGTTTATTGCATGACCCTGGGACACTGCAACCGTCACAAATATGAGTCAGTTGCCAATTGTTTGAATTTTGTTCACGTGCCATGGGGATGCTTGAAGGGTGGTAGGGTGTGAAAAATGTTCATAAATCATGTTTTTTCTGTGCCGTTGAAACTTCAAACAATCACTAAATGTATTTTTGTAAGTCAAGGACTACCTGTATTCTGATCTAATGGAATATTGTGTGATGCCTAAGATTATCAAGTATATAGTAGATTGCCATATAGCCTAAACCTGATCAGGACCACTTGTGGTAGGGTGAGAGAAGTAGACCACTGCTGGTAAAGATCTTCCAGAAGCCATGCTCTCCACGCATTTCTTTTTTGATAGTTTCTCCAGTGAAATACTGGAAATAAATTATGTGAAAAAGGGGGGAAGACTGTCATAAGAATGGAAACTCTTGGAACAGGACCAAAATTAGTGTGTGTGTATTTGTGTATGTATGTGTGGGTAGGAAGAAGCTGGCAGAAAACCCTACTATGTTTGAAAATGGGTCAGATCTGGTGGAGAGCGGTGGAGAAAAACATTCCAGAAAAAGAAACACCCACCCAAATGCTTCTCCTTGGGCAAGGCAGTTAAGTGGCAGCATGAAATGCTTCTGACTGCTATATTCTATGTCCTTTCCCATTCATCTATTTGTTTTATTTATATGGACACTCTGGCAAGCTACCTAATTTACCAACGCTCCCCCCAAAAAATATATAACCAAATAAAGATAAACTAGTGCAGTACAGAAGGGTGGGAAAGGCACCATGCACTAACAAAAGAGATAAATCTGAATTGGGCCCATCTAACATCCTGGTTCCAGCATCTGGAGGAAAAAAAACACTTGTTAACGGCCTTCCAGGGGTGCCCCAAGTGTTGGGCTCTCTGAATCTCAGTAGGGAAGCTGAGCAGAAAGTAGAGCCCTTTTCTCAATCTGATAAGATGCTGCTGCTTAATAGAGAATGTCTAGAGCAGGGGTGTCAAATTCAAGGTCCAAGGGCTGGATCTGCCTATGATGTCAGATCTGGCCCGCGCGGCCATCCTGGTCTACCAGTGTGAAGAGGAAAGATCAGGCCGGTGTGGCTTCAGCCCAGTGTACCCAATCCAAAGAGGAAACATGCCAGCAGTTTGCGGGGGTGGCATCCAGCTGCCTCCCCCCCCCCCCCGAGGTCAACCACAGTCCTGATGCAGCCCTCAATGAAATTGAGTTTGATATCCCTGGTCATGCCCACCCTTTAGAATGGGTATACACTCCCAGGGATAGATGTTTTTCAGCTAAAGGGGTGCTGTGCCATAAAGGACTTTGTAATGAAATGTGAAAAAGATCTTGGGATATGAGCGAAGGGATGCTGCCAAGGGATCATGGCAGCCTGCCGCTACATAATTGGAAAGGCAGGAAGTTCAGAAGAGACCTTTCCTAGTTTCTCAGCCAATAAAGGAGCGGGTGGGGGGGAGGGTTGTACTTTGAGACTTGCAAGAATCAACCAGATGGGCTAATTCTACTTTATTGTAATGCTACATTGACAGAATCTTATCCGGCTGTTCCCTTGGTAGCATGTCTTTACCCAGCCCCTCCTAAGGTTTTTCCACAATACATTATCAACCTTCACAAGCACAACCAATGGCTTCTTCCATGTCCCCTTGACCCTGTTCACCTATCACCTTCTCAGCAACCTGCCCTAAAAAAAGAGAAGTTGGATATTGGATAAAAATTATCCAATGCTATTGGGTCCAAGGAAAGCTCCTTGAGATGATAGACCACCACCACTTTAATTGCAGGTAGAAACATCCATCTCACAACAATGCATTTATTATCACTTGGACCCAAGTACATGTCGCCTCCTGGCTGGCTTTGCTCAACCAGGAGGGATGTGAGCTTAAAACAGGTGGCAGAACTCATAGCCCCAGGGACCCCCATGTGCTTAGCACTAGCTGGCTGGAATTCATCCCAGATAACCTTGCAACACTATGTCTCAATCACCTCTGTAGGATCTGTAGAGTCCATCTCTGTGCTGCAGATGCAAACAACTTAGTTGAATAGATGCCTGCAATAGTCCTTGCGGCAACCTTGCTTGCGGGGCCTCCCTTGTCCCCCGTTTATAGAAGTGGTCTGGTTACCAAAAATAGGACTGCACCCTGACTTTGTGGACCCAAAAGAGATTCAAAAAATAAGCCCATTTCATCAGGAAAATCCTAATAAACGCTCATACCTGTGCTTGATTAGAGTAATTCCTTATGCTAAAGGTGTGATATGTCAGCTCCTTAAGCTCCTTGTAAAATCAAGAAGCTCCACAATTGCAGAGAACCTGCACAATTCTGATCTCATCCAAGGCTGTAGACCTGCTCATTTCAGGCCTTGGCTGGATATAGCTTACGTTCCCCCAGGAAGACTATATGGTCAATCAGTCACTTGAGACTGCCTAATCAAATAAGTCCTTTCCTGCAGTGTAGGGCAGCTAAAGAGAATCCAGAAGCTTAGGCAGGGAAGCTGCTGTGCAGGATGAAGGCTAGTATATGAGCAGTAATCTCATCTGATTCTCTTTATGGCCCAGCTGCGCAAAGAAGATTTTACATCTTCCAAGCAATGTGCCTGAAAGCCATCAGAGTTTTCTGGTTGACAGCATCCCCCATATTTGGTCCAAAGTGATGGCGGGTATCAGTAAAAACCCAGGACAGCATGTATCCTAGAAGGGGAACTTTCTCTTCTTTTGTATCCTACTAGCTTTCAGTAATGAATACGAGTTCAGCCCTCTCATTTAAGACATGGTGGGACTTATGATAAGCTAACCTTGCGTTAGGTAGCAACAAATAACTAGGCCATTGCAGGTGAAAAACCAGGGTTGAGCACAGTGATATGGAATGGAGTGTCGGTATTAAACAAAAGTCCAGAAAGGACCTATGCCTCCCACTGCATGCTTCCCAGTGCATACAGATGCAGAAACACACTGGGATCATTAAAAGTATTTTAAAAATTGGCCAGAATTGCAGAAGCCATGTCCTATACATATTTTTTACCTTGTTTCTAAATGTGGGGCTGCCAAACTGAGCCGTTGAGATGTCTACTGAGCAAGCTAATGAAAAAAAGGATTAGCCCTTATATCCTCCCACATCTTTATAGACACAGATCTTCTGTGCCTATGAAAGCACTCGTATTTTTTTCTGATTACTTTCCCTTCCTAGAGGTCAGCACTTCTAGCACCAAAGAGAATTGCATTCTGTGTTACTTCAAGTGGAGATATATTCTAATATCTCCTACGGCCTGATTTTCCCAAGGAGTGCCATCACCCTTTGATATGTTGCAGATGGTATTTAGATGAGCATGAAAGGCATTTGCTGCTGTTGGGAATTCAGGATAATGGCTTTTGCATGCGCACGCTGGATCTCCCTGGAGAATATCACTCAGTGGTCGATAAATGCATTACATGTATGAAGTGCCAGGCCTGTCCCCCGTGTCCCCACTTATCAGATTTTGGAGACAAAGCTGCAAAGAACCATTGACGGGGCCTCCGGGGAACTGCTGCCAGTCCTGATTGATTGATCCACTTGACTTAATATAATCATTCTGAGTTAATATAAGGCAGTGTCTTCTTTCTTTTAATCCCATCTTCTATTATAGAACATCTCTCCCATCCCTCGGCATCTCTTTACGTCAAATGTAAGCACTGAAGACCAAGATATTAAAAACGGGAACCAAAATGCTGCTGTTCCTGCCGTTAAGCCGATCAGCTATTGGGGGAGCGGGGCGGGTAGCAAATACTCAGGTATGAGAAATGCCCACCT
The DNA here is from genome assembly GCF_009769535.1 of Thamnophis elegans. Taxonomy (NCBI): domain Eukaryota; kingdom Metazoa; phylum Chordata; class Lepidosauria; order Squamata; family Natricidae; genus Thamnophis; species Thamnophis elegans. The sequence goes on from NC_045542.1 coordinate 97,801,449, forward strand.
AGACTTTTAATGCCTCTTGCCCCCCAACTGGCCTGTAATAGAAATGTCTGCGTCTCCCCCATTTTGCTAAAAGAAAATAAAGCTAAGGTATACAAAATGTGGCCTCAGCATGATCCCAGGGCCCCTGAAAAATTTCCATTAAATCATATTTTAATAAGATCAAAGGAGAAAATTATTAGTTCTGTGAGTAAGAGTCATACCAAGTACTATATTTATCCAGGGTAGGATGTTCCCTAATTTAAGTTAATTCTCTCCCAAGAGAGTTAACTGAAAAACAATATATACAGAGAGACAAAAATCCTGCTTGTTACCCAGTTTTTCCAGCCTATCGTTATAGGATTGCCAAATTCAGTTGAAAATAGTCTGGAGATTCTCGGCACACAATAAATGTGTAAAATTATCTGCACACATATATGCCTCCTTATCAGACGAACAGTTCCTTCCTAAGAGTAGCTAACCTTCAAATGAGCCACACTTTGAAAAGCGATGTCTGCATTAGGGAAATACCTGGTGTTAATTGACATTTAAATCAAATTTAGTTTTCATCATGCTCCTGCTCGCAGGGACCTCCCTGACATGTTATTCAAAGGCAGAATGTGACCTTTGACAGGAAAAAGATTTGATCGCCTGAAGATTAAGGGGGGGGGAACGTTTTAACTGAAAACTGGTCAGATCTGCAAAAGAGAAGATAATTTGAAACGATCTGCTGAAAAGTTAACATGGGTGGTTACCCACAGGTCCACAGCACAGGATTGCTTATGAGAATGATCAGAAGGAAATCCATTCTCCAGTTTTACAAAAGTCACATAAAGTGTGCAAAAGGGAACTTTGACAAGCCTAGAATTTTGGAACTATGGGCTTTTGGCTAACGAGGAAACACAAATGGATTTGTTCAGCCACAAACATTATGATACATTTGGATCAAGAGGAAGGTGCCCTTGAAGAAAATAACACCTTGTCAATCATTAAGCATGGGGGTGGCTCTATTGTGCTTTAGAATTGTGTGGCAGCCAATACCACAGGAAATATTGTGTGGGTGGAAAAGAAAATGAATTCAACTAAGTATCAACATGCTCCATAATCAGTCCCACACACCACCTCTACCCTTGCAACCTTTGGATAGCCCTAACTCTATCTGTCCTTCAAGAGAGCCCCGAAGACCTGGCTTTTCTGCAGGCCCCTGGCTATTGTAGGACATGTATCCACTATGGAAGAAATGTCCTTTCCCACTCTCCCCTTAATACGACTGTTTTTTATCTGTAGTTTTAATATATTCATTTTTTTTCTGCTTCAGAAAGTAGAAATAGATTAAAATGTCCCACAGTCAGTGAATAATTTGAATATGAAAGAATATTGGATGTTTCATCAAGACAATGATCACCTCCCCCAAAATACTTATGAATGAACCATGAAGTACTTATAGGAGCTTTAGAATGGTCTTCAAGTCCTCCAAATTTGAATCTTATTTAAAATCTGTGAGAAGTTCCTTAAACATGCAGTGCCTGCCAGAGACCTCAATATTTCTGAGCTAGAAGAGTACTGCAAGGAAGACTGGGGGGGGGGGGAGGGGGGATCCAGAAATAATATTAAGTGGATCCAGGAAATGTTGGGAAAGTGTTATTTCTGCCAAAGGAGGTGCTCCAAAGGATGGAAAGATGTCCAAACATCTTTGCCTGCAGTAATGACTGTGATTTTATTCCAAATCTGTATCCATAACTGCTAAGTATGCTTTTACATTTGCAGAAAGATGTCGTATTTAACTTGGTGCCATGTAGGGATTGTGTCATCTTAAGGAGTCATGGAAGCATTTGAGCAGGGTGCCTAGACTTTTCTGGAATTGTACAAGCCAGTGGTTAGCTATAGTCCTGCTTCTGAACCCTGGATCTCATTTAACTCTGCAGTTAGAAGAGAAATCCATTTCCTTGTGCCATGTTGGGATTGCAGTGTCCTGCTAAATCTGACAGTATGAGCCAAGCAATGCGACTCCGTCTCATGGCAACAGCTTTTAACCACCCTTTTTATAGATATGAACCTTCGCTTGTGTTCCTTACAATTTCAAAGACTGTAATTATTTTCATAATCTTAGTTCTGTTTGCCACATCATACTCGTTGCCTTGAAACCTGAACATTGTTGTATTTTGGAACTGAAATAGTACATCCTGCAGCATTCTAAAATAGCAGTCATGCACCGCCTAAGCCTTTGCATTGTTTTTTGCAGATATCCATGCTACAATCAAAGGGAGACATTACCAGCAAAAGCCCCTGACTCCTTTTTTTGTTTGTTTGTGTTATCACTGCTCAGTAAGGAAGAACAATAGGTAGTTGAGAGAGGGAGACTTCTGAACTGGACCACATAGCTGCATAATATTGACAGGAGAAAGATTACATCAGAAAAACCTGACAAAAACTGGAATGTAGTGTAACAGAAGCTCGAAGATATGTGTTTGATTGGTGCTAAATTTAATGGAGACAATCTGTATACTACTAAATCTCCTGCCTTGTTATATGTTTGTACCTTCCAATTAGCCCAAATTACGCGTTGTTCTGGAACAGTTTTTGAATCAAGTTAGCTCAAGTCTGCTCACTTAAAGAATGCATAAAAATATTCCTCGACCCATTTACTCCCGTGGAATTGAAAATTTTACAACATTCACATCACATCCATTTGAAAATTTCCAGCCACTGCCGCATCCCCCGGGTCATGTGATCATGATTTCTTTGCCAGCATCCCACAAGTGAAATCAAGGAGGAAGCTGGCAGAAAGTCGAAGTCGCTCCTGCTCCTGGTGCCTTAGAGCATAACAAGTTTTGAACAAAGGTATATTTTCAAACCAAACCAATAACAATACGATTCAGGGAAATTGAATGTTCATTCTGATCACATCAGACTGCACTAGCTTTCTCTCAAGGATGATCCAGCAGGTCTTAGTTTGCCTAGTAGCTTCATAAATATGCCAGCATAACATGTATCTATATCCTCCCCATTCCACACTTGTATTCTCCAGAGATGTTTGGACTAAAAGATCCATAACTCCGACCTGTACTGGCTCTGTGCAGTTTCCTCTTCTGTTCCAGCATTTCTAGAGATCCCTAACTGCAGAAGCCCACTGTACTGGCTTAATCCCATAATTAAGTCAATGGATTTGACTGAATCACTGCTGCCTTTGACCCATCAATTATAAACTGCAATAGCAAAATTTTGGGCTGTCTAATTTTACCTCTAAATCCACAGGCAATAGAACATGCCAAGAATGTTTACTGTCTGTCCACATGAGAATTTTAGGGAGCAAACATGTACAGGCTCGAAAACTACCTCAATCTTCAGTAAAACAATTGGCAATGACAGGAAGGAACAAAAGACATATAGAAAGTTCAGTTTAGAAATTAAAAGCGTTAAACTGAACTGGCCATTAGCCAAAATGGGATGATTCTCTATTACTGAAAATGATTTTATTTTGAATGTTTCAACCTCTAAAATAGTATTTCAAAGTACCTCTTTGCTCCCTTACAAAGAGCAACTCCAGTCCAGGAATAGCAATAGCAATAGCAGTTAGACATATACTGCTTCATAGGGCTTTCAGCCCTCTCTAAGCTGTTTACAGAGTCAGCATATTGCCCCCAACAATCCGGGTCCTCAAGGAAGGCTCCTTGACCACTGATATCCCAGAGGAAGGAAGAATCAGAATAAAAAGAAAGTCAACATGTGTTCAGAAATCATGCTGCCCTAAGGCATAGCTGGCACATTTGTAACACACCCAAGACTGGATGGAACCAAGTAGAATTCACATCTTGCCTTGAGAAAGAGATTGATTGTATAGCCAAAGCAACCCATGCCTTGCTACTCATAAGAAGTAGCCTGTAGTTCTGCACTCTAACCACTGCGCCACTGGTGCACAGTGGTTAGAGTGCAGTACTGCAGGCTACTGCTGCTGATCACTGGCTACCAGCAGTTTGGCAGATTGAATGTCACCAGGCTCAAGGTTGACTCAGCCTTCCATCCTTTCGTGGTTGGTAAAATGAGGACCCAGATTGTTGTGGACAATAGGCTGACTATAAACTGCTTAGAGAGGGTTGTAAAAGCACTGTGAAGCGGTATATAAGTCTTAAGTGCTATTGCTATCCTGGAGTGTTCTCAAGAAATCAATTGGAATGGTTTCTGTTGTACTTTATGACTGCTCAACTGCCTTCCTCTTTGGCAAATCCACAACCATCAGAGTTTACACTATCCAAGCCACTGGAAAGCATGGGATTCAACAAGCAACAAAGCTGGGAACCCATTTTGCTTGTTCCTTTGGGAAAAGAAAAAGTTGGTTTTAACCTCAAGCCCAGGTTAGAATTGTTAAATAGACAATGGGTGTGAAAATGGTGGTAAGCAGGAGCAAATTTTAACAAAGCCATGTGCTCAGCCAATCAAGACATGATGCAAACAAATCAACCAAGGGAAAATAAAACAGACCTTCTTCATCCTGTGCGACTGTAGTTAGTAACAGGTCAAAAGCAGCAGCAAACATTCAAACTGAAGGTACAGCCATGGACCAGCCTTCTGTCAAACTACAGGTAGTCCTCAACTTACAACAGTTCATTTAGTAACCATTCAAAGTTACAATAGCACTGTAAAGAGTGACTTATGACCACTTTTCACACTTATGCCCTTTGTAGCATCCCCATGATCCTGTGATCAAAATTCAGATGCTTGGCAACTGGTCCATATTTGTGACCGTTGCTGTGTCCCAAAATCACGGGATCACATTTTGTGATCTTCTGACAAGCAAAGTCAATGAGGAAGACAGAATCACTTAACAACCAGGTTACTAACATATCAGCTGCAGTGATCCACTTAACAATTATGACAACAAAGGTTGTAAAATTGTGCAAAACTCACTTAATAAATGTCTCATTTAACAACAGAAATGGTGGGCTCAATTGCGGGCTCAATTGCAGGACTACCTGTAGTAAGTTACAAGAAAAAATTTGATTGGTAAATAGTTTGAAAGAAGACGGAGTTTACCTTGGGTTACCAGATATTTCAACAGGCAAAGAAAGACCCAGGCAATGGAGGAGAACACACTAACTCTTTGACTTTCTTGGCATCTGTTACAGCAAAAATATATATGTGTTAACCACTAAGCCACAAGGTTCTCCTCCTTATCAGCTGAGCCAGGGAAATAGGTATGTATTTAGTGTCACAACCCCTGGTAAGTCTACTGCTTCCATTCTCTGTCTATCGGCTCATCACAAGAGACCATCCAGACAGAAACCCAATATTTTGGATTTGGAATGGAAGCAGAAGACTTCCTCCCATATTTGGGCATACCAGGGGTTGTGACACTAAATACATACCTATTTCCCTGGCTCAGCTGATAAGGAGGAGAACCTTGTGGCTTAGTGATTAACACAGCTGCCTAAGATGTAATACAGCACAGGTTCTAATCCCAGTAAGAGTATGGCTAGCTGATGAGAGCTAAATAGCTTGAAATAGATCTATACTAGTCTCCCTTTATGTATTTATTAGCACAAATACAACACAATTGTAACAAAGGCAACAGTAAAAATATTGGGTTTCTGTCTGGATGGTCTCTTGTGACCAGCCGATAGACAGAGAATGGAAACAGTAGACTTCCTCCCATATTTGGGCATACCAGGGGTTGTGACACTAAATACATTATATACATTATATACATTATATACATTATATACATTATATACATTATATACATTATATACATTATATACATTATATACATTATATACATTATATACATTATATACATTATATACATTATATACATTATATACATTATATACATTATATACATTATATACATTATATACATTATATACATTATATACATTATATACATTATATACATTATATACATTATATACATTATATACATACATACATACACAAAAATGTATTCTATTTGTATATCAAATTGCCTTTTTCAGACTGTATAAAAGTCTGTGTCTTCTTTGTCATTAATTCGCATCGTCAGTCTGTTCATTTCTGCTAGTTCTAAAATTTTATTCATCACCATAGTGTTGGTAGGGGCATTTTCACTCTTCCAGCACTGTGCGTAAACAATCCTTGACGCTGTCAGAATATGGACTAGGAGGTATTGGTCAGATTTGCAAATTTTTTGATCTATTATTCCTAATAAGAAAGTTTCCGGCTTAAAGCATAGTTTAATTGACAGGATTCCATTCAGCCATCCTAGTATTTGCTTCCAATATGCTTTGGCTACCGGACACGTCCACCACATATGGTAGTACGTGCCCAGCACCGTTTTACATTTCGAGCATATGGCTGAAACTTTTGAAGACATTTTCGCCAGTCTTGTCGGTGGAAGATGCCAGCGGTAGAACATTTTATATATATTTTCTTTATAGGCCGTCGACTTTGTCAATTTTAGATTCCATTCCCAGACTCTTTCCCAGTCGTCTAGATCTATTGAGTGGCCGATGTTTTGGGCCCAGGTTACCATGACTTCTTTTACTCTTTCTGCTTCCGTTTTTCGAATCAGTAAGCAGTTGTATATTTTTGAAATTAATTTCTCATCTGGTCCAATTAAAATTTTATCTAATTCCTGGTTCTTGTTCTGGAAGCCAGGTTGTGCTAGATCGAATTTATGTTTGTTTTGAATTTGAAGATATGGCCACCAATCGATGTTTATTCCCTTATCAGCCAAATTTTCCCTGGGGTTTAGTTTGTTTTGGTCGTCTAGCAACTGTTGGTAGGTAACAATTTTATCCAAGTTTATCAAATTCGGGTATATCAGGGCTTCCGTCGGAGATATCCATTTAGGTAGTTGCGTATAGTATCTCCTTCTAATTTCGAGCCAGTCCTTAATCAATACCCCCCTTAAATGGTGACTACTAAAATAATTGTGGATTTTATTTCCCTCGCACCATAAGTAGTTGTGCCACCCGTATTGCAGGTCGTGGCCCTCTATTGTTAAGATTCTTTTATTAGCTAACATTACCCATTCTTTTATCCACATAGTTGTTGCTGCTTGATGATATGTTTTCCATTCCGGTAATCCCATTCCCCCTTGAGTTCTTTTATCCTGCAGGTGCATATATTTTATTCTGGGCTTTTTACCATTCCATATAAAGTTACGAATCATTTTGTCCAAATCATTATAAAATTTTTCCCCTAGCTTAACCGGTGCCGTTTGAAATAGGTAGAGGATTTTTGGGAGAACATTCATTTTAATTACTGCGACTCTTCCCATCAGTGATAGTTGTAGTTTTGACCAGGTTTTTAAGTCCTTTTGGGTATTCTGTAACAACTTATCATAGTTGTCTTCTTTTATGGAAGAGCACTTCGCAGACAGCCAGATCCCTAAATACTTAATTTTTTTAGTTACCTTTAATTCCATTGTTTCCTCTAGTTCTCCAATCTGGTTTTTGGGGAAATTTTTTATAATCATTTTTGTTTTTTCCTTGTTTATTTTTAAACCGGCCACACACCCAAAGTTCTCAATGTCCTTCATCAAATTTGGTCCTGAAAGTAAGGGGTCTTCCACGATAAAGACCATGTCATCCGCGAAGGCCTGTACTTTATATTGTTCTTTTTTTATGGTCAGGCCCCTAATTTCCTGATTTGATCTTATCCGATTTAAAAGGACCTCTAGAGACGTAATAAATAGTAGTGGGGAGAGCGGGCACCCTTGTCTAACACCCTTTCCAATTTGTATCCTCTCCGTTAGTTCCCCATTGACTATAATATTTGCAGATTGCCGTGAATATATAGATTCTATAATCTTAATAAATTTATCGCCAAATTTCATCATTTTTAGTTGAGTGATTAGAAAGTTCCAATCTAGGTTATCAAAGGCTTTCTGAGCGTCGACAAAGATTAATGCGAGTTGTTTCTCGGATCTTGTTTGATAGAATTCCAGGGTGTCCATTATTATTCTTGTATTGTTTCTAATATGTCTTTTTGGGAGAAAGCCGTTTTGATCCGAATGAATACTTTGATTTAATATTATTTTTAGTCTTTCCGCCAATATTGATACAAAGATTTTGTAATCTGCATTTAACAGGGATATGGGTCTATAATTTTGGACCTTGCTACTGTCCGCTTCTTCCTTTGGTATTAGGGTAATGTAGGCTTCCCCCCATGATTTTGGGACCCTACCATTTTGCAATGTATCATTACATAGTTCTAATAATTTGTCTTCTATGGTATTTTGAAGTTTTTTATATATTTCCGACGGGAGCCCATCCGGCCCAGGTGTTTTATTGTTTTTTTGTTTTTGAAGCTATACAAATGGCTTGATGAGTCAGTGAAGACCTAGACATAAAAAGAGATAGCTAACTAACCTATCACGATTAAACCAATAACTCAAATGAACAATATACAACAACTGAGAGATAAACGAAAGGAGAAATGTATCAGGGGCGAGAACCCACCGTCGAGCAATTTTGTCACGCTACAATGCTGGGAAAACTTTAAAAAGCTGATAGGAAATTCGCTATAATTACCTGCATGAAATTAGTGATCAAACTTCATTTTAGATGAGGCGAGAAGACGTATAATCCTTGCCTCTTCAAGCAAGGAAAGGGAAAGAGAACCAGATTGTCCTCAGCAGAGGAAAATACGCAAATGTAACAAAGGTTAGAAGGGAGGGAAGGAGGATAGTAGGGAAGTCTGGATGGAGAGGAGAAAGGAGAGGAATAGGAAAGGCAGAAGAAGGGGGGAAGAAAGAGGAGGAAGAGAAAGAAGAGAAGGGAAAGAAGGTGGGAAGAAAGAAGGAGAGAAGAAAGAGAAGAAACTGGGGGAGGAAGGAGGGAGGGAAGAAGAGAGGGTAGTAAAGAGGGAAAGAGGGAGGGAAAGAAAGAGAGAAGGTGAGTTGAAAGGAAGGAGGGAAGGAGGGAGGAAAGGAGGGAGATTAAGAGAAAAGGAAGGAGGAGGGAAAGAGGCAGGGAAGGAGGGAAGGTATGTGTGAAGGAGGGGGGGAGCGAGGGAGGGAAAGGAGGGGGAAGGAAAGGAGAAAAGGAGAAAAGAAAGGAGGGAAGGCAGGGGAGAAGGAAGTAAGGGGGGAGGGAAGAAAAGAGGGAGGGAAAGATACCTAACCTTTGATGTTTATAATGATTTGATAGTATGGGAATATCTCGAAATGTAGTTGTATTGTTTTGTTACAAGCTATGGATGTTGTATTTTCTTTTTACCAATAAAATCAAAAAAAAAAAAAAAAAAAAAAAAAAAAAAAAACCAAATTGCCTTTTTCAGCATTAGAAAGATTCCAGCCTTTTTTGTGGCCTCTGGTAACCTTTTCCAGCATCAGGAAAGCTTATCAATTGCAATATATATAAAATCTTTATTTTCAAGAACGTATGTTAAGCCAAAATGTAGAATCGACAACACAATCTTCAAATTTCACCATAGAAATGACAACTCATGTGACCTACAGACCACCATGGTCATAGATTTGAAGGGGCTGGATTAAATCCAATGGCTGGAATCAGGAAATAAATTCAAAAATGTAAATCTAGACTGCTGAATCTGTCAACAGATGAAAGAAAGAAAGAAGCAGACTATTTGCAAGGTCATAATATATGAAAGTTTGAATGACTACTGTTGTGAAAATGGTCTAAAAAATAAAAAGACACCCAAATAACCAGATAATATTTGATTTTAAGACTATGCCTGCTGGATGGAAGGAAGACATGTCCTTTTGTTGCTGAACATCTGATATCATAACCCTAGGTTTCCTCAGCATCTGTTTATTTATCTTATTGCACAGTTAATATGTTCTGTCTTTTCTACTTTCACACTACTTAGCGTGGAGACAATGTTTTGAAGAGACATGTGCTAAGCAATGGGCTGCATTGTCATGTATCCTTATTTGATACAGTTCCACTGCACATAGCAAACTTATTTCCCAGTAAAGTTCCATACTATAATCAGTTTCGATTCCTTGATTATTGGGTCACTTTGGGTGATCCAGAAACCGCTCATCTATCCAGGAAGAAATTGTTAGGAGTTTTCCATTTACCTTAAAACCTTCACAAGACTAGAGGATAATTTCCTTGGCCTTACGAGCATGTGTAGAAGCAGGAGCCGAGGCTGATGTGACAAGCTAAATTACACAGGCCAGACTATTTGAGTAGAACAGAAGCAGCTCCGAGTCCGAGGTCTTCCTACCAAATAGCCCTGGCAGAAAGAGCTGTGAGATTTGTAATAATGAGAACTGCTAGAGAAAGATATTGAATATTAGCTGAAGATAACAGAGGTGAAGATGGACCTTTTTTTCCTTACAAAAAACAACAACAACACCAAACCCTCTGACAAATGCTCATCTCCCAAGTCTGTGTGCACATTTCACATGGCAAAGTAGGGTGATCAATAACCCTTTCTTCTAAATCCTACACCGATGGTCCTTCTACTTTTCCTTAGATCGAAGTGCTAAACATTTAACATATTACAGTAATTTGACTGGTAATATTCCTACTACCCTTGACAAAAATATAATGGTAATTCTCAAAGGGTGTGTGTTTGTGTGTGTGTATGAGTATGTGTGTTCTCTCACCTAGACTGTACTGTCACTATTTGGCTGAATGCCCTCCTCCCATCCTCAATATCAGTGAAAAGTAAATAATCTGGATTAAAAGATGCTTCGGTGACTCAAACCTACAAATAAAAGAACAAAACATCAATGGCTGGAAAAGAGCAAACAGACAGAAGCAAGAAGTGAAAGCTAAAATCTTATAAGGAACAAATGATCTGGGCTGGCTCACCATCGTGACATGTGCAAGAGTAAGCCAGATTATGACTGTTAAGAGCATTACTGCAGAGCATACAGCAGATGGGACTGTGCTCACATCATGCTAAACTCTAGATAACAAGACGCCAAGTAAAAGGAATCACACTCTGTGACTTTGCACGAGGTATACATCTTGCTTGGTGTGAAGGAGACAGGAAGCTTATGAGGTCAGGAAGTGGAAGAAAGGAAGACTCCAACCACAGAGTCTCAGGGAAAGCTAGCAAGGAACAGGCCTCAAGAGAGCATCTGATTCACATCAGGCTCCCATGGCCAGATCCAGGCTACTGACTCTTGCAGATTTTTGGACCAGCAGCTTCCTTTTTTTCCAAATAACTTTTCTCCTCCTTTGTTAGCCCCTGATGCTGGAGTCACTTTATTTACGGTTCAGCATTTTCATGGTTTGGTGTCAGGAAACTGATCGGTCTGATGGTGTCAGGAAGCTGCATGTTTGTGCATTAAAATAATAATAATACCGGAGATAACTGTTCCTGCCAAAAGCTCACATCAAAATAGGAACTGCCACTTGGAGGCGCACATGGTTCAATCATGAGAACAGTCTCCCCCCCCCCACTTGCACTTTATTTCCCCCTCCCAATCCTTATTCCCCATTTTAGGAGTCTGGCACAGTGCCCATTTCTTGGATGTTTTAGGCACATACCAAACGCCAAGGCCAGTAGCCCTTTGCCTTCCATGCCGTTTCTCCCCTGAGCTTTTCATAACAATATTTACTTCAGCGCTCAGATTGATGTGTTCCCCAAATGAATGTTGTTTTCTTATTTCATCATTCTCCCTCGCCTTTTGCGTGAACTGCAGTGTGTTGCGTTTCACAGAGTGAGTGCTGCACCTGAACTCCGAGAAACGCTGCCAGAGAAAACGTGGGCTGGGAAGAGCCCTTGAGTGGGACCTCTCCAGCGTTTCCCTGGCATGGTATGTTGCTTCAGTGAAGAGCAGCAGGCTTAATTGGGAAATTGCCTCTGGAATTGTTGGCATTTAAGAGGAAATCACTTTAAGCCTGGCATTTTCCTATACACTCGAACTCCATATGCAGCACATATTCACATTGAATAAGCACACCACGTTGCGCAACCAAAGCCCTTCTCTGCAATGGTTGCCTTCGTTCAACTCTTTCTCCCCCAAGAGTGGGCACACACATACATTCAGGGGTGAAATTCAGCAGGTTCTGACAGGTGCTGAAGAACTGGTAGCAGAAAGTTTGAGTAGTTCGAGAGAACGGGCAAATACCACCTCTGGCTGGCCCCAGAGTGGGGAGGGAATGGAGATTTTGCAATATCCTTCCCCTGCCATGCCTACCAAGCTACGCCCACAGAACCGGCAGTAAAAAAAAAATTGAATTTCACCACTGTATACATTGTACAACAAGAAATGAAGTTTTCTGTACCAGGACAGGCTTCGTGGGCTGGGCTGCAATCCCCATGGCTGAAGGTCACAATCATAGGAGTTGGAATCCAACCTTTTTGGTTGCCCTGATGATTCATGCCGTGATTTCTTCTGGGCACTTGGCATGCAAGATGTCTTCTAAGATCAACACAGCAAAGCTCAGAAAGAACCTGGCCCATTTGAAGGTGGCAGGCTGGGTCTTGGCAAGTGGGGCTGCTTGCTGTCATCCTTAGATTCCCTCTTCCCACCTGCCTCCTCTGTTCATAATGCCAGCTCTGTCACAACTGACCCTGGTGAGTGAGTTTGGCGCTGTCAGAGCTAATTTGCAACCAGCCCTTCTCAGAGTGCATGAAGGGATTACTGTTTTTTCCCCCCCCCACTTTGCCTTCCATTTCTTTGTCCCAACCATCAGCCTTTAGAGTCAGCCTTCATGTCAAGTTGTTTATGCAAGCACTGCAGCAGGTGGATTTGGGCAGCAGTGACAGGTTCCTTGCCTGTAGGAAAAGACATTGGCAGAATTCCCCCGCAGTCAAAAGAGCTCCTTCCATGAAAAAGGATGGCTGTCATATTCTAAGATGCAGTAAAAAGGAGATAAGCGCATCGAGAGACACATCCATTTGGGCACAGCACAAAATGCTCAATCTTCAAACACAATATCCCAGTCCTGGAAAGTCATCTGCCACATCCAAGCAAGGAGAACATCTACTGAAGGTCCACCTTCGGTTTTTCTATTAAGAATGACTCCAGACAGCAGCACACGCTTGACTCATAGCTTCTGGGGATTGAACTAATCCAAATGGGAGTGAAATGTCAGAATGTTTGGTTATTTAAAATAATAGATATGAGATGAAAGGAAGGTTATTTAACTTATCTCCAGGAGAAATGCTATTCTCTGGCTCAGTCAGCATCCATACTTCGACTCAGTAGACCAACTGCTCATGCAAATATGCCAGTCCCACACAGTGGGGCGGGGAACTCCTCTTCTGAGAGCACTGCAGCTACTTCACCCCACTTCTCTTCACCACTCAGTGCTGATGCTGCACTGGGTACCCAAGGGGGAACAGTTGCATCAGTCCAATCTCACCCATGTCCTGGTGACATACATCAGTGGTGTTGGTGGCACAGTGGTTAGAGTGCAGTACTGCAGGCTACTTCTTCTGACTGCCGGCTTTGACAGTTCAAATCCCACCAGGCTCAAGATTGACTCAGCCTTCCATCCTTCCGAGCTGGGTAAAATGTGGACCCAGATTGTTAGGGGCAAGAGGTTGACTCTGTAAACCACATGGAGAGGGCTGTAAAGCACTGTGAAGCGTTATATAAGTCTAAGTGCTGTTGCTATCAGTTCAACCGCTTCATGCACAATTCAGTCATGGCCAATAGAGGTTTTATTCTGAATTGGCCCAGAGCTAACTAACATCACCCTTGGAACAGAGGCGAGAAGGGTTAGGTCAGTGAAAGAGTTTCAGAAACAGCCTTGATAGCTTTCCCTGTGGGATTCCAGCACTTGTCACCCCTTGCCCACCATAATAGGTGACTCTTTTCCTGTCCATAAGGAGACCCAGGCATGTCACCATTACGGGTAAAACAACCAAGTGTGCATTTTTACCAGCATTCTCATCTTATTATGATTTTGATCGTTCTTGTGTTGCATGGTTTATTTGTAGATTTTCATATCCTTATTAATGCTATTTTTATAGATGGGTCATGGCACCATTGAAAAGAACAGCATAATACTACAATACCACCAGGAATCACAACAATATCAAATATGTAATTGAGATTGTATGTGTGTGTGTATGTATGTATGCATGCATGTATGCATGCATAAATGTATATGTATGTGTATGTGTATATGTATATATACAGTGTGTGTGTGTGTGTGTGTATCCAAGCAGCCAAAATCCATAAATAAGCATGCACAAAAATACACACAAACAGACAAAAATAGAAACTAATAAAAATGATCTTTTTTCCCTTTGGTCTTCCAGTAATATAGCTGAGTCTCAGTCAGAGCTTCACCTCTTTCTGGATGGGGCTGTCTGAATGCAGTGCGCATTAAAAAAAACAACAACCAAGGAAAGTTTCAATCGTCCTGTGGGGCCATCATCTTGACCTTTTTTTTTTAACCCCATCCTGCAGATCCCCTGTTCTTGACTTTCCTCTCTCCTTTTTGTGGCTAAGTTCAAACAACAAGCCTAACATCCTGACTCATTCAACTAGACCACGGGTGTCAAACTTGATTTCATTGAGGGCCGCATCAGGGTTGTGTTTGGCTTTGGGCAGTCTGGTGAGTGTGGCCAGGTTGGGCATGGCCAGCTCGACCTCACTCATGTTGGGGGTACCTGTGGCAGCCCGAGCCCTCTGCCAGTGAAAACGGGCTCCCGAGCTCCATTTTCGGCAGCGACAGCCTTCTGCAGCCCTCTGCTTGGGAGGGCTGCATATGGCCCTTGTGAGCTCTGGCTTCAGATGCGATCGCCTCCTGCAACTCTCTGCCAGTGAAAACGGAGCTCAGGAGGGCCATGTGCAGCTCTTACGGGTCCCGTTTTCAGCTGCAATGGCCTCCTACAACCCTCTGCCAGTGAAAATGACACTCGGGAGGGCCGTGTGTGGCCCTCTCGAGCTCCATTTTTCCTGGCAGAGGCACTGTGGGCCAGTCCTTCACTGTTTCCAGGCCAGATCTAAGCACCTCACAGGCTGGCTCCGGCTCCCAGGCCTTGAGTTTGACACCCCTGAGCTAAGCAATCTGTTCCACATCAGGATCTCAACCACATTTGCCTCTTCTGAATGTGATAGTTGTAGCATCCGTTTGTCCTTGTGGCTGTGCTTTCTATAATGCAATAGTCCATCCTGCCCAGGCACCACCTTGAAGGAAAGATGATATCAATTGTATGGTCAGATATTAAGGATAAAGAAAACAGCAAACTCACCTTTCCAATTCACTCTTGGAAAACCCATAAATGAAGGAGTGCCCTCAAAGAACAGTGCAAAGCTACCACAGGATTACAATTATCTGCACCAGGGGTTGGCAAAGAGTAGATATTTCCCGCTACCATCTTGTGGTCACCAGGAAGGTTGCAACCCAACTGTGGCAGCCCTAAAGAAGCCACTGTTATAAATTACCCACCTGACTCTTTATGGACACTTGAAAAAAGGTGGCTTTCCAAACTCATCTCCATGGTGTGAAAACTCTCTGATAGGCCTAATCTATAAATAATACTAACCATCCCACAGCCTTTTATTTTTTTTAGTATGACGGTGGCACCTGCCACAAACCATGAAAGGAACACAATGATTGCATATACATCAGCGGTAGGATTCACTTATTTTCCAGTACCAGTTCGCAAATGTGAGCACATGCGCTGTGTCTGCACATGCACACCGCCTTCTGCGCATGCGCAGTGCTCACGCATTACTTTGGGGCAGGTGGGTGGAGCCTCCTGCAGCCGCCAGTACTGGTTTGCCCGAACCTGAGAGAACTGGCTGAATACCACCTCTGATTTCCCTGAAATAAATGCTGCAATTAAGGACTTGAGTTCCAGCATCTCTTAATATGATCCAGCACTTCAATTGTTTCAATTTCCCCCTTCTTTCCTTCCTCTCTGTATGTTTGGGTTTATGCAGCAGCCCAGGTATTCTATACCTGGACTGCCAAGATCTGGAGCCCCACTAGAGGGCAGCAAAGCACTCCCCCCCCCCATCTAGTGTTGGCCTGGTGTCACCTACTGTTGCAGCCCAAACAAGTTTCCCTGTGGCTTCTCTGGCTTCTTCTGTGTGCTACATGCTTGTGCAACCATCATTATGGCAGAAACCATTTACACCTCCTCCAAAGCCATTAATACTTAATTAACACCAGTAGTTTCTGTGGCTTTATTCAAAATGCTTTAGAGTTTATTGGAAGTACCTTGTCTGGTCATTTGTCGTAAACTGTCAGCAGGTGCAGCTGCTACTTTTTCATTTTCTCTTCTGTAAGAAATGTGTTGTTTCAAAAACAACAATTCTACTGATTTTTTTTCCCCCACCTAAAATCATACCGAAAGAGCAGAAGGGAATGTGGCTGAGAAATTTCCCTAATCTACCTTGTTCTGGTCAAAAATGCTACATTTAATGTAGTTGATGATGTTCTTAGCTGTCATAAATCTAATAGTCTTTAATTAAAAAAAAAAGCAATAATGTAGGCCAGTCTTCTTCATTATGTTGCCCACTAGATATGTAGGAACGGAAGACCGATTCATGGGGATTTTATGTATAATAAGCCCAACCCATTTGGAGCCCATTGGATTGACTTGTTGGTAGAAAGAGTGTACTGTATAAGCCAAATTGGATTGGTTTTTAATCAGTGCCATACTGATTAAATATGTCCATGTTTTAGTTGAGCACCATGCACAGGGATTAAAATGTATTTTGATATGCGAAGATATTATGCACAGGAACAATATTGCAAACTGGATATGGCTAGGATGTATTTGGTGTGTTGGGAGGAATATCCATCTGGTTCAGTTCCAAGCCGGAAGAAAGACACTGGAAACACGGCAGCTGATTGGAAAGATGGTTTAATGATGAACAGAACCACCAACCACTTAGTTCTGGTTCAGCTGACCACATGGAATTGAGAAGGGGGGGTTATACTGTCTCTGGGCTTTGCACTTGAACTTCCTGTTCCTGTGCAAGAACATGCATTCTATTGGCTGTTGTCAGACTCCCATGTTGGGGCTGTAGGGGTTATGTAGGGGTCATAGCTGACTCTGTAGGTTGTCTGAGCTCGCAGGTTTGGTTGAAGTTTGGACTGCTGATGCAATGAAGGGGCTTGTTGGGCAATTCCTATTGTGGCAGAGGGCTAAGAGCCGAGGTGGCGCAGTGGTTAAATGCAGCACGGCAGGCTACTTCAGCTGACTGCAGTTCTGCAGTTCGGCTGTTCAAATCTCACCAGCTCAGGGTTGACTCAGCCTTCCATCCTTCCGAGGTGGGTAAAATGAGGACCCAGATTGTTGTTGGGGGCAATATGCTGACTCTGTAAACCGCTTAGAGAGATCTATGAAGCGGTATATAAGTCTAACTGCTATTGCTATTGCTATTGCTAACTTTGCTGCAGGGAATTTTTGCCTATGAATAGAGATACCTAGTTACTTAGCTTCTTTCAATAAGCTCTTTATCTCTTAGGTGCTGACATCTGCTGAGGGCTATTAAGAAAGGTGGGGCCTGCTTTTTTAAAAAAAAAAACACGTTTCTCCAGTTCTCATCCAGGGAAATATAATATTCTGCCTTTTTTATATTTCATTCTTTTAGGAAAGGGATGGCTGCTATCTTTCTACAGGTGGATTGCAGTGTTGTGAGAGATTACACAATAAGCAATCTTCACACGAGACTATGCAAAAAAGTAATGATAGCAGATGCAAATTCGTATGATTTGGGATTTAGGCTGGCTGTTGGAATCTGGTCCCTGATTGCACATAAGTCCTCCTTGCCTTTGGGGCAGATCACATCCTACTAGGGATTCAGTTCCCCCAATTTCCTCTTCTTTGGCACCGATGTCAATTGCAGAACCTTGGAGAGAAACATTCCCAGCCAAGCTCACCTTCTGCTGGGACTGCAGAAGCTAGAGAGAAAATGCTGAATTGGCACTTCACGGGATTTTAGTGGTCCTGCTTAGGACACAGAAGAGTTGGAGAAGGGCTGGCATTGCAGCTCAAGGTCACCTTGCTATATCAGCAAAGGCTGCCACTGAGAAGAGCACTAGGTAATTCTTATTATCATTCAAATTAAATCATAGTCAGGCATTTTGTATGATTGGAAGAATAATAGTGGCCATTTATCTCTCATTTCCTGCTCCACCGTTGCTTTGTGTCTGTCGGTCACATGGCTGCAGAGAACCCTCCCTTTCCCTCCCTCCTGACGGGCGTTGCTGTTCCCTGCAAGAGATTCTCTATGCCGGCCCCAATAATCAGAAGCAAAGCAATGTGCATTTCTCCTAGCCTATTGCAATTACCCCTCAAAAAACACAGCTGTGCATCTTAGGGTGTGTTTGCAGAGCCCTTCAGGGTAATTTGCTTTACACCAGGGACAGGCAGACCTCAAGGTGATCTAGCATTAATTGCCATGAGATTCTGTTCCCAGTGGTTTTAGAACAGCAGCAACTATTTTATTTTTAAAGCAGCTGCTGTAACAAAGAAAGTTTGGGAGAGCGAGGGATGCTTGAGTATGACAGACTCAGTTCTGGTCACAAACACGAGATCTTGAGCAGATGCTCTGGCCCTTAGTTCTTGGTGCACAAATGCACATGCACACACAAACACACACACACACACACATACACACTCCGATACAAAATATGGGCTGAAGACTATAAAGATCTTGGCCAGTAGAAATGATGAGCTGCATTGCAAGGTGCAATTACATCTGGAATAGGCATCTCAGAAGGTGATGCATCTTGAGCACATTTCCATTATCTGGGGACATCTTGTCTTCTAGACATGCTAAAGCTCTGTGCATGAATTGCCTTCCATCATTAGGCATTCCTATCTCACCGGCATCAGGCTTTAGTATGTTGTAAATGGCTTCCAAAGGTGCTTTATAAAATCACTTTGTGTGAACCCTTACTGGTATTAAAGTACCTTCTGTTAAAACTAAAAATTTACCACTCCCCTGGTTTTTTTTTAAAAAAACTCTTTTGTATCTTGCCCATTTCTGTCTACAAAAATGAGGCTGGGATGTCTTGTCTAGGTATTGCCGAGGCTGGCATTCCAACAGGGATAGGACTATGTTGGTACCTCCTGGGTAGATTAGGGTTGCCCTCTTTAGCCTGATATGGGCATTGGATTGTTGGAAGAAATGCCCTTCTGGGTTCAGTTCCAAGTGGGGAAAAAGACACTGGAAACATGGAGGCTGCTTGGAACGTGGCATGACAAAACTGCGCTCGACTAAAGCGCGCCCGATTAAACCGCGTCGCTGACATCATCAACAGGGCGACAACAGCGAGCGCGGAGAAAGAAGGGTGCTTTAAATAGCGCTTTGAAAGCAAGCCGATTCAAGTTAAGGTAAGGGTTAGGTTTAGGGTTAGGGTTAGGGTTAAGTTAAGAGTTAGGGTTAGGGTTAGGGTTAGGGTTAGGGTTAGGGTTAGGGTTAGGTTAAGGGTTAGGGTTAGGTTTAGGGTTAGGTTAAGGGTTAGAATTAGGTTTAGCGTTAGGTTAAGGGTTAGGTTTAGGGTTAGGTTTAGGATTAGGATTAGGTTTAGGGGGATTAGGTTTAGGGGTTAATTTTAGGTTTAGCGTTTACAGCGTGCTTTTTTCTCCGCGCTGTTGTCGCGCTGTGATGACGTCAGCTACGCGGTTTCGTCGAGCGCCCTTTAGTCGAACGCGGTTTTGTGATGGAACCTGCTTGGAAAGATGGTTTTAATAGTGGACAGGACTACATGGCTTGAGGTCCTAGGCAAAAAGGGGATCACGTGCTTCGAAGATGTTGAGTGAAGAAAAAGAAAGGAAAGGGCCTTGTGAGAGTCCCTGAGTTTTTTATACTCTCTGTTCGGCCCCACCCCACAGCTTCTGGTTTTTGTGCAAGAAATGCATCCAGATTGGTTGTCAAACACCCAGGGCGCAAGAGGGGTCTTAGCTAACTTTGTAGGATGTGTGCTAAGTTTGGTTGAAACTTGGTGGGTGGTGCAATGAAGGGCAATGAGATGGGGTAGATCTTTATTATGTAGAATAGACTGGCTTGGGCCTTAATGGCCCATTCACAAAGGGGGGGGGGGCTGTTAAGTCTGTTTCTTGCCTAAAAACATGTTTCTCTGACTCAGGCCTTAATGGCTCATTGACAAAGGTGGGGGGAATGAGTTTCTGCCTCCCTTTTAGGGGGAAATATTTTGCCCTTTTAATATTTCCTAAAATATTTCATTTTCTAGGAGAGGGGTGGCAGGATGACACTCAGTTGGGGGTTAGAGTCCTGCTTGACCTGGCCAAGACAAATGAAATAAGATTATAGTATCTGGCTGTAGTTCTCAGATGATCCTGCTTTGACTACCAAGTACCACAATGGTTCTTCTCTCTTTCTCTGTTTCTCTCTCTCCTTCTCTCAATTTCTCTCTCTCTGTGTCTGCATACAGTGCAATTGTTCTCTGCCTCACCTGTGCCCAGAGGGATTGCAGGGTGCAGTGGGCTAGAAGGTCCCATTATAAAGTAGTTCATTAAAAAAAAAAAGCTGCCAGGCATCATCTGTGGGCTGCTGAACATCATCTGCCACGGTCTCTAGCTGGGCTAACCATTGGGTGGAACTTCAAAGTAATGGGCCTGCCATACTCACGCCCATAAATTTCCCAACCCCTTCCTGGGGAATAAAAAGTGCTGAGCATGAATGGAAGAGCCCATCCATCTCAGCCAGCTCTTGACATGGCAGAGAGCAGTGTGAGAGTTAGCAGAGAAGAGAAGGAAGGAAGGGAAGGAAGGAAGGAAAGAGAGAGAGGGGAAGAGTGCAGGAGACGTTTCCAATCAAGCTGCTCTCCAGATCTGACTTTTGGATCTTTGCATTGTAGATCAGTCATAAAAGCTGCAGGGGCACTTTATATCTGGGCTGCTGAGGCAGTAACAGGCAATCCTTAAGATGGGCATATATATATGTGTGTGTGTGTGTGTGTGTGTAAGTAAGTAAGTAAGTAAGTAAGTAAGTAAGTAAGTAAGTAAGTAAGTAGTAAGTAACAAAAAGGCAACAGTAAAAAATATTGGGTTTCTGCCTGGATGGTCTCTTGTGACGAGCCGGAGGACAGAGAATGGAAGTAGTGATCTTCCTCCCATATTTGGGTATACCAGGGGTTGTGGCTTTACATACATACATACATACATACATACATACATACATACATACATGCATAGTGTCACAACCCCTGGTGAGCCCCAATTATGGGAGGAAGCTAACAGCTTCCATTATCTGTCAATCGGCTCATCACAAGAGTCCATCACGACAGAAACCCAATATTTTTACTGTTGCCTTTGTTACACATTTTGTGTTATATTTGTGCTGATAAATAAATAAAGGAAGACTAGTATAGATCTATTTCAAGCTATTTAGCTCTCATCAGCTAAATATAGCACAGGTTCGAATCCCAGTAAGGGTATGGCTAGCTGATGAGAGCTAAATAGCTTGAAATAGATCTATACTAGTCTCCCTTTATTTATTTATCAGCACAAATCTCTCTCTCTCTCTCTCTCTCTCTCTCTCTCTCTATCTATCTATCTATCTATCTATCTATCTATCTATCTATCTATCTATCTATCTATCTATCTATATAATGTAGTGTGATCCAAGGAAGGTTTTGGCTTTTATTTCATCTCAAGGCGTTCTTGCTTCATTGCTGATGCAAATTTCCAATTATTTAAATTGTTCTTAAACCTTCTATCTGTTTTCATATTAGGGTTTTAACACACACCTCAGCCTGCATCAGCCCTTCTCACCTTGGCAGTCTCCAGAAAGAGTTCAACTTTCATACCCATCACCATGTGGCCCATATGCTGCCTGCAGATGATTAGAGTTGCATAGGTAGCCCTCGACATATGACCACAATTAAGCCCAGAATTTCTTTTGTTAAGCAAAGCATTTGTTAAGTGAGTTTGACAGCCCTGTCATACAGGTTTGCCCATATAGAGTCCAGTCTGCACCAACTGTCATTACTGTAAGTCATCTGATCAATGGCAGATTAAGGCTTACTGGGGCCCTAAGCACTGACAAATCTTGCTGCCCCTCTTTTCTACACACTGTACAAATCTTCATTGGTTTTTTTTTTCAACTGTGTGGTACCCCCTAAACACATGCTTAGTCTGCTTATTGGTTAATACACCATTGTATCTGATGCAGGGGTGGGTTGCTGCCAGTGTTACTACCGGTTTACAACCCGCGCACGTCAGGCGCGCACATGCATTATTCAATGTACATTGTTCTTCGCGCATGCGCAGAACAATTTACAGTGAACTGAGCATGCACAGTCACTAAAATCCAAAATGACGGTGGCCCAGCGGCGGTAAAAGAACCGGTTCAGGGGTGCAGCAGGCCTAGGTTGCTGCCGGTTCTGCCACCCAGGCCTGAATTCCACTACTGGTTCGGTTGAACTCGGCTGAACCGGGAGTAACCCACCTCTGATCTGATGTATGTGGGCTCCTCAGTAAAGAAAGTTTTGCGGCCAGGAGGATGAAAATCAAAAGCGAAGCTTGACTTTGTTGCTTCGTCTCAAGCTGAAGAGTAGGTAGCTTCCGTTCACCTTGGTGAAGCTGGCAAGAAGTTAATTTGGCCTCTGCCGTGGCCAGTAAGATTTGCTTTCACTCCTCTTCTGACACTTTGGGTAGGATGTGAACTCATGCCTGCTATGGAGGATCTTAATCACTAAGAAGCAGCTAGGATGGTGAACATCTGCTTTGCCCTGGTTCCAGTTTTGCCTGGTCAACTTCCATTTGATATTCTGTCTTGTCAATAACCATTGTAATGAAGATCTTATCCAAAGGTGTTGTTTGTGGATAGCATGGCACAGGAACTGAGGGAGGCGTGTGTAGGCAGTTTTCATGGCAGGCAATGTACCAAGCCTTGACTCTGCTGCCTCTGCTCAGAAGGGAGGAACGACATCTTACAGAAGAAGGAGAAGAGGCAGTAAGTGGCGAGGAGGGAATTGTTTTCCTGCTGGATTTGATTCTCCTCCACACACACTGTAGAAACAGAAGTTATAAATAAGACTGAGCAAAGCTTTTGCAGATAATCTCTGGATGATAGTTCCCCTCCCCCCGCCCCGAGCCGTAATTCCTGGGAATGACTGGCAGGGTCCAAGCAAGAGGTGTTTGTTGCCGTGCCAATCTGTTACTGAGCAACTGGACCCAAGAGCTACAATCTGCCACTTGGGACAGCAGAATTCTCTAAGCTGGCAAATTGGTATCTCCCAGGAGTGGAGTAGAGCTTAAGCTTGAAAAATGGGAACAGTCTGTACGGGGATTGTAAGAATGATGAGAACAATGAGCATAGCACCATCCCTGTTCTTGGCACTCTACAGAAGAATCGATTACAATTTATCACTTGTTTCTTGCATGTACACTGAGAGTTTATGCACCAGAGACAAATTCCTTGTGTCCCCAATCATACTTGGTCAATAAAGAATTCTATTCTACTGAGTAATACAAGCAGAATGTTCTCCTTCCTCAAGGACCTTAGAGTTTTGTGGTGCAGCACACTAAACCATCAGCTCTCAAAGAAACCACATTTTAGCTAAGTGTGTTGTGAGTACTCAGCCCCTGGGATTAGTTTATGTCATGCAAACCCAGAATAGGAGGTTGGTGAAGTTAACCATGTTGAGTGAAGAAGAAAAAGAAGGGGCTTGCTGAGAGTTTCTGGGTTTTTTATACTCTCTGTTCAGCTCCACCTCTCTGTTTCCTGTTCCTGTGTAAGAAATGTATTCTGATTGGTTGTCAGAGTTCCATGGGGCCATGCAGGGGCAACTCTCTAAGCTGTATTTTGAGTTCAAGTTTGGTTGAGCATTGCTTTTTCCCAGGTGCCCTGTGGTGAGATGGGTAAAGGGCTAATACTATCATGCCTTAATCCCATCACCCTGAAGCTGAAGGGGGGAGGTCTTTGTTATGTAGAATAAACTGGCTCACGGCCATATCTATAACTATATCTTTCAGAGATCCTGGAGAACCAGGGAACTTCCAGAGGAGTAGAAAAGAGCTGATGTGGTTCCCATCTTCAAAAAAGGAAAAAAAATAGATCAGGAAACTATAGACATAACAGCCTGACCTCAATACCAGGGAAGATTCTGGAAAAAACAATCAAGCAACAAATTAGTGAACACCTAGAAGTAAACAAAGTAATAGCCAAAACCAACATGGGTTTGTCAAAAGCAGATCATGCCAGACTAATCTTGTTGCTTTCTTCGACAAAGTGACAAAATTAGTGGAACAGAGGAATGCCGTCAATATAATTTACTTGGACTTCAGTAAGGCATTTGATAAAGTAGACCATAATCTACTACTAGATAAAGTAGAAAAATGTGGGATAGACAGCATCACCACCAGATGGATTCGTAACTGGCTGATCAATCGCACTCAACGTGTAGTCCTCAATGGAACTGCATCTACATGGAGGGAAGTATGCAGTGGCATACCCCAAGGCTCTGTTTCAGGCCCAGTACTCTTCAACATCTTCATCAATGATTTGGATGAGGGAATACATGGGGAACTCATCAAATTTGCAGATGACACCACACTCCAGAAGATAGGCTTAAGATACAGAAGGATCTTGACAAACCTGAACATTGGGCACTATCTAACAAAATGAAATTCAATGGTGAAAAAAGTAAGGCTCTACATTTAGGCAAGAAAAACAAAATGCACAAGTACAGTATAGGTGGTACCTTGCTCAATAGTAGTAACTGTGAAAGGGATCTTGGAGTCCTAGTGGACAACCATTTAAATATGAGCCAGCAGTGTGCAGCAGCTGCCAAAAAAGCCAACACAGTTCTAGGCTGCATAAACAGAGGGATAGAATCAAGATCACGTAAAGTGTTAATACCACTTTATAATGTCTTGGTAAGGCCACACTTGGAATACTGCATTCAGTTTTGGTCACCACGATGTAGAAAAGATGTGGAGACTCTAGAAAGCGTGCAGAGAAGAGCAACAAAGATGATTAGAGGACTGGAGACTAAAACATATGAAGAACGGTTGCAGGAACTGGGTATGTCTAGTTTAATGAAAAGAAGGACTAGGGGAGACATGATAGCAGTGTTCCAATATCTCGGGGGTTGCCACAAAGAAGAGGGAGTCAAACTATTCTCCAAGGCACCTGAGGGCAGAACAAGAAGCAATGGGTGGAAACTAATCAAGGAGAGAAGCAACTTAGAACTGAGCAGAAATTTCCTGACAGTTAGAATAATTAATCAGTGGAACAGCTTGCCTCCAGAAGTTGTGAATGCCCCAACACTGGAAGTCTTTAAGAAGATGTTGGATAGCCATTTGTCTGAAATGGTATAGGGTTTCCTGCCTAGGCAGGGGGTTGGACTAGAAGACCTCCAAGGTCCCTTCCAACTCTGCTATTGTATTGTAGGGCCCCCAATGACCCATTGAGGAAGGTAGGGCTATTAAGAGTGAGTCTGTTTCCTGCCTAAAAACATGTTTCTCCATTTCTGATCCAGGGGAATATAATATTCTACCTTTTCAATATTTCCTAGGATATTTCATTTTTCTAGGAGACGGGTGGGTGCTAACTTCCTACAATGGGGCTATATAAATTATACTATTTTTGCTCTATTTGTATTCCACACCTTTCACATTGTAAACACCATTATTTTGCTGAGATAGGAACTACAACCTAACAGCCCACCAGATGCATGGATCCATCTCCCAGCATTCCAGCCAACCCACCAATGCTGAAAACTCTGTGAATTGAAGCACAAGAAAAGCTTGAAGAAGCTGTGGGGAACACAGAGAATTATGAAGATTTTTAAAAGGAAGGACAAGGAGCCCATCACAATGTCCTGGACATGGGAACCTATATTTTTAGTATACTGAGGCACTCGGGAAAAATTAATTTGGGGCTGAAATTAGGACGTGGGAAAGCTGGTGGTGTAGGCAGTTGTACCCAATTGTTGGCTGGGCCTCATGTTGATCTTAGTTCTAGAACTGCCAAGGATTTGCATTCATTTTTCCTTAGTACAGATAGTCCTCGACGTACAACCACAATTGAGCCCAAAGTTTCTGTCAAGTTCGAATTTGTTAAGGGAGTTTCACCCCTTTTTATGACATTTCTTGCCACAGTTGTTGTGACAGTTGTTAAGTAACCTGGTTGGTAAGTGAGCCTGGCTTCCCCATTGACTTTTCTTGTCAGAAAGTTGCAAAAGGTGATGACACAACCCCGGGACACAGCAATGATCATAAGCATGAACCAGTTGCCAAGCATGTGAATTTTGACCACATGATCGTGGGGATGCTACAAAGGTTGTAACTGTGAAAAATGATCATGTCACTTTTTTCAGTGCTGTTATAACTTTGAATGGTCACTAAAAGCACTGCTGTAAGTCAAGGACTACCTGTACCCCAATTAGGTGGTGCAAAGCCAGTGCTTAGCTGAGAGCACCAGTCATTCTCTTGCCTCTTCCCACTCTAAATAGATCAGATGGGTGTAAGCGTTCCAGTATCATGTAGAATTAAATCAGAGTCCAAAGCAAAATGATCCTTAAAGTTCCAATTTAATAAATCAGACATCTTAGCACATCTGTGGAATCCCAATTCTAAAGAGCTTCCTGAAGTTCCAATTTAATAAATCAGACATCTTAGTACATCTGTGGAATCCCAATTCTAAAGAGCTTCCTGGGATTCCACCCAGTTACAAGTTCATGATCTTGTCCCCACACCCACAAATCCATCACATGGTCCAATCGTCTCTTCCACGCTAGCATCTCCACCCAGCTGCTTCCGGTCAGGTGCAAAGGTGCGGAGACAAAAGATGACCTTGGTCTTCTAGAAAAGAATGACAACAACACATTCCACAATCCTACTCCTTTCTATTCCCCCTCCTAACAACTACACTAATGAAACAGCATAATGAAATAAGAGAAAGTGTGGCAGGCCAAAGAGCCTAACGGGAATATAATTGCAGGCCTGAAAATGGGTTGGTTATCAGCAGCCAATAAGAAGCTGGCATAAGGCCAAGACTGAAAGCATTGTCTACCTCCCTGTGTCTATTTCCCTCCCTCCTCTCTGTCCAAATTCAGGCCTTGCCCATTTAATAGGAATTCTGCCAACAAACAAGCCCCCAATCCCTCCATTCCTTGGTTGAGGATCATTGTTGTTGTTTGCCTCTGTGATTGATAGATGGAGAATGGAAACATCTGTTTCTTTTTCTAGAGTTCCTCAATTAGCATGATGTGGGAAAGTGCCCGTTGCTTGTTCTGCCTTCCCTACCTTGGTACTCTCCAAACCACAATCCCCCATCATCCTTAGCAACCACTGCCCTTGGCCACGCTGGGTAGGCATTACTGGACTACTGCAATGCGCTCTACATGGGGCAGCCCTTGAAGAGCATTCGGAGACTTCAGCTCGTCCAGAATGCAGCCGCGCGAGCGATTGTGGGTGCACCTCGGTACACCCACGTTACACCTATCCTCTGCGAGCTGCACTGGTTACCGATTGGTCTCCGGATACGCTTCAAGGTGCTAGTTGTCACTTATAAAGCCCTTCATGGTATTGGACCTGGGTACTTGAGAGACTGCCTGCTGCCAATTGCCTCCCAAAGACCCATTAGATCACACAGGGTTGGCCTCCTCCGGGTTCCGTCTACCAGCCAATGCCATCTGGCTACTACCCGGGGGAGGGCCTTCTCTGTGGCAGCACTGGCCCTTTGGAACGAACTCCCCGCAGAGATCCGGACCCTCACCTCTCTCCAGGCCTTCTGAAAAGCCGTTAAAACCTGGCTGTGTCGGCAGGCCTGGGGTTGATGTGTTCCCTTCCCCTCTTGATTGTGTGTCTGTTGGTTATTTTAAATGCTTGTATTTGTAGTTCTTGTGTTTCCCTTCCCCTCTTGGGTTTGTGAGCCGCCCTGAGTCCCGCTGGGAATAGGGCGGCATATAAATAAAACGAAACCTAAACCTAAACCTAAACTGTTCCACACAGATTGTGGGCACAGGGTTGGGGAAAGTTGTCGGACAGCATTCTGCTGCGATTGAGCGGATTCAGTCTACAAACAGTCAGCAGCTGAATATGAGATGATGAAGAGAAGAGTAGTTATAAAGATGACATTTGGGCATAATAGGCTTAATGACAAAACCATAGTAACCAATGGGTAATAATAGCAGTTCCATTGCATGGGACCAGAGGGAAGGGAGCGCACCCTTAAATGGCCAGACTCTTTATCAGTTTTGCTCGCACGTCTGCCACGGAATCAGAGACGTACCTACATAAGAGGAAAGGTGCTGGGATTGTGAGTCACTCTTTCCCACTCCGGCAACCAGAATGACCCTTGCTTATTGTTCAGTGTGTTGCAAGCAGAGAAAAGCGTTCGTGTTCCAAGTGGAACAGGAATGGGAAACATCACTCTGCAAAGCTGCCGAGAGGGAGGGAGAGAAAGAGGGAGGGAGGGAGGGAAAGAGAGGTTGGATGACAGCAGCATCACGTGGAATGCCGGCTTTGCATCTGCTATTTCTCCCATTAAATAAGCAGCACATTCCCCACCCTCCCACCCCCAAGGAGGGGAAAGGTTGGGAGAAAGAAGAATCTGTCTAGTGGAGATTGCGGGCCAGGAGCCACATCTGCATCTCCCAAATACGCCCGATTCTATACAGAAAAGTTGAATGGCACGGAGACCTTTCTAAAACTGCAGAGTTCAGGGCAAGTTGTGCTCTCCAGGTGAGTCCCTTCCGACTTTCCCCAAGGCAGGTGCTGCTGGAGATAATACGGGAAGCAAGCCCGGCGCACAGCATGCCTTAGCTCAAAACAGATTAAGCATTCAGATGGAGCTTAATCTTTTTTTTGAAACTCCGCTTTGCTAAATCTGCCCAGGCCTCATCCTTGACAGGATCAGCAGCACTGCCCGCGAAGCCTGCAGACAACTGACCCAACTGGACTTCTGCTGTCCCCTTAGGGATGCTTAACTCCTTGGCAGCCGCAAGGCTGGTAACACCTTCCACTCCTCCAGACGCTTCGGAGAGCAGCTCTTGTTTTTTTATCCTTTCACTTGCATCCCCTAATTTTCCCAACCACGGGGGTGGTGTCTGTGTGTGTGTGTGTGTGTGTTGTGTGTGTGTGTGTGTGTGTGTCCACTCCCCCCCTTTCGTTCAGAGCTGAGTTAGGGCTAGCAAATGAGCAGCTGCTTCATTTTGCCTGCACTCCATCAGGGGCGGCTGCTTACAAATGTCTATTGACAAACTTTGAGCAAATCCATTACACTAGCCACCCTGTAACAAGCCGACCCCCCACCCCCGATAATTTGATTCTCCTCTCCCTTCTCTCCAAAGCTGGGGTGACACAATCAATTCTGCCACTTGCTGGCTGCCTCATCACAGCCGAGTCTAGTCGGGCTGAAGCCCTTGCTGACTCCAATCAACACGCTCGGTACGGGAGCTGGTGGTGGCCTCGAGAAAGGCATGTGCCCAGCAGGAACCCTCCCTGAGCATTTTATCCAGAGGCATGAACACTGCCAAACAATACGCACACCTCCGAGCAGAACCCTTTCCTGCAGACAAAACAGGTGCCGGCTTATACACATCCACGAATCCTTGCTGGGCGTTATCGTGATCTGCATAACTCCGAAGAGAAGGACACTCAATAAAATGCCTGCAGCCTGTGCATTCTTGCCGTGTTACCCATCGCCCTGTTGAAAGATTTACCAGGATCTTCCTGTCACTTTGGAAAGAAGTGGGCTGTGTTCAAATGGAACTATTCTCTATAATTAGTTGTTGCAATTAGTTGATGTTTATCAAACAGACATATCTGGCAGAGGAGCTCGATCTTCTCTTTCTCCTCTTTTCTCCCATCAACTGGTTATTTGTAGTCATTAACGGGGGCTATCAAGCAGGAAGAACGTCACTTACTTAATCAAAGAAGTCATCTCTTCCCTCCATCTGTATGCTTTGGGGAGACTTGAGCCAGCTTCCTAAAGGATCGAAGAGAGGTTGGAAGGTAATAGGAAGCAGTTTGGAGCTTGGAATAAGTTTTAACAACCACCACAACTTTGGAACTTTGGGGACGTCTGCATCAACTTTGTGATACACGCAAATGCCCTGTAAGGTGAATCGTCATTATTGTTCCCAGATCACATTCAGAGGACAAAGATGAGGGGGAAAGCTGAGATTGCTTAGAAATGCTGCTAAGATCATAGTAGAAATAATAGAGCTAGATTTGTTTGTTTTGTTTGTTTGTTTGTTTTATTGGGATTTATATGCCGCCCTTTTCCCTGAGGGGACTCAGGGCGGCTTACAACCACAGGGGAGGGGAAGTGCAAGGTCAAAACAAACACTTTGTGAACAAAAGAAAAATAATAAAACACAACTTTCATTCAGCAATCAAACACTCGGGCGGGTAATTGGAAGCCTATCCCCAGGCCTGCTGGGAGAGCCAGATCTTGAGGGCTGCGCGGAAGGTCTGGATCGTGGTGAGGGTGCGGATCTCCATGGGGAGCTCGTTCCATAGGGTCGGGGCAGCAACAGAAAAGGCTCTCCTCCGTGTGGTCGCCAGTCGACATTGACTGGCAGATGGAATTCGGAGGAGGCCCAGTCTGTGCGATCTGATTGGTCGATTTAGGGAGGTAATCGGCAGAAGGCGGTCTCTCAAGTAGAAAGACTCTCTAACTTTGCCACTAAGTTACCAGCGGCACTCTCCCATTGTTTATTTGTTTTTGGTGGTAAATAACGGTCCTTTGTAAAATACAGCAGTAAGTGTGGATCTAAATGGAGTCACTCTCTTTCTTGGTGACCTGAATGGCAGTAAAGCTGCTGTGGTTACTGTCTGTCAGCAAGAGTCACATCCTTGAAAGCTCCTTTCTGTGAATAAAGGCTATTCGGGGGCTTCTCAGAAGCTGCTACTGAAACAATATGAGAACGTGTAATTTAAACAAGATTTGGGGAGACCTCCTACGGGATCATCTCAAGCCAGTCCAAGCTCCGGGAGGGCTGGCAATTAAGAGTTTCAGAGATGGAAGCAGGGAAAGAGGTGCCCTGCCTTCGCCGTACCTGCCCCGCACCTCCTTGGTCACAGAAGGGAAGAGGGACGGAGAGATGACGCAAAGCCCCAGGCATCCGCTCTGCCATTTAGAAATGTTAAGGTTGGCTTGCAAATGCCAGGTTACATGCCGATTCCGGTAAGTTATTGTAAGATGTACTTTGAGAGTGCTGAAGCAGGCAGGCAAGGCATTGTAATTACAGGGTTCAGTCTAGCATGCCAGTATGGGGAAAGACACCATTTTGTTACTGTGTGCCGGCTTCAGGGATAGCAGCTGCTATATTGCTCTGCCGTCTTTGGGGGAAAGGAAGCTGCCCTGTTTCAGCAGGAATTCCTCCAAATTGCTGTGAGTCGCATGGTGCAGTTATTGCTGTGCCATTGGGGAAGGGTGTCGGTGTAATAATCTATGATTAAAGTGTATTCAGGGAGGGTATCCAGCAATATCGTCACTTTTTTTTGCCATTTGCTCTATCAATCATAATAGGGGAAAGTAAATCAGGATCTGCTGGTGGATCTCTAGATAATTGTCAGCGGCTGACAAGAGGCTAACAATTGTAAGTAAAATTCAAGGTTTTTGTTGTTGTTTGAAAAAAAAGAACAATCCTAAAATGGTTTTGTATTAATCTTTTATTTTGTTAGCTTCAGTTATGACCATATATTGTTTGCACTTGACCAAGTTTTTGTGCAGCAGTACCAACCAACCTGTTAGCATTCCAAGTATCATGCAGAATTAAATCAGAGTCCAAGGCAAAACAATCCTTAAAGTTCCAATTTAATAAGTCAAACATCTTAGCACATCTGTGGAATCCCAATTCTGGAAGTTATCTAGGGTTAACTTCTGGAAGTCATCTAGGGTTATCTAGGATTCCCACCCAGTTGAAAGTTCATGATCTTGTCCCCACACCCACAAATCCATCACATGGTCCAATCTTCTTCCATGCTGGCATCTCCACCCAGCTGGTTCCAGTCAGGTGCAGAGGTGCGGAGACAAACGATGATCTTGGGCTTCTAGAAAATATTCCACAATCCTACTCCTTTCTATTCTCCCCTCCTAACTACTACACTAATGAAACAGCATAATGAAATAAGAGAGAGTGTGGCAGGCCAAATATCCTAAAAGGGATATAACTACAGGCCTGACACAATCAAGTTGAATATAGAATTCCTATATTTAGGCATATATTTGCAAGGGTGCTACAGCACATGGGTTGCAATGGACCAATCTACTGTCCGTTCCTTCCCATTCATTTGATCCTAACCCCGATACTAATAGGCCTTTTGGGTCTAGGAAAAAAGACACACCAGCCTCACAGGCCTGAAATGCAGCATTTCTACTGGAACGAGGCACAGAAGGGTTCAGCAACAGGATTTGTAGGTCTGTCCAACTGTGGTCAATAGCTTCGGGAATGAATGATGTTATTTCCAGTCTTAATCAGAAAGATTCGTATGGCTAGAAGCTAAGCAGAAGCATTTCCAGGGATTGGCAAGACAGAGAGTAAGTGTGCAAGGGATGCAAGTTGAAGAAATGTAATTGGCACCAACGAAGAGGCAAGACGTCTTAAAGGAGACTAGGCAGATGCCTAAATGTGGTGGGAGAATGACTGGCTGGGAATCACTTGGAACAGACCACTTAAAAGAGGACGGAAGGCAAATTCCATTCATTCCCCCCTCCCAAGAATGGCCAGTGGTTGGGGGAAGCTGCCTTAGGCTGTTCCTAACCAGATCATCTGATTACAGTCCAACCTCAGCACAATGGGAGCTTGTGTGCTGAGTAGGATCCAGGGATTTCCTTCCAAACTAACATCTGGTATGAGGCTACCGACACTTCTCTCCTATTCTGGCTGCTGCCATTTTTGGTCTCTGGAAAAATATCTACTTTCCCACCACAGTGCTACTCCTCCTGAATCTTGGGCAGCCGTCTGGATTGGGATGTCACTAAAGGCTGAACCCAATCTCAAGGAAAAGAGGAGGTCTTTTCTTTCCCCATCACTCTTCTGCTGGTCCCCTTAAAACAGGCCAAGAGAAAGAAAAGAAAGGACTGCCACTCTAGGTTAGATCTATGACAGTTTGCCATGACCAACTCGCTGGTCAACCCACCATGGCCAACTCACTGCAAGACAAGAATTAAATTTTTTTTAAAAAAACAGTTTCTTAAAAAAAAATTAAATATAAGAAAAGGGTGCAATAGAATCATTAAAGAAAGGAGGCAAAAGGGGGGACCGAATGAAATGCGAATGACAAAAATCAAAATAATTATTTATTTAAATAATTAAAGTGAATTGTTAAATTGTCCTGCAATGAGTTCTCCATGGGGTGGATGGATGGATGCTTCTGTTTCTGGTGCTCTGCCTTTTTGAGTTTGCACATTGCAGTTTAGGACTGTCCTGCTTAGGGACTAGGAGAGCTGAAGTCCAGGTCATTTGAAGGCATCAGGTTGGGGAAAGTTATAGTAGGACTTGATATAAGTTATAGAGTATTTCTATAGCCTTACTTAAGAAACCCTGCTGTTGTCCAACATCCATACCTTGGTGAGTCCTTTCATAACATTTGATCATATTGAATGAAAGACAAGAAATAATTGGTAGAAGAGAACAGTATATTTTGTTGCCTTGACTTTTATTCCTGTAACTTTTGATTAAAGGACTACACAGTAATTATGAAAAGATATAGATTTGTGCAGTGGTGGGTTTCAAATTTTTTTAGAACCTCCTCTGTAGGTGTGGCCTGCTTTGTGGGAATGGCTTACCGGCCATTTGACCGGGTAGGAGTGGCTTGCCGGCCATGTGACCAGGTGGGCGTGACCAATCATATTTGCTTAATGATTACAATAGATATTCTACTTGCTAAGTGATATGATTGCATGATATCTCACTTAATGACCACAACATAAAATTTGGATCCCAGTAGGTCAAGGAGTATCAGTAAAGAAGAGACTGCTTCTTTTTATTGAAACAGGTAGGCAATCCAACACGTTCACAGCAATCTGAATGCATTTGGGGGGTGGTCAGTGGTGGGTTTCAACATTTTTTAAAACCTCTTCTGTAGGTGTGGCCTGCTTTGTGGGAGTGGCTTGCCGGCCATGTAACTGGGTGGGGGTGGCTTGCCGGCCATGTGACTGGGTGGGCATGGCCAACTTGTAAAATGTGGTGAAACTCACTTAACAATGCTCTTGCTTAGCAACCAAAATGTTGCCTCAGAAACTCTGGCATTTGAAGCACGCAAGTCTTAAAGCGGTCAAGTTACAAGACCCTTGCACCCCTAACTCTTTCAAAAAAAAACAAACCAGGGGTGTTCAAACTTGACAGCTTTAAGACTTGTGGACTTCAACTCCCAGAATTCCTCCTCTCACTTTTCATCTTGATGATGTACGGAAGGGTGGGGGGAGGGAGCTGGAACAGGTTTTAAACGCCACTGTAGATTTGTGGAACTTCTTCTATAGAAGAGGTTAGAACTGGCAGGAACCCACCCCTGGATCCGTGTTTCTTAACCTTGGCAACTTTAAGATGTGTGAACTTCAAATCCCAGGATTCCCCAGCCTCAATATGGGTGAATGAAGAGGTGGTTAACTCATTGAAGTATGATGTGGGTGTGTTTGCGTGCGCGCATGCACACTCAGCTATATTATGCACCTGCAGCATATAACCTCTTATGCATCTTTTGAAAAATGGAGCAAACACAGAGGCCACTGAGCTTCAGTCTCTTCTGGAATGTGTTAGATCAGTTGTGGGTGGAAGAAAGATCAAGATATACTTGTAGCTCTCCAGGTGATTTGTCTCAGATTGGCAAAGGTTTCTAAATAATTTCATATTAGCACAAAGGGAAAACGTTATACCCCCTCCCTCCTCCCCATTAGGCTGTTGATATTGGTAACATTTGGGGAGAGAAAGTAAAAGCTTCATGTGAAAGGATCTGTGTGCAAGCTCCTGTTGTGGTACAAATACAAATTTATGGACCAAGCATATATTCAAAGGCACATTCTGCCCCCCCCCCCCATTTTCCATCCAATTTCCCCGTTCCCTATTTTTCGGAAGACTGAAAACATACAGTTGGCAAAGCAGTCTCAAAACAGATTGAAAAAAATATTTTTATCTTAGACAATTCACTTATTTTCTTACATCTTTTTTTTAAAAAAAATCCTGCTCTCAAACATGTGATGTATTTGACAAAAGTTAGCAAACATCTTTTGTTGTCTTAATGGCCAGTAATGAATGAAACAACCCTACTTTAGTTACTCTTATACTGGCAATCTCCAGATTGAATTACTGCAATGCATTATAACAACTTTCAAATACTACTTGGAAACTGAACTTAGTTCAAAGAATAGCAGCTAGGTTACTACTTGGAACTGACTGATGGCAATTGTCTTACTAATTGTTAAACAATGTCAGGGACTGTGGTCTATTTCTAAGCAGGGTTCACAGTGAATGTATGCCTTCAACACCCCAATAACCTGAGACCCAATAAAGACTGCTCTCTGGTTCTGCCTGCATGCACATATAAAAGAAGTTTTCTACTTCTTGGCCCAAGTCTAGAGGAGGCTAAGCTGAGCTTTGAAAAACAGAACTGCAGACATTTGAACTTAAATACTTACTACCTTTGCCCACTTCCAATGAGACAAAATCAAGAACCGTACATATTCTGCAGAAGAACAATTCCATGAGAAGAATATTGACTCTTCTTATTGACTACAAACAAAAAGAGCTTTGACTACAAACAAAAAAAAGTGGTGGGCTTCAAACATTTCAGCAATGGGTTGTCTGCTCGGTTGCTGGGTGGGTATGGCCATGGTGGGCATGGCCTAGTTGGCCTCCTGCACCATGACCGGGGGGGGGAGTGTGTTTTCATCTTCCCCAGGCTTTCCTCAAGCCTCTGGGAGGGCGAAAACTTTCTCCACTGGGCTCTGGAGGCCCTTCCTAAACTTCCGGGAGGCCTGTTTTTCCCACTCCCTGAACCTTCCCGCGGGCCCTGCACTTTACCTTGCTTCCAAAATGGGCCACATGGAGGGGCAGGGTAGGGCGGGTAGGGTGGAGTGGGCAGGGCCAGCCAGAGATGGGATTTGGAAGTTCTCCAAACTGGCCATAACATTAGCTACAGGTTCTCCCGAACCAGAACAGCCCACCCCTGAGAATCTTTCTTTGTGCACAAGGTTCAGCCAAAACATAGTCAAGATGAATCAACAAAGCTGAACCTCTTCCAGTAGAAATATTATTTTCTACCCCGTCCTCCTTCTAAGCATGGCCCACTAACATGTGATTTATTTGAATTGTATGAGATAGGCTATCCACATTTCTTATCTCTCATTTTCCTTACCTGGAATGCTTATGTTGATATTCTGCAAGAACAACTCTTAACACTGGGTCCTAATGATTATCACTATTGTGAAACATTTACATGGCATTGGGACATACTGTATGGATCATATTGGTGTAAAATGACTATTCTACATGTTTTGGCATAACCTGGCCTTTAAGATATTGAAAAGAGAGAGAGGGAGAGAGGGAGAGAAACCACCTTAATTAACCTTCCTGGATTAAAAGAACAAAGTTTTTCCCTTGGGTCAACCCATCCCTCCACCTCCCCTTGCAATGCCAAATGCCCATGATGGCAAACCTATGGCCTGCATGCCAGAGGTGGTGGCATGCAGAGCTCTCTCTGCGGGCACATACACTATTGCCAGCTGGTCTTCTGGTTTTTAGCGCGTCCATGTGTGCACTGGCCAGCTGATCTTCATACACACCGGAGCTCTGGAAACCCA
This sequence comes from Thamnophis elegans, assembly GCF_009769535.1. NCBI lineage: Eukaryota > Metazoa > Chordata > Lepidosauria > Squamata > Natricidae > Thamnophis > Thamnophis elegans. The sequence continues at coordinate 97,838,038 of NC_045542.1, forward strand.
AAGACCAGCTGGCCAGTGCGCGCATGGACGCACTAGAAACCAGAAGACCAGCTGGCCAGTGTGCACAGGCTAGCTGATCTTTGGGTTTCCGGCACTCCAGCACATGTATGTGTGTTCCAGTTTGGACACTTGATGCCGAAAAGGTTCGCCAAAACTGCCATATGCTATTCAGAAAAAAATAGACCTGCCCTTGTTATCTATTTCATTTGTTTCTTAAAGAGGCTTTATGTGCCTCTCCTTTCTACATTAATTCAATTAACCAGAGCCTTTATAAGATACACTCTCCTCAAACCAAAATCCTTTTACCCATAAAAGTTCTCCTAATCCCTCCTTCACTTCAAATGTCTAAAGGAGTTGCTGTGTCAATCCGTTTCAGCAAAATTAGCCACAAGGATTCCTGTGGCATCCTAAAACCTAACCAATTTATTATGGGATCAGCTTTCATGGACCACTGTTCTTTTCATTAAATGCAAATTATATGTCTGTAAGCATGGGTGGAAAAATGGAGGGTTTTTTTTCCTGAAAATGAGATCAGAGGAAATAAAAGGCTGAAAGTACGGAAAGTATTTTATTACAAGCAGCCTTTCACAAAACAGTTGCGGCTGGCAATCCAATAGCCTAGCCTGGGTTTGGCACTATCTCAAAGGATCGTCTTAAGAGGCTCTCCTTCCATATTACAACTAGATAATAGACTCCCTCAATGGTCTTTCCCAACTTGTGACGCTGTTCGTTGTAGAATACAGAATCCCTCAGCCTCCGCTAATGGAGCCGTTGGCAAAGCGGAACGAGGGCGAAGATGGAAGCTGTCATCTCGCTTACCTGAAGGTTGCCAGGTTGGTGGGGAAGGTTGCCATGGAGGGTCCCAGAGTGCTATTCAATCTCTTTTGCAGCTCCAGCTGAATCTGATTTTATTCTGCAGCGATGTTTTCATTGCTCTGCTGGGTGATTAATGGTTTTTATCTGCTTTTTTTACATGATCGTTAGCTACTTTGCAAGTAGTGACACTGATGAGTGGGGCAAACATTTCCTAAATTAAATAAACAAATAAATCTTAATCTGGAAAAGAAAAGGGAAAAAAGAAAAAAAAGAAACACCTGGGGGAAGCTCCTAAAGGTATCAGTTGCCTGAAGAATTGAGGCCTGAAAGAAAATAAATAGGAGAGATCAGCAACATTCGAAGAAAGGAAGGAGAGAGGGAGGGAGGGAAAGGAAGGGAAGGAAGGAATAAAGGAAAGGAAGGAAGGAAAGGGAAGGGAAGGGAAGGAAGGAAAGGAAGCAAAGGAAGGAAAGGAAGGAAAGGACGGAGGGAGGAAAGGAAGGAAAGGAAAGGAAGGAAGGAAGGAAGGGAAGGAAGGAAGGAGGGAGGGAGGGAAGGAAAGGAAGGGAAGGGAAGGGAAGGGAAGGAAGGAATAAAGGAAAGGAAGGAAGGAAGGAAAGGGAAGGGAAGGAAGGAAGGAAAGGAAGGAAAGGAAGGAAAGGAAGGAAAGGACAGAGGGAGGAAGGAAGGAAAGGAAGGAAGGAAGGAAAGGGAAGGGAAGGAAGCAAAGGAAGCAAAGGAAGGAAAGGAAGGAAAGGATGGAGGGAGGAAAGGAAGGAAAGGAAGGAAGGAAGGAAGGGAAGGAAAGGAAGGAGGGAGGGAGGGAAGGAAAGGAAGGGAAGGAAGGAATAAAGGAAAGGAAGGAAGGAAGGAAAGGGAAGGGAAGGAAGGAAGGAAAGGAAGCAAAGGAAGGAAAGGAAGGAAAGGACGGAGGGAGGAAAGGAAGGAAAGGAAAGGAAGGAAGGAAGGAAGGGAAGGAAAGGAAGGAGGGAGGGAGGGAAGGAAAGGAAGGGAAGGGAAGGAAGGAATAAAGGAAGGAAGGAAGGAAGGAAAGGGAAGGGAAGGAAGGAAGGAAAGGAAGGAAAGGAAGGAAAGGAAGGAAAGGACAGAGGGAGGAAAGGAAGGAAAGGAAGGAAAGGAAAGGGAAGGGAAGGAAGCAAAGGAAGGAAAGGAAGGAAAGGACGGAGGGAGGAAAGGAAGGAAAGGAAGGAAGGAAGGAAGGGAAGGAAAGGAAGGAGGGAGGGAGGGAAGGAAAGGAAGGGAAGGAAGGAATAAAGGAAAGGAAGGAAGGAAGGAAAGGGAAGGGAAGGAAGGAAGGAAAGGAAGCAAAGGAAGGAAAGGAAGGAAAGGACAGAGGGAGGAAAGGAAGGAAAGGAAGGAAAGGACAGAGGGAGGAAAGGAAGGAAAGGAAAGAAAGGAAGGAAGGAAGGAAGGAAGGAAAGGAAGGATGGAGGGAGGGAAGGAAGGAAAGGAAAGGAAGAAAGGAAGGACGGACGGACTGCAAACCTAACTGGCTTGATCTGCACATTTGTACACAATTAATATAAAATTCCACTTATGCCTCCAGAGATGTCTCCTCCAAAGGAATCTCAAAGCTCTTAAGAATTTCAGAAAAATGTTCTGCACTCCTCTTTCACTTGACCACTGGACAGTGCAGCTGAGAGAGATTCCGAAGGGCTTCATCTGGTGTCCCTACCTGGCAAACCTTGGTAGTTCCAACTAATGATGGTCTTTTGATGAACGGAGGCAGAGGGGTGCTAACCATCCTGATGGGTTCATTCATGTCAAAAAACACCACTCTGCACAACAGTTGTTTTATATTGGTTATTGACTAGCAAAGGGGGAAAAGGTGGGTTGCATGGGAGAGTGTCACCAGTACAGGATGGATAGCTTCAGTTGGCTGGCTGGCTAGCAAGCAAGTGGTGTACCTCCCTCTTCCCCAGCTGGAGAAGAGCAGGTGGCACAGCAGGAATTGCAGCACTGAAAACAGTGCAGCAAAGACCATTCATCAGCCAAGCCCTTTATAGCCCATATAATTCACCATGTGTTACCTGGCCTGGCACAGCAGCTGCCACAGGAAAATGACTGTGAGAATAGCAGCTTGGCTGAGCATAGCCACCGAAGCCCATATCCTTCTCCCCAATCTCAGAACCATATATTAAAACGTCTTCCTCTTCTCTCTCTCCTTCTGACACATGCAGAAAATCTGTGCAACTCTGATTGGATGGTTCATGCTCTGTTAAAGGGAATCCAGACTGGAGTACCACTGCATATGGAAGTAGAGACCAAGAGTTCCCTAACGTTTTCAGGATCCATCAAGGAAAGAGGAGAGAGAGAAATCAGCTCAAGCCCTATGGTGATGCCAACCATGTGGTGGGAGGGAACGAGGACGCTAATTCATTTAAAGGAGTAAGCACATCACACACTGCCTGGCAAGACAGGATTAGGCCTGTGGTTATAGAAGAGTGCCGTCTTAAATAGCAACCCTGGCCAATGGATATCTTGCTCCGTGTTCCTTAACGCTGGGCTACATGCTCTTTTTTTAACCAAGTTTTTTATTTTATGTTATTCATACATATCAATTTATACATATCATGTTCTGAAGTTGTAAAAACAATCTGTGTGGCCTTTCCCACATCCTGCTCCTCACCATGAACTGTTCAAAAGGAGATTTATTTACATCTATTTATTGAGGACACTTTCTTCTTCAAAAGAGAACGAATAATATCTTTTTCAAGTCAGTGTTAAACAAGAATTAGAAAGATTTCTTATTTCCATCGCAGTGAAAAGTAGCTGCTTTGAAATATTCTAAATATTTTATAGGCAATGCAGAACTCCCTAGAATTAACTCTTAGCCTTAAAAACAAGCAGATAAACAGGATTAATTCTGTGCAGATGTTATTCTGGCTTTCAATGAATAAGTACTTCTAATTCCACAGGATTCTATTCGCCGCTAGTTAAATAGAATCTTAGCAAACGACAACATCTGGCTGACCTCTGTAGCTAAGCAAAGTTAGGTATGTTTGGGACTTGAATAAGTCACTACTACTACGTTAGACCAGGAAATTAAAAAAGAATATTGTGGAAGAAAGCAATGGTAAATCACTTCCATTCTGTTGCTAGGATAACAGTAAGTATCCATCCATATGATCGCCAAGAATTGTTTTCAACTCAAGCATCTTAATGTGTTTTTCTAAAAAAAAAAAACCTTTTCCTCCTTTCCACTCTGTCAGCTCCTTCCAGCACTACTCTGTGCCTGGCCATTGCAGAAGATGCTGCTGCAGCTGTCAATAAAAAGTGCACCTTTCTTCAAATGGCACTATTGTCTGAGACATTAATTAACTCCAGAGTCAATTCTGCCTCCAGAGATGCAGAGGGAGAACTGGGATGTAGGCCACTAGTGCTTGGTGGCTTCAGTTTCATTCCCCCCCCTTCTTAAAATACTATCGGAGTGTCATCCTCAGTGTTTTACATTTTAGTGCAGAACTGTAGCCATTGGAAATCTCTGAGCTGATTTGAGGAGCAGGATAAGGTATCCACACACTGGGCTCCAGGAGTACTGCCAGGTCTTGAGATGATGGAGCAGCAGAACTGGGACAGCAATTGTCTCGGGGTGGAGAGGAATATAAGAAGGTATTGGCAGTGCAGTCCTGCAGAGGGAGAATGGGTGGAAGCAATAGAAAAGGAGCAACAGTTTCAAGCTAGAGATCAAAGAGTGTAGTTTGAGAAAGACCCAGGCTACAAAATTCCACATAATCACTAGATGGTGCTGTTCGCTATCTCTTTACTACCATCTTGTGGTCATCTAGATTTTTGCACCCCCAAATATGGAAATTGTGACCTGAACCAGAGTGAAGTAGAGAAATACGACCCACGGAGATCTGCTGTTACGTTTTATAATTGTGCGCTAAGTCTTAGATGCAGCATTCAGCGCCAAAGGAGCCCAAGGTTGTTTTAAAACAAGCATCTTTCGAGTACTCAGTGCTGAAATACTAGTTGGTGGCATTAGGCGATGGAAAATTTGTGAAGCGGGCAAGAAGACACCCAGACATCTGGGGGTTGTAGCCTGAGTTGATCATATGTGGTATTCAGCAGGTTCTGCCCAGTTCTGGAGAAATGGTAGTGGAAATTTTGAGTAGTTCGGAGAACCGGCAAATACCACCTCTGACTGGCCCCATCTCCATCTATTCTCTGCCTCCCAAGTCCCAGCTGATCGGGAGGAAATGGGGATTTTGCAGTAACCTTCCCCTGGAGTGGAAATGGAATGGAGATTTTACAGTATCCTTCCCCTGCTACACACATCCGCCTCCTGCCACATACCTCCCAACGACCTACAAGATCTCACAGACTGGGTCTCCTCCAGGTGCCGTTGACTGGGCAATGCCGGTTGGCGACCACTTGGGGGAGGGCCTTCTCTGTAGCTGCTCCGGCCCTGTGGAACGATCTGCCCGCAGAGATCCGGACCCTTCCCACTCTCTCGGCCTTCTGAAAAGCCACTAAAACCTGGCTGTTCCGGCAGGCCTGGGGCTGTTGACCCCAAAATATGGTCCACCCCATCTAGAACTGAGTGTATGGTGTGTTGCTTTTAAATCTATCTTTTCTTTCCTCTATATCTTAGTTTTTGATTTTGTTTTTGTATTTGTAAGCCGCCCGGAGTCCTACGGGATTGGGCGGCATATAAATTTTATTAAATTCAAATTCAGTTCAATTCATATCAAGCCATGCCACACCCACAGAACCAGTAATAAAAAAATGTGAATGCCACCACTGATCAGAACCTTTTGTTCCACCCTGGAAGCAAAATGGGTCATAAAATATGCACATATACGTTTGTGCCACTTGCTAGGTCCAAGAAGCACAATTTTCTGGACAGGCGCACCCACAAAAGTTGTATGTGTTTTACCTGCAGAAAGTGAAAAGGCCCAAATGGAACAATTTGCTGAAAATAGGGTGCCATTGCCCAAGGACAGTCATGGTGATAAAGCTCCCCAGTTTTAGAATGAAAGTGATGGGAAGGAATGGCTGGAAAAGCCATGATTTGGTTTGGGGGACCCTGCCAAAGACCCATTGTGATCTTAATTAGGATGTTGGGAACAAATAGGATTGATGTGCAGAAGCAGAGCTGGATCTGTACAATTGGAGACGGCAAGGCTAGAACAGTAACATGTGCTGCATTGAGGTGCATTGGCAAAATTGCTCGGGGACGGACAGGGATATGACAAGGTAAAGAAGCAGGTCACCATGCAGATGGCGCTTTGGGTGGGCAGCTGCCAAGGCCCTGCAATATTGAAGTTTCACCCCTGGCCCCGATGGCCACTTTGGCTCAGAGCTGAGAATTTGCTAAAGGCACCTTTTGCTCCTCTCTGTCCTGCACACAGTTCTGTTATTACCAGTTGCCCTCACAAGATGCCTGGTGGTGAAAGCCACCGTGTGTTTGTCAGCAAAGGAGGGCTCAGAAAAGGGTCATTCCCTGCGGAGGGAAGAGCTTGAGAACTGGATAGTAGGGAGAGGAGAAATTGGAGGTGCCTACTGCGCATGTGGGTAGAGGGCTGCAGCTGGCCTCTACTGTATGCTGGCCACCAGGGCCATATTGCCTTGGTGGGTACCAGGCCAGTGACCCTGGAGGCATGCTAGCCTGTGGTGACAGAAGGATACATAGGGGCACATGAAGTTTCATCCAGGGAGAAGGGAGACGAAGAAACATTCATCCCAAATAACAGTAGTAACAGCAGCAGCACTAGCACTTATGTACTGCTTCATAGTGCTTTACAGCACTCTCTGAGTGGTTTACAGATTCAGCATATTGTCCCCAACAATCTGGGTCCTTCTAACCTCGGAAGGATGGAAGGCTGAGTCAACCTCGAGCCAGTCAGGAACTAACTCCAGGCTGTGGGCAGAGTTTGCCTGCAATATTGCATTCTAACCACTGCACCACCAGGGCTCAAATGAGCTCAGGTTCTCCACTTTTCATGTTATCTTCACAAGAAGCTTCAATATGATGGTAGTTATTTCCCCATAGATTTACCAGCAATAATGTGGCCGCCCAAGATGCCACTTCCTATCCAGTGCCATGCAGAAAGAACCAGCGATTCATTGAACTGAAATGACCATAAAGATCATCTAGTCCAACTATCTACTCAAGGAGGCTTCATGGAGTGTGTCTGACAGATAACTGATTACGCTTTGTCATCACGGTGCTTTACTATATTTTCTGTAATGATATAGTTCTGCCTTTGTTCCTGGCTTTTTACAACTTTTAAATACACTGGTGGATTTAAGAGTAGTCTTCAATCCAATTCAGCCCTGGCATTGAAAACTATGAGGATTCCTGTTTCATCTGAAAAGAGGCAATCCTTTTCTCATAAGGGATTGAGCCACAAATTGCTCTTGTGGCTCTCATTTGGAGCCCCTACACTCTGAGTGGTAACCAAGCATCTTTACTCTTTCCTTTTTCTACCGTACATCCTGTCTGGCCCCGGGCTGTCCATCTCCTCCTCACTTATTTATTTAAGCTAAGAAACTCTTGTGATAGAATTCTCTTTGATTCAATGTGGTCATAGACAAATTGCCCCCAGTTTCATATTTCCATCCTCTAAGCAATGTTTTTCAACTTCAGCACCGTTAGGACGTATGAACTTCAACTCCCAGAATTCCCCAGCTGGCATGCTGAGTTTGAGAGACACTGATCTACAGCAGGGGGAACACACAGTGTTAACTTACAAGTTTCTAAGAATGCTGAGACATAAGACGAGAATTCAGAATATTTTACAAGCTTTCCCGTCTCTCATACCTCAGAAGTACTGGAGTATAAATCCCAACACCCCTGGAAGATGAGGCTACAACCTTGTAAGCCAAGCTTTCCCAAAGAGATGCCTTCCAGAAATCTTGGGCTACAAACCAATCGGCACAAATTATGGATAATCAATATTCTTATCTTGCAAAGTCAACAAGAAAATTTTTCCCAAGTCATGCCCAGCTCTCTAAACAGCTCTCTTTTTTTTTTCTTCCGTGTTCTTCAGGAAAAAGTTTGGCATCCTTATCCTAAGCATGTGTTCTGCTTTCTGGTCCTTATGCTGATTTTAAAAGGACTGACTCATTTCTTGTACCATTTTGTTCTGGGTTTTGTAAGGCTTTCAAAAATATTCCTGGTGTTGATATTCTTACAAGGCTATTTGGATGTGCTATGATTGATGGCGTATTTCATTCTGCATTTACTTATAGATTTTGTAAACCGCCTAGAGGATTTGATTAAGGCGAGCATTATAAAAATGTCATGAATGAATCATCACAAAGTAACAGAATGAAACAACAAGCCAGTAGAATTAAAGCTGGTTAGCTGTGCGAGGCACATCAAATAAGCCCCAGGAGTTCACAATGAAAAGAGGTTGGGGAAGGAAAGAGAGGTGAATGCTGTCTACATCTATCCCCTTTTGTGTCTGGGAGCAATTTGTCATAGAAACTGGATTTTCCCTGCCACTGCCATATACACACTAATACTTCTAGCTCTAACACCATCCTTCTTGATGGGCAATTTCTTAGCCATTAGAAGAATAATGCAACCTGCACTCTGCCATGGCATGTGTACTTTTCTCTTGTTCATTTGTGGAAAACTCAAGGCTTTTCTGTCCTCAGATTTCTGGCTGATTCAAGTCAGCTCTGCTAATCACTGTATATTCAAGTTTAAGTGAAGTAGTATGCCATGTTCCTATGGCAACCTTCCCAAGCCACATGCGAGCAGAAGGATTGGGTTTGCACCGAGAGAGAACGAAAAGATGTGCGTTGCTTCCAACCAGGGGAAGTCTAGGTGTAAAGTGGGGAAGGGAGTTACTATTTGCGTTGAGAACACATTTGCTATTCACACTGTTGAGTGATGTGGGTCCAGTTACGGACAGAGGGGAAGATTGAGCCAGCTGGCAAGAGAAGGTGGCATGAAACACAGCGTCGGAATACTGGACAAGGTTGGGGGAACCAGAAGAGGCAAGATGAACAGCAAGATTTCCGTCAGGGATGAGAAAGAAGGGCAAGAAACGAGGGTGCTAATCCTGATGGAGGCTGTAACTAAAGGAGGTTAGTCTACATGCCATGCAGAATAAGCAAGTGTGGCAGAGCAAGCAGAAGCACAGGGAGAAGTGGAGAGTGCCATCTTTGTCAGCGAAAGGCTCCTGGAAGGAAAAGCTAGCACCGAAGCAAAGAGAATATCACTCCAGCTTGCTCCCTCCTATGCAAAATTTCTGCTGGCAATAGATTCAGATGGAAACTGAACAAGGAGAGATTCAACCTGGAAATAAGGAGAGATTTTCTGACAGTGAGAACAATCAATCAATGGAACAGCTTGCCCTCGGAAGTTGTGGGAGCTTCATCCCTGGAAGCTTTCAAGAAGAAACTGGACTGCCAACTGTCAGAGATGGTGTAGGGCCTCCTGCTTGGGCGGGGGGGGGGGGGGTTGGACTAGATGACCTACAAGATCCCTTCCAACTCTGTTAATCTGTATCTGGTTCCCTTCCTTCCCATTTAAAAATGGCAGGCCACACCTGCAGCCTGAAGTGGTGCTACCACGTCTGCTTCTTCATTCTGCTCTATGTGTAGGATGGCATGAACCTAAGGCACACTGCTTTCCCAGCTTGGCAACTTTTAAGATGGATGGACATCAACTCCCAGAATTCCCCAGCTAGCATGCTAGCTGGGGAATTCTGGGAGTTGAAATCCACCCATCTTAAAAGTCGCCAAGGTTGAGGAACACTGGCAAAAGGAGAAGGGCTCTTGCCTCCCTGAAGGTGCTCCTTTCAAGGAGCTGCTCTCTGCTCTTGATAAATCTGTTTTGAGGTCTCTGTCAGGGTCCAGCACTGTCACAAGGAGAAGGCAGGATTCTAAGGGAGTTTTTGGGGAGGAATCTGAGCAAATAAAGAAAGGAACTTCTTTGAAGTCACAATCCTTGGAGGATGTTCTCATTGTGCAGAAAACTAATGGACAGAGGAAGTGTATCACTGATTATGAGGCCTGTGGAAATCAGCCTGAGGTATTCAACCAGTTCTCTCCAGTTCGGGCGAAGCAGTAGTGGTGGCTGCGGGAGGCTCTGCCCACCCACCCCGATGTAATGTGTGAGCATGTGCAGAAGGCAATGTACATGAGCAGATGCAGCGCACTGGGAACCGGTAGAGAAGGTAAGTGAATCCCACCACTGCTGACACTCAACATCCATTTGAGTTTGTTTGCTGAATCGACCTGATATGAAAAATCAATTTGCTTCATTCTGAACATCCGAATCATGTTAAATCAAATCATTCAGTTGGATCTATTTGATTTGAATTGATTCAGAGACAGCAACAACAAAAAACCCCACTTGTTCACCCACACAACTAGTGTCCACATCAAATTGAATGCACCCTCAGGCTACTTCCTGAGATGAGTCAGAGGGAGAGTCTCCTTCGTCTTTAAGCATCTAGAATTGCTCAGCTGGCATAAAATTGACTGGCTCCGAGGCCTCCTCTGCCCACTCTATCCGCAGCTGAAGGGAGTAGGGGGTGTGACAAGATGTCCAGGAAGACCTAAATAGAACTGTATTTGAAGCTTCATCCTTCTTCTTGGCCCAGATAGCTAGATTTTTTGCAACGCACTGCTAATTAAATTAAACAAAGGGATAGAATCAAGATCACGTGAAGTGTTAATACCACTTTATAATGCCTTGGTAAGGCCACACTTGGAATACTGCATTCAGTTTTGGTCACCACGATGTAGAAAAGATGTGGAAACTCTAGAAAGAGTGCAGAGAAGAGCAACAAAGATGATTAGGGGACTGGAGACAAAAACATATGAAGAACGATTGCAGGAACTGGATAGGTCTAGTTTTTCTCTCTTTTACAATATGTTTTTCTTCTTCTGTCCAGGTAGCTGCTGGAAAAGAGGGGGAAGGAAAGCACACCAGATTTCTAAACTGATGGCTTTCAAACACCTTTTAAATTAGTCTGAAGGCATATTGCCCATCTCAGAATAAGCTAGCATGGCCTCGTTTGTGGAAGGAATTACTGAAACAGAACAATTATGTAAGTAGCCTTATTTACTAAAGGGACACAGAGATAGAGCCAGCAGTGTGCAGCAGCTGCCAAAAAAGCCAAGACTGTTCTAGGCTACATAAACAGAGGGATAGAATCAAGATCACGTGAAGTGTTAATACCATTTTAAAATGCCTTGGTAAGGCCACACTTGGAATACTGCATTCAGTTTTGGTCGCCACGATGTAGAAAAGATGTGGAGACTCTAGAAAGAGTGCAGAGAAGAGCAGCAAAGATGATTAGGGGACTGGAGACTAAAACATATGAAGAACAGTTGCAGGAACTGGGTATGCCTAGTTTAATGAAAAGAAGGACTAGCGGGAGATATGATAGCAGTATTCCAATTCCTCTGGGGTTGCCACAAAGAAGAGGGAGTCAAAGTATTGTAGAACAAGAAGCAATGGGTGGAAACTAATCCGAATCTGGGTTATAAATACTCAAGGGACGTCTGTCGTAACTTCGAACAATCACTAAGAGACCAGTTGTAAGTCAAGGATTAGCTGTAATATAGAAAATGTTCAAATGGTTCAAGTAGTATAAATGTGGTTTGAATATCATTTAGGATCCACTTCCCTGTGTATTATTCTGCCTCTGGTATGTCAGGCTAATGTCTTGGACAAATTGAGAGGCAAGGACGGCTGATGTAAAAAAGATGTTGAGATTCTAGAAAGAGTGCAGAGAAGAGCAACAAATATGATTAGGTGACTGGAGGCTAAAACATATGAAGAACGGTTGCAGGAACTGGGTAGGCCTAGTTTAATGAAAAGAAGGACTAGGGGAGACATGATAGCAGTGTTCCAATATCCCAGGGGTTGCCACAAAGAAGAGGGAGTCAAGCTATTATCCAAAGCACCTGAAGGCAGGACAAGAAGCAATGGGTGGAAACTAATCAAGGAGAGAAGCCACTTAGAATTAAGGAGAAATTTCCTGACAGTTAGAGCAATTAATCAGTGGAACACCTTGCCTCCAGAAGTTGTGAATGCTCCAACACTGGAAATCTTTAAGAAGATGTTGGATAGCCATTTGTCTGAAACAGTATAGGGTTTTCTGCCTAGGCAGGGGGTTGGACTAGAAGACCCCCAAGGTCCCTTCCAACTCTGCTATTGTATTTGTATTTATAAACCACGTAGTAAACTATAGCCAAATCTTAGGAAATATTCAGTAAGATTTTCTTCTGCAGAAACACAATCCTGCAGCAGAGGTGATCAGTTGTAGGAACACACAGAGCATGTGAATTTCCCGTAAGACATTCAGAGAAGAAAGGGTATCATCATCTGCACAACTAATGGGGTCATCTGGAGGAGGCGAGATCCACTCCCCAAGTTTCAAAATTAGAAAAGGCTTTTGAACCCCAGAACCTCAGCTCTGTAATGAGGAGGAGGGGTTAGGCATTAGGGCCCCTCCAGCAGAATAATGCCAGTCGATTCCATAGCTCTGAGTTTTAAGGGCAAAGTTTCCAAGGCTAAATTTTGGCTAACGGCTAAAATTATGCAGAAGATGATGGAAGAATTTTGAGAGATACCTTTGCTCTTAAGCGGAGATTAATTTGAATTGGGAATGAGAGACGAGCAGGGGCTCATTTACTTGTTTACTTGCAAAATTTATAAACTGCTTCAACCCTGAAGGATTCTAAATAGGATAGAAATACAAAGCTGCCTACTCAATGCAAACAGTAGAACACAATTACACTTAAGGAATGACATTACATTGTACTGAAAATTACATATCTCATGCCAGCACCTCCACCTCAATCAAGTTCCAAAACAGCCTCGTTTTTACAAGGCCTTTAGCGTGGGGAGGGGGCATCTTTGCCTTGAGGAACAAGCTATCCCAAGGAGAGGAACTTGGACACATAATGCCCTATCTCAGGCCCTATGGTATCTTTCAGTGGATAGCATCTTTAAATATGTTTTCCATCCATTTGACTGGGTAGGTAGAGTCTATATGGGATGGGCCATCTTGCAGATGCCTAGACTTTGAGACATATAGGATTTATATCCAGAATCCTCTGATCATTAGGCCACAGGGGGCTCCCTCTTCTTTTGTCCTGTCCTCCCCTAGGCAGCATCTCTTTCTCTTCTCCCCCAAAGGCATCTACACATACACATTATAACATCTGTATAGCAGCCAGAACACCAACTACATCTTCTCAAAATCCAAATACGACACATCTTTCCCCTCCCCCAGAAGTGTATGCAGCACTATTCACAAGGGCAGGGGTCGGCAAGCTTAAACACTCAAAGAACCATTTGGACTCATTTCCCACAGAAAAGAAACACTGGGAGCCACAAAATCCTTCCCGTGCCTGACTATTTCCTGAGCGCCCACAAAACTAGCATATGTATTTTAATTACGGTAAAGGTTCTGTTATCTTCTGAATCTTGTCTTGTCTTGAATGTATCCATACTTGGCTACTGGGGGTCGAAAAGCTCAATAAATCACGTGCTGGCAGGTGTCGTACGTTGGCGGTTGTGACACATATTTTGGGCGACAGGGAGCCACAGCAGAGGGATGAAAGAGCCACATGCAGCTCCAAAGCTGTGGGTTGCTGACCCCTGCACAAGGAGATCAAGAAAGTCAAGATGGGCCATATCCATGCAATCAAAGCCCTTCCCTTTTTTATCATTCAAGTACCCCTGAGCATACGGACACTCCCTCCCTCTCCCTCCCTCCCCCCTTCCTCTCTCCCTCTCTTTCTCTCCATCTATCTATCTATCTATCTATCTATCTATCTATCTATCTATCTATCTATCTATCTATCTATCTATCTATCTATCCATCTATCTATCTATCTAATCTCCAAGATTCTTTCCTCCCCATCTCTTGCAAGATCTGTCTTGTCTTCTGCCTGAAGTTACTGATTCTGCTGTTTCAGATTCAGTATTAAGTACAGCAAATCACCATCTCCTTTAAGAAATAGATGTCTTGGGGGAAAAGATTCCTAGCTTGTAACTATGAATCTATCAGCTGCCTTTGCTGGCCTGCTCAGTCTTTCATAAGGCCCTGTTAAGGACATGATGTGGCAGCAGGATAAAAGATGAAATAGGAGGGTGATAAATGGGATTTGCAAAAATCCCAGCAAGTATGATGGGGGATAGTTGCTTTTATGAATCACTGGAGAGCAATGACTGCATTTTTTCCCATTGGAAACATCACAGGAAGAGGATAGTTTTGGGCCTCATTGTGAGCTCTTATTCCATGGTCTGTGCTGATGATTCCACCCACTGTCCATATTCCCCGTGGCAGTGAGTTCAAAAAATTAATACCTTCCTTGGATGACCTTGAATTTTAGCACTGAGTAAAATTGGTTTTTTTCCCCTCTTCAAGTGATTCCTGAACCCAATCTTTGAACCTATTTTGTTTTATTCATTCCTCATATCCAAATAGGATACAACAGAGTGTTCAGCTGTTTTTGATGCTTCTTTTTCTCCCCTCAGGATCAGTCATAATTTTTTCTCCTTACATTTTGATGTGAAAACCTATATAATCACTGAAACCTTTCTCTGGCTTTTTCAAACACAGGAGGCCTTGCCCGACCATACCTCTGTGTTTCAATTTCCACTTGGTCATGCTGACTGCACAGTTCCTTCTCTTTGGCTATGCTCTGGGCATGCATATCTTTGCGTCTGGCTTATGTCTATACATTGCATTCTGAGTCTTTAATAATTTATTCAGTATTTGTTAGATGTCTATCATAAGGATGTTTGAAAGCATGGCATAATCCCAGAAGTTTCTCAACTGTTTCATGAGTTTGTGGGAGGTAGGAAAGGAATAATTTCCCCTGTCATATTCTCTTCTTTTGAAGACATCCAATCCAATACATTTCACCTCCAGAACCAGGCTGGTTTAACTGATTTTGTTATATCCACGGTAACATCTATAATCAAAATTGTGTCACATTATAAAAATGGTCCTTAAAACACCTACATGAGTTTCCATGGTTCTAAATTCCACTGGGTTTGAAAAATGTTCTTGAAAAGTCTGACTTACAGCACATATAATGGTGCAGCCAGATGTTCACCGATGGCGAGAAAGAATTCAATTTGGAAAATGTCAGTGATAGGAGTGAGAAAAATGAAAGCACATGGGATTTTTCAAGGGTGGAATTCCTCAGCAAACTAAGGAGGTAAAACATCTCCAATCCTTCTTAAGAATCCCAAATTCATTTATGCCAGCTCATAAAATAGTGTGCCGTCTTTCAAGTTCTTCAGAAATCTTGACCAGGTAGTAAACTAGATTCTGGATGTGTGTGTGTATGTGTGTGGGGGGGGGGGGCGCTAAGGCTGATCCAGATGCCATGAATTCTGCATTTAATATACAAAAGAGTTTGGTTGTGGTTTACCTTGGCTTTTCCCAAGGAATTCAAATCCTGTAACAAGAATTCTGATTTGAACACCTTCTGGTCATTGTGTCTGGATATATATATTTTTTCTTGCCTTCCCTGCTGGTAATGCCAAACATCATAGGTATGGGCTCTTCAACCTGTACCACCAACCCGATATCCCTCTTTTACTAAATATGTAAAGAGAAAAGAAAACAAAGTCCGTTGGAGACTTGCACCCCTGAGTGATGAGTGTACATTAAACAATTGCCTGGGAACCTGAAGTCTGAAACTGATATCCTAAGCGTACTTCCTAGGGACTCCATGAACTCAGTGGGGCTTAGCCCAAAGTAAACAGGCTTCCAGTTGTACAATATGTCTCCTCCGCCTGTGGATTATTCTCAACTCCTTGCGGAACTGCGGCAGCTGCTGCTGCGGAGAGCCATAATTAAAGGCTGCCATTAATCCCAGCTCCAGGCAGGAGACAGTGGCTGTTCTTTTCGGCACAGGAAGGTGGGTAGCTTAGGCACGGGGGCGGGGTATGTGCGTGCATAACAACCTGGCTTTTGCTTACAGAGCAACAAGTGCTTGCTTTTCCTAGGTTGCAATGCTCTTGCTGCAGTCGGAGACGTGGAAATGCGCTGCCTATTGTGGCAAGGCTCCACCGTTGCCTGTATGCAGCAGACAGAGAAAGCACTAGGGAGCCCCTGAGCCACCCATGCCGAGAATGTCTGAATCAAAGGGTATTTTGTGTCCCTCCTGGGCAAGAGTGTGACTTGCTTTCCCAACTTCCTGTGGCATCAGCCTGCTCTGGTTTTGTGTTTGTTAACCCCTGGCATATCCAATGACAATTGGACTGGCGTTTCAGCCAATTTTAGAGACCTCCAAGAGCTACTATTTTGTGAGGCAGAAAAGTGTTGAAATTAAGGAAGGAATTGAATAAGTATCTCAACTACTGCTATCAAAATTACTGAAGAGGTTTTATTTTGGGGGTTAAGAAGGTCTGGGGACTATTATTTAATTTATAAATTTCTTCCCCAAACAGCACGGAGAGAATTGGAGATTAAAATAACTTAATGTGGGCCAAAGCAAAGCTGACAGATTAGTGCATCTGGGCTTGGAGTATTTAACTCTTAAATATCTGGTCTCTTGAATACCCGCATATTCCCTCTCTATATATTTTGAACAGTCTCCTTATTAAGTTATTGCTTAATAATGTTTCATCTTTATAAAATTGGTCCAGGAAAGGATAATTCTTTTATATAGATCCTCAGATCATACAATCATCGTATGCGATTGTATATATATTTTATACAGCAAGGAAAGAAATGTTACATTAGGGCTGTTTTTCTGATAGTTTTCTAAGGCAGCATCAGAGTGGGTAAGATCAGCACCTCCATGCTGGGAATACTTGGTTGAATCTGCCTCATCTCAAATAGTTGAGGCCTTTTAAAAAGGAATTGACCAAAAGTCATGCATTCCTTCATAAAGGAGCGGGGTTTTTTCCCCTTGAAACCTGAGATATTTAAAGTGAAGAAGAAGGGCAAGGAAATTGCACTGAGCAATTTATCCACCCTTATGCAGGGAAGGGGGCAGGGGAATTGAGATGAAAAAAATATAGAAAATAAAATCCCCAAGCCTTCAATTTGTTCCAGACAAACAAACAAAGTAGTATACAGAGTGAAAAGATTGTTTCATTTTTCTAAAATATTCATTGATTTGATTTATTAATCCAAATATATAATTAATTATTTTCACTGTGACCTAGATAGATATAAGGCACATTAAACAAAGCCAGTAAAAATATATACAAGTTCAGCACCAAATGCAGCATAGACAGACATATGCAGCAGAAAGCAATTTCAAAAACATTTAAGTTTCACATAACTGAAACTACCTAAAAATACAAATTGGGTAACAAGGGGCCTATATGAATAAAGAATAAATACAAAATAAAAAGCCAAGGCAAAACAAGAAATTCTGAATTCAGATCCAGGAAACAGGCAGAATTAAATAGGGAAAGGCAGTCTTTCAGCCACAATGCTCCCATAGGTTTAGTAGTCTAGTATTGCACTGGTTCCTATTGATCAAAAAGGTGACTTTTGGTGGAGGTCCCTTTGAGTCAGCATTGATTCCCTGCAATTGCCTGGACAAGTTCTTGCTGTTTTCTTGGCAAGATTTTTTGGAAATAGTTTGTCCTTGTTTCTTTCTTACGGCTGAGAGGGGGGGAGGGAGGGGGAGAGGGGGGAGGGAGGCAGGAGGGAGAAGGAGGGAGGGAAAGATGGGGAGAGAGGGAGGGAGGAGCGAGAAGGAGGGAGGGAGAGAGATGGGGAGAGAGGGATGGAGAGAGAAGAGAGAAGGAGGGAGGGAGAGAGAGGGGGGGAGAGGGGAGAGAAGGAGGGCGGGAAAGAAAGGGGAGAGGGAGGGAGGGAGGGAGAGAGAGAGAGAGAGAGAGAGAGAGAGAAATGGCCTAAGTCACCCAGCTAGTTTTGTGCCTGGGGCAAATTGCCTATCAGCTCTTTGATGTCAGTCGGTATAATCCATCATCTCATTTTGCTACATCCTGGAGCAGACTTTGAGTCAACCTGAAAAAAAGAACCACAGCAATATCAGTGTTTCTCTTTTTGAGAAGGAGAATCTTTGCACGTAAGAGCCAGCTTTTGGTATCTCCCAAGAGCATGGCTTCTCCCTGAGTTTGCCCATGCCAACTGCTTCTCCTGCCCCATACAGGCAGGCTGCACCTCGTGGTGCTGTCCACCACGAGGAGAAGTTGCCACGTTGCAGAGCATTGTTCAAAGGCTCCCATTAAGAAGACTGCGGTCATGTGCAAAATTGCAGTATTTGTTTGTGGCAAAGGAAACAACCTGTTTCTTACAAACAGGAAACCACTCCAAGCAAGGAGAAAAATGTTTTGTGATTGCCTTTGTCACAAAAAGCTGGCTGATCGGAGCAGCGAACGCAATTTTCTGGCACCCAGGATACAAAGAGTTTGTAACAAAGAGAGGTGATCCAGCTGTCTGAGGCCAATCTTAATCCCTTGGTACAGTCATCACCACCAATTATTTTTATTCAAAGCTTGATAACAAGGCTGCAAAACCAAACAAGGAGAATTAAGCAAGAATGGAAGCTTTTTCCCCACACCCAAGCCATAGAAATTTAGTAATGGCAACACGAGGACAGCAGATACAGTCTTCATATAAATAAAGCATGTGCTTTGTCACTGCACTACATCTTTTATATGCGTTACCAACATTTAGCAAATATGCAGAATGCAAGGTGCCAATTATATTGTCAGAATCTGAAGTTGCTATCCAAAACAGGTCTATCTGGAGATAGTATACATCGTCAAATCAAGTCTTAGTTACTTTGGAAAAACAGGTAGATGAAAATGGAAAATGGAAGATCAATTCTAAATCAAGGAAAAAACTATGTCTTAGTTTGTTTTTCATAGCATGCCCCAACTCTGTCAAACTGTAAGCACTTGCCATTTCAGTCAATAGAAAAGAAAGTGTACTATTTACTCATTTTGTATCAAAAATCTACATGTTCCTTGGAGATAACTTTATGGTCAATCAGCTCTTAGATTTCTAACAATGGCAGACGCCTCCATAATGCTAATCAAACATGCATCTTTGTAAATTACTCTCCTCTACTTTTAGAATATTCACAGAAAGGAGCCTTATAGATTTTCTCTCTTGCATTATTCCTTTCAGTCCCATTGTTTCTTTATTTCCAGGAGGGACATTCAGCATCGATTTTCCTTTAAGTAAATTTTAGGCTGATCAGTTAATTCTGTGTATTGGCCCCACAAAATAAGACAGAAAAGTTGCCTAAAATTATCCATCTTAAAAGGATATAAATTATGCTATGTGCAAAGATGATAACATAACATTGCTATTAACAACTCTGAAATACTATACTCTTGGGCAGAAGGGAGTATAGTCATTTTCTTGATAGACATTTCTTAACCAAATGGGAGAAAAAACAACTAGTGGAGGGGAACATGTTTTGAACAAAAAACAATGTGATTTTGTGACTGATTTTCACAAGATCTTATATTTCATTATAGCTGCATGTAGTTTAATCCAAGAAAAATAAACTGGAAAGTCAAAATTATTCTGTAGGAATACAGTATAAAAACTATAGATAGGTTAGGAGTAGCTACCCAACCAAGAACAAAGAATAAAGTTAGAATAAAATATCGAGAAGAAGAGAACAAGAGTCATAGCTATAGGGTAGAATGAATACAACAGAATATAAAGAATTTAGGAAGAGGAATAAAGGAATAAAAGAAAAGGGAGGTTTGAATAAAAAATTCCTTGCCTATGTGGGCTAGATAAGAGAGAGATAAAACTTAAATCGAAAAATTAAACTGGATCAGTACAGACAAAGAGTAAGAAAACCCTGCCTTGGAAATATAAAGATAAGCAGAGGGTAGAAATGAAAGATTGATGTAAGGCATAGAATAATACAAGAACGTTTAGAGTCAGTATGTAGCAATAAGCTCTAAGATTGAAGATAGGTAAGTTAATCCAGATGTAAGTATATAGAAACAGGTTAAACGAAATAGGGGATGTTCACAGAATGAGATAGGCTACTATGTTCAGCCAAGAAACAAAATTCAGTTTGTTTTGCAACTTGATAATAAATGTCCTTTTCTGGAATTGTAGTATCCACGAACCTATGGCCCTCAGTTTTTACTCCCCCCACCCCTTTCACTTATATCTATGGAGTTTTTGGTCCCTCAATAAGAATAGCTTTTAACTGAAAGGAATGGACCATATAATGACTGTGTAATAGGGAAGTCCATCAACCAGAATTGTCCAGTTTATAAAAGCAAACAGCAGGCCAGCTGAGGTGGTTCTGATAGTAGCTCTCTGCATTGCACAACAGCACTTCTGAAAGAAGCCCGCTGATGCTTCTCCAAGGACAGTCTTGAGTGACACTTCTATGCTCTCTCCTGTTTGCAGAGGAAGCAAGTGGACTTCTTTTCCACGCAGAGAGTTCATAATTCCATAGAGGTTTCTCCTGACATTTGCTAATCTGTCTGAAGCACTCAAGATCTCACAGCTCATGACTCTGCCTTGCCTTGCCTTCTTCCTTGGAGTATTTAGAATCCTCTCATGCTCTTGGCATACCTACCCGCCCCCCCCCATCTAACTTTGTATGAGATAAGAGAGCAGATACAAATTCAATCATTTCCCTTCAAGCAATTCTTTGTCCCCAAGTGTTCTCCAACAGTGACTACACTGATGCAGGTCTGCCATGCTGAGGAATAGCCTTTGTACATGTAGAAGAGGGGCCGAAATTCATATCACTTCCTTGTTTCCAGGACTTGGCCCAACATGGCCAGGTTTCCCTAAAACTAGCTTTAGTTCTGGTCTCCTTAAGAAATCAAGTTAATTTTCAATGTCTTTAAAAGAAGCTACAGGTAGGCCTCAATGAATGACCGTAACTGAGCCCAAAATTTAGGTTGCTAAATGAGAATTTGTTAAGTGAGTTTTTTCCCCATTTTATATTTTTTCTTGCCACATTTGTTAAGTGAGTCACTGCCATTTTTAAATTAGTAACCTGGTTGTTAAGTGAATCTGGGTTCCCCATTGACTTTGCTTGTCAGAAGGTGATCACACAACCCCGGGACACTGCAACCGTCATAAATATGAACCAGTTGCCAATCATCTGAATTTGGGATCCCATGACCCTGAGGATGCTGCAACAGTCGTAAGTGTGAAAAATGGTCATAAGTCACTTTTTTCAGCACCGTTGTAACTTCCAATGGTCACTAAGTGACCTGTTGTAAGTGAAGGACTATCTGTATATTTAAATCCTTCCCATTAAATTCTGCTGGGGCAATACAAATAGCTGATAGTCCATCAGCAACATCAGAAACAGCCTGATACTGATTCTTATCATTTGTCCACACAGCTCATGGCTGAAATTTTTCTCATTCTATCTAGAGTCATCAGGATGCTGGGACTTGGGACCCCCGGTGGAATGTAGCAAATGGCATCCTCATTAAGGTTTCTACTAAAAGCCTTTCTAGTTTTATTTTCTCAGACATTTAAAAACCTTGCAATATTTTAAAATCAAATAACTTGGTGTTGTTTGAGTGTCTTCTTCTGTCCATTTTATTCCCAGTAGTTTGTGGATTTGTGTCTGTGTTACATTTCACTGTTTTGATGTTATGTTTTGTTTTATAATAATAATAATTTTGGTTGAATCATCTGACTGATTTACACCTACTCGTTGCCAAGTAGTTTAACAACATGCTAGAAGGAGGTGAGTGTTAACATCTGGTAAAACCTACCTGCTAATAAAAGATCCAGCAAAAAGGGCAGCACCAGGCAACTACAACTTTCAAATTGCTAACCGGTGTGTTAGTTGATGTCTTCCAACAACATCTAGTTGAAAACAAGCTCTTTCCATCTGAGCTGAAAGGAAACTGCCCAAACAGCAGAGGAATAAAAGATCAACCTTTAACTGACACAATGATTCTGGAAAATTGCAAGAGAAGGAAGGCCAACTTGTGTGTAGCATGGATTGATTACAAGACGGCATTTGACTCCCTGCCACATGATTGGGTAAACAGGTAACTAGAAATAAGAGGACTCAGTAGAAACATCAGAAGCTTTGCGCAAAGATTGATGACACAAGGGAAGACACAGCTGCTGGTCATTGGTGTTAGACTGGGAGAGGTTAGTATCAAGAGAGGAATCTGTCAAGGAAACTCATTGTCACTGCTACTACTTGTCAATGCACTGATTCCTCTGTCACCAATACTGAACAAGTCAGGCCATGGCTATCAAACATCAAAAACATCTGCCAGGCTATCCCACCTTCTTTACATGGACAATCTGGAGCTGTATGGGAAAACACCATCTGAATTAGAATTGCTGCTCAACCCTGCCATATATACATACAGCCATGCCATTACAATGGAGTTTGGCCTGGACAAATGTGCCACTCTTGCCATGAAACAGGGAAAAATAATGAAAACTTAAGAAATCAAGATGCCCTATGGGTATACGACCCAAGTCTGGATGATGACAATCACTGCAAATATCTCGGCATCATTCAAGCTGATAACCTCAAGCGCTCTAAAGTCAAGAAAAAGGCTAGAAGTGAATACATCAAGAGAGTGAAGAAGATCTTAAACTCCAAACTCAGTGAATTACTGTTGAATTACTGTTAAGGCAACCAACACCTGGGCAATTCCAGTCATTAGATACACAGCTAAAATAGACTAAAGTAGACTAAAATAAACTAGACTCAAGCAGAGCTAGCATCCCTGGATAGTAAGATCAGAAAAATCATGACAATGAATCCTATCACACCCTTCATCCTTGCAGCAAAAAGACTCTACTTACCAGGGAAAATAGGTGGGTGTGGAATGTTGCAAGGTTTGAAGAAGAAAAAGGGCATTGGAAGAATATCTGAAGGAGAGTAAAGAAGATGCATAAAGCTAGTATGCCAGGAAGGCTTACTGAGTCCTGGAGAGATCAGATTGTCTTACAAGAAAGACCAGATGAAAAGCAGAAAAGCAATTTGGGAAGGCAAAGCATTATGTGGCCAGTACATTAAAAAATAGCAGACAAAGCAGATAATACACACACACACACACACACACACACACACACACCCATGGCTTCTGAATCGAAGGCAAGCCCATCTCCCAAAAGGATAAATTCTGTGGGAGAACTTCCTTAAGAGATCCAAGAGCTCTGAGGATGGTGTATCAAAGAAAAGAAGGCATTCTTTGAAGTAGTGAAGCACCAGAATATATAAGATTATATAAATCAAGAATAGCATATTGAACTTGGCAATGCACTGATATTCAGTACAGGTATTTCAAACTCAATACAATGTCTTCTCCCTGATGGATACTCATTTTTAGAGGTTGTGCACCCCATTATCTATGATGCAGTTGTTAGTGAATATGACAAACTCCATAGAGTCTGGGGGCAAGATCATGTTGTTTTTATTTGTTTGTTTGTTTGTTTAACCAATTTACATAGTCATCCCATCTCTAAAACAAAAGTATCTCACAAAGCATGCTACTTGGGGTGGTATACAATAAAATTGTATTTTTATAGTGTTTATTCTTATTATAGACTTCTCATTATGTTGTTTTATTCTTTTTAACTATGAATCACCTTGTGGTAAGATGGGTGGCAGACAAATTTAATAAATAAATAAACTATAAAAAAACAAAGCTAAAACAAGAAGGAGGAGATGAAAGGGTGTTACCATTATCACCACCACCACCACCACCATCACCACCAGTCATCTCACTACACCAGTCTCTGGGATCCCCAGGCCTGCCAATCTAACCAAGTCTTCAGGGACTTTCAGAAGTGATGGAGCCAGCCTCACCTTGGAGGGGATAATATTCTGCAAAGTGGCACCACAGCAGAAAAGGCCCATTGCCTAGATAGGATGTGCCAAATGAAGCTCCCTAGATTACACAACCCGAAACAGGTCCTCTCTGCTGTATCTGGAGGGATGGGAAGATTTCACTGGGGAGAGGTGGTCCCTCAGATAATTTCATCTCATGCCAGGTAGGGCTTTAAAGGTCAACACCAGGACCTTCAATTGGATCCAGAAATAAATGGAGAACCAGTGCAGCTTGCAAAGCAGGGATATAACGTATGTTCTACCAGAAACACATACAATTGTTTGCACCACTGCATTTTGCACAGTTGAAGTTTCCAGATGTTCTTCAAGAGCAGCCCCATGTAGAACACATTACAGTAGTTCAACTGAAAGGTGACCAGGGCCTAAATGATGATGAGCCATGCTTCTCAATCTAGGAACAAGTGCTACTGGGGCGTAATACAAAATTGTGCAAAGGCCACAACTGCTATTTGCTCATCAAGCAAGAGTTGTGAGTCAAGGAGGATTCACAGATTGTGCACTGGATCTATTTGGGGCAGCACAAAGCAACAATGATGGCATAGTCTCAGAACTGGAAGACCCCAAAATCCAAAGCCAGGGTTTAGTTGAAGCCTAATGTTGCCCATCCAGTTCCTTGCAGCCTGTAGAAACTAGGATCACACATAGTAATTTTCCAGGAGCAGAGATGTATAATTGTGTATCATCAGCATATTGATGATACCTCACCTCATGGTGATGGATGAGCTCACCCAGCGATCTTAGGTAGATGGTGAATAGGAGAAGAAAGAGCACCAAACCTTGTGGCATACCACACAATATGGGCTTACCAACCTGATCCTAAAATAATGTTGGGCTACTTACGTTTACAGTTCCTGATCTCTCCTGCCTCTTCATGATGTTCTTATTTATCTTCATCACTTGTCCTCCTTTTTTCTCTGTGGTTCTTCTCCTCATCACATACTGCGGCTCGCTAAACTTTATTTCCCATATATCACTTTATCTCTGCTTCCTTTATCTCTTGGCCCTCAGAGCACATAATCCTCCCCACGTCGGAGGCTAATATTGCCCAACGTGATGCCTTCAAGATGTGTGGAGCTACAATTTTCAACAGAAGGGCTTTTCTTGACCCCGGAGTGACGGGAATCATAGTCCAACTCATTAAGGGTATGAGACTAGTCTAGAAAAGGCTGCTTAAGATATTCAGCCAGCACTCCCTTTGTCTCACTTTAAGGAATTATTTAAAATGCAGTGATTTCTCTTCCTGCATGCTTTTCATGATGTTCTATTTGTATGGGCTTAAATATTCTATGCTTATTGTTAAGTTAATTACTCAGGAATTTTAAACGCTTGCTTCCATTTTATCTCATCAAAAAGGACAAAATAGTTTCCCTCCTTCCCCTTGCCCCAACTTCAAATTTCCTCTGTTTTCCTTGCACACGTCTTCAGTTATGAACTTGCGGTCAAGGTTCTGCACATTTTATTCATGAACAGTGCCAGTGTATTTTAAGCTTTTCATAAATAATAAATGATGGTGATGATGCCATAGAAGCCCTCAATGAACTTTAATACAAATGATTTATTTTTTATTGATAAGATTATGGGAGATGGACACATCCCCTTCTCCCAGGAATAGAAATCCCCAATGCACAGA
This sequence comes from Thamnophis elegans, assembly GCF_009769535.1. Classification (NCBI taxonomy): domain Eukaryota; kingdom Metazoa; phylum Chordata; class Lepidosauria; order Squamata; family Natricidae; genus Thamnophis; species Thamnophis elegans. Next base: position 97,863,269 of record NC_045542.1, read on the forward strand.
TAGATCGTAGGGCTTAAACATGGACAGAAGAGCTACCATTTTAATTTAAAAATTTTAAAAACCAATCTTTATATTTGGGATACGAATTGTTTTAATTTGTTTTGGGACTGTTGGCTGCCTAGTCATTGGTTGAAATGGGCAGCCATTCAAATAGAATAAACAAACTAACTGTACCTAAAAGGTACAAACTTTTAAGTTGAGATGGAAATGAAGTTTTATGTGTCTCACAAACAACAAAGCCACTCTGCCAGAGTAGTTGTGCCTGAAACTCTTGCATGCTCCAACCCAGTGGTTGCAAGAAAAGAAGTGGCTGCAGCATAGCTGAGGATCTTGCATGGCAGGAGTTCTCTGAGCTTGGCTTGGGGATTATGAACATTTTACTATCCTATTAGGCAAAGCAACCATACTGAAGTTAACCTAAAATGTGATAGGCTTGTCTGAAGCTCAATGTTTCATGTGAGAACAGCCACCATGTAACAGAATAACAGAATAATTCTAAGGTATACTAGTCCAACCTTCTACCATTTTAGACAAATGGTTGTCCAATATTTTCTTTAAAATTCTCCAGTGTTGGGACACCCACAACTTTTGGGAGCAAGTCGTTCCACCAATTAATTGTTCTAACTGCCAGAAATTTTATCCTTATTTCTCGATTGGTTCTCTCCTTGATTATGTTGAAAGAAATGTCCTTCTGGGTTCAGCTCCAAGTGGGGGAAAAGACACTGGAAACATGGGGGCTGCTTGGAAAGATGGTTTAATGGTGGACAGGGCCACATGGCTTGAGTCCGGAACAGAAAAGGTGATCACATGCTTCAATGTTGGGTGAAGAAGAAGAGAGCCGAAGAGACCGAGCAATGAGGGGGCTTGCTGGGCTTTTTATAATCTGTTCAGCCCCACCTCCCTTTTTCCTGTTCCTGTGTAAGAAATGTATTCTGATTGGTAGTCAAGACTCCCATGGGGCCATGGAGGGGCAACTCTCTAGGCTGTGGTTTGAATCCAGGTTTAGTTGAGTTCTCAGATGCCATGTGGTGAGTGGGTAAAGGCTAATCACGCCTTAATCACATCCCCTAGAGCTGAAGGGGAGAACTCTTTATTATGTAAAAGGACTGGCTTGGGCATGGAGAATAGGTTTACCCAGGGGTTAAATTCAGCAGGTTCTGAAATTTTGAGTAGTTCGGAGAACCAGCAAATACCACCTCTGGCTGACCCCAGAGTGGGTGGGAATGGGGATTTTGCAATATCCTTCCCCCAGGAGTGGGGAGGGAATGGAGATTTTGTAGTATCCTTCCCCTGCCATGCCCAACAAGCCACGCCCACAGAACCAGTAGTAAAAAAAAAATTCACCACTGGGTTGACTCCTCTTTTTATTGACAACTTACTGTGCAACAATCTACTATATGTAGGGCAAATGGGTCCTTTTCCCTTCTCAATCTGCACCATACCTGGTGCAGGGTGTACTTTCTGGAATTGCTAAAAGCTTTCTGTGAAACTTCTTTTGCTTCTGGGCTAATGGAATTATTGCTAAAGAAAAAGCAAGAAAAGAAAGAAATCCATTTTATCATATGCCATGTCAAAGGTAGGGTTGCTCAGCCAGTTTCATCCCAGGGTGGCAAGCTGGGGTTGGTCTCTGTCCCAAACATGATCTGATTCTCATCTTAGTCAGAAAAGAAACCTCGGAAGGAAGGCAGAGAGAGAGAGAGAACCTGGGCTGTTCATGACATCCCAGTAAACAGTGTGGAGAGGAGGCAGAAACTGGGATCAACCCGAAACCAGCATGTTGAATGAGAGGAGAGGAATCCATAAAAGGCAGAAAAATGGGGCAAACAATCTGACTCTGGACAGCAAGCATGAAGCATGGTAGCCTTGTTTACAATCCTGAAATCTTTCTCTGTTGCTTTGTGCCTGCATTTTCCTTTCACCTCTTCCCCACCGTCTCCCGCAAGATCAGGTGTACTTGCTTCAGGGATGGTGCTTTTGTGTTGAACTGTAATGAGATTTCTGCTTGGCTGCGTAGAGAAAGGATCCAAAGCAGACGTCTTATGATGTCTCCCTACACCATGCTTCCAGTCAGTCTGATGTAACTCTTTTCCACCGGTTGACTCTTCTGAAAAGCAGGCCTCTGTCATAGCCAGCCAGAAGATGTGTAACAAAGGGACAGGGAATTAAAACAACAACAACAACAACACACTATGGCAACTAGGCAGAATGCTAAACCATTCTGAAGGTAAGCATTCTTCTTTTTAAAAAGGCTTTTATTAGATAAGCATTAAAAAACGTTGGGCATAGTGCGACATTTCTGGCATAGTGATTTCCATAGAGTTCTTAGATCTTACAACAGTAACAGTTTATATCCATTACATAGGTATGTGTATTCAGTCAAATTATCTACGTATTAATCCCTTTCATTATATAGTTACTATTAGTCCATATGCATATCCAATTCCTACCTATCATACAATATTAATATCATATTTTCCATTTTTAACTTATCCGTGTTTTTCTGTTCCAGCCATTTTCCCTCATTTCTAACCATCGATACCATCTGTCTCAGATTTTGTAGTATTCTGTCTCTCCCTTGTCTTGAGCTCTAGTCAGTCTGTGCATGTGCATGTTAGGATCTTATTTATTATTTCTTGTTCCGAGGGAGTCCCATTGTCTTTCCATTTTTGTGTGAAGGTCAATCATGCTGCCGTTAAAATATGCAACATTAAATATAATCCACCTTTGCTATATTTTTTTCTCTTGTGATCCCTAATAAAAATATTTCTGGCCTCAACTCTATCCTTTGATTTAACGTCCCTTCCGAACATTTTCTTATCTGGTGCCAAAAGGCCCTAGCTTTCGGGCACTCCCACCACATATGATAAAAGATTCCTAGCGCAGCATTATATTTCCAACATCGTGGTGATAAGTTTTTTATTAATTTTAGCTAATCTTGTGGGTAGGATATGCCACCTATAGAACATCTTGAAGGGGGGATGACCAACATTGCGATGATACGGATGTGCTGTCTCGATGCTCTGAGACCGCAGCCGATACTTTTGCCGCTGGGTGGTCCAATCAGACCTAAACCGTCCCACAGAGATGGTGAACAGGAAGAATACATCTTGCTGATCTCAGGGAGATCACAAAGTCCTGATCGATGCAAGGGAAGTTCTTCAAGCCAGCGACAAAAAATCCAGCCAAGGCTGATGAAGTCAGGGTGGCTCCAAAATGGAAGGATACGGAAAGAGAAAGTGTTTCCAGCTGGTGAGGAACTTTTACCATTTTAAAAAGAGACTGTCTATAAAAAACCTTAAAATTAATTTAAATTAGAGAACAGAAGAAATAAGTGGCGAAATTAAATTTGGACTGGTTTTGGACAGTGGGTTATTTTTTTAAATGCTATCTTCATGGATGGAATTTATGCAAGCCTTTTAAAACGAATGGATTAAGTTTTCTTCTTCTATTTTTTTTCTTTTATTATTCTTTGTAACCTATGGACTAAAATTCTCCTATTTCATTACTGTGGGTGTTCTTCTAACTCATTTAAGAATTGGACCTTTTTTAAAACTTGAAATACAAAAAAGATACAAAAAGAAACAAAGAAAATTGCAACAATAACACTGCTACTTGGAGGCTGGAAGGTTTGTGTATTGGAAACAAAACACTCTTGTTTTTCTCACTGACTATCCTGGCTTGGTACTCAAAGGTCTTGTTGCTTGTTTATAGAGAGTGATAAGAAGAAAAGCATACAGATGTCCCTTTGAAGTATATCTTTAACCAGAGAAAAGTGAAAATAAAACGTTATTGTGAATCTATGCTTAATCTTATTAACCTTTCAAGCTAGAGCAGCAGTGTTTGTTACTTGGAGATAATGGCACAATTTCAACAACAGAAAGAAACTTTAAGTCTGCAAAAGATATTCTCAGAAAAAAGCCACTAAAAAGTGCCCTCTACAGGAGGAGGTGGGAGAACCAGGTGCCTCATTTAGTCTATCTTTATGATCACTCAAGCAGAGTAAAGCAAGGGTTAAAAGCCAAAAAATTCCTTATGTAGATGAGGCACTTGGTTCTCTCCCATCCTCCTGTAGAGGGCGTTTTTAGAGGCTTTTTTAAACAGTTAAGCAGAGTCATCCATTGGGGACTCTGGCAGCAGCTAGCCCAGCCTGACCTCAGCAGCTCTTTCCTTTTTCCTTTTACATTTTTACATTTTCATCATGGCAGACAAGAGCAGAGTTGAAATCCTCTGTGAAACAGCTGGAAAAGGTATGTAGTTTGGAGGGAGGGGGGAATTCAAAATTAATGTAATTTGTAAGTAATTCTATTATTGTAAGTAATTTGTGTGTGTGTGTGTTTTACCCGCCTCTACTGGCGCACGGGCTGGCACTTTTTTTCATGTCGGACATAGCGGCAGGGCTTTTGGACATAGCAGCAGGGCTTTTGGACATAGCGGCAGGGCTTTTGGACACAGCGGGACGCCTCTATGGCGGACACAGTGGCGGGGCTTTTGAACGCCCTGCCGCTGTGTCCGACATAGAGGCGTCTCGCCTCTATGTCAGACACAGCACCGGGGCATCCAAAAGCCCTGCCGCTGTGTCCGACATAGGGCGGCTTTTGCCTGCTTGCCCTAACTTAATAAAGTTCAGATGTACAAACATCTCCAACATTGATAACCAGTTTGGGATTTCCATGTAATTTTGTTGCTTGATTTTTATCCATACATCAAGTAGAGTTTGTCTCATATGGTGCCTCTGGAAGTACTGGTGAGCCTTGTGCTTTCCGTTCTATAGGAAGGCTTGCCACCCCATTTGCATAGCATGACCTGAAGGTGAGCGTTCTGAAGCTTGTCCACTCTTCGCAGCCCCCCCAATAACTTTTTCAAGGAAAAAAAATAGCACCAAGACTCCAGTTATTTTGAGGTGGGGCATAATGAAAACTATAAAGTAGACACCAAAACAGATTAAGTTTGACAAAGAAATCAGAGGAAACTAAAATCCCATTCACTCAGAATGAATGGAAGACCAGCATATCCTGGCTCCACCATTCATCTGTATGACACAGAATCATTGTAGCCTCCAGACATCTAAGTTTTTGGAAGTGATCCTGCATTAACGGATCATTTTACTCTCTCTGCGTGACCTCCTCCCATCTCCTCTTTAAACATGAAAGTGGGAACCACAGTTAGGTTTTAATAATGACTATCTGGACCAGGCAGTATAATAAATTACGGATTGAAATTAGCCTGCAGGACAAACCATGGTAAATCTGTTTAGAAAACAGTTTCTAAACAATTCACTTGAGTTAGTGGAAAGTGGAAGCAAATATTTCTGACCTCCATATAAGCAACACAAGAAAAGGAATAGGAGAATCAAGAAACACTGTGAGCCAATTCTTATTCACATATCAATAAAACAATATTTAGTATTTCATTCAAATGCAGCACCACGGATATGTGTTGATATACAAGACATCTGTCCTGTTATTCTGCTGCTGAGATCTTGGTTATAGACTGCCACACTTGGGAGTCAGGAGAAACCTTTTTAGTTGGATAGCTTGGAGAACACGGGATATATCTCTGCAACTTTAATGCCAAAACTATACTTTGGAGGCTCAAAGAAGAAAGCAGATTCTTCGACACCTGTCTCAGAGCTATCCAGCATCTCAGTGGTAAGCTAAGCAGATGTACACTTAGCTCCCTTCTCCCTCCTTGAGGCTAGAATGTGACAAAAGAACCAGGAAAATCATGCGGAGCGGGGAGAAGAAAGATGCGGAATAAGAGACTTGCATAAAAAACAATGGCTAACCTAGATCAATTTTCCCCAGCCTTAGCAACTGAAGTCCACACTTCTTAAAGTTGCCACAGTTGAGAAACATTGATCTAGGTAAAAGATTGTTAAGAGAAACCTAGATTTAAGGCTGGACCAAAAATAATATGTTGGTTGTACAAAAACAGATGCAGGTAAAACACCTCCAAAATGTTCACGATTTCAAGAACAATTGGACAATTTAGTCATCACTTGTATATCCTGCCCTTTGCTTTAAGAGTTCTGGATGGCGATTGTTGGATTATTTCTCTTTATTCTTTGGTAACGTGACTTCTGCAGAAATGGCAGGTCAGAATTGTGTATGCAGTAGCATTCAGGCTTAGGGTGTTCAAGTGGTGAGGAGTACAGATTTCAATACTTTTGTACTGTGTCTTGTTATCAAGCCAGTTTGTCCATTCGTGAATTTTAACATAAGAGCTTGTTTCACAGCTTTCCCTACTTCTTAAACTAAATGTAAGTCTCCTAAAAAGTCAAGCTTGATTCGAGCAACATATGTTTCGCTGAGCTCCTGCCTTTTCAATTTCATGTTACCTTATAATCACTCACACTCACTCACTCGACGCCTCTTCACCCAACGTGGGTATAGGTGACTTCCATGGAAATTTATGGCAATCCATGGAAGCTGTTTTGGCTGGATATACCCAAGGGGACGCCAGTCCCAAGGGTCGACAGAGCCCGATTGGTGGGAACAGGGGGCACCACGTGAAGGCCGGGTTGTCGTTTGATAGTTGAGAGGCTATATTTGGTGCATCAACTATCCTTGCCCCCCACCTTATAATAGTATATTTAAATTACTTTTGCTCCTCTTGGTTAATTTTTTTAGTTAAAAAAGTTAGTTACTATTTTACAGTAGACTTATTAGTTGTTTATTATGCTCATTAAAATCTAATCATAATTTCTTCTGTCAAGACGAATAGACGAAAAGGGGCAAGCAAAAGATTCTGAGTGGATAGGAAGAAATTGGGAAAAAGAAAGAAATATCGCAGCATCAGTCCAGGCTCCCTTTCTTCACCCAACAATCAAAGGCAGAAGAACTTAGGAAAGGAATATGTAAGTAAAATAAATTTCCCTCCCACCTTTAACAAATCTGCAGCCCTTGAATCATTTGAATGGGACCTTCAAACAGGACTGAAAAAAACAACAGCTGCTAAATCTTTCACTATCTTGTCAGAGAAGAGCTAAATGAGAATCTGGATTCTCTCCCAGTCTCTCACTCTGTGTCTCTCCAGTGCAACTTGCTAGTTCACCTGCTAACCTCCAGGGAAATAAAAATAAGCTTAAAAATAAGATGCAAAATCAGAATATGGAGAGACTCCCGTGGGAAGATTCAACAGTGTTTATGGCAAAGTGATGCTTTCTTACTGTGCAAACTGTTATTTCATTATTTGAGCAGCTGTCATGTATAAAATATGACCTGGAATTGCTGGAGGGGGGGAGAGACTTTGAAGGGCACAGGTAGATCCTTTATAGGGTGCAGGTAAGATTTTAGGCAAAGAAGGATGCATAGGAAACAGCATAAACAATTTTTTTCAGATCAATCCTTGCTGCTCTCAAAGGAACAGCAAGCATCCAGTTAAGGTTTGACACAGAAATGCCTGCAATGTAGGTAAGAGCTTAGAGGGTAATGATAAACTACCTGCTAAAAATCCAATTCCTCCGAGTTGGATTGACCCCTTTAATTTTAATAGACAATTTTTCTTTCTCCGGAAACAGGCTGCAGAGCAGAAGTTGGCATTATATGGGCTTTGTATACCAATTCCTAATTTCGTTAGGACATCACCAAGCCAAGCAACTGTTTGCTCAAAGAATAAGGGATCTTGAATTTCAGACTGAAATGAAAAGGCTGCTCCAACATAGATAAATAAGGGCACTTGGGAACCAGCAAGGTATCTACAAAATCTAACTTTCCCAAGCTGAAATTTTTCAAAGCCTGGCATAATATCCTATAGCCACACTGCTGCCAGGCAGATACTCCAAAACCTCATTAACCGAGTGGAGCTGCCCATGTGGTGACAAGGAGATCAAAACCATTTTGCATGTATTACTACACTATAAATTCTACAGGAATATCAGATCTGCTTATATGCTACTCTGAATATGTAAATTTCTGGGAAGAGCAGACAATTTCTATGTGAACCATATCTTCTAGAAGATTCGAAAACGTTTATCACCTATGCAGTAGCCAAATTCTGTGTTGCTGCAACGAAAATGAGGCATAACTAGTTACAGAAAGAATCACTTTTGTTTCATTTACCACTTTAGATGTAACACATACTAGCTATCTTGCTTTTAGGTAATACATATTTTACTTCATAGTCTGCAATATTTTAGATTTACACTTGCACAGGTAATTAATGCACCATTATAGCAGTGTATGCCACATTTTTATGTGTTATTTTATCCCTTTTATGCTAATATTTTATCTCATCTATTTGATTTTAGTGTTGTTGCTTTTTTTAATTTTTGCTGGCTATTGACTAATTAAACTACTGGTATCTTACATAGACAACTAAAACTCACATCTGTTCATTTGTTTGTACCCTCAAATTAATCCAAGCAGCGCATTATACTGCAACAATTTTGAATCAAGGTAACAAAAATTATTAAAGAATGTGTAAAAAAATCTACATTATTTCTGTAGAATTGAAATATGCATAATGTTAGGACCAGTTTTATTTGCAGAGTTGTGGCTGTTCAATGTCACGTGATCATGATTTCCAATACTCCCTGACAGTTTCCAACAAGCAAAGTCAATGGGGAAGCCGACAGGAAGTCAGAAAATTGCTCTTGCTCCCACTGCTTTTTTACCCGTTTGTGGTCATTCTGTTTACCTGTTTGGGTAAATAAATATTGACTTACATTGATGTTTGTTTGCAACTTTAATTATGTTTCTAATTGGTATGTATGTATGTATGTATGTACCGGTATGTATGTATGTATGTATGTATGTATGTATGTATGTATGTATGTATACTTTTAAGATGGTCAAAGGAAGATCTAGCATTGGAGTAAAACAAAACGCATTCAGCCTAAAATTTAATGTTCATTCTGGTCACATCCAACTGTTTCTCAAAGGATGACCCAAGTAATCACAGAGTTGTCCAGTTATATTTAAGCTTTGTGGTGGTTTTAGGGACAGATACTATGACTGTCACGGCAATCAGATGAAGTTCTTGGCCACTGCCTTCTTCTGTGATTATTTTGCTAGTTGTAGACATCCTATAATTCAGGGGTCTCCTGATAACTTCCCACCCAAGTGTTAATCAGAGTAGACTCAGTTTGGCTTTTCAAGATAGTGTAGAGACAATGGGAATCAAAACAATTGGGGGTTATTTTCTGCTTTATTCTCCTTCCCTCTATAATATTCATTATTTTAGCTGTAAGGGAATTTTCTTCATCTCTGTTCAGGGTGACCACCGTTTGACTTTCTTCTTTAGGGGTTATCAGTGTATTTCTTATTCTGGTCCTATGCAGCATCTATTATACATGTCTAACTTTTTGTAAGGCTTACATTTTGCAAAAGTGGCTGTTACAAATTGCGACAGAAATTCTCACTGCTCAATTTTTGTCTCATGTGTAGAAAAAAAAACTTAGTCTTTCAGACAAGTGTTGACACCGTCTTTTGTCAAAGATCGCACTGCTGAAACCCACACAAAAATCCCCATTACTCAGATTTGTCAAAGCCCACCCACTAAACACATTTGAGCAGAGATTTGAATCAGACTCTAGCTGCCACTGTCTGGGGGAGGCTCTCCTCCTTTAGGCTTAGTGACTAATATAACTGCCTAATATGTAATACAGCCCAGGTTCGATTCCCAGTAAGGGTATGGCTAGCTGATGAGAGCTAAATAGCTTGAAATAGATCTATACTAGTCTCCCTTTATTTATTTATTAGCACAAATGCAACACAAATGTAACAAGGCAACATAAAAAAATGCTTTCTGCCTGGATGGCTCCCACAGTGAGCCGAAAGACAAAAAAGGGAAGCAGTATGCTCCCTCCCATATTTGGGCATACCAGGGGTTGTGACACAATACATACCTATTTCCCTGGCTTAGCTGATAAAAGAGGAGAGGCTGTGGCTTAGTGACTAATATAACTGCCTAATATGTAATACAGCCCAGGTTCGATTCCCAGTAAGTGTATGGCTAGCTGATTGGAGCTAAATAGCTTGAAACAGATCTATACTAGTCTCCCTTTATTTATTTATCAGCACAAATGCAATATATATATGTGTGTGTGTGTGTGTGTGTATGTGTGTATATGTATATGTATATGATGTGTGTGTATGTATGTGTGTGTGTGTGTGTGTGTATGTAATGCATTTTGGCTTCCATTGGTCCTTCACTGGATATTTTCATAGAATGGATAAACACCAGTCAGAAATATATTAAAAGAATTCAGGAGACAACAATATGTCTCTCCTCGACGAAGTGTACTGCGGAGATGACTTAAGATTCTCTACAGCTTCAGTGCTAGGATTTTGGTCTGATTCAATTCTTGTTAAACCAAACAGCAATTTATATCACCACAGTTTTAGCTTAATTCAATTCACGCAGCCATTGCTTTTTCCCTGCATGAATTGTATGCACATATGGTAAATTGGTCATGTGCATCAGACCTAACTAACAGCATATCACCAAGAAGCTGTGAGAGAAAATCCACATCCCTTGTTTTGAGCATGCTAGCAATTTGTACTTGTGCCAATGAACATGACCAGTCTGCCACAGGCAGCATATTCCACTTGGATAGAGGGAAGGGGGATGCATAGTTTCAAAAACCAAAGATTTTCACAATGGATATAAAGATTGTTTCTCCCTGCGTGATATTTGCTTATTGCTGTGGAAAATCCAGCCAGTGTGGATCCCCCTCCGCCACAATATGATTTCTCTTTTTGACAGCCCTTAGGGAGGTCCCTCCATCTGCCTCCCTGCCCAATAGGCTTAGGGTGTTTTTACAAATGATGAGGCTAAAAAAAGGCTCTTAGTCTGGAATATGTCATTTGCAAATGCTATTACTGTGAAATAGAAAAGAAGAATAAGAAAGCCATTTTAAACTGAATGTACCTGTCAGCCATTGTAGGTTTTACATTTACATTATAGATGTTTAAACCAAGTAACGTCTCTGAATTTCTTCCTTTCCTTTCCTTTCCCCCTTTTTTTTTTTGCAAATTGTAGGCTTTGCATTTATGTTCTTGTGCAAAAAAGAAAAAAGAATATATATATATTTGGTGGGTAAATGCTAAGGAAAACATCACAATCATTTTATCTATAAGCAGGTATATAAGATTCAACCCGTGTGTATTGCACACTTTACTACTCTGTTCATAATTCTAAACCTAGCCACTTCATATCCCAAGATTGTCCTTTCCCCCTCTTTCTCAGCCTGGGGGAAGGAAAAGCAGATACAATGCATTCACACAAATTCAATACAAAGAAAAGAACCCGCATTCTCAGCTCCAGGAGAAGGAAGATTATATGTGGGGATGTGAAACATTGTGAAAAGAGGGGAACAGGACTGAAAAGAGATAATATAGAAATGTCACTGTGCAGACAACCTTCGGTTTGGAAAAATATTTAATTCTTAGTGTCTTCAGGCTACAGCCTCAGGATTTCTCCTATCTAAATATTAAACGAATCTGATGCTTAGCTTTTTCAGGATTAGCCAAAGTCATCGTGGTACTACCAATGCTTAAAATTATACTATTACCCTTAAGCTGTTTGAGATTTCAATTCGCTGAAGTGCATTGCAAACTGCAAATGTCTGTGAAATCTGAAACTGGAAAATAGTATATGCTGGAGGGCCACAAAATTATGTTAGAGGCTTATAACAAAGTTTGCCTGTCAACTGTGTAGACTGCACTAATCATGTGGATTGCCATTGGAAACTAGGAGAGTTAGGACAGGGTTGGGCTTTGAATCTTTGATACATGTTCATCAACTTAGCTGTAGCTAAAGCCTCCATATGGAAATGTCCGGCTCTTGAAATGAACTAAATTTCAAGGCAAGGGACTAAACTAAACTAAGTTCTAAGGCAAGGGACTAAAAATTCACACATATCATATGTATATACAATTTGATTACTCTCACAATTTCTTACCAAACTGAAAAACATTGTTTATAGTTATGAGGAACAATGTGAACATTTGCTCCTACTCACCCACATATGGAAACACACGACTTAATGAAGCAGTACCATAATGATGAAATAATGAACATACAAGTGATAAATCAGCCTGGTACAATTCTCTTATCACCAGTATTTGCTGTCCTACATCACTTTTAAGATATTCTTGTGTGCAGACAAAAGAGCATTGTTTTTAATTGGTCCCCCCCCCCCCAATGGTCTCTGGATTACCTTTTCCTAATCTTTGCCTCAACCCTAACAACTTTATAACTCCAAGATTCTGACATTTCTATTTTGGTTATTATCACACATATCTTTGTGTTATTACAATTGACAATATTCTATTTTTTTATTTTATTGCAAAGGAAATGTAGTGACCAGCTCAGACACTCTATATTATTTTGCAAACTTGTAGATACTTCATAGAATCTCCTCTCCCAATTTGTCTAAATCTTTCTTAAAATATGGCTCCCTGAACTGGGCAAAATTGTTAAGGAAAGGCCTGAACAATGCGGAATGAAGTGGAAAATTAATTTCCTGTGATTTGAAAATTGGATATGCCTTTTTTTGCAGCTGCATCATATTGGTATCTCACATTAAATGTGTAATCATTTCAGGATTTTTTCACAGTACTATTACAAGCCAGTTATCCGTCATCCTGCACATCTGACTTCTGTTTTCTATTTAATTCTAGCTATTTTCAAACCATTTCTCCTACCTATTAAGATTGTTTGGGTTCTACTTCTGACTTCTAGGGTGTTAGGTATCCCATCCAGCTTTCTGTCATCTCCAAATTCATACATTCCCTCATCCAAGCCATTAACAAGAGCATTGATGAAAGCAGACCTTAACTGAAACTGCTGCATGTCATTTGATACCAACTTCCAATTTGGTAATTGTTGATAATCTATTTTTTGAGCCAGATATGTATCCAATTAATTATTATTCCATCCAGCCATCCTCTATTCACTAACTATGCTTGCTAACAAAAATGTCATGGACTCTCACAGTTTTTCAGGAAAATTACCTGATCAACAAGTGAGAGAAAGTTTGTTCTCAAAATATATTCTTGAGAACTCCGTGCTAATTTCTAGCAATTATGACATTGTTTTAAAGTGATTATAGGTGGATTATTTTTTAAAAGTCTTTAATTAGATGAAATCCTTTACAATTTGCTCTAAATGTTTTTCATGTAACAATGTTAGACTAATTAGCCAATCATTCCTTTGATTCTCCTTCCTTTCCCCCCCCCCCACCCCTTTTGGGAGAGACAATATCCCTTCTGCAGCATTTCTCAGAGGTAATGCATAACAACTCAGCCAGATATCAGTACCTTCCTGCAGTACCGTAGGATGCAATGTATCTAACTCCAGAGATTTCATTTTAAGTGAATTCATTCTAAGTGATTCCATATTCCCAGAACTTCAGTCTCTATCAACCTCAAACCTAAGATCCACTCTTCATTGACCACTGCCTACTGTAATATAAACCCACAGAGAAAACTGGGCCAAAATAAATGATGACCACTTGACCCTGCTTTGTGACCAATAAACATGCTGACATCTTCACCGAGAAGCTGACAAAGTGACATTTCTACCTTTCTTTCATTTTGAACATATCTGAAGACACTTTTGTTGACCTTTGCCAACCTCAGCTCATTGTCAGCTTTCCCCTTTATTATACTTTTCTATCATGTGTACATATCCTTTTTTGCGACATCTCTCTCTTGCCATCTCTAATATCTGTCTTTTTTTTTTTTAATCTTCAGAACTTCACTAAGATTTCTGTGTAGCCCCACTGGTTTCCAGTGGTACCTGCAGGCAAAATCGGGGCGGGGGAGAATAACAACTAACAATAACTCAGCCTTGTTCATTTTTCTGCCATGATTCCTCTAAGTGATAGAGTCATGATGCAATTTGATGTCTGTTGCTTTATCAGACACAGCTTTTCCAAAAACCAAGTATTGCTTGGGATTGACTGGCAGCAGCAACTTCAACCAAGTGTAAGACAGAGGTGCCCATGCCCTTCAGGTAGCCGTCAAGTTCCTTCTAATGATTATTTTTACACTGTTGCAGAAATCCAAACTTCACTTTGAACAGAAAATGATCTGATGTCAGTGTGTCTTCATTATCGAAATAACATCCCATCTACTCCAGACTAAACACCAGGCCATGTGAATACGTGTAAAAGCGGAATCACAACTGTTTGGTTGCCCATGGTTGGCACAGAGGCTATGAATTCATGAGCCATCTCAGTATCCTTAATCAAGGAAACTGAAATAATCCAAGATCATGAACCTGTGATGAATTTCAGGCAACTGCTCGGCAGTACCAGCTTATCTTGTAAGTGTAATCCAATTTAACACAGAGGAATTCAAACCCAGACAGTATTACTGGGCACTGCAATGGTTTCATTGACAACTGTAACCACCACTCTTCTTGGTCTTCTGTAATTCTTTTTCTGTGTTCTGTCTTTTAGTAAGTCCTCCCTGGGCATTGATCTGGCTCTATTGATTTGTCTATTGATCTTGTTGGGTGGGTAGTTCAGTCTCTTCAGTGCTTGGTTTTATTCCATAAGTTGAGTGTGTCTGCCAAGTGTGTCAGAACAAATGTGGGTTTAACTAGAGTTTAGCTAAAGATGATAAGATTTAGTGGCGTATTCTGGGTAAAGCTGGAAGGATGTAGAATATACATGGCAATCTGAAGGTTTTCTATATTAGTTAGGGTTTATGTGTGACACATTTTATAGTGACATCAATGAAGTGGATTTGTCCTGTAAATAACTCTATCTTAAGTTTATAAATAAGTCTAAGCTAAAGTTGGTGGTGGAGCGGAAGTTGATAAGAGTCATGATGCAATTTGATGATTAATTTCCATTGGTTCAGATGAAGAAAATATCATAAATCTCAGGTAAAGGAAGGGCTTCAAGGGCTGAGAATTGAGAGTGGTATTTTTTATGGCAGCCATGAAGATGGAATATTGTGTGCCAATGGCTTTGCCTCTGATTTGAAAGTGCATGCTACTGCCAAAGGCAGTAGATAGATAGGGATGAGTAGAGTTTCATGCTCTGATGGCAATACAGTCTGTTTTGCCTTCGGTAACAATGTTCCTTATGGGGAATGGTGGTATACAGGCAATCCTCAATTTACAACCACAATTGAGCCCAAATTTTCCCTCCCACCATCCAGTGCGATCCCCCAGAGTTGGCCTCCTCAGGGTCCCGCTGGCCAGCCTGGCCTGAACAAAACAAAACAAATTATTGATCATTGCTTATTTTAATTCACATTTAAAAAAAAAATGTTATTGTCAATTCTAATTGGGTTTGTTTAGGATATTCTATTTAATTTTTTTTAACTTTTGTATTATGTGTTTCTTTTAATGTTGTACGCCGCCCTGAGTCCTTGGGAGAAGGGCAGCATATAAATCTAATAAACCAAACCAAACCAAACATTTCTTAAGTGAATTTTTCCCCATTTTACAAACTTCATTGCCACAGTTGTTAAGTGAATCGCTGCAGTTGTTGTGTTAGTAACATGGTTGTTAAGTGAATCTGGCTTTGCCATATGTCAGGAGGTCACAAAAGGGGATCACATGATCCTGGGATACTGCAACAGTCATAAATGTGAGTCAGTTGGCCAAGAGTGTGAATTTTGATCCCGTGACCATGGGGATGTTGCAATGGTTCTGTGAAAACTGGTTGTACGTTACTTTTTTCAGGGTCCTTGTAACTTTGAATGGTCACTAAATGGATTGCTGCAAGTCGAGGACTACCTGTATAGGACCAGCAGATGCGGAGTGGCTAACATGGTTAAGATGGTGATTGCCTAGGGAGCCTGCCCTAGTTTTCTTAGGAAGTGTGTGGTATCTGGGAGTGTTAGGGCCCTAAGGTCTGAAGACTGATCCTAGTTGTGATAGTACGGTGGCTTGAAATGGTGGGGGAAGACAGGTTGCCTAGACTTTGTAATTTGGGAAGTAGACAGAAGCTGCCTGGTTGGAGGTCTGTGGTGCTTCCATGTAAACATAGTCCTGTATTTCTTTAGGAAATCCTTTCATCAAAATTGCACACTTCTGTCTGATACGTTGTCATGGAATCTGGTGGGAGTTGTTGTTGGAAAATGCTAAAGAATTGTTTCTCGGCTTCCTTGGCATGATCCACTTTACTTATTATGATGACAAGTGCCCTCCTTTGTCAGCTTGTTTGATCCAACTACCAGTAAGGGAATGATTGTCTAACAGCTTGTTAGTTTAGTTATCCCACTTTATAGCATGTGGACAGTTGTACAATAATGTAAGATTTATGCCTTTCTTGAAGCTTATTTATGTCCCTGTATCTTCCTGTGTATGGTTTCATTTCACTTTAATGTAAACAGCATCTCTTGCAAGTCTCAGCTCCTGGTGACTTTATGGGCAATTTTTATACTTTGCTTTGCAGTAATATGGAATGGCTGAAATGGGGCTAACCAAGCAACCTGAATAGGAATAGGAATAGGAAAAGGACTGAACTGAACTGGACTAGACTAGGAATAGAATAGAATAGAATTCTTTATTGGCTAAGTGTGATTGGAAACACAAGGAATTTGCCCAAAGAAGCTGGGGCTGTACCCTTACATGATCAGCACTACCTTACTCTGGGTTGTCTATACCAGTGTTTCTCAACCTTGGCAACTTGAAGATGTCCGGACTTCAACTCCCAGAATTCCCCAGCCAGCAAATGCTGGCTGGGGAATTCTGGGAGTTGAAGTCCAGACATCTTCAAGTTGCCAAGGTTGAGAAACACTGGTCTATACCAACCATGGAGGTTTGTCTCACCAACTGATGATTGTAGCCCAGCCAAAGAAGAAAAATAAAATAATCAGCTTGCTTTCATAACTAGCGCAACCGAGCAACACTATTGGGCAGTGATTAGTAACAAAAACACACAACAGAAGCAGCGTAGGAGCTAGCAGAAGGGGCAGCAAGTTTAGCGCTGGCATTGTTTTGTGCTGATTCAAGGAAGGGTGAATAATAAAAACAGCTCAGGATTGCACTTGAAATAAATACAGGGGGGGAAAAAACTACGCTTGGCAGAGTTTAATCTCCTGAGAGTTGTCGCTGTTAACTAAAGTCCCCCCATCACTTCATGCATATCTTGGAAAGATCTATAATTTCTTCTAGAAAGCTTCTCCACCTCACCTGTTTCCTTAGGTGGGCGACACTTAATTTAATTTCCAGATGTTCTCGGCTATTATCACCGAATCATTTGACTGGGATTGCTGTGCAGGCGGGGATACTTTTTTCCACAGCGCAAATTGCAACTCCCGCGCTTCGTCGGCAGACCACAATCCGCGTGAAGTTACACGGCCCACGCGCGAGTCCCCTACTAAGGAGCGGGGCGGGGGGGGGGGAAAGGACTCGCCACGATCACGCGAGCGGCCATCGAGGCCACGAGGAAGCGAGGACGCCGCTCGGGATAATTGGTTTGGAATGTTTACTTCGTCGCTCGACGGCGCTCGTCTTCCGGCCACCTGGAGCCAGGCCCGCCCGGGCCGCTTGGAGGGGGAAGGCGGGATCGGAGACGCGGGAGGTGGAAGAGCCGGCTAGGATCCTCCGGCACAGTCGAGCGAGCAACGGGCCCTTCCAAAAAGTACTAAGAGAACCCGAGGCCGGTGCTGTGTTATATTAAACAAATAAAAGTGGCGGCTTCGGGAATAGGCAGATCAGCTGCTTTTATCTACGGTAAATGAAAAAGGACCGTGAGAGTGAATAATTCGTTCGCCTCCTCCCATCAGCAGCCAGGCAGCTGCGCCAGTATCTGGGCACGACGACAGCGCTGGTCTTTTATTAATACGTAAAACCCTCCGTCTTTTGTTACTCACAACTTCCGAAGATAGGTAGACTTTCTGTTGCTTGCTTTCATTTATGGTGACGGTACTGAAGTGGGTTTATTCTGTAAACAGGTTTAGGCTGAGGTTGATGGCGAGGTGGAATTATGATAACCAGAACTAATAGATAGGTTATATAAATAAACATCTATCTTCTATCGGGCCCTGGGCCCCCAATTCCTACTGCAATGTCCCGGGATCGTCTTCAAACCGCACACAGAGCCCCCAACCCTCCACTGCTGGAATGGGAGTGTGGGGGAGAGAAAAATCTCGGTGCAACTAGTCGCCCACCCCGAATAGCAGCGGAGCTGACCTGACCCCACGCTTTGGAACAGTGTGGTGGTGAGTCACGTGACCAAGAGCAGCAAAAAGGGAGGGGGAGACGGCGGTGGGGGGGAGAGAGCGGGAGAGAAAGCAAGAAAGCGATGCACACTCATGTTTCTCGCCAAGCATCGCAGCCTTTTCGACCCAAGCTTCTTGCACCATTCCCTGCCAACTTATTACTGTACTCCTTTGTCTGCCGAGATATAGTTGCGGTCTGTGATGAAAGGAAGGCTAGAAGTAGATCTGAATGCAAAGATCAAAAGGACCCGGCGCCTCCGGGTGAGTTCCAGCCTAGCCATGTCAGGAGGCAGCTTGGAGTGACAGACCAGTCGATAGTTTTTTTTTTAAAAAAACAGCTGCAAGAAGGCACCAAGCAGCAATACTCAGAGGAAGGGACCATGGGGCAAAGGAAGCAGGAGGATTCACTCATCTTCTCCCCACTGCTTTTCCATTGCAAGTCCTCCCTCTCTCACCACATCCACACTTATTGTACTCACACTCTCTCCCCACCCTTTCCTTATTTGCTTTATTTCCTTTCTGAGTGCCTGGAAGTAAAGCCAGCCCTTTATGATTAACAAAACAGTTATGATGTAACCTTTTGTTAAGAATTTCCTGGATGGCAAGGTATGCTTAACACGGTGTATTTGGGGCGCCTCTGGGAGTTAACATGCTGTGGGAAATGCAGCAGCAGCAACCTGTCTGGCCTTCATGCAAATCCTACAGCACGGGAGAGCAGGCATGCATGGCAGCTGGCTGTGACAATGTGTCTGGAAGCCACGGAGGCGTCCTTAATGGAGCTTCGTGCTGTGTGGCAGGTTCACACCAGGAGAAGCGAGCAGTTACTTTGCTCTGGATAGGAAAGAAAGGTAAAGGTAAAGGTAAAGGTTCCCCTTGCACATATGTGTTGGTTGTTCCTGACTCCAGGTGGCGGTGCTCATCTCCGTTTCAAAGCCGAAGAGCCAGCTCTGTCCGAAGACGTCTCCGTGGTCATGTGGCCGGCACGACTAAACACCAAAGGTGCACTGAACGCTGTTATCTTCCCACTAAAGTTGGTCTCTATTTTTCTACTTGCACTTTTTGCATGCTTTCGAACTGCTAGGTTAGCAGAAGCTGGAACAAGTAATGGGAGCTCACTCCGTTATGCGGCGCTAGGGATTTGAACTGCCAAACTGCCAACCTTTCTGATCAACAAGCTCAGCGTCTTAGCCGCTGAGCCACCGCATCCCCTTTGACACATTGACCAATATGAGCTTAGATTTCATAGGAGTGAAGGTTGTGTCTGAACGTCTGTTGTTGGGAATTGCACTGTCATGTGGGTAAGCCTTTTTTTGTAAATGGGGTGGTGGTGAGATTGTGCCCGTTATTCTTCGACGAGGTGGAAGGAAGGGCGGCTTAAAATATTCATAGCATCTTTTCTGTTTGTGTGCATGACAATCCCCAAATCCACATCCTGTCACAGTTCATCACAATCACTAAATGTATAAGCATCGTTCACTTCACACCCTAAGAAGTTTTCAAGCAAGTTCTTTCTTAGATACGTTGCTGGGTCCATTGCCTTCACAAGCCAAAAGAGCCTTCAGGAAGGCATTCAACTGAAAGTGCCAGGAACATGGTTAATCACTGCAAAGAAAGGTCAGCTACTGTGGGCAAGTTGTCTTTCAGGGAAACTTGTCAGTCAGTCAATCCCTTGTGAAACGCCTAAGAATGTCTGTATTCTTAGAAACATAAATGTAACCTTTTTAAAAAGCAAAGGAACACAGAAATGAGAACCCTAAGGTAAAGGTAAAGGTTCCCCTTGCACATATGTGCTAGTTGTTCCTGACTCCAGGGGGAGGTGCTCATCTGTGTTTCAAAGCCGAAGAGCCAGCGCTTTCCGTAGACGTCTCTGTGGTCATGTGGCCGGCATGACTAAACACCGAAGGCACACGGAACGCTGTTACCTTCGCACCAAAGGTGGTTCCTATTTTTCTACTTGCATTTTTTTGAGAGAACTTTTTTATTTTTCTTTAAAAAAAAAAAACAAGCACAAATATGTCATCATTTGTCAATCATTAAGACATTGAAATACAATTTTTTTTTTTGTTGTGTATACCCCTCCCTCCCTCCACCCCCCCATCCCCCCTCCTCCTTCCCCCCCCCGACTTCCCAGAACCCGTACACGGTATGGATTTTTAACTAACACAGTCTAAAATCTATTGAGAAAAAAGAAATAAAGAAATTAATAACATTCTAGATTGAACGTAGCTTCTTCTTACTGAACTAACTTTTAACAGTTTAAATCATTTCTGATCTTAAGCATAGGCTAACTGGAATTTCTTAGTCCCGTATTTATTTTGTATATAGTCAATCCATTTTTTCCAGTCTCGTTTATATCTCTCATTTGAATGATCTTTGAGATATGCCGATATTTTAGCCATTTCAGCTAAGTTTGTTACTTTCAATGTCCATTCTTGGATTGTAGGCAAGTCTTCCTTCTTCCAATATTGCGCCACCAACAGTCTTGCTGCAGTTATCAGGTGCAGAATCAAATTGGTCTCTACCACTGTAAAATCAGTACATATATCTAGTAAAAATAACTGAGGAATAAACTTTATCCTTTTTTTAAAAACATTTTGCATGACCCACCATATTTTTATCCAAAATGCCTTAACCTTTTGGCAGGTCCACCATATATGATAATATGTAGCATCGAGAGAACCACACCTCCAACATTTAGGCTGTACATTCGGATACATAGAAGCCAACTTTTTAGGATCTAAATGCCATCTATAAAACATCTTGTAAAAATTTTCTCTCAGATTTTGAGCTTGTGTAAATTTCACATTTCTTACCCAAATTCTTTCCCATGTATCCAACATTATTGGTTCCTCAATATTTTGAGCCCATTTTATCATACAATCTTTAACTAATTCTGTTTCCGAATCCATCTGTATTAATACATTATATATCCTCTTTATATGCATTAAGCTTTGATCTCTTATTTGTTTAAACAGATTATCCTCAACTTGAATAAAGCCAATTTTTTGATCTATTTTCCACCTAGCCTGTAATTGCCCATACTGGAACCATGTTTGAACTACCTTCTCCTCTTTTAATACCTCTAAAGATTTTAATTGTAATACCCCCCTTTCCGGGGTAAGAAGCTGTCTGTAAGTAAATCTGTCCTGTTTTTGTGCTGTATTCATATTTTCAATTGCATGTCTAGGAATTGCCCACATGGGTATCTTGTCATTTAATTTATATTGGTATTTCTTCCAAACCCGCAATAAAGCATTTCTCAAAATATGACTTTTAAAGTTCTTATCCAATTTTTTGTTGAATAACAGGTAAGCATGCCAACCAAATACCAGATCGTGTCCCTCAATGTTCAATATTCTATCATTGGTTAAATGAATCCAATCACTAATTACAGATAATGCCACTGCATCATAATATAGTTTTAAATTAGGTAGTTTCAACCCTCCTCTCTCGCGTACATCTTGCATTATTTTCATCTTTACCCTCGGCTTCTTTCCTGCCCACACAAATTTGTTGATACCCTTCTGCCATTCTAAAAGGTTCGCATCTTTTTTAAGTATAGGTAACATTTGGAAAAGAAATAAAAATTTTGGTAAAATGTTCATTTTCACTGCCGCTATCCTGCCCAGCAAAGATAAGTGCAATTTCTCCCATTTTTTCATCTCTGTCTGTATGCTATGCCAAAGTGGTTCATAATTATGCTTATATAATTTCCCATTTGAAGTTAAAATGTTAACTCCAAGATATTTGACTTTTTTAACTACCTCACATCCTAGCATCACTCCTAATTCTTCCTTTTGTTTAATATTCATATTTATAGCTAATATTTTGGTTTTTCCTAAGTTTATTTTAAAGCCAGACACTTGACCATATTGATTAATCGTATTCATTAAAACCATACTGGATTCCTGCGGTTGTTCCAATATTATGACCAAATCATCCGCAAAAGCGCGGACTCTATATTCTTGCTGCCTAATCTTGATCCCTTTTAAACCATCCAAGCCCCGTATTTTATTCAACAATACTTCCAAAGTTATAATAAACAATAATGGGGACAAAGGACAACCCTGTCTTGTACCTTTTCCAATTTGAAAAGAGTCTGTTAAACTTCCATTGACTATGATTTGTGCTGTTTGCTGTTGGTATATTGCTTTAATTGACTGTAAAAAATTATCTCCTATCTGCATTTTTTGCAATATCTTCAGCAGAAATTGCCAGTTAACTCGATCAAAGGCCTTCTCAGCATCCAAAAATATAAACGCAGCAGGGATCTGGTTGTTCTTTCCCAAATATTCTAATGCATTAATAATTAATCTGACATTACTTTTCATCTGTCTCCTTTGTATAAAACCTGTTTGGTCCGTATGTATCAATTGTTGAATGACCAACATTAACCTATTTGCTAATATTTTAGTAAAAATTTTATAATCTACATTCAGTAATGAAATGGGTCTATAATTTTTGGGTTGAGTAGTATCTTGATCTTCTTTGGGTATCAAAGATATAAACGCTGTCTTCCAAGATGGAGGGACTTTACCTTCCGTTTGAATCATATTAAATAATTCTCTAAGAGGTTCTACCATTTCTAACTGTAAGTTTTTGTAGTAAACCGCTGTCAAGCCATCTGTACCTGGTGCTTTCCCTGGCTTTAATTGCTTAATTACCTGCAGGATTTCCCCCGAGGTTATTGGTTGATTCAATTTTTGCCTGTGTTCTTCTCTAACTGGAGGTATTTTCTCCTTGTCTAAATATTTGTCTATGTCTAAACCATTAATTTTATCCCCTTTATACAGTTCTGTAAAAAATTCCCAGAAAGCCTTTTGAATCTCTTCCTGTTGGAACACCTCCTTCCCTCTGTAAATCAGTTTAGATATATTTCGAGTTTTCCTTTTTTTCCTAATCTGATAAGCTAACCATCTGCCAGGTTTGTTTGCATTACAAAAAGTATTGTGTTTTGCATATAATAAATTAGTAGCTACCTGGTCAGAGATCAACATGTCAAATTGAGATTTTAATATGTTAATAGCTTCCTTAACCTTTGTATCGTCTGGTTTCCTTGTTAACTCCAGCTCTTTTCTCTTAATTTCCTCTTCCAGTTCTGTTCGTTTTAACCCTTGCTTATTTCTATGTGTTTTATTTATATTCATCAAAACTCCTCTCATATACGCTTTGCTTGCATCCCATACAAATTCCATAGATGTACCCTTATTCATATTCAAAACAAAATATTCAGATAGTAATTTTTTACAATCATTAATATAGTTTTCATATCTAAATAAATTTTCATTCAGTCTCCAAAACCTTCTTGCCTGCACTACCCTTCCCAACTCCATCCAAACTGGGTTATGGTCCGAAAGGACTCTAGCTGCAATCTTTGTTTTCTTGACCCTAGAAAGCTCTACTTGCATTTTTTATGTGCTTTCTAACTGCTAGGTTGGCAGAAGCTGGGACAAGTAATGGGAACTCACTCCATTACGCAGCGCTAGGGATTCGAACCGCCAAACTGCCCACCTTTCTGATTGACAAGCTCAGCGTCTTAGCCACTGAGCCACCTTAGCAAACTCTGATTTAGGCTCTGGTTAGCGTTAGAGATTAACTGAATTCCTAGCCCTTGCAAAAACAAGGTCGCGCAAGAAAACTCTGCTTTTTTAAAGATATCGCTGGACTTCAGTCACACAGATTGCCCTGCGGTTTGTTTTATGATGTTCACCTTCCCCTTTTATGTGTTCCCCAAATCTTCAGAAGCCTACACTGTCCAGGAGGGCCCAACAGCTGTTAGCACCTGCAAGAAATCCAGCCCTGATTGATTTAAGTAAAAGGAAAACACCCACCATGTTGACCAAATGACATAGCATTGATCATGATAGAAGGAAAGTAGCTATCAATCACTAGGGAGACTGCTTGCTGAGGAGGCAGAAAGGGGGGACACACACGATATTAAAAGAATGGGCAAAAGGAAAGTACACTTGCATTAATTGTGCTGAAGCCATATTTGATACAACAAGTGACACTGTTTTTCAAAAAGCTTAGCTAACTCGTCATCATCTAAAAAAAAGAAGGGCACGAAATGGCATCCTCCAAGCAGACAAGTAAGTCCAAAAACGTATCAAGTCCTTATTATGCTTCCTGTACTGCTGACACTGCTTTGTTTCATACTTCTATGCAAGGAAGGAATTGGAACTTTTCGTCACTCCAATGAGTTTTAACTGGAACAAGACTTTTTACTACCTTTGTTGTTCAGAAAGATCAAGCAGGCCTGGCAAGATCAGTCCAGGGCCTGAGGACACAAAGAGATCTAAGTGGATGTCACAGTACCATTCAAAGCCTCATTATCTGGAACAAGTTGCCCAGAAACCCAAAGTTCTCATCTGAATCCCAGCTGCTCATGACAAAAAACGCCTTCTTCTCCCAGGTGAGTGGGTCAATTCCATAATTAATTCAATGAACATTTTCCCAGGGATAGTTAGAGAAAGATCACAGCCTTTCTCTGAGGAGCCTGAGAGTATAACGCCAGTCTGTTAAGTAAGGCCGGCTCCGGGGGCACCAACATATGCAGTGCTCTTTACATTAATGAGGCAAGGAAACTTTTCTCCCATTTTTTAAAATTAGTTTTGCATCACTGAGGAATAACATATTTCATGCTAAGTTATGGTGCTGCCCCGAAAATAAGACAGGGTCTTATTTTCTTTTGCCCCCTGAAATAAGCGCTTGGCCTTATTTTTGGGGAGATCTTACTATTTTTGAGGTGCAGGAGGCGGCGAGCATGGTCACCTCATGGCTGCTGCTGTGTTGCAATATTTTCGGGGACGGCTTATTTTTGGGGGAGGGATTATTTTAGCACATGCACTCAAAAGCCCAATTGGGCTTATTATCCAGGGAGGTCTTATTTTCAGGGAAACAGTACCGGTAATTTTCTGAATTCAGCCTGGATGTGAAAGCTGGAGAAAAAAAACCCCATAAAACGTTCTAGACAAGGGCTGAAATCCTACCTCTTGTGTCCCATTTCCCCAGAGCCAGGAGAACTCAGTCTCTAATCTACTCCCCCCTCCCCCCCATTCTTCATTCCCTAAGATCATTGGCTTCTCTGCACTTCATCTTCCTTTTTTTTTCTTTCTCTCACATGGCGAACTGAAGGTAACTCTGGCTGCTTGCCAGCAGCCAGCTTGTTTACCAGCAAGAAAAGAGTAAATTAGTGTCCTTAACCAATATTGCACATCTTCTGGCTGAGCCAACAGTGTGTGCAGAGGGCAGATCTGGGGACCACACGGAACAGCTGCAACAGCCATTGATGTTTATTTTAATGGACACTTTCCACCACCAGCATTAAACATATTTAATCTGTTCTTGCAAATGGCTAATTTTGCAAATCCTCTTATCAGCATTAGCTCCTCAGCACTGGTATTTATTTACTGTTCATTTTCATAATCTTTTTTTTTTTAAACTTCTCATAGCTATGTGACTGTTCAAATGGCTGGCTCCGTTTCAGAAAATTCCGGTGAAGGAGAGCGGTGGATTGGCTGGTGTGGGAGGAAATTGCCACTTATTGTGATGTCATTCCAGCGGCACTGAGAAAAGAAGGCTGAGAATGACCAGGTTGTCCTCACTTAATGACCATCCCTTTAGTGCCTGTTTCAAGTTACGAGGATGCTGAATGAAGGGACTGACAGCCTGATCTGGAACTTACAGCCTCTTCAGCTACCCTGCAGTCACATGATCAAAACTCACCCACACTTAACAACCTCAAGGGTGCTGAAACTTTCTCCAACTATACCGCCCACAATCTATACCCTTTTGGCCCTCTGTCACCTTGCGTTCCACCACCTCAGCTGACCGTTGCCATCTTCTTTCTCCCATTGCTGACAAGGCATCCTCTTGTCTGGCTACTGAGCCAAACAGGGCTGTGTTTTGGATGCAGGGGAAAATTTTAAGCAAAACACAGCTCCTGAGCTGGGGTGTGCCAAAAAGCCCCTTTGTGGGATCCTCCTGGGCTGGGCAACTTTTGGAAAGTTTTTTCGTTTGTTTTTTGTTTGTTTTGTTTTTGTAGTATAATCTCCAGCCTGGCCCAGAAGTATTGCATAAAGAGATGTTTTGATGAACTGCAGCTTTGGGGCTAAAAAAAGCAGTCCCTTAGCCAGAATGCAGCAGAGACCCAACCTGCAATCAGGCCAGGCAAGCCTTGTATTCAGCAGGAGCAAGAATATGGTATGATATAAAGATAGCAGGAACACGATATATAAAAAAACATGTTGAGACTCTGGAAAGAGTGCAGAGAAGAGCAACAAAGATGATTAGGACATTGGAGGCTAAAACATATGAAGAACAGTTGCAGGAATTGGATATGTCTAGTTTAATGAAAAGAAGGACTGAGGTGACATGATAGCAATGTACCAATTCCTAAGGGTTTGCCACAAAAAAGAAAAGGTTAACCTATTCTCCAAAGCCCCTAAAGGCAGGACAAGAAACAATGGATGGAAACTAATCAAGGAGAGAATCAACCTAGAACTAAGGAGACATTTCTGACAGGAAAATTAATCAGTGGAACTGCTTGCCTCCAGAAATTGCTCCAACACCTTGGTTTTGAAGAAGAGATTGAGCAATCATTTATCTGAAATGATTTCCTGCCTGAGCAGGGGGGCCCTTCCAACTGTTATTCTGTTATAGTGAAGGTTAGCTAGGACAGCAGAGCACAGGGTGGAAGGGGTCTTGGAATGCAATGCGTCGAAAGAGCAGCTCCAGTGGCTGCGGCCTCCTGGGGCATAGCAAGGAGAGCTGCACAGTTCTGGTGCTATGTCTGCCCCAGAAGGCAGGTTGCCAAAAAGCAGAGATTTGGGTAGGGGTGATAAATGGGTGGGGGAAGTTTCAGTCAGTCAAACCATTTTGGGACCAAGCCAAAATGTTTCAGATTGGGAGGGGTGCTTAACTAACCAATCATATTTGCTTAATGATTACAATAGATATTCTACTTGCTAAGTGATATGATTGCATGATGTCTCACTTAATGACCACAACACAAAATTTGAGTCCCAATAAGTCGAGGAGTATCAGTAAAGAAGAGACTGCTTCTTTTTATTGAAACAGGTAGGCAATCCAACACGTTCACAGCAATCTGAATGCATTTGGGGGGTGGTCAGTGGTGGGTTTCAACATTTTTTAAAACCTCTTCTGTAAGTGTGGCCTGCTTTGTGGGAGTGGCTTGGCAGTCATGTGACTGGGCGCGAGTGGCTTGCCGGCCATGTGACTGGGCGGGAGTGGCTTGCCGGCCATGTGACTGGGCGGGAGTGGCTTGCCGGCCATGTGACTGGGTGGACGTGGCCAACTTGTAAAATGTGGTGAAACTCACTTAACAACGCTCTTGCTTAGCAACCAAAATGTTGGCTCAGAAACTCTGGCATTTGAAGCACGCAAGTCTTAAAACTGTCGAGTTACAAGACCCTTGCACCCCTAACCCTTTAGAAAAAAAACCCAGGGGTGTTCAAACTTGACAGCTTTAAGACTTGTGGACTTCAACTACCAGAATTCCTCTTCATCTTGATGATGTGTGGACAGGTAGGGGGAGGGAGCTGAAACCGGTTCTAAACGGCACTGTAGATTTGTGGAACCTCTTCTAAAGAAGAGGTTAGAACTGGCAGGAACCCACCCTGGCGGTGGTTCACCATTATGCATTAAATAAAGAGATGAGTGGTAATGTCACGTTTTGATCTACTTACACACATATATTCTGTCCACTTTTTAAAAAACTTGTTCTTATATATTTCCATATATCATGTTATTCAAAGACAAGAATCAATGGTCTCCAGCCCATCTATCTTGCAGAAAGGAGGCTTCACCATTTTCTCTTAAAATAACTGGAGTGTCTTGAATCAGTTCTCTGTCAATACTATTCTTGGTCACTATTTTGCTTTGTATTACTAAACAAGGATGAGATATATGGGGGGGGGGGTGTTTCTAATTTTTGCAATTTTAAACTATACTTGCCTTAGCATTGCTTAACAATATGGTGCCAAAAATACCTGTGGATATTCTACATTCTTTCCTTTATATATTTTAATTTTTTATTAGATTCTTTTAGAATATCTCAATGACATTATTAATGTAGCAGAACCGTATGTAGATTCTTTCATACATACCCATTACACAATTCCCTTTTGTGGAAAGCAACGTTGTGTAGACGGCAGAAAAGACAGAGGGCAAGATCTATGGGCCCATCTACTGATGACCAGAACATATGGGGCAGAATAATCAATTAAACATACCCCAGCATCTTGAAAAATGGAAAGGTTTTCCCTATTCAGACATTTTTAACTGCTTTTCTTGATTGTGGAAACAAAGAGGGCTTTGATCCCGTAATAAATATACATGTGCACAATCCTTTGCATGCTAAGTCTTGAGGAGTTCAATATTTATTTGAGCGTTTTACCGTTTGCGTCCAAAGAAGTGCAATTTACACAAAATAAATAAATACAAAACAATGCTATAGATTTTAAATTGCCCCCCTAGACCTGGGTGCCCTTGAGATGCATGGATTTCATTTTTGTGCAATTCTCCAACCAATGTGACCATTGCTAGGATTACAATAAATTGGTTTAAGAAACAAAAATGAGGAAAAAAAATGGAGCAGAAAGAGCAAAATCCAGCTAGTTTTTAAGCTTTTGTTAGGATTGAATATCTTGCATCTTTTTTCTAAATCCTTTGTCATTATCTTAGTCCTTTTACTTCAGCTAGTTGACTGTTGCATGGATAATGTTTACACAAAGTACTTCTCAATTTGCGATTTAATCTAAACCTACCTTATTTCCTTTTCTGGGAGATAACCTTAGTTTGCCAAAGCTCTTGTTACTATTCATTGGATTTGGAGAACGAAATCATTGCAGTTTGTACTTCTGTACTTGCCAACTATTCTGAGAGAGAGAGGAGAGTCCACCCTCGATCAGCCTAGTGTCTCTTGTCTCATTGCAGCCCCAATATTCTGTCTGTGGGATTCAAATGAATGGCAGCCCTCATTATTTATTAACTCTTGCCTCCTGCAATCTTCTCTCCACATCTCCCTGGGTTTAAAGGGAAAAGTTCATGTGGGTTCTCCTGCTTTAACACAAATGATTCAACTCAAAGGGATCACATATTTCCATTGAGCAGCCCTCTGAAATATTAACAGAAAGAAAGGCTGTCAGAGGCTGATCATATAGCGGCCAGTCAAGTTGGGAGACAAAGCGAAAGCAGCCAAGGGGTTGCAGGCAAAAAGAGGGAAAGCTATTTCTAAACCTCCCCAGCTCACATTTTTCATATGCATCTTCCAAAATTTTCTTTCAGTGAACAGATACTTTGGGTGACAGGGTGATGAGCTGAGGAATCTGAGAAAGCTTCCCAAATCTCTTCAGTGAACTCCTTACTTTGGGAGGCAGGGTGATGAACCGAGAGACCAGAAAGCTCAGACATTACCAGAGCTTTCCAGCTAAGTCATTTGTAATGAACACTGATGTGGGAAATGCAGTTTAGAAGGACTTCTTCCCAGGAAGTAGATTTGGTGTGCATTTGAGAAGTAGCAGGTTGGATTATTTTCCCTTACATCGCTGGTGCCTTGGATACCATAAGATGCTTCAGTTCCATTGTGATCTCAGCTGTGAAACAAGAGCAGCCATAGGTCTGTAGTAATATGAATTTAGTAATGGCAGAATGACTGTCCAATGTGACACCAAAAGCATTATCTGTAAAGAGAGGTTTTTTGTACCTAAAATCAGCTTGAAGTTCAACATATCTCATGCTTAATGCTATGCAATCCCCATTCAATGTGGCTCCCAATAAACCCCAGTAGATCATGTCCTATGCATGTATAGAATTCTTTATTTTAAAAACATATATTCCCTCTCTTTCAACAAAATGTTTACCAAGGGAAGTTTAAAAGTAAACATCATTCTCATTCTCTGTCTCTGTCTGTCTGTCTGTCTGTCTGTCTGTCTGTCTCTCTCTCTCTCTCTCTCTCATACCGCAGCAACTCTTGCTGATCCAGTCAAAGTTTATTTTCATCCCCTTGGTTCTGTAGGCAACTGGCAGCCAGGTCTAGTTGCTCTTACTGGTAGGGTTACAGAAAGCAAATAGTCTCTCTGTTTGGCTGATGGATGGAGCACTTTATTTTTTCCTTTGTCATATTTTTCTGGGAAGGCAGGGTGTAAAACTTCCTTGTGTGGCCTTTAATTCCCTTGACTAGTGAATGAAACTACTATTAATTTTATTTCTGTTCTGCAATCCCAGGACAACTGGCATTCAGAGCAGCTCTATAAGCACTTCCAGATGCTCGTCTCCCAGTATAACCAAAGGATGCCGTGCAGCTCAACCATTTCTTCCTCTTTGTGTTTATTTTTGTAATAAAACTAGAAGACACAACCTAAAAACCTTGAAATGTTGCATTTGTATCCGTCTGAAATATTCTGTACTTGAGGCTTGGCAACCGCACACTAAACCTACCCTGAGTTATCTAGGGGGTCCAGATAGATTTTTCTGCCTTAGGCACCAGAATACCTTAAGCCACCCTGCTAATTTAAAGGCAAGGCTGTCATTATTACTCCCAGAGATTACAATTGCAGAAGAGAACTGATGCTTTCCCATCTTCCCAGTGCCTTCAGCACTGACAGGTGGCTGTTTCCAAGAAAACCTTGACCTTATTTTCACAACTGATTTTTTTTTTTTTACAAAACTGCGCAGCCCCTCGATGCCTATGTATAATAAGCAGAAGCTTATTTAATAAGGCCTTTGATAAAAATTCCACTGGCACTAAAAGGAAAGCTTGGAAACAGATGGTTACAGAGAAAAGGAGGACAAAGTGGGAACCCTCACAATAAAATATATTTCAGAGTCTCTGCTTATTAACAAGATTCTTTTCTGACTAATAAGGTATGTCTCACCCAAATGGCTGGCATATACAGAGTTTATCTAGCCAAGTGAACTGGAATCTAAGTTTTAAGACACTCAAGCTGGCAATCCTCCCTCCATAATAAGTCACATTCCACCAGCATGTGATTATTATTATTTTTTCCAGCCAAATCCCAACCAGTCATGTTTACGTTATATCACAATGGGATTTACACTCAGTTTCCTACGCAGGAGAAACCAAGTGTTATCATTTCATGAAACAATAACAAGTTGTTATTTGGGAGAATTTTCCTGCTTTATCGCAAGGGGCCCAGCCACATTTAAAGAGTAAATTAAAAGCAAAGATGCAAGCTGAGAAAACCAAGAGAAGAATGGCAAAATGAGTACGAGGGACAGATCCATCTTTCATACATTTTTTTGGAGATTAGGGCAGGTTGTAGGTGATACCTCACTGAAATAATATGCTGAGTAGACAGTCAGCAGATTGATGGCCAGATGGCTGCTCTACACTGGATATAATCTTTTTTCACTGAATTTACTTTACTTCACAGGTGACCTTTTTGAAGTTATAATACAAATTGATAACAAGTTAGACTAATGGCTCTCAGCAGCTCAATTGAAAGCAATACAATTTCTAAGCAAACATGCATATGATTGCAATGAAGGTTCATAAAATATGGATGAATAATAACTTCATATTATACTGCGTTCAATAAGCTTTTCAATGTGAGACCTATATGTCCATCTTGTTGATATGGGCATAACATTTTGAGTATTAGCAAGTTTAACCTAAACTCTTCAACGAATTTAGGAGAGCACACCTTGAATGAGAGAAGGAACACTGCTACTTGCTTAGCAGTGGAATACTTAGTTTGTTAAGAGTCTTTAACCCCATTTCAGTCTATAAAGACTGACAGCTAGCAAGAGCTGGAATATTTCTTATCTTGAAATCCTTGGAGGGTTCCTGCCAGTCAGAACAAATTAAAGTTTTGAGTATTTATATTGGGTACCCAGCATAAAGAATGAGTTTTTGAAGCTGACAGAAGAACCTTTCCTTGGCTGAACATTTAGCGCAATGAAGAGCTCAACGTAATTCAGACTTGGAAACCTTTCCTGTGTTATTTCCAACTTGCACTGTTCCTCAGTTTTCGTGCAGAATGGAAATTGTCAAGTTCACAAGTGAAGAATATTTTTATTTTCATTCTACTGTAATTATTATTTTTAAAGATAATCCAAGGAAGCAAACATATCTCATGCTCCTTCTTCCTCATATTTTCTGCACAACAACAACCCTGTGAGGTGGGTTCGGCTGAGAAAGAGTGCCTGGCCCAAAATCACTCAGCCAGCTTTCATGCTGATGAAAGAAATGTCCTTCTGGGTTCCGCTCCAAGTGGGGAAAAAGACACTGGAGACATGGAGGCTGCTTGGAAAGATGGTTTATTGGTGGACAGAGCCACATGGCTTGAGCCTGAACAGAAAAGGTGATCACATGCTTCAATGTTGGTGGAGAAGAAGAGAAGCGCTGAGGGAGGGGCTTGCTAGGCTTTTTATAACATGTTCAGTCCCACCTCTCTGTTTCCTGTTCCTGTGTAAGAAATGTATTCTGATTGGTTGTCAGACTCCCATGGGGCCATGCAGGGGCATCTCTCTGGGCTGTGTTTTGAATCCAGGTTTGGTTGAGTTCTCAGATGCCATGTGGTCAGTTGAGTAAAGGGCCAATATTATCATGCTTGTAATCCCATCCCCCCTGCAGCTGCAGTGGAGAAGCCTTTATTATGTAAGTTGACTAGCTTGGCCTTCTTAATGGCCCATTAACAGTGGGGATGGGCAGGAAGCTACAGGCAACTATTCTGTCTTTTAAAACATGTTTCTTTCTTTTCATATCCAGAGAAATATTCTACGTTTTCAATATTTCCTAGGATATTTCATTTTTCTGGGAGAGGGCTGGATGATAACTTCCTACAATGCCTAAGGCAGGACTAGATTCCCCTGATTTCTAGGCTAGCACCTTAACCAATACAACAAACTGGCTCTTTATACATCAGTAGAGTACTAGCCAGTACTGGTTAAAAACATACAGTTCTTTCACATTCTTTTTGTCTTGGCTATTTTCCTGGCTGGAAAAATTTAGAACATTTCTGCCCAATCCACTATCCATGGTCCAATGATACTGCAACAAATGGATTTAATGGCCATGGAGAGACAGTGTCATGTTCAACTCAATCCTGACCCATGCAGATAATACAGAAAGAGGGAATTTGAGCCTGCTGTAGGGCATCCCATGGGGACAATTATGGCACTGTGTTTTTCTTTTATTGTGTTACTGTTTTATGATTATTTTATTTATTGTGCTTATTGTGAACCAACCAGAATTGCTTAAAGATGGGCAGCCATATAAATGTTTTTAAGTAAGAAGTAGGGGAGTCAAGCCTGCTCCCATTGGCCACCAAACATTGTAGTAGGTACACCCCTCCCCATTTCTGGCCATTTCTGATTTTCAGGACCATTTTCCAATTTGGTACCTAGCAGGAAAGGATGAACTCCCCCAAGAGCCAGAAAGGCATCTTTCCCATTTCTCTTGCCAACCTAAATCCTCCACTTCCTCTCACAGAGTGGCATCTGAAGGGCTGAGCTTCCTACTTCCCACATGGAAAGGGAAGAGGGATAGAATCAGATGGAAAAGAGTCATGGTGGCACAGTGGTTGGAGTGCAGCACTGCAGGCTACCTCAGCTGCCTGCTAGCTGCAGTTCGGCAGATCGAATCTCACCAGGCTCAATGCGGACTCAGTGTTCCATCCTGCCGAAGTGGGTAAAATGAGGACCCAGATTGTTGGAAGCCATATGCGACTCTGTAAACCACTTAGAGAGGGCTGTAAAAGCACTATGAAGCTGTATATAATTCTAAGTGCTATTGCTACTTTCAGCTAGCAGCATCTCATTACAGGAATGACTAACATTACTATAGTGATCCCAGGTACAGAGGAGCTCCCCCTACCCCCCAAGGAAGGAAGGGGGATTTTCTATGGAGAAATCAGGTCTTTTGGGGTCCCACAGGAACTTCTTTCCCTCCTGATCTTCTATTTTTCCTGATGTCCGCATGGTGCCAGAGAGAATAGCTCCTTTGCTGCCAGTTCTCTAATCCAGCAATTCTTACTCTACACAGTAGAGATCTTATGATCTAAGAATTAACAGCAGAAGTCTTGCACCTTCTCTTCTCCCTCCCTTCCCCCATATGTAGCATTTCTTTCCATAGTTGGTAGGACTTTATTGCCCCGAATGGAAGGAGTAGTGGGAGAGAGGAGGCAGTGAATAGGTCCTTTGGTGCCCATCCTGTCATCATGCAATGGGATGAAAGAACTGGCATCAGTAAAGACCAGCTGCCAGTCCCTGCACCAAGCTAAGTTTTCCCCACCTCGCCCCTCTCCCTTTCCCTGTTCTTGTGCAGGCAGACTGCCACTCTGATTTATTGCCAAAGCAAAAGGGGCCTGGAAATGTCATCATCCCTTCTTTAAGCTGGCATACCTTTCTGCTAGCTCCCACACTGAGTAACAGTAGTTTATGCTGCGATGTGAAAGAACCCCAAGTTAATATGATAGAGTTTGTTTTTTTAAAGGCTATTTGGTTTAATCATTCCTTCCTTGCTGTTTCTTAAGTGAAAATGTTTGCTCTACCAGGCTAGACAATATTCCAAAGATTCCACTGAAGAGAGGGTGAACTTAATCTTAATTCCGTGGAATTTCAAAGGGTTTTCATGAAACGTTGTCATAGTTAGGCACCTGTCAAGTCAAATCCTGATATGGAGATAGAAACTTGGCAAGAAGAAGGAACAAGAAAGCAACCTTCACACAAAATCTACATTTTGGCAGCACCTGCCTGCTTGGGCCGCCTGGTGCTTTGGGGAGAACAGCAGTGCTGGTGGCCAGCTTATGCGCAGACATCATGCATTGTTTATTAATCCATGTCTTCCTGTGCTTTATTTGGCAGCCTGCGGTAGCTTGGCTAATGCAACAGCATTTAATAATGATCTCCCACTTACTTAAACACTCCAAGTGAGCAACAGACAGAATCATGGGAACCAACCATTCATTGTACATGAGCTCAGCTACATCTAGTTAAATATTTGATGACAGTTCAGAAAAACTTTGATACTCTTCAGGCTCTTTCTAATTATGACTCTACAAGGCCATGAAGCTACCCCCATGATCTATAAGACACCTGCACCTCAGGCCACCCAGCAATAATTGGCAGAGTGGTCCAAGTAACAGAGTGCAAAGGCAAGATCACAAGCGGTGGAGGTGAACAAAGTATCTATGCTTGCCTCCCTTGGTGCTCTCTTGGCCAGAATTGAGTTCGGTCTTTCCAACTTTCTTATAATGGTCTAATAAAATGCTGGGTCGGAGATCAAATGCCTGTCTCTTCCTTGACACAGTGGGACTTGTTCATAAGGGCAAAAACACGATGGGAGATTCTAAATGGACAAATATGTGCCATCCAGGCACCATGTTACAGAATAAAAATAGATAGATGATTGATGCATAGATGTCTTGAGATATAACAGATTAACAGAATTGGAAGGGACCTTATATAGATCATCTAGTCCAACCCCCCTGCCCAAGCAGGAGATCCAGAGGTGGGTTCCTACCAGTTCGCACCTATTCGGTAGAACGGGTTCGTCAAATCTACTGAACCGGTTAGAAGAGGTTCCACCAGTGGACCCAGAAAGCAGGCCACACCTACAGAAGAGGTTCCAAAAATTTTTGAAACCCACCACAGGTCCTTGGATATGATTATTCTACACTATCATGCTCATATTTATAAAAGTCAGTGCCTCTGTGAAAGGTAAGGATGACTACTGTGTTTGTGGTGCAATCAGAACATTGTCTGTGTTGAAGTTGTTTTAACGCAAACCAAAGATGCCCTTTAAAAAACAAGTTGACATCATATTCTTATGCAGGCCAGTGCTGTGTGTGAGGTAATTTAAGGTGGTTCTGACAAGTGTCGGCGGCATCTTCATATACGGTCACATGGGCGGCAAGCCACTCCCATCTGGTCACATGGGCGGCAAGCCACTTCCACAAAGGAGGCCACACCCACAGAGTAGGTTCGAACAATTTTTGAAACCCACCACTGAGGAGATCCTATATATTCCCTTCCCAAAGTGGGCAGATTGTCAATTCCCTACCCTTATTCAAGGACAGAAACCGGACAGGCTCATGAATCTTACTCAAATACCGATAGTGGGATAGTGTTCATCCCCCTGAGGATACAAGCTACTTTCAGGGGGGAGTGTCTATGGAGATTCTCAGTCATCCAGGTCATGGTTTTCCCAAAGGTGCTTTTTTTTTTCCAAGAGGCAGTTGGACTTTTTCTTTGTTTTTCTTTGAAGACATTTTGCTTCTCGGATGAGAAGCAAAATGTCTTCAAAGAAAAACCAGAAAGTCCAGTTGTCGCTTTAAAAAGCTCCTTTGTGACAATCATGAGCTGGATGACTGAGAATCGCCATAGACACCAAACAACAGCAAATGTCACTCTTTGGACATCAAGTCAGGGAATATTTTGCTGCACTGGTTCAATGGATCCAAAGAAAGATGTCAGAATTTCACCAATATCAGAGTATTGCCACCTAGAACATTACAAAACTGTAGAAACCATGTAATGACAAGGGAAGATACTGAACTGGAACCAGAGAAAGCCACGTTCAGCCCACCCTGCCTCACAGGGCTATCTCATAAATAGAAAATAGGCACATCCAAATGTAAGCCACCTCTAGAACTGTAATGGCAAACCTATGGCACGCGTGCCAGAAGTGGCACGCAGAGCCATCGCACATTGGCCTTCGGGGTTCCGGCACAGTGGCCAGCTGGTCTTCACATGCTCAGGAGCACCAGAGAGCAGAAGAGGAGCTTCCCAGTGCACATGTGCCCACCAGGAATATGATGTTCCAGTTTCCGGCGCTCCCGCATGTGTGAAGACCAGATGGCCAGTGGGCCGGAACCCAGAAGAGCAAGGGGAGCAGAGCTGCTGATTAGGACAGGCGGGTCAGGACTTCTCTCCCTCCCTGCCAGAGTGGGCTTCTTGTGTGGTCCCAGGCCTCCAGCCCACAACACTGAAATGTGTCCACGGTTGGGAGTGCTTGGCTGGCTCGGGCACACGGGATATCTGGGCTGCAAAACATTTAGAGGGGTAAATGTTGCTGTATCTTTCTTTTTCTTCTCACTAGCCATTGTGAAGTACTCTAGGCTAAGAAAGAGAAAGAAACTGCTCTCTTTTGCACAACTTCAGCATGATTGGTGATGCACTCTTCACTCGCTTTGGATAGTGAGATGGGCAGCATATAAATTTAAGAAATTTACAATAAATAAAAAATTTAACCTAGAATAAGGTTAGCATACTTTCCAACTCCTTTGCTTCCTTTATAAAGAATCCACATTTTCTTCCATTGTAACAAACCAACATCATGCTTTTCTGCATATGCTTCTGCTTCCTCCTGGAGTCCCACCGTCATAGGCTTGCATCAATGTCTACATTCGGAAGCAGGGGCAGGCCACATACTCTCTGCTCTGGGTTGCGTGCCGAGGACCCAGAAGAGAGAGGGATTGGAATGGAAGAGTTAACGTCATTCTGAGATGCTGCCCAACTGCTTCTCCCATCAGAATACATAGCGAGAATGTTTTTCTCTGCAACTGCCAGCCAGATGCAGCCTGTTTTCTTTCTTTTGTCAGCATCTCCCATCACACCAAGCTTGGTCCTGCAACTAGCCACTCTGCTGACAGAATGACAGATGGGCAGAGTCTGCAGCCCTTTACCTAATTTCTTTCAACTTTCTCTTAGACTGGAAATACTAATAATGGTGTCTCTGCCTTTTGATGAGGGAGCACCTGCTGCAGCTGGGTTTGCGCTGGATGAAAACTAAGCAGTCCAAGCTTGGGGTACAAACAACATGTGACATTGTTGTCACATGTTTTGGGCACCAGGCCATCACTGTAAACCATGATACTATGAATTGATTAGAAATTCAGTTTTATTATCCCAGGTTTAGGGTTTAGTGTGCTGTGTGAACCCAGCACAGGAGAAGTGGTCTGATCCCCTGGACAGCGTGTTGGATTTTGTCTGAGGATGGCTGAATTTAAATTCATAGTCAACTATAGATTCATCATTGAATTTTTGTGAGTCGTGTGAATTGGGATACTAGAAACCTCCTTCTTTTTCTCCGAGTACTGAGTCTGTGTATATAGAATGAATTTCCTACAGACCTCTCTCCTTTCAGGTATTTTGGTATGCAAGTAAGTGCAAGATATTCACAAAGACCCTTGATGGCTCCATCAAAATTCTGGTTGGAAAAAAACCTAACTTCTGCAAACTGTTCACATTCTGCAGATCTAGATCAGTTAAGTGTCAGCCCTCAGGCTGCCATCCAGGGGGACCCTGTCCATCACCATGCCCGCTCGGCCATGCTTACACGCCACTAACGCTGCTATGTTGATGTTGCCTCTCTGATGTCGATTGAGCCTGTAGCTGCATGTGGCTCTTCTACACGGGTGCAACTACCTACTCTGCCGTCACTTGTCTGCTCGGATGCAGCTAACCAAGAAGGAGGCTATGATGACACTGAGTGGGGGTGTGGCTGAAGGTGTGGATCATGGTGATTGGTGATGGTGGGTGGGTGTCATCTGGGTGGAGTTGTGGGTGGAGCTGGGTGGGGTAATGGTATATATATATATGGGTGATGGTGTTAACTTGGTTAGAACTGACTTGATTTGATTACCTTTGGATCATTGTCATTTAATGCTGGTTATCACGTAGTTTCTTAGATAGAGATAAAAAATTTTCACCAAACAAACTGAATCTCTGTTTGTATGGAACGTGAACGCCGGAACGTGACATTAAGATTTGCTTACTTGGGTAGGATTTTTTTCCAATGAAAGGATACAGAAAGAACTATGCACATCACTGAATAGCCAAATTTGTTCATGACTGAGAACTGCTAAAAGAGTGGAAACCATGGAGCTTCTGTTTAACATATCACTATAGCCATTAAAAATCTATTTGCTCTTCTCAAAAGAACTTTGGCATCTTTGATCTTTAGTTTTATCAAACAAGGTTTAGTGGAATATATTATCTAGGTGCAAATACCACTTGAGCCAAATACAGGATGAGGACAAGGAAAAGGTGCCAGCTAACCAGCTAAAGGAGGTTCCTTTGAGTAGCTCATCAAACCAAGACATCTCAGTCTGTGCTCATTTCTCATGCAAGTCATTTAACAAGCAGTAATCCCCATCACAATCTCCCCCGCCCAACACAATCCAATTTAATTTAGAGGAAAAATCACACAAAGGCTGTAACATCCAGCTTATCCCTTGAAATGCAATCGTTCTGTAGAAAAGAATTAATGTTTAATTCCATCTTAATTACTCAGAGTAATAATCCATTTACACAGAGCAATGCGGTCAGCACATGCATTGCATTGCTCTGAAGGGTCAGTCATGTGACTGGTAACCTTGTCAGCTGACAGGCTGAATTAATCATAGGGCATTGTTGTCATGAGCCCTGAGAGAGATTGGAGCCATTGATTAGACCCTTTGGATTGCATGGTTATGACTCTCAATTAGTAACTTTCTGGCATTAAGCAGCTCAACTAAATGGTCTTTGCCATGACCCAAATGGTAGTAACTAACCCCAAAAAATCTGCTGTCATGATACTATCCCATCCCCAGCCTATTATTGAAAACACATGACTTGGTATTTAAGTGATCTGATATTAAAGTGGTCTTCCGTTCCACCAACACTGCCTTGCTTTAGGTGAACTTGGTGATAAGATGGTTAGGAGGTAGAAACCCTCAGTGGTGGGATACAAACATTCTTACTACCGGTTCTGTGGGCGTGGCTTGCTTGGTGGGCATGGCTTTCTGGTCATGTGATGGTGGGCATGGCTTTCTGGTCATGTGACTGGGTGGGCATGGCTTGGTGGCAGGGGTGGGATTCAAAAATGTTAGCAAGGGGTTCTCTGCCTGGTTGCTGGGCGGGTGTGGCCATTGTAGCATGGCCTAGTCGGTTACACCATGGTGAGGGGGGCGTTTTTGCCCTCCCTGGGATCCAGAGGCTTTTCTCGAGCCTCCGGGAGGGCAAAAATGGCCTCCCCATGTTGCAGAGACCCTCTAGAGGCCAGAAACAGGCCAGTTTCCGGCCTTCCAGAACTTTGGGTAGTAGGCCCATTTTCCCCCATCCCCGAGTCTCTGTGCGTGTCCTGCACTTATCTGCATACAAAATGGGAGTGCACAGGAACTCCTGGGAGGGGAGGGGCATGGTGGATGGGCCCAGCCAAGAATGGAATTTGGGGGTTCTCCAAACTGCACAGAATCTTAGCTAAAGGTTCTCCCGAACCCCTGTAAACCCCCAGCAGCCCACCC
Source organism: Thamnophis elegans (assembly GCF_009769535.1). Classification (NCBI taxonomy): domain Eukaryota; kingdom Metazoa; phylum Chordata; class Lepidosauria; order Squamata; family Natricidae; genus Thamnophis; species Thamnophis elegans. The sequence continues at coordinate 97,903,674 of NC_045542.1, forward strand.
CTGCATACAGCTCCTATTGGCCACTTCCAACTGCATTGGACAGGCCAACTTCCTTCCCTTCCTCCAGTCAGTGGGCAATGTGGGCATTGCCCTCCATGAGCATTGTAGATAGTTCTGCTGGGCCAATATTTCACCTAGATTCCACAGGGAGAGAGCAAATCAATGCTAGCATACTTTTGTGTCACATCCTGGACTTGAGGAAAGCACATTACAGTATTGCTGCTGCCTGGATGAGCACTCAAACACAGAAAATGCATTAGTATCATCTCACCGAGTGGTGAGAACTCCAGGGCCAGTAGGTCAAAATTTTGTTTCCTTTGCCTGACAGAGCAATTCTTTTTTTCTATCTTTGACGTCTCTGTTCTGTTTACAAGCAACATACATTCTGGGAGCAAATAAGAGTCTACCACAGTCAACACAGCTGGTGAACATACTATAGAACCAAAACTAGAGTAGAGACGATCTCTGCAGTTGCATCAGAGATCTCTCCCAGGCTGGCTAAACTCACGTATTTTTCAATAAAAGTTCTCCAAGACTTCGCAAGCTTGCTCATTATTTGGAGGCATTTGTCCTATTATTGATTCAGGGTGATGAAAAAGCAGAAGTAATTGTGAGGTGCTCCAGGAAGATCTGTTTAAACTTGGTGACTGTTCAACCCTGTGGCAAATACAATTCAATTTGAGGATGTATAAAATGCTTCACAATGAGGCAGAAAGTCCAAATTCACCTATATACCTTGATGGGGTCTTGGCTGCCTGTAACTAACCAGGAAAAAAAAAGGATCTCGGAGTCATAGTGGAGAGCGCGATGAAGATGTGAACTCTGTGTGACAGCTGTGGAAAAGGGAAATTCCATGCTAAGGATCATTAAGAGAGGCATTGAAAATAAAACTGCCAACTTTGTGCTGCTCCTTTATAAATTGTAGCAGGCATGCATCTGTGGTATGTGTATGGTTCTGGTCACCCCATTAGAAGAAGGATTTAATAGAGCTAATAAAAGTGCAGAAGATGGAAATAAAATTATCGCAGGGTTTTCCCTAGAAGAAAAGGTTAGAATGTTTGAAATTCTTTAATGCAGGAAAAAAGATGTCCAAGGAAGGGGAATATTTGAGGTGTATACAATCATACGTGGTCTGGAGAAATAGAAAATAGAAAAAGATACAACACTTAGTGATAGTCAAGGTTACTAATAAGCTATCAAATCGGACTAGGAAACAATAAAACAATATAAATTGTAAAGATACAAGCAAGGTGGTTATAGTCATAAGTGGGAGGGAATAGGTACTAGGAAGGATAATAGTAATACAGTCTTAGTAGATAATTTGACACTGTTGTGGGAATTAGTTGTTTATCAGAGTGATGGCATTCGGGGGAAAAACTGTTCTTGTGTCTAGTTGTCTTGGTGTGCAGTGCCCTATAGCGTCGTTTTGAGGGTAGAAGTTGAAACAATTTATGTCGAGGATGGGAGGGGTCTGTAGATATTTTCACAGCCCTCTTTTTGACTTGTACAGTATGCAGGTCCTCAATGGAAGGCAGATTGGAATGCACAGGGTTTTTTTTTAAAAAAAAACATTGGGTTCATAGGCATTGCAGCCAGTGGTGGGAATCAGCCAGTTCGCACCACTTTGGGAGAACCGATTGTTAACTTTCCAAGCAGTTTGATGAACTGGTTGTTGAAAGAAATCATTAGGGCAGAGAACTGGTTGTTAAATTATTTGAATCCCACCACTGATTGTAGCTGATTGGAAGGAGATTCAGAGCAGATAACAGAGAGCACTTCTTCACACGGCAGGTAATTATCCTGCAGAATTCATTACCTATAAAATTCATAAGGTGGGATCATAGGCACTAACTTAGATAGCTTTATAAAAGGATTAAATAGATTTATGTAGAAATGCAGGTAGTCCTTAATTTACAAGTGATCACTTAGTTACTCCAGACCTCCCCTGGGTTACCTACAACATGGATTTGAAGTCCTGATAGCTGCCCTCACCCTTCCATGGTCACATGATTACATTTTGGGCATTCAGCCACTGGCTCATATTTATGATCGTTCTGCAGCGTTCTGCAGTCACATGACTGTAATTGGCAACACTTTTTGCTGGAAACCAGCATTTATTTCCAGTTTCCAGTAAAAAAAAAAAGACCCAGCCATTGTGGACCATTGTGGATTCACTTAAGAGTACTTTTACTGGTCATGAAAAGATAGCAGCTAAGCAAGGCAAGGTCTGAGGCAAAAGCGCGCGAAAGCATACATATCGATATTTGTCCAACCCCCTCCCCCCAGTAACCCCCACCCCATTGTCCAATCTGCAAATCCCTCAGGTGTCATGTGGGTTTCATCTCCAAGGAGCATCATGCAGGATGGTTGGCCTTGATCAATTTGTCTTCAGCATGCGCAGTAGATGGTGAGAACGAAACTCCCTCTTAACAATCTCTCTTGTACCAAATCTTCCCCTCCCAAATACCAGCCCCCCCCTCCCCATTTCAATGGCAGCCGAAAGCAAATAGCGAAGCAGAGGCTGACACTGCAGTGTTTGCTTAACCGTGACCCGTCAAAACCGCGCTGGACTAAGCCGCGCCCGATTAAACCGCATCGCTGATGTCATCAACAGAGCGACAACAGCCAGCGCGGAGAAAGAAGGGCTTTAAATAGCGCTTTGAAAGCAAGCCGATTCAACTTAAGGTAAGGGTTAGGTTTAGGGTTAGGTTTAGGGTTAGGTTTAGGTTTAGGGTTAGGTTAAGGGTTAGGGTTAGGTTTAGGGTTAGGTTAAGGGTTAGGGTTAGGTTTAGGGTTAGGTTAAGGGTTAGGGTTAGGGTTAGGGTTAGGTTTAGGGTTAGGTTTAGGGTTAGGTTAAGGGTTAGGATTAGGTTTAGGGTTAGGTTAAGGGTTAGGTTTAGGGTTCGGTTAAGGGTTAGGTTAAGGGTTAGGTTTAGGATTAGGTTTAGGGTTAGGTTAAGGGTTAGGATTAGGGTTAGGGTTAGGTTAAGGGTTAGGTTTAGGATTAGGTTTAGGGGGGTTAGGTTTAGGTTTAGGGGTTAATTTTAGGTTTAGCGTTTACAGCGTGCTTCTGTCTCCGTGCTGTTGTCGCCCTGTTGATGATGTCAGCTACGCGGTTTCGTAGAGCGCGGTTTTGTGGTAGAACCTACTTAACAACCATGATTCACTTAACAATGGTGACAAGAAAGTCATAAAGTTAGGCATGGTGACCCACCTAGCAACCAGCATGACTTATGACTGTTCATTCCGGGCCTCAATTATGATCATAAGGGGCCACTCGTATCAAGGCCTATTATTCTTAAGGACTCGATGTTACCTCCGGGTTGGGGGAAGCATCCCTCTGACTGCCAGTTGTAAGGGAGTAAAAGGGAAGGAACAATATGCTTCCACTTTTGTTGAGACGACTGGCCATTATAAGAAACAAAATGCTGCCCTAAAATAAGAGCTTGATTCTTTTATCCTTTTCCTAAATTTTATAATGGGCAGTGTTCAGGTAGTCCTTGACTTACAACCATTCCTCTAGTCACTGTTCAAAGTTACAACGATACTTTAAAAAATTTGATTTATGACCATTTTCACAGTTATGACCGTTTCAGCATCCCACCCACCCCAGTCAGGTGATGAAAATCTGGAAATTGCTTGGCAACTATCTCAGATTTACGACTGTTGCCGTGTCTTGAGGCCATGTGATCATCTTTTGGGGTTTTCCGACAAAGATTCACTTAACAATTGTTATTTTTACTAACTCAACAACTGCAGCGATTCACTTAACAAGTGTGGCAAGAAGGATTGCAAAGTCGGGCGAAACTCACTTAACAACTGCCTCACCTAACAACAGAAATTTGGGGCTCCATTGTGGTCGTAAGCCGAGGACTACCCACAGCTCAGTCTTGCTCTCAAACACACATGTTGCAAGCAGTTGAAATGTTATCCGACCACAGTGCCTTGAAATGGGGCCACACTCTTCAAGGAAGTCTCTCCGGTTATTAGCTCTTGTTGGGCAACATTCAAAAATTCTTCCTATTAAAAAACAATCAGTTAACAAAAGAACATTTCCCTGCGAGCATAAGAGCTCTAATTGCAGGTACCTATTTATTGCGCAAAACATATTTTTCTAATGAATTTTAAAATGTGTTTGGCAGTTGTTCTAGCCCAATTATTAGCATGAACATTCAGGAGCAGAGTTGATCATGGCCAAGAAGCTGTCATCTTGGGTGGCGCAGCAGGCTTGTCCTTCCCTTCATCCTCACTCTGGTTTTGCTGCACAGAACCACCATCTGGTCCTCCCAGGAAGCTCACGGATTAGAATGATGCATATTGTGGCAGAGACAAATCTTGCGAGAAGCCAATGGATGAGGACGGTTAAAAAGCAGGCTGGTCTGCCAGCCTGAGTGGATTAATTGGGTAATCAGAGGAGAAGAGGGAAGTCTTAATTTGAAGTCATTCTATGCTCTTTCCCATATTGAAAACTTCCAGACCCAGGGAGGAATGGCTATTGATTCAGAAGACTAATACACACACCTTAAGGAGGAGGGGGGGGGATATTAGCTGGGAGCGATTTCTTAATTAGTGCTATGATACGAGCCCCAATCTGTTAGCAGCACGCTTGCTATCCTAAACATAATGAGGCTGTGTTCAAATATGAGCCTCCTTTCTCATAATGTTGTTGCTTTTTTATTTTTCCTTGCCTGCGGAATTGCAGTGTAACGTCCACAATTTGTTTCTGTTAATGTTTTATTGCAAGGAAATTTACAGGATACCGGGGCACTATACTCAGCCAACCATAGTAATTGCACTCAGACATCACCAAAGGTTCTGTGGATAACCAGACATCACTAATTTCTGAAATGCTACAATGGAAGGCTTTGTTTTCATGTGGGAGATTAAGTTGTTCCAGTTGGGGAAAGAAGCCCTGGAGGAGAATCCTTGTTTTATAGTTCCCGCTTGACATATCTCACAAGGGATGGGAACTCATGGCATACTTTCTCCGCACGGATGTATTGGATGGGTAGATTTTGCCTGAAGTAGACAATCTAGAACACAGTTAGGTTGCAAGTCATATAACTGTGATGGCAAACCTATGCCTCTCTGATGGCACGCGAACTGTCGCCCCAGTTCAGCTCTGCTGTGCATGCGCGCATGCCTCTTGCTGGCCAGCTGGTCTTGGCTTTCTGCTGTGCATGAGGGGGGGTGCACACACATGCGTGGAAAGTTATGTGCAGGGGATGCGTGTGTGCATGCTTGGGGGGGTGGAGCATATATATGGAGTCATGAGCACATTGCATTTTGGGGGTTCAGGCACACACATGGACATTTGCACAGACGTGCACGCACTTTGGGCACACAGTCTGAAAAAGGCTAGCCATCACTGTCATATAAAGATACATATGTGATAACCATTTTCTGCCTTTGGGAGCAAAGCAACAACCTTTATAATAGAGCAGTGGTTCCCAAATTTGGCAACTTTAAGACTTGTGGACTTCAACTCTCAGAATTCTCCAGCCAGCTCTGCTCTGCTGGCTGGAGAATTCTGGGAGTTGAAGTCCACAAGTCTTAAAGTTGCCAACTTTGGGAACCACTGTAATAGAGGTATAACACAACAATGGGCTTCCCTATTATCAGATGGTCAGCCACGTTTTGTACCAGTTGAAATGCCTGGGTAGTGTTCAATAGCAGCCATCTCTGGATTAAGTCACAGTAATCCCGTGAGGAGAAGAGGTGGACAGAAATGATCATAGTCCAGGCCTTCTGTTCCAGAAAAGGCCACAATGGACATGATAGCTAAATCTGGGTAAAGTTTTCCTGGACATAGCTTCAGCTGGTGCTTCCATCCAGCAGCACCCCTAGGGTGGGAGCTGGCATTTTTGGGAAGGGTACAATCCCACCTAGAGCCAATATTGGCGCCAGCTTCTAAATCAACAACCCTTTTATCTTCCTTATGTTGAACTTGGTTTGCTTTTCCTCTTTCCATCCTGACAGTCTCAAGGTGCCAGTCAAGACTTTTACAGCATCTGCTTCTCAGCCCAGAGCAGAGATACATAATGGTATCATCAGCATATTGATGATCCCTCATCTGATGCTTAGGGATGAGCTCTCCCGATGCTCTCTTCATGTAGGTGTTAAATGAAATACAGGAGGGTCAACATCTAGAGCATCCCTTACTGACATGTTTGAGCACTCATACTCTTCATCCCCACACACACCAAATAGAATTGTTAATCAAGCAGGACTGAAAACATTTGCAGGAAATTCCAAATATATAGTAGATAAGAGCAGGGGTAGGATCCTACTGGCTTAACAACTGGTTCTCTGAGTGCTCACTTCACTCGTGTGTGCGCCTGATGTGCCTGATGCGCACTGCACATGCCATGTGCAGTTCCCAGGAAGACAGCCGAAGCGCAGCAACCCACTCTGCTGCGCCTATCAGCTGGGCTAAAAAAGAAGGAAATATATGTGGGTATAGCTCAGGGGCAGGCAGGTGGTCTCACCTGAAGGTTGGAGCGAACCGGTTTGCTCTCAGCTGATCTTTGGAGCTACCAGTTCGCCCAAATCGGCCCAAATCAGTAGAATCCCATCCTTGGGTAAAAGCATTTATAGACAACTGATGGAGTCCACAGGACAAAGAGGCTTCTGCTTCCCTATAAAGATCCTGCCATGGGCCACCCAAAACAGCAACCATTAAGAGCAGTTTCTTTTTTCAGAATCCTAACCAAAAAGGGTTCAGATAACTCACGTCTTCCAGAAACCTGTGAAACTAACTCATCTTTTCCACTATCTTTTTCAGAAATGGAGGTCGTAGACAAGACGGAAGTTGTCTAATATGGCTTAATCTTGGGTCAACCTCTTGAAAATATGAATTCCTCTTTCAAAGATGGTAACATCTCCCCCTGCCAAAAAGAGGCATTTATCACAGTCAAATCCAGTGCCCTCCCAAACTAGCCAGGTAGAACGAGAATCAAGTCCACAGAGATTTGCTTCATAAAGGAACTTGCTCTTTTCTTCAAGATTTGTAAGTTCAAACATATCACAGATGAAATTGTAATATATCATCCCCATCAACTGTTTGGATGCTATCAGCCTGCTGCCAATTCCAGACCAATCTGAGTGATCCTACCAAGAAATAGTTCTGACAAAAGATCACATCAATCCACTGATGGCTTTCTCAGCCACTCATTCCCTAACAGTACCCGGGGTCACTTGAAAAAGTGCTCCTGGACCATATATTCCACAAGTCTAATGAAGATAAAGAAATAAGAAAGCTTCACCACCCTTCCTGCCATGGTGTAGACTAGAAGCTGAGATCATCCTGTATCCCACTATCTGTTCCTTATTTTTTACCAGGATTTCTCCAGCATCTTGTTACTTCATCTGCTACATACCTCAGTAAACTAAGCCACTCTTCCAGGATAGGCGGTTAAGGAGAGGCTACTTAGGTGCAAACATATCCAATGTTTTCATTCCTCTATGTTCATTAGGTCTACTCCAGGCCACCAGTTAACTGTCAGGGTTCCAAGTAACACCCTAAATGAAAGAAGATTCCAAGGCTTGAATTTCCTCAAAGTTCCATTTTATTCACATTGGCATGTCTGGGAAAACCCATATCTGAAAGTTTCCAGGCTTTCCCCACCACGCAAAAGAAAGTTCAAGACCCTAACCCAGCACCCACATGTCCATCACATAATCCAATCAGGCCCCATCCAAAAATGGAGATGCCTCCTGGTCACCTCATCGCAGCTGTAGGGCAAGATGGCCTTGACTTTCTAAGAAAGAATGTTGCTTTGACTATATATCACCCACACGCTGTATAATCCCCTCTCCCATTTTCCCACAGTAGAAAATGTGGCAAGCTTAAAGTCCAAAAGGTAAAATATGGCTTCCAGGTCTGACATTAACTCCTGAACACCTTCTGGAATCCAATGTATCCATAAGGCTTATGGGTGGCCCATTCTAATCAGTCCTTTTACCATATGAAGGTTCATGATGCTGGTTATCTCTGTGGTTACTACTAAAAGAAGACTGTATCTCTTCCTAACAAGATTTACTGTGTCTCCCATCGCCTGATCAGATGTCCGCTGTTGTGAGATATCTATCTCCAGCATGTAATTTCCATTGTGGATTGAACTCATGATGATCTGGAACAAGCCTATGGTTATCGTGACAGTCATGAAATCCTGGACTGAGTCTGAGTCTACTCTTGGAGAAAGTAGGTGGAAAACATCTAGCATTAAAAGATGGGCTGAATCTATTGCAAACCCAATGGTGAAATCAAACAGCCTAGGTAGAAATGCTTCCTCGCATCAGGGGGGACAGTACAATAGCAGTATCCTAGCTTGTCCTTAGGCTCAAACATCAAAAACAAGAACTTATATCCAAATTACCTGGGGTTCTTGTAGTTGACCCCTGCTACAGCTCCTCCATACTTTGGGAGTCAAAATTGATGTAGCACCCATCAATTGGATGCTACACCCTTACTGGATGTATGTTGGGTAGAAGGAAGTCCCCCCCATCCTTGCTCAGATAGGTTTTCTTGATACATGCTAAAAATGGCCTCTCGTCCTTGAGTAAATCAGGGACAAGGAAAGATTTAATGCAGAGTGATCAGGTATTTAATAACATCAGTGTAAATTGAAGGATTCAATTAATTCAGTCTTGTGGTTCTTAATCTGAGAACAAATGATCAGAATGGGAATTGGTTAAAAATTCCCAGTCTCCTTTTCTCCATAATGGATACTTTAATCTCTTACAGATCTTCTCTTTTTGTCATTATAGTAATTGTCCCTTCCTTTCTATATCCTTCCCTGCCTTCCACCTCAATCTTGCTCCTTCCCAGGGATTATATAGCAGTACCAAGGCTTCTGCCTCTGCCCAGGGAAAAAAAAACAACCCACCAATGTTCTTCTATTTGTCTCAGTTTGTTCCTTCAATCACCTTTACTATCACCACCTCCACTAAAACTACTGCTGCATCACAAGCCCTCCAGTCCCTTCTGTATTGCTACGCTTCAGCCCCAAAGCCTTGGACTTATCGCATCAATCACTGTCACGGTTTCTTGTACAATGTTTTCCTTTCATCTGTGTTGTGATCTGAACTCCAGTGGTGGACAAGCTACGGTAGTTTTCTGCCTCTGTTTCTGCCTTAGACCATGGATTTTGGCAAGGGCTCCAAGTGGCAACCCATCTTGACAGGCAGTGTCAGCAGGTATAACCACAGTTGCACCTGTGATGGCTAAAAACACAGAAGCCAAGAATCCTGGTTTCTCTCCATCACACACTGCTGCTTATGTCCCCCAATACTCAAGATTTTGCTCCCTGTAATCTCTCATCCAGCCCAAGTATCCAGTTCTCAGCCAGACCCATTGTTTCCTTTTCCTTCTCTTTCATCTACACAATTTCTTGCTTACTCCACACATTTTCCCACCAAAATTCCTTCTTTCTCTAATATCAGGATCAGCATCCCTGTCAGCATATCCATCACTCGCCTTCACTAGCTAATAACGATTTCCCTAGCTAATAATAAACCTAATTACTAGCTCACTCCTAAAACAGTTTCTCATTCACCTTGTTAACTCCTGAAAAGACAGAACAGTGTAGAGCGTGCACAGACATCTTCTTATGTATGTACCTTTCCTTTCTTTAAAAAAAAACAAAACATGATTCCAGAATTAATTTTTTTTTGCTGAATTCCCCATATTAAAATCTCATAATAGTTGTATTTCTCTATTTTTAACAGTAAAAAATCTGTTACTTGCAACAAAATCTTTAATAACAGGATTCATAAGGTCAGGTAAGGAAGATTAATGTGTAAACAAATTGTCCCTGGAGAGCAATGGTTTGGATATCATTTGCTAGAAAGTTGGTGATTACTTTACACGCCATTTCCCTTCCTCAGAATTACATTGTTCTATAAAGTATATAAAATTGCTTTTATCTACGGAATATATGCAGGCATGAGGGCTCATCCATACAGCCATATTGATGTGCTTTCCCTCTATACTTGAGACAGGAGGAAGAGTATGATTTGTAGTCACAGCCAACCTTTGATCACCCCTCGGGAATGAGGCTGAAGTGTTGCTGTCCTCAGAAGAAGGTAACCTGGTCGTGACTCTGTCAGGCCTGCAGCCATCTTTTCTTTTGGATCTTTGGCCTGCCACACTGTCTATTATTCTACTACTTGAGAGACCGCCTACTGCCAATTACCTCCACTAGACCGATAAGATCGCATAGATTAGGCCTCCTCCGAATTCCATCAGCCAGCCAGTGTAGACTGGCAACTACCCGGAGGAGAGCCTTCTCGGTGGCTGCTCCGACCCTCTGGAACGAACTCCCCGTGGAGATTCGGACCCTCACCACCCTCCAGACCTTCCGCGCCGCCCTTAAAATCTGGCTGTCCCGGCTGGCCTGGGGTTAAAGACTCTAACCCCTACTCGAATTGTATGACTGTTGTGTTCTTAAATGATGTAGTGTCTTTATGTTGTAAATTGTTTGTCCTTCCCCTCCCCTTTGAACTGTGAGCCGCCCTGAGTCCCCCCAGGGAAAAGGGCGGCATACAAATAAAGTGAAACTGAAACTGAAACTGAAACTACTATGCATTTTCTATTATGGGAAAATGGGAGGTGGATTGTAAGGAGTTACATACTATGTAGCCATAACAAAATTCTTTCTAGAAAGCCAAGGTCATCCTTTGTCTCTGCACCTCTGCACCTGACCGGAACTGGATGGGTGGAAGGTGCCAGCATGGCAGTGGGAGATTGGACTAAGTGATGGACTTGTGGGTGTGGGGGCAAGATCTTGATCTTTCAACTAGGCGGGGAAAACCAGGAAGCTTCAGGTTTTCCCAGATGTGCCAACATGGCTCTCTTAATAAATTGGAACTTTGACCAATACTGCCTTGGACTCTGATTTACTTTTGGATGCTATTTGGAATGCTGACATTAACTTGCGGTCAGACTAGTTCTTCCAAAAAGACATCCATGTGTGGAGAAGCATCCCTTCCACTCTCTACCTCTGACCTGGAAAGCTCAGCTCTGGACAAAGAGTAAAGGTGGAGCCTTGAGCTGCAGAAAAGAAAGAGCAGAGATTTCATTGTGCCAAAGCTGGTTTTTCAAGAGGCAACTGGACTTTCTGTTTTTTCTTTGAAAATGGTTCACTTCTCATCCAAGAAGTTGAAAAAGCTTCTTGGACAAGAAGCAAAATGTTTTCAAAGAAAAACCAGAAAGTCCAGTTGCCTCTTGAAAAACCAGCTTTGGGACAACCATGACCAGGATGACTCAGAACCTCCATAGATATTTAGCAGAGATTTCATTCTACCCCTCTTCCCCATCATCAATGACTATGGCTGGTGAAAATGCCTCAGTCCTCCCACCCTCCCTCCCTCTCTTTCAGCCCTTTGAGGTAATCCAGGCAAAAACATAATGAGTAGTAATACTACCTTAATTGTAACGTTACAGTATCAGAATCTTGCCAGTCTGAAAGTACTTCTCTCCTTCCTTACATTTTACTCTCCAGAAAACTAGGGAGGTCCATTCTGAGATGTTTTCTCCATCAGATTTCATGGGACCATTGCCTGGGCTATAACTTTTCCTCCTGTCTCCGAAGGTCATTCCCATATATCATTACCTCCCCTCCTTCCCTCCTTTTGTGCATTTACAGTATTGTCAAGGCCTTTAATTTTTCCACTGAGAGCCCCAATCTGCTACCTAGCTGCTATTCTCACAAGGGGAGTTGAAGGGGGAGGGGGGAAATGGCCAGGCATTTTATGCCTGCATCACCAGACTGGAGCTTGCTAAGGGGCTACTACTCTGCTACTTCTTGACATTTTGGAGAAGCAGGCAGAAGGGCAAGGGAGGCTCAACTTCACTCAGCCTGTCCCCAGTGCAAGCCGAGGTGCTAAGTTGCAAGAAGGAGTATGGCAAAGTCAAGATGATGTCAAGAACCATCTGCTCTCTTTTTGCCAAACTGGCACAGCATTGGTAGAAAATGGATGAAGCTCTGGGGCCCATGTTTTTTATTACCCATGGGATGTAACTTCCAGCTGGAATCTAGCCCTTTATAAAGGCCCTTCGTTTAATACCCAAAGAATATAATTTCTGTTTCAGGATTCACACAAGGGGCAGAAGTGGGGCTGCCTTCTCATAGAGACAAGGCAAAAACCACCTTGCAGAAACCAGCGAGTGACAAGCTTCTTCGGGGACATTCTTTGTGAAGTCAAGAATCTTTAGGAGTTCTGCAGAGACTTTCAGCAAGTCTCTACAGGATCTATTGTTCTTGTTAGTCGGGAAGTCATGTCTGACCCATCGTGACCCTATGGACAACGTTCCTCCAGGCCTTCTTGTCCTCTCCCATCCTCTGGAGTCCACTTAAGCTCACGCCTACTGCTTCGGTGACTCCATCCAGCCACCTCATTCTCTGTCGTTCCCTTCTTCTTTTGCCCTCAATCGTTTCCAGCATTAGGCTCTTCTCCAGTGAGTCCTTCCTTCTCATTAGGTGGCCAAAGTATTTGAGTTTCATCTTCAGGATCTGGCCTTCTAAAGAGCAGTCAGGGTTGATCTCCTCTAGGACTGACCGGTTTGATCGCCTTGCAGTCCAAGGGACTCGCAGGAGTCTTCTCCAGCACCATGGTTCAAATGGCTCCATTCTTTGGCGCTCAGTCTTCCTTATGGTGCAGGATCTATTAGCTTTCCAATAATATTAGCTCTCTGAAAGACATGTGGATGATGACCCTCTATATAAGGATGGTGTCCCCAAAAGAAGTCACAGGCTGTACTACTGCCACATCTGGCGGCTCAGGCAGACACAGCAAACGCCTCTGCTGAGACAAAAAAAGCCCCCGGGGGGGCGCTCTTTCAGCAGGCCAAGTGGACTCCTGCAAACTCCGGCTCCGACTCCTCCACCCACGCAATCTCCCGGGGTCTGGGGAAGTGGATACATCTTTAAAGCTTGCACAGGCTTCAGCTCATCTCAGCAGCAGGTTGACAACGAGATGGCCCTACTGTGATGACAGATGTCCTCTGTGCACAGTAAGCTAAGGTCCTCACAGGCCAGGGAAAGGAGGCCTTGCGGATGAGGCCTGTGAGGGGGTGTGCATGACTGTGCAGGAAAATAATTCGTTTTGTCCAAGTTATGTAGTTTGTCTGATACAAAGATGGAAGTAAGATATCACAAAAGATGAGATTATACTATTTTGACATTACGGATTTCATCATGTTGAAAATCATTTTTTTAAACACACACACACACACACACACACACACACTGTTGGGTCTATGTCTGACATCCATGCGGGAGAAGCATTGGAAGAAACAACATGAAACTAAAACTTCTGGAAGCAAAGCACTATGGACTATTCACATCTCTGGGATTTGAGTTAAAATTTTGGATCTTTTTTGACCCAAGCAGATTATTCCAGTTAAGAGGAAATAAAGAATGAAAAAAGGAAAATATATCACAATTAAAGGATGAGCATAATATCTGGACAGGCGGTGAAATTACTATCGTGAATAGAGCCTAATGTATGTTAAAAGGTTCATCTGAGCCAAGGTCAAGGGAAAAAAAACCTATTTGCTGTCATTTAAACCTGGTGAAACACGCACGCCTGTATTATATATTGAGAGTGTGCACACCTTTTAGGGAAAGCAAATCTAAAGCCATAATAACAAGTTATTCAAATGGCAAAATGTTGCTGTCAAGCAGCAGGTGATCTTGCATTACTCTCTTTTTTTCTTCTACAGAACCATTAGTGTGCTCATTTGGTACAGGTGGCAAGGACAATCTGCTATGTATACAAAATAATATGACAAAAACAATTTGACAGCTGAATTGGGCATAATGGAAGAGATAGCTGACAATGTTCTTTGTTTAGCAAGGCCAGCTGTACTTGCATTGAGGAGTTTTCTGTTTAAGGTATAGGATCCCAAATAACCATCTTATCTAGGATTAAAATTTAACTTTAGTGCAGGAAAAAGCATGCACTGCTAGCTGTCACAGGAATGCCAGTGGATCTCCTCTCTTCTCCCCTCTCTCCTTTCCCCTCTCTCCTTTCCCCTCACCTCCTCTCCTCTCTTTTCCCCTCCTCTCTCCTCCTCTCCTCTCTTTTTCCTGTCTCTCTCCTCTTCCCTCCCCTCCCCTCTCTCCTGTACTCTCTTCCCCTGCTCTCTTCTCTTTTCCCCTGCTCTCTTCTCCCCTCTCCTCTCTCCCCTCCCCTCTCTCCTCTCCTGCCCTGCCCTTCTCTCTTTTCCTCTGCTCTCCCCTTCTCCCCTCCCCTCCCCTCTCCCCTCATCCCCTCCTCTTTTTCCCCCTCCTCTTTTCTCTTCCCTCCGCTCCCCATCTCTCCTTTCCCCTCCTCTCTTCTTCCTTCCCCTCCCCTCTAATTATGTTTTATGTCTCTCTTTTTCCTGGCATATGAAGGTCCAGGTTCAGGACTGTTTTATTTTTCTTGTGAGAAGATATTCTAAAAGAGCATTTTTGTTCTTGAATACAAGCTGAGTGAGAAACAAATCAAGGAAGTCACTTCCCCCAACCCCATGTAAATTGAGTTCTATATCCGTGGTCTGAACCAGGAGAAACCTCTTAACAATCCTTAGGTGAAGCATACCAGTGAAGCAGCAAAAACTCTGGGTAAGTACCAGCTGACAGGAAGGGGTGTTATCTGTGTCTCCTTGTTGCCATCCAAATGCCTGGTTAGCCCTTCAGAGGCTCCTCCGTTTCTGTCCTAAAGCTTTCTATGACTCAGATCTGACGAAACCAGCCCTAATCCCATGGGATATATGCAATTTTAGGTTTCCTGCCAGTTTGTAAATTTATACACCACTTCCTTTACAATGGTATCCTGAAGCAGTTAGCAATTGCAGTGCATAAGAGGAGTAAACAAAAATATAAAATAATATATTCATTAAAAATGGAGCGTGGAAGAGAACTCTTCATACAATATTCATATTAGGAAGACACTGATGAACAGAGAGGTCTTTGAGAGACATCTGAAAGTTGTACGGTACACAATTTTAGAGAGCTAAGCTTTCCAAAATTCAGACACTGCCTCAACGAAGGAACTACAAGATGGTACTCTGTATATAACTGTAACAAAACTGCCTCTGATTATTCTAGGGATCTGTGAGGTCTGCAGAAAAAACTTCAGTTTCCTCTCTTTTCTTAGTCCCAAATTTTGTAGGGTTATAAAGGTTTTCAGCAAAACCTTCAACTTAGCTTAGTAGCTAAGTCACAGCTAGTGCAGTCCCTTCAACAAAGGTATCACTCTTGCTTTGCCAAGAGCTATACTCAGCAGTTCTGGCTATGGTATCCTGCACCAGTAGCAGTTTCTGGAACAATTGGAAGCATAGCTGTACAATAAACAATCTCAACATAAGGTTAGCAGTTCTTGAATAGCAAGTAGTTAGGCTGAATCTTCTTGGAAAGGTATAGTTGATATATCAGCTGAAACTGGTAATCAGCATTCCTGGGCACAGAGGTTGTGTTGAACTCCCACTGATCTTCAAACCATGTTCCCCTGTTTTTGAAGTGAGTGCAAAATCCTCTGTTTCAAAATCCATCCATTCCCCCATTCTAAAAGATGTCGGAAGTGCCAGGATTCCATCTTAATTTACTATCTCTTAGCAATCCGAGAAGTTATTAAGTTTGACTTTGGTTTTTAGAATTTTAGAAATGGTCCATATGATGCTTTAAGCACGCTCATATATATACTGCCTTTTTTGGAATGTGTGGAAGGATGTTTTCAAGTCAGAGTTTCAATTGCCTGGATATTGTGCCTAAGGCAGAACTAGAAGTCACAATTTCCTGGTTTCCAGCCTTGGGCTTTAATTACTGCACCAAACTTGCTCTCACTTTTATTTCCCTATTTATTAATTGAAAACTCTTTCTTTATATAAAGTTCCTACTATAGTTAATGTGGCACCAACTGTGTCTTAAGGGGAAGGTGTCACTAAGAGACAAATTTAGCAGAAGAAATAAAAACACTTGATGGATCAATCTTGAGTTGAACTGTTGCATCCAGTGGGAGTTACTCAAGAATTTTTTTATAAACTGTGGGCCAGATCGAGGGTGAAAAGTTCTCATAATGGTAGAGTATGGCCTTTTGCCTGTTGGGAGTTCTGGAAGTTGTAGATCTGTGTATTTGGAGGACAACAGAGAAAGGAAGATAGTAATATAGGAGTGTCGATTGTTTATCAGCCACTCTGTCCCACACTTTGTGGTCATGTTCATTAATTGGATATCCACAATGGAGCTCTGCCATCAAGGGTCCATCTGGTTCCTGGCATTAGATCCAGAGAAGGGACTCTCCACTTATTTTTCTGCTGGGAATATAACTGCAATCTGCTAATCTTTGACAAGAATGTGGTTGTTAAGAACAGAAGCAGAGAGAGGAAACAAATTGGAATTTGATGGGGATGATCAAAGTGCTGGCAATGTGCCAGGCACTGCACAAAGCCAAAGAATTTAAGGCAGGCTTTTGTCCAAACAGAAGGAGTGCTTAACTAGTTAGCACAGCCTTCCCCCCCTCCCCACAACACACACACACTAGGGCCTTCCAGATCCGTACATCTACAATCCTCATAATTCCCACCCATGAAAGTAAAAAAAAAATTACCATTGCTGATTACATTTTTCTATTACTCAATTGTATGCAGTATTTGTCATAACCTGCACGCTCAGTGATGCTGCTTTCTCCATAAATGCAGAAAAGCCCTGAAGATATTTATTGTATAAGAGGCACGTTTTTGTGGTGTACCAGTATCCATAGCTTTACATATGCCTATCCTATCACTTAAATATTAACATCTAAAATAGGACAGAATATTAGGGGGAAGGATGCAATGTTATGTTTCCTTTAATTCTTGAATTTGCGTTGTTTTAAGACAGAGGTTATGAATGCCAGGCTTGCTTTGCCTCTAGATATTTACAATTTTTGCGTTGAGAAAGATATAAGCATTCTGGTTTATTTAACAAAACTGGATGATGGGTGGAAGAGAAAAATTTGGTTATTCAGTGAGATCATTCCCACTGAATAACCAACGTTTTCTCTTCTACCCAGCAGTTAGACCAGCCCGGGGACTAGTTAGCTGGGAATGATGGAAGTTATAATCCAACATGTGTAAAAAGAATCAGATTGGTAAATGCTGATTTGGACCTTCTGATCTAGTCAGCTCCTGTTTATATTGGTACTTTAATCCCCCTGTTTAAAGGGAAAGCAGTTCAGAGCTTAGTTAACCAAGCACAATGGAAATGAGAATATAGCCAAGAGTATTTCTTTTTAATGATGCCCCTGTGTATGAAAATGTTGCCATTGCTTTAAAAATTACTCCTGGGCCAAATCAGAGGCTGGATCTACATTATGCAATATATGTTTATTTTCAGTTTGGGTTTCATTTCTGGATAATAGCAACAAAAGAGGTTCAACCAAAAGTTTTATTAAAGTTTGGAAGAAGACATGATTTTTTTCCTTAGAAAGTAAGTTTATCTTAACAGGTAACTGAACTTGTCTTACCTTCTCTGCATTGGTAAGGTAAGGAGAATCAACCCTGGTTAAGATTTGGATGGGAAATTTTTAGGCAATATTGGGGGCGTAGGCTGGATTGGGAAGTTGGAAAAAAATATTGGAAGAAGGTAATGTCGAATTGCATCTCCACGAAATGAGTAGGAGTTGAGTGTGTTTTCTGAAGGTTTTCCATATTGAAATTGATCCCCTATTTGACCTTGACTGAAATGGCTTGTAATTTCAGGTCACTCCAAACCTGGGATAAATTACCTTGGCCAGGAGAGTGACATCAAAGTGGCTTGAATGCAAAGGATACAGTAGGAATGCAACCTTCTCATGCAACCCTGTGGTTGAGGCGGGGGGGGGGGGTAGGCTTTTGTGGTCTGTGCCTCTGTAGACTTTACAGCTCGCATCGTTTGCAGCTCCTCAGTAAGAGGGAGAGCCAGGGAAATTGAAAGTGATTGCCCCAATCTGTATTAATTAGAGTCTATTAACTCATCAGAGCGCACACAGGCAGCTGCATGGGCCACTTCATCCATGAAGAGAACTGCCAGCATCATCTCTTGGAGAGGGGAAAAAAGAGCTGAGCCAGGTAGGCTGTTGGTGTTTTTGCTCAAAGCAGCACCTCCTCACTCTCAGAAATAGGGGACCTGGGCAAGTCCTTCTCCTTCTCCTTCTCCTTCTCCTTCTCCTCCTCCTCCTCCTCCTCCTCCTCCTCCTCCTCCTCCTCCTCCTCCTCCTCCTCCTCCTCCTCCTCCTCCTCTTCTGCCATATCCATCATTGGACGTTGGCGATCAGGTTGGCAATCCTATTTTCATCAACAGCCGCATGAAAAAGTGTTGTTGAGTTTTGTCCAAACCAGCCCCTTAAGTTTTGAAGCCATGATGTTCTTCTTCTGCCTGGACCTCGTTCGCCTTCAATCTTTCCCTGGAGGATCAAGTGAAAGATAACCTGGACAACATCACCTGCCTGTAATAGGGCAAAAGGAAGTGAAGAAACTGGGTGCAGGTAGTCCTCGAATTACAGTGGTTCATTTAGTGACAGTTCAAAGTTACCGCGGCACTGAATAAAGTGACTTATGACTGTTATTCACACTTTGAGACCGTGGTAGCATCTGATTGAAATTCAGATGCTTGGCAACCGGTTCGTATTTATGACGGTTGCAGTGTCACCTGGCCTTCTTACAAACTAAATCAATGGGGAAGCCAGTTTCACTTAGCCACTGTGTTACTAATGTAACAAACTGGGATGATTCGCTTTACAACTGTGGCAAGAAGGATCATAAAATGGGACAAAATTCACTTAACGAATGATTTGCTTAGCAACAGAAATTTTGGACTCGATTGTGGTCGTAAATCGAGGAGTATCTGTAGTGAGTAGTCCTCACCTAACCGGTTGCTTAGCAACCCATGCAAAGTTACAATAGACCAATAAAAGCTATTTAGAATCTGGTGCTGGAATTCCAATGGTCATCAGCAGCCGAGGTGGCGCAGTGGTTAGGGTGCAGTACTGCAGGCCACTTCAGCTGACTGTTATCTGCAGTTCAGCGGTTCTAATCTCACCGGCTCAAGGTTGACTCAGCCTTCCATCCTTCTGAGGTGGGTAAAATGAGGACCCGGATTGTTGGGGGCGATATGCTGACTCTGTAAACCACTTAGAGAGGGCTGAAAGCCCTATGAAGCGGTAAATATAAGTCTAACTGCTATTGCTATTGCTATCTGACTATTTCTGGGGCTTGACAGCTTTCTATCTTTCACAGGAAGTTGCAGTATTCTGCAGTCACATGACACAATTGTGACATTTTTTGCCACTTTCCAGTCTTTCAGCTCATAAGAATACAGGCAGTCTTCGACTTCACTTAGTGACCACTCAAAGTTACAGTGGCACTGAAAAATGTGACTTATGACCATTTTTCACAGTTATGGTCTTTCCCCATGATCATGGGATCAAAATTCAAACGCTTGGCAATTGGTTCATACTTACGACCATTGCTGTGTCCCAAGGTCTTGTGCTCACCTTTTGCGACCTTCTGACAAGCAAAGTCAAAGGAGAAGCCAGATTCACTTAACAACTAGGTTACTAGCTTATCAACTGCAGTGATTCACTTAACTACTTACTGTGGCAAAAAGGACATAAAATGGGGTAAAATTCACTTAACAAATGTCTCACCAGCAACAGAAATTTTGAGCTCAGTTATGGTCATATGTTGAGGACTACCTGTACCTGGATTTATTTAATGACCACAGAGCAGCGACTGCCACAGAAAATCATGTGGATGCTTTGATTTATGACCATCGGGACTTATGACATAAATTCCGGGCTCCATTAGAATAGAATAGAATAGAATAGAATAGCATAGCATAGCATAGCATAGCATAGCATAGCATAGCATAGAATTTTTTATTGGCCAAGAGTGATTGGACACACAAGGAATTTGTCTTTGGTGATATGCTCTCCACGTACATAAAAAGACATGAAAAGATACATTCGTCAAGAATCATAAGGTATATAACACTTAATGATAGTCATAGGGTACAAATAAGTAATCAGGAAACAATATCAATATAAATCATAAGGATACAAGAAACAAAGTTACAGTCCTGCAGTTATAAGTGGGAAAAGATGGATGATAGGAACAATTAGAAAACTAATAGTAATAGTAATGCAGCCTTAGTGAATGGTTTGACAGTGGTGAGGGAATTATTTGTTTAGCAGAGTGATGGTGTTCAGGGGGGGGAAACTGTTCTTGAGTCTATTTGTCTTGGTGTGTAGTGCTCTATAGTGTCGTTTTGAGGGTAGAAGTTGAAACAATTTATGTCCAGGATGTGAGGGGTGTGTAAATATTTTCACAGCCCTCTTTTTCACTCGTGCAATATACAGGTCCTCAATGGAAGGCAGGTTGGCAGTAATTGTTTTTTCTGCAGTTCTGTTTATCCTCTGAAGTCTGTGTCTGTCTTGTTAGGTTGCAGAACCAAACCAGACAGTTATAGAGGTGCAGATGACAGACTCAATACTTCCTCTGTAAAACAGAATCAGCAGCTCCTTGGGCAGTTTGAGCTTCCTGAGTTGGCGCAGGAAGTTGTTGAGCTTTTATGATGATGTTTTTGATGTTAACTGTCCGTTTTAGGTCTTGAGATATGATAGAACCTAGAAATTTGAAGGTCTCTACTGTTGATATTGTATTGTCTAGTATTGTAGGAGATGGTAGTATGGGAGGGTTTCTCCTAAAGTCTACCACCATTTCTACCGTTTTGAGTGTGTTCAGTTCCAGATTGTTCTGGTCGCACCCCGAGGCTAGTTGTTCACCTCCCGTCTATATGCGGTTTCATGGTTGTCTCGAATGAGACCAATCACTGTTGTATTATCTGCAAACTTCAGTAGTTTAACAGATGGGTCTTTTGAGATGCAGTCATTGGTATAGAGAGAGAAGTGGAGAGAGCACACAGCCCTGGGGGGCTCTTGTGCTAATTGTACAGGTATCTGATATGATTTTCCATCAGATTACAGTTACAATTGTAAATCATGGGCCACCTGTAAACTCAGGTTTATTATTTTCTATCTCCTGACATCTCCACATCAGGATTTACGTAAGAAAAGTATATAGGAACAGAAGAGCAAGAAGCGTAACATCTTGCAAAGTATGACACAAGGGAATGAGCTCCCAGTGTATGCTCCAGTGGTGGGTTTCAAAACAATTTCGAACCTACTCTGTGGGTGTGGCCTCCTTTATGGGAGTGACTTGCCGGCCATGTGGCCTGGTGGGAGTGGCTTGCTGGCCATGTGTTTTCTCTCTCTCTCTCTCTCTCTCTCTCTCCTTCCTTTTGTCTCTTTGTCCCTTTTTCCTTTTTTTCTTTCATCTCTCTTTTTCTTTCTTTTTTCTTTTTTTATTTCTTTCTTTCTTCCTTCCTTTCTTTCTCTCTCTCTCTCTCTCTCTCTCTCTCTCTCTCTCTCTCTCTCTCTCTGTGTGTGTGTGTGTGTCAGTAGTGGGTTTCAAAAAATTTTGGAACCTCTTCTGTAGGTGTGGCCTGCTTTCCGGGTCCACTGGTGGAACCTCTTCTAACCGGTTCGGTAGATTTGACAAACCGGTTCTACCGAACTGATGCGAACTGGTAGGAACCCACCTCTGGTATGCTTCCAGTATATTGGGTCCTTCCACTGTGCTTTGTCCAAAGTCATATCAAGTGCTGTTCCCATCATACCTGATGGGTCTGCCAATTAGAAACTGGAGTCCTACAAGTTTTGGGGCAGCACAAGGTTAAATCATTGGATCAAAGTGGGAGGAGCAAAATCTGGAGCAGGAATGTTTCACACCGAATCAAAAGTGAGCTCTAGTATTTTGTGCGGGTGGGCGTTGCAGAATTGCTCTTTCATTTAGAAAAGATCCTTCAGCAGCACAATACTCAGGGGTCCAGCAAAGAACTTCAGGATTTTCAGATCTTTCCATCTTTTTTTTATTTTTTGCTACAGCTTTACAGCATTCCTTCCAAGGATGAAACCAGATGTTAAGTGGTTACGAAGTGCTCCAACTTGGCCTGAATATTGGGATGAAGGTCTTTGGTTTGGATTTAATGGTTGCCAGGGCAACAAGGACAGAGTGAAACTAGACAGTGGAAGGCTATAAGGAGATGCCATTTTTTTGCCTGGGCATGTTTCTTTAAGTTCACCATTGTTGGATAAGAGAGATTCATACTATGCCACAATGGGGCATTTGATGAGGTTGGATGAGATGACTGGCTTGTTTCTGAATTCCTAGTTTTTTTCCTGATTATCATGATCAGTTGATTTACGAAGTACACAGAAAAAAATTGAAAAAATTGAATAACTATTGGTATGTGTGTCATCTGCAAGTTGACTCTGGTTTCTTTCTAGCATGTGCAACAAACCAGAGTTAAAACTATAGGGTGGGCATTTCCCACTTATAAGCATCCCCAAGCAATCTCTTTGTTCTGCTATGTCAATAGAGTAGAGCAGCGTAGAGTAGCGTAGAGTAGCATAGAATAGCATAGAGTAGCATAGA
Organism: Thamnophis elegans; assembly: GCF_009769535.1. Taxonomy (NCBI): domain Eukaryota; kingdom Metazoa; phylum Chordata; class Lepidosauria; order Squamata; family Natricidae; genus Thamnophis; species Thamnophis elegans. Next base: position 97,926,175 of record NC_045542.1, read on the forward strand.
ATAGAATAGAATAGAATAGAATAGAATAGAGACATTGGAGGCCTTCTAATCCAGCCCCTTGTTCAAGCAGGAGAACCTATAACATTTCAGATAAGTGGCTGTCTAGTCTCTTCTTAAAATTCTCCCCATAATGTTGCCTCCATCTCATCCTTTAATCATTCTCAGTGGCATTAGTATTACACAGATTTTTATCCTGCTACCATCTAACAAAGGGAAGCTTTGAGAAGTGTAAAACCTATTAGGTTTTTATCAGCCATTACCTGTATACGCACTCAGGTGGCTGCAGTGACTTGAAATAAAAGCAATAGGGCAGGAAGGGGGCTTGGCAATATGAACCACAATTGTCCTGCTTGTTATGAATTCCTATCAACTTGAAAAGGGGTGAAAAACGTTTGAGGTGAGCCACGGAAAAAGGCCGTATCACTTAGGAGGACATATCAGTGCCGCCCAAACAGAGGTATCATCTCAAGCGCTGAGTGCCACTACTACTCTAAGATGAAAAGGATAAGTGAAACTTCAAAACATTTGAAGTTGACTTTTCATATGAACATCTCAATGCAAAAGCCCCAGCTTTCTCGTTAGGTTCTTGGTGTGACTATTCCGGCATCCTGAGCCAGGAAAATGAAGTTCTGTTTCCTCAAATCCAGGATGCTCAACGAGTTATGATCAATTGCGAGTGTTCCAAACGGAAACATTTGCAAATAAAGTTAATCATTACTTGAGTTCCTTCCCTGCCCCTCCCCTATACTAAAGAAAGCCACAGATTAGGTGTAGGCAAATCTCTCTTCCCAAGCTCCTCCCTCCCATCTTCCTTCTGTGGAGGCGTTTGGCCAGCTTTTCTCTTAGATGGGTGTATTTTTCCTGGCAACAAATTGGCAGCGCCAGAAGCCAGCTCTGGAGACTATCCTGAATGGGGGGGAAAGATAGAATAATAACAGAGGGAAGAACAGATGGAAATTTCGTGTGCTGGCCGTTTCAGCGAAGGAGATGTACACTACAGTGCTTTGCCCTAAGATAGCCCCGCTCTGTAATTTTGTGTGCATGTAGGTAGAGGAAGGATGGAAATGAAAGCATGTGTGCGCTAGGAATCTGATATTTGCATGCAAAGTTTGCACTTTTGGCATGTGTGTGCAAAGCTTTGATAAGTGTATCTACATGCAAAGCCTGCTTCTGTTTGTCCTTTTAGATCTGCATTAGGAAATCTAATCCATTGCTGTGTTCCCTGCTGCCCCCTAGTGAAGAAAGAAAGCAATGAGACTCGGCTGTTTCCTTGCAGCTATTGGCATTGGGTGCAGCTTGGCTTGTCATTACACAGCACCTCAGGGTTCCCTTGGATGAAGCCACTCATTATTCTGTGTTCTACCAGCATCCAGGCTTCTGGTCTCAGTTTCCAGAGCCACCTGTAGGATTTTTTTTACAGGAGCCGATTCGCTGAACTGCTTCCTCCCCCTTTTCCTCAGTTCAGTCACCTTTGATGATGTTTTTCCAAAGCTCTGCTCAGTGGGGACCAAGCCATAAGGCCAGCTGCCTCCCTGTGCACCTTCTGTGCTCAAAGACAGTAATGGAGTTTCATCTTCAGGTTCCCCAGCATCTTTTAAAGAAGGGCCTTTGACTAAACGGCTTAAGAAGGTGATGCAAGGATTGGAGACACAGAGGGAGAGCCAAGCTAGGAAAAGTCGATGCTTCGCAACATAAACTTTGTTACAAGTCACAAGAGGTGGTAAACCACCTTTCTCTCCCCACACAGAAAGCCAGCAGCAGCTATAGCAATTAGAAGACGGCTGTCAAACTCACCACATTGCCGTCATGTGATGTTTCGTGACGTTTTTCCATTTGCGGAGCTGGGATGGGCGTAGCCTGAGTGTGACACATCCAGGTGTAGGATTCAGCCGGTTTGGACCAGTTCGGCTGAACCGGTAGCTCCGACGATCAGCTGAGAGTGAACCGGTTTGCTCTGATGATCAGCTGAGAGTGAACCGGTTTGTTCTGACGATCAGCTGAGAGTGAACAGGTAGCTCCGACGATCAGCTGAGAGTGAACCGGTAGCTCCAACGATCAGCTGAGAGTGAACTGGTTTGCTCTGACGATCAGCTGAGAGTGAACCGGTTTGCTCTGACGATCAGCTGAGAGTGAACCGGTAGCTCTGAAGATCAGCTGAGAGTGAACCGGTAGCTCCGATGATCAGCTGAGAGTGAACCGGTTTGCTCTGACGATCAGCTGAGAGTGAACCGGTATCTCCAACGATCAGCTCAGAGTGAACCGGTTTGCTCTGACGATCAGCTGAGAGTGAACCGGTAGCTCCAATGATCAGCTGAGAGTGAACCGGTTTGTTCTGACGATCAGCTGAGAGTGAACCGGTAGCTCCGAAGATCAGCTGAGAGTGAACCAGTAGCTCCGATGATCAGCTGAGAGTGAACCGGTTTGCTCTGACGATCAGCTGAGAGTGAACCGGTAGCTCCGATGATCAGCTGAGAGTGAACCGGTTTGCTCTGATGATCAGCTGAGAGTGAACCGGTTTGTTCTGACGATCAGCTGAGAGTGAACAGGTAGCTCCGACGATCAGCTGAGAGTGAACAGATAGCTCCAACGATCAGCTGAGAGTGAACCGGTTTGCTCTGACGATCAGCTGAGAGTGAACCGGTTTGCTCTGACGATCAGCTGAGAGTGAACCGGTAGCTCCGAAGATCAGCTGAGAGTGAACCGGTTTGCTCTGACGATCAGCTGAGAGTGAACCGGTAGCTCCAACGATCAGCTGAGAGTGAACCGGTAGTTCCAACGATCAGCTGAGAGTGAACCGGTTTGCTCTGACGATCAGCTGAGAGTGAACCGGTTTGCTCTGACGATCAGCTGAGAGTGAACCGGTAGCTCCAATGATCAGCTGAGAGTGAACCTGTAGCTCCGACGATCAGCTGAGAGTGAACCGGTAGCTCCGATGATCAGCTGAGAGTGAACCGGTTTGCTCTGACGATCAGCTGAGAGTGAACCGGTAGCTCCAACGATCAGCTCAGAGTGAACCAGTTTGCTCTGACGATCAGCTGAGAGTGAACCGGTAGCTCCAACGATCAGCTGAGAGTGAACCGGTTTGCTCTGACGATCAGCTGAGAGTGAACCGGTAGCTCCGAAGATCAGCTGAGAGTGAACCGGTTTGCTCTGACGATCAGCTGAGAGTGAACCGGTTTGCTCTGACGATCAGCTGAGAGTGAACCGGTAGCTCCAATGATCAGCTGAGAGTGAACCGGTAGCTCCAACGATCAGCTGAGAGTGAACCGGTTTGCTCTGACGATCAGCTGAGAGTGAACCGGTTTGCTTTGACGATCAGCTGAGAGTGAACCTGTAGCTCCGACGATCAGCTGAGAGTGAACCGGTAGCTCCAACGATCAGCTGAGAGTGAACCGGTTTGCTCTGACGATCAGCTGAGAGTGAACCGGTAGCTCCAACGATCAGCTGAGAGTGAACCGGTTTGCTCTGACGATCAGCTGAGAGTGAACCGGTAGCTCCGAAGATCAGCTGAGAGTGAACCGGTTTGCTCTGACGATCAGCTGAGAGTGAACCGGTAGCTCCAACGATCAGCTGAGAGTGAACCGGTTTGCTCTGACGATCAGCTAAGAGTGAACCGGTAGCTCCGAAGATCAGCTGAGAGTGAACCGGTTTGCTCTGACGATCAGCTGAGAGTGAACCGGTAGCTCCGACAATCAGCTGAGAGTGAACCGGTAGCTCCAATGATCAGCTGAGAGTGAACCGGTTTGCTCTGACGATCAGCTGAGCATGAACCGGTTTGCTCTGACAATCAGCTGAGCGTGAACCGATTTGCTCTGATGATCAGCTGAGAGTGAACCGATTTGCTCTGACGATCAGGTGGGCCCGCCCGTCCACCCTTGCGCTTTACTCACCTATATCCTCTCAGCTGATTAGCGCAACAGAGTGGATTGCCATGCCTCAGCTGTGTGTTACTACCTAAGCAGTAATGTTGAAGGTGAGTTTTGGTAAAACTGTGAACGCACACGCAGCGCAAAACACGCGATCACTGAACTGGTTTAAAACTAGCAGGATCCCACCATTGGGGGGGGGGGAATCCTGTGGGCTGCTAATTTGACACCCCTGAATTAGAATAATGCAAGGCCTACTCCAGCAGGACCTAAGTACAGCACCCAACCCTGGAAAAAAACCTTGTGTGACCCTTCCATATCGAAGAATGAAAGGACAAAGCAGCTTCACTGGGAAGGGAGTTCCACAGCTTTGGTGCTGATGCTACCAAGGTGCCTCCTGCATTGGTTCAAATGGAGAGGCTGAGGCTTTCGCTGACCATGGAAATGGAATAACAGGAAGTAGAGAAACCATCCAGCCTGCATGAGTCCGGCTCTTCCTTTGGCTTTAAGGTCATGGGCCCAATTCTCTGAACTGCCCGGTCCTTCTAGCTAGCTGCCACCATTTGTCTCTTCCCCCAGTCTATGTGAGATCACAGTCATCTCCATGGTAACCCGCAGTGAGCTCATGTGCAAGAGCTGTGACTTCAGCAGGAACAGATGGGGCTAAGAGTAGCAAAACATCCTGTTTTTATGCAAATGGGTGTTTTTTTTAAAAAAAAAAGTGGAGGGAAGAATGTACCAGGAGAGTTGTTTTTCTCTACACGCATGATATGTGTACACGAGCAATTGTTTTTAAAGTTGCTCCATATGTAGGGGAGGGAAACAGAAACGACTTCTTAATTTTATTTATTTTTTAACAAGGTAATTGCTAGACAACCAAGCTGCAATCAGGATGGTGCAAAACAAACCTTCCCATGAAGAAAATTGACAGAATTGTGGCATGCCTGTCAGATTAGCCTGAAGCCAGAAGGCCTTTCTTTTATTGGTTTTTGGGGGAAATGTGACATTCTTCCTCACCGGTGCTTGAGGTTCGACATACAAAATACCCTTGGCTTTCAAAACTTGGAAGAAGCTTTATTCATTTTTTAACCTGAGGGGTACTGTGATCAGATAATTTCAGGAAAGCTTAATAAAATCACTCCTGGTTATTAAAATCAGATATGAGATCTATTGCTCGTGACCCAGTGTCAGAGAGGCTATTCAATTCCCTCAAGAAGGCCTCGCTAACAACGTTCATCTAATTGCTCTCTCCCTAGCTAATTTTAAGTGGACTATTCCCATTTTGTTCAATCAGGATATGTTGGGGTGCGCGCACATGCTGCCTCTCAGGAACTGGCGGTGGAATCCGAACATATCTGTTAATCAATGCTGCAGGTCTTCTTCACTTTGCCAGAAGAAAGGCACAAGAAGCTGAGCAAAGGCCAAGTGAGTCTTGATTGGAACTGTCTTTGGTTCTGAGAAGAGACCTCTCAAGATACTCTTTGGGTCATTGCAGTTGCAGTGCCCCTGCTCCCCCCCGAGCTACAAAATGGAATTTCACGCGAGCGTAAAGGACAAAGCACTGTGCAAAAGCAGACCCACAGATTTTGAAGGTGAACTTTTAAAACAAAAACAAAGGAAGACTTCAGTGTTCTGAATTTGTTAAAGCTGATGAGGATGCAACACACCAAGCATATCACATACACAGAGAGGTGGTGTTCAGCCGGTTCTCTCTGGGTCGGGCGAACCGGTAGTAGCGGCCCCAGGAGGCTCCACCCACCCGCCCCGACATAATGCATGCACACTGCGCATGCGCAGGAGGCAGTGCGCGTGCACAGATGCGGCGCGTGAGCAAAGCAAGTGCGTGCAGCGTGCTCTCACATTTGCGAACCAGTAGGGAAGGTACGTGAATCTTGCCGCTGCCTACACAAATGAACTTTTTTCATCAGGAAGGTCAGATGAAACTCAGTTTTCTGGAAATACGTAGTATTAAAAGGGAAAGAAAAAGAATATTCTTTTTGCCAGCTTAGCCAAGCATGCTTACACATGCCCACGTACAAACATAAGCAAATAATTTTGGCTATGAATGAAATATTAACAGTAACATTATTAGGAATATTTGTGGTTGAATTTTGAGTTGAGAGAGCCCATTTGGTGTACTGGCTAAGGCACCAAGCTAGACACCAGGAGACTGGGTTCCAGTCCCATCTTAAGGGACTAGTCACTCAAAGACTAGATTAGACAGTTCTCCCAGAGTCAACACTAATGCACTGCGTACACTGCGTACACAAACACGTGGGAGTGTGTGCATGCATACGCGCACACGCACACACACACACATATACACAAGCTGCCAGTAATTGTTGCAATGGCAACCTTGGAAATACAAAGCAATAGTATCTCTACTGTAAAAAAAGCTTTTCAGTTTTATTTTCTGCTGCCTCTGAACTCAAAGAGAACAAGAATCCTCTTCATTTGCAGAGCTGGACCAGCCCTTCTCCAGACTCCAACAGTCAGCCTTCCTATATTTTCCTTCCTGCATTTCTCTGCCTTGTGACAAAACTTGATTGGATTGTAGGTCCTTCCCCAATACACAAAGATTCAGCTCAGGATGTAGGGACAAGGCAGAAGTCCACCTGTCTTCTGCAACTTCACCCTTAATAAGTCTATTAGATTTCTTTTTTTTTACCCTTCGAAGGATAACGAAGGATCTCATTTGAAAGGAATAGCCTGGGTGAAGGGAGAGCCAGGTGATAGAGGGGGTGGGGGTGTTCCCAACTTCAAGGAAGAAACAACAAAGGATATTTGACCCTGAAAAAACAAGGCAAGAAATCAAAGCAGCTCTTTTCACCTTAAATAGTTGCTGGGCAGACAATTATATCATAAAAGGCTGACTCCATCTTTCCCACTCTGGTAAGTATTGTTGGAAGAAATGTCCTTCTGGGTTCATTTCCAAGTGAGGAGAAAGACACTGGAAACATGGTGGCTGCTTGGAAAGGTGGTTTTAATGGTGGACAGGACCACATGCCATGAAGATCTTGGGTGAAGGGGAAAAAAGGAAGTTATGCTGATACTGCCTGAGTTTTATACCCTTTCTGCCTCTCTTTTAGGGGAAATATTCTGCCTTTTTAATATTTCCTAAAATATCTCATTTCCCTAGGAGAGTGGTGGGTGCTAACTTCCCACAGTATTGTATCTGTGTAGACTAAAGAAATCAGGGCAAGAGCTTTTTCCCAGTTACTGAGATAATTCATATCTGGGTTCATACAATTTTCTGGACCTTAAATTGTCCAAATCATTAGGCACACGCAACATGGAGGCCCCAGAACAATGTATAAGGTTCAGTGGTGGGTTTCAAAAATTGTTCGAACCTACTCTGTGGGTGTGGCCTCCTTTGTGGGAGTGGCTTGCTGCCCATGTGACCGGATGGGAGTGGCTTGCCGCCCATGTGACCAGATATGAAGATGCCAACGACACTTGTCAGAACCACTGTAAATTGCCTCACACACAGCACTGGCATGCATAAGAATATGATGTAAACTTGTTTTTTAAAAGGCATCTTTGATTTGTGTTAAAACAACTTCAACACATGCAATGTTCTGATTGCACCACAAACGCAGTAGTCATCCTTACCTTTCACAGAGGCACTGAGTTTTATAAATATGAGCATGATAGTGTAGAATAATCATATCGGTTATAACCTACCAACTTTAGATGTTGTACAAGGGCATCCATCCTTGCTCTTCTTTCCTGGCCTTGTTATGTGTGTCCTGCAAGCAGAGTTCATTTCCATTTAGTTTGCTTTCAATTGATCCATTCCATCCTCTCTTTATTCACCTAGACCTGCCTATTTGGCCTGTAAATAAACATTGCTATTAAAATCTGGATTCTACTTTTTTCCCCAGGTTGGCATAGGTATTTCCTTGCAATGAACCTCTGGAGGTATTCAGGCTGAGAAATAATGAGTAGCCTGAATTTGATTCATGAACCACATGGCTCAGTGGGAAAGAGGCACAGTGAACAACTTCTCTGTCTTTTTTTTTGGTTCACTCTAAAGGAGGGCAGAGTATATGGAGTGGTAAATGAATGGGTGAAGAGAGGTCACCAATTTTGGAGGGTCTTGGTCTCATGGTAAAATTAATCATTTCCTAATTATTCCCAAGCTCTTTAGATAAGATAGATATTATCTATTGCCAAGCACCACTGTAGTTTCTGAAGAAATGAACAACAGGCACAATCAAGTATGTGCAAAAGTAGTTATTCACAAAGAAATAAGAACGAACAGTTTAGAAAACATTTTTAAAAAATATTCTGGGGATAAATATAATCCTGATGTGTAAAAGCATAAAACCCCTTTGTCAAGAACTATTTTCCTTGCCCTTTTCTGTATCTTTTCCAGCTAACCATTTTTTTTCATTTGTAGCAACTAGAATAATATGCAGCATTACAAGTACCAGGCGTGCCTTCCATTTGTATTAAGGCAATGGCATTTTTATTTTGATCCAATTCATGATTCTTAGCTTGCCCCTAGTTTTTTTCAGATGATGCTTACTAAAAGCTTTCACAAAGCAATTCGCTATGACCTCAAGTTCCTTTCCTTGGTCAAGCGCAATTAAAGTCTAAAAATGGTAGTTTTCATTGCTGTGATGAAATTTATTCGATGATGATGATGATGATGATGATGATGATGATGATGATGATGATGATGATATCATCTACCATGAATGGAGTTCAGTTCCTGAAGACCACGTGAACATTTCCCTATTGTTTCTTACTTTTGTCTCGGTTGTGGTTTAATTTTAGAGACTGGGGAATTCCCAGAAAAGTAGTCGTATTTGCTATAGCAGAAGGAATAGGACATCTTGGTGTCATTAAAAGATTAGATCCAATGCTGTCACTTCATCTAATAAACCTGCTATTAAAATCTGGATTCAAGTTGTATGTACAGATACAGACGTATGGTGTGATCGTTGGAATATCATTCAGACTGGAGAAATGTGACCAGACAATAGTCAAGGCAGAGAAGATAGTTAAGACTGATGGGTGGAACTATCAGTGGACCACATAGCAGACTACAGACCAGATACAAGTACCTTGGTATCCCATAATCACATGGAAATCACAATGAGGAGGCAAAGAAAACAACTACATCCAAATACCACCAAAGATTCAGACAGATCCTGAAGAACCAGATCAATGAGAAGAAAAAGATCCATGTCATCATCATGTATGTACTGCCAACCATCAGATACCTTGCCAGTATAGTCAGCTGGCTAAAACAGTACATGGAGACTGCAGATACGAAGACTCCAAAGCTTCTTATAATGTATGGAGGTTTCCACCCAAAGTCCAGCATTCAGACACCGTATATCAGCCAGAAAGAGTGTGTGTCAGCCAGAAAAAAGTCTGGTGAATGTCAAAGCCACTGTCCTGGATGAAACCCAGAGCATCCAGGGGTACATCAGTAAGATGTCATTCAAAAATAAGTGGCCGAGAGAATGTCATAGAGAACATCAGGCATGGGAGGAAGATCACAGAGAAGAAGTGACATGGCAGAGAAGACTCTGCATGGGATGTACCTTCTACATTAAAGTGAAGGGACTGATATTGGGAAATATTATCAATGTCTGAAATGAAAAGACAGCGTTGAGGCACTAGTCACAACAACACAAGAACAACAATAAGCACCAGATTCATAGAAGCACGGGTCTACCACACGAGCCAGGCCCTAAGGTTCAGATTATGAAGAGAGGCCTCAGAGATAGTCCAATGTTTAGTAGAAGGCCGCAAGAGGCAGGCAGGAACAGGATACACTGAACAGCACAACAAAGTAGCTGGCATTATGTACAGAAACATCTACAGAGCATATGAGCTCAACCAGGGGTGTCAAACTCAAGGCCTGTGAGCTGGATCCGGCCCACAGGGTGCTTAAATCTGGCCCATGGGGATAGCCTGGAAATATCAAAGGACTGGCTCACGGTGCTTCTGGTGGCTAAAACGGGCTGCATGCAAGGGTGGCTCATTTTCACCCTCCATGGCCTCCTGCAGCACTCTGTGGCCTGAAAACAGCCCCCAAAATAGGCTGAAAAACAGCCGAAAAATGGGCTGGAAAATGGGCTGGAAACAGGCTGAAAATGGGCCCAAAAATGGTCCCTAAAACAGCTGGCAGAGTGCTGCAGGAGGCATCCTCCTCACCCTCCACACCCCGGCCCCACCGTCCCATGGAGTAGAACTACAATGCTGATCCGTCTGTCGAAGAAATCCAGTTTGACACCCCTGAGTTAGACCTTCCCAAGTCCATATGAGAAATTCCATAGAAGGTTGTGGAGAATAACAGGGTTAAGATCCTGTGGGGCTTCCAAATTTAGACGGACCAACAGGTACTGTCCAATCAACCAGACAGGCATGGTAGTAGAAGACCGAGGTGGTGATTGATGTAGTGGTGCTAGATGACAGCAACATTAGGAAGGACTATGAGAAGTTGGAGAAATAGCAATAGCACTTAGACTTATATACCACTTCACAGTGCTTTACAGCCCTCTCTAAGCAGTTTACAGAGTCAACATTTTGCCCCCAACAATCTGGGTCCTCATTTTACCCACCTTGGGAGGATGGAAGGCTGAGTCAACCTCTAGCCTGGTGAGATTTGAACTGCCAAACTGCTGGCAGCTGGCAAGCAGCAGAAGTAGCCTGCAGTACAGCACTCTAAAATTGCATTTTTTTGTGAAAATATTAAACATATTTTGAAGTTAATGGCTAAGAGTTCTGTAGGAGAGGTACAACTATAGAACTTGGGAAGAAATAAAGGATTCAAGGTACCACCTTCCCCTTCCCTTTTTTTTGTCCAATCAGCTAGTGAAATTCAAATTGCTAAATTTCAGGCAGCCGGCAGGCAGCAGATGTAGCCTGCAGTACTGAACTCTAACCACTGTGCCACCGTGGCTCATAAGAGGGCCTGAAGGAGAAACTACAGAAGATACAGAAAGTAAAGGCTAAAGTAGTCTGAGTGGAGCCCTTTGGGCTGTGACTCTTAAACTGGGAGAGTGGCTCCAGCAGATCCCAGGAACAACCTCAGAGCTTTCTCTGTCCAGAAGGGTGCAGTGCTAAAATAGCTAAGATTACTCTGCAGAACTCTCAAGCTCCCAGGCCTCTAGTACAGGACCGTGTTTGAGGAAGAATCAGACTACTCATTGGGTTGAGAAGGGATTTAAATACACACACACACACACACACACACACACACACACCTATTATATAGTGCTAAGAGCCATCTATCTGGAATACTTTTTGCTTATGTGGAGTACTTATTGCAACAACTGGACAGCAAAAATAACTCTTCCTTCTGTGCAAGTACACACCATAGTATGATTCCATGCAACAAATGCAGCCAAAAATAGTTGCAGTTTGATTTGGCTGAAGAGCTAATAGAAGCAGCAACAATAGCAAACCCAATAATTGTAGGGGAGCGGGGTATCCGTGCATTTCATCCCTCTTTTGTATCCCTTCCAAAAGATAACTGACTTCTCATCACAGAATTAAAGACTAGCTGAGCGAGGAAAGTCCTTGGGAATTTCTGGTGTTTTGGAAGAACAAGGAGATCCCATAGGAAGCCTTAGAAGGGCTGATCAAGAGCTCTCAGCTCTATGCATATGTTAGTCTCCTTCCGACAAGCTGCCAATTCCTTGGTAGCAGTGTGAGGCAGTGCCCAAGAGAATTGCAGAGAAATTAGGAATCTGGAGCTTAAATTAGAAAATGCTAGGTGTTTTATTTGTGCACAGCTATCACCCATCTCTCAATTTACTTTGTATCTTCCTTAATAACTTTACTGATGCTCTACTATAAATTCTAGTTGAACTGCTGCGTAGTAGACAAAACAACTTCAGGTACATGAATCTGAAAGAGTCAAGCAACAAAATTGGTTGTAATATAAGGATCCCAAAGGATTTGAGGGGGGGCGAAAAGAAGCAAGGATGGGATAGAAATCTGCCTCAAATCCAGATTGTTTATGTAAAATACCTGGATTTGGAAGAAAAGTCCTCTCCTGCACTTTTGGGCGAGGCAAGCACAGTTGGACTTGGTATCTATCTAACTATGGGCTAGCATAGCTAACCATATTAGATAGCACTTTAATGCCAGCAGAAACATTAACAACATGCTAGAGCTTTTAGTTTCCAAATCACAGACTAAAACTTTGGTTTTAAAACATGTATTCTTGAGAAAAGCTTGTCTGCATGGATCTTACACTTTAGCTGACTACCCCTGTGTTTATATCATGAACCCAGAGTTGGTATTCAGCAGGTTCTGACAAGTTCTGGAGTGGAAATTTTGAGTAATTCGGAGAACTGGTAAAAACCACCTCTGACTGGCCCTGCCCCCATCTATTCTCTGCCTCCCGAGTCCCAGCTGATCGGGAGGAAATGGGGATTTTACAGTATCCTTCCCCTGCCATGTCCACTAAGCCACGCCCACCATGCCATGCTACGCCCACCAAGCCACGCCCACAGAATCAGTAGTAAAAAAAAATGAATCCCACCACTGCATGAACCCCATAGGATTTGTAGAAAAGCTCCATGGGAAAACATATACTTTGCATGCCAACAATTCCAGCTTCCTAGCAGCATGGCAGCACTGGATAGGTAGGGCTAGAAAAGAGTTCTTCTGCCTAGACTCTCTGGATTCATTGACAGTCTATCCTGGGTTCACATGCACAGCAGCATCCTCTAACCAAAATCTAGCCACCCGGGGGATTTATGGGAACCGAAGTTCAACACAGTTGAAAGGAAGCTGCCTTAGGGTGCAAAATCACTTTGTGAGGAGCTATTGGACCTGGCAATGGCCCTGTGTGAATTCAGCACGGACTCTATGCAGTGAAAATTCTCCAAAAGCTTTGTGTTAACAGAAGAGAGTGCTATGGAAGTGATATTTCAGGGAAGCTTAAACAACACAACTGATCTCATCCGGAACCTTTTGATAAAACTCGGGATTTCCTGAAAATCAATCCATCACTTGATAAGTGCACAAAACAACTGACTTATGATGATAGTCCTTCCATTGAAACTCACAATATTTTTATGCTCTGTTTTCTCCTCTCCAAAGGGACAAGTCCTCGGTAGTTGCTTATCTTTTGCCAGCCCGATTGTGGTCCTGTTTCTATTGTCTTAAATGTTTGGCCAGGGCCAAGCAAGAGGAAATAATAGGAAGGTTAAGGAAATAGGGTCAGGATAGACAAGGAGTGATTGAGGAGATTCTGGTCTTAGAGCGATGGGACGCAGTTTCTTTCTTGCACATGCCTCTATGCACTGCACAGCTAATCTCTTCTGCATCTCCAGGGAATGAACCATTAACAAGATGCTCAAAGGCCTTTAAGAACTGAAGTGGGTGAGAAAAGACTGGCCCTGCTGCTGCTGCCGCTGCCTTCCTGCAGTTTCTAAGAACGTGTGTTCTGGTTGGCTCAATCTTAGCGGAACATGAGCCCTTTTTTCTGGAGGGATTGGTGCTGGTTTGGCACTCCAGGTCTGTACTAATATTGCTATTCCTTCAAATCACCATAAAGGAGCTCCTTTCTCTCCGGCATCTTCTTCAGTTGAGTTCCTTGTGCAGGATTAATGCTGGAGTTCAGGAAAAATATGATCAGATATATGATTAAAGCAGGAAAAAGAAGGGCAAAACCATTCTGAAACGGAGTGACAGAAAACCTCCTTTTGATCAGAACTGCTCTGGACAGAAGGAAGCTTTAGCCTTCTGCCTCCAATATGCTCCAGATTAAAATTATTTGCTTTGACAAGAATCCTCCAAACTGGCACCGATAGTAGCCATCAGTGTAATATGAGAGGGAAGACAGTCCTAATTTTATCGAGCCATTACTACTCTTCAAGCTGGGGGAAGGGACCATATTCTACCTAGCCCTCTGCATGCAGGTGGGGCACAACCAAAGCTTTATTTGGAAATCCTCTTGCTGGCTGCTTCGAAATTAAAACAGGCAAGCAGAGATCTGCCATTCCGTGGTGCAAAGTCTCCCCACTGGGATATCATCTGTTTTGTTGGTGTAAACTTGGTATTGCCAACCAAGACCTCACACAACACAAACGAGGAGCCAGTGATTTTCGGGCCTCTTTAGCTGCAGTGAACCAGTTGCCAATTGGGCCATTGCTATTCCCTGGCGCAGGCAGTGGTATAACTAATATAAATGGGTCCCAGCCTGAAAGAGGCACAAATATTACTAAGAAAGACCTCACATGTGACCCAAGCATCTGTGCATTAGACCTATTTATGCGTTTCATGAAAATAGAAGAATTTAACTACTCTCTGCTGCCAAGCTGTTTTGTCCTCCCTCATCAATCATCAAAAAGCTCCAGAACAGCAGGGACTCTGCTGGGACTCCAGCCTTCTGCTTAAGGCATGGGCGAATAGGAGATCATGCCCAAGATTGGAATGCAGGGAGAGAAAGGTTTGAGCAGTGATTGGCTCAAGAAACATTTCTGGAGATGTGGGGGGGGGGGCAAAAAAGTGAGTTTCTCCATCTTTGTATTACGGGTCACAGGCAAATATAATAGGCTCCTCCAACTTGGTGCATTGAATATCTATAATTCCCAAGCACATAGCCATTGAGAATTAATATCCGACACATCTGGACTATTATTGACTTCCATGACTTGAAGCAGCACAGAGAATGCCAAATTCCGTGATCATATTTTTTTGCTGATAAAGGTGCTCATGAAGGGCATTCTTGAGAAATGCTGCCTTCACAGCAGGCAATTTTGTTTGCTGCGTGACATTCGGTCTTAGTCCCATCATAGGCTATTCTGCAATATTGGGGATATTTTAGAAAGCAACAGGGAGGGAGGGAAAGCAAGAAGGTAGAGGAGACATCGGTCTGGAGTTGAAAACAGGGGGGATCCAGCGAGGCCCCTGGTCAAGTTTCCTTTTGGTTACTGAAATCTCAGGGAAACCTACTCCGTCCAAAACGATCCCAGAGCCTGGAGGACAAAAAGACCTTGCTCGGAATCCACCTCTCAAAAGATTCTCTGAAGATTAAATTCCATACCAGATTCCCAACGTGCCTTTCTTGGCTTCAAGGGTGAAACTACTGCAGTCAGCAATGGCTAAACTCAGCAGCCTGACTTTGAAACGCTGATTAATTTTGATACGTGGCTTTCCTCTTAAGTGACAAGATACATTTCCTCTGATTCTGGCAACTGTCATTATGCCCACCTGACTGTTGCCCAGAACAATGAATGCCAACCTGCTCCCTCTTTTGCATGACAACATGTGTGTGTGTGTGTGTGTGTGTATGTGCAAGCTTTTGTGCCTCCCTTGGGTTGCTTCTGACATTGTCAGAATGGGAAGTGGAGAGGCACCTATCAGTCCTTCTGGAGAGCACAAGACTGTCACTTTTCAGAGGTGTCAGGAGTGCAGATGAGTCTTTGCAACATACTCACAAGCAAAGATCAGTTGTGTGTCCCCATTCCCTCCATGCAGTTTCAGGACAACACCTGTAAATACCTCTTCCTCCTGAAAAGCATTCAGGGGTTGAGGAGCACCTGCTGACGAGCCGCCAGATCTTCCCCTACCCCCTTCCCCCATGCTCAGGTCAATGTGTGCTTGAAAGGGGGTTTCTATGGAAACCCCAAGGCTGGGCAGTGATGTCACTGCCGAGACTTTGTCTCGTAGAACCCCAGCCGTGGCTGTCAGGGCCAGTGTCCCCTAAGTGCGCCCCTTTTCTCTGACACTTGCCTGGCCACTTGTTCTCTTTCTGACAGTCAGGTCCGAGGTGTCACAAGTTTCTGACAGGGACACTGTCCTCCGAGGGGAAGTTGGGGCACTAAGGGCCCAGCCCAGTGAGTCAAAAGTTCCTAAAATAAACACAGTGCGGGAAAA
This sequence comes from Thamnophis elegans, assembly GCF_009769535.1. Lineage (NCBI taxonomy): Eukaryota > Metazoa > Chordata > Lepidosauria > Squamata > Natricidae > Thamnophis > Thamnophis elegans. Next base: position 97,941,897 of record NC_045542.1, read on the forward strand.
GAAATCTGTAGGAAGAGAGTAGAGTGGGATTTATGTAAGCTCTGAAGCAGACAATTCCATTCAAAAACCTTGATGCATTTACTGCCCCAGGGGAGTTGTGTCTGCTAAGTAAGTGTTTTTAAAAGGGGGGGGCTGCCCTTCCATCCACAATATCCTGGACTGGCAGTTTCTGAATTTCAAATGAATCCCATTTTATATCTACCCACAAATAGGTCTTTTTTTTTCAGAATCCCCATACTGCTTCAGAAGAAGTTAGAAGAGAGCTTGCCTCCACCTCAGCTCCGACTTACCTTGTTTTGGGGCCTTGGGAGGGAGTGGATGGCAGCATTATGGATGGCTACAGCCGCCCAGCATATTGCTCTCCTGCAGGAGAACTAAGTGTGCCTGCAAAGGAGTGGCAAAAGTTCTGTGATGGGAGGCTCTTCAGCAGCTGCCTTAGGGGCATTTTGCTGCCCTAGATTCAAGCAATTATTTTTTTCCCAAAGAGTCATTGAAGGAGATTGGCCCTCCTTCCATTTCCACGTACATATGTATGGCACTCAGCCAAATCCCTTAAGAGACCTTAAAGGGTGGGTGAAGAGTGTGTGTGTGAGGGAAGGGTCTTGTTCCCCCCCTCCCCGGCCCATCATGTGTGAAGTCTGCTTTGTTGGCTTGAGATCTAAACCCTCACATAAGCAGTACTGTACGGGCACATTGCATATAACTTAAGTGTTACATTTTCAGGGTCTCCTTCCCTTTGGATTGGTCTTTTTCTCTCTTCCTTGATGCCTGCTAGATGCACTGACAACTCTTCTCATAATCCCTAGCCAACACACCACGGGGTGTGTTGGAAGTGCTACACTAGCAAATCTGCCAGAGACCAGGTAAGGGAAGGCTGGACTACAGAATAGCCTGTTATCCTTTGTGCTGCTTTGTCTCTATACCTTCCCTTCCTCCCCCCATTTTTCCCACGTCTCTGGGTTTGCTAGGCTTTCCTGGGTGGGTGCGTGCAGGTGATGTATGTGTGCATGCATGTTTGCATTCCTGAATGTTGCTCCGTGTGCCTTTTCCTGCGATTCGATGTACCTATTGTTTGCCTATGTGTCTCAGCCTGGCTGTATTGTTCTCTGCCTATTTCGTCCCATCTTTTGTGTCTCTTTCTGCTGGCTGCGGGTCTCTGCGCTGCCGGCACAGATGCAGGTGTCTTTTTGCATCAGGTCAGCCTCCTGGCCTGGATCCTGTCCTCACTCGGGGGAGGGGGGGCACTGGCGGGGTCATTCGCGCCCTTCCTCTGCAGCAGAAGGGGCCCAGGGACAGCGCAGGGATTCCAAGCAGCTCCTCGGGGGACATTTGTCCAGAACAGAAATGCCGATGATTGGCAGCCCCTGGCCTGCACCAGAGAAGCGCAGGCCTGGACTCGGAAGCAGACGGGACTTTGGAATCCTTTGGGAGTTCTGGCTCCTCTGCCAAGGTGGAGAGTGGAGGAAGGGGAGCCAGTCTTCCCTGCAGAGGACACGGCTGAATCTCCCAAATCAGCGGGGTCCCTTTCCCCCCCCCCTCCCGCCGTCCTTCCTCGCCCTCTTTCTCTCATCTGCAACATAGGGACGAGTTCCTTCCTTCGCGAGTGAAAAGGAGAGGCGATGCCTCCTAAAAAGCAGCGACTGCCAAAAGACGGGCGGGGAGGGGGCGTGTCGCTATGGGCTCCTTGACCTTGGCCCCCTTTCTGGGTGGAAGGTGGAGGGCGCGACCGGCTAGGCAACTCTCGGCGCTCTCTCGCTCTCTCTTGGGAAGGCCGCTCGGAGATCAGAGGCTCCCGGAGGCTTCCCCTCGGTGTCCCGGCTGGGGGCTGAATTCGCGAGAGCCGCGAAGGAGGGAGGGCGGTGGAGGTAGTGGAGCCGCGGACCTGTTGGACGGACGGGCTGCTTTGACGGGGACCGGAGGAGGAGGGGAAAGTAGGCTTGCAATGGGAGGAGGGCTGGGGAGGGCGTCTCCCCACACAGCCCCAGCTTTGCTTAGGGGCTGGTGCCCGGCTTCCCTTTCCCTCGCGGAAAAAAAAAAGGCGTCTGCGGGCACCAGCGCGCCCGCCTCCTTTCCCAGAGTCTCCGCGGGCAGGTTTTTTGCAACCCGCTTTCGCCGGGAGCCAAGCACGGGAGGCAAGTGCGCGCGGCTCCGCCTGGCGGCTGCAGCTTCCACTCCCTCCCAGCGGAGAGCTTGTTTGCGTCTCCGGAGCTTGTCAGTCTGGAACCAGCTGTTGCTCCGTCCCTTCCCGTGGCGGATTCCAGTCCGGGTTTTGCAGCCCCTCGCTGGCTCTTTCTTCTTTCTCTTCTGCATTGCCGCGGACAAGGTGCTCGCCGCCAGCCCAGCGCTGCCTGGCAGGGAAGGACCGAGAGCAGAGCGGGGCGAGAGCGAGAGACACGCACACGCACAGTCGCGCCGCGGCGCTCGGCCGGCGAGGGGGGTCTATGCGGCTGGCCGGCGCGGGCTCTCCAGCGCTGGCTGCCGGAGCGAGCCCCCTTCTCCGCCCGACGCCCTCGCTTCCCCGCAGCTCGCCCTCCGAGCCCCGGCGGCGGGTCCGTCGGGCCATGAGCCGCCGATGGGGCAGGCGAGGAGCCCGCGGCGGGCTTGGGTGCTGAGCGGCCCTGAAGTGCCCTGAGTTCTCGCGGGGGGCAGCGCCCGGCGGACTCCAGCTGGGACAGACGGCTCCCGCCCGCTCCCCTCCCCTGCTTCCTCCGGACCGGGTCTCGTCCCGTCCTCCTGCCGTCCCCGCGCCTCCTGCCGAGGAATGGCTGGATGGCTGCAGCTCGGCGCCAGTGCCCGCGTGGGCACAGGGCTGTGGCAGGTTCTGCTGGCCGGCACCATCCTCACCAGCCACATCCATCCCAACGGTGAGTCAGAGCGGCTTTCACGCGCGGCGGCGGCGGTCTCAGTGAGCCACGGTGGTGGCACTCTCGCCGGGGAGCCTTGGTGGGAGGGACGGCGGGAGGGCGATGAGGCTCGACGGAGACGACGGTGCCCAGCGGAGACACGGGAAACTGACCGGGATCTCCTTTCGAGGGACGGGTTGGAAGTGGACAAGGAAAGAAAACCTGAGTTTGTAAAGGATGCGGCGGCGGCTGATTTAAGATGCGCTGGGGGCGTCGCGTTGTTAGGCGAGACGCTTGGTGAGAGGGAAGCCAGCAATTTCGGGGACCCTGGACTCGACCGGAGAGCACTTGGTATCACAAAGTGCAGCAACAAAGTTTCAGCTTGGCTGTATCCTTGCTGCAGACGGGAGCCACTGGGCTCAATGGCATCTGGATGCCGGCTCTGGGAGTGTCAAAGACTCTGCTTTTGTTGCTGCTGCTGCAGCAGCAACGCTGTGTGCGAAGGCCTTGCTTGGTGGTTCTGCCCATTGCTCCTGTCCTTCCACTGAGTCCAATATCAGAACTCCAGAGGGAAGCCCACCTTCCCAATCCCTGCCCCATCCTATCTGGTGGTCTGTGTGTGTGTCTCTCCCCCGTCCACCTCCCCCAGCAGCTTCTTTGCCTTCGGTAGAATATCCTGACTCTGGGGCCTGCCTCTCACAGAATTCGAATTCTTTTCTGCAAGGTGACTGAAGGATTTTGTGGAAAGAGGCAAACCAAAGTTTGCACTCTGATCTCGGAGGAGTGACTAGAACCCCTGGAGAGGCAAAATATGGAAGCAGAACTTCAGCAGTTCTTAGGGCAGTTGCATAGTGGGGGGGGGGGGGGTCAGGTAAGAGAAGGCTAAGAGTCAGAAAGGTACAACTGCTTAGCCTGAATGGCTGATTTCTGGGATGGATTCCCCCAAATGGTGACATTTCCGATCCTGGGTCCTGGAAAGACACGTATGGTTGTGGGAAGAGGTGCAGCTGATGGTAGGGGGCACATACCGGTAGGTATTATTAGGGCAACAGAATCCCCTTCAAAGCTTTGCTAAGAAGTCCTCTACAATTTCCCCATAACAATGACACCCATGCTGTCAGCCATGGTCTGACCAGGCTCCGATGCATCTAGCAACAGCAGAGTAACCCTGTAATAAAAATAAAGCAGCTGCACAATCCCATGGGAATCCAATCAAAGCTTTCATTCTGAGATGGGAGATGGTAGACTCGGGGACCCCAAATTGTAGAGACCTTGCAAGGTCAACTAGCAGGTCAGGTGAAACGCGGCGCGTGGGACTGAAGCAAGATGGCTTTCCCAGCTCTTCTGCCTCTTTCTCCCCCCCCCCCTCCCCACCAAGCAGAGTCCCAAAGAATTAATGGGAGACACAAGTCGTACTCTCTGGCATTGCTTGGAAAGCCTCAACAGCTGAAAGATTTCCAAATGACAATCCTATTAATTCCATCATAATGCAGCAAGGTCATATTGTAGCTCACATACATTCTTGAACACGCTTTCCAACAGATCAGCCAGGTGATCTCCAGCTATCTTGGACTGCAAGTCCCATAATACCCACTGGCCACGTTGAATAAGAATCCTGGGATTTGTTTATTGCAGCACAATCAGGCACCATCAGGTGGAAAGATTGCTTCATACGCTTTTTTGATGGTTAAATGGGTGTTTCAAAAATTAAGGGACTATACATCTTACATAGATATACATACATACATACATACATACATACATACATACATACATGGACTGAGACAGCGAGACCTCATGCTCCACACGTGGTATTGGCATGCACAGATCTTCACACAAGCAAAATGTAATTTATACATACAGTATGACTATTGCATGATAATGAATGCACATAAGATTATTACACACAGATACCAGGGTACATACACAGACAGACACACACACACACACCACACACACCTTGCAAATATTCCCAGAAATAATTAACACTCTTTAGGCAACATGCCTCCAGTCCCACATGGCTCACAGACTTGCATGCCATAGAAACATTCAACTCTATACAGAGGCAGAACATCTGGCAGTAAAAACGGGCACTCTCTACAGAGCACCAACTGCAAAAAAACAGCCCCCTCCCCATTACAGTTTACAGCCGTACAGTGGTTCTTTTCAAACTCTTCACATGCCACAGGCTGCTTTGAAGGATGAGGACAGGATCTGGCAGCTGAGAAGAGCATAAGTGGATACTGTTTGTCTTTTCATTCTTTTCCACTGATCGCAGTGCCAGCCTGCAGGGAGCCAGCCAACTCTCCAGCAAAGTGGGAGGTGGGGAGGGGGGTAGAAGCCTGCCAGCGCAGAGACACAATCACCCAAGGAAGGCTGTGGAAGGGGTTAGCTCCCTGCTGAAGGCAGCCAGTGTCTAACCTGCCAGGAGCCTGTGGATTGGACTCCCTAGCAAGATGTGAGGCCTACCCCTTTGGGGAAAGGCAATTTAACCAATTTGCACAGTGGGGTGGGCAGCGTCAGAATATAGCCACCTAGTTGTGCCTTATTCCAAATTCACAGGAATCTAGGCCAATCAAAATGCCTCCCTACCATCCCCTCCCCCCCCCTCCCCAAATTATTGTGCTATTCTGAGAGTCGCAGTGCCAGCCATAGCCAGGCACAGTGTAGGAGTTGAAATAAGCTCTCCAAATTGCTTGACTAATTCCTTTTCATTCCACCTCTCTGTAGCCCCAAGTGCCCCTTTCCTTGGATGCTCATAAACTGCTCTTTGGTCTCCTATGCGCATTGTCCTTGTCTCCGGGTTTCTCTTTGGCTCCATAGACTAACGGCCCTTTATTGCAGTCAATGACTCTTCACTCTCTTAATTCCAGTTTCCTTCCCAATTCTGTCACCAAGGCATTTTCGTGGAACTGAGAAACCCAATCACTAACATAATATAATACCTCATCCTTTTAATCCAGAATACTTGGCATTCAGGACATAGTTACTAAGATGAATTAAACTCCTCTTTATCATAGAAGCATGCCTCAGCTCCACCCTCCCCCAACCCTCCTTGTTTCTTTTAAGCTGCCCTGACTGATAGATAGATTAAAGGATATTCAAGAGTGATTGATTTGTCTCAGTATTGATCTTGGGTGTAGTGGCCTCAGAGTAAAGGTGCACCAGGCAAAGGTAGCTTTGATTGGCAAGCCCGGTTTAGATGGAAAGTGTCCTAAGGCAACAGCTGGAGAAAAAGAAGGATGCCTGAGTTGTTTCTGGGGTAACTTCTGGGAAGTTAGCCCTGTGTGGCATGCAAGGGGAAGCCCGGATCCTGTAATTTAGTTGGCATATTCCCGAAATGTTTCTTGATTCGGCTTGACTTGTCCTTTCCATCAACAGTGAGACAAAACAAGGCACTGTCTACTGCCTTGGCATTCCTCCACCACATCTCCCAGCACCTTAAGTTAGCTGTGAATTAAGCAATATTGAGCCTCACTTTTCATGCAAAGTAGGGGAAACAACAGAGTTGCTCCACTGCGTGCCTGTTAATGCAGTGTTGTGCAAAGTTCTGGGAAGGAGCCATACTATGAACTGAAAGCCCAAGCAGGGCTCTTGATGTCTTCCAAAGAAGGATGCCCTGTTAAGTAGACACTGAATATATTTTTAAAAAACGTGGCATCTGGTAACATGGAGTCTTGCCTTCATTTGCTTGTTCTGAATCCCAAGGAAGATGCCCCACATATATTTCCCACAACCCAGGTAGGCACAGAGTGAGCATCCTTTCTCAGTCACCCATGGAGAAATGTTGTGGTGGGAAAAATCTTTGAATCTAACCTCTTTCTGATCAAAGAGCAATGGGGGAGGGTGTTTGAGGGGGAATTTATTTCCTGGGTAGGAAAGGAGAAGGCCAAGACTTGAAGAATTGGGGAGAAAAGCTCTGAGTCCATATTCTCCATCCCTGATTTGTGATCAGATTGTCATTATTATGGAATTCTTGCTAAGGATCCTGCTACGCATGTGCACACACTGTCCCAAATAGAGTCAAATTCTAACAGAGGAGAACATTTGTAGCTCAGGATTGAAATGAAGGCTCCTTGGTGCTTGACCACTGATGATATTACCTAATTGGGTAACAGAACATCTGCAAGAAAGTAACGAAGCTCAGAGAGCACCAAGGACCCCTCAGAGTCCATTCCTATACTCAAAGCATTCACAGTCCTACAAATAGACGAGAAAGTGCCAGACAGGTCTTTCTCTAGCTCCACCCACTTCACGATGGTCCCATTTCAGTTTACCTTTCATGGTTCTTCATGTGCCAGCATCCCAGAAATAAGGAGGCATGCCAAACGTAGTTTCCCCTTCTCTAGTGCTGTCTTGAAGTATTAATCTACAATTCCCATAATCCGTAATTAACAAGACCTACATATTTGGAAATAACATTACAGAACATCTAGAAGGTAGAAGGTGGAAGAAGGCTACCCTAATGGAAAGTTAGTATCGAGGCAGAGAATGCCCTGGGAAGAAGGAGCATAACATCCTTTGTTCAATGCGCCATAAGAACAGAGGCAACGTTCAAAAGTGCAAGTTATAGTATTATTTCCTTAGAGAGCTTCAACTCTAACAGGTTCATAGAAAGGGTGGGGTGGAGTTTATAGTTTGAGAATTGCCTCATTAGTACATAAAGTAATCCACCAATAGAATGGGTGTAAATAGGGTTATCTTATACTATAATATTGTCTCTCTCCCACTGCCTTGAAGGGCCAAATTTGTCTTGGATTAGGCATCTCATTTTGGGGGACAACCAGCAGATACCCTTTTAGCCTGGAAACTGATATAAAATCAGGCAGCCTGAAAGTTGAATATGATGATTCCCATTCTTTACAAATACATAACCAAAAAGGGGAAGGCAAGCATCTGGGTTTATTTGAGAGTTCTCCAAGGGTCAGTTTCGAAAAATACAGGTGGGATTTAGGAGTTATACTGTTCGCAAAACAGCCTGTTTTAATTGTTAATCCAAATCCTCCACAAGGAATAGAATCACCTTCTACTATGTTACTCACTCTTTGTTTCCATAATTACATGGGATAAACACAGTTTGATGGATCATTCCTCACTCACTTTTCAACGTTCCAGGCAATGTTTTTCTAATTCTAATCTAATCTGCATTTTTGATGGTGGACTAATTAACCTAGAATGTTCCTTAGAGACATCAACAGGTATCGCAATCACCATTTGATTCTTGGAATAGTCTTTGGAAGAGAAACAAGAATTCTGATAATAGAACTGTTAAATGTATTTAAACTTTGTAAAGAAATTGTCCTTTTTATCTCTTAAATAAACAAGGACTTGCGCACCAGGAATAGCAAAGTGAAGTTTTTTAACTATCTGTTTCCCACCTTTATTATTTTTCTAAATAAGGTGATGAAGATATCCAGCAATACCTTCCTCCTCCTATTCTCCTCACATCAACAACCCTGCAAGGTGAATTGAGCTGAGAGAGAGTGACTAGCCCAAGGTCACCCCAGCTAGCTTTGAACTCATGGTCCCCCGCTTTCTAGCCTGATGCCTTAACCACTAGACCAAACTGGCTGTCATTAAAGACCATTGTTAAAAACTGCATCCAGAGGATGTGCATATACAGTACTGCAGGGGATGGGGATGGATGGGGGAATGTATTGGTGAGGTGGGGGGGAAGTGTTGATAAATCAGAGGAGATGTAGAGACTCTCTCTGTAAGAATGACTCGAGGGCTGGGAATGTTACCAAAACAATTCGATCTTATAGTCTCTCTAAGGGAAGGGTAAAGGGTGACTTGATCACAATCTCTAAATATCTACCTGGTAGAGAAAGAGAATTCTGATGCTAGTTGGTACATGCAACAATGCAGCAAACAAAGGCAGAAGGAGAGCCTTGCTGAAGACCGATGGCCAACAAATTAAGCCAAGAAATTAGTTGTCAACATACTGTACCCTCTTAACACCAAAAGAGAGGAAAGTAACCACTAAAGTAATCTGACTGCAGGTCAAACCTGAATTGTTGCTTTATTCAATAAAGCCTTCTTTCATAACAGAAACTCCTGGCAGAACAAAGGATCCGTAAGATCTTTCATTAGCCCTACTTTCCAACATACATGAAAACCAAAGACTGTCTGGTGACTTTGGGATAGCATCAACTAGATAACTACTACTGAGCCAATTTGTGGTTCTTTTTGGTTCATGCTGGGGTCAGCTACACCTCCCCTGAAAAGCATGCAGAAGTAAGGAACTAAAAAAGCCAGTTGCGTCTTTTTTTCTAGGAGACAGATCGTTACTGTGAAGCAGAGCTGAAAAGCAAGCAGACACTTCCAGTAGTTGTATGCTAAGATTTCCACGAGCATGTGCGGAAACTTAAAATGGGTACTTCTAACATTATAATAGGCTTTTCATGCATAATTCCCAGGATTTCAGTTGATGCCTAGTGACCACAGATACATTTTCTTCATGAATGATCTGTCCCAAAACTTCTTTTTTCAGGTCCCCCAAGTGGTGCACTCAGTGCAATTGTAACTGAGTCCATCCAGCTTGCTGTTGGTCACCTGCTTCTTCTTTCCCCTGCATGGAGCCTTCTGCAGAAAGCTAGAACTTCACAAATTAGGATAATTTGAGCCTGGTCATTTGTGTCTCAAGTTAGAACTCTGGGTAGATTTGAATGATCCATTTATTTCTTTTCTTGGCAGTCCATGGTATCCTCATGTGTCTTCTTCCACCACCAAAGTTCAATAGTTCAATGCTCTTTCTATCATGCTTCTTCAACGTTCAACTTTGCTACTATAAAACGCCATGAAGAATACTATTTATTGCATGATTCTGATGCTTGTACATATAGACATATAACATCTGAATATCTTTTCTAAGATATTCATGGCTACTCTGCCAAGTGCTAGTCTTGCGACGTATCTCTTGATTACCTGTTCCTTTATTGTTGATGATGGACCCTAAAAGGCACTTCAATATCTTAATTGTCAATTCTAAAGCTAGTTGCTATGCCTACTGTCGTTAGCTTTGGCTTATTTATATTTAATTTTATTCCCATTTTTATTGCGCTTCTTGACTTTTATTACTAGGCCTTGCAAATCTTTGCATTTTCAGCCATCAGAGTAGTGTCATCAGCATAATGCAGATTGTTTATGTTTCTTCCTCAGTTTTAAAACCATGCTAATTTTCCAGTTCAGCTTCCCTTAATATAAATTTAGCATATAGGTTGAATAAATCAGGTGAAATTATGCAGCCTTATTTCACTCCTTTGCCAACCAGGAGCCACTTCGTTTCTCCATGTTCTGTCTGTACTGTGATTTTTGGACTTGTATATGATCAGAGTAAAGATGGTGTAGCAGCAGCAAATGCCACTTTGGGGGTCAGAATTGAATTTGCAGCTCTTCCTTTTTCATTCTTGCACAGCCACCCCAATTAGTGGGGTTTCCAAAATCAGAAATTTTAGTGAAGTTAAAGATTTCCTTTCATTTCCTCTCCATAAGCCACACAATGGGCAATGGACAAATTTGTTTTCTTCAGTTCTGCTACTACAACTAAGTCTCATCATAAACATCACGAGGAAGCTGTGAATATCTTCCAACCTTACATTCTTTTGGTCAGAAGCAGCTTTAGGATAACAATTTATTGTCTTTGTTCATCGATTCTTGTATTTTTAGCAACTGAATCATAAGCAGACAAGAGATGTTGGGATGGAGGAGAGTGTAAACATAAGAAGCGAGTTTTTCCCCCTCTGGTTTATAGAAGATAGCAATGTGTAGAGTTCCCTGCAAAGATTGTGATCTATAAATGACCTGAGACAGTAGGAACACTAGAACGTAGGAAGATGCCTTATGTTAAGTCTAGCTGTTCAGTATGGTCTAAATATTCTGCAAGCAGCTTTTCAAGTGTTCAGTCAGGAGTTTTTCCCACCATTTCATCAAAATACTGAGGCAGGAACTCTATTTCACACAAGCTTCCTTATAAAGAAAAATGGGATAACACAGAGTGAATAATATCTGCAGCAAATGCATCTGTCCTATTTCACAGAAAGCACACTTAAATTTGCTAAATTTCATTTGGCCAGTAGCTTTATTTCCTAGCTAGAGTTTGCCAATATTGTATGACCAGGATTGTTCCATTCTGATCTTACCTAACATTCCCCAACCCTAATCTGCCCTCATAATTGTTCTTTTTCCACAGCCTTTTAAGAATGTACCAATAGTACATTGTGTCATTCACCTACTCCTGCCATCCTAGATCTGAATCATTGCAAATATCAACACAAAAATATAATAATTATTGTTCCAATTAAAAAATCCAACCTCTCTAAACTGGAAATGCTATAGCTATAAGATGCTTGCAAACTTGCCATGATAGAGATATTTGTTTTTTTCAGGCACGTGACAGTTAGAAATAAATTGCCTGTTGTTACAGACTTCTTTTCTTATAGCTAATATTTGTTGATAGAGTTCCCCTCTGTTAATTTATCTAATTGTCTTCTAAAGTCATTGGCCATCACCATACACAGGAACAGTAAATTTCATATGCTAATTATAACGTGCATAGATAAAATACCTTAACTACCGAGTCTACTTGCCAATAATTTAATCCGGATGAATAAAGAATCCACCATTTTGAAAAGGGAAGGGATAGATCAGTTCTATATAATTTCCTAATACTATTCTTAACTTTAAAATATTTCATGTACTTCTTTAGTCGATTTTAGTAATCTAAAAAACTATTCTTCATTATTATTTTCTTTAAGATGTCACAATTCCCTGATTCTCTTTGCCAATTATGCAAATGAAGCAGCTCACTAGCCCCCTTATAATATGCCTACATTTAGATCAAGCAGCCAACAAAAACTGTTGGAAAATATCTTAACTACCAGTCAATATTAAGGACATTTATGACCTCAACTATACATACATATGTTTACACACACATATCACCCATTCAGTTTGGGGAAAAATTTTACCTAATGAATGCTAGTCCAGGCTCATGATTCAATTTATTGATAGGTCTACATGGTGGTTTGACTTATATACTTTTATTAGCATAGGCTAAAATGGAGTTATGTCTGGGAATGCAGCCATTATCTTACCATGTTGTAAGTATTAAGCAATACTTACTCAAACAAATTATATGAACAAAACTGTGATTTTTCAACTCCGGTTTGGAATCTAGGCTGTTTGTCAACTCAACCATGTGGAGATCTATATCACAGATCAAACTAATCAGTAATATGTACAGTAATACCGTATTATGTCTCAGAGTGTTCCCAGAAAACAAACCCCTTTGCATATGGAAGATTAGAACCCAAGAGTATACATAAAAATACTGGTAATGAATCAGACAACAGTATTCAAACAACAGCCAGTTCATCTAAGGCTCTAAGCAGACTGTGAAGGCTGCATCTTTTCCTAATCTATATACTACTAAAAACTTTCATTGCCATTACCTTTAACTGGGCCAAAAAGGGCATCTTAAGGCAACACTTTTTGAACTTAAATGGGCTAACTTACAAAATGTTTCCAAAATCCAGGACCCATGACTACGGGAAGAATTAAATTTGGGGAAATTATAGCTATATCAATGCTTCATTTTCAAGATACTTCCTACCAGCTGGCAAGGGAGATATCTGATGCTCTCTGCCAGGTTTCCACAAGGAAACTCAATGGGAAAGCCAGCAGAAAGTCAGGATTTGTCCCTGCTCCCATGCTTTTTTGGTTTAGGTAAGGAAATATCTCTGAAACAATGACCCAGTGTGGGCATGGATTGTCTACTTCAGTGATGGCTAACCTTTTTCTCCTTGCGTGCTGAAATCGCGTGCATGTGTGCGACAGCGCACGTGTGTGTCCACACCTATAATGCAATGCGCCCCACCTCTGTGCATGCACGAATGATCCCCCGAGCAGGCACGTGATTCCCATGTGACCCATTTTGGGCCTAGCAGGCCTCCCTGAAACCTCCTGGGACCAAAAATGGGCCATGGGGGGGGGCGCGCACTGCACCTCAAGGCACTCCCACACACCCCACGCATGTGCACATCCCATGAATGTGCACAAGTGTCCCACATGTGTGGCAATGATCCAAAAATCAGCTGGCTGGAGGGAGGTGTGCATGCATGCGCAGTGGATCTGAGCTGGGCAACAGCTCACGTGTCTGCAGAGAGGGCTCCGTGTGCCGCCTGTGGCACACGTGCCATAGGTTCGCCATCACAGGTCTACTTTATTTAAATATCCTTGCTACATGCTACTTTTGAACTATGTGTGTAGCTGGAGAGTATTCACTTATATGATCTCCCACAAGCAATCTGACATGATGCATTCCCAGAACAGAGGCATCACGTGGTGTTTCCAAACATGTGTAGCTCTGTTTTGAACTTTCCTCTTTCTTCTTGGCTTGAATCGATCTGACTGCCTGAGGGCCTTTCAAGTGCTTATCCTGTTTGGATCTTGGATTTTCTTTCATTTGTCCCTGCATTACAGAACTATTCCCCAAGGGCTTGTGGTTTGCATTATGGGCAGAAAAGGGGAGGGGGATATATGTAAGAAAGCCAAAAGTATCCTTGGGGTGGTCTGAGAGCAGAACTGCTGCTTACTCATAGAAATGACATGGCACATCCAGATGCAGGCTAAAGAGGGCTCTGAAAGGGAAAATCTCCAGTCACCCTGGCTGCCCACTGGCATTTTCGGCATAAATGTCAGCATGAGCATCTAAAGCTGAGCCAGAATGCTCTGGGCTGAAAAAGACCATTTGTAGAGTTTGGGCATTTGCCAACGCCAGAACAAAAGGGATCAATTCTGTAGTAATAAGGGCTGGAGAGGGTAGTCTAAAGCAGACTATGTTTGCATATGGGCTAGATTTGTGATTAGCACATAATGCTGAAAATCCACCCAAAATGAAATCACGAGTAGCAGATTCAAATTGAGAAGTGGCCAAAGGCTCCAGGAGACATAACACTTCATGGTTTGCTTGTATTAGCATAGAAACGTAGACATTCCCTGTTTTGCCATCTTCTCTAAGGCTATCAGGTCTGGGCTGCAAAACTTTGGACAACCACAACATGTGAGCAGAGACACAGAAATCTAACTCTTTGCTGCCATCGGCTCTTTTGTCTGGAATTTTGCAGCAATAGCAATAGCAATAGCAATAGCAGTAGACTTATATACCGCTTCATAGGCCTTTCAGGCCTCTCTAAGCGGTTTACAGAGAGTCAGCATATTGCCCCCAACAATCTGGGTCCTCATTTTACCCACCTCGGAAGGATGGAAGGCTGAGTCAACCCTGAGCCGGTGAGATTTGAACCGCTGACCTGCTGATCTAGCAGTAGCCTGCAGTGCTGCATTTAACCACTGCGCCAGATCTGGGAGTCCTAATCTGCAGAATAAACCTAGGACAGAGGTTTACTCCCTACACATCTAGCATGTTGGCAAAGCTGATCTAATGAGTATTCATAACCTTTTGATTCTATCATATTTCTTTTGATTGAGCTATTTGGAGGAGGTCGAGACACAATTTGTAAGTATAAAGAAGCAGCTGTATGGAAAGGGGAATAACAAACATCACCTATGGTTATTCTCTGTGACTATAGTTAGTTCTCTTGGCCTATCAGGCCAGTAAGATAGCCAAGGCAAGGAAGGGAGCAACGGTTCTTAAGTCAGTGTTTCTCAACCTTGGCAACTTGAAGATGTCCAGACTTCAACTCCCAGAATTCCCCAGCCAGCATCCGCTGGCTGGGGAATTCTGGGAGTTGAAGTCCGGACATCTTCAAGTTGCCAAGGTTGAGAAACACTGTCTTAAGTAACCAATCATGTGGTTCTCATTAGGGTTAGAAATACCTGGACAACCTCATGATGGGAGCAGAGAGATACAGAAGTCTAATCCCAGTCTGCCCTTCCTATTTTCTATTCAGTCTTCAAGTCAGAGAGTCTTCTCTAAATCATACTAAAAATCATTAGTGTGCTATTGGCGTGCATCCGTGACTTATGTTTATGTAGATGTGAGCAAGAATCATTAAAATAGAGCCATGCGACAGATCTGACCGGGTCCAGAGCTTCATTAGAATATGAACTGTCCATAGTCACTGTTGTTTGGAATATGCATTCATTGCAAAGATCACAGCTGTGTTTTAAGGATTGTAAGGGACATCTTAATTATGCATTAACCCTACTGTCAATAGTTCCTGACTTCACAAATATCTTCGTCGCATAACTCTGGCATCAGTTTGCATGAATGTCCTTTAGGGAAGTAGGGTGACAAAAGAAAGGGGCTCTGCAAATAGTTAACAGGTTAGCAGCCCATGCCCTCTGGTTGTTAAATCTAGGGGAACTCTAGGGGAGGGAATAGATCTGGTGGAACACAACAGTCTCCCAGATTTACTACATCTCCCCAAGTCTGTTTAATGTAACTCTGAGGTTACATTACACTACAGGGGCACTGTTAAGAGTGAGATGGGCAGCATGAGAAAAAGAGGTCCCTTTCCCTCCTTGTGCTAGTTCACATATGGGGCAAAATAACGCCCCCCCCTCCGCCAATCTCCTCACTTCCCTTCCTAGCTGCAGCTGGAGAGCCCAGGACTCAGGGTGACCTTGAGACTCCAGACTCCTGAATCCCAGCGTTTGATCCTCAGCCGCAATTAAAGGAGAGGCAGAGAATGTGCTCGGCCTCCTGGAGCTGCTCCTGCTGCAGTGCTACTTCACAGGGGCGCGGGGGAGGGGTTGCATTTGGGGGACATTGCAAGCCGCCCTTCTACCCGTCCCTTGCTCATGCCCACCCACCCCCGTGCCCAAACAGGCTGGCAACCCCCTGAACTCGCTCGCTCCCCTCTTGCCCGCGCTCTCGGGCCAGCGGCAGGTTCGCTTTTCCTCTCCCTGACGGCAAGTCCCACAGCCACCCCCCTTTCATTCGCCACCTAATCTGCCGCGGCCCTAAATCTGGGACAGGTGGAAGTGGCTGTAGCAAATGGTTGCTGAGGTGAGTGGTTGCTACGGCAGCGCGGCTGATGCCTGACGACCGGGAAGCATCTGCCATTAATCAGGGCAATAAGTGGGTCTCTCAAGACTGGATTCAGGGTGCAGATCAGCAATTAGCGAGGGCGGCCTGCCCGTAATGAGCAATTGTGGTAACAAGGGCAAAGCAAGCAAGCAAGCAAGCAAGCAAGCGCGAGGCAAGAGCACGGAAGATACCCGGCAGACTGCGCCCGCTTTACGGTTCCCAGTTCCGCGCTTGTGTGTTGGGAAGTTGTTAACGGCTTCTGTGCTGAACTCACTGGATTCTAGCTGCCGGTTCTCCAATTAGCCCAATGCCCTTTCTCCCTCTGCGTTGATGTTACCAAAGTGAGCTGCCGCCTGGCCTTTAAAGAAGCAGATTTTTTCACACACACACACACACACACACCCGACAACTGGGGAGTTGTGTTAAGTTCCTACCGGCTGAGCGTTAAGGGCTGCTCTGCCTCTCTGTTGAACCACAGGACCCTTGTGCCAAATGAGGGAGCTCAGCTGGCAGTGGGGGAGGTGGGCGTTTGTCCCTCCCCCGGCCACAAAAGCTTGTATTCTGATGCCCAACAACCCTCTACCTGGTCCAGCCAGGGAGAACTTTAATCGGTTATCATCTGGAGCAGTGGTCACCAAGCAGTAGTCCATGGACCTGTTGAAAGAAATGTCCTTCTGGGTTCGGCTCCAAGTGGGGAAAAAGACACTGGAGACATGGAGGCTGCTTGGAAAGATGGTTTATTGGTGGACAGGACCACATGGCTTGAGCCCTGAACAGAAAAGGTGATCACATGCTTCAATGTTGGTGGAGAAGTAGAGAAGTGCTGAGGAAGGGGCTTGCTAGGCTTTTTATAACCTGTTCAGTCCCACCTCTCTGTTTCCTGTTCCTGCGTAAGAAATGTATTCTGATTGGTTGTCAGACTCCCATGGGGCCATGCAGGGGCAACTAGGCTGTGTTTTGAATCCAGGTTTGGTTGAGTTCTCAGATGCCATGTGGTCAGTTGAGTAAAGGGCCAATATTATCATGCTTTAATCCGTGGAGCTACAGTGGAGAAGTCTTTGTTATGTAAAGGGACTAGCTTGGCCTTCTTAATGGCCCATTGACAAAGTGGGGATGGGCAGGAAGCTACAGGCAGCTATTCTGTCTTTTAAAACATGTTTCTTTCTTTTCACATCCAGAGAAGTATTCTACCTTTTCAATATTTCCTAGGATATTTCATTTTTCTGGGCTGGGTGATAACTTCCTACAGACCATTGATGGTCTGCAAGAAAATTTTGGGGGTCCGCAGAAAAATTATTTGCACATTTTATATTGCACTAAATACTATTTATCTTTTTTTTAAAAAATCATTAGTGGTTCGCAGGATTTGAAATTATGAATTTAGTAGTCCCTGAGGTCCGAAAGATTGATAACCCCTGATCTGGAGGGATGCTGCTTTTTGGCATTTGGGATCTTAGCTTTAATGCTTCCTACTGTTTTTACTATGCTTCTTTTGCTATTTACTCTATCTAGGATTCATATATTCTATTCATACATACTGAAGTACGGGAGTATAATCTCTTCCATATTGCTGTCTATCATTTTGCAGAGTAATGGCATCTTTGCTGAGGCTTGCTTTTTATCTTAGGTAGAGGTTGCGTCTCTTTAGAAATTATCTTTATTCCCTGAAAATTAGTTTCTGCAGAATAGTCATGTTAGATTATTGGAACAAAACCAAGGGAAAAAATCTTGTATCATCTTATATTATGGCATAGTGGACTAGATCAGAGGCATGGAGTATCATCCTGAGATTAAATAGACCTAAGAAAGAAAATGTAGATGGAGTAATCAGAGGAAAATGAAATATAAGAAGTCCAGGCAGGGATAATTATAGTTAGTGGCCATACAGCTACAACAGGCATAGCAGATTGTTTGCCTTGACAGTTTTCCCCGTGCACAGGTTTTTTTTTTTGTAAGAAAATAATCATGTAAATCTATCCACTGAAGTTTTTCATCATGCAGTCCAGACCACATTAATAACAAATTGGCTTAAAGAAGGTCGGTAAGAAACAGCAACAGAAACTGGAATATGGCTCCCTTTGGGGTATAAATATTTTGGAGCTCTCAGGTGGCAAAATATCTTGTCTATTATGCTTGTGCCATTTCAGATTAAGAATTCTTAAAAGATGTACTGCATTCTTCCCTCTCAAATAAGCACATTTTGGATTATTGTGTAGGGCCAAAACATGATTCTCTTTAGGGATCAGCCTAAGAAATGTTCTGAGACCGTCTTTTAAATTTTATATTCTTTTTATTATTTATGCAATCAGTGTATAACTTCCTTTGCATTTCTAAAATCCCTCAAAGTAACAGCAATCACTGAGCCAAATGACTGGAAAGCAGGATTATTCCCAGGGACATTGCACAAGGAAAAAGCCACAAACCATCATGTGTTGTCTCTCCCAAGGGCATTGTGTATCCCATTTTTAATGTTTTGTGGCATGGTGTTGCTACACTTTCTAGCCATTTGGAACAATTATTACTTTTTAAAAAAAAATAAAATACATCTTGAAAAGCAATTTTCATATTAGCAACTCTTTTAAGTTAAAAATTTGTGCAGACTTTTCTCCTTATTAGTGCATAAACGGGATGGGATAGATCTGAAAATGAATGTAGGCAAACCTGACACATAGAATTTCTTACTTCATACCACAGGTGAGATATCTCATAATTGGATTTTTTTTCATAGGCTCCATATATAAAACAGAAACATATCAAGGAGATAAAATAGAATGTATGTATATATTTATGTATGTATGTATGTATGTATGTATGTATGTATGTATGTATGAGCAGTATGCTCCCTCCCATATTTGGGCATACAGGGGTTGTGAGAGCCGAGGTGGCGCAGTGGTTAAATGCAGCACTGCAGGCTACTTCAGCTGACTACAGTTCTGCAGTTCGGCTGTTCAAATATAACCGGCTCAGGGTTGACTCAGCCTTCCATCCTTCCGAGGTGGGTAAAATGAGGACCCGGATTGTTGTTGGGGGCAATATGCTGACTCTGTAAACCGCTTAGAGAGGGCTTAAAGCCCTATGAAGCGGTATATAAGTCTAATTGCTATTGCTATTGCTATTGTGACATAATACATACCTATTTCCCTGGCTCAGCTGATAAAGGAGGAGAGCCTGTGTCTTAATGGCTAACACAACTGCCTTTATATATATAAACTCAGGGCTGAAGTGTGGAGCTCTTATTGCTCTCTAAGCTTGGGTGTTTGCTTGCAGACATTTCATTACTCAACTAGGTAATGTCATCAGTGCACTGATGTTACCTTGCTGGGTAATGAAACGTCTGCAAGCGAACACCCAAGCTCAGAGAGCAACAAGAACTCTATATCAAGAAGATTTTTTGTCCAAAGTGAACCCATTGCTTCTCCGGCTTAAGTGGCACAGACACTACATTTGACTACTCTTCCCTTGCCTAAGTTTGGGAACAGCTTAACTTGCTTTCATGTACTATAGACTCCAAGTAGTTCTCCCAGTCAGAAAATCAGGCACTCCTTCCTCATTTAGGGATGATGGGACAATATTCGCTCTTATGCGCCCAATGGTGCATTTCTTCATAAGGATACATGTCCTTCCCCTGGAAATGAGGATGTTTTGTATTAGATTGAGGCACCAAACTGAACACAGCTCCAGGTTGGGGTTTTGGGTGGTCTTCTGTGGTCCCAACTCACCTCTGGGAATCCACATTGGGCAGGAAGGGTGATAAAACAGATCTTTCCAGCCTCTAGTGCTTGCTTAATTGCATGTAATGGCAGAAGTGTTATCAGCTGAAATACTTAATTAGCTAAATTCCATTGTGATGCAAAACTGCCACTGACAAATTCATTTATAACAATCGCAGACTTAATCAGCACTTGGCCCTATCATTTATTGTGAGTACAGCATGAGGTTGGAAACTGGGAACCCACTTCAGCCTCCTGAGGCCGGCTGTGCTTGGCTTCCTCAACCTGCTCTTTGGCAGCAGGGAATGGGTGTGCCTATATGAGTATGAGGAGCAAGAAAGACAGAAGAAAGCAAGTAGTTTATTTATTACTGTTGAAACGAGAGAGCTCCAAGGCATTCCTGCTGGTGTGAAGCAGTGAAGCATTGGGAAAAGGTGCCTTCTTTGACAAAGTTCCAGTATCCCAAGTAATGAAAGTTATGTATGTTTATATGCATGTGTTTAGCTTATGTATGTGTGTGTAAGCTTATATGTGCATGGATCCTTACACGCATAGACATACAGTAAAACTCTTGTACTGCATTGAAGTGTATGTATAGTAAATAAAAATACTATTCAATAATAAATATATGTCAGTGGAGAAATGGTCAGAAATAAATCAGAAAAAATGCTCTATATTTCTGCCAAGGCTCAGCCCCCAGGAAGATGGTAAATCCTGAAAATTAATAATGAATATCTCCTGAGCATGAAGAAAGTACCTTTCTCTCACTGCAGGTGTCCTAATTTATCCCACACTCTCAGTGAAGGGGCTTCAGCCCTGACATTTCTCATTATGAAACAAGGCCCCTGTTTTTATCACCAATAGATCGTACACCTTCTTGATAGGGGAAGATAACATAGAAATTGTACGGTTTCTTCTCTCACCCAGCTCATCCAAGCTTTTGAATCGCTTGAGAAGAATTTTATCTCTAGTTTGATGTATATGTGACATTCTTGCATGAACATGCTGTTCACTTGTTCCCATCAACCGCGGGTCTGACCAAATCGCATGGGGATTTCACACACTGTTGTTCACATTTAGCAATGCTGATGATGTTGGTGTAAGACTTTGCTCTTTTTAAAAACAGTTTCGACATGTTACAGATGTCAGTGAGAAGAAAGCAACTTGGTGATAGAAACCATAACACAGCAGCATGTAAATCACTGTGCTCCCCAATCTGGTGACCCACACATTTCTTGGACTTTAATTCCTGTAACAGAGTGTTGCAGTCCAGTATACCAGGAGGGCAGCAAGTGGAAGAAAGTTAATGTGAATTGTGCTTTCTAGTGAAGGGGGTGAAAGTGATATTCCTTAGGTATTTCATAAGTTGTTTGGTGCAGAATTCCAGAAGATTGTTTCAAGGCCAAAATGATTAATCTGTGTAAAAATGAGCAGCTTCACATAAAACTCTTCATGGTTGATTTATTGTCCCACCCCTTTGCTGCTTTTGGCTTCAGTCAGACTAGTGGGCTCATCTCCAGCACTGGGAGCCAGGATCCCCTGCCAGATCAGTTTAATCCAGGTATGATAGATGTGGCTGGATCATACATAGTGGATAGAAGCTCATCTAGACCAAAGTTTGCCCTGTTAAAGGACTGGGGAGAACTTGCATGGCTAGGAAGGTGCTGATAATTGTTTTTTAAATTTTCTTTTTACACAAAGGCATTTACACAAAATTATAGTGCTGGAAAGGACCATTTACTCAAATATTGTTCTGGCTAGGAATGCAAGTTAAAGTATCCAAGCAGATGGCTGCCCAGCCTCACTACCTTTCTTAGTAATTAAATCTATTGTTGAAGGGTTCTTGCTGTCCTGTTCCCAGTATCTATATCAGGTTGACTGGTCTATCATTTCCCTGGTTCCTCCTTTTGTTAAACAGGGATGACTTGATAAGGTTGGCATTGCTTGTTCTCCAGGATTATGTAAACGTTTGGCAAAACTCTGAGCAAGCTCTTTCAGCATCAAGGATGCAATTTACCTGCTGCCAGAGATTAAAATTCATTCAAAATAAATAGTTATTCCTTGATCATAATTCTTCAACCCCACCTCTTTAGCCTAATCATCTCAACTGCCTGATGGCTTTTATGTCCTCCTGTATACTGAGAAGATTGAGCCAAAATAGTGGATTCCTTTGTTACCTGTTAGTATTTTGCCATCTTACCTCAGTAGCCAATGCATTGCTTGTTTTCTTTTCAATGCATCTAAAGAAGCTCTTTTTGTTGTTGTTAGCATTATTTGCCAATTCCAGCTCATTCTAAGATTTAGTCTTTTTAGCATCAATTGCACAGTGGCTGGATAACACTGAATAGCCTTCCTTGGTGAGCTACACTTCTTTCCAATGTTTGTATTTCTATCGGTCTTTCTCTTTTTTTAGATTGAGGCATATAAGCATCTAATCCTAAACTCTACACCATATGCTATTGAACACTCTTTCAGCCCAAAGACCCCCTCCTTTCCCAACAGTGAGCATTAAAAATATCTCAAGGTGTTTTTCTCTATTTCTTTGGACGCCACCCAAATAGAAAATGATTGAGAGTATAAGACGGGCAGCTATAGAAATGTTTTAAATAAATAAAGTACAACATGAAACAGACAACAAGATGCTGAATCCAATAAGGCAATCCAGCCACCTTCACCCAGGGTTGAGGGCAGCCATATCTTTAAAGTCTTCTGGAAAATCATTCTGATGTGTATGTGCTTGCTACCCAGATTCCTAATTCTTTCATTCAGACAATAGCTTTCCTCTCAACTCCCATGTGGATGTAAGTTCCCTGTCCAGTCTCCTTTGTGTCCTCTGGTGTCAACAAAAGGTAGCTAAAACAACCGTTGGCCAAATGCTAAGAAAGCAATTATTGTAACTGCCCTTTTTTTCTAGTGCTCCAACTCTTGATTTGGCAGTTCAAAGTAAAACAAGGTTATAGTAGTTTACTACCTGGCAATTAAAGCAAGTCCATCCCACTGCATTTCAATGAGTCTGGAATATTTAAGGATTCCTTGGGTTCAGTGCTACCTTTTTAACACCACATCCTCATCTAGGGCAAACTCCTAGCTCCACCGCGCAACGAAGGAAGGACTTCAAACTGGCATCTACTACTATCTAGTTAGGCATTTTGTGAGAGTGGTCCACTAAACCAGAGCTAAGTCAAGACCTCTCCTGGAGTTTATCTCACTTCTAAAACTGTTTTTTTTTTCTGCAGAGTTCACTAGTTTGTTTTTTATTTGCAATGTATATACCAAACACTTTTTTTAAATAAATGCATAAATACAAAATCTTTCCAGAGGTTGCTGCAATGGGGAGTAGGTGTTAGAACACCTGGTTTCTTTTCCTGGGTAGAGACTGATTAAAATTAGCAGATGGAGAGAAGATTCCAATCTTGTTTTTCGCTTCCTTTATCTTCTGTGAGTTTTGTCTTATTTGTTCATGCTGTGTATTTTGGCAGACAGATTCTAAACTCTATTGCCTGCCTCACACTAGTTTAAGATGGAAAATGTAGCATAGTCCTACCCAATTTGGTTCCTCCCAATGAAGTAGATTATAACTCCCACCATCTCAGCTAGCATTGCCAACATGGATAATGGGAAATGCGTTCTAATTTTGTGGAAGGCTGTAATCAGTCCTTGCTCTACCTCTTGGCTGAGTCAGCCTGTCTCTCCCACAGAAATGCTAGGGCTTTTATAGAAAACTTATTCAGTATTTTTATCTTCCACCTAACACTTAAGCCATAGGAGGGCTTTTATTAAGATACTTCAAAGATCTTGAATGGAGAAAACCCCACTTCTGTGCTGTAGCTGTTCAAATACCACTTTCTATGGGGCCCCATTGTAAGTAAAACATCAGTCTGCTTTCACAGAGGTGATCTATCTGTGCCTGGACTATATCACTTCAGGTGTGGATTATATGTCAATGCTACTTCATGAAAATGAATGAATGAAACTCTTTGCAGAGAAGAATGTGAGGGGAAGAAGACTAATCTGGAATCTTCCCCCTGATATATTTTTAAGTGAAGGATAGCGCATTCAATCAAGCATCCCTCAATAGTCTGAACAGCCTAGAGAGAGGTTGGGTACTTAAGTAATAAACTGAGTGTGAGACTGTACATTTCTATAACTGTTGGTAGCCTTGCAACCAAATTGGGAATAATAATTCCACTTCCTCACCCCCATTTCTAGGAATAACAGAATAAAATTGGAAGGGACCTTGGACGTCTTCTAGTCCAACCCCTTGCTTAGGCAGGAAACGCTATACCTTTTCAGACAAATGGTTGTCCAATCTTTTCCAAAAACTTCCAGTGTTGGAGCATCCACAACTTCTGGAGGTAAGTTGTTGAATTGAATAATTGTTCTAACTGTCAGGGAATTTCTCCATAGTTCTAAGTTGCTTCTCTCCTTAATTAGTTTCCACCCATTTTTTCTTGTCCTACCTTCAAGTGCTTTGGAGAATAGCTTGAATCTGTCTTCTTTGTGGCAGACCTTGAGATATTTGAACACTGCTATCATGTCTCTCCTAATCCTTCTTTTCATTAAACTAGATATACCCAGTTCCTGCAACCGTTCTTCATATGTTTTAGCCTCCAGTCTCCTAATCATCTTTGTTGCTCTTCTCTGCACTCTTTCTAGAGTCTCCACATCTTTTTTACATCGTGGCAACCAAAACTGAATGCAGTATTCCAAGTGTAGCCTTACCAAGGCATTATAAAGTGGTATTAACACTTCACGTGATTTTGATTCTATCCCTCTCTTAATGCAGTCTAGGGCTGCGCTGGCCAGGAAAGTTTTTTAATTTCCCCCCAGTCCTCTGCCTTGTCCCTTTAACTATTTGGTCACAAATAGTTGGTCGCACTTTGTTTTTACTAGTGAGGCATTACTAAAAGAGTTTCCTCAACCCCCTTCACATTTTGTCATCCTAATGCAGTTAGGAAGGTATTGGGCTAACATCCTGTGAAAAGTTAGCCAATTCATCCAGCCTTAGCTAACCTCAGTTCCCAATGGCTGAGAAACACCAGTCATAGCTTGCCAGGCCCAGTCGGTCTTTGGCTGTTAAGTCACTGGAGCACTGCCCAGGTAGAATTGGTGCTTGATAATTCCAGCTGGCATATACCCACCACAAGGTTCTAGTATTTGCCCAGCTGGATGCCCATCAATACTGCATTCCAGTGTCATTAGAAATAATGAGTAAGACTTATTTACTGTCACTTTGATATATCAAGAATGTATTTCTTGACTGTCGTGTAAGGTTCATTCAAGTACTTGACAGAGACTCTCCCTCTCGGCTTGTATTATTATGGATGCAATATGGAATGTGGCTATGCGAATATTAAAAGCATCTATTATATTGAGTAGTTACAGTGATATTGTTAACTGCTTAAGATGGAAGATTCAGATTGATTGATTTATTTATATTGTGTCATTGTCGTCATCATCCTCATCATTATAAATAACACAAGGCAATAAATACCCGCAATATTCCTTCCTCCTCTTATTTTCCCCACAGCAAACCTGTGAGATGAGTTGGGCCAAGAGAGAGTGACTGACCCAGCTGGCTTTCACACCTAAGGCAGAACTAGAATTCATGGTCTCCTGGCTTCTAGTCTCATGTTTTAATCATTAGACAAAAAAATGGGGGGATTATCAGGTGCCTATATATTCTCTTAGACTCCTCATAAAAGATTTCTTGCTTCTTCCATCCTGAAGATTTTGGGTTCACTATACATTATGGAAAGCAATATCAAATCTGTAAATATCTTTAAGTACCCAGGCTTCTCTCTCAACCTAATCTATCTCACAGGTAGATTGGAAGTTGTTATGGGAATAAAACAAGGATTGATCTCCTTGTATGTTGCCTTCAGTACTCTGAGAAAAGATGACATAAAAATGAGATTGTAACATCTCTTTCTCCCCCTGTCTTGTGCAATTTGAAAGAATTTTTACACACTTGCTTGAGGGGTGAAACACTCACCATTTTTACAGCAGTAGTCTAAAGCAGTAATTTAGTTTTCTCCAACGGCAAACCTAGCTGGTTATCCCCCACCAATCCTTTATGAATGAAAGCAAATGCCTATTTCAAGAACTGGTGTTCCCCTTTTCTTTGCTTGTGGGATTATGTGGCTCAGTTCTTGGAAGTCACAGAAGCAAGAGTGAAGGGTCCTCTCTTAAAGGTGGGGTTTTTTACTTCTTCCAATTCTTGACTCCATTAGGCAAACCAATAATACGTCCATTAGTAACTTTAATTAATATAACACACTGAACTGGCATATATTTTATTGATTCAAGCATATGAGGATGGGGAGACTGTTCAATATTTTCAACAGAGATTGGTGGGTTGGAAGTGTCGTCACTTGATGACAATGGGGAGAGAGAACATGAAAGAAAGCTAAGAGCCCAGCAAAAATAGTCTTCTGAGTGGTGGGATTGTTTACAGATTATTGCATCAACACTGAAATATGTTAAAAGATCTAAGAGGATGCTTTTCTCAGGGAGCTAAAGGACTTACTGAAGTGACAGGAGCAATTTGGGCTCAGTTGGGTGTCACGGTGCACCAAAGTGTGCAAGAAGCAGCTCAGGTAAAGCTTAGCTGTTTGCCTGCCTTGTTTAAAAAATTCTCTGTCCTTTGAGGACTAGTCAGATGTTGAGCCAACATCAAAAGCTGAATGTATCTGAACTCTCAGATACTATCCAGAAGTTCATCAAAGAATGTGTTCATTGGAAGATAACACAGGGGAAAGGACACACATGCAAATTTTACTAAATTTGAGGACACAATGTCATGTGGGTTGCTATTATCCCCAGATAACTGATCTGGCACTGGATTAATTGCAGCTGCAACATTCTATGTCCATTCACAATTACTTTAACAAGATTAGCAGAAAATGGGAGACAAGATGGACGAGATGTAACTGAGATGATAGATGGTTTGGAATGCAGGATGAATAAGGAAATATTGAAGAAGCTTAGAGAAAGAAGATCAGCCAAATTATAACTATTTTTTAAATATTTGAAAGACTATATAGAAAAGAAATAGGTTTAAGCAGTAGGACAGTAGATTTAAGTCAACTGTTAGGGGAAATGGAATGGTATTGGACAATTGGATTGTATGCCTGGAGATATAATGGAACTTTTATCCGCTGTATAAAATGTCACATACTGTAATTGCCTTCATTTATAACTTTAGAACTGGGGTAAATAAATGCCAATCAAATAGAATTGATTGGATTAAAATTGAGTATGTCCAGTTAGTAAAACAACAAACACCATTGGCCAAAAGATCACAACAATTTTGCATTTGATAAAGTGAACTATAATCCTCAAAAGCTTATCCTATGACAAACATATTAAATATGCCAGAAGATTTTATGAAATATGTATTATTCTCCTACACTTGAACAATGATCAAAGCAAAAAGTGAGTTGATCCTTGAAGTTCCTTTCCTTCCTTGATTCTGTTCAGCTACTTGGAAGAAGAGTTGGGGTGGGGGTGGGGATTTCCTAGATCTGCCCTGCCTAAGCTAGGAGCAATTTTAGAGAAAGAAAAGGAGAGAGTGTTATTAATTATTAACGTTAGGAGAGCTACAATTTAATAGACTCTTAAAAGTGCCATACTTTTTCTCCTCCGTTTGCATCAAAAGGAGGCTACTAGAAGTAAATGTACGCATGAGAGCAACTGCTGAGTATTTTTATTTACTTATTTATCTAATTTATATAACTGCTCACCTCACCAAAAACATGACTTAGAAGAGCTGAGGTATGTTGGAGTTAAGCAGGGCCTGGGCACTTGTTGCCCTTGCTCCAATTTCAAAAGCCTTGGAAATAGGTTCACATTCTGGTTAGACTGATAACATACCTCAGCTCTCCCTTTAGGCAGTCAACCCAGAGAAAGGGGGAGACGGGGAAACTATTCCAAAAAGTTTTCCACTTTGGGCTTTAGTTCTGCATGGGATTGGCAAGTGGTTTTGGCAATTTCTCCACAGGGAAAGTGGCCCCTAGACCAGAGGTCTTCAAACTTGGCAACTTTAAGACTCGTGGACTTCAACTCCCAGAATTCACCAGCCATCTCTGCTGGCTGGAGAATTCTGGGAGTTGGAGTCCACGAGTCTTAAAGTTGCCAAGTTTGGGGACCCCTGCCCTAGACTGAAAGGCCCTAGACTAGACCAGGATTTGTCTCAGCCTCTTTTATTTGTAACATTCCTTAAATCTTGCCAAAGTGGACAGAAAACAATGTGAACAAAAAGCAAACAAATACAAACTACTCAAAATATCCATATATGATGGGTGTGATTTAGACTCATCTTCAATAATAGCTAATTAAACATCTACATTTTCTGATCACCACCTGTTGAGGCTAATTCACTGCTGGATTCGTGCACTGAGCTAAGTCAAAATGCCCTTTCCAGGTTGAGTTTGATTTATGATGTTTGTAAACATAACCCACTGTGGTACACATTTTTTTTTAAGTTTTAAAGAGAGAGGGGACCTATGCTCTGCTCTAGATTACAGTACAACTGCTGACAGCACCTCTCCAACCCTGGCAAAAAAAAAAAGAAATAAATATGGGATGTATGGTTAGTGTTAGAGAAGACTGAGTTTACCTGCTATTTATTTGATGGAACTTTTAAACTAATACACATGCATATTCTTTAATTCACTGTTTAGCTTGGCATCAAAATTCTCTGCCAGCCTGTGTGGTTTCCCCATGATTACAGAATGCTGGATTTGTTTCGAACCCAAATTTTTAATAGTCTCGGGCTAACCCCTTTGAGCCCTAGCAAATAGCCAGTTCTGTTTAATCAGCCACAGAGCAAAATGTGTAAAATGTATTCAACTTCCTCTTTTCTAGAGATTTGGGAAGGTGTGTTCATGAGACCAACTCAGTCCTGATTGGTCCGTGGCAGATTCAAGAGGAAGTGATTCTATCTTAGAAGGTATTAATCATCCAATGTGTTCATCAGCCAACCAGCCTCTTCAAAATATTCCCCATCCACCATCCATCAAGATAATACATTTCATTTAGCTGGCCAAGATAACAAGTTGCATTACAATAAAACAGCAATGGCTGAATGATGTTAACCATTGCTAAACGGAAGAGGTTCACAAACCCACTTGCTGAGAATATCTGGGATTTGTATTTGCTCAAATTCATGATTCAAGGCTTTGAAGGAGGAGGAATGTTTCAGCAAAAAACAAAAAATAGAACATATGGCTGAAGCGAACTAAAAACAGATAAAAGACACAGGGTGGAATCCTGCTGCCCTACTGCTATTGTCGTTGGGTTGCCAAGTGAGAGAAAAAAAAGACTTGCTCTTGTACCTTTTGTAACAGCTTGGTCTACAAATCAGCAGAAGAACTTTCTTATGACATATAGACAGCCCTGGGCTTTTCTGATGTCTGTAAATGAAGCTGTGTTAGAGGCAATAGTATTTTGTGTGGGGATGGGTGGGAAGGGGGGGAATTGGTAACCTATTATCTCACCATTCCCTGTGCCAGCTCCATCTGTCAGATCTTAGGCAAAACTGTTTTTCCACACTGACATTTTTAAATGCTCCCTGCAGTAAACAAATCTGCGCATGAATTTGTTCAGATGTATTGTTTCGGTGTAGCATATTAATCACACTTTTAACTGGATAATTGGGATTTGACCAAGACCATAAAACCCAGGACTGCATTAACTGCAGGAAATAACCCATTACCTGTATAAATAATGTAATTCTCAACTTCAGGCCAGCACGGTTAAGAGAGTCCATGATGGGATGCAACATCACCTGAAGCCCTTGCAGCACTCCAGGCTACCTCAGAATTTGTACTTTAGTGATGACGCTAGAGTGGGGAGAAACCCCTAGAAACAACTTGCCTTGGTAAGGCCACACTTGGAATACTGCATCCAGTTTTGGTCACCATGATGTTAAAAAAATGTTGAGACTCTAGAAAGAGTGCAGAGAAGAGCAACAAAGATGTTTAGGGGACTGGAAACTAAAACATATGAAGAAAGGTTGCAGGAACTGGGTATTTCTAGTTTAATAGAAAGGAGGACTAGGGGAGACATGATAGCAGTGTTCCAATATCTCAGGGGTTGCCACAAAGAAGAGGGAGTCCAGCTATTTTCCAAAGCACCTGAGGGTAGAACAAGAAGCAATGGGTGGAAACTAGTCAAGGAGAGAAGCAACCTAGAACTAAAGAGAAATTTCATGACAGTTAGAACAATTAATCAGTGGAATAACTTGCCTGCAAAAGTTGTAAATGCTCCAACACTGGAAGTTTTTAAGAAGAGATTGGATAACCATTTGTCTGAAGTGGTGTAGGCTTTCCTGCCTAAGTAGAGGGTTGGACTAGAAGACCTCCAAGGTTCCTTCCAACTGTTTATTCTATTCTATTCTATTTTTTAGACTTCAGTGCCAAAGCATGGCTTCAGGTGCCTGGATGACCTTGGGCTAGGCACTCTCTCTTATCCCACAGAATTCTCTTGAGAGTGAAGAGGGAGGAACCACTCCCACACCAGAACCCTTTGGTGGAAAAGCAGAATTAAACATCTTTTTAAAAAAAACAGATTACTCGACCCAAGCAAATAGCCTCACATTAATCAGTCCACTTTAGAAATCTTAGGCATCAGTGATACCAATTTCATACATTCATTTAAAGCATTTATTCCTCCTTTCTCGCTATGCGGAGGCCTGGAAAGTGACTCGTATTTATTCCTAGCTTCCTGGGATATGCACGGATCGTGATCTTCTCTCACAGCATGCAATCCAGTGGATTGGACCGACCTTCGAACAAAACTGTTCAAACGCCGGAAACATAGAGCAAGTTATGACTACACTGCTGCGGCGGCTCTCGGTCCGTTGAAACCGTTTAGTCCGGAGTGTCTTGTCAATCACTTTCTACTCCCGGCAGGGGTTCAGGGAAAGCTGGGCGCCCCTGCTCTTAAATCGCCCCCCCCCCCACCACCACCACAAGAGCCCCACCGCCGTTTCCTCGGGTTTCCCTCTCAGCGGAGTTCACGCCAAAAGTTTCCTCGTTTAGGAAGCGCCATCAGACGCGATTATGGCTTTAATTACCTGCTGTCGGCGGGGACCAGGAAGGTTGTAAAGTGCGCTAAAATCTTTCATTGTAATGGAGTGCTGATCCCGCGGCGCGGACTCGATTTATAAGGCTCCAGATGGCATCTTTAACTCCACCGTCAAATTTCTCCGTTCCTAAAAAGGACCCTCGGGAGAAAGCAGATCGGTTCTGAGGGAGAAGGAGTCGAGTGGCGGGGCGGGCGGGCGGGAGGGGGAAATAGTTGGCTTGGCTTAACATGAAGTGAATCTCGAGGTGGGGATGAGGGTGTAGAGGGCCCCCCACCGAAACGGTTAGAGAAGGCCAGGGAAGCAGCACCCTTCCCTTCTCAAACCGACCTGTATAAAAGCCATTTTGTTTAACCTATAACTATGTTTCCCCACCCCCACCCCCAATGTTTTGCCTCCTAGGTTGAGTCCTTGCACTGGGAGAGGCTCTAATAGTTAACAGGAGTCTTCCCTATGAAGCACAACTGCCTCAAGGCATTATGCTGGGGAGGGGGTCACCCTCTACATTGCAAGACAATAAAGCAATAAATTAAATTAATTGCCCTTTCATGCTGCTCAAACTGGGTCAGGATAGTTGCTGTGCTAGGTCCTACCTGGGAAAGGTAGACTGTAGACCTTGAGAGAGATTCCTTGAATGTAGTAGAGGGGTGTAAGAAGAAGGACCTGATCAAATTCTGTGGCAATAAAGAGTTCATGTCCATAAGATGGAGATAGGCAGGCAGGCAGACATAGATAGAGATAGCTAGATAGATGGGTAGGTTGGACACTGTTCTTCACCTGAAGTGGGACATAGTTCTGACA
Source organism: Thamnophis elegans (assembly GCF_009769535.1). Classification (NCBI taxonomy): domain Eukaryota; kingdom Metazoa; phylum Chordata; class Lepidosauria; order Squamata; family Natricidae; genus Thamnophis; species Thamnophis elegans. The sequence continues at coordinate 97,973,331 of NC_045542.1, forward strand.
ACCCAATTCAGGTTGGCTGCCAGAGCCAACATCCCAACTTGTGGGAATCTTCTTTTCATCCTCTAAAAGCTGAGCTAGACTCAAGAGTAAGCTCTCCTATGGTTCCTGAGTTGCATGATAATGACAGTATTTTGTTATTTATGTGGGTTGTGCTCACTTTATATTAACAACGCAAGAGAAATACGGCTAAAATTAGAAAGTTTTGCAAAGCTGAAAATCAGAACTGACAAAATACTTTGTCAAAGCAATACATTGCAATGTGAGGCATCCCTGTTCTTGGTCAATACATATATGCTATCTGGAGACATAAGCATCCAGTATAGCAACGCAACACATTAATATATTTTTGTACACATCTATTGGTACAAAGAAGTACAGACTATTTAGTTCTTCCCCAGACAGATCCCCCCAGTCTATTTTGATTCTGTAATTGCAAGCATAGCCTCACACTGAAATAATTTATGTACACTAGTCCATTTATTAGAAGTTCTGTGCAGCTCAAAAACCTGCCTATTATCATACCAAGAGAAAGTGGATATGAACAATACACTGCTCTGACTGTTTTGCAACCAGTTTTGGGGGTCAGTGAACAAAGAAACAATAATACCATCTCCGATGCTATGGGTCTTGAAGCTTTGAGATTTCTAGCTGCATTTGGGTTTTTGGAGACTGGCTCTGTTGGTTTTCTATGTATCTCCATTCTTAAAGTTTTGAATACTTACATTTATATATCAATGCATTAATTGTAAATCACTAGTTTCAAAAAACAGTGGCATCTTCTGTACATTATTATTTAACTTTATAAACAATTTTAGAATTAAGCTACAGTTGCTGAGAATTCACAGTAGTATTTAAAGTTAGTAGTTTTGTTATTTTTCACACCTTCAGATTTCAATTAATAACAAATAAAGGTTTCTCAGCTCAGTGTTGTCTTTATGGAAACCAGAAACAGAAAAGGAGGGAGGAAATGGTTGAGAACGTTTATCATCTAAGATTACAGGATCAGGCCTGCAAAATTCTGGGTGGCCACAAGATGGCAGCAAAGATATTCAGAAAATTCTTTACTAGCATCTAGTGGCAGTCCTGATTTTCAAAGCCCCGAAAGTAGCTTTAGCCTCCCTAAATATCAAATGGCTAAAATATTAATCTGAATTCTGAAGATGGAAGCCAGAATTGATTAGACCTACCTTACAACGTTGTTGTCAAGATAAGTAAATTAAAGCCATTATGTGCTTATGCAAATTATGACTGCTAAATGGGAAACTTAGAATAGTTCATTTGCTTTAAATAGAGATTATAATTAAATCAACAAATTAATCTCCAAAAAACCACCATCATCTTTAATTATTAGAATTGAAGTCTTTCCTTAAAGCTATTAGATATAATAAGTTGAAACAATAGAATTACAACGACAGATACAGTGTAATCATTTTAAAACAACTGACAAGCATCTGGCTATGCAACTTCCAACGGTCTCTGCTTTTACTTTGGCAAACACACATGTGCAATAAAACACACTTTTTGAATCCACGCCAATAAGCTGTTGTTCATTTAAAATTTACATTGATGTTTTCCATATGGACTTTTTCCAGAATTAGATGTAATAATAGGTCAAGCATGGATCTTAAATTTTGCTCTGACTTGTCCTCGGAATGCCTTTTAATCCAAAGAACAGAAATTATGTGAAACAGATTGTCTCTGTGCAAGAGTTCCAGTCTACTGCTAATGCTCAGGATTCCAAAGGGCCTGATGTCCAGAAAAGGCTTGAGGTGTTTGTGGATGGGCAGTTATGTTTAGAGAGACTAGGTCCCCACTCCACCCCAAATGTACTTCGAGTTCCTGAAATACAGGACAGCACGCACACATGCCCCATCTTTCAAAGTCAACAGGAGTTTCAATTCAGAAGAAGCAAGACAGGTCCATCAAACTCCCCTCTTCACTTGGAGATAGATAGATCTCTTTAGTAAATTCCTTCCTTCCTTCCTTCCTTCCTTCCTTCCTTCCTTCCTTCCTTCCTTCCTTCCTTCCTTCCTTCCTTCCTTCCTTCCTTCCTTCCTTCCCACCTCATCACTCTTCTGCCACCTGACACTTCAGATCGCTAATAGATTCTCCCATGCTCGTTAGGGGGCAATTAATTAAAGCGTTTCTCTAGCAGGGAAGAAAGAACGCGATGGGTGACGAGGAAAGTGTCCCCGAGGGAGCGTGTCCAGGGAAGGAGAGAAGAAATAGCCTTGGGCCTCGCTGGGAGGTTGTGTGGCTGGGCGAAAAGGCTTCACAGTTCCGCCGTCTCCTTTTCCTCCTGCCTGTGCACAGGATAAGGGTGGCGTTAGTACCGCAAGGGGAAGATTGCTGCTTGGATTCCGCTCCCTTCCCCTCTCCCTCCCTCCTCGCAGGTGGCGTCGGGATCTTGCTGAGTCTCACGTTACCAGGAACCTGCTAGACTCTCCGGTTGATTTTAAACATTTTTGGAAATCAACCTGGCAAAGAGAGAGGGGAGCGGCAGTTCAGCAAATGTGCACGAGGCACGTGGGAAGAGGGAGAAGTGGGGCAGCCCAGGAGAGGGGGGAAAGGAGAAAGAAAAGGTTGAAGTCGGTTTCGGAAGCTGGGACCCGCTGCTCCGGGTCGTCGTTTTCCTTCCTCATTTCATGCTGCGGAGTACCGGCAGCGGGTCTTGGGGAAGTGGGGGTGGGGAGCCAAAGAGTTGGAGGATGGCCCGGGTTCAGGCAACCGACTGCATTTGCAAAGGGAGAAGAGAAGGTTAGGGGATAAGGGGCAGGGCTGTGCGCCTCTGTTTCTGATCTTTGCTGCCGCCGCCGCCGCCCCCTCCCCAAAGGCTCTCTCTGCGTGTGACTGACGCCGCTTAAAGTCTCGGAGCAGCAGGAGGCCTAAAGGCTGTAGACTGCTCTCTCCTCCCTTTGTGCGCTTTCAAGCAGAAAGCCACGTGCCAACAGGGCGCGGGGCAGCCACACGTGCCCGTCTAGACTGAAAGCCATTTGTTCTCAGGGGATGGAGTGGAGGGGGGGGGGAGAAAGAGAAGAGAAAGTGAGCTGGATGTGTGCGGTGCTGGTGGAAGTGATAATCCCTGCTCATCTTCCAGTTGCATCAAGAACTCCCTTTTCTGAAAGAGAGTTGGCATGAGGGAAGGAGCACACCAAGAAGTGAGGCCAGAGCAGATGGACTTAGGGCCTGTTCAAGCCTTGGCTTCTTGTTGTGAAGGGGGTCATCAAAAGAGAGCAGATTGTTGGCTATTTAAATCATCGCATTATACTGCCAGCCTGGAAGAAAAAAAAATGAATGTTCTGCCACGGGTGCCAAAATAACTTGATTGGCCTGTTTTTCAACTTGGGAAAGTGTCCATATTCTGCAATGTTATCCAGGCAGCACTCTCTAGTTTCCCCAAAATTTCAGCATCTTCCTAAATGTTATGGCACCGTATACTTCTCATGGGACTTGGGGAAACTGTATAAGAGTCCACCCAGAAAAATACTTGGTGTATTCCTTCCCATCTAGGTTTACCAGCGCTCACACACATATGCCCATACACCCATTCAAAGAGAGAGTTCTGCAATATATAAGGCAAGCTGCTGATAACAAGACAAGATAGAATAGGAATTTACTGGAGTGGGGGCAGGTGTAAAAAAAATCAGGAATCTGGTAGAACCTTTTCTAACTTACAGAATTCATTAAAAAGCATAAACTGTTGTGAGCTGCACTTCAGTTCATCAGATCTATCTAGAGTTAGTAGGGAAAAGAGCTGTCAGATTCCTGATTTTTTGCCACTGTATACTTAACATGGCTGTTCTTCTAAAATGTGTGGGGGGGTATCTTTCTGAGGAGAGGAGAGTCAGGAGTCTTTCTAGAAAGAACAGAACTGATAAAAGTGGGAGTCCATGAAATGTAGTCACAGAGAAGGAGAGATAGCCCCAAAACAGCATTTTTCTGAGCTGGACCTGGGAACAGATTTTAGTATCTTAGCCCAGCAATAAAATATTTACAGCTGGCACCAATCTCAGATCTTACATATTACCAAGTATTCTGTGGTTCCACATTCCTGCTTCTTAGAGATGTTTTAAAACCTTATGACAAAATAGTCTCCAATTTTCAGCTCTCCCTATCTGTTCCCTGCCTTCCTGCTCCTTCACCATTTGGGGGAGCGTAGTAATCTTTCAGGCAATGCTACATTCTTTTTTCCCAACCTTATAGATTTTGAGTTCTCCCTTTTCTTGCAAATGTATGATTACAGGAGTGGGAGGGTGGTCTAATTGAGATCTCTTCATTATATTGATCAATCTTTTCATTTGTTTCCTGCGTCATTACAGAAAAGAAACCTTTCAAACTTTGAGTCACTAGTTGTTCTTTTGAATAGGCAGTTTGTGTCATCACACTTTTGTCCCCTCCTCCCAATTTTTCTTGAATTTTAGATGCTATATTTTCAGGAGCTTCCTTCTATCTCACCCACTTTCTGCTTTGGCAGTTCATGTGGAATCCATATGGGGAATTTTTTTTTTCCCAGGAAGATGAATACCAATTATAGGCATTATTATAGTGAGTTTTCTTTTGTTTACTTCTTAGCATTCTCACTCATGCTTTAACATTCAGATGCTAACAGCTTGAGTCAAGCCCATAGGGAGATACTTGGATGCTTTACCTGGTGTTCAGCCAGCAGGCCAAAGCTATAACCTAGCGGGACATTCCCTCTGTGTGTTCTTGGCTAGGCTTACTGTACATGTTCATTTGGATGCTTCTGTTGTCACTGGGGTTGAGTTGTGTGCTGGGGATCTAGAGACTTCAGCTGGCCATTTAGTGGACAATGGTCCAATCACAGGAATGCTGTGTAGAGCAATATACTGCTAGATCCAATGAGTCTGTTGGGGGCAATTGCCCTCCAGTTAATATTCTTGCCTTCTTTTAGAACAAATGTGTTTTATCTTCTTTTGTCAATAAATTCAGAGCATAACTGAAAGACATGGAGTCTGAAGAAAGGGTGCATCGAAGGGAATACCATATTGTAGAAGCAATTCATTTGGTAAGTTAAGCTCAGTTATGTATATGGACAAGAGTTTTTCTGAGTCACAGACAAGTTGTATATGATCAGGGCAGAGCTACATCAGCACCATGGACAGATCACTGAGTGTACACTAAGGATGCCAAAGAGCCGAGCCAAACAAAATTTGAATTTGCCATATTCAAATCTTTCCGAGGTGGCGCAGTGGTTAAATGCAGCACTGCAGGCTACTGCTAGATCAGCAGTTCAGCGGTTCAAATCTCACCGGCTCAGGGTTGACTCAGCCTTCCATCCTTCCGAGGTGGGTAAAATGAGGACCCAGATTGTTGGGGGCAATATGCTGACTCTCTGTAAACCGCTTAGAGAGGGCTGAAAGCCCTATGAAGCGGTATATAAGTCTACTGCTATTGCTATTGCTTTCCCAGCTAAAATGTGCCTTCAGCTTCCAAAATTCTCCAATCTACATATGAGAATTTTGGGGATTTCTAAAGCATTCATGATGGAGAAGACTGTCAGTCTGCAACTTATTTCATTGTTTCTTGGGCAGCCTTTTCCAATTTAATGTCTCCAGATTTACTGGTTTATAACTTCTGTTACCATCAGCAGTCTCATGTTGGCTGGGAAAGATAGAGTTAATGATTCCACACATCTAGAGGGTACGAGAATTGGAGTCGCCTGCTGTAGAACAATGTTCAGGGTAGATAGTGCTGTGTGTACTACATAACAAAACACTATTGGTTTTTTAAAAAAATTGTGTGTTGCAATTCACTAGAAATCAGAAAGCAAGAAAGAAAAGCAAGGAAGAAGCCTTACTGAGCTCTTCAGAAGAAACGATGCTCTGCAAACACTTTCACACACTGTTGCCCATGGCAGGAGAGTGCCAAGGTCCCTTTTCCCTGACTGGGGAAATCATCATCTTAAGCAGTCAAGGGTGATTTTAAGAGAGAGAACCAAGTGTTACATCATGTAAGAATTACAGTGAGAAAGAGATGTTTCAAGGAAAAACTCCAGCAACAAAGAATTTTAGAAAAGCAGCTCCATGCCTACAGTTATCTTATTCTAGGAGGGCAGAAATTGAGGTTGAGCATAGAAAATGGCATCCTGGAAGCCACATTTTTCATTTGTAAAAGGAAAAGGTCAACAGACTGCATATAAACTGGGGGGGGGGGAATAAAAACTAAATTTCTAATCCCTTAAACTATGAGAAAACTATGAGGAATCAGAAAATGGTTTTCAGGATCTCTAGTCATCAGAGATAAGACTTCAATGTTCTTCCATGACAACTCAAGACAAACAGAGGCAAAATGAATTATGCAAAGTAAGTGGCAATGGAAATTTATCTAGTTTGCATAACTGATACCGGCTGCCAAACTCAGCTGTTTGTGACATAGAGTTAGAATTTATGTGGCATGGAACGCTTGTGTCCTCCCACCCATTTTCCCCTTCTATATAGGCTGTATGCATAGGCTTATGCTTTAACTCTGGAGTAAACTGATTAAGTCGTTGTTTGCCTTTATGCAATTTAGAATATGTCTTACTGCCCAGAAAGTCTCTCTTGGGAAATTAAGAATAACTGCTACTTTGCTTAGATGACCTTGCAACCTGGGTGATATCTTTTTTCTAGAGTTGAATAATAGCATGTGTTATCGGGAGTATGTTTAGGAGCCAAAATTCTTCTTTGTCCTTTCCTTACCCATCCTTCTATAAACTGAATCATGAGATATCGATGATCCTAACATCTCTTTCCATCCTATATATCAAAGGTAGTAAACAAGGAATTGCCTTCTGTTCATAAATGGGACATTCCCACAGTGCTTAATTAAGCTCAGCAGTGGAAGGCAGCAGTGTGTTCCAGGCCTGATCTTTTGTTAGAAGTCTAAAAGGACAATAACTGGAATGACTGATGGCCATGTGTCATGGTCTGAAAAATCTAGAGGTAGTCCTACTGCCATTTATATTTCAGGCAGGCTTTGGGGAAGTCAGAGGGATATTTTTGCCTTCAACTAAATAATAACACCAGAGTTTTCTGATTCCCTTCTTAGACAGAGATAGAGATGTTTAGACACATGGACAGTCTTTAGCAAACCAGGAAAATCTGCACTTTGATTCTGGAATGAGTGATCAGTGTGATGTCTTAATCAAAACAATGACACATTTCCATAAGACAATACAATTTGCTCAGGTCTCAGGGCAGATACTCTTTGTTGTACACATGTGCCAATATCACCATAGCAGAACAGAACATTGGCAGGAGAAACAAAGGCTCTGTTCTCTTGGCCAGCTCAGAGTTCTATGCAAAACATGCTCTCTGGATGTTGCTTCTAGCAGAAAATGCCTGATAAATGGCCTGTGTCAGACTCACTTAGCTGTGTGTGCCAATGTTGTCACTAAAGTAGACATGCTACCCTGGGATCCTGATCTCACCTTTCAGTGCAAAGTCCAACCTGATGCCATGATCTGTCTTCTCTCAGAAGCCTCACAATCTTCCTCTGTTGATGAAATCTGAATCTTGTTAGGATTTACTTAGAAAAAGTTCCAGAATTCTTGTTCCTGGTGACCTTAAGCTACACATACAAAAAGCTCTTTCTACATACAGTGCCAAGAGGATTGGAACCAGTTAGTTGAAGTTTGTTTATGATTCTTAAAAAAAATATTCGGAAGAGTTTCTACCTACCTGAGTAGGACTTGGAATCCATGCTCAGGGAATATATAAAGGTAAAGGTTCCCTTCACACATATGTGCTAGTCATTCCTGACTCTAGGGGGCGGTGCTCATCTCCATTTCAAAACCGAAGAGCAAGTGCTGTCCGAAGATGTCTCCATGGTCGTGGCCGACATGACTAAATGATGAAGGCACATGGAACACTGTTGCCTTCCCACCAAAGGTGGTTCCTTTTTTCTACTTGCATTTTTTACATACTTCCAAATGGCTAGGTTGGAAGAAGCTGGGACAAGTAACAGGAGCTCACCCTGTTGTGCAGCACTAGGGATTCAAACTGCCAAACTTTCAATCAACAAGCTCAGCATCTTAGCCACTGAGCCACCGCATCCCTCAGGGAATATGCAGTGCTTGTTATATCGATTTCTGCTGCTTCCTTTCTACTCCCCTTAGATGGTGTTGGTGAGCTCTTCTGCTCTTATCACATCAGTGAGAGAGTTCCTATATTGGACTTTTCATGGACACCGAATTCTCTAGATAGTAAGAAAGACCCAGCTCTGATGATGATTCCATTTGGGGCCATGGTGCAGGTGAGAGTTTTTGGACAAATGAAGCATTCTGTCCATAGATTGAAGAACATATTTCCTGTCTGGATTTTAAGTGGATAATTCAGAGGTCACTTTAGGATGGAAAAAGAAAAAAGAAAGATCACCATTCTCCAGCACCAGTGTCTTTGGAGAAATATTATATGTGCAGTATGCTTGCCCTTGTTGCTAAAGTTAGCACAGTTTTAGATCTATTTATATACAAGGTCTATACCTGGGATCACTATCTTTGTAGTAAAATGAGACAAAGAGACTCTGTAGTGCTGCTGATTGAAAAATCTTTCCCCGGCTTTTCCCAGGCCCCCAAAGGGTTTGGACTACAATTCTGAGAACACTGAGCCACGGTTAACTGGCTAATAAGCGGCTGCTGCATGACAAATAGATATACGAAGAGCAGCATGTTCACTTAGGATGTACTGTCCAGAGTGCTGAAACCAAGGGACGAAGGCCTATGGATCTTGATTCCAGTTGTTCAAGAACATTATTCAGGAGTGTCGATATTATCAGCATAGTTTGGTGGAATTTAGAGTCAGGGAGAGGAACAAAGTCATGCAATGACTGGGTCACAGACATTCGTATCTCTCACCTCTATTTTTTCCCAGCTAAATCCCTAACATTGGAGAGTTAGCTGTGGGGAGATTCTCTGAAGAACCATAGCAGTGCTGTAGGCCTTGGGCCTCTGAGCTATTATTAAATGCCCCCCACCACTGGCAATTCCATTTAATCCCTCACTGTGACTTTCAGCATACGCTGCTCTCCTATCACTCACCTGCCCCCCCTGCAGGGGGCGACATGCACAGGTCCCAGAGCAGCAGCCCTTATTGGGAGAAGAGATGCTCTTTCTAAGTAGGGCCCAAATGATCCCTCCCTACCATGACAAACACACTTCCCTTTCGTTTCCATCTCTGTCAGAGGGATTGTGTGCGAATGTGCGTGCCTGGCAGTGCCCCCCTACAGTGTGTAACTGCACATAATATTCATGCCTCTCACAATGCATCCATTTCCCTAAATGAGCTCACACTCTGTTTGGCAGCTCTCTCCCCTTGTCAGGTCGGTAATAATAACTAACCAGTCTGAGAAAAGGTGAGTTTTTGGATCTTCTCAGAATCTGCCTTGCACATACACAGACATTACCATAACCCAAAATAGCATGCAAAATAGTGCCTGAATGGCAGGAGAGCTAGCAGTCCCTGGGGGTTTTGTGCCTGGGCAATCCTGAGGGCAAAAATAGGTAGGTCACACTTATTTGCCATCTTCTTGGACACCCCCATCCCAATTCCCGGAGCAGAACTCCAGTGCACTCAGTATATAATAGCTACAAAAACCACACACTGTTTATTTCCCCTTCCCCCACCATCTGTGTATATTGGAAGGGGACCTACTTAGCACCATATTGTTAGACTGTCGAGCTAAACCTGAGTTGGCTCAGAGCCCCGCAGGCAGACCTGAACTGCTGCTGGCAGGAGGGCCATCCTGGCAACCTTCCATGCAACCCCCCCCCCCGAAGCCCCCAATCCACCCACCTTCCAAAGCCACCCAGATAGTACAAAAGCCTTGCCTTTGCTTCCCTACTTCATAGTAAGGGCGGGTGGGGGGAAACGATGCAAAAACACCCTATCAGATGGCAGGTCCCCGACAGCTTGCCATTATGGTGTGCAGAGGGAAACTGCAGGCCCCTTTAGATCTTCTGCCATCAATCTTGACTCTAGGCTGGACCTACCAATAAGCTGTCTGTCTCAAGAGCAGGCAGCAGGCTTGATTGTCACTGCAGATCATTCATATTCCTCGTACGCCGCATATGAGGAAGGGGTAAGCTTGCAGGGGATTGCAGGGGTGAGTGGATTGCAAGGAAAACGTGCTGTTGGCTTCCCCAAATGATGTGAAGTCATGATCTCGATACAAAACAAGCCTGTCATCTATTTAACTGCCATGGATTTGGGGGAGTTACAATCCCAATAACTTTGAAGACTGTCTCATTAGAGGAAACTAGTTTATTTGGACTAATAGTAATGGGTGTGTGTGTGTGTGTGTGTGCGCGTCATGTGAATCTCTAACCCAGACAACTAAGGGAAGAAGGAGTTGATTGAAACAGTCCTGGACCTTTTGGGGAATGAATGACCTCACTGCCCACATTGCATAATCAGCTGTATCTGTAAAAGGCATTTGTCGGTCCCAGACTTTTCTGCATCTGATCATAGCTGAGTGGGATGTCACCTGGACTCCAGTGCTCTAACCATTATCCTACAATGGTCCTTCTTGTGAGATATATTGGTGAATTGAAGGGACTCAGGCAGATTGTAAAGTAGAGGAAGAATGATATAGTAGGGCAATGAAGAAGCCGATTTAATGTACAAGGTTGAATCCAACATCACCTCTGTAAATTAAATGCACAAATTAATGCTTACTCTATAGATTGGTTGGCCTCTTTGGGTTGCCCATCCTCTGGGAGATATACTCAGGCAGAATTTTGTCCCAAATGGTGAGGGGCCAAGAAACCTCTCTCTCTTTTTATTTTGAGTGATGAGCATATTTGGGAGATGCCAGGAGCTGACAACCTTCAAATAACCTCAAAGAATTCTAGTGACTCAGTGAAGTTGCCAGCCGAGGCAGCCGTGAGACTTCCAGACACGAGAATTCCACCCACTTGACTAGGTTTATAACCATGGAATTATCAGCTACATTCATACAAGACACACATAGACAGGTTCATTCAGGCTGATCTAAATTAAGGATGAGCCTTTATTTCAGCAGTCGATGGGATGCATTCTAGACCTGTTCTCATGGCACACTTAACTGGGTCAAGGGATGGGGGGGACTGTTATGCAAATCCCCTAAGTCAAGAAGGGGTTGGCTGAAATAGTCCTGGGCCTTTTGGGGGATGAATGAACTCTCTGTCTACATTGTGCAATCAGCTGCCTCTGTCAATGCACTTCACAGTTATTTCTTCTTTCCAAGAGAAACAATCATCTTATGAAAATGTGCTTCTCCAGGAACTTTTATTTTTGTCTCCTTTTAGTTTCTGGTATGGGGGAAAAAAGGGGGGGTCACCACAAAGCCACATTCTTCCAGCCTCTTCTGTGGTGGCTGAAAATACACAGAAAATGGCTGTTACACAATTGACCAGATCATTGGTGATTATTTCCTCCTGGCACATAGGAATGAATTAATTATTCCAAGAACCAGATGACTTGGTGAGTTGTGTCCTTGAAAAAAAGCCTTGCATTCCTGTGGATTTTGGGAATAAGACTTTATTTTAGAGGGGAGAAACGGCACTGAATCTGGCCTAAAGATTGGACTGTCCACCACCTATTTAGATGAGTCCAATCCAGAGGTGGAATTCAGCAGGTTTGGAGAACTGGTAAATAGCACCTCTGACTGCCCCTGCCCCCAGCTATTCTCTGCCTCCCGGGTCCCAGCTGATTGGGAGGGAATGGGGATTTTGCAGTATCCTTCCTCTGCCATGCAAACCAAGCCAAGCCACGCCCACAGAACCAGTAGTAAAAAATGTTGAATCTCACCACTGGTCCAATCATATCACAGAGTAAGAAGCTTCCTCCTCCAATCGTCTCTTCTACTTTCCAATAGATTTTCCCTTTAGAAGGAAGGGAGCAAGACACCGTTTCTTTACTCTCTTTATGTGGAAAGTCAGCCTTTTTGTCTGAGTTATACAGTACATGATTATTTTCTTTCATTGCTAAGATGAGCCAAAACGTTGTCTTGAGCTACACCTAAGGCAGAACTGAAGGTCCCTACTTACTCAGTATTTTATACAAAACTGAAAATATCTGAAAATATCATACATGCATAGAAGTGTCTGTGTGTGCACACACACATTTGTGGATGTGCATGCATATATACATGCACACACACACATCAATGATAGTCACTATTATTTTTAAAGTCCAAAGTCTGATGTCCTCCTTTTTTAGATTTTAATCACTGTGATTGAAATTGACTTTAGCTACTTCTTTATTCTGCTTCCTGGATGGAAGTCCTTGGTGGTTATGTCTCATTTGTACCATGTGGTGTTATGACTGCTCTAGGGGTAAGTTAAATTTTGATAAACCTCTATAATTACTTTCGAAGTGTAAGATTCTTCAAAATGGCTGATTGTAGTAAGTAAAGAAGGGTACGACCTATGAGAACACAAAATGAGGTAAAGAAAGAAGCAGCTACATAAAGGAAAGGATGAACAGTTGCTTGAAATGAGAATTTTATCCAGCAGATATGGTTAAATTGCAATAAAATGTACTGAACCTTGCTATTTGGAGAATTTGCAAAATATATTTATGGTACCATGTACACTATAGCGGGAATGAGATTGTCTCTATCTTGCAGAAGGCCTTTATGAAAATAAGATAACCTTAATGTGGTTTAGCCTAGATGTTTATATAATTTGTCATCCTTCCTTTGTCGGGGGGAAAAAACATTTTTGTGAATTTGTGGTCCACAACCATTTTGTCATTTGATAACCAGAAAAAAGTCAAGAGGTGATGAACTTATACCAAGGAAATGGATTTTAGAAGATGTGCTTACCCCAAATTTGCATATTAATTGAGATTTACTTCAATGGAATCTTTAAGAACCAGTGGCATCAATTATTGCAGAAGGAGCTATCAACTGTTCTAAGCCTAATAAGGTACTTTTATACTCAGATGAATTGTCAAAGAAGATCCTTAATGGGAAAGTTAGCCAATCTCCCATTTCCTATCTCATCTGTAACCAACCCCCTCAGATATCCACTTGTACAAAAGAAGTAGAGTTTTAGCAGATGTGCTTACCTGAAATTTGCATATTAATTTGAATTTTCATTCTTGAGGTAATTAGTTTCACTACTTCTACCTCACCCAGTGCCAAGAAGTATTGGAGCAGGGGACAGTGCCCTATATAGTAAGTCAAACTGTGAGTCCATTCATCTAACTTCTATGGTGAAACTGATTCTTTTGGGGGGGGGGGGGATTGGACCGCAGAACTCCCATAATCGCTATTTGGAAAATGCATCTGGAGGAAAGGCCTAAGATTTCAGACTTACCTAGAAATGCCAGAAATTGAATCTGGAAGAAAACATTGTTCTCCCAGTGAACAAGATGAGTTATGATATATTACCAGTCAAAACTGTGCATAAATTGCCCTGAGAAAAGTTTGCTTTCATACTCTTGAGGTCTGTTTTTCAGAGAATGTTGATCTCCTACTCTGTTTATCTTTTATCTCATATTATTTATGACACTGCCAAGCAAGTCTCCTTGGCTTGCCATAGCAGTCAACATCTAAGTAGAATATTTTTGGACAGTATTTCTGCGTATTGTTTTGCTTTCTCACAAACCACTCTGTATGTGTAAGAACTGTAACATTGATTGCTTTTACTGGGAAATCCAACATTCTGAACTTGTTTTCTGAAGTTTTACCTAACTTCTCATTGATTGCAGCAATGAGCAATCTGTAGGACAGATAGAAAGCATAAAGTACTTGCTGAAACTCTGAAGCAGGGAAGGTTAAAGTTCTCATAATATACCCATTTCTCAGTTGCGCTTTATAAGCTTTTTGCCATAGCTTTGTTCCTGTAACATAGCAGCGTTCCGGTAACATAACCATGGTTTAACCATAGTTTGAATAAACCATGTCATCAGATGTAGGCAGAATATAAATAATAAACCAATTGAATCACAAACAAGCTCTATCAGGAATTACCACCTTATGACAAGCCAGTCTAATTATTTTACAGGAGAAAGGAGAAAAAACAGGCTGTGTAGTATTGGAGAAAGAACACAGAATCATGAATATATTAATCATAATATCCTAGGGCAATTATTAGAATAAAAACTGGGAAGTTCAGGATACTGTGAAGTGAGCAATTTGCCCATGAAGAGGAACTAAACTAAGATTTAATCACAAAATCTCAGCAGTACATTCATAGGTAGGGGGCACATTGATTTATATAGCTTGTATCCACTAACATATACCTAAAGATGTTAGGGGAAAAAACAGTTTTTAACAGTTTCTAGGAACTAGAAACCAAATACATGTCACCTCAGTGGTGGAAGTGGTGATAATGGCATCAGTATCAGAGAGGGTATTCAGCAGGTTCTGACCAGTTCAAGAGCCCCGGTAGCGGGAATTTTGAGTAGTACGGAGAATAGCAATAGCAATAGCAATAGCAGTAGACTTATATACCGCTTCATAGGGCTTTCAGCCCTCTCTAAGCGGTTTACAGAGAGTCAGCATATTGCCCCCAACAATCTGGGTCCTCATTTTACCCACCTCGGAAGGATGGAAGGCTGAGTCAACCCTGAACCGGTGAGATTTGAACCGCTGACCTGCTGATCTAGCAGTAGCCTGCAGTGCTGCATTTAACCACTGCGCCACCTTGGCTCTTACGGAGCCAAGTACGGAGAACTGGTAAATATCACCTCTGACTGGCCCCGCCCCCATCTATTCTCTGCCTCCCAAGTCCCAGCTGATCGGGAGGAAATGGAGATTTTACAGTATCCTTCCCCTGCCAAACCAGCCAAGCCACATCCACCAAGCCATGCCCACAGAAACAGTAGTAAAAAAAATTGAATCCCACCACTGATCAATATCTAGTTGGCTCTCCAGGTGCCAGTTGCATGCAAATCTTTAAGAAGACCATTTGATCTTTCAAAAAGGGGAAAGTTACACCTGATCCTACTACTGTCCATAATGCCAACTATGTGTGTTGCGATAATGGGCTATTGGTGACCAGGGAAAGATCCTCCATCCTTGCTGACAAGGTGCTTTGGCTTCCTCGTCTCCGGTTTCCATAGGCCTATTTTAGAAGTGAGCAGCGCATTGAGTTAAACTCCTGCATGTTCTCAGCTTCCCTCACTCTTTGCAAACTGGATTACTGTAGTTTAGATCTGCCACTCCAGCCACTCCCCAGTCTTGCATTTGGGCTTTCTTTCTTTTCTTTTCTTAGTGTTTGGGTTGGGGCAGCCCAAGAAAACCCCTGCTGTGCTTAAATACATCGTTTCCTCCATTCTGCACTGCTGGGAGGGATAATTGATATTAAAGCCCTGGTTAATGCACTGGCTTTGCTGGGGGATTTATCGCCGCCGCCGATAGCGTCTCCTGCTCCCAATTACCCATTTAGCTGCCGAGATAACAGGCTGCTCAATCAGCCCCATCCCCATGGTTATATACTGCTGCTCAGTGCTCATAAATATACCATCCAGGCGCAGCTGCAGGCAGGCATATCCTTGCTGGGCTCGGGTGGGAGACACGGACATCCATTCAGAAAAGCCAATGCTGGATCCAGCTCCTGCCTGGCTCCTCCCTCCTCCGCCCTTCACCTTGCCCTCCCTCCAAACCCCTCTGCGTCTCCCTCTCTCGCCTGGGAAATGGAGCTCGGATTCGTCACCTAGGTGACTTGAAAAACACCGAGCCTGTTTCCATGACAATCTTGAAGCAGGTGAATGGGGCAGCAAAGGCAAGAGGGCAGCTGCGTGGCAATACGGGCTTTCTCCTTTATGGTCCTTCATAGGCAGGACTGGCGGTGTGAAAGTCTCTCCAGCCCAAGCCTGGTTTAGAGCTAGGAAATAATCAGAAGTGCCCCAAAGATGCCCAGTCATCATTAATAGGCCCAGACAGACACAACAGGCACCTCCAGTGCAGCTCCCCTCCCCTTTTGATGAGAGATTTTATATTTAGCATAGAATAAGTATTTTAACATTTCAATGTCTACTCTTAAACCAACACACCTGTGTTTTTCCCTAGTCTTGGTTTAGGTGGTGATTTTCTGGCTCTTTGGCAGCCATTTTTCTTTCAAAAATGGATTTCCTTCAGGGACAGATAGACACTCATATTAGGAAGCTGGAGGCTTGTTCTGCATCAGCTCCAGTTGACTTACTGGGGCAAGAAAACTCATATTTTCTTTATATTGTAGCGGAGTTTTCCTCAACTTGGAACTTTTCATATCTGTCATTTCAACAGTACCCTCCTGAGAGGAAAAGTGAGAGTACCAGTTTGGTATAGTGGTGAAAGCATCAAAACTAGAAACCAGGAGACTGGGACTTCTATTCCTGTCTTAGGCAGGAAAGTCGGCTGGGCGACCTTGGCCAGTCATTCTCTCTCAGCCCACAACATCAAGCACGGGTGACTAGCTGGTCAGTCAATTCCTGTCACAACCAATGGATCAATATTTGGTTGATCCAAAGGGGGGAGAGAGTGGGAAATGTGGGACAATGCTAGGGGGAAAAAATATTGCGAGGGAAAGAGATATAAATCAAGTACATAAAAAGTAAAATAAATTGTTCAAATGTCCAGTCTTTATGGTCTTCACCATTCCCTCTCCCTGGCTGCCTGTAACAGAGGATAATGGTATTGGGCCACTTTATTTAAGGAGGTTGTCAAGATGTTGGAATGATATGCAAAAGGATTATATTAGGCACAACATAAGATATAAAAGTAGAGAAATCTTTCCTAAACTTCTCAGTGCCGCCAAGAATTCCTTGATTTTAAAATAGAAGTGCATTTTATGTTTAAACCTCCAAATATGCAATTTTAGAATCTGAATTTTTCACCACTGCTGAGATCCCACCTCATATGACAGTGAGGGCGAACCTTTTTCCCATCAGGTGCCAAAAGCAGAGAGAGCACAGGGGGGTAGTGCACGGGCGTGCCCTCACCCATAATGCTATGCGCACAACCCCCCGCGCACATGCGCGTGCAACCCCTGCCCTCCCCCCACTTTTGGCATGTGATGGACCCGTTTTTCGCCCTCCCAGGCTCCAGAGGCTTTCTAGGAGCCTGGTGAGGGTGAAAACAGTGGCCCCCTCCCGAGGCCCTCTGGAGCCTTCAGGAGGCTTCCCTGGAGCAAACGGCCTAAAAAAAGGCTGAAGTCAGCTGGCCAGGACACGCATGTGCTCTGGAGATACAGACAATGCTTCACGTGCCCTAACAAATAGCTCTGCATGTCACCTGTGGCATGCGTGCCACAGGTTCGCCATCACAGTCATATGAGGCGACTTCTTTCTATCACCTCAGAATACTTGCCGATATGGTTTAAGAGGTTATTCTGTTTGGCTTCTGGTGATACCTCAGGATCTTAAGTCTTTTGCCATCATTTCCTCCTGTGTTATTTTCAAAGGGAGCTCTCTCCCATCTTCCTATGTGTCTCTGCTTGAGTCTCTGTTCTCATTCCTGATTGGAAGAAGGCAAGCCTTGAACAACGAAAAATGCCTAAGCACCAGCCTCTTTTAAAAGAGGGCAATGCTGCATCTAACTAGCTAGAGGGACTGTGAATGGTGCAGACTCAAAGCTAAAATGCCTATTCCTCAGTAGACACTGACTGAAAAGAGATATAATCAGAACAGCAAAAATCATACCAGAGATACAGAAGGTCACCTCTTTGTGAAAAATCTAAGTAAGTTGTCTGTTTCCCATGAAACACTTTGAATTAAGTGCAAGATAAGGCATATGTTCGATACGCCTGCTTCTCAAGACCATGCTATCTGTTCTTCCCCTATCCATGTGTCTTTCCTATACAGTCTATCTTTCCTCTTAACCCAGCAGCTGCTTATCTATCACAGGTGGTTCTGATGCAGATGGTTGGCTGTAATGGGCTGTGTGAATAACCTGGGAGACAGAAGAGCAGCTGTCTAGACAAACTAAAACTGAATCCAATAGAGAGAGCGAGGTGGAGAAAGTGTCCTAGAAAGGATCCTTCTTAGTTCTCTAGAAAAAAAAAAGGAAGGGGAAAAAAAGGAAAAGAGGAAGTACTTCCAGCTTGGCAAGATTCTGTTGAGGGGATAGAAGGGGAGCACCTCAAATTTGTAGATAATACAAAGCTGGCAGGAATAGCTAACACTCCAAAAGATACAGAAAGATATTGACAGACTTGAACACTGGATCCTATCTAACAAAATGAAATTAAATGGTGAGAAAAGTAAGGTTCCGTATTTAGGCAAGAAAAAACAAATGCACAGGGAGGGAGGGAGGGGGGAGGGAGGGAGGGAGGGAGGGAGGGAGAGAGAGAGAGAGAGAGAGAGAGAGAGAGAGAGAGAGAGAGAGAGAGAGATGGATGCACCCCTCCCCAAGGCAGCTGCATCCCTTCACTAACCTGCTTTCCACCCGCAGGAGCATAACAAATTAAAGTTTAATTTGTGTGTATTGCTTAATGGACGGCTAAATTGGCCGCACCCACCCAGTCACATGACCACCTAGCCAAACCCACCCAGTCACATGACCACCTAGCCACGCCAACCCAGCCAGTCCTGCTCACCCAACAGTCTGAGGGTCCATGAATTGGGCCCCTGTTTAAAAAGTTTGAAGACCCCTGGAATAGGTGGTACCTGGCTCAATAATAGTAACTGTGAGAGGGGTCTTGGAGTCCTAGTGCCCAATCACTTAAACATGAACCAGCAATGTACTGCAGCTGCCAAAAAAGCCAATGCAGTCCTAGGCTGCATTAACAGGGGGATAGACTCAAGATCACGTAAAGTGTTAAGTACTGTTTTATAATGCCTTAGTAAGACCACACTTGGAATGTTAAATCCAGTTTTGGTCACAGTATAAAAAAATATTGAGACTCTAGGAAGAGTTCAGAATTCAACAAAGATGGGAACTGGAAGTTAAAACATATAAGAACGTTTGCAGGAACTGGGTATGTCTAGTTTAATGAAAAGAAGGATTGGGGATAACCTGATAGCGGTATTCCAATATCTGCCACAAAGACAAGAGTTCTACCTAGTTTCCAAAGCACCTGAATGCAGAACTAGAAGCAATGGACTGAAACTAATCAAGGAGAGAAGCAACCGAGAACTAAAGAGAATTTTCCTAACAATTAGAACAATTAATCAGTGGAACAGCTTGCCTCCAGAAGTTGTGGGTGCTCCAACACTGGAGGTTTTTCAGAAGAACCATTTGTTTGAAGTGGTATAGGGTCTCTGGCTTGAGCAGGGAGTTGGACTTGAAGATCTCCAAGCTCCCTTCCAACTCTGAGTATTGTTGTAATCTTACAATAATTTTGTAACATTGGCTTAGATTTTTCACCTGTATCCACTGTGAGTTCAACGCTCCCAGGCCACTGCTGAGAGGCAGAAAAGAAACTCCTGCCTCTTGAACCTATCAGCATAAGGAAAGGCAGCAGTAACAACAGCAGCCTGACCAGGTTGCTGTAAACTTCTAAAAAAGAGAGAGATGCTTTCCTGCCAGCCCTTCCCTCTCTCCCTCCAGTACACACACATACATGCACACACACTCCTCCCAGCCACATCCCCAACTATTAAAGGGGCTGGAAAGATAATGAGCTGACAAGGAAACACAAAAATCAAGGCAGCCCCCAAGCTCCTGTTGTGCTCATAGAGAGAAACAAGATGGTAATTACAAGGACAGCGGGCAATTAAATGGGTTGAGGGCTAATTAGTTCCAACAGGTGGGGGCTGTCACAAGAGACTTCCCCCACCGGCTCTACTGGGAATGATAAAGCAGGGAAACTTGGCCCTGCCGCAAAAGGGGCTTTAGGTCTGGCTATGCATCCCCCTGAGTCATTTAGCTCCAGGGAAGCTGCCTAGTTGTTTCCCAGAATGGAGTCAGGGCTACGTTTTGCTCTAGTCCTGATGTGTGGGCAAGATTGGATAAAAATCCCCTCGTTCCAATCAGGTTGGGGGCCATTTACTCATTTATTTCTGTGGGGCAGGGGGAAGGGAGGTTGCTAAGGAAATTAAATGTCTTCTGAAGAATGAAAAGCAATGTATTTATTACCTTTTAAAATTCCACACTCTTTTCTAATTACTCATCGTAGCTGGCAAGTGGCTCAACAGACATGCACAATCTTCCTACTCAGCTCAGTGGCTAAAACAGTATTTGCACCTGGTTCCTTCACGTCCTAATCTAGATGCAAGGGGGATTCAGATGCTGGGACATTGGGACGGGGAGGTTAAGGGGGGGTGAGAAAATAATGGAAAGTGGGTAGGAAATTATGTAGAAGAGTGGCATGATGTGGCATGGCATTACCTTGGAGGTCTAGTCCAAACCCCTGCTGTGGTGGCACAATGCAGTATTGGAGGCTAACTCACTGCCTACTCCAGGAGTTCAATCCTGTCCGGCTCAAGGTTGACTCAGCCTTGCATCCTTCTGAGGTCAGTAAAATGAGAACCTAGATTGTTGAGGGCAATATGCTGCTTAGAGAGGGCTACAAAGCACTGTGAAGCAGTATATAAGTCTAAGTGCTATTACTATTCGGTTTTTCTCTATAAAAATATTTTTTATAGTTTGGGGACATTGGCTTTTTTTTATGTTTTTTTTTTAAAAAAGTCTGTTTTAAGCCTCATGCCCAGCATTTGCATGCTTACTTCCTGCTTCAAAATGAAAAGAACAATGCTACTGATTCAGTAATGATAGGCAATGGGAGCTATGGTGTCTGTTGTGGTTTGTAGCCCTCTGGTTTCCATATTCTAAATTCTCCATCATTTTGGCTTCCAATCATGTCTCCGTATAGTTGCTCTGGTATGCTAATGACTAGATTGTGTATGAACTTCCAAGAGGATGGTGTTGGGTTGGTATTTTCAGGCACTTGCCCCAAATTTAGGGACTCAGGAGAGTTTTGCAAACCCATCATCAGAGTCAGCCAACTCGCCCCAGCCAACTCACTGTGGCCAACTCGCCACAGGACAAGAGTTACCCTACAATCAAATAAATAGTGGAATAAAATCATTTTTAAAAAGATGCCAAGGAAGGGACAAAATGAAATGTGGATGAGAAAAGTTAAAATATTTTTAAAACTATTTTGAATAATTAAATTGAATTGTTGAATTGTCCCGCAGAGTTATCCCATGGTGAGTTGTCCTACAATGAGCTGGTCACAACAATTTGGCCGTGGTGAGTTGACCATGGCCAGTTGGCTGTGGCAAGTTGTCCCATTCCAGTTGTTGGTCACTCACTGCACATCTTCTCCAAGACATCTCTATAGAGTGAGAGTCAAAACGATGCTCCATTCCATCCTACAGTGAACAAATAATATTGACATTTCTGGGACATAATTCCCAAGACCAATAATATTGTTTGCTGGATCACTCAGGGGTCAGACGGTGGCCAAAGTGTCAGGAGCAATAAATGGGGGGCCCAATCTGCCACAATGCCATAATTCCAGGGTCATCGAAAGGGTTTGGCCTCAGCCTCATTTGTTCCATAGGGAAATAATTCTTACTGCTCTGGATTTAGCATTCATAGAACGAGGAACAGACCAAGATATTGCTCTGCCACTGACTAAGGGAGATCTAGGAGAAGGGGTTGGAGTGCTGCAAGTTCCTGGCATTCAGTTCACTCATAATTTGGGGACATGTCACTGGCAGTATCTGTTGCAAATATTCCAGCCCAATTTTATCCAACCAGGTGACCTCAGAATATGTGAAAGAATAACATCCACTCCAGCCAGCACTGAATATTTGGCTGGCATCAGATTAGGGAGGGCTCTTGCAGTGGGTAAGAGTCTGTTCTGTAAAAGGATGGGTTATTGCCAACCCATTTGTTACAGTGCTATCAACTTGGAGAGTGGGTGGCCTTTACCATTGATTAAAAACCTACATTCTGTAATAGAAATAACTTATATAAATCTTGATTATTCTATGCATATATAATTTAATTGCTTTCAGGAATTTGCATATATGTAGCTTACAGAGCTATTCTTAAAAAAAAAAAACACC
Source organism: Thamnophis elegans (assembly GCF_009769535.1). Taxonomy (NCBI): domain Eukaryota; kingdom Metazoa; phylum Chordata; class Lepidosauria; order Squamata; family Natricidae; genus Thamnophis; species Thamnophis elegans. The sequence continues at coordinate 97,995,257 of NC_045542.1, forward strand.
ACCAACAGCTAGAGATGTACTGCCAGATGTACAGCTATCACCACTATGCAGTAGAATTATGCTATGGAATCTATTGATCTGGGAATGGATTTCGGCAGAAAATCTGCAGCTCATGTTCTCTCTGCCTCCTTTGCACTGCCAAATCCTTTTATTAAACATTAGACAAGTTCCGATGTTTCGACACAAGCAACCTATACAAACGTGAAATAGGTCCACGAAAAACTAGATTGTGTCTGCAATGCCTGTTAGTTAAGCAGCTAATGATGCAGTAGGACTATGAAAAAGCACACATGTGCAAAGTCTACATTGTGTTTCATACGTAAATAGGGATGCAAGTTCAGATTTTGCCTACCTTTGACAGATGCATTGCGAATCATTTTTATCTATAACCATCCCTGTAGACTCTGAACCTCTTAGCTGATGTAACCAAAAATCTGTGGGAATAATTGGCAGCCATTGATTATTACTTCAAGTTGACTACAGGTAGTCCTTGACTTGCAACAGTTCTCTTAGTGACTGTTCAAAGTTACAACATCACTGAAAAAAGTGACTTATGACCATTTTTCACACTTACAACCATTGCAGCATCCCCATAGTAGTGTGATCAAAATTCAGGCGCTTGGCAACTGTTTCATATTTATGACGGTTGCAGTGTCCCGGGATCGTGTGATCACCTTTTGCGGTCTTTTAACAAACGAAGTCAATGGGAAAGCCCGATTCCCTTAACAAACCCTGTTACTAATTTAACAACTGCAGTGGTTCACTTAACAAAGCCGTAAAATGAGGCGAAACTCACTTAACAACTGTTAGCAACTAGAAATTTTGGTCTCAATTGTTGAGGACTACCTGCAATACGTTTGGAACCATTTTGCTTTTCTGTTTCTGAAAAAATCAGACGGTGGATTTCCTTCCCCCCCCCTCCTCAAAAACCCCTCTTGTTAATGAAAAAGGCTGGCGTGTGGGATAGCAGGGAGGAATTCTTCTGTCACATTGAAGAAATGTGGACCCTTTCAACAACATCGTCAAAGCCAGTAATGCAATATTTGCATTTGTCCTTTTCTAGCCCTGGCATAATTCATCCCCCTAGAATCAACCATGGCAAAAACCTTGCTGCAATTTGCTACTTGTTTTTCTTCTGGTGGCTGAGTGAGCACAGTAGGGGAGCTTACAGGCAACAAGGAAGCCAAGGGGAAAAAAAATATACCTTCACAAAAAAATGTTCCCGGAATGACAGTACTGTAAAAAAGGGGAGGGTGATGCAAGTGTGCAAACACACACATAAGCGACTAGATGCTCACACCAGTGCTTCAAGAGCACACTGGGCAAAAGCAGCCGTTAAAAGATGGTTTTCTAAAAAAAATAAATACAGGACAGTTAAATCAGAAGTGAGCAAAATTCTTCCTACAAATAGGAAGAAGGGCAGAGTTCGGGGCTTTGGGCTTGTCACTCGGCAGGATTATTGCAATCAGGTGCTCTGTGTAAGATGGCACGTTTATAAATAGTCATTGGACAAGTCACCTCTGTGGCAAGGGCCAAAAAAGAGGTGAAACTCATTGCACAATTAGCAATTTTGTGATTAGGTATTCCTAAAGTAAATGACAGTTCTGGAGAGAGTGAAACATCACGATCCTTTTTTCCCCCTGCTTCCAGCAAATGTTGTTTCTCCTTTAGCTGCTCCATGCCTTAAAATAAACTAATGGCGAAATTTCTGATTGTCATATTTGTTAGGATATGTTAAGAATAACAACCTAGTGAAGAAGCTGTTAGATATGAGAATACACTTGGGTTTTTGACTTATTTATTGTGGGTTATTAATGTGTCCAATGTGACTAGCAAATAAAGCCCCTGCTTTCTTCTTCCCACTTTTTGGCACTTGCATTCCCTTAGGGATTTATGCTAAATCCTGATATTAGGATAACTGTCAAACCTCCATCTTTCTTTCTGGCAAGTAGTCAAGATGGCTGACAGCATATAGAACCCGCACTGAAGACCTTGATGCTGCTGAGTACCCGGGCCTGGATCCCCCAATCTTTGAATCAGCCTTCCATGCCTGTTTGCAGACAGTGACTAGTTTACATTCTCAGTTTTCTTGTCTTCTATGTTTATGTAGAAGGAGTAGAAGATACCCGTGAGGTGTACGGCTTGGTAGATAACTCACCTGTCCATTGCAGCACCAACTGTGTCTGATTTAGAGATTCTGTTTGCACAGAACACTGGAACCATGAACTAGTCAACTGTGTTTTGGCTTAATACGTTTTGCAAAACCTAGTCTGTACATTCAATTTATGGTTCAGGGTATTGGGTAAATTCAGAAAATTGGATGAATTAAAGAATCCCTGGGCAAATATGTCAGGTATAAACAGCTGGAGACTTTTGAGCAATCTCCCTTCCGGTTTGTAGGTTTCCCCTTCCTTGACATTAATTACTATGAAATTTCTTTGGGCCGCCATTTCTTATCAGCCCCTTTGTTTACCTTCCTTTTCTCACTCTCTAGTTACCCTACGTTCGTATTTCTTCTTTTCAGCTAACTACCTGTTTTGACTTTGAGTTTGGGATCTTTGCTTAGAGACTTTCTATGCCTTCATTGTCTTGCATCTTGCCCAACATTAAGTTTTATTCCCAACTAAATGGACATCTTCATTTTTCCACCTAACTCACTAGATAGACAAAGCCACTTCTCTTTTCCAACCAATAAATGTCGCATACTTCTGCAGGAGTTCAATAATCTACTAGCTGAAGGGAAAATACATTTTTCTCCTGATAAAATATATATTCTGCTGCTTCGCCCCAGCAATGCAGCCTCCTGTAGCACCTTCACAGCTAACTTGTGCAGCAAGTTGTTATTTGAGTTCCCCCCTCCCTGCTATTCTGTATCTTGGCCAGTGATGCTCAGTCCTGACTTTTTGTGGATGTTTCTATACCCCCTGCTCCAGGTTTCCATTTGCATGTCTCTTGTATGCAAGGATATTCAGAACATGCAATGCTGCCAATATGCTTCCTGCCTGCCTACAACTGGTTTTTAGCTGTTCACGTGTGAATTCCCCTCATGCTTCCTCGCCCTCCTCATCATGTTTGACATCTCCTCATCTACTTCTGTAGCCTCAGTGCCTTTACACCCCAGTTTAGAGGTCTTTCTCAACAGGGATGATTACTTGTGCCAGCATGGTAGATTGTGTGCATTAGCTTTTGTGACAAAGCTTGAATGCCCCATTTAAAAGGCTGCTAAATTCACTTCACATGTAAGGATTAAAAGCACGGTCCTCTTGCAAAGGCAGCCCTGCATTGCCAAGCGTGGTTTTCGTGTTCCAAATGCATGAGGCTTTTTGCTGGAGGAAAAGGACATAGTGTACATTATTGCTGTAATGTGGTATCAGGGGAGGGAGCAGAAAGGTAAATGGAACAAATAAAGTGGTTTCCTATAAGATGATGTCTTTGCCTTGAGGTAAATTGCCAGCACTATATGGATCAAGCAGATGTACAGAGTGTGTTTATGTAGGGAGATTGTGTAATTCAGCAGTGGACTCAGTGTATCTGATATATAGTGAAGGGGCAGCAGGTTTATTTTACAGTGTGCTTTAAGATTTGACCTATCGCTTTGCCAAATAATTGCATGGCATATCATCATCTTTCCAATGTTAGGTATACGCTGTTTGCAGAAGCACAGATTCTCAGTGGGAGTTTTTTATTTGCATATTTGGGCTGTCAGAAGTGAACATATGTATTGAAAGAGCACTATATGTACCTGCACATTTTGTGTTTGGGGGGGTGTCTATCTCTGTGTTACTGTGTATGCATAAAACAGCACACTTGCTACGCATTTTGCCTGAAAGGCTGGGAAGCACAGTGTGTCAGTGACTTAGGCACTAGTGCTTCAGGAACCCTGAAATCCTCTCCTCCCCCCCCCCAAAAAAAAATCTGAATTGCAGACAGCAGGACCAGGCAGTGGGCTGGGGGTTGAAAAGTTGTTAAATCAGTGAGTTATGAAATGTCGTTATATCCAGGACAGGGGTTTTAATTAAATTAATTGCCAGCAACACTGTAAAAGTGCTGAGGGGTAATAACCGGAGTGTTATGGCGCCGTTTATCTTTCCCACGTAAATTAGCTGCAGCACCTTACTACACGAAGCAACCAGACGTGAGCAGGGTGCAGTGCCTGGAAAGAGGAAAGAAAGAGGAAAAGCCCCCTCATGCCTGGCTCTTCTCCTCCAATCAAATGTCTCTCTGGCCATTCTCATCCATCCAGCAGACTCAGAGCCTAGGTGGGAAAGCAAAGCAGACACAGCCGGGGGGAGGGGGGGACAACTCGCTGTGGGACAACTTGCCATGCCATCTTGCTGTGGGACAATTTGTTGTGAGTTAGACTAACATCAAAGAAATGGTAGAATATAATCCTTAAAGAAAGGAGGCTAAAGGAGGGACAAAAGGAAACGTGAATGGCAAAAACTGAAATATTTTTGATTATTTTAAATGATGGAAATCCAATTGTCGAATTGCCGTGCAGAGCGAATTGTCCTGCAGCGAGCTGACGACGGTGATATGTCCTGTGGTGCATTGGCCATGGGGAGTTGGCTGTGGTGAGTTGCTCTGTTCTGCAGCAGGGAGTAGTGCAAGTAATCCATTGCCTTCTTCTGGTTTGATGGGAAGCTGCAGGGCAGGATCATTCTGGTTTCAGGTTTCATTTTATTTATATGCCGCCCTATTCCCAGCGGGACTCAGGGTGGCTCACAAACCCAAGAGGTGAAGGGAAACACTAGAACTACAAATACAAGCATTTAAAAGTAACCAACAGACACACAATCGAGAGGGGAAGGGAACTCATCAACCCCAGGCCTGCCAACACAGCCAGGTTTTAACGGCTTTTCGGAAGGCCTGGAGAGAGGTGAGGGTCCGAATCTCGGCAGGGAGTTCATTCCAAAGGGCCGGCGCTGCCACAGAGAAGGCCCTCCCCCGGGTAGTAGCCAAGTGGCATTGGCTGGTAGACAGAACCCGGAGGAGGCCAACGCTGTGTGATCTAATGGATCTTTGGGAGGTAATTGGCAGCAGCGGTCTCTCAAGTACCCAGGTCCACTACCATGAAGGGCTTTATAAGTGACGACTAGGTTCTCTCCTCCAGCCTGAATATTGAAGGTAGCAAAAGACAGGGGGTTTCCCCAAAGCCCATCAAAAGACTCCGCAGTGACCATTCCTATGTTGCTGTCCTTCAGAGATATTCAATTTTTAACTGGCTGGGAATACTGGGAGTTGGAGTCCAACACAGGTGGAAGCATAAGGTTGCAAACTGCTGCGATGATGCCTACAGGGCTGGACTTTAGAGCAGCTGATTGGACAAAAAAATTGGGAGGGGAAGGTGGTACTTGAATCCTTTATTTCTCCCCAAGTTCTATAGTTGTACTTCTCCTACATAACTCTTAGCCATTAACTTCAAAATATGTTTAATATTTTCACAAAACATGCAATTTTAGAGTGCTGTACTGCAGGCTACGTCTGCTGCTTGCCAGCTGCCAGCAGTTTGGCAGTTCAAATCTCACCAGGCTCAAGGTTGACTCAGCCTTCCATTCTTCCGAGGTGAGTAAAATGAGGACCCAGATTGTTGGGGGAAATATGCTGACTCTGTAAACTGCTTAGAGAGGGCTGTAAAGGCACTATGAAATGGTATATAAGTCTAACTGCTATTGCTGTTGCAAAACAGGTGGCAGGGAGAACTTGGGGGGCTTTTCCCTTCCCTCAGGATACTTTTGTTCCAAGGTTCAGTTAGCCCTGAGAATTAATTGCCCTTGAATCTATATATGATGATACCAGAAGCAGGAGAAAAAGGAGACTTGGCGTTATCAGGTCACAGGCGGCAGGAGATAGGTAAAGCTAAATGTCCCAAAAAGGATTAATTTGAAACTGCATGAAGGAGCCTTTAAATAGTTTGAAGCTGGTCTTCAAAAGAAGCAGGACAAAGAAGAAGCAATCCAGTTCTTCCCTCTTAAAAATAATGCTGATGAAATCTCTCAGTTTGGCAATGGAAATCTTCAGGACAAAAATGTCAGTAGGTAAAGCATTCCCACCTGTCCTCTGAGCTATTGCAAAGCTCCAATGTTGTAGGTAAGATCACCATGAAGCAGGAAGAAATATCCCTCCAAATGCTTTTGGTGATGGTGGGCTGCCTTTCTGGTTGTTCTTCCCATAGAGGTGGGAGCTGGTAATTCTGAAAATATCTGAATTAAAACCAGAAAGGTTATGGCAGGTTAAAAGGAGAGAAGTTCAAATTTTGTGCTCTAGTGCTTCCTTCCCTGCACTTTTTACAAAGAAGAAACTCACATTCAGAATTAGCAAATCTAAGCCAGCGGTCACCAACTGGTGGTCTGCGAGAAAATGTTGGTGGTCTGCAGAAAAATTATTTGCACTTTTTATATTACACTAAATCAGGGGTCCTCAAACTAGGGTATATGCAATCAACGTTTGTGTTGCTGCAGAGAGTTTCCCCCTTCAGGGTCTTTTTGTGCAGGTTGGAGGGGGGCAGAAATTCTGACTTGGGCTCTGCTTCAGCCTCCTGGTGTGGGGCTTTGGGCAAAAGGCTGGAAGGAAGTGCCGCTTCTACTAAGCCTCCTTCTCGGTCAGATCCAATTTGAACTTAGCTGTTTTGCCAACTCTTTCTCGTGGTAGCTGCTTAGCTCCAACAACTGCTTCCAGTTGGGGCTGTAAGGAGCCTGCGCGGGGAGGCGAGGAGAGGCTGGGAGGAGAGGGGCGAGTAGAGGCCGTAGAGGCGCCCCTCGATGTGAGTGATGAGTTGGCCACATCCACCCAGTCACATGACCACATAGTCATGCCCACCCAGCTGATCATTAGGCAGATCATATTAGTGGTCTGCGGAATTTAAAAATATGAATTTAGTGGTCCCTGAGGTCCAAAAAGTTGGTGACCCCTGATCTAAACTAGGGAGTTTTGCAAGACTGCTGGTGAAGTATAGAGTTGATCTGCTGAGGACCTTTTGGAATTTTTTGTGTTTTGAGGGGAGGGAAGGATTGCTTGGCTGATTCTGCAGGTATGAGTTTATCTGAAGTGGGGAAGTGTTTGCTTGTTTCCTGAGCACAGAGTGTGGGGAGGTTTTCAGCTTCAAGTGACCATTTGATAAACAGAATCACATTTTTCAGCCAGGTTTCAAGTCCATTCCTCCTTTAGAAAGAGGACAAATAGTTGGGAGAAGTTGGTTTGCGATCAGTAGCTGGTGAGTAAGCCATAAGAGGAGAACCCTGGCAGAAGAATGGACTGTGGGGGAACAGTGCTATTGAGCTGCCAGATGCAGAGTGGAAGGTCCAATAAACTTCTGACCTCTCTTGCTTACCATTTAATTTTTCAGGAGGTAGAAGATGAAATAGAAAGAGCTGTTCTTGTCCTAACCCTGGCCAAGAGAGGACTTGGTCAGTGGGCTGAAAGTATCAAGCACTTTCAGAGAAAGTGATCGTGTCATATGGAGTTTAAGATAAAGAAGAATCATGTGGAGTCTCCTCTAGTTCTGTATTCAGTCCTGCATGATTTAACATCTTTACATGGGATCTAGAAAATGGAAGTTGTTTATAGTAGATGTTTATTAAAATTTCAGATGACATCAAATTAAGGGATTAGCTAACATTTTACAGGACATACATGATTTAAAATTACCTCAATCTACTTGAACATTAGCCCAAATGCAACAGAAACATGTTCTGCATTGAGAAATGTTGTTCCTTTGAAAAAAGCAAATGAGTAAATATAGGATTAAAATGATTTAGCTTGGCAGTTGCTTGTGAAAAGAAACTAGAGCCCTGGTGAAACACCAGCTGTACATGTAAAAGCAGGGTGATGTATCAGCTAAAAAGACAAATACAGTCTTGAGCTACATTAACCCTACATTAACAGAAGTACTCCATCTAGATCACAGGAGGAAATAATTCCACTGCATTCTGCACTGATTGGACCATGTCAATGAGTGTGGTTAAGGATTTGAGGAATCTGATTGAAGAGGCATAAGAGCCATATTGCTTTCCAGCATTTCCCCCCTGATCTTATCCACTAACAGAGGCAGTTCTATGAGTTCAGCCAAGCTTTATTTGAACAGTTCCACTTCTCCAGCTAATTGTTTTGTATTGTTTTGCAAATCTTTCCTTCTGATGCCCTAACTGACACACTCGCCAGATGCAAAGGTAGATTGTTTTCTCTGTTCTTTAACTTGTAAAAAAACTCAAAGCAAGTTTTGATATAGACATAAAGCATGCACCTTCCAGGGTTTCTAAATGCTAGAATTATTTCTATTCAGAGTTATGGAAGGGGTTGAGCTTGTATTGGCTGACATTTCTTTATCACATTGGCAATACTTTGACCTTCTTAATGTGCCTTCCACCCCTTATATCTTCTATTATCTTCATTTCCACTTTCTCCATTGTATAAAAAGGTGCCATGATATCTTCATCTTCAGGAAGTGCCAACATAATTGGCAATCTTCCCACTGTCCACAAACAAATTTAATTCAGATTAACCAAGCCATATTGGTTTTACTAAAGTCTAGTTCCTGTCTCAGACCATTTAAGGCTTTTGGCTACTGCCATCAGCTCCATATCTAATCTCCTCTCCATACTTCTCCCTCCCCAAATCCTCTCAGAGGGTTTAAATTCCACCTCTAATGACAGTGTGGCGTACGACACTGAAACTAGCTGATCCATAGCCCCTCTGTCTCCTATTTGAACTTTCCTATGAGAATTAAAAATAATCCCTACTCTCAGAACACGCTTATGTATTTGCATGTATTGGACACATAAATATTTGAAGAGCCAGTGAGTTGCTCCTTGTTCCAGTCTTCTTAAAAGCATATCACCTGAGATCTGTCTAGTCCATCCTATGACTTTACTCAAAAAAGCTCTCAAAATTTGTTGTTCTCCTGGGCCTTGCATTAACCTGAATGGTGGGGCCCATAAAAACATTCTTGATATTGCAGAGATGTGCCAATTCTACTGAATCATTTCATATTTTTGATAATAGTTGGGTTTTTGTTTTGTTTTGAATGTTGTATTCCACCCAGCTGTTTTGAACTGGGCAACCTTACACATTAAATAAATTAAAATTATTATTTTCCCCCAGGTTGCTGTGAAATATGAGGAAAATAATTTCTAATAAGATCACGAATGTCCTATGTTTGCAGCCATAATTATAGTGGGGCCCATGACGTTAACATCCTTTAAATGATAAACTATCTTGTAACATTTGGATGCAAGTTTCGTCCCTTCTCTATTTTCTTGCATTATTGTGATACAGGTACACAAATGGAGAGCTTATATCATGATGCCACAGTGCATGGTTTATCATTTTGAAATAATCACAATCAGAAACAGGTGCCTCAGTCTAGACTATTACTCATCATTTTCTAGACAATTCTCTTGTGGTTCAAAAGAAACTTGGTTCAACAAAGCTTGGTGGCATTGTTTTGGTGTTCCAAGAAGCCATTGTTTGTTTTCTAGTGTGATAAACAAGCAAGCAAAGCTCCGTCACTGAAGCGAGATGGACTTTTAAATGATACAACTGTATGGAGGCTTATGGCAGAACCAAATATGAATAAGAATTTCAGAGACAATGTAATAACTGATGCCTAAGAATTTCACTGAGATTTCAGCCATTAAATGTTCTACAGAGATTAAGAATATTATCCCCACTCTAGTCCATGACAATGTAATAACTGATGCCTAAGAATTTCACTGAGATTTCAGCCGTTAAATGTTCTACAGAGATTAAGAATATTATCCCCACTCTAGTCCATCACTGGAAGTTTTCAAGAAGAGACTGGACAGTCATTTGTCCAGAATGGTATAGGATCTCCTGCCATGGGCAGGGGATTGGACTTGAAGACTTCCAAGGTTCCTTCCAATCAGTGGTGGGATTCAAATAATTTAACAATCAGTTCTCTGCCCTAATGATTTCTTCCAACAACCAGTTCACCAAACTGCTCAGAACGTTAACAACCAGTTCTCCCGAAGTGATGCAAACTGGCTGAATCCCACCACTGCTTCCAATCCTGTTGTTCTACGTTCTGTGATGGACAGCAGGCTCATCACAGTCCCCCTTGGATCTCTGTGCCCATTTGTTTGTACTGCCTTTTAAAGGGACGTGGAGAAGCTCAAGCAAATCCAGGGGAGCATTACCAGAATGATAAAGATTACAGAAAACAAGTCCTGCATGGAGTACTTGAAGAAGCTTGTTTAAGTTACACAAACACCGAGAGGTAATTATGAGTCCAACATATGAAGCAGCGATCAGAACTTCTCTCTGCTCGGGCTAAGAAAGAATAGGGACCATCAGGTTGATGTTTTTTTTTTAAAAAAGGAGAGTGTCTGACGCATTTTGGAAGGAGTTTTCTGATGATAACAGCTTTTAAACAGAGGAGCAATTTGCCTAGAGCACAGTGGTAGATACCCCAATAAATACTCTGGAGGTTTCAAATCTGATCTTGATGGCCACTTACTACGAATAATTTCATGTTGTGGTTCCCAAAATGTGTGCTGTTGTGCTCTGTGTGAACTCTGTGATTCTCCTGTCTCTGGTGTTCTGATGTTCCACAATATTTTACTACTTAATAAACTGGTTAGTGAACTTGCTACAGTGAGCTTTCTGAGATGTAGGGCAATATTTGGGGACAGCAGAATGTTGTGTAAAAATACTAAGATGCTAAGGGCACTGTGAATTGGCAATGTTTGGGAACCTCTTTAGTGGATTTTTGCAAAATTGTGAAGGTCAAGCTAAATAATCAATAATGTCCTTTTTATGCCATATATTTATGATTCTTTATTTCATTTGAATATATTCTACATGCCAGCCTTTATATTAAAAAAAAAAACAAGTCCAGGATAATTTACAATGGTGTAAAAGAGCCAATATTAACATCCTACAATAAATATCAAAAACTCCAATATAGTCAGCAAAGAAACAAACTCTTAACAGTAAATCCAACCACATTCATGACAGTGTGTATTAGCACTCATTCATAATTGTCCAGATAAATCAGACCCTTAGTCTTAACTCAGGACCAAAACTTTAACATCTATCGACATTTAGCCTACTTCTGAAAAGTGGGGGCAACACCATGAAGAAGGAACAAACAGGCTGGCATGGAAAGAGATTTGTTCAGCCATCTGAGTCCCAAACCACATAGGCCGAAGGGCACATTTGGTCCTTTAAGCTTCAGGTGGCCCTCAGAATGTTCAAAACTTCATTTAAATATTATTTTATACATGATTGAATGGTAAACATATCAAATGTGTTAATTTTAATTTTAGGATTTAGGATTTATTTCATTTATATGCCGCCCTTTTCCCCGAAGGGGACTCAGGGCGGCTCACAATTCGGTCAGGGAAGGGGGTACAGACAGGGGATAAAAAGACGAACATAACAATACGCAATTTAAAATACACAACAACCATTCGAGGAGGGGGGCAAAAGCTCTTTAGCCCCAGGCCTGTCAGAACAGCCAGGTTTTAAGGGCTTTGCGGAAGGCCTGGAGGGTGGTGAGGGTTCGAATCTCCACGGGGAGCTCGTTCCAGAGGGTCGGAGCAGCCACAGAGAAGGCTCTCCTCCGGGTAGTCGCCAGTCGGCATTGGCCGGCGGATGGAATTCGGAGGAGGCCTAATCTGTGGGATCTGATTGGTCTATTGGAGGCAATTGGCAGCAGGCGGTCTCTCAAGTACATTTTAAATGGCAATAAAATAAAACAACCTTACCCACTATCCCACTATTTTTTGGACTGCAGCCATGGTATGATCTTTTCACAGACACACACCAAAATGTGTACATCCCTAGTATTGTGGGATACAGTAGCTCCCCCAATACCTTGAATCTGGCAGAAAAACAACTAGGCAACTAATGGCACATTCTCAGGGTTGGCACACAGCTATTGTGAGCAGCATCCTATTAGCTGTATTTTACAACAGTTGTAATGTCTGTGTTGTTTTCAAGGACACCCCAAAACAAAGGACATTGCATTCATCCTGATAAGTGGTTATCAGAGAATGGGTCACCGTGGCTAAGCTGTCTGAGCTAAGCTAGAAATGTTATTCTCTCTGGAACAGAAAGTCTAATGAAGCATTAAGAACAGGAGAGCTAAAGTAAGGATTGAACTGCAGGGCTACTCTTCACGATGAGAACAAAATGAATGTGTGGTTTTGCCCTTTGTTATATTATTCCAGCAGTTCAAAAATAATTTCCACTTGCTCATAGATGATTCTATATTTCATCTGTCTCTTTCTTTCCTTTTCCAATGAGCATCAAATGCTCATTTCTGCGTCTCCATAATTTCCCACCGTCTGTTTTCAGTGGCAAATAAGACTTCCTTGCCTTCACTGGGGTGATTTCTGCTGCTGTCAAAAGGTTTAATAAACAACTCTCAACCTTTTGGCATGCATCAACTGGGTTTTCAGATTTCAGTGGGAAGTTTGGATGATATTTTCAAGTGTAAGTCAGTGTCCTTCTCCAGAAATTCAGACTCTTAACAGTGAACACTTAGCCCTTTTCATTGCAAGGAATCCCCTCCTTTCTAATTAATCCCCTCACTTGGAAGAGATACAGGATGCTCGTTTCCTGTTAACTGTGGAAATCAGAGACATTTTAAAGAAACAATTGTGGGGGTGCAAGGCTGAATGCCTGCGAAGTGGCTGTGAAGTTGGATCTGTAGGGCTCAGCTGTGTAGTGTAGCATCATTCTGACAATGGACTCGGCTCACTCTCACAGAGTTTATGATTGCCAGCAACCCCTTCTTCACCCCTTCTGCTTCCAAATTCTGGCCCAAGGAAGCACAGCTAAAACAAATGTTAGCATATTTATACAGATTGGTTCATTCAGGTGTTGTTTCTGCCACCAGGTGCCAGAAACCAGTTGTGTTCCGCTTGGAACAGAATGGGATGAGACAAAGAGAGATGATTGGAAATCAGTTTTGCTGAAGAGAAGAAGGCTAGTGAATCATTACGTTCTGTTCCCGTGAACCATGCTTTTGTGTAATGAGAAATGGCTGTTTGCTTCAGATTTTTTTGTTAGGCTTTAGTACCTTGGCTGACCCTGAAAAAATGAAGTGGGTGGGACCTGCCTACTGCACAGGGCTGCCAATTAGACTGGGAAATGGGGAGGGGGAATCACTATCATCCTGGAAGAAGGCAACATTTACTGATGCCAAGAAAACATCATTCCATAAAGTCACCAGGAGTTGACTTTATGGTGCTCAACCAGAGATCCCATGGACGGATATGGTTTCTCTTTGACTGAAATCCTTGGAGATCTCCAGAGGATGTTGCAAAATCATAATTTCTAACCTGATAGGCAGAAAAGAAATAGTTAAATATATTATTGGAGAGTAATCGTGTTAGTTATTGTTAATTTGTATTTAAAATAACTAATTTAAATTATGTGCCAATAAATACCATCAAATAGTATCATATTCAGCTTTTAACTGCCCCACATCTCCTCAGCATGTGTTCCATGGGAGCTACTAACCTTGGGCTGAAAATAATTGTTCATTCACCTTTAAAAGAAACAGGTTTTATTAAATCTGTCCACAGCTTTTTATTGCTTAGGAAAAACAACAGGACTAGATGAATACAAACTGAACTGAACTGAACCTGTACAGCAGGTCATTTGTATGGGATTAGGAATTTAAGGGCAATATGCATGTTCATATTTTTGTGATGATTATCTCTGATTTTAAAAAAAGATAATCCAGTCATTTTATTATACTTAAAATAATTTGTCATTCTAGGAATGTTCTGTTTGTCTCTTTACACACACACACACACACACACACACACACACACACACACACTTTCCTCCAAGAAGCATAAAGGAGTCTATACAGTTTCCACTGTTTTACAGGTAGTCCTCAGCTTACAACACTTCATTTCGTGACTGTTCAAAGTTACAACGGCACTGAAAAAAGTGAACTTATGATTCCCCCCCCCCCCAGTTATGACCTTGAAGCATCCATGTGATCGTATGATCAAAATTCAGATGCTTGGCAACTAGTTCATAGTTATGACCATTGCTGTGTCCCAAGGTCATGCAAGCAAAGTCAATGAGGAAGTTAGATTCACTTGACATCTGGGTTACTAACTTATCAACCGCAGTGATTCACTTATCGACTGTAGCAAGAGAGGTTATAAAATGGGGGCAGAACTCATTTAACAAATGTCTCAATTAACAATAATAAATTTTGAGTTCAGTTGTGGTCATAAGTCGAGAACCACCTGTATTTTATTATTTTTACAATAATCTATGAAGTAGGTTATGATGAGGGTTAGGGATTTATCAAAGAATCAACTTAAGATACCTCTAGCTGATGCTACATAAGCTCTAAATAATCTTCTGTTTGATTCCTGGAGTTCCAGATGTCTGTCAAATGTAATACTATAATTGGAGACATGCCTGGTTTTAATGGAAGCACAGGACTGGTTCTTAAATCTTTGGCTAACATTTCAGACTGGCTGCCATACCCATTTAATTCCAGAAGATGTGCAAATCTATTGTGTATGAACTCCAGGATTCATTGCAATGCTGGTTTGAAAAGTCTGTAAGAACAGTTATATAATGTACCAGTATTCAGTGTGCAAAGGGATAGGAATTTGTGGCAAGGTTGGCTAAGAACAGCTTTGGCTTTACCAGCTACCCTTCTTATATCACAGTGCTGAAATGCCACAGAGTTTTCACGCTAGCTTGATTTGGTGCTTTTTCTTGCGTGATAATTATGGGAAACATGAAAAATAGCATTTAAGCAAAGTTGTAAAGCTCACGAAACAGAAAAAAATAAACAATATTCTTATATTGTCCAGTTTTTATAAACACTATTTATGATATACTGATTTTGTCCCTCTTAAGGTATTTTCCAGGTAAAGTCTGAATGTTATATTTCCTATCTCCCATCAGACTAAAGGTTGAATACCTCTAGCAATTTGCCACTGCTTCATGCTTCATCTGCAGTACAGCAAGATTTAAGACAGCTGAGATCTATAAAAGATCTCAATCCTATTTTTAAACTTTTAAAAAAAGTTTTAGGGTTATAAGATTATTCTAGAATTATAAACATTGAATATATACTGTATGTGTTGCTCTGTTAGTCTTATATGCTGATCTTTGGATCATAACAATAAACTAGTTTAACTCAATGATATCAAAACGTTAGCATATAATATATACACATGATCCACTGCAATTGGTAATTCCTATTTGTATTTCGCATTCTGACTTTGATTCAACAAAATAAAAAAAAATCTTACTGGAGAATTGTTATGAGTGTATCTCTCTTTTCTGTGCCTGGGTAAGTGTATGTTGTACTGGTGGTTGAACAATTTGTAGAACAGCCAAAATGTTCTTATTATTACTTAATTTTCACTGAAAATAATAAAAATGACCATAGTTTGTGTATGCTTAGAATGATTCAGCCTCCAGCACAATGGCCAATCAGAAAATGATGTGTTAGCACACATAATGCAATGCACAGCCTAGAAAAGCAGTATCTTGCTCTAATTAACACATTTTCTAGATGTATTTTGGTGATGCTCATAAATGTAAATTCACTGTTGCATCCAAACCTGATAATACAAGATAGATCTTCCCTGACTTCATCACTGCTAACTCTGTGCTTGTCTGCAGCTTGGATTCTAGACTATAATGTAGAGCAGTGGTTCTCAACCTTTTCTTCACAGTGGACCCCTTTCAAAAACCTTTTGTGGCCATGGACCCCCAAGACTTAAGATTTAAATCATAACATTTCTTCAAGCCTTCGTGGACCCCACATTGTGCCCCCCCCCCGAGTGGTCCGTGGACCGCAGGTTGAGAACCCCTGAGGTAGAGCACCATAAAGATGGCCTTGGGAAAGTATGCAGAGACTGCTAGCAAAATATGAATGAATCCTGAGGGAAGGGAAGCCTGAATTAGGTGAGAAATGTAAGTGATTCTACCACGAGACTCTTTGATATAAGAGGGAGGGCTAGGGAAAGGCAATCAGGCTTTTGTAACTAATGTTAGCCCTTTGAGCTTGGCCAAGTCAGTGTTTCCACAAGAACTCTACTATTGATATGGGCTTTCGAGCAGAAACTTGAAACTCTGACAGAAGCTTCTGATACCAAAGTAAGTCAAGGCAGGCTCACTTTAAATAAATAGTACTTTCTTCTCTTCCTGGGCTTAATTCATATTTTATTATGAGTTCCCATATGTTTTCCCCCAAATCATCTCTCTGGTTCTCTACATTAAAAACCTAAGACTTTCCAGTCAATAATTGTTTAACTATACCCAATTATAGTGCAGGCTCAGTCCCATACTATAATTGGGTATAGTTAAATGATTATTAAGAATACCTGTAAAACAGGAACCAAAGACTAATGTAGAGATCAGACAAAAAGTTCTATCTGGTATAAGCTGAGTCAGAGATATCGGAAAGTGCAGAAAGACTGTGAGATCAGAATGCCTAAGAAATGTATCCTTAAAAGTTGGAGTTGGAACAAGTGTCAGCTCTTGTTTCTTTTCTTTTCTTTTTTCTTTTGCCTACCACTGGTGTTGAAATCTGACATCCCAAAAAGTTTTTGCTTGTCACGGACATAATCGATAGGTGTGAAATCCTTGTTGTGATTACAGCATGGGTATATAAATTTGCAGAGGTAACTGCCAACCATTGATCAATAACCCTCAAACCAACTCATTTGGCAGGGAAAAAAGTGCGAGACAGACAAAAACTCACTGGTGAGCAAAATCTTTTCTTTTCCCAACCGAAAAAGGAACAGGAACCCAAATATCTTCACCTGAGGAGGCTTAAAGATGTTTATGCATAAAGAGAGTTCTGGAACATATGGGGAGACTGGTGGAAGAAAAGCAGGGAGAAACCAGGCTGGTGAATCAGGGATATTTGCATTGGGCATGTGAGAAGTCTGGCATGGGAAACCTGGAGGAAGCATGTGGGTGGCATGAAAAAACCCGGATGCTTGACAATGTGAGGAAATCACTCTGCTGCTAGCTTTCCAAGAACTTCTGGAGCATGTACGAATTCTGGCACAAGGAGAGAACGTGGGAAGGTTGTACGTGAGGGGCAGTTTGTGTGAGGAGCTGTTGGAAAGTGTGCTGGTGGGTGTGGAGCATGTGGGGAACAGAATATGTGGGGAGCAGGTGGAGAGTGCGCAGGTGGGCGGGGAGCAGGCAGGGAGCATGCTCAGCATTAATTCCCCTGCATTCCATTCTGTTTAATTGCTTATTAAATTCTAAGCAGACAATTATCAGCAGCAATTACAGCTCCGTGCAGTGACACAATTGCCGCTTTAGCATTTGTTAATCAAATGCTTATTTAGTACTCTGCTTTATTAGCTGTTTCTGGAGGGAGAGCCTGATCCCTCAGACTGGGTGGGTGGGGGAACTTCAGCCTTCTATCTTGCTCTAGGCTGTTATCTCCTTTGGGACTTTCAATCTCTGTCACCCCCGGAAGAATTCCCTTAGGAAGATTAATCATTCCACACCTATGAAAAACTAAGCAACAGCATCCATCAGCTCTCGGGTTGTAATGGCATCCCTTCAGGGCTTTGTGGGAGATGAAGTCTTCACCCATCACTTGGGCCTGTGGCAACCTGCTCTGCAGACAGACAGACGCTTCAGGTTCCAATCTCCAGAGAATAGGGTTTGCAGGTGAAGTGGGCTACTTTAGGCTCTGGGGATGGTGGGAAAAGAAATAAATCAGGGAAGGAGGGAGAGAGAAAGGGGAAGCAGGAATGAGAATAGCACTATGAGCCTTTTTCAACTATTTGCTCTTGTGGAGAGAAGAGGATGTCATTTGAGCTCTGTGTCAAGGAGTCAAATGTCTTAGACCAGTCCTGTGAAGGACAATGATAGGGACCAGTCCTTGCACCATTGCAGACAGAATTAGCAGGAGGGAGCTGCGTGATCAAACAATCTGATTTGGCATCAATCTGGTTCTCTGCAGGGTTGCTTGGTAAAGGAGGTTTAAGTATGGCAGGGAGTGTTGTAAGGGCCTCTGAACTTTTAATGGAAAGTCACAGCTCTTGCCCCCAACCAAGCATTGCTTTGCAACTGCACTCTTCAATCAAATTTCAATAGCCAAAGCCAAGGAAGGACCGGAAAGAGATAAAAATGGGACTTATCAGCAGGAAATTGATCCTTCCACTTCTCTTTTATGATAATGTATGCAGTGGCTTTGCATGTTTTTTGTGCATCTTGACATGGAAACTCATCAGAGAATTACAGAGACCACATATGAGAGGAAAGTAGAATTAGGATGTTCCAGTGGAAGAGTGCACTTATGTTATTTATTTTATTTTCATAATTGGATTGGCCATAGCTTCTCCATTCCAAATTACTATAAATAATTTCTTTTGCTGATTTACCACCTGAATGCAGCATTGAAATAGTGTGTAAAACTACACAAATAACTCTAAGTAGTGTGTGTGTGTGTGTGTGTGTATCCAGGTTTTTTTTTTAGGGGGGGGTAACATGTCTGTGACTTAGAAGCAGAGTGATTAAATAGTCTTGAGCAGGATCAAAGCATCTCTTTAGAGCCTTTGGGGATAATGAAAAAATGGTGTCCTTTCTTTTAAATGCGTAGCTGCTTACATTTTAATAAACAAACCGACCCGCCATTCATCACTAGAAGAAAAAGCCGTCTTTAATGTTTCTTTCTCTTCAGTCTGACAGCCCAGCAAATAGTACTCTGTATGACAGCTACACGCTAGAGCAAAAAATATGGCTTCAGAAATGAATAAGTTCAAATCCAATCAGTGCCAAAGATACAAATCTAAAAGATACATTGGCTCTGATATTCGCTCCCTGCTACTGCTACTGTGGATTCAGAACTGCTAAAGAGAAAGTCAGGGCCAAAAAGGTTTCACCATGAATGCACCATAAACTCATTTTGTTTACCAGGCACAATGAGGAAAAAGGAAGTTAATCTTCCAAGTTCTTTTTTATAATGTTGGCCACAGAGATGATGACTTTAGTACATTTGATGCAGGTTATATTGTCCATCCTCAATTTAGGAACACAATTGGGGCCGAAATTTCCATTGTTAAGCAATGCTTTTGTTAAGTGAGTCACATCTTATTTTACAACCTTTTTTTTGCCACAGCTGGTAAGTGAATCATACAGTCATGACTAAATCCAGCTCTTCTCCCCCCTCCCCAACTTCCCTCTCCCCTCATTGATTTTGCTTATTGGAAGTCACTGGGAATGTTGCAAATGAGGATCAAATGGCCCCAGGATATTTCAATTTTCATAAATACATGCCAATTGCCAAGGTTCCAAATTTTAACCACATGATTGTGGGAACATTGCGACAAATTGTAAATCATTTTTTTCAGTGCCATTGTAACTTCAAACAGGTGCTAAACGGATTGTTGCAAGTACAGGATTACCTGTAGTGAGCAATTAGATGCTGAGTAATCTTTAAATCTTTGTGATCTCAAATGGTGGAATGACATCTGAACCTTCATCCTTGCTATTTTAATTCTCTCTGCATTTCCTATTCTCCTGGAATAGAAATTTTACTTTCTGAACTGCAGACCAATCAACTTAATTAGAGTGAAGTTTTAACCAACAATTATAACTACTGAATGAGTTATTGTTTACTTACATTTAAGCTTATAGACCTAGAATAATATCAGATCTGGACTGGCAGGCCCAAAGAAGCTTTAGAAACCCTTTCCACTGTGGATTGTCTGCATGTGGATTGTTTGCATGTTCTTAAAAAAGTCTTTGTTTCTAAACCTCATCTTCTAATTTGCACACTTGGGATAAAAAAGGTAATTTCTAAAGCATTTACAAATAAAGATAAAGGTTCTCCTTGCACATATGTACTAATTGTTCCTGACTCTAGGGGGCGATGCTCATTTCCGTTTCAAAGCCGAAGAGCCAGCGCTATCCGAAGATGTCTCCGTGGTCATGTGGCTGGCATGATTCAACACCGAATGCACATGGAACACTGTTACCTTCCCACCAGAGGTGGTTCCTATTTTCCTACTTGCATTTTTACATGCTTTCGAACTGCTAGGTTGGCAGAAGCTGGGACAAGTAACGAGAGCTCACTCCGTTACGTGACACTAGGGATTTGAACTGCCAAACTGCCGACCTTTCTGATCGACAAGCTCAGCATCTTAGCCATTGAGCCGTCCTACCATATTCAAATATGTAGTTGTTTTTCCAATACATTTTTATTTCAGCCTTCTTCCCAAAAATCATGGTGACTGACCAGTTTGTTCTAATCTTTAATTAGTATAAATCTGTAAGATAAGGTTGATGGATGGAGAGGCCCTGGCCCAGGGTCACACAATATGCTTAGAAACTGAATGTGTTCTGGTTTTTCCAAAGCAGATATGATGGTAGGAAATCTATAATCACTTCTGACCATTTTTAAAGGCCAAATCTTGCTATGAGATACCTGATTGGGACTAAGGCTACAGCACTGTGAGAAAAGATTATCTGCTTTCTATTTCTTTCCCTTATATAAAGGTGCTGATCACCACAAAGGGAGAAAAAAATGTACACATCATATGAGCACCAGGAAGAAAGATCTTCACTATCAGTCTTATAAATATGGCTAGAGGAACATTCTATAGCAGTGTAGGAAATTGCTGCAGTCCCATTGAAGGGGAGCTAGAAGGTTCTAAATATCACCAGGGAAAATTTATTGTGCAGCTATTTTAAAACCTAATTTGCCCAATACCAACCTACCCGGGCACTAAGACCTTATGGCCAATGAATGCTGTACCTGGGTTAAGGCATACTTTATGTTGATGCCCAGATTATGAATCACCCTCCATCCCAGATTAGTTTTGAATACCTTTTGAAGGCAAGCTTGTACATTCAAGTACTTTTAGGACAAGACTGCCTTGTAAAAGCGAATTATTGTTTTAATGGTTGCATTTTGAATATTTCTAAATTGTTTTATTTGCTGCCAAATTGTGTTATTGTTGATTGTTATATGAATCGCTTGTATTCTCCCCCCCCTTTTTTAAAAAAAAAAAAACCTCTACTTTGGGCATCTCTGAGAGACAGCTAAACAAAGGAGCATCACATTCTGATTGCTCTGCTTTAATTTATTCCGGAATAAAGTCTGAACTAGCCACCACCACCACACCTAGAAGTTAGCGATTCACTGGAGTGATGGAACCAAGGAGCAGGAAAGGCTGGGCTTCCGAGGCCTTTTAAGTATTGGTGCAGTTTTGCACTGCATTGTCCATGCTTACAGCAGTATATCATTACCACCGAAGAAGATTAATTGGTTGTTATTTATTTATTTATTTATTAATTAATTAATTAATTAATTATTTAAATTTATCGGATGATGCGGTGGGAGCCCTGCGCTCTGCTAGCTCAAGTTTTCCGACGGCTGAGAATGGGAGAAGCAATGACGGCAAGGGTGGGGGGGGGGAGAGAAATGTTTAAATATAAAGCAGATAGAAGCTCTCGTAGCAACCGCTGCTGAAGTCGACAAGAAGCACCAGCTGCGGGCTCTTGGCAGGAGAACGGATGTTGTGGCTCTGAGAAGCCGCAGGGCTGTTGGCACTCGGCCCCTTGCAGGGGTAGCGGCTGCGTGGTGCTTTTAGCCGTCAAAATATAGTCTCCTCCCTTTCTCTACGCGTCCGAGGAGCAACCTCTTCCCAAGGGTCTTCGGCTCCTTCGTTGTGGTGTCGTGTCCCGCCCCCCCGTCCCCCTCCCGCTTTTAGCCAGCCGCCGTTCCAGGCAATCCGGACGGGACGGAGCTTAGCCCCGCCAGGTGGCTGCCTTGCAGCGGAGTCCTGCAGAGACGCCAGGCCTAGCAGGAGGCGGGAAAGCGCGGGCAAGAGAGCGAGCGAGCGGGATCAGTGCAGCGTGGCATGACGAGACGAGGCCCCCCGGAGAAGTGAGCTATGTCCCTTATTGGTCACACTACATTTCTTTTTCATTAGCAGTTAAATGCAGACATGAGGGATCGGCGCAGGTTCACTGGGCGCGCGCCGTGCAGCATTTCCTGCTGTGATGGATTAGCCCCAGCGGAGGCCCGGCAGCCGGCGGGAGGGCAGGGGATTTGGTGGGGGGGGACGGGGACGCTTGTCAGCGGTCCAGGCCTTGCAAGCTTGGCAGAGGGGGAGCCGAAAGGTACCGCCTCGCCAACGATAGGAGCGGGGAAGAGGAAAAGCGGAGAGAAACATGGAAGGATTAAACGGACTGTAAAATCCCGGGCGGCCAGAAGATGGCAGCAACGAGAGCAGGGAAAAACTTAACTTCGACCGAATTTCCTTTTTAAAAAAAAATGGGTTTTTTTTATTTGTTTTCCATTTAAAAAAATGTAAACATTTCACCTCTCCTTAAAGCAGCCTGTCGTCTGGGTACAAATATTTCTGTGTAGCATCCTTCCACAAATTATATACACTGAACAATTATAATGGTTGGTATAATAATTGTTCAGCTTCCCCCGATATTTCGAAGTCCCTGTGAAAATGGAAGGATGGGGGTCACAGTTGTAATTTGGAGGGCTGTGGGGGGGAGATGACTGTTTATCATACACATTGTATGTCTGAAATAATGTTCTTAATTATCCATTTTCTTTAATCTGTCTCTGTTGCTGCTGCAGTTTGGAAATATAACTGAAGGGTTATCGTTTTGGCGCTTTCATTAATTCAGGGTTGAATCTAAAAACTTTGTCAGTATATACTGCACTTAAAAAAAACCAGAAATCATATTCTCTTGGCCCTGCGATAGAACTGCAAACCTCCCTGTACATATAGTCCTCACCTTACAACAGTTCACTTAGTGCCATTCAGAGTTACAACGGTGCTGAAAAAAGTGACTTATGACTGTTTTTCACATTTACGACTGTTGCAGCATCCCCATGGTCACTTGATTGACTTTCGGATGCTTGACAACTGACTCACATTTATGACGGTTGCAGTGTCTCGGGGTCCTGCGGAGACCTTCTGCGACCAGCCAAGCCAAGTCAATGGGGAAACCAGATTCACTTAACAACCATGTTATTAATTTAACAACTGCAGTGATTCACTTAACAAATGAGGCAAGCAAAATCGTAAAAATCTCTGGGCAAAAACTCACTTAACAAATTTCTCACTTAGCAACATAAATTTTGGACTCAATTGTGGTCATAAACTGAGGACTACCTGTATTGCTGAACCATAGTTTCTGGCTTCCCGGACTATTGGAGCTGCTGGTTGGGGCTGCCGGGAAGGGAAAGGAGAGCCATTGGTAGTTTTGTTTCACTCCCTAATTAGTATTCTGAATGTCAAGATATATGGGGAAGAAAATGTAGGACTGTGGCCGAAGAATTTAATGGTATAATCCCATCTGTCTACTAAACAGTAGCTCCTATTAGAATACACTGGGTAGACAAATGGCTACTGCAATTTGCTTGATACGGGACTGTTCAAATGGCAGGGGCTTGTTTGTTGATTTGTATGACCCTATTCAGAAGACTAACTCCTGTCCTTCAAGATCTGCCCTGGTTTTCAATAGGCTTCTGGACCCAATTCAAGGTGTCAGCGATTATGGGTGGTCCTCGACATAACAGTTTGTTTAGTGAACTTTCAAAGTTGTTGTGGCATTGAAAAAAGTGACGACTGTTTTTCGCAGTTATGACCTTTACAGCATCCCCCTATGATCATGTGATCAACATTTAGATGCTTGGCGACTGGTTCATATTTATGACTGTTGTTGTGTCCCAAAATCATCAACCTCATCAGAAGGTTGACGACCTTCTGATGAGGAAAGTCAATGGGGAAGCCAGAATCATTTAACAATCGAGTTACTAACCTATCAACTCCAATGACTCACTTAAAAACTGAAGCAAGAAAGATCGTAAAATGGGGCAAAATTCAGTTAAATATTCTCATTTAACAACAGAAATGTTGGGCTCAATTGTCATAAGTTGAGAACTACCTGTAGTTACTTATAAAGCTCTTTCCCACTATGGCCCTTTCTCCTTGCTGGGTGGACTGTCTTCTTCAGGTAAAGTCTTCCTGACTTACTGAATCCAATAGGGAGAGGAAGTTTACCTTGAAAGAAATGGGGACAGAGGAGGGGTAGGGGCTGGGAAATAGGGAATGACTTTCTCTGTAGCATAGTCCCCTGTCTCTGGAACAACTACTCCCCCACTTCCCCCGTTCTCCCTGTAAGATTAGAGGTTACCTACTTTGATGGTGTTTGGAAGATGATGAAAACACTTTTATAGAGCATTTGGGCTCATTTTGGTTTGTTTATAATTATTAGTATTTTTCATTTTTTTATTGGACATATGAATGGATTTTATTATTTTATTGATGTTTAATCTCCTATGTTGTAAACCAGGTAGAAGTGGAAGAATTAGTGGCTATATATTTTGGTAAATAAATGAACTAAATAAATATAGGATCATAAACTAAATTAATATTTCAGTTTAAGTGGTAATCAACAAGTCTGAATCATAGCAGCCAACTCTATTAGTGATAAGAAGATTAACCATCAAATCTGAGTGAAGTTGCTTATTAGTGCATGACAAATTTTGCATTAGTTTTTGTTTATTTATAAATCAAATTTATAGGCTGCTCAACTCACAGCGACTCTTATGTGATTTGAAGAGCCCAGCAGTGACTACAAAATGCAGTTTATTTTGATAGGTTTCCAGTATTCCAGACCAAGAAAAGCCTATGGCAAGTACAGAATCAGCATAACTATTTTTATCTAATAAATATTTATATCAGTTGGAAGGAATGTGAGCATCTTTAGTGAGATGGCTGAATTTCATAACCTGAGCGGTGGTTGTAACTCATCATACCCAAATCAGTATGAATGACATTATGGCTTGCTTTCAGCTTATTATCAGGGGGAACTTTAAATTCTTTACAAGAGTTGACTCTAAGGCAGAGGTTTTTTCCCCCCCATACATCACAACAATTCTGACTTACACCATGAAGAAAATCCTAATAATCTCTTAAGAACATCAGTGAAGCTATGAGATGGGATGGATAAAGGGTGACTCATATTCAGAAGCCTTCTGTTCTAAGGCTTGTATCCATAATCTATTTTTACAGAACAGAACCAGCAGCATGCCATCAGTATCTTTCCTGCTAGGAAAGTATTGCTGTCAAGTATCCATATCAGTAGATATAATCACTAAAATGTACCAGACATCATATCTCATCATTTCTATGCCAAGAGAGTAAATAGAACCATAAACACAACCAAATCATTATAGCTGTGACACCTTCTCTGGTATGCATAATAAGCAGGTAATCTTCAGTGATCATATTTGTTTACCTTGTTGATGCATCTTAAAATGCTTGTTATCTCTCTCCAGTTTAGGTGTTGGGTTTTTTAAAAAACTTTTTCCATTAAGAATTACTGGTAAATATCAGCGAATGAGAAGTGTTGACATGTGATGAAAGGAATAAGATATCTGTAACACCATCAAACATCAACCTCTCCCTATCCTGCATCCTTGGGAAGGCCACAATAGGTGGACGAAAATGACAGTCTGGCTGACTCTGTGATGAAAAAAAACGATACCGTCTTTCTCCTGACCCTTTGCTGTCTGTGGAGTTGGGTGCATATGTGGTGGGAGGGGCTGTTTTAAAAGCGTGAGCCCCTGTATTAGCTGAGGCAGCAACTGGATGGCTACACGTGAGAGCTGCAGTGGCTTTTATTTTTCTCACAGAGCAATTCCAACATGTAGCCGATCAAAGATCACTAAAAAGCCGCTGTCGTTTTGGTGACATTGAAAAAGGTGAAACCTTGTTTGACAGAGCTTTCGTTTTAGATGCTGATGGATCCGGTGGAGGAAAGATACTGGTCAAACTAAACTCAAGTATTGACATAGAGTGTGCAATTTTGGAAAACCACACCATTAAATATCAGCATCACCCTGTACCTCCCTTTTTTTTCACCTTCATAGAAGGATGCTGCCATGCTGTGGTACCTATGGAGCTCTCTATCTGATCCACTTGTTTTGTATTCAAAGCCTTCTCTAGTGTCCTGTTCTGAGGAAAACAGATAGTCCTTGACTTACAACAGTTCACTTACTGCAGGGGTGGGTTTCTCGCCCCGTTCCAACCGGTTCGGTTGGAACGGGGCCGGCGGCGTCCTCGTGCACGCGCGCAGTGCACGCATGCATACTAGCGCCTGTGCGATGCTCCAGCTGCTCCTGGAGGATCGCGCAGGCGCTGTATGCATTCTGTGCATGCGTGGAAGCGCAGAACTTGTCAAAATCGGGTAAGAAACGTGGGCGGGCGGGTGGATCCTTCGGCGTTCCCGGAAGTTACTTACTTCCGGGTTCGCTGACCAACCGGTTCGTGGGGACTGCCGCAAACCGCCTGAAACCCACCCCTGACTTACTGACTGTTCAAAGTTAGAACGGCACTGAAAAAAACCTGACCTAATACCATTGTTCACACTTATGACCATTGCAGCAGTCCCATGGTCACGTCATCAAAATTCAGATGCTTGGCAACTGGTTTATATTTATGATGGTTGCGGTGTCCCGAGATCACGTCATCCCTTTTTTGCAACAAGCAAAGTCGGCAAGGAAGCCAAGTTCACTTAACGACTGTGTTAATTACTTAACAACTCCAGTGATTCACTTAACAACCGTGGCAAGAAAAGTCATAAAATGGAACAAAAATCATTTAGCAAATGTCTCACTTAGCAACATCGACTTTGGGCTCAGTTGTGGTCGTAAGTTGAGGGCTACCTGTACTAAGCAATATTCAGACCACGAACTCCCTCCATGCAGGATGTGATTCTGATTCTTCAGCACCTGCTCTAATGTCATTGCTACTACACCAGTTTCTAATTGTTTTCTTTCTGTCACCCAACACAGATGCACAACAAAGTGCCACCGTGCCCATTCCTGTGCCTGGCTCTGGTTCTGACCTGCTCCCCCACTTCCTGCTAGAACCTGACGATGTTTATATTGTCAAAAACAAACCTGTGACTTTGACCTGCAAGGCCGTGCCGGCCACCCAAATTTACTTCAAATGCAACGGTGAATGGGTGCACCAGGGTGACCACATCATACAGCGCAGCAAGGATAAGAGCACCGGTGAGTGCTGAAAGGGCATTGAGGCAGTCTATCAAAGAGAAGGAAAAGGATAGCTAGGTGGGACGTGTAAACGTTGAGCTGAGTAACATAAGGAAATCTGTTGGGTATCAGCATATGTTAAATTTAGCAGCTTCTCTTGTTTTCTGCACACGTATTACACTTCTGTAGAGTTGTGATATGTCTCTAAACTCTTTTCGGAGCCCCTGTAAGCAATTAAATTTTCTCCCCCCCCCCTTTTTTTTTTGCTCTTTGATGTTTTGGCAGGCCTACCCCTCATGGAGGTACGGATAGATATCTCAAGGCAGCAAGTGGAGAAGATCTTTGGCTTGGAAGAGTACTGGTGCCAGTGTGTGGCCTGGAGTTCCTCCGGCACCACCAAAAGCCAGAAGGCCTTTGTGCGCATTGCGTGTGAGTGATTTCCCCATCCGTACTCTTTCTCCTTCAATTCTCCTGGATGTTTTCCCATCCATTTGCCAGTGGACTCTTTGGCTCCAGGGAGGAACAGCCATGGCACAAGTGCTAGGTGCACACTAAGGATCCCGGGTGCAACAGTGGCACTGCCAGGGACCAGATGAGTCTGTGCCACTAAAGAAGCAGCCTGGCATGATGGGGAGTCTGTATTATTGTCATTACACCACTCTGAGTTTCTTTTCTTTCTAGACTTGAGGAAGAATTTTGAGCAGGAGCCAGTGGCCAAAGACGTCTCCCTTGAGCAGGGAATTGTGCTGCCTTGCCGCCCTCCAGAGGGGATTCCACCTGCTGAAGTGAGTACTGCACATAACCTTCTTATTTTTGGCCAATCTGAGTAAATTATTGAAAGTCCAGTTGATGCAATAAATCCCAAGCATCTGATGGGACCACCAGATAGGATGCCAGAACTTTCCTCTTGCCTTTGGCATGTGCAGCTCCTGCCAGTCACCTAGGCTGGGTACTTGGTGTGCATCCTATTTGCATATTCCCCACCTGCTGTTTGGCAATCTGCAGCTTCTCCCTTCTTTAAGCTCCCTTGCATTGCCTCTATCCCTCCCTTAGTCAATGTCTGTACATGTTTTCTTTTGGAACCCATTTCAGCCACTATATTTTAAGGCTTCTGACCCAATAGCAGTAGCACGATAGCACTTAGACTTATATACTGCTTCATAGTGAGTTTACAGCCCTCTCTAAGTGATTTACAGAGTCAGCATAATATTGGCCCCAACAATCTGGGTCCTCATTTAACCCACCTGGGAAAGATGGAAGGCTAAGTCAACCTTGAGCCTGGTGAGATTTGAACTGCCGAACTGCAGCTAGCAGTCAGCTGAAATAGCCTGCAGTACTGCACTCCAACCACTGCGCCACCTCGGCTCAAATCAGAACCACGTGTGACTCTTGTGTTTTCTCAAGGTGGAGTGGCTGCGCAATGAAGAACTTGTGGACCCAACACTGGACCCCAATTACTACATAACGCTGGAACATAGCCTGGTGGTGAAACAAGCTCGCTTAGCCGACACAGGCAACTATACCTGCGTGGCCAAGAACATAGTGGCTCGCCGTCGCAGCTCACCTGCCGCCATCACTGTCTATGGTAGGACCTCTTCAGGGAATAGGGAGGGTGACCCTGAGAAAAAGGGGCACACATTGTTTTATAACCCCTCCTGTGCATGAATCCCACCCTTCTCCAAGTTTTGTTCAGGTTGCAGAGGAAGGGGGAAGATGGATGATAATAGGATGGGACACTTTCAGCTATTTTATTTTTTTCTGTTGGTTGTGGGGTAACAGTGCCCAAAATATTGAGACCTTGCTTCTACTTGGGTTATACTATACCTAGTTATTTTGGGGATGTGAAGAAAGCTTTGGAAGGAAGGAATTGTACTGCAGAGGAGGGTCATAGATGGTACCTTCTCAGACAAGGAGAAGGAAGGTTGGATTGTAACTATGACTAAGGAGCACGTTATGCTCTCGCAGAATACAACAGAGGAAAGCAAAATGACCCTTTCCCTGTTCCTCTTAAGTGTTTGCCCCTCTGCTTGTGACGCCTCTGCATATCCCCATGTTTTCCTGTGTATTCTCCCCAAACTGTTCATACACACAAATGCACCAAGGAATCCGGAATTCTGGAGCCAGCAAGACAATGAAAAGGCTTGGCTACCCCTCTAGCCCTGAAAGGAACTCTGCTCCCAATGGGGGTGGCAAGCTCACTCTCCCGACCAGCTCTCCCAGGGCAGTCGTTGCAAGCTCTAGCTGATGCTGTCCCTTCCCCCCAGTGAATGGAGGCTGGTCGACGTGGACGGACTGGTCAGCCTGCAGCACCAGCTGTGGACGGGGCTGGCAGAAGCGGAGCCGGAGCTGCACCAACCCAGCGCCACTCAACGGGGGGGCCTTCTGTGAGGGCCAGAATGTGCAGAAAAGTTCCTGCGCCACCCTGTGCCCAGGTACTGCCCCTGCCACCCCGTGGGCCTGCTCCCATGGTTCAGTTTGCTGTGCTCCTTAGACTCCGAGCCCCTCACCCAAACCCCTGCCCAGGACAGTGGAGAAATGCTTAAGAAGCCGACATATGTGAAGCCTGTAACCATTGGAGCTGATCCACCCACTTCTGCTAATCTTCCTCACTCACAGTTCTAGACTTCTTCTGTGTTTCACCGCCATCCCCTGATGTGGGGTGCTCCCTGTTCACACAGTTCTGCTTATGCTCTGCTACTTCAGCCATACTTTCTCTCTCCCATTGCCCTGTTTCAAAAATCCAGCTGTTTTGATTGTGAATATGGAAGGATGCTGAGTGTGCCTGTGTTCAATTCTCGGAAGCAACAGCTCAAAAGCACTTGGTTCTTGCCTTGCTTTCCCTTCCCTCCCATTCGCTCTGCCTGTCTGCTTCAACCCATCCGTGTGTCTGTGTTTGTCCTCTCCTATCTCGTAATTCTTCTGAGGCACGTCACAAATTTGAGTAGAACTCTTCCCCCTGCCCTAGTTAGGGTAGCTTCGGTAGCTGCCCCAAGATGTACAGTCCTGGCCCTTTCTCTGCCAAGGAGACATCATAGCTCAAGAGCATTCTCATGGATTGTGAGATTGTCAGAGCGATGCCTGCTGGGATGTGGTGGGGTAGGGTGGAACAAGGGGAAGATGTAGAGTTTACTGGGGTGGTGGGGTAAGAAAACCGTTGAGTTAGATTTTGGTTAATAAGTATTTATACTGCTTCCTTCTAACTGGCAGTGCCTGGTGGTTGGTCAGCCTGGAGCTTGTGGTCAGTATGTGGTGCTGACTGCACACATTGGCGCAGCCGTGAATGCTCTGATCCAGTGCCTCGTAATGGTGGGGATGAGTGCCAGGGGCCTGAACTGGAGACCCGCAACTGCACCAGTGAATTGTGCACACATGGTGAGTTCCTGCCTCTTTCTTCATCTTTGGGAACAACTTAGACTGCTGCTGCTAGAGATGTAAAGGATGTGGTGAGCTGGGTAGCAAATTTCATATTGCCGAGAAAAAAAAAAGCATAATCAGAGAGGGGAGATAGGACCAAATAACACTTGCCTATACTAATTTATATGTATGCTTACATACTTACAGTTTAAACACATAAAACGCACCTTGTCATACCTGGGAAGACTGCGATCAGATTATTTGTATGCCAACTTTCCAAATGCTTATTAAAGATAAAGGCTTCCCTCGCACAGATGTGCTAGTCATTCCTGATTCTAGGGGGTGGTGCTCATCTCCATTTCAAAGCTGAAGAGCCAGCACTGTCTGAAGACTTCTCCGTGGTCATGTGGCCGGCATGACTAAATGCTGAAGACGCATGGAACTCTGTTACCTTCCCACCAAAGGTGGTTCCAATTTTTCTACTTGCATTTTTACATGCTTTTGAACTGCTGGTTGGCAGAAGCTGGGACAAGTAACAGGAGCGCGCTCCATTACGCAGCACTAGGGATTTGAACCGCCTAACTGCCGACCTTTCTGATCAACAAGCTCAGCGTTTTAGCCACTGAGCCACCATGTCCCTTTTAAATGTTTATTACTAATGGGCAATTAATAGATCATCAAATTGTTGATGGAAAATTTCTTTTTTTTTTAAAAAATATAATTTTTATTAAACATTATTACCTTTAAAAAACAGAAAGAAAAATACAACAACATAAGAAAGACAAATCATACATAACAATATAAAGTAAATATACAGCCTTTTGTATCGGCATTCATTAGTTATACATTTTTTTAAAGCGTAAAACATACAGATACAAATACCGTTTTAAACATACAACCCCCCCCCCCCCCCCCCCGCGGTGACAGTCATTCACAGCCCAACTTTTTCTTTCCTTCCTCATTGTTAGGTCTCTAAGCCACATCTTCTCATTGCAAAGTTCAGGGATCTATTACAGTACCCATGTTAACTTTCCCCATTTTAAGTCCCTGCTGTTCTCCTTGTCGCCCACATATACCATAGGTTCCAGCTAAGATAATGTTCCGTTTCTCCTTTGTCCCTCAGCCAACCTGTCATTCTGTCCATTTCTGCACATTCATAGATCTTTTTAATTATAGCATCTTCCGACGGTATGGTAGTGGATTTCCAAAATTGTGCATAGGTTATTCTTGCGGCCACAATTATATGCAGGCTCAAATGCCATATTGAACTACTTATGTTCTCTGGTTTAATGCTTAGTAGAAGGTTCTCGGGTCTCCATTCCATGTTTGCCCCGGTAACCTCTTTTAACCATTTTTTAATCCTTTTCCAATATTTCGTGGCCTCAGTACAGGACCACCAAATATGGTAGAATGTGCCATCCTTTCTTCCACATTTCCAACACAATGGAGATAACCCAGGGAACATCTTGGCTAACCCCGTTGGGGGGAAGTGCCACCTATAAACCATCTTGTATATGTTTTCTTTGAATGCAGTAGATGTTGTAAGTTTAATGGTCTTACTCCATAGATCCCACCATTTGCCCATTTCAATTTCATAGCCCAGGTTTCTCTCCCATGCTATTAGAAGGCTTTTGTCCATCTCTTCATTAGCATCTTGGCAGGTCAAAAATTGGTAAATCTTCGATAACATTTTCTTGTCTCCACCAAACAAGATCTTATCTAGCCCCTGAGGGTTTGGGTAGATCCCAAAACGTGCCTTATCACTTTTAAACCTGTTTCTAACCTGTAAATATTCCCACCATTTCAAATTTTTGCCCTGTTGCTCTAATTCCATCTTTGTTTTCATGTTGCCATCTTCTGACATGATGTCTTTATATGTTATGTTTCTTGTCCAATTAAATACACTCGGATGCGTTAAGGCCTCTAATGGTGCCAACCAGCACGGAACCCTAAGATAGTATTTTTTCCTCATTTTTTCCCAGACCCCCATCAAAATCTTCCGAATATAATGTCCCATGAAGTACCTATGGGGGGTATCTCTTTCTTGCCAGAGGGAGGCATGCCATCCCTGGGGGAGGTCATGTCCCTCTATAGCCAATAGGCGCCTTCTACTCAACATCACCCAATCTTTCACCCATGTCATGATTGCTGCGTTATAGTATGCTTCCCAGTTGGGTACTCCAAAGCCTCCCAGTTCTCTGCGTTTTTGCAATGTTTGGGCTTTGATTCGTGCTTTCTTGCCTTGCCATATAAACTGTGTCACTATTGTCTCCAAAGATTTTAAAAAAAAATTGTCCAATTTAGTTGGTGCCGTTTGAAACAAAAACAAAAATTTTGGTAATACATATGTCTTGACTGTCGCAATCCTGCCCATCAGAGACGGGATGGGAAATTTCAAGGGCCCAAATTCCTCTTCTTTAGAAACAGGCAGCACACCCTCACAGTCAGACTAGCGGATGCCTTCAAACAGAACTCAGCCCTCTTGGATAGAGGCAGGGAGTGTTCTGAATGTTGGAAAACCCCTTCAGGAGGCAGGAGGCTGACCAGGGTCTCCCCCTGAGGTTTGCTCTGAGTGGCTGGACATTCAGATTGAGATATCAGGGCAGCCAAGCCTATCAGCTCTAGTCCGCCTACCCACTCACGCAGGAAGCAGCAGCAGCTCATTGCCCTTTGCAGACCGATTCTCTGCTGCCTAGTTTAACATGAGCTTGTTGGCCATAGGCAATAAAGTAAGGACCCGCCTTAATTGTGGCCACCCCTGCCACCCCAGCACATCCCCCTCTTCTCTCATTCCCAAGACGACAGTTCAGAATTGCCTCCCAAAAGGTGAGCTCCTTGTTTGAAGCCTGGTGTGCCACCCTAGAGAATAGCCAGTTGGACTGCAGGAGGGAGAGCTCTGTGCAGGCACAAAGAAGAGGAAGAGTGAGTGACAGGCCCCATCCTGGCTCATTAACTAACTAGCTTGCTAGGTCTCCTAGGGCTTTTCTCTGCCTTTTATATCAAATTAACATTTTCACAGTTGAAGTGAAAGCAGTGTTCATCTTCCCTCCTGGGGCAGCTCATCCGGAATGTTTGACCTAGCTGGTGGTAGGGATAGGGGTGGAATTTAGAGGGACAGCAGGGCAAAAATTTAAGCCTTCCTTCCTTCCTTCCTTCCTTCCTTCCTTCCTTCCTTCCTTCCTTCCTTCCTTCCTTCCTGCCTGCCTGCCTGCCTGCCTGCCTGCCTGCCTGCCTTCCTTCCTTCCTCCCTCCCTCCCTCCCTCCCTCCCTCCCTCCCACCCACCCATACATTGCTTCTTAAACTATTATAAACTGATATTTGAATATCTGGTTGTTTTCTGTAACACAGAAATGTTGCTTTCTTGTACGATATATCCTCCTGCTCACCACTCCCAAATAGTCCCTATTTTCTAGGCTTTTGTTTGTCTGCCTCTGTGGATGTTTCAAAGGACTGTCTGCACTCATATTCTCTTCTGTAGTTAACATTTGGTTCATCTTCATGGCCAAACAAAAGGGGGCATGGGGAAGGGCAAGGAGCAAATAATCCATTCTCCCAAATAAAGACTTACTGCTTTTACTCAAAAACTACTACATGGAAATGGATGTTGTTTCTCTAAACCCAGTTTCACTTGCCTATTCTTAATGGCATTCTCTGCTGTGATGCCTGTTATGATCTTGAGATATGTTGTGGCATATCTCCACTCACATCTGAAGATAATTTGCTTGCTTGGATGATATTTGATAATCAGTATGATTAAGTATACTTAGTGATTTCAAGTAATAGTATTTTAAGCATTGTAATTCTTAACTATTAATAATTATTAATAGGCAGATTAACTTGCATTTTGTGGCAACCTAGGACTATGTGGTTCTGTGAAGTGGTTGTGATTATAGCAGAAATGACTGAGGCTTTTCTTTGAAGTACGGACAATCTGATTTTTGGTGAACAGGGATGGTGATATGATGAAAATTGCCAGGTTTATGGTTACAGGAGAAGGGAGATTGATAACTTGCTGCTCATTCCCACTTTGAGCCTGTGACCTCCTATCTCAGGAATAGGATTGCTGATTAAGATTGGCTTGGTGATAAACACGTGCAATAAGACTTTGTTCATTCACAACTTGGTAGTTGGTGAGCAGACAGACCTGGTTCAATGAAGTGAGAATTACGACCTTCATGGATAAACTTTTCCACCTTTCAGGTGTACCACCAATCTAGACTTCAAGCCAATGCTGATCTTGTTTGTGACCAAGGATTCTACTTCACAGGTGGCCATGTGTGAATATCTGTATGTTAAATTGGGGCAGAGGAACAAGTCAGGGATCTTGCTCACACCAAGGTCACCCTGCTGCCTGACAGAATCCCGCCCAAACTGCTCAGCCTTCTCATGGCACTAGTGTTGGAGTCTCCCTGCCTGTTATATGATTTTAATTTCAAGGTTATTGGATCTGTGTCAGGTAAAGCTTAGGTGTGCATGAAGACCTTGTGTTTGTCCAAGGAAATCTCAAGCTTGACCTGTATAAACAGCCACATGTTCAATCTTGCTTTTGCCTTGAAGCAGTGGTGCAGTGATCTGAATAGAGAGCTTGCCTCTCTGAGCCTTTTGCCATCTCATACACGGGTCCATGTTGGGTGAATAGAGTGATTATCCCAACGTGTCTTAGATCTTGAGTAGTTCCAAACACAGGGGGTTTCATGAGGAAAACTAGACACTTGTTGTGATTGTTTCTGAGCAAGCTTTCTTTGTTTGCTGATCCTGAATAGCAGGGAGCTCTGGGAGATGAAGTGACAGAAGTACACATGAAACACCCAGTGGAGGAAAAGTGAATTTTACTGAGCACAGGTAGAAGCTCAACTTGCAGCCTTACTGTGGCAGAAACAGAGGTGAATTGTTACAATTTCTTCCGCCTTATTTCATTGATAAGCTGTTAATCAATGGCTTCATCTAGGGTGAACAACCCCTTTTTGGAGGGCATGATGCTGGCCATTGCAATCAGTTTACACAGCACAGCATAGCACTTTTTCCGTAAAGTCCTTCAGATTTGCTGAAGTCTTGACTTTTCATGGGCAAAATGTGATGGACCGATTGGGGCAATATTTTACCATATTTAATTAGGTCTCAGGTGACTTTAGCTTACCTGTGGCCTCCTATGGCACATGGGAGAGCATGTCATGTTGGCTCCAAAATGTGCTTTCTTTTAGGTGGGGATAATGTCAACAGACCTGGAAAAGTCTATGATGTGCCACCTCCTTAAGAGGGTCTCTCTGGGTCCATCAATACTTGACAACTATCCTGTTTCTAACTTTTGTGTACAAGAACACAGCATTTTAGAGGAAATTGTTACCCGCACCCTTTTCACTCAGATTTCAACTCTGGGCAGGAATGGAAATGGCATTAATTGCTTATGTGGATGATCTTGTAATGGACAGTGAGAGTAACTCTGAGAAACTAGGCAAGGAGTCACAGGCTAGAGTCACTCATAAGTACTTTCAGACTTGCAACATTCACTTACTGTAACCTTACAATAAAGGTAGTATCATACTCATGGTCTTGGGTTCCTGTCTAGATTACCTTGAAGGGCTGTTAGATCTTTAGCAGGATCTTGGAGTCTTAGTGGACAACTAGTTAAATATGAGCCAACTGTGTGAGGCGGCAGGCAAAAAAGCCAATGCAATCCTAAATTGCATTAACAGAGGGCTACAATCAAGATCAAGGGAGGTACTAATACCACTCTATCAAGCATTAGTAAGACCACACCTAGAGGACTGCATCCAGTTTTGGTCACCACACTAAAAAAAGATGTTGAGACTCTAGGAAAAGTGCACAGGATAATTAGGGGACTGGAGGCTAAAACATATGATGAATGGTTGCAGGAATTGGGCATGGCTAGTCTAGTGAAGAGAAGGACCAGGGGAGACATGATAGCAGTGATCCAATATTTGAGGGGCTGCCACAGAGAGGAGGGGATCAACCTATTTTCCAAAGCACCTGAAGGCCAGACAAGGAACAATGGATGGAAACTGGCCAAGGAGAGATTCAACTTGGAAATAAGGAGAACTTTTCTGACAGTGAGAACAATCAACCAATGATACAGCTTGCCCTCGGAAGTTGTGGGAGCTTCATCACTGGGAGCTTTCAAGAAGACACTGGACTGCCATCTGTCAAAAATGGCGTAGGGTCTGCTTGAGCAGGTGGTGGTAGTGCTGGACTAGATGACCTACCAGACCCCTTCCAACTCTGTTAATCTGTATCTAAATGGAGGTTATGCATCTCTCCTAGATCCACTGGACTTTGAGTAACTCATATTGATGTCCTGGACAACTAAGGAGGCTAGTAGAAGGCATTGGTGTATAGTGGTTCTGTTCTTTCCTTAATATATAATCTGTTTCTATGAGAATAAGAACCTACATATACATTATTTTAATAATATCACAAAAGTTTTTCAGCTGGAGCAGTTGGGAGAGAGCAGGGAAGGAGGAGCCTTCCCTGCTTCACATCCCAATCCAGCATTCTGTTTGAGAGACACGCAGATTCCTGACTGACATTGGTTACTATTATAAATCAGCCACTAGTGCCCTTCAGATAATGGTAGGTTTCACTGTCCACATTTCCCCAAACAAGGTAAGTTGAAATGCAGCACATCTGAAAAGAATCGTGTTAGGGAAGGCTATTTAATTAAGTAGGGTGATGTAAATATGTTGATAATACATTTCTTAGGGGAATCTCTCCCCACACCCCATCTTCTGTGTTGATAGCATTATTTTAATTATTATGAAAGCTGACCATTACAAATATTCCTAAAATATATTGCTTGTTTTGCAGTTTCCATCTGAATTTCTCTTCCTGAAAATGTGGTCCTACCTTTCTAAGTTGAAAACTGAAATTAAGCTTCTGGGTTCTGGAGTTCTCATATTCTTTTACCCTTTTTCTCTCCAAAATGCTCTCTGTATGAGAACAGACCTACAGTTGCAAGGAAGCGGTCAACCAGGAATTTCTTCTGAACAACAGGCACAAGACCCTTGATGGGCCATATGTGATCAGCCCAAAGAAAAACAATGCACACCAGATCTCTTCCCTAAAAATTCCATTCCCTCGCAGACTCCATGAATAACAGATGTTGCACATCATGTCAATGAGTCTTAGGTTCATTCTCCTAGAGCAAATCCAATTATTTCCTACTGCATACTAAGAGCTTGGCACTGGATTCAATGTGCACCCCTCCTCTGTTCTCTTTTCTAGAAACTGGTGGCTCTGAGGATGTGGCTCTGTATGTTGGCTTGATTGCTGTAGCCGTGTGCTTGGTATTGCTGCTTCTGGTGGTAACCCTTGTCTACTGCCGGAAGAAGGAAGGGCTGGATTCAGATGTAGCTGACTCTTCTATTCTCACTGCTGGCTTCCAACCAGTTGGCATCAAGCCCACCAAAGCAGGTGAGTATCCATCTGCTCTTGGCACATTCTCTTAAGTGCTATATGGTAGATACTAATCCTTTTGGGCTCAGGAATGTGGATAAAGGGCAAGCAGTTATTTTGGAACCACATTCATCTGTAAATTTGTCAGGTTTTATTAGAGAGGTGGCTTTTCTTTCATTTTGTAGCAATAAGGAAAGATGTAACCACAATGCCTCTGACCATGCCTCTAAACTTTTATTATATCAGTAGAAAAGGAACAGCAGCAGAAACATGCAGGATAAGTACAGCGACAGCCGCTTTGCGGATGAGAGATAGACTGTTGAAGCTAGAGGATTGCTGGCATACAGGTGCACTTTGCTCACCTGACCTTTCTCTTCATCATAACTATACAAATTAGATTTGAAAATAGTCTTCCAATAGCTGAAGTGAAAGCTTTACATGTTAAATTGCAGCATGGTGCACTGCCTCCTTCAAAATTCATGTGTATCCTACTGCAGTCAACTAAAACAAAAGCTAAGCCTAAAACGGCATGGTTTAAGGAGCTTGCAGGCTGGGACGCAGGCTTCTCAGTTTTGAAGCCTTTTCATTTATTTATTTGTATAATAAACTTGCATGCCATGCATCTCACTGAAGTGACTTTAGCCGGCTTATGAACGTTCGTGATGCAGATAGGTTTTAATAAATCCAAACTGCATTCCTAACATGTGAGAGGGAAAGGAAAAAGGGAAGTGGGATGAATTTGATTTGGCTTACCCATTTTAACTTTCGTTTTCCCCACACCAATTTTTCCAACTTTTTTGGCATGCCTCATACAACTCAGATGGAAGTGCGGCTTTCAGGTGAAAAAAAGATCCACCCATTTTTGTTCTGTTCTTGAATGTCTGTCAGCTGGAAGCCAAAACTACCAAGGAGATACACCACCAAGACTTCAGAAGTTGCCATGTCAGGAGCCTTTATCATGGATGGGGCAACCATGCCCTGTCTACAGTCTTCCAAAGTCTTAGGTGTAGCTTTTGCAGATGCCATTACTTTAGAGGTGCTAGTCTGGGGAAGACGGATGTAGTTGTTTCCTGTTGTCTCTAAGCATTTCCCTAAAGAGGACACTGTGCAAAGCTACAAGAACATTCTTCTGGTTGCTCACCATCCAGAACCCATGCTAGGTGTTACTCCAGTCTTTCAGAACAAGTTTGGGAAAGCAGATTTTCCATTAGATAAAAAACATTTACTTCTGGTGTAAAGTAGCTACAGAAATGATGTATGTAGGACTTTTTGGTATATCTCACTTATGCTAATTAGTCAAATACTCCTCTCTTTGTCTTGGTGAATGCCAGATTAAACCATAGGGAAAGAATCAAATAAATGTAACCGGATGTTCCACTATTTCCGAGATAGGTGACATTATTTTGCTCTTGAGATTTCAAAGAGTCCTCTATACAAAATGCCCCCCCCCCACACACACAAACACAGACATCAATCAAGACAAATATTTGACCTTTTGGAACCAAGCCATAGAATGCACATATGTTCACACATATCGACAGTTTAGTTTCAGGTCAAGGAATCATCCCTTCATTACCCCATCCTCCCATATTGTGACTCATGGTCTCAGAAACATTCCTTTTTTACAGTCTGATAAGTGACAAGATATTAAAATGACACGTGTATTCTGTTGATCTACATTTGGACTGCACAGATGGTTTCTGTAAGCTCTATTAACCCAAAACTCTGAGTCTAAAAAAGGAGATTACATTGCATCTTTAAAAAAAAGCTGTCTTTGGGAAATAAAATGCATAACCTTATTAATGCAGAAAATGATGGTCTGAACAGAGATCTTTGTTTCTCGGGTCATTGCAACAGTCTGTTACCCCTGCTGGTTAATGTATTTTATGCAATACTGTCTGATGAGATAATGTTTTGTGATTAGGCTGCTACATACCTGAGGTGACTCAAAATATCCGCATTTGCATCTATAAAGTAATCTAGCTTTCTGCAATATTAAGAACGGGCTAAGATTTTCCATTCTGCCAAGGAAGATTTTTTTAAAAATGTTTTGTAACAAGATGTGTGTCTTTACCTCCACAACTGATCCCATTGTCATTTCCATCTTTCTATCACACAGATAATTCCCACCTATTGACCATCCAGCCTGATCTGAGCACCACTACCATGACCTACCAAGGCTCACTGTGTTCACGCCAGGATGGGCCTGGCAAGTTCCAGATTGGCAACGGGCACCTGCTTAGCCCCCTGGGCAGTGGACGCCACACTCTTCACCACAGCTCTCCCAGTGCTGATCCGGTAGACTTTGTCTCTCGATTCTCGACCCAGAGTTTCTTCCGCTCCTTGCCCAGGGGTGGTGCCAACATGGCGTATGGAACATTCAACTTCTTGGGTGGACGTTTAATGATACCCAACACAGGTGAGGGTGACAAGTAGAGAAAATATAGGGCTGGCAATATGGAGGGTGGCTACAGTGGGAGCAGCAAAGCTTTCTGATGCTCTGATTCTGCTCTGGATCAGTACTTAAACACAGGCATCCAAGGGAAAGATTCCTAGATTCCTACATGGAGAAAGAAACATTTTCATAGATAAACTCAACAGAAGAAGATACACTGTTTCCCCCTGAGAGTTCTTCTAAGGAGGGGATGGTTCATTTCCTCTTCCCTGCCTCTTTTAGCTAAGCAACCTTTGACCAAAACCTATTCTTCAGTGTCAGCTTGCCTGTGAAGTTGGAAGGCAGCTTGCCTGCAAGCAGTGTGGGTAGGACTCCTTGAGCTATCTTGTCTCTGTCTTTTAGGTGTCAGCTTGCTCATCCCACCTGATGCCATCCCACGGGGGAAAATCTATGAAATCTACCTAACGCTGCACAAGCAAGAGGATGTGAGGTACATAGCTCATTTCCTGAAAAACCCTAGAAATCCTGGGACACTTACCTATACTTACCTGTAATTTATCATGTCCACAACATGCGCCTACATCTCCGTTTTTGTAAAACTTCATTGGGAACCATTACAGGCCTATGCCCTTTCTGTCCTCTAATTTGAAACCAGGTATATAACCCAGTGAGAATCAAAGGATGCTGTGGGTACCTGTGTGCCAACTGATATATGCCATGGTCTTATTAATCTGCAGTCCTGCAGATAGACATGCCAAGATTTGTCTCTGCTGATGTGGTGGGTACCACTGTATATAGATAACATTGTCTCCTTTGATGGTAATTACTCTCAGTCCTTTGTATAGTTGGTGTTCTCAAGCCTACCGTGGTATGGCCTGAAATAAATAGTGATGTAAAATAAATAGTAAATTCACATAGATAGAGAGGAGATCTTGAAGCTAGCTTTCATTGAAAGGAGTGGAAACATTCCCTGCATCAAGCTCATAGGGGAAGATAATATAATAAAAAGGATACAACCTTTATTAGGACCACCAAGCTATTTCTAGAGGTATTTATGCCGCAGTGTCCATGCTATTTTAAACATATTATTTAATGTTTGTCTCTTGGCTCTTTGCAACTCATTCTTCCTTGTTCTTGTTGCTCAGGGCTGTGTCAGCAACAAGCATTGATAGGCTGCTGCCATGCGGGCTTGTTTACTTCCCAGAATCCCTTTGGTGCTATCTAGGGGCAGAGATGATAGATTTGATGAGGATGTCTAAATTGGGCCTGCCCTCAAGCATTCAGGTTAATCGCCTTCTTTAAAAAAGTTAGTGGAGCTGCCAACAGAAAGCACCCTGCAGGCTGCCCAGAGTCGAATAACTGGCTACCAGAGCTTAACTAGTAAACATGTCCCAATCCTTTCTTCTTCCCAGTTTCTGCTGGAAGAAAGATGCTCAGCAGTGACATTTGTTGCTGTATGGTCAAAACTCTTCTGGATTTTCTTCTTGGCAGAAATTCCCCAGTGATAATCCCTTGCTGTAACCGGGAGAGTTCTGCTGTTGCCAGGATTATTGTATTAATGCTGATCTTTGATGCACTTCCTGATAACTCCTAATCTCTAAAACCAAAGAATCATCTCTTGGTGTATTATTGCCATAATACTTGCTGATATTAACCCCATTCTATTTCTTTGTGTTGTATGTCTCCCTCCCTCTCCTTCACCTGAATTAATGGGGTTGCAGGTCCTGTTTCTTTTCTGTTTCAACTGGGATTATGGTCAAGAGAAAGTAGCCGATGACCGGATCATGAAGTTGGGGGAGTTCTTAAGCCCCTTCCTTGTATTACCGATGTTTCTCTCTCTTGCAAGGCTTCCGCTGGCAGGCTGCCAGACTTTACTGAGCCCCATTGTTAGTTGTGGCCCTCCGGGGGTGCTGCTCACCAGACCTGTTATCCTAGCCATAGATCACTGTGTGGAGCCAAACCCTGAAACCTGGAACCTGCGCCTCAAGAAGCAGTCCTGTGAGGGCACATGGGAGGTGAGGCCTCACCTGGAGTATGCATGTTGAGCAACGCATGGGTTGTTGCAACATTGGGACTACAGGTAGTCCTCGACTTACAACAGACCATTTAGTGACCATTCGAAATGACAACGGCACTGAAAAAAGTGACTTGCGACAATTTTTCACACCACCTTTGCAGCATCCCCATTTTGATCACGTGATCAAAATTCAGATGCTTGGCAACTGTCTCACATTTATGACTGTTGCAGTGTCCTGGGTATTTTTGCCGCCTTCTGACAAGCAAAGTCAGTGGGGAAGCCAGAATCACTTAACAGCTGTGTTACTAATTTAACAACTGCGGTGATTCACTTAACAACTCTGGCAAGAAAGGCCGTAAAATGGGGCAAAAATCATTTAACAAATCTCACTCAGCAACAAAAATTTTGGGCTCAATTGTGATCGTAAGTCAAGGACTGCCTGAATTTTATGCAAAACAGATGAATGTCATGCCAAATATACTACATTTAGCAATCTATAAAATATGTTAATATCCAGCAGCCTCTCCTGTTTTGTTTTGCAAAACATACATTGTTTCTAAGTAGTTCCCAACACTTGAGGCCTAACATCCAAGGGTCTCCTTACTCTGGAAAACAGCCACAAGAGTGGCTGCTTTCTTGATAATAGCCGTTCAGAATTCTCCGTGGAAAAGCTGCTTGGGGCCTATATTAATATATCTTCACACCAGGTGAAGTCCTTTTCTTCTCCTAAGTTTCTTAATTTAATGTCAAAATATCCTCAAATGGATATTAATTATTTAATCGTTGCTTTAATATAATTGGCCTGCTTTGCTACAAGAGGGTTTTCCCCTAAATCTCTGTGTTTTTGTTTCAGTGGATTTGTCTTCAGTGCTCTGCTATTATATATGCATTGATTTCTCGTTTTGCACTGTATATATGATTATTCTTCTCCCAGATAACACCAGTGATGAGGTACTCAGAGCTACTCCAAATAAATTAAGTAAACAACCAAGAATAGCACTGACTCCCCCCTACCCACCCTAAATGCCATGAATCAATCATTTGTCTGGTTTCCTTGGATATCATTTTAAGCCCATTTTCCCAAAGCTAGGCCTTTGCCTTGTTTTTCTAAAAAAAATATAATGAAATCTAAATTCTGCCTCAAGTGCTCCACTGTATGGTTTTGCATTTTTGCAGAGTATACACAGCCCTGTTACACTATCTAATGGGTTGCATGATCCCCAAGAGAGAATCTCACAGGCTTCTCTGAGGAGGCAGTTCTAGTTTGTGCCTTGCGGTGAGGGTTTGGATACAAACAAAAGGCCCTTGGAGCAACTGAATGTAATACAAACAGTGCGGATGCTGCAAAACAAAAAACAACAACCCACTCAGGCTTAAGTTGCAGTCATTACTAGCTAGACCAGTGAAGCACTGTTGTGACTCCACCTGTGCCAAGTGATATGTCGACCTGCCATTCTTTGCACGTGTTCATTCGATGCCCTCTTCTGCTATCTCTGGGATTGCCCTAATCTCACTTTCTCTCCCTCTCTCTGATATCGATGTGTATGTTCTGCTCTTTTGCCGTTCCTCTTTTTCTGATGTGGCGATTGTCTTCCTTTCCTACCTTTTTAGGATGTACTGCAGTTGGGAGACCCAGGATCTTCTGAACTGTTCCATTGCCAGTTGGAACCCCAAGCGTGCTATGTCTTCACGGAGCAATTGGGCCGCTTTGCGTTGGTGGGAGAATCACTCAGCATGGCTGCCTCAAAGCGCCTGAAACTGGTTCTCTTTGCACCCACAACTTGTACTGGGCTGGAATATGATGTCCGTGTATATTGCCTCAGTGACACCCGTGATGCACTTAAGGTACTCCATCGGGAAACACTTCCCCGTGCAGTCCTGTGAAGCCGCTTTCCATAAATCCCACATATGTTGGAGTACAATGTGTTTTACTTCTTTTCAAGGACTCATTATTTGTTCATTTGTACTTGAGTCGTTTCAGTACTTTTGCTCACGTAGCCGGAGCACAACTTAAATAAAACAATCCCAGCCTAATTGCAGGATTAAGGCTGTGCAGATCTTCTGTGGAGTACTTCATTTCATCAGACGGTGGGGCAGAGAGCCCCTTTGAAGCAATGCAGCAAAGCATAATGGCGCCATGTTTTTAAAGTAGTTGAATGAGGGTGCCTTTTGCTTTTATTATTATTATTTTATTTTTTATTAATAAAATTTATATGCCGCCCAATCCCGAAGGACTCCGGGAGGCTTACAAAAAGAAGAGGAAGAAAGAAATAATAAAAAAAGACAGATTTAAAATCACAACACACGCATTCGTTCTAATCGGGGCTGGACCTCAACTTAGAACTGCTTCCCTTAGAAGTGGTTATTTCGGTGTATATATAGCACACACAAAAGATTTTTTTTTTTTTAGCGAGAAGACTGGTTAATCCAGGCGACTGGCTGACCTTGATTGTAGAGGCACAATATGTGGTGAAGCCTTGTACAAAGGGAAATTTGTTCATTATCCACACAAGAAGCTTAATTTCTCCCTATGCAACTGTTCAGCCTTTCCCAAAATAACTCGTTCCTTCTTCTAGTATGCTAATATTTTCAATTGAGGAATTTTGTTTC
Organism: Thamnophis elegans; assembly: GCF_009769535.1. NCBI lineage: Eukaryota > Metazoa > Chordata > Lepidosauria > Squamata > Natricidae > Thamnophis > Thamnophis elegans. The sequence continues at coordinate 98,040,063 of NC_045542.1, forward strand.
CACAATGTAGAATCTCCAGGGTTTAGATTCAAGCTCCACAACATAACAGAGCTGGAAGTGTCTTTCTAGCTCATCCAGTTCAACCCCATGATCAGTGCAAGAATCCAGACTAAAGCATCCCTAGTGGATGGATGGCTACATTAACATCCAATGAAGAGACGACACCATCATTTGGGGAAATTTCTATTAGGAATCCTGTATTTCAAGCCAATGGTTGATTTAGCAGCAGTATGCTATAGACCAGATTCCAGAAAAGAGACAGGGTTAGGAAAGCATGTAATTTGTTTTATATTTATATTTAATAAAAATGGATTGAATTAATAAAGTTGCTCCCCATATTTAGTAATTTCCACTTTCTGTCCCATTAAGAATTGACTTTTTAAGAAATGTAGAAAAAAATTGCAAACACAACTTGGCTATTTATCGTAGGCCCTAAGGGTGATCAAAGATTAAGTCTCAGCTGGTTTTTCTTGGGTGATGTAATGTCTCTGGGACTAATTGTGACCCTCTTAGTGTTTTGTGGGTAATTTTTTAATTGTAAGTGACTTGAGTCATTGGGTAGCCTATAAATTTTATGAATAAATAAACTCCAAAATGCAAAAATTATAGGGTCATGATATATCTTTGAAGACTCAGGTTTCGTATCCCTTGCATATTCAGTCAACGGGCAAAACTTTCAGCCTTGAGAGCCACATATAATATCTACAACTAATTTAATTCCTCTACATTTAGACATGCATGGAATGCCATCTCTCTCTCTCACACACACACACACTTACATGTGCATATTTTTTTCACCATCACCACCACTATCTTCTCACACATTGTCCCTCTTGAAGAACTGAACTGTAGCTTAGTAACCATAGGATAGAATTTGCTTCTTTAATTCCTCTCAATTAGGCATGTCCTCTGTGTTCATACCATTACAGGAAGTGGTACAAATAGAGAAGCAAATGGGTGGACAGCTGATCGGTGCACCCCGAATCTTGCACTTCAAGGACAGTTATCACAATCTGCGTCTCTCCATCCATGACGTGCCCAGTTCACTGTGGAAGAGCAAGCTCCTAGTCAGCTACCAGGCAAGATTTCTACTAATCTTGGGGTTATTTTTATCCAGGGCAATACTGATTCTTTGTCTGACAGAGTTACTCTTGCTCTTTTATGCCCATATTATTTACAAAACTTGAACAAAGTTGTAACCACCAATCTGTCTAGAGTCTAGGAATATCACCTTCTCAAGCCAAGAAATTCTAACTGTTCTCTTTTTGCAGTGGTTTGAAAAGTGATTTGGAATATATGAGCAGCACACATCACACTTGTTACTACCTCCTTAAGTCAACCATGTTGTTTCTTGGATTAGATACAGCTTCTTCAAATAATTGTTTACAAAAGCAACATGAATGTATACATAATTCCCCTTTGAATCCGCATTGCTGAACAATCCAGTTACTAGTCAATTTGGGAACAGACAGCAGTTATGCATCTGCTATTTGGTACCAACCTGTACTTGGTTCAGCTGAGGCCGTTGGCGCTTGTAACTTCAGCCAAGAAGCCTTTTCACAATCCTTTAGAAAAACATCATCTTGTAATTTGCATCTGGCCTTTCCCCTTATAGGAAATTCCCTTCTACCATCTTTGGAGTGGGCTGCAGCCCTATCTACACTGTACCTTCACGCTGGAGCGACTCAGCACCAACACATGCCAATTGGCATGCAAAATTTGGATCTGGCAGGTGGAGGGTGATGGGCAAAGCTTCAATATTGACTTCAACATTGCCAAGGTAAGGGCAAGAATACAATGAAGGGAGATTGTGAGAACTTCTGTTAACTTCTTGGCTGGGTCTCCTGTGCTGGCAGAGGAGGGATTAGACTGGATGAGCTCTGTTAACCACACAATGGAACTCTGCAGGTATTTTACCGAGTACCTATTACCTATCTTTTGAATAGCTTTCATGCTCCTTATGTGGCTTTCTAGCTAGAATATCAGATATGATCTCATAGAGGTACTATGTAGAGGTCCTACATACTTAAAGAGTGGACATCAGAGCAGATTTGTGTCATGAGATTTTGTCTTGTATACAGTCCTTCCACCGGTCATGTTTTTTTATTATAAAAGCCAATACCAAGCCATCTGTGTGCTCAGAAAACAGTAAGTTACAGACCTGTTCTTGCAAATATTCCTGACTTCTTAAGTTACAGTTCATGAGTCAGGATGACTGTTAGGACTGCATTCTCATCTATATTATGTCCCTTTCCTCCTCGTGTATCATGCCCACTTTGTTGGAACATAGGGAGTGAAATGAAATAACCAGAAATAGGCTACCCTGTATCATGTAGGGCTTTGTAGGTGATAACTAGCATCTTGAATTGCATCTAGAAACCTACTGGGAGCTAGCAGCAACTCCCACATGACCTTCAAGGCAGTCCCATGTAGTTTAGCCAAGAGATGATTAAGGCATGAGTGAAACAGGTGCAGTTAACTCATTAGATGCACAAAGGACCAGGTTGCCACATGTTTTTTAAGCAGGAGCTATGAGTTTAACAGGAGTCTCAAATTGCACACTGAGTCTGAGTGGAAAACTGTTATCCCATCTAAAACCAAAGATGGAAATTTTCAGTTCCTGGGTAAGGAAAGCCCAAAACCCATACCCACTGTTCTATTGCCAGAAACAAGGAACATCAATTTAGTGTTGATTTATAATGCAGATTTTTAGCCATATTCTGATTTTTGTCTTAATAGCCTGTGTAGTCAATTAACCGTAAATCAGTAAGTCCCATGCCAGATACAACAATGGATTTGGTGAAATCAGATCTCTGCACTAATAGCCAACAATTAGAAGTGCAAGGAGGAGCCATATAGCTTTTTTGCTCCTCCCTAGCTTCATAAACTCTGGCCTATAAAGCTGGGGAACTTATATTTCATACAAAGAGGTTTCTAATAACCTAGAGTATATGGAGAAATGCTTGAAAGCATATGACTAGAGCTTGCTGAAATTTCAATGGCTAGAGGAGTGGTCAGAAAGTTAGACTCCATTTTTTGTTTGAGAAAGCAAACTGAGAGTCTATATGTAGGATCTAATAATTATCTCTTTTTCTAAGGATGCACGGTTTTCAGACTGGCTACCCCCAGACAATGAGGCTGGCTCTCCTGCCCTGGTGGGCCCCAGTGCCTTCAAGATTCCTTTTCTTATCCGCCAGAAAATCATAAGTAGTCTGGATGCCCCAGTGGCTCGTGGGGCTGACTGGAGAGCATTAGCCCAGAAGCTGCACCTTGACAGGTATAAGGATTCTTTCTATAAATGTGTACTAGTATAGAAGATGGTACTTGCTGGCACAGAAATATGTGAGCTGGGTAGTAATGTGGGCTTTGCAATTCTGATAGCTGGGGAGGTTTGCAATCACAGAAATGCTGGCGTTTTTTATTTGTATTTCCCTCTTTCCACAGCCATCTCAGCTACTTTGCTTCAAAACCAAGCCCAACAGCCATGATCTTGAACTTATGGGAGGCACGTCACTTCCCCAATGGAAACCTCAACCAGCTGGCTGCTGCTGTGGCTGAAGTGGGCAAGCAGGACAGCTCCCTTTTCATGGTTTCAGAAGCTGAGTGCTAAAGCCCTAGGCAGGGACAACACAGGCCTCAGTCTGGAGATGATGAGGGGGCACCTCCATTTCAAGGGTCACAGCATCTGTACTTGTCCTGCTTTGAATATGCCTGTGTGCCCTATCTGATCCTTGTGCCAAATTCAGCCAGAAGGCAAACACACTGGGCTCAGTCTCCAGAAGCCATGGAAAAGGCTACCAAATCCCTACTCTGCTGCTACCAAAGCAGTTCTGGAACTGGTTGGGGTAGGTCTGTTTTTCTACCAAGTAGGCTGGCAAGCAAGTCTGATATGCTGACATCTGGCTTGGATAATTATTCTAGAGCTTTCTTCTACTCTAGCATGGGAAGCAAAAGGAGAGGAAGTGGTTAGCACAGAAGTCATTGTGAGTGACCAGGATAAAAGGTAAGCTTTGCTTTGAAGCTGAGTCATCTGTGTTCGGTCCACTGCATCCCCTAGGAAGTCCTTTGCCATAATAAAGTTTTAAAAAAGAGGGTAGCTCAGGATAGTTCCAGAGCCATTTTTGTAAATGTTTGCTCCAGCCCAGGAGGTATCTGACACTCAGTCAGAGAGGGCAGCCCAAGAGTTGGTGGCTTGCAGACACCTGGAGACCCATGGGACAAGGAAGAAACAGAAGGTCAACCAAAGGACGAGGGCCTTGCTCTCCTGGTGACTGTATCTGTGCCTCCTTAGTCCTTGCCCAGTGTATATGCAAGGGATTTGTGCGTGTGCGTGGAAGTCTGATCTGTGCAGTGAACGTGTGCTGGACCAGGCAGGTCTATGCCGTATTGTGTAAAGATCGTTTTTTATTCTGTATTCAAGTGCATTCAAGTATTTACACTTGGCCTTATGTACATATCAGCGTCTCGCACAGGGTTTTGGCGGGCATGAATGTAAATAAATTATATATATATATATTGCTACATGAGGCTTCTTGTATCTCTCCTCATACTTCATCAATAGAAGCATGAATTCTAAAACAGGCAGCCAGAGTTTGTAGCTTGAAGTATTCAGCTGCTCTTCTGAGCACCTTAAGGATGTGGAAATGATGAGGTTATGAAATTACTTTCATATTAGCCTCCTCTACCATAGCTAACTGGATTAAGCTCTTTGGAAAAAAAATAATAGCCTGAGAATCCAAGAGGCAATGGAGTTTGGTTTATTTCCCTCCTTGCTTTGAGCGTGAATCAGAAACGTTAAACAAAACTGCAAAGATGGAGTACCACAGCTACCGAAATCTGGCTTTCTGCAATTTTGTCACAGCTACCTTAAAGAAGAATAAAGTCCATGCTGCAGATCAAGACCTGCATCTAGTGAAGAACAATCCAGTCTCCTGCTTATTAAGAGACCTTTGTACGGCAGGCCACAGCAGCAATGAGTGCAGCTCCCTTTCCTGAACCATCCTCTGACAATAAGAATTTGACATTGCAGTTTGGAGCCAGCAGAGCTACTGTATCCTGAAGTTTTTTTGCAAAGCTGTTGATAGAAAGAAATACTATCACGGGAAAAAGAACCAACATTTAGCCCAGAATCAAGCAAACCCCATACCATCAACACAGCACCTGAGTTAACACAGTACCTGGAAATATTGGCTCTTGCTATTTACTCCTTTTTCTTTTCCATAAAATAAAGCTAACTTACATTGCAAGCTCCACATATCCCAAAGATATATATATATATACCCCCCATTATGCAGAAAAGTCAACTCACTAAGGGTTCATCTTATACACTGTCCCATCCACGCCAACCGTCACCTCCAGCTTTGTCATGCGCTTATTTTCTCGAATCTTTTCTACAACAGCTGCCACTGCAGCTGCACACATCATAGCAGCTCGTGAAGTCACGGTATGACACACTTCCTTCACCACTTTGGCGTCCTCAGCAGAAACGGGCAAACCCAGATCTTCCAGGATGTGATAAACATGTTGCCGGCTTTCGCTGTCACTTAATGATATTAGAAGTAGAGACAGAAATTTGTTCTTTACTGGCCTTACAATAAATGGAAATATGGGGATTCTGGCAATGTCAACTGGGCCTCCTTTTAGGCATATTCATTCTAAAGAAATTGTATGACCAACTGTGATCAGTAATATTTGGCATATTTTAAACAGAAACATGCACAGTTCCAAATAAATAATGTGTAATGCATCCATGATCACTCTATAGTCATATACCAACTTGCCTATTTTCTAAATCTTATTTTGATCGACATTTGACAGAATGTAGACACTAGGGCAGATGCAGTCTTCATTAAAAGGAAAGACCAAGGTATATATGAGAAAGCCAAGTAAATTCACTCCAGGCAGAAAGATGAATAGATAGAATAGTAAAACCTAAAACTGATAACTTTAGGCATTTCAACTGCATTGGAATTTAAATTCTACATCTAATGGCAAGTTTCCTAGTATTAGGCAAAATAATTACAGACGATAGAATATATAAATACTTACTTCTCAATGTCTGATAACAATTTAGTGGGAAAGATGCCTTTGTTCTGAAGTCCTTGTAACGTATGACCCCTAAAGATGATCTCGCGAGACGCTAACTCCAACAGAACATAGCGCACTATCTCACCCAAATACATGCCACTAATCATCTTCTCTAATCTGTGGGACATGGAAATCAGTATCATACAAGGAGATGACCTTGCAGACAGCCATCACCACAGACCCCACCAGTCAATCCCCAATAAAAACTACAGAGTCACCTTTGTTGGCTAGCATTGAGAGATTCTTTATCCACCATGTCATCATAAGATGTTATGTAGTGGTCAAGACAGCCATCATCTCCAAATGCCCCACATTCCATATTGATGCACATTCTGCCATCATTACTCTCCAAGGTGCCCACATTCCTCATTTCTTCCATATAGCAAGCATTGCATCCAGTTCCTTAAGGTAAAATAAGAGGGAAAATGAATTATTGCTCAAAATTGACTATCATACTTTTCTCCATTCTGACCAAGAAAATACCAAGGATATTTTTTTAAAAAAAATCTGACCAATTATCTTTGCATTTTAAATGCATTAGGAATATAGTCTTATATATCAAGGATTAATGGTCTGGAACAAAAGGACATGTAGCCAACAATGCCAAGGCACAAATAGGGGAAGGACGAATCTGCACTTAGGAAAATATCCTCCTGAACTTCAAAGATGGACTCATTTACACAATCTTACTATTTATAAAGAGAGGCAGCTAAGTGGCTCAACGGTTAAGATGCTGGGCTTGTCATCTGGAAAGCTGGAAGCCCAGGTTCAAGAGCCAAGTACCATGTGACAAGGTCAGTTCGTGTCCTCATTCCAGCTCCTGTCAACCTAGCTATTCGAAAGCATGCAAATGCAAGTAGATAAATAGGTAACACTTCATTTATTTGTTTGTTTATTTATTGGATTTATATGCCGCCCTTCTCCCAAAGGACTCAGGGCGGCGTACAACATAAAAAACAACAACAAATATTACAAAAGTTAAAAAGGAAATTAGATAGAGTATCCAAAAACAAACCTAATTAATATTAACAATAACATCTTAAAAATTAGATTAAAATTAACAATTAAATCAATCATTTATTTTATTTTGTTCAGGCCAGGCCAGCTTGCTGGAAAAGCCAACTTTTTAGGGTGCGTCGGAAGGACTGGAGGTCGGGGATTATGCGAAGTTCCGGGGGCAGCTCATTCTAGAGGGTAGGCACTGCCACAGAGAAGGCTCTCCCCCGGGGGTTGCTACCCGACACTGTCTGGCCGACGGCACCCTGAAGAGGCCAACTCCGTGGGATTGCACTGGATAGTGGGAGGCTACCGGTGGCAGTAGGTGGTCTCGCAGGTACCCTGGGCCTAAACCATGGAGCGCTTTAAAGGTCATAAGTAGTACCTTGAATCGCACCCGGAAAACAACCGGCAACCAGTGCAGGTCGCCTAAAAAGGGCGTAACATGGGAGCACCTAGGTACCCCCATGATAACCCGCGCGACCACATTCTGGACCAGCTGAAGCCTCCAGGTGCTCTTCAAGGGCAGTCCCATGTAGAGAGCGTTGCAGTAGTCCCGGCGAGAAAGGACGAGGGCATGAGTGACTGTGCACAGAGCATCCCGATCCAGGAAGGGGCGCAACTGATGTACCAGGCGAACCTGGTAAAAGGCCCCCCTGGTCACAGCTGTCAGGTGTGCTTCTAAGCTAAGCCGTGTATCCAGGAGGACTCCCAAATTGCAGGCTATCTCTGCTGAGGGGGTTAAAATTTCTCCCCCTATCATCAAAGATGGAACAAGATGCACAAATCGGGATGACGGAAACCACAGCCACTCAGTCTTGGAGGGATTGAGCCTGAGCCTGTTCCTCCCCAAGAGCCGAGGTGGCGCAGTGCTTAGGGTGCAGTACTGCAGGCCACTTCAGCTGACTGTTATCTGCAGTTCAGCGGTTCTAATCTCACCGGCTCAAGGTTGACTCAGCCTTCCATCCTTCCGAGGTGGGTGAAATGAGGACCCAGACTGTGGGGGCGATATGCTGACTCTGTAAACCGCTTAGAGAGGGCTGAAAGCCCTATGAAGTGGTATATAAGTCTAACTGCTATTGCTATTGCTATCCAGATCCGCACAGCCTCCAGGCATTGGGGCATCACATCGAGGGCATTGTTTGGGTGGTTTGGGGTAGAGATGAAAAGTTGGGTATCATTAGCATATTGATGATACCATACCCCAAAACCACGGATGACCTCACCCAGCGGTTTCATATATATGTTGAACAGCAAGGATGAGAGAACCGACCCCTGGAGCACCCCACAAGTAACGCACCTCCGGGTTGATCCCTGCCCTCCAGTCAACATGAACTGCGACTGATCCGACAGGTAGGAGGAGAACCACCGTAAAATGGTGCCCTCCATTCCCAACCCCACGAGTTATCGCAGTAGGATACCATGGTCGATGGTATCGAAAGCCGCCGAGAGATCTAACAGGACCGGGACAGAGGAACAGCCCCTGTCCCGGGCCCGCCAGAGATCATCGACCAACGCAACCAATGCTGTTTCCGTGCTGTACCCAGGCCTGAAACCCGACTGAAACGGATCCAGGTAGACAGCTTCATCCAGGTACTCGGGAAGCTGATGTGCTACTACACTCTCGACAACCTTTGCTACAAAGCGAAGGTTGGAGACTGGACGATAGTTGACTAAAGAAGCTGGCTCCAGGAAAGGCTTCTTAAGGAGGGGCCTCGCCACTGCCTCCTTCAAGGTGGTGGGAAAGAACCCTTCTCTCAATGAAGCATTGGTAATCGCCTAGAGCCAGCCTCGTGTCGCCTCCCGGGAAGCTGAAACTAACCAAGAGGGACACAGGTCCAGCACACAAGTGGCAGCACTGAGTCTCCCCAAAATCCTGTCCATGCCCTCGGGGATCACAGGGTCATAGTCTCCACAAGATTCATCCCCGTTGACTCGCCCGAACCCAGTCAGAGTCCAAGCCTGTCCAGATCTGAGCGATTTTATCCTGCAGATACTGAACAAATTCTTCAGCCCTACCCTGCAAGGAGTCTTTCCCAGTTCCTTGGTTAAGTAAGGAGCGGGTCACCCTAAACAGAGTGACTGGGCAGTTATCTGCGGACGCGATAAGAGTGGGAAAATGTTGCTGTTTTGCCGCTTTTATCACCACTAAGTAGGATTTAATATGAATTCTTACTAGTGTTCAATCAGATTCGGACCGGCTGACCCTCCAACCACTCTCTAGGCCTCTAGAGAGGTTTCATCACCCGGAGCTCCTCAGTAAACCAGGGAGCTATCCGGGATCAACACCTGGTCAGAGGCTACAAAGGCACAACACGATCCAAGGCCCCAGTGGCCGCCCTATCCCAGGCTTCCACTAGGGCTTCGGTTGAGTTGTGAGCAAGGGATTCAGGAAAAGTCTCAAGCTCCATCAGGAACCTTTCAGGGTCCATCAGGCACCTGGGGCGGAACCATCTAGTCGGTTCCACCTCCCTGCGGCGAGGGGTAGCAGTATGGAAGTCAAGCCTGATGAGGAAATGATCCGACCATAACAAGGGTTGGATAGAAATATCCCCTAAATCTAGATCATTCATCCACTCCCCAGAGACAAAAATCAGGTTGAGCATGTGTCCCCTGTTATGGGTGGGGTCTTGAATTAACTGAGTTAGGTCCATAGCCGTCATGGAAGCCATGAACTCCCGAGCTGACTCGGATGTCTCGCCAATAGAAGGCAGATTGAAATCCCCCAGGATCATAAGCTGGGGAAATCAACCGCCAATCCAGCTAACACATTCAGCAGCTCCGGCAGGGCCAATGAAATGTAGCAGGGAGACAGGTATGTAACAAAAAGGCCCACCTGAACTCCAAGGCCCCATTTCACAAAAAGGGACTCACACCCGCATATCTGAGGCAGAGTGACCTCCTGAGGTCCAAGACTTTTCCTAATAACCACCGCCACCCTCTCCCCCCCCCGTCCCTGCCCTGGGCTCTCAGCTGGTGAAACACCCGGAAGCCTGGTGGACATAATTCACTTAGGGGAACACCCTCCTCATGGCCCAACCAGGTCTCCATAATGCACGCCAGGTCTGCTCTACCCTCTTGTATGAGGATGTACATGAGGGGAGCCTTATGTACCACGGACCTGGGGTTAAGTGACACCAGTTGGAGACCAGAGTCCTGTAATCCCGAGCACCCGGGGGTGCGAGAAGGGCAATGATGGTCGGAACGTGGGGTCGCTCTTAAACAGCGAACCCCCATTCCCTGAACATAATTTGGCCCTTGGTCCCCACCATATGGGGGTAGAGATGGTGAACCCCCCAATAGAATGGCTTAATGTCCCCTCCGGAATCCCAACCCTTCCCAGCACTCCCGACACGCGCCCATTAGTTAGCTCTGGCCTGTGCCCTGGCAGACTCCTCCCCCCCAAGCCTGTCTGAGCCATCCGAACCAACCCCTCTTCCCCCACTTAAAATTTGATTAAAAAAACCCTGTAAGAAACCCCTAAGAAGTCTCTCCTTCACATGCCACCTCTTGGGATTCCAAGATCCATCATTAAGAAAGTGTCTTGATAGGTAAGAAGGCCATCCTCGGGAAAGGGGGAGTTCCCGAAGAGAGTAAAGTTCTGTTGCAGTATAACATAGAGTATGGCATCAACCAAACAGGATGACATCACGGGGAGATGGAACGGGGAGATGACATGTCCATGAGGGGGGGCAGCCGACAGTGTTCAAGGGGGTAGCAGGAAGCTTAGGTCCATCATAGCAATGATCGGTGTTAAGGACAATATATAAGAGTAACGCCCAGATGTCAAAATCATAGCAGATGATAAATTGCGAGGTGGTGAAGCGGCCAGTAATGGCAGCAGTGAGGACAGCGGTGGCAGCAGCGGCTGCTCCAACTTCAACAACTCCAACAGCTAAGCTCCGTCTACGTCAGCCGCACTCATATCCATCGCTAGGGCCACACTCCATTGACCCAGTCCATATTGTCACAAGAGGGGGGGCCAAATGGTCAAATGACGCAGTACGGTGGCCCAGCAATGGCGGTAATACCAGTGGGGGCTACAATGAAGGACCCCTCCACTCCAACCATGCCCATGCCAACCACCGAAGCCATCTTCTGCTGGCATCAATATCCATGCCAGCTACCTCAGCCATTCCCCACTGATCCAATTTATTCCATAAGCAAGGAGGAGGGGGGAGCAATTGGGATAACACCACGGTGTGGGAAGCGGCAGCTGCAGAGACCCCAGACCAGGCGTCCCGCCACCGCTGCCGCTGCCCACACCCACATCAGCTGCAGAGACCCCAGGCCGGGCGTCCCGCCACCACCGCTGACCACACCCACGCTGGCTGCAGAGACTCCCTTTGGTGGGAAAATAAGAGAGCTCAGTGATGGCATGCTGGTCAAATGATTGCGGAAATGTATTTGGACAGTACTGGCTCAATGGTCTTGAAACAAATATGGCATCACCCCCTTTAGTTGGCAACATCTAGTGGAATAAAATCCACAGGGACTCCTTTATCTTACTTTTCATTGTATATAAAGACTCATCCTAATGATCTCTCATACTATTTGCCTAGTTTACTGAAAGACAAACTATAATTTTTGAAATCATAATTAAATGATGCTGTTTCCCAACTTACCAACAATAAGACCAACTTCACAGTTACGGTCTAGGTAGGCACATGACATCATTGTTCCCACTGTGTCATTCACTAAGGCAACCACATCTACATCAATAGTCTGGGAAAAGAAAGGGCGGGAAGGAGAGAGAAAACAGCAAGATGTGTTACCAGGCAACATGATTTCCTGTCACCAAGTAACCAGCACAGATCCATTGGGTTTGTCGCACTGAAAATTGGTCCTCTTTTCCTTTTCTTTTAATATTGGAAGTGCTGCGCTATCAGCCTAAAAGGAGCTGTTCAGTTGTGTCACTAATATCCAGTTGATTTGGTGAAGGGATATCAATGATTCTGTTTATGAAACTAGATTCTCTAAAGCAATAGCAAAATAGATACTGCGTGAATGCCTTAGCCCAATAGCAAGGGATAAGGAGTATAAGCTTTAACCCCAAATGGCCCAAGATTTAGAAGGAAGTTAATCCACCTTTCTTCAATACACCCATTTTGTTCAAACAACCCAGTAAAAGATGGGGCAGCTCTAAAATCTTAGCTAGTTAGTTCTCCATGAAAAGAAGTGAATCTAAAGGTAACTGTAGCTGTAAACCCGTCTCACTTTTATGAACTCATTTGCAGTCTTTTTCATCCATCCTAGACCAGTGTAGTGGTTGTCAGCACCCAAGCCAAACCCACCCACCTCTGCCTGGCCAATGGAGTTAGTGATACAATGAAGTTTTGTCACTTATTTTTTCCTCTGGTGTAAGAATTTATGAGATACCAAGTACTTCATAGAGAATATGTGAGATTTTTGTTCTCCAAATAGTGACTTTTGAACCAGTAATTGTGTGATTATTTAATTGTATAATTATGTCCTGGTACCAGTAAGAACTGGTCAGATTAGTGGCCAATCGTGTACATTATATGATGAGAATAGGGCCAGTGACCTTTCCTATCTGATATACTTCAATTATGGCACATTATACAATATATATTGACTGTAATTGCACAACATACTTTATCTGGTTACTGAATTGATCTATTTTTGAGTTGCTACAATGCAATGAGCTAAAAACCAACCAGATGGTTTGGGTTAATACAATACAATAAGTCACACACACACACCCTAAAAAAAAAACCAATCAAGATTTTTAATCAACATTCTAAGCATAATATCCTATATGAACAGCAGCATGGAACAGCAGGATGAGTGGTGGGTCAAAACAGGCAAGATACTATAGTGGCTGTAACAACACAATCCAAACTTCATCCCTTTTTATGTGTGTTACATCGCACACGTACAAAAGATTGGGGCTTTATTCCAATGCTATATCTGTGGACCCCTCTGAGGATACCACTGTTGAAGAATGCAGCTACCAGGTCTTGAACTGACCTTGGTAAGCTGAGTGTATAACTGCTATCACTAAGTCAACTTAAACTTCCCACTTGCTTCTTTTGTCTTAGATATTTATTTATATCCAACTGTTCTGCTCTGGCAAGGGTTCATGGTAACTAACAGAGTGTAAAAATAAAAATAGTATATAAAAAACTACAAATACAAATAAAATAAATATTGAATCATCTAATAATAGAGATCAAGTGTTACAACACCCCGCCCCCAAAGGGTGTATTCCGTAGAACAACTGGAAGAACAGCGCCTTCCATATGATAGAAAGATGATCCTTTGATAGCAGGAATTTCTTCAAGCAGGTCCTTCCTCCCAAAATTAAAATCACACAAGTTCAGGAGATTCAGATAGGGTCTCAACAGTTTGCAGTTTTAAAGGTCACTATCAATACCTTCAATGGTACCCACATATGATTGCCAAGTTGAATCTTGCCATATAGGTATCATATGATCCAAAAATCTTGTACCAGTTTACAACTTCAAATACAGCTTAGAGAAATGTTTAAAAGATAGTCCTGTGATAAATGTTGTGGTAGTCAAGATGGGGTATAACTAAGGCATGGGTAGCCATTGCCAAAATAACTGGTTTAGAGAGGAACCCAGCTAACCAAACCTACAAAACAATGCAAAGGCAATCCTTGCCACAACAATTTACCAAGAATCCAAAGGGTCAGAGTTCAAGGAACATTCCCAGACTGCAAATCTCTTCCTTCAGAGGATTACAGTCCTGGGCAAAATAGGATACCCTTGAATTGGCAAATCCAGTTTCCAGATTACTACCCTATTTCCCTGAAAACAAGGCCTCCCTGGATAATAAGCTCAATCGGGCTTTTGAACGCATGAGCTAAAATAAGCCCTCCCCACCAAATAAGTCCTCCCTGAAAATATTGCAACACAGCAGCAGCCATGAGGTGACCACGCTCACACCTCAAAAATAATAATACTTCCCCGAAAATAAGGCCAAGTGCTTATTTTGGGGATCAAAGGAAAATAAGACCGTCTTATTTTCAGGGACGCACAGTATCACTAGCACCCCCGAATGTTGCTGTTGGATTTAAGTTTATTATTATTTTCTTTCATGGAGCCCATTATCAAACTTCATTAAGTTAGGAAAAAATCCTGCGTGTGGAACTACATTTATACATAAGTAATGAACAGGAAAAGAATACTTTTTGTAGTGTAAAGTAACTGGGAGGAAGAATTTGGAGTGGAAAACCCAAATCTGTACTTAAACAATTCTTTGCCTGCTCTTTCTCCTTTGTGTTTGGATTCATGAAAAAAAAACTTTTCTTCCCCACTTCTGGATCATTTCATATGACATAAGCACCCACTTTGTGGTAAGAAAAGCTAGGCTCAAATTTATATAAGAGGTTTGGCAAAGAATAATAGTTAATAAGAAATTTAGCTATACATCCATCCCTCTTGAAGTTGCATTTCTTTTAGAAAATCAGTAAGTAAGTATATAGTTTGCAAAGGAATATGGCATATTCTCTCCCCATCTATACCACCATTTTGATTGGTGTGAGTAAGCTTGAACAACCCATGTCAAATACATTAGCTTTATTTAGATACTGCTTTTGCATGTCATATATACCTTCTGACGCTGTACTGCATCCCGCAACAAATTCACAACATCTTCTCCTACACAGTCAGTGGCGCTGAAGCCCTTAGTCCATCTCAGCAAGATGCCCTGTCAATGCCGGGGGAAAAAGGGAAATTGCCCACTTGGAATGGTTCAGTAGAGCTTTTTGTACATAACATGCTATTCAATTAATCCTTTAAACTGGGCTAGGCATTATAGTGTCCGTGGTTAAAAATGTTTCCCTTTTTGGTATGTACATTACAAGTATAATGCCTGTCAGAACGGCTTCCTTGAACTTGAATGGAGTACAAGGATCATTCATTTTAAAAAAATGGGATTATATTTTGCCATACAGAGTACACTGGTATTCTAGAAAAATAGTAGATGGCAATTTCTCAGGGTTTATTGGAAGTATGTAGATCCAACCAGAAAAAAGGGCAAAAGTAAATTGGGATAGAGCACACCATGCTGAATAAGAAAAGGGTACCTAGCCAGATACTTTCTGGTAAATTGATATCCTGTGACTGCCTATGCCACCTTGGGAACCATATTGTAAAAAAAAAATGCCCATGAAATCATCTTAAAATTTCAAATATACCCTAAAAGATTGCCAGTGACTGCATTAGGTTGTTCCCTAACTATTTTGTCAAGGAGAAATGGCAGCAAGCAAACAGCTAGGAAATAAGGCAGGACTGATTTAGGAAATAAACATTCTGAACAGCATTTACCTTCTTATCTTGCAACTGTGAGGACTAGGAACTTTCCAATTCAAAACTAGATAGCTTTTCTGCACTTTTACAGAATTATAGCAAGTCATCACTTAGCAGGAGAAAATAATGAAACTATCAGAAAAAATGTTCTGTGGAAGTCATTACTGGTGGCATTCCCAACACATAGCTGGATTTCCCAATTTAGAAGCCGCATCATAATTTCCTTTGGTTGTTTAAAAATTTCTTTGTCAATCATTTCAACTGATAGATTGATATTGATTGATTTAGAGACTATCCAACTCTAGAACATTTCTAGGTGATTTTCAATTAAAAACAGGAAAAACAATAAGGATTTTTTTCATATTTCCCAACACTTGGGGTTTTTCATATTTCATGAGTTCATTCTTGTTTCTTTCCTGTTTCATCTCTTGCTATATACATACATTCTACCATCTGCCTGATAGAACCCCACCCATACAGTTTCATACCTTATCCAGGCTTACTTGATTGCATGGAAAGGAAAAAGTGAAACCGAGTGGTAGAGTATGTTCAGATATCCCGTGCTTACTATGAAAATCCACCATACAGTTCACAATATGGTCAAATAGCTGTAGGAATACAAAAGAAGGGAGTGGGATATGATGCAAAAATAAATTTGGAGTTGAAGTTACTCAATAGACAAAAATGGCTAGTCCTAATACTAAAAACAGTATCCATAATCATATGTCACAAGAATTCAGGAAATCCACAACCCATTCATGCTCAATCAACCAAAGCCATATCATTCTTCTCCTGAGCTTACCTGTAGCCCAGTACTTTGAGTTATTTCTGGTGGAATGGAGTAAGTCTCATTGACGATGTGCACACCACCCTCCTCTTGGCTTTTCACCTGTACCATCAATACTCGGAAATTGGTTCCACCTAGATCCAATGCCAGGAAATCCCCTCTCTCTATAAAAAGTGTATGGACAACAACAGTCTCAGTGAAACAGACAGAACTTTACAACTCCCAATCTTCATCAGGTTGCTTCAAGAAAACCCTATTTTTTCTCCTGTGAGGCAAATCTCTTGCCAACCTTAACAAATGGCGCCAAAGGAAACATGTCATTTTCCTTCAGCAAATCTTATTCGCCCTCTAGCACATAAGTTTTTTTATCTGATGGCTTAGGACCTACTAGTAGTTTGCTGCTGAATTAAAACAATATATGCTGCCACTGCAAATATGTGCAGTAGGAAATGACAACTGGGTCTCAAGTGTAAGTCTGGGATAAAAGTGCATCCCTGCATGTGAAATTGTTCAAATCTATTGTCCTACGTAAATTGAAAAATCTCTGGACAGTCATTGTCTCACAAGCCAACCCACCTCACAAGGTTATTTATGGGAAATAGGAAGAGGAGTATCACATAGGTTCACCACCTTGTGTTAGGTTTCTAAAAATAATAAAGATGGAATGATAAATAAAAGCAAGCATAGTGCCCTTTGCAGCAACATAAACAGCAGTGGTCTTGGGTCAAATAAATAACCAGGTTCAGGTAAAAATCCAGTAACGTGGAAAGCTTTCTCCTGACTTCCCTGAAGCGAAGTCCATAAATACAGTTCAAACACTTCCCTCTCTAGATATAGGGCTCTACCCAGCTTCCTTCTCTCACCAGAGCCATCAGGCAAATAACTGACGAAAGTGGGCAACATGCGTAGACAGCTTTTCTTGGTGGCTGTCTTCAACAGGCCGTTATCCATCTCTAGTCGGATCCCATTCCGTAATCTTTCAAGATCTACAATTGAAAGCTTTAAAGGAGCCAGAACCTGAGCCAGGCCCTCTCGATGGTTTCTAAGCTTCACTTCTACAGCTGTCACTATGGCAGTCCCTAAGGCACTGCCATCATCTGATGGGATAAATGTGACAGAATATTCAGGAACCAGCTCTTTCAGGGTTTGCTGTAGTATCTCACTGTACCTGGAGGAAGAAGAAATGTCAAGGCTTTTTGAAGGATAAAGACAAGAAGTAATCCATTGCATTGGTCCAATCACTTTTTCTTGACCTATGCCTCTTTTTAGGATTATCCTGCTCAAAAAGGAGTAAATTTGCTTCTTATATGTACATATAGGCCGCCTTACATTATCCAAATGTTAATACAAAATGGTAAAAATATATAGTTTGAGATGGTGTAAACAACTTATTTAGCTTAGCAGAATCAAATTTCCAAAGGAAACAATTCAAGCTTAGAAATATTTAACTAGATAGAACCATTTCTCTCTCCCCCCCCCCTCCTCTCACATACACATGACTTACAGCAATACAAGAAACGTCAGCAGAACAAAGGATTAGGCACTTACTCAGCTGATAATTAAAGAAATAAATATTGGCTGCTAAGCTGAAGAAGAGAAAAATCATTTCTTAGAAAAACTTTTTAGAATTTGTACCCTAATCCAGGAGAAATGCTAAAAACAATATACTAATTGAGCAATAATACCAAGAACTATTGGCAAGAGAAACTAGCATTGGTCTGATGAAAATAAATGTTCCTCTGTCCAAGACAGGTCCTTACATTGAATGGCTCTTGTACATGTCCCCACCCATAACTACACAGATCTTCGTCTCTGGAAGCGGATGTTGTTCATGAGTATGTATGAGAACAGCAGCCAATCCAGCAGCACAGAGTTTGGCAGATCGGGTGTATACAGCTTGGCATATTTCTTGCACATGGAAACAATCTTGATTGCATGCCACTAGTCCAAGACGACTAAGGAAACTTTTGGTTTTGGCAAGGCCCACTTTATCACTGTAATTAAATATATATATATATATATATATATGAGTTAAAGGAGATCCATACAAAAGACACAACCAGTTCTGACCTCAGCAAAGGTTATTAATGGAAATGAATAAATCTAGCTATAATAGTTTGGTAGAGGTGCTCTATTTTTTAAGATGACATATTACCAATGCAAATTCAATGTAACTTTCTTTCCTTAATCATGTCTATGGAGATTCTGAGTCATCCAGGTCATGGTTGTCCCAAAGGTGCTTTTTCAAGAGGCAACTAGACCTTCTGGTTTTTCCTTGAAGTTGTTTTGCTTCTCATCAAAGAAGCTGAAGAAGCTTCTTGGATGAGAAGTGAAATGTCTTCAATAAGAAAAACCAGAAAGTCTAGTTACCTCTTTAAAAAGCACCTTTGGGTTTCCTTAATCATGGTTTAATGTTTAGTTTACACTGCCAGTAGGCACTAACTGCTAACCTCTTAAATGGCCTTGGAGGAGGAAAATGCACATCTTGATCAAAAAGGACCTAGTTAACATTAACAATGGTCAATTTTAGCATACAAGCTGTCCTAAAGCATCATTAAGGGAAAAGCTGGTGAAATTTCTGCAAAAGAAGGAAAAAGAAATGGCAGGAGTGTTTATGAAATGGTCTGCTCGGTAATAATAAATTTGAAATTGCTAATTCTCCTAACATGTGACTTCTTTCTTTCAAGTCAAATGCCTTACATAAAACCACTTTCTAGGTAAGAAAAAATGTAATTAAGCTCATTTATAAATTGTGCCAAAACCACGTACATTTTAATATTATATCAAATAAATTTAATATCAATTGAAATACTGTATTTCAAATGATGTGTGTTTTAAAGAAAATTAACTAATGTATGTAATTTTTGGAGTGGCATAATGTTTGCCCCGTCAGTAAAAGCATTTTTTAAAAATTTACTCTTTATTAATTACCATTTATCATCTTCAATGATTTGCAACAGTGATTATACAGATTAGTTTATCAAGTGTATCACACTTCTAAAATAGCTTTATATCTTGACTTATATATGATGTGCTACTCTAGTAAAGGCACACAAATATTTCATACATAATTGATTCCCCATGTAATAATGATTTGGAGGTTTTTGTGCATATATGTTTTTCAGATTGTTACATACATTATATGACCTTTAAAATCCCATTTCTTTGCTATCTTCTTCTATAAAGATATTTTATTCTAGCAATTACCCTACCTGAGATGCCATAAACAATATATCTATGCATTCTGCAAACACTCAAATAAAGAAGTTAATGTATTTTTAAAAACATGACTCACAAGTTAAATTTAAAAGTCTTACTCCTCCTGATTGCCACGTGTAGGATTAAGATTAAATTAATAAATCACCCCAAATCTCATTCTACTATTACTTTTAGTATAAGGAGAAAAATCTGATATCACAAGATTAGCTTACTCTGTGACATCCACAACGTCTTGCAGTGCCAGTTTCCCCTTGATTAATAATGTGGGAGTCATAACACCACTGAATAATTCACCATTCCCAGACAGATTAGCCAAAATAATTCGGATAGTCTCACGCACATAATAGGAACTGATCATCTTCTCAAACCTGGCAGAAATAACACAGGAAAATCATTGCCCAAAGAAGAAATTTGAGTGGAAGCAGTGAAACATCCATCCTGGGTAGCTAGCAGGTAAACTATACACAATTCACAAAACAGCTTACATATGTCTTATTAATGGTGCAATTAATGGTGCAATGAAAGACTAAACGAGTTTCATCCTACACTAACAAATGAGTGTAATGGAAACAGAATTATTGGATTTACTTGCAATCCTGGAACCAACTATAGTTCTGTAATTTTAGGATCTTAGTTCCAGAGCAGGTTTCTCTAGATATGTCAAATTAGAAATCCAGAAAAAAGCAAATGGAGATACAGATAAGATGGGATAAAGCAAGGCAAATATATATATAATAATATTTTAACTTAATGGATTGGAGCACATATGGAAGTGGTCTGCCACTGATTCAAGCTCTGATCCCCTGAATTCATGGATTACATAACAACTTTTTAAAAAAAAAAAACTTTTTCACTCTCTCTCTTTTTGCAATATTTTACCTGATGAAGTGTTTCTGTGTTTTGATTGATTCTAATAAAAAAATATTACCCAGACATGTTTGGTATTGCATTAAATTTATTTGTTATAAATGCAATCTGAAAGGCTTTGGGGCTTCAAGAATGGAATCTGAAGCAGCAACTCTGATTTTTACTGGAATGCACAAATGACATAACCCATTGATTCACCGATTCTTCTCTCTGGCAATATAGGTTAATGCTTTATAATCATTATGTTGCCTTCAATTTCTTTACTATGACCCACCTGCGTTTTCCTTGATCCATGGATTCTTTATCTAACAACAAGTCAAACTCTGTTACTTCCTCATTCAATTCTCCACTATTCCCAAAGGACCCCCATTCTGTATTTATACACATGTGTCCCCTAATTTCCAGCAAGTTTCCTGGTATGCGGTCGGTATCTTCCATATAACAACAGTTAGTGCCACTATCTATCAGGAAAAGAAACAACAGAGCAGAAGCACAATGCAAAGAAAATAATCACAATAAAACACTAAGCACAAAAAGACTTGAAAGTTAAATGAAACTATCTACCACCTTTATAGATCTTTGAAATTGCTAAACTATTTAATTTATTGAACCCATCTTGATGACACGGAACACATTGGCTCAGTGGCTGCTGAGCTTATCATTCAGAAAGTTTGGCAGTTTGGCAGTTCAAATCCCTAGCGCCGCATAACCGAGTGAGCGCCCTTCTGTCAACCTAGCAGTTTGAAAGCATGTAAAAAATGCAAGTAGAAAAATAGGAACCACCTTTGGTAGAAAGGTAACAGCATTTCCTGTGCTTTTGGCATTTAATCATGCTGGCCACATAACCACAGAAACATCTTCGGACAGCACTGGCTCTTCGGCTTTGAAATGGAGATGAGCATTGCCCCCTACAGTCGGGAACAACTAGTACATATGTGTGAGGGGAACCTTTATCTTTACCTTTATGATGACACTTCTTTATGCAGGTGTTCATTGTTTTGAGGGAATGCAAAACCTTTCTGGTTTTCCCCACTACTTTTATGGACATTGTCCAGTACTCAGTTAAGAAGCTTTCAGTCCGATATATATATTGAACACCAATAATAACCATATTGAGCATATATGATCCTTGTAGTTGATCAGCAACATTATCTTGTGCCCAGCATTTGCTTACCTATCATTACTCCTATTTGACATGGCTTGACAATAGATGAACAGCTCATCAATTCTCCCACAACATCATTCACAATAGCAAGGACCTCTATTTGGTAATTCTAGTTAAAAGTAAGAAAAAGATCAAAGTGGCTCTCTTGCTCTGTCTTACAGAAACCTCTGTTTTTACTGCCATTGACCCAGTTACTACTCTAACCTTGCAATTCTCATTGATAGCCATTTGGAGCAATTTAGTCACATCTCTCCCCTCCACACCTGGCCATCGGAAATCCTTTGTCCAGCTTGTCAGTTTACACTAAGGGAAAAAAACAGACAGGAAGATTTTCTTCAACATATGCAATAGCCACTATGAAATGAAGATATTACCTACCAGCACTCTTTTTCACAACAGAATATGTAGAATAGTAAACTGTAAGTCCCTCACTAATCTAGGATGATTTATTTCCTGATCTAATATAAGAATCAATTTTTTTTTAAAGAGAAGGGCAACATCTTAAAAAGATGGAGAAATCATGTTTGGTGGGTACCACATTAATATTATCAGAGGGTATTAATCGAGAGGAAAATAGAGAGGGTAGCAAAAGCTGGTAATGAAATATACCAGGAAAAAATGGGGCCAACAAGACAAGAAATAAAGGGAGAAGCATGAGAGAGGAGGGTAGATTTAAAAATAGTCAGGAAAGAACAGTGAAACCAGTGAGACTATCATTCACAATCTCACATTCCTAACACAGAATATGGGAAGTGGACAGAGAAACCTAATACAGACAGTATGCTGCCACAGACACCAGCAAATTTCATTGAAGTGACCATAACTGAAACATAACCTGAAAAATTACAGCTTATTCAGAACAAACCCAACATGAAAAGTGAGGGATACTGTAAGTGAAACCTCAATTTTTGTTCTTACGTGAACAAAAAACAGGAAACATACAGAGCTTTCTAAACTGTGGAGAAGAAAAAGATTAAGGAAACTTTTTTTTAAGGAAGTGGCCTATAACCAAAGACATAAGGCCAGAAATTGTAGATATTCATTTCTTTCTAAGCAGTAAAACTCAGAACTTATTTGAAGTTTGTAGAAAGTGCTCAAAACAGCAAAATATACTTAACTGTTGTATTGAGGGTGGGGGGAGCAAAAGCAAAGATGATATAGACTTGTTGCAATGATGGTGGCAAGGAAATAATGTGAAAACTTCTGTGAATATATATATATATAAATATATATATTTTCTCAGAAAAATAACCCTAAACCTTAACTGGCCATAACTGTGCCATTAATAAGAGGAGCTGTATCATAGGACAGACAAGAGGGTTTAAAATAACCCCAGCTAATTTAAATGAACTAAAGCATCAAATTAAAATCAAGGGTATTGAAAGAACTAGTGTAGTTTATCAACTACTAGCTAACCTTTAGGAAATGGAGACATGCTAGGACAGTGTTGGCGAATCTTTATGGCACCGAGTGCCGAAATTCGTATGTGAATGTGCTGGATACCGGAAGAGTGACCGCCTGGTGCACATGCGCACACTGGGTGGCTGCTCTTCTGGTTTCCGGTGTGTGCATGCATACCGGCCATCTGGTCTTCCAGTTTCTGGTGCACATGCACACACGAAGACCAGCTGGCTGGTGCGTATGCACGCACCGGAAACCGGAAGATGATTTTCCTGGTGCGTGCATGCGCCCAGCGGCTGCTCTTACGGCAGTCCCATGCCCATGAAGATGATCTGGCTGGTGCGCCGGAACCCAAAAGAGCAACAGGTGACAGCTCACGTGCGTGGAGAGATGGCTCTGTCTGCCACTTCTAGCACGCATGCCATAGGTTCACCATCACAGTGCTAGGGTCCCCAGAATTCTGAAGGAGAGACTGTATGCTATCCCTTCTTTCTTCCTTAATAAGAACAAGGAAGATCAAGAAAATTATAGATCGATCAGCTTGACAATTGTGCAGGATAGGATCCTGGAACAGATTATAAACAGCATGATTGTGAGCATTTACATACAATTGCAACAATTAAAAGACATCAGCTTGGGTTTGTCACACATTTTTTTTATTAATGACCTTAATAAGTGTAAAAGGTGAGGGGATGATAATCAGACTTGCAGATGATGCAAAAACTAGGATACCATTATGGGAGAGAAACAGAAAATTCAAAAAGATCTAGACGGGCTTCAACATTGGGCTGAATAAATGTTGCACTCCCTGAAATTTAACAAGGAGAAGTGTAAATCTTGCATCTAGGGAAGAAAAACACAAAATCTGCAAGCATGGGATAAGGGAGAACTATAATACATGTGAAAAAGCTCCAGATGTTCTAATGGATTATAACAACATGAATCAAAAATGTAATAAAGCTACTAAAAAGGAAAATATCAATTTTTGGATGCATTAGCAGGAGCAGAGAATCCATATCACAGAAAATAATTCTCCAAACTTCATCTGCCTTTTTAGTTCCACTTGGAATATTGTTCTAGTTCTGGGCATTGAAGTCCAAATAAAATATTGATAATCCTTAGTGAATTTAGAGAAATGCTACCAAGATGGTAACAGGACTGGAAATCAAGCCCATGAGGAACAATTAGTAGTTAGTTCTAAGATGAGATGGCAAGACGAAGGGGAGATGTGATAGCAATCGTATTTAAAAGTTATACAGAGAACAGGAGCAAAAACAGAGGATTGAAATACAATGAGGTAGATTTGGATTAGATACTACAAAGAATTTCTGAGTAGTAAGAGCTATCAATAAATGCAATAGATTGCCTCATGAAGTGCTACTGTATATACTCGAGTATAAGCCTAGTTTTTCAGCCCACTTTTTGGGCTGAAAAAAGCCGCCTCGGCTTATACTCGAGTCAGTGAAAAATTTGCCCGAAATGGAGGAGAAAAAGGGGCGGGGCCATGCCGCTGGGTGACGCTCGTGAATGGCCCAGCGCCCCTGTGAGTTTCCCCTCCCTCTGTGTCAGTTTGCCGCGCAGCGTGCACCGCACCATCCCTCCTCCTCACGTTCTAATGTAATGCAGGGCTATCTTACGATTCCCCTTCCTCCCCCTCCTGCCGCTCTGCAACGATGTCCCACCTCCTCCTTGTTATGGCAAGCAGCCACATAGCGATGTCCCACCTCCTCTGGTACAGTGATCCAATGATAGGAATCACTGTGCCGTGTGTCATAGGAGGCGGGACATCGCTCCCGCGGCTGCACGGGACATCATCATCACAGCGGGACATCAGCATCATGAGGTGAGTGAAGTATTTCATTGAATACACCGCTAGTTTACTGTTTTTCTTTGAAATAAATATTCAAAAACATTATTGGTATCTATTTTTATTTTTGAAATTTACCGGTAGCTGCTGCATTTCCCACCCTAGGCTTATACTCGAGTCAATAACTTTTCCAGTTTTTTGTGGTAAAATTAGGTGCCTCGGCTTATATTCGGGTCGGCCTATACTCGAGTATATACGGTATGTTCTCTTTCATTAAAGGCCTTCATTGAAGGCTGAACAGCTATCTGTCCAAAACATCTTGGCAGGTCGTGTACTAAGGAGACAAATAGATTAAGTGGCCTCTGAGGCTCCTATCAATTCTGTTTCTAAAAAAAATATTACTCCAACTGGAATGACATTTGAATCTTATTTCAAACTTGCAATAGGTGTTCCCCAACACATTCAAGGTTAGAAAGGTAAACTTCCATGGGGAAGTTTAGTTCATAGCTCTATCCTTAAGACACCCATTTTTTTTTATTATCTATTACCCGATGCTGCTTCCTTAGTTTGCCTCAAACTAGGCTAGCTCTGTTCCCAGTCATTTTAAGCAAGGCTTTTTTTTCATTCCAATGATTTGTAGCATCTTTTAGAGCATGCAACAATTGCTATGGCGATATATCACTAATGAAGACAGGCTTTATATTGCCACAACAATGATGGGGTGATGCTACATGACACTATAAAACATTAATGTAGAAATCTCTTTACAGCTATTCCTTGCCAGGCAGTATTGTATGGCAGCAGTTGTGGTGAAACCTTATTTCTACTTCTTTGTTCTTCCCATTCAGAAAATGGCAATCTAAGAAACATAGTTTCCACTCTTCCAGATAGTTTGCAATTGTCAACCAATTATTCACCTGGTTCAGTGTAGTATGATCACAAGAGAAGGGGAAGCAGAAACCCAGTGGGAAATATTTCTTGTTTAAGTTAAGTCCACCCAAAAATGTGTTCAGGCATTGAGCCATGAATTCAAAAACCTGAAAGAACAAGGAGAACATTGTTAGTAGTCAGACTATGCCACCATCCACCAAAATGGTACAATTCAGAATTTAAAGTCAAAACAAAATTTCCAGACCTGGAATCA
Organism: Thamnophis elegans; assembly: GCF_009769535.1. Lineage (NCBI taxonomy): Eukaryota > Metazoa > Chordata > Lepidosauria > Squamata > Natricidae > Thamnophis > Thamnophis elegans. The sequence continues at coordinate 98,065,833 of NC_045542.1, forward strand.
GATGAGTTTAAAAAAATCTTTCAATCATCCTCAATTTATTAATTCATCATCTGTGTATCACTCAAATTATACATGTCTCCTTACTCTTTTATTCTCACAACAATTTTACAAAGTAGGCAATTAGTCTAAACATAGGGATAAAGATATAGGGACTAAGTCTCTCTATGAGCTTCATGATTGAATGGGCATTTGAACCTATCTCCCTATTGAAATTTTATCACTACAATACCCTTACCTTTGCTCAGGTCTCTGGTTCAAATTTCTCTGAAAAAGCCAAGCATAAAACAAAACATATTGGAAAAAGGAGGGAACATATGGAGGGAAAGCCACTAAGAGGACAAAAAACATTCAGGAAATATTATTATTTTATTAGATTTTGATTATCTCTGGGAATAGGAGGATTATATATTTATAGTATATTAAAAATTACAGTCAAAATGTGCTAATGTGAAAAAGACATTTTTCAAGTGGCTAAAGATTTCCTAGGACACAGATTATCCCCAAAATAAAAGGTACAGCCACTTTCCATATGCAGGGGCTGTGCTGACAAAAATTAGTGTTTTTTCCTTAGGTTTCAACAGGTTCTTGCAGTATTTTTTTCAACTGAACCAAATAACATCAGCTACTGCATCAGTAGAAACGGGGTAGCATATTTTGTAGCATGTCCTCTTGCACTGTGGGAAGAGATGGATCATATTTGTAGGAATTCCCACTATTCATCTTCAATTACTCTGAGTTCCCTTCTCCTTCCTAAAATCAAAGTATTCCAAGAGGAGTACTGTATAGCAGAAATTCCAAGATAGCAAAGAAGAGCAGAATGAAAGTAGCTAAAGTAGCTAAGAAAAATGGGGAAAAGTGAAAAAAAGTTAGAAAATCAATAAATTAACTTTTAATTAGGGTACACGAGAGGGAAAAAAAATGAAGACTGCAGAATAGCAATGAGATCACAATAACAGGTAATTATGGATTAAATGAGCTGAAATAGAATGTATAGATTAGACAAGATGACAAATTCAGATGCATAGAACCATACCTGCTGTCCATTACCACTCAAGATCTTCTCAGGAAATGAAAACTGCTTTTTTTTCACCACCATTGGTTCATCAACATTATCCGTCAGTTGTAACAGCAAGACTTTCACCTGATTAAAACTCAACTCTAGTGCCAGAAAATCCCCTCTTTCTGAAAAAGACATGTAAGCATCCAGTTTAGTTATCAAGACTGTGTTTCAGTCCTCCTACAGTTGCCATACAACAGCTTTCAATTTCCAGATGAAAGATGATGTTTCTTAATGTTTTATTTGTTTATTTATTTACAAATCAATGCACAATTTTAAGCCCAAAGAGCAAGCAATGATAGATTGTTTCCCACTGGGAAAAGAAACATTACTCATTGTCCAGAATGTGTATCACAAATGACTACCTATTAAAGAGGCTCATCACCATTTTTCAACATTTGCCACAAAATTAGAATAGCACTAGTGAAGACTCACATGCCTGTTCCATTAATTTATCACATAAAAACATAATAAAGTTGGATATAGTTAAGAGGAAGCACAGAATCAGGAATCCTTTGTAACTACCACATTTTATTAAAACATATAAACTTTCATGAACTGCACTTTGGCTCATGAAAGCTTATACTCTTTAATACAGAGCGTATGTCAAAAATATGTTACCACATTTTTAGTTTTTTGTTTGCCATCATAGACTTACATGCATTTTTTCCTGCAATGAAGGTACAGATTTATTATACTCAATGTTTTACCTTCTATGATGGTTAAAAATAATTTGTTTTGAAACAAATTATGCTGCCTCGATCTCTGCTAATGTAGAGGCATAAACCAGCACTGCATACACATACACACTAACATGTTAGATTATGTTGCTAGATGCAATTGAAGCATATGGAGCATCTAATAGTGGATCTACATAGACATTATATCTTAAAAGTATACTGGCAGCCTCATTCTAGTATGTCTGATGCTAGCTCCACCTTAAAACTTTCCCCATATTATTTAAAGATAGTTTTTTTCAACTTTCAATGTGCTGTCAGGTAGAATGTGGTGCAAAGTTGTGTGTAATACACATTTTTCTTGTCAAATGTTAACAAAAATGGATGATGGTTATAGAAAAAAAGGGAAAGTCAAACCTGAAAGTTTCCTGCAAAAAATGTGAATGTAAAGAGAGTAAACTAAAACAATGTTTTCTGATAATACCTACTTCTAAGATTGATTAGAAAGAGGGCAACTTGTGAAAAGAACGGGAGACAAGGGTATCCTAAAATTTGCTTTCCACAAAGATCTGGAGGAAAGGTAAGGTTTTATTTTCTCTTCTTTCTAAAAAAAATTACGACAAATACGGAAGCAAAGAAACAATTATTCAAATCTGTGCATGTTCAGCAGATAGAAGATTGGTTATCACATGCTTCCTGAAAAGCAAAGAGAGGTGGCAGAAGAGGGAGAGAAAAGAAGGGAAGATAAAGATAATTATAGGCTGCGGGAAAACTGGTGTGAGGATGCAATATGCAAATTTGAGGACAATCATCTCTTTTTGCTCACTTTCTGACAACTATGGGATTCTAAATGCCACAAACTTCTGTAGGGATATGGGAGCTATTTGAATGCTCTGCCCCAGACACTTGATAGGTCCAGCTTGTTTGTTTATAGCACTTAGGGACTTTCCCAGTAGCCTAGAATGTGGTTATATTGGCAGTCTAGTTGATCTTTAGATTATGGAGATGACAAAAACTCTCTATAAGATGTCTTCTTTCCAAGTGATTTCTTCCTATATACTAGTCCTGATGAGCCCTTTAATTTTTAGAAGTACTCCAAAACAAAGCATAAGAAGAGATACTTAGAGCATCACTAATCAGCAAATCTGATTGAACACAAATGAAAACTCAGATCTGGGCCTATGCTGTAGTGGGGAAGTCAGCAAAACAGAACTATTTCTCTGTCCTTATTCAACAACCTCTACCCCCCCCCCCTCCACACCCACAGGGATCCAGCAACTCTTTTATGGTAACCTATATAGCCTTTTGGGGAAGAATGATTTGGAAGAACCATCCATGCACCACTGAGTTACTAACAAAGCAGTTTGCCTTCTTTCAGTCAGAATGGTACACAGAATATGAATAGATGTCAATGGTTATGTCTAGAAGTGTAACCTAGAAACAATCTGACCTGTAGATCTTAAGGTAATCCAGAGTCCTTTAGGGCAGTGTTTTTCAACCACTGTGCCGCGGCACACAGGTGTGCCGTGACATAGTATAAGGTGTGCCGTGGGAAAAACACTTTATATATAGTCAATATAGGCACAGAGTTAAAATTTTTTAACATTTTCTAATGGTGGTGTGCCTTGTGATTTTTTTTCATGAAAAAAGTGTGCCTTTGCACAAAAAAGGTTGAAAAACACTGCTTTAGGGGGTTCTTGAATCCTGTCCAACCTGACTTGGTTGTGCCTCCAGCGAGAGGATTAAAACTTGGTCTGAACAGTTGTGAATGCCTTGTGGGAGGATGAAACATCAGTGTCCCTGAAGAGGGCATTGGGTAACCTATTCTAAGAGGCTAATCTGAACCAAGCTATGTTAGACAACTATTGTTCAGTCTTAATCAGCCCTTTTATGGAAGGTACGGAGAAAGTGATCATTGTAAGAAGAGGGAATGGCCTTGAGGGACAGAAAGAAGAATCACTACACCAAGAAAACAGTCAAATAAGAGTCCTGATTCCTGCCCAGGAATGTAACATGAATAACAGTTTCAGACAAGCCCCCCCCCCGCCCCCCGATTCTCATGAAGATAAGTGGGAGAAGCACGTTCAGACGTACAGGATTCTGTTACTATAGCTTTGCAGTAAAATTGGACCGACCTACATGATATTGGAAGCATAAACTAATCTATTCAGAAGGACTAACGTTTGCAAGTCTCCTACTTTCTAGAGAGGCAGAAGATCTCACTTTGGCTGCTGGAGATAGGATATACTATCCTGCTATCTGCCAAACAACTCGTTGTAGTTTTGCTGCAAAACTAGCAGCAAATGAATTTACAAATAAACAATTTACAAAATACCATGATGCAGCTAAGTCAACAGTTGGGACAGAATTTGCCTCAATCCGCAGCAGTACAGCAACCTGTAGCACAACCAACGGGGCTTGTTAGGAAATTTGGGACATCAAGACCAATTCCTGACATTTACACTGCAATGTGAACTGTTTATGGAGGGCAGACCAAGGGAGTTTCTCACAGATCATACCAGAGTGAATTTTGTACTAAGTTGACTAAAACAAGGCATGGCTAAATGACCATATCTGCCATTGACAGCAACAGTTACCAGATTACCAATACATTTATTTTATTTTATTATTTTATTAATACTTGACCACATTTGATACAAGGCATGACAAGTTTGAATATACAGGGACGTTGTTCGGCTTGATTAATTGTAGAACTGTCTTCTCTGGCTTCAGGAATGAAATATTGTTGGACACTTTAGATAAGTACAGAGTGCTGCATTTAGATGACATGTTGGTTACTCTGAGAATGCTTAATTGCATGAGATGCATTTCAGAAATGTCCTTAAAAACCCCCGTGGAAATAAGTGCTTTGCCAATTTGGAGTGGAGTCCCTTTGACCTTCCTTAGATGATTTGGGGTACAGGACCTTTATTGAAGGCATACAAATGGATCCTGCAAATATACAATCTTTTTTATCATTGGCACACTTGCACACCTTGCTCCACTAAAGTGAAAGATGTGAAACATTTTCTGAGCTTTTCTATTTTATACTGGAAGTTTATACCCAATTTTGCTGGCCATATAAAACCACTGTCTCAGCCAAAAAAAGTTAATTGATTTTTATGGTCTACTCCAGAATAAAAGCACTTCGAAAGTTAAAAGAACTCTTTGATTCTCAGCCACTACTCAAACAACCAAACTCCACCCATTTTAATATAGACCAAAGCTTCAATTTTGCCAGTAAGAACAATTTTTCTCCAGACAGGGAAAGAAGAAAAAGACAGATCTACTGCCAGATGCCTTTCATTCAAGGTTGCTTTTCCCAGTAGAAAGCAGCTACGACATTTCCATTTGGAATTATTTGTAATGAAAATTGCTTTCCAATAATAGAGGCATTTCCTGGAAGAGGCTGTCAATACCATTGTACAAGCCATAAGAATTTAGGTCTGTAGGAGGTACAATTCTTCACTATTCAACAAATCAGGTGGGGACACTTTATCTTCTGTTCTAATTTTTGTATTTCCAACATTCCAAGCTCACAAACAAGTTCCAGATCCCATCTCATGTAAGCCTGAGTACAATCTATGCTATATACCCAACTCCAAATAACTTACTGCAACCAAGCGATTTGGAGTCCCATCCACAGTCAGATCCTATGAAAGACTGGGGAGCCAAGAGACAGGGTGATTATTTCAGAACAGATTAGAGAATGGCAACAGCATGAAGCTTATATCAGGGTTCAGATGGATTATCTCCAGGGACCCCAACATGGCAATTGTTCACCTTTCATAATAGAGGAGAGGATAGCTGTTGTACAATAGTTGTTTATACATTCCCCTTGTTTAAGAAAAGAACTCTAACTCTGCTATGGCAATAGAATGGCAGGGCACTGGGGGGAGGGCGATGGGGGGAGGTTAGGGTCTCCTGATGGTCAAGGTTAAGGAATTTAAGGAATTGCATTTCATCTTGTCATGTCTATTATAAAACATCTGTTACTGGAAAGCCACTTGACTTGTTATAACCTTCATGGCCCTAGAACTCATATTAGTAGATTTTATTATGATCTACCCCCAATACATGGATACCAGCAGCTGTTAGTTGTGGATTTATTCACAAAACTGGACCGCTTAATCTTTTGCAAGAGTCTCCTACCAGCTTAGGAAACAACACAGCTCTTGTTTTTGGATCTAAAATGTTTTTAGATGCAGAGTATTAGCCAATCATGACATTTTGGACCATGGCAAACATCTACATCCATATTTTGGAAGACATTTTCCCACTTTTAAAATATTAAAATTAATTTGTCATTCTCATGTCCTCCAGATTCTAATGGTGACTTTGAAACTCAATTATTGTGGCAATATTTTAAAAGCAACATTTCTTAACAATAAGACAATTGGCCTGAAATGATACCTCCTGCAAAATTTGCCAACAGCATTCCAATATATCCCTCCATCAGGATGTTCCTTTTTCAGACAACTTTCAGCTACCACATTCATATGTTTTCCTCCATACCTATGTATCATTAGTTCCCTGTGCTTAGATTTCTTACAAAAGAGGCAAGTGGCCCAGTGGTTTTAAAGGGGCAGCTAGAGCTAGTAAAGACAGCATACAAATAAGCTGTACACAAGCAGGAGTGGGGTCAAAACTGCTGAACAGGATTTGGTGTGGTTTTCTACAAAATGTTTGCCATCTGCCTGATCTTCAAAGATACTTGACTCAAAGTTCATTAGTCCCTTCCCAGTGATTAAACAAATAAACCCAGCCTTCCATTTGCAATTGTAACATCAATGAAGGTTCATCCTCCTCCCTACACACAAGGACAAATCCACCTTTCCTCATGCCGGTAGATGGAGGAGAAGAATATGAACTGGACAATATACTGGACTCTAGACATAAAGGAAAATGTTTAGAATGCCTGATTCAGTGGAAAAGCTATCAAAATTCAGAGAGATTATGAAAGGCAGCCTCAGATGTTCATGCTCCACAATTGGTGCACCATTCATTCATTGATTGACAGCAAAAAAAACTTCATCCACAAGTACTACAACTGTTGTAAGAGATTGGGGCAACCCAAAATGATCACGCCACGCCACATTGAGGCAGTAATTGCTGCAAAAGGGGCCCAAACCAAGTATTGAGTACTTATGCATGCTTATACTTTTCAGAGATCCGATATTGTTCTATGTACAATCCTTGTTTTATTGATTGCATGTAATATTCTAATTTTCTGAGATTGTGGATTTGGGGTTTTCATGAGCTGTAAGCCATAATCATAATCATCACAATTATGACAAATCACGGCTTGAACTATCTTGCTTTGCATGTAATGAGTCTATCTCATATATTAGTTTCACCTTTTAAGTTGCATTATTGAAATAAATGAACTTTTGCACGATATTCTAGTTTTTGAGTTTCACCTGTACATCAGGGTTGTAGGACTGAGCAGAAGGCAGAAGCAGCTTCTTCCAGAATAGGAATATAAAGAGTAGGCAACCCAGCAGAAAGAAACTCTCAAGAGTACAAATGAATTATAAGATTTGTTGAGGCACCTTGAGAAGTGCTAGCAGAGGAACACATCTGCATTTTGTACTCATAGCCGAATTTCTCTAGGAACAAGATGGGGGAATGGGTCAATGGGAGAGGTGATATAAAGAATATAGGGCATGGTATTGAGGGATAGGAGGAAAAGCCACTACCAAGACAACAGTTGGATAAAAGAAGCCTGAGCTCTGGGCAGGAATGTAAACTGAATAAATTGTTTGAGGCAGTCCCCTTTCTAATTCTCATAAAGATAAAGGGAGGCAGGCTCAAAGCACATTGAGACTTGCAAGATTGTGTTACTATAGCTTTGCATGACCTACATAATATAGGATTCCTAAACTGATCTACCTTGAAGGGCTGACAACAACTGACTGCAAAAAAGACTGGAAGATACAGATTATCTGGAACATTTTCAATTCAGGCCAAGGCATAAGATAAAAACTGCACTGCTTGTTCTCCATTATGACATATGGTAAGCTTTTCAGGGGGAGGGGGGGAGTACAAACTTACTAGCCATATTACATTTTTGGTGACTTTACTGTTGACCATTGCATCCTTCTAGGCTTGATATAAGATTTGGAAATCAGGAGCTCTTTTCTTTAGTACAACAGTTCTTTCCTAAATGGGTGGTTTTAGTCATAATATACAGGGAAGAGGGATTCAGCCTCCAGGTATTCCAATATGGGGTCCCTCAGGGCTCAACCTTCTTTGCCATCCATCTTACTTAATAGCTACATGAAGCTGATGGGGTCTTTCATCCAACAGATAATGTTAGGTGTCATCAATATGGTAATGATACCCAGTTACACATTTTTTATTCCTAGTTACCTGGGAAATACAATGAAACTCTTGACTAGATGCCTGAAATTTGAAAGAGGCATGTGTGAGATTCAGAGTTAGCAAAACAGGCAGCTGTTCCCCAAATTTTCTGTTGTAAAACATTTGTTAAGTGAGTTTTGCCCCATTTTACAGCCTTTCTTACCACAGTTGTTAAGTGAATCACTGCAATTGATAGGTTAGTGACCTAGTTGTTAAATAAATTTGGCTTCCCTATTGACTTTGCCTTATGAGAAGGTCGTAAAAGGTGCTCATATTCAATGGTCATAAATATGAACCAGTTGCCATGCATCTGAATTTTGATCACATTTGATCACATGGAGATTCTTCAAAAGTTGCAGGTGAAAAACAGTCATAAATGATTTTGTAACTTTGTATGATCACTAAATGAACGGTTGTAAGTTGAAGACTACCTATATACCAGCTGCAAATACTCCTGAAGTAGAAGGTACTGGCTATAGTCTCTCACCTCTTTTATCACCTCGTGGATGGATTACCTGTAGTATGTTCTACATGGATCATCTATGATGACCACCATAAATTGTAACTTATAAAAGTACAACCCACATTTAGCTGAGACAACCTGGTATTATTATAATACCCATATTGCAAGAATTTCATCATTTGCCTATTTTGTTTCTGGGTTCAATTTAGACAAATGACAAACAAATAAATAAAGCCTTGGAATCTAATCTTACCACAATGTTTCACACACTGAAGAGGTTTGAGTGCAGATTCTGCTTTTGTGATAATCATGCATTTTCAGTGTGAAGTCATTAAGAAACTGGTTCTCTATAGTACTGGAGAGCTATCCTCAACAAGAATTATGTGGAGGTGGCAGAATTTTTCCAAACTGTATTCTGCAAAACTGTACTACATTAATGTATCCTCTGCCTATTATGGACAAGCCCAAGAACCCAGAGCACAGACCAAGACCTTTATCCTCACCCTAGGAATTGTTGCCTCAGCCCAGCTACTCATGAGTAAACATCACACTAACTGCAGTTAAAGCACAAGTTAGCAGATCTGGGTGTTCGGGACCATCATTTTTGATCTTTTTATTTTTAATGTGAATTTGGAGGGGGGGGGCTATTTTATTATGTTGACTTTGTAATCTGCCTACAGCCTTAGAGAATAAGTGGCATGCAGACTCAACAAACAAATACTAGATTTAAAAAAAAAATCTCTCATGGTCATAATTTATATTCTCCCCACAACTCCAAGCTGGGAAAAATACTGTTTGGAGAAAGGAATTATGTGCATGTTTCCACTTATGTGGATACAACTTTAGATGTTAGAATTCCAGCAAGAACATGGAGGCAAACATGTCTCTTACCGATACATCAGGCTCATTTATTCATTAGACTGGTATTTCTCATTTCTGTGCAACTCAAGGCAATGTGTGCAGTGCTCCTACTCCTATTTCCCCATAACAATCCTGTAAGGTGGATTGATCTGAGAGAAACTGATTGACCCTCAGCTGGTTTCCGTCCTTAAAGCAGAATAAACACACGTGATACCAGACTTTTTTTCCCAGGGCCTTAATCATACCTATTTAATAGTTGCCTTCCCAGTAGTGATCAATATTATCTGGTAGGATGTTGGGAGCAAATTATGAGAAGGCTATACCACTGTGCAATTTCACATATAGGGATATGTGCAAAACAATAAATAGTAATGCAACATTCAAACTCATCCCTTGTGAGAATTCATGTCAGAACATCTTGCATTTTATACATATATAAGTCTCTCAGTAAACACCATATTGATGACCTTGGGTTAAGATGGAAATCCATAATCTATGACATTGCAGTGTATGCTTACCACTACCATCAGGCAAAGCACAAACGTAAGTTGACAACATAGGTAAGTAACTGGTTATTTTTTCTGTCTGTTTGAGGCCCTTTTCCATGGCTGCCAGCATTAAGTTCTTCACAGATTTGAGTTGTTCCAAGGTTACATAAAAGGGCATTATACGTTTCTGGATGTTTTCAGGGATAGAGGAAATTTTAGGAGAAGGTCGATGGGGTATTAATCTATGAGCAAGCCTGGTTTCTGGGACAGCTGGTGTGGCTGGTGTGGATGTTTTGGTAAGGGACATAAAGGAGCTAATTATACTTCCTTTTTCCTTAAACATTTGATCTTCTCGGGAGGAGTGTGGCAAGCCGTGCATTAATGAAAAAGAAAGAAGGGATGAGGTGGTGGCAGTAGAATCCTGATGGGTAAAAGGGAAAGGGTCTCTCTCTCTCCGGTTAAAGTTTATCTCAGAGGCACCAGTCCCCGACTTGCTAAAAGCAAAGAAGGTGTTAGAGTCCGGGGAGGCATTTAACATCATGGAGACCCTGTGCGAGATATCAGAAACTGGCTTTGAACTTGAGGTGCTTTTCAGGAAAAAGGAAACCTTAGAAGAGCGCCTGGAGGCAGGGCTTTCTGGCCCAGCAGAGCCACCACTGCCCAGCTCAGGCTTGGGATCTAAGCCCTGCTCATCCATGGCAAGAGCCCCCTAGCCCGCCCAGTCACCAAGGGGAGAGGAGAGAAGCGCAGGCAGCCCAAGGAAGCCTGACAGGGCAAAGAAGAGAAGCTGAAGGCTGCCAGGTCAAGCTACGGGTCGGGCGCCGAAGAAGACACTCAGTGCAAGGGGATAAAAAGGTGGTTCAGAAGGGCCCCAGGTGGCTTTTGGGGGTGAAGTCCGGGAGGAAGGGGGAGGAGAGGGACAAGCAGGGGCTGAGGTAGGGAGGGCGGGAAAAGGAGGAGAGAAGGAGGGAGGAAAGAAGGAAGGAGTCCTGGACGCGGGAGAAGGAGGCGGGCGGGGAAGGGAATCCTTGGAAGGCAGTTGGAAACTGGTTGCCGGGAGAGAAGAGTCGGAGGGAGGGGGGAGCGTAGAACGGGGAGCGCAGAGTTACGCGCAGGTTAGAGGGGTCGTCGCTTTCTCTGCAACGGGCTTGCTTGACCTCACGTGGGTTCCCCCGGGGTGTGTGTGTGTGTGTGTGTGGGTTGCAAAGCTCTGCCCAGGATTTCCATCCAGTCGACCACCCCTCCCACCCCCAACTCCACGTTGGGGGAGACTGGTTACAGACCGCCTCTCCCAGTTTTCAATTAGAAAGGTTGTCGGTTTGTATTTGTATTTGTATTTAATCTCACTTCTAGGCCGCCAAGTGATTCAGACTGGCTTCATAAAGTGAAAAATAAAAGGGGGAAATCCCTATATAATACTTTAAAAAAAAGCGCACGCACGCACGCACCCAAGGGAAGAATGAAAAAAAAAAAAAACCCTTTCACATTACCCCCATGCTAGAGGAGCCTGCCAGCCAGCTTATCCTAAAGCCTGGGGCGGGGAGAACAACAATGTTTCCGGCTTCCTGGAAGGAGGTTAAAGTGGATTATTTTTAAAATGGGCTTCTGAGACCAAGATAACTGGCCATAGAAATTATCATCTTTCTCTAAGCTAAAATGCATAACCGGGACAAAAAAATGCATCTTTGCTAATGGAGGATTTACTGTGTGCAAAATTAAAATGGTTTTGTTTGTTGGGGGGGGAAAAGATTAGCTTTGGTAAAACAAATTCTGGAGTGAATGCAGTCCACGAACTCGGGTTTGCAAGGGAAAGGGGAGTTGCTGCTTTGAAATTGTTTCCCAGGAGAACTACAGTGTAGTTCATTCAGAATAGTTCTGTAGAGCTAGAGGAAAGATTTACAATTATCCCTGTAATGTAATGTAATGTTTATAATCCCCGCTGCACATTTGGGAGAAGGGAGGGCTAAGTAGTGAAGCTGAAGTAGCATGCAACAATCTTGTAGTGTTGACTAGCAGTGTTGCTTGGAAAATACATTGCAGGGATCTCTTATTGTAGGTTATTTTTTAAATATTTACTGTATGCTGTTTTCCTCCCCAGATGAAGAAATTATCCCTGCTCCTAATTTTTCACCACCACTACAAGCCTGTGAGAAGGTTGGCTTGAGAACAATGGCTGAAATCACTCAGTAAGCTTTTATGGTTAAAGGTGGTCTTGACCCTGAGCAGGTTCTAAACCATCACCATCACCATTACACCTCACTGCCTAAGAGGTTGCCTGGAAAGAAAGAGCCTTGAAAAGGTAAGCTGCTTTCAATATTGCATGCCAGAGCTAGAACTGAATTTGCCATGACCAAAATATCCCATTGAAATCATCCTTCGCATTAAAAAAAAAGCAGTAAATCTTATACCTGGCCCAGAACTAGTATCTGCTGTGAATTGGAAATATGTGCTCCATTGATTTGCATTTAGATGGATTATGAATTTAAAACTTCAAAAACTTTTTAAAAAATCGTGCAATGTAAAATGTGAGTTGGAAATAACAAAGCATAGCATAGCATCTATAGAAGCTACGCATGGTGCATCGCTTTGGTCAAGGTTTGTTTGGTAATATGCCCATTTATCCAGAAGTAAGACAAATATAACCTGGAATGATACAGAAATACTACTAGGATGTTGGTGAACAATCTCTCCAGTTAGCATTTTGGTCAATGTTTGACTTGTGACTGGCTAATGGCAACCATTTTGCACTGATTACTGTATTCAGGAAAAGTTTTTTTGTTAAGGTTATTCTACTGGGATTTCATTATGGGGAATGAAACTGGAATTGAATATCTAGGTATAGTATATGGAAAAAAAACAAGAGACTGGACTAAAGTTAGCCTATGCTTTGCATGACCACCTGGGGTCAATCCCGGTACTTCTAATCTAGTTTGGAGAACTCCATTCATTTCTGGATATAGATAAGAGACTGATCTAAAGTTAGCATATGCCATGCATGGCCACTATCATTTAGCAATCCAACTAAACTAATTGTCTGATTTGTTATAAAAGAAACTTATGATCCCAGTGGTTACACCAGTCCTACACACAGGTGTCCAGCTTGGCAGATAGCATCATTAAGGATTCATGTATTGGTAGATATTGTTGGGGGGGATTCTAGTATGGAAAATATGCCCATTCATATCTTACTGTTGGGATTTTTGTAAAACTATGAGCGCCATTTTAGTACCGCTCTTAATAAAATATCTAGGAAGAAGTCCACAAGTCTTTTTTTAATTAAAGTATTTTTTTTAACATAGTGCATGCTATTAAATATCTGTGTGCAGCTCTTGCAAGTAAGAAAAAATTCTGCCCAGGATTTATTAACTTCTTAAAGAGGTATATTTGATTTCTATTCATTGGTTTTCCTATTGATGGTAGTTATTATTCACAGTTTATGCAGTATTGACTGTTTTTGCAATGGCCTATGACTATACAAATACATTTAAAATGCACCAAAATTCTTTTTTTTTTAAATGTTGCAGCAACAAACACATTTACCTCTTTGTATTTATTTTATTTATTTATATATCACATTTGGAGACTGCCCATCTCATTCATAAAGCCACTCTGGGATGTATATAATTGAACATAATTATCCCAATTGTTAATTACAGTTACCCCAGTTGTTAATATCAATAGTCAATGAGCTGAAACCAGCCATGAAAATATCAATCTTTGGGGGGGTCTGAAAAGCCAAGTGACAGATTAGAAAAGAGAATTTGAGATTAAAGTGGATTGTTCCATGACAATATCAATTTGGTTTACATCAGCTGTGGAAAAGCAAATTCTAATAGTTTAGTTAGTTTAGTTTAGTTTAGTTTTGGTTTATTTGTATGCCGCCCTTCTCCAGGAGGGACTCAGGGCGGCGAACAACTCAAAGGGGAAAGGGAACATAAACAACAGTACACATAATTAAAATACACGAAAATCACACAGCCATACCAGTTGAGAGGGGAGGGGAACTCATCAACCCCAGGCCTGCTGGCACAGCCAGGTTTTGACAGCTTTCCGGAAGGCCTGGAGAGAGGTGAGGGTCCGGATCTCCGCGGGGAGTTCATTCCAAAGGGCCAGAGCTGCTACAGAGAAGGCCCTCCCCCGGGTAGTAGCCAGATGGCATTGGCTGGTGGACGGAACCCGGAGGAGGCCGACCCTGTGAGATCTGACGGGTCTTTGGGAGGTAATTGGCAGCAGGCGGTCTCTCAAGTACCCAGGTCCAATACCATGAAGGGCTTTATAAGTTACGACTAGCACTTTGAAGCGTATCCGGAGACCGATCGGTAGCCAGTGCAGCTCGCGGAGGATAGGTGTAACGTGGGTGTACCGAGGTGCACCCACAATCGCTCGCGCGGTTGCATCTTGGACGAGTTGAAGTCTCCGAATACTCTTCAAAGGCTGCCCCATGTAGAGCGCATTGCAGTAGTCCATAGTAGTAGAAGAGCTTATATAGTATATATAGCTTATGGTTGAACTGTGGAGTTCTTAGTGCTCTCTGAGATTTTTTGTTTGCTTGTAGACATTTTGTTACCTGAGGGAACATCATCAGTGCACAACTCCAAAGCAAAGTAAGTGTGAGTGTTGCTCCCTGTTTACATACAGTAGCTTGCCTTTCCAGTGTTGCTGGCAGTATGGTTTTCTCCTTGGTAATTCTTTCATTGGGGGGGAGTGTGTTGTATTCTTCTTTCCTTGTCAATTTTAATCCTTTGAAGATGTGATTGTTTCATGTATCTTCTCTAAGTATTTTTTCTTTACTTTGGTGAAGGTATTGTCTACATACTTAGACCCATACTTTCAGTTGTATGTGTGGGAATGTTATAGTTTCTAGATGCCGCATAACAGTCTCTACTATGAGTTCTGAGAGGTGATCCCATGGATGTCCTCTGATTTGTTGGTATATTTATCCATCAAATTGAAAATAGGTAAAGATTGATGAGACCCATAATTTAGGTATTTTGATCCTAGTGTGTTTTGCTAGATCAGGGGTGTTGTGTAGCACTGCTACCATGGATTCCTTCACTGGTTCTGGATCAATGGACATAAACCTGTCTGTCAACCATTCCTTGGGTTGTAAAATGGGCAGAGTGATACCAGTCTCTAGATCCTGATTTAAAGTCTCCTCTCCTCCTTGGCTTGCCACCACTCCAAAGTGAAACAGCTGATCTCCAGGCTAGGAGAAATGGTGAGTAAGGTGAAGAAAAAGTTATAAGAGCATAGACACTTGTCAAACTATTGACAATCCCAGCAGTGATGTTAAGAATGCAAAGCAGGGAAGACTATAGGAAACGAGGACAGAGTCCTTTAACTGAAGCTAAAACAGAGGCAGTTACAAGTGTTAGTGTGGATAGAAAATATATGCTGGTTTAGTTTTCTGGTGGCACACAGATGAGATGAGAATACTTCAGCTGAGCTGGAAAAGCTCAGAGCTTCAAATCAGTTGCTTGGGAATAACTGCACGAACTGAATTAATATCTTGCTTCTTGAATTTTGATAACTGTCTGGTCATATGAGGCCAGGTCCAAAATGAAGACATGAAGAATCAGAACCAACTTTGATATATTGATATACCTTGGACACCTACTAAAAGCTTAATGGTATTCCTGAATTGGTTCAAAAGGTGGGGGAAGGGGCATTGTGTCACTTTTTCCTCTTATGCCTATGACTTTCACTTAGCTGGAGTGTAAAGCTTCACACCTGATTGAAGCACACAGTGGTTGCAAATATCCTCTTTCCCACCAACATGCTGCAATTAGCAGCAGATGCAAAACACAGCTAGATAGTGTCACACTGCTTTGCACAGTGTAGGATATAGAAGTGTGACATAGCCAGGCAGAATTATCCAGTCCTCCTAGGACAAGGTGATCTGGCTCATTAAAAGCTATTTATTTAAGTGGTTTTATTCCATAGTCAAGCAATTATTAAAGAGGAGCTACAGGTACAAGTTCCATGTTCTGCTGCTGCTGCCACCTGTTATTTTGCTTCTTCTTCAGTGTCTTGAAATGATGCCCAGTTTGATTCCTTCTTAATTACTATGTTATACATAGAGAAAAGAAGACTTAGGACACTTTGACATGTTTCATGCATCATACTAAACTCCTTTGATTTTTGGTACAATATTAAGTTTGGCCACAGTTATTTTGTTTTTTGTTTTTAGATACCATATTTTTGAAGTATAAGACGCACCAGAGTATAAGAGGCACCAAGATTTTGAAGAGGCATTTTTTTAAAGTAGGTGGGTAGATAGAAGGATAGAGAGAGAGTGTGTAAGAGAGAGAAATACAGTAGGTAGGTAGAGAGTAGTTAGGTAGGAAGGTAGGTAAAGGAATAGAGAGAGAGAAATAGCGAGCGAGAGAGAAATGCAGTAGGGAGAGAAAGAGATAGATAGATAGAGAAATACAGTAGGTAGGTAGGGAGAAAGAGATAGAGAAATACAGTAGGTAGGGAGAGAGAGAGAAAAAAGAGAGAGAGAGAAATACAGTAGGTAGGTAGGGAGAGAGAGAGAGAGAAGAGAGAGATAGAGAGAGATAAATTTTATAATGCTTTGGTAAGGCCACACTTGGAATACTGCTTTCTACGTATTTGTCGCCACGATGTAGAAAAGATGTGGAGACTCTAGAAAGAGTGCAGAGAAGAGCAACAAAGATGATTAGGGGACTGGAGACTAAAACATATGAAGAACGGTTGCAAGAACTGGGTATGTCTAGTCTAATGAAAAGAAGGACTAGGGGAGACATGATAGCAGTGTTCCAATATCTCAGGGTTTGCCACAAATGGGTGGAAACTAATCAAGGAGAGAAGCAACTTAGAACGGAGGAGAAATTTCCTGACAGTTAGAACAATTAATCAGTGGAACAGCTTGCCTCCAGAAGTTATGAATGCCCCAACACTGGAAGTCTTTAAGAAGATGTTGGATAGCCATTTGTCTGGAACGGTATAGGGTTTCCTGCCTAGGCAGGGGGTTGGACTAGAAGACCTTCAAGGTCCATTCCAAGTCTGCTATTGTATTGTATTGTATTAAATACAGTAGGGAGGAAGAGAGAGAGAGAGAGAGTAGGTAGGTTGGTAGGTAGAGGGGGGGAGAGAAATACAGTAGGTAGTTAGGGAGAGACAGTAGGTAGGTAGATAGAGGGATAGAGAGAGAGAAAGAGAGAAATACAGTAGGTAGGTAGGTAGGTAGAGAGAGTAGGTTGGTAGATGTTTCCAGGTGTATTTATCCATGTTCTGGAGAAGGAAATCTCTGACAATCTGCAGTACCTAAGACTTTGCTTCTGCTGGCACAGCACTTGATCAATCTAATTCTCATCAATCACTCTAACTAAAGAGCTTCCCAAAAGAGGGGGGGAAAGTGTTTGCACTCTGCAAACTTCCCAAAATGACCCGTTTTCGTGAAAAACGTTTTTTTTAAAGGCATGAATAGCCTTGGGGGGGGGACTTGCAGAGTGCTCCTGGGGGGTGTGGGATCAAAAACGAGTAAAACAAGTTTTGTGAAAACAGGCCCATTTTTTTGTCAAGAAAGTTGCATGCATAGCCTTATGGAGGAGTGCCCCTAGGGACTGGAGGGGTGAAATGGAGCAAAAAACAGCCCGTTTCTTTGCTCATTTCTGTCCTCCCCAGCCTCTAGGAGCTCTCTGAAAGCCTCCATAAGGGTATGCATGGCCATTTTGGTGAAGGGGCGGGGCTTCAAGAGGCAAAAAATGCTGTATTCAATGTATAAGACGCACCCAGATTTTCACCCTCTTTTTTGAGGGAAAAAGGTGCGTATTATACTCTGAAAAATACAGTCATTTTATTAGCAATTAGAAATGAAGAGAATAAAAGCCAATAGAAACTACAAACATACCAAAAGAAAAACACCAAAAACAGAAATGAAAAGGGGAACATGGAACAGGGGGAAGGGAGGAAGGAAAATACAAAAAAATAGTGTTCCTTTTCATCCCAGCAGTAAACAGAATTTTTAGCTTATCATATAGTAACTAAATAAATCTCTCTTCTCCCTATAGCTCATCTCTTATATAAGGAAAATTAGGTTCAAATGTTACGTCAAAACTTTAGCAGAATTTTAACAAGTCGCAGGTGGTCATCTGTTTTAAAACAAAAATCCTTCAGAACTTTAACAGATTTCTTTTATATCAATAAGTAAAATGTATCCTTTTGTTTGTTACTTCTAAAAGAGTACTTCCAAGTATTAGCAGAGCTCTTTTATCCAGAAGAGACAGAAAAGATTCAGACCAGTTTTCTGGTTTAATACCTGTTCATCTTCTTTAGGAAATGAGCCATACAACAGATATATTTCTATTACGTATAAATCCTCCTTCAAATTAATTTCAAAATGCCCATCATAGCTTGTTCTTGTTTTGCCAGTTCATTAGAACCTGGTCTGTCAATTTTATCAAGCATTTGACTCATTTTGGTCCAAAACGTGGTTGAAAGTATTCACACATTTGCACTAATAGTTTCTGCTTCTTTTTCTTGATCCTCTTACTTTAATATTCAGCCTTTAAGGTTTCCTTATCATAAAAAAACCCCAAAGCAATCTCCATTTTCCCATGAGAAAGTATCTTCTAAATAATTCAAAACTATAATTGTAAATCCCTCTGGCCCTTTAATCCTTTATTAACTTCCCAAAATCCATATACTAAATGTTCTTATGTCGCATACTCCAAAAATTATATATTTTTATAACCTTGAAAATCAAATTTACACCATTGTCTTTTAAGGTGACAGAAACCCACCCAATGAATACAGTAATACTTTGCCAGTACAAAAATATCTTTAATCTCGCCAATATGTAAATACAAATTTTTAAATCTAAAAAAAGTTATATAATCTTAATGTCAAGCTTAATTCCACAAATACTGCTTTGTAAAAATTGACTTGATATTGTCCTGATTCTCAGCCAATCCACTGATAAGTCAACCATAAAAATGGGAGTTTCCACAGTCTATGGCCTCATAGGAGCAGCTGTCTGGAGTCATGTGGATGATTTCAATAATTTCTCCTTTGTTCCAGGATGATTACATTGGCTTGGTATCCAGTCATAATTCTCCTTGCAAAAGCTGTCGTTTTAGCTAGTTAAAGCCAGCAAGTTATTAGCTTGCTATGGCACCTATGGGAAGTGAGCCAGGCTCAGCTATTTTGGTTTATTTAAATAAGAATAGTTAAAGCAAGCCAACAACCAACAAGCCATGGCTTAGATTAACGAATGAATCTAAAGAGGTAGGCTTGTTGTTAAACTCACTGGAGATGATCATGGATAAAATGTTATTCCTAATTCACTTTAAATGGAAACTTCACTCAGGGTAGTAATTAAGTACTGTAATGTATAATAAACAAAATATTATAATATATGAGAGAGCCGAGGTGGCGCATGGTTAGAATGCAGTATTGCAGGCTATTTCTGCTGACTACCAGCAGTTCAATCCTGCCAGCTCAAGGTTGACCTCCATCCTTCTGAGGTTGGCCAGATTGTTTGGGGCAATATGCTGACTCTGTAAACCGCTTAGAGAGGCTGTAAAGCACTATAAAGCCATATATACATGCTATTGCTAGAGTTATATGTAATGGGCTAAACCAGGGATCCCCAATCTTGACCCATGGCCCATTTGGAACCGAGCCATGCAAGTGGTAGGTGCGTGTGCACGTGTGTGTGCAGCCCTAGTGATGTGAGTGGCTGGCACCAGTGCTTGCAACCACAGTTGTGCGAGTGGCAGGCGCCAGTGCTCCTAACCTCCCTTGTGTGAGTGGCGTGCATGTGCACCTGCTGCTCAGACAAATAAAACTGTGTGTGCCTGTGCACGCCTGGCCCTCATGCAAAACCATCCTCCCCCCCCCCCCCCCCCCCCGGCCAGACCGCCAACCCAGAAATGTTGGGGAATGCTGGGCTAAACCGGAAAGCCAAACCACCAGGATCTGCATACAGATGTGCTATATGCACTCATCTATAACTGTAGTTACTCCATGAATTACATTCCCAGGAGAGGGCTTGAACCTCATAGAATAAGATGTAGCTGTGTATGTCAGATGATTGTCCCAAAAGATGAAACTGAACTCATACTCTTCCCATGGTGGTAATCATAAAATATATCTCAGGAAATATACTGTAGAATTGGAGAAATTTTCCCCTTGTCCAAGAGACAGGGGTCCAAGAAGGGTTATGTAAAACCTTATACCCAGGGGCATCACATAATGCAAAATGCTCATCTCTTCCTCTGAGACTTAAATAAAGGTAGATTGTGTACAGTTGTACACCATTCCAATAGACTGAAAATTTTAGAAATGCTAATGAATTCACAATCCTATTGCTCTTCTGACTTCACTGTTTTCCTTTTCACTGCTATTATGTGTGTGTATTTGATGAAATGAGCTCTGGTCTGTAAAGTATATGCCATTACTTTACAGACCAAGGTGGCGCAGTGGTTAAATGCAGCACTGCAGGCTACTGCTAGATCAGCAGTTCAGCGGTTCAAATCTCACCGGCTCAGGGTTGACTCAGCCTTCCATCCTTCCGAGGTGGGTAAAATGAGGACCCAGATTGTTGGGGGCAATATGCTGACTCTCTGTAAACCGCTTAGAGAGGCCTGAAAGCCCTATGAAGCGGTATATAAGTCTACTGCTATTGCTATTGCTATTATTAATAGTTAATCTTTAAGGTGGCACCAGACCCTTGGCTGATTAAAAAAGACTCTTTATATTTTGAATAATTCAGGACAAGCTTTATCTTTAAGATTGTTGCCCTGGGCAGCAGAGGTCGGCAATGTATTTGAGGTGTCATGGAAGAAGGGCAAACTCTAAGCAATGCATTTTATTATGATGGCACTTTACCGCCAGACATATTCTATCAGGAAATCAGGAGAAAGTTTTGGGGCTTCAGTGTCAACTGCCAGAATACATCTGCTTTGGATATGAAAAAACACCTTGAGGGAAGGGAGAGAGTGGAGAATATATTGATTTTGTTCATACAGCAAAACATCTTAGATCTGTCCTGAAAGCACCCAGAAGGTCAGAGGCAGAAATCTAAGAGTAGGTTTAGATGAATGGCCAAGTATATTCAAAGCTGGGGAATAGTTCGCACATGGTGCTAAAGCTGTAGTTTGTTGAATGAATTGCAAATTGTATAGAGCTATGATTTTATTATGAATCACTGACAGGATTTGGTTGTCAGCAGTATAAAATATTTAATAAATACTTCTTAAAAAGCAAACGATGCTCTGCAAACCAGAATTACTGGATTTATGACATGTCAAGCCCAAACTAAACAAGCTGCATTATGGCATAGCTTGAGCTCTCAGTCTGGATACTAAACTTGCTTTCTACTACCCTCCGGAATTATATTTTCTGTGATCAGGACAGTTCCCACTCTGAGGGTCTTCAGGAGGGCCTTAAAAGACCTGGATGTTCTTCCAGGCCTTGAGGTAAGGTGTATGTAAACCCCCTTTTCTTAGAGGTGATTGATTTGTGTGTGTGTATTTGTGTGTATATTGCTGTCTGCACTGCCATTGGATTATTATTATACACTTTATTCATTAAACATGAATCTCAGCCAACTGAACATTCAAACATGTATTACAGATACCAGTGACTGGTGCTAATGGTTGATACGGTTTGCTGCCAGCGTCCTAGGTATCAACCAAGTATCTTCTTAAAATATAAGATGTTCCGAGTAGCGCAGTTTTTTGCAGTTCCGCTGGTGTTATTGCAGGAAGCTGCAGTTTGTGGATGTATCTTGTAGAATTCTTGGACATGGTGCCAAGTGCCCCGATGACGATGGGTATCACTGTTACATGCTTCACCCATAGCCATGTAGTTTCTATGGCCAGGTTGCGATATTTCATTATTTTTTCTAGTTCTTTTTCTTCGACTCTGGCATCTCTAGGAACAACGATATCAATAAACTGTATACTTCGGCCCTCTACAACCATGATATCTGGTCTGTTGTGCTCCAAATGTCGATCCATTTGTATTCGAAAGTCCCACAAGATCTTAATCTTCTCATTTTTGATAATTTTTTCCACTTTATATTCCCATGACTTTCAGCATACAGGTAAATCATACTTTTTACATAATGACCAGTGGATTAATTTAGCAACTCGGTCATGTCTAGCTTTGTATATTATTATTATTATACAATTGTATCACAGCAGCCAGTTGTTTCGCCGGATTTGGCATTGGTTACTAGTCGGGCCCCACCCAGGGGCCTAGGACGTCGTAACGTATTTTCATAATATGCGTGCAGATCCAAGCAGTGCGGCTTTTTGCATTTGACTGATGGTGATTTTGTCAATTTTTAACTGTTTCAAATGTAATTCCAGTGCTTTTGGAATAGCACCCAGTGTGCCAATTGCCACTGGAATTACCACAACTGGTTTGTGCCATAGTCGTTGAATTTCGATTTTTAAGTCCTGGTATTTTGCGATTTTTTCACGTTCCTTCTCGGTGACCCTGATATCACCTGGTATTGCAATGTCTATGATTGTGACCTTATTTTTCTCAACCAGTGTGATGTCTGGTGTATTATGTGCCAGTATTTTGTCCGTTTGTATGCGAAAATCCCACAAGATCTTGACCATCTGATTTTCGGTGACTTTTTCAGGCTGATGTTCCCACCAGTTTGTTGCTGTTTTAATATTATAATTTTTGCACAAATTCCAATGGATCATTTGTGCTACTGAATTGTGCCGCAATTTATAATCAGCAATTTTTTTACAGCAGCTGAGTATGTGATCAACAGTTTCATCAGCTTCTTTGCAAAGTCTGCATTTGGCATCATCAGAGGATTTTTCGATTTTGGCCTTAATGGCATTTGTGCGGATAGCTTGTTCTTGCGCAGCCAGGATTAGTGACTCTGTTTCTTTCTTTAATGTACCTGTTGTTAACCATAACCAAGTTTTTTCACTGTCCACTTTATCTTTTATTTTTTCCAGAAATTGGCCATGCAGTGCTTTGTTCTGCCAACTCTCCATTCTTGATTTTATCACATCTTTTCTGTATTCTTGTTTCGTCTGTTGGGCCTTCAGTAGATTTTTGTTCTTTACTTCGATTAATCGATGTTCTTGACTTTCTTTTAAATAATCAGCCAGTGCATGTTTTTCTTCTTCAACTGTTTGCTTCACTTGTAATAATCCTCTGCCACCTGATTTTCGGGGCAGGTACAGTCTATCAGTATCACCACGTGGATGTAAACTATAGTGCATTGTCATTAGTTTCCTGGTTTTTCGGTCCAAAAGGTCCAAATCAGCTTGTGTCCAGTTAACTATACCAGCTGTGTATCTTATAACTGGTATTGCCCAGGTATTTATTGCCTTGATTGTATTTCCACCATTCAATTTAGATTTCAAAATTTTCCTAACTCTGTTGGTGTACTCTCGCCTGACAATAGTTTTTACTTCTCCATGCTTGATGTTATCCAACTGCAGAATGCCTAAGTATTTGTAGGCTTCATTTTCTTTGCATTTAATTAATTGGCCATTGGGCATTTCAATTCCCTCACATGCAGTGATTTTGCCCCTTTTTATGGATACAGTGGCGCATTTTTCCATGCCAAACTGCATTGAAATATTGGTGCTGAATACTCGGACTGTGTTTGTCAATGATCGGATTTCTATTTCTGACTTTCCATAGAGTTTCAAATCATCCATATATAGTAAATGCGAAATTTTTTCAGCTTCTTTGGCTGTTTGGTAGCCTAATTTCATTTTTTTTAAGATTACTGATAGTGGGATCATTGTGATGATGAAGAGAAGAGGTGAAAGTGAATCACCCTGGAAAATTCCTCGCTTGATATTAACCATTCCATAGATCTCATTCCCTACTGCCAACTCAGTTCTCCATTGTTTCATCGCCTTTTCAGTAAAGGATGTAATATTTTTGCTAATGCCAGTTGTTTCTAAGCATTTTATGATCCAACTATGTGGCAGTGAGTCAAATGCCTTTTTGTAATCAATCCAGACCATATTCAAGTTCGTTTTTTTGTTCTTACAATTTTCTAATATCATTTTATCAATTAGAAGCTGATCTTTTGTGCCCCTGCTCCTTCTTTTGTTGCCTTTTTGCTCTACTGGCAAGATGTTGTTTGTTTCCAAATAATCCATCATGTTATCTGCAATAATGCCTGTGAGTAATTTGAAGGTTGTTGGCAAGCATGTTATTGGTCTGTAGTTTTCAGGTGTTGTTCCTTTAGTTGCATCTTTCTGAATCAAGTATGTTTTTCCAGTTGTCAACCATTCATCAATTTGGCCCTTTTGTAAAATTTCATTCAGTTGCCTGGCCAATATTGCATGTAAACTGGTCAGATATTTGAGCCAGAAACCATGTAATTGGTCCTTTCCAGGTGATGTCCAATTCTTTACCCTTTTAACTCAATTTTTGACCATCTCAGTTGTTATTTCTAATACTTGCATTTGTTTGTTGCCAATGCTTTTCTCAAAGTCATGTATCCACTTTGCTTTCTTGTTGTAATCCTTTGCATTTTCCCACAATTCTTTCCAGAATTCAACTGTGGCCTGCTTTTCTGGTTTTTCACTTTTGGTGTCACCATTCACATTAAGACTTTGATAAAAACGCCGTTGGTCTGATCGAAATTGCTGATTTTGTTTATATTGGATGATTCGTGCCTCATATCTTTCAATTTTTCTAGCTGTTGCTGTTATCTACTGTTTTACAATCTCTACAGCTTCATTGATGTTTCTTGTATCCAATCTATAGCTTCTGATTAGCCGATCTATGATTTTGTTGTTTTTAAGCCGTTGCTCATGCATGTTCTTTAAGTTACTAGCATCTGCCCTTAATTTTTTGATTTTTTGTTCTAAATGGATTTTCCACTTTGGCTTTGATGCTTTTTCTGTTGTGTGACTAGGTACTTTAATTTTAATGCCTAGTTCATTAGTGACTATTACAGCTGCGCTGTACATTAACTGGTTTGTTTCCAAGATGGATCTCGGTTCAATTGTTGAAAACACTGCATTAACCATTTTCATGATAGGGGCCAAAATTTTCTTAGGCACAGTTTTTAGTGATGGTAAACGTTGCCTTTCCTCATTAAGCAGAAAATGCTCCATCATCTTATCCTTCAATTCTTTTTGTTTTTGAATTAGTTCATCAGTTGGTTCAGTTATAACTGGTTCTAGTGGTGGTGATGTTATTTCCTCCCCGAGAGCTTCTTCTGGGAGTTCTACTATAATGTCTTTAGTTGTGTCTTGAATATCAGTTATTTCCGTTTGTGATATTGTTTTTTGGGTTTTGCAATTTGCCTGAATTTCCTCATGTTCAACTTCACTAAACACTTTATTCCGTATAATAAATCGCCTTTGATCTGCTAGTCGTTGTTCACTAACATTTGAATCTGGATATTGTTTCCATAATTCATACATTCGCTTTAAATAGCCTCTTTTTTCTGGCTGTGAGTTGTAGTAACAGGCCATTATGGCACGGTTTTCATCTGCACTATATTTTTGTCGTTTTGTTGGCTGGTCCACTTGTAGCCCACTTGTCGATGGATGTCCAGGGACCCCAACATCCGCCGCGGCCCTTGTTAACCCGCGCGACGACCGATGCGGTATGGAATTCTTATTCGTTTTTTTCACCATATTGTATGGGTTGGCGGGGTTTTTTTTACGGGACCAGATGCCAACCTGACCCCAACCCTCCTCCTTTCTCATCCGGGCTTGGGACCGGCAACGGCGGAGTTATTATTATTATTATTATTATTATTATTATCATTATTATTATCATTATTAACTATATCTGCATTCCATTGTGCATTGTGAGCTACCCAGAGTCATTTTGGAGTCAAGCAATGCAAAATTGAATTAAGCACTTCTTTTTGTTTCTTTTCTTTTTTTGGTACTGTATATGTACATGTAGTTCTCATTTAGCAATCACAATTGGGACAGGTCCAATGTGACTGTGCTTATGACAACCTCAGCTTTACCACTTCCGAAGAATGTGACCCTAAAAAGCCAGATGAGCCCAATAGCAGGGAAGCTTTTCAGAATTCAAGTCACAAGGAAGCCAGATAAAAGGGCAATTCTTATAGCTCTTTTTGTCCGTTCCCTACCCTTTGAAATGCTCATCCTAGCACTGAGATAATTGGCAATAAATGAATTTATATTTGTATTTACAATACCTTGGAGAGGAAGGGATTACAAGAGAATAAGCAGACATGCAATGGGAAATACACATTGAAATGAGGTGCTAGTGCCAGCTGTTTACCTATTGTCCTTAGGAGGCAAACAAAAACATTTCATGTGAAACTGATTGGGGTCTTGTCAATTTCAGGTGGTAGCTGCCAGCTACTACCTGATGAACTAATTAAGGTGACAGTTGAGCTTATCAACTTGCCATTAGCAGTTTTTAGGTATGTGCTGTTCTGGAGAGAAAAATAGCTCAGGAAGAGATAGCACGTTTAACCATCTTTCTGCTCTGCAGGGGAGGGGGGGAGGAGACAGAGAGGGAGAGAGGGAGAGACTTTCTACGTTGGGCTAGAAAGACTTAAAGATACCCTGAAAAAACATTAGCAGCATGTATAGAGAAAGTACCAAGCTATGTGGACCACTGGTTTGAGTTCAGGGTTATCTGCAGTGAGGATTTAAAAAGTCAAGATGGCCACAAGTGCACAATGAAATCTTCACTCCTTATTTATGTGTGTTGCACATGTAAAAAATGATTAGTTTTTGGTCCTGTGATTATAGCTGTCATTTTGATATTTTTGACATTCTACTCCCCACTTCCACTATAGACAGCTCTGTCTGATTTGGAATAAACCATTTCCTGAATTCTTCTGTAACATGGTAGCTTTAAAATCTACTGGGGCTTTCCCATATTAAGATACTAACTACTATCCGGGATGCTTTCTTTCTGTAGCAGTGGTTTCTGGCCTCTGCCAGCACGCAGGTTGGCAAAAACCTGTCGTCTTATAACTGTCTAAGAACATGATCATTTACTTCTTTTTTAAGTCTAAAAAGTGTTCTCCAAGCCACAGTTATACACAGTTGTTCAAGAATATAAATTATGTATCCTGCTGGCACTGAAAAATCCAAATAACTAATAAGAGCATCCACCAGATGGAAAATTATTTTGCTTGCTATGGTTGATGGAATACATAAAGAAAACAGAAGAAAGAAATAAGAGAAGACATGGGATAACTTGATGGTCAAGTATGGTGGGTTTTATCTTTTCCCGTTTTATATTTTGTTTCAATTATACTAGGAAAGATTGAGAATATGAAAAATAGTGTCTTAATCTTTCTATTACTTTCCAAACATCTTTCCTGGATGGTTCTGGCCTATATATGCTTTGAAATCACTAGAAAACATTATTTTGTTTGGCTTAAATCTTGGTTATGACTGTCAAGTGAATCCAGGGAATTATGGTTTACAAACCGTAATTAACCAAATTATCAGGTTGCCCATTGGTTGGGTTTTTTTGTTTTTTTGTATTTAGCACACTTTGTGTCACAGCTGATTTTATTTAACTTCTAATTAAAGGAAAAAGAATTTTAAATTATTTTAAAAAATGTTTCTTTCAAAAAAATTAAGATGTACCTTGGCTACATTGACTTAGTTGTTGATTTTATCTTGGCTCCTGTATTTGTTTGCTATGTTTTTATCTTATATTTTATTACACCCAGAATCATATGTTTGAGATGGGAAGCCGAATAAATAAATACATTTTTTTTAAATGGAAAGTTTACTATTTACTGAGTAATGCATCCACTCAGGTGTAATCTCCTAAAATTTTGTTTACCCAAAAATAAAATACGAAAAATAAAAATGAGTGGCGATGGGCAGCTGTCCAGTAATTTGTTTGAAAGTGTTACTACTTGCCTGGAAAAAAAGAGCACCAAAATAAGATATAATAAAGAATGACTCAGTGCTTCTAAGGAGCAACCTCACCAGTGTTTTGTTTTTTTAATAAACTGATGTTTTATTTTATTCACCAGACTTCCAGTGGTAACCATTCTGTGAAAGCACTCTACATCTGAATGCGTTAGTCCTCGAATTTGGGGGGTGTTGTCTTTGGTTTAGTGCAATATGTAAGGCTACCTTTAGAATCGGAGTAATTCTATCTGTATCTTAACTTTTGATATATTCCTGGTCAAAGAAACTTTGTTTTTTACAATATCAAAACACAAGTCTACTTTCTTAGACTACCAATCTAAGCTGCAGACATCTGGGCTATTACCAGATGTCATCCAGATTTCTGCAGCTCCAGCATTGTAGCTTTTGGTTTTCTCTCTTGCTGAACTCTGGATTGAAGCTTTCCCTATTTCCTTAAATATTATATTGGTTGTTATATAGAAATCTATTTTTAAAAAAATATTGATTGAGCAGAAAATGCTGCACAGAAAAAAACACTTCTTAGAATAATAAAATATGGCTCCCTAGACCTCCGAATTCTTTGATTCAGGCAAGGAGTATTAATTCTATGTAAAGCTGAGAGATGGGATCGATAAATATAAATAGCAGAACTGCTAGGAAATAATAATCATAACATTGTCAAATTCCACAACTTGGTGAGAAATCCCCACCACCACTGCCACCCACACATGCTACTGAAAAATAAAAGAACAAGGACCTATGCCGGAATTAGAACATTTAATAAATCATCCTTCCTCAAGAAAAGCATACTATTTAAAGATACCGTATCAGAGGCAAAATGTAAGTAGGAATATACGCCCAGCATGCAGTAGGAATAAGATGATGATATTTCTTGGAGATGGATAAATAGCTGGATGCTCTAGTGATCTGCACTGAGCCCTGGTCATTCCACATCTTCATTGCCAAAACAGAAAATGATTAAGCTGCAAAACCAGTAGAAATTCAAGCAGACACTCAAGATGCTGTGAGAAAGAGCAATGAGCTGAAAGTGTTGGTTGATACATGCAAATATAATATCAGTTCATTAAAATGATCCCACCTGTCTTGAACATCTCATCTGCTTCCAAATTAGCCAATGCCATGCAGGAACAAATGTTTGATAATCATTGTGAGTAGGTAATATAATATTTCCACCTTGTAGGTAAATTGTATAGGAAGAAACTTAATAAGATAAAGATAGAATTCTTTATTAGCTAAATATGATTGGGCACACGAGAAATTTGTCTTTGGTGCAAATGTTCTCAGTGTTCATAATAAGAAAAAAAAATACATTTATCAAGAAATTAACACTTTTTTAAAGCAAGTAACACCAAAACTATGTGCAACACTCCATCCCAGTGGTGGATTCCGGATCCCATTGCAACGAGTATGGTGCAATGGGGCCAGGCATCCACGACATGCATGTGCACAGCATGCGTGCAGCGCACGTATGCGTACTTACTGCCTGCGATGCTCCAGCTGCTTGGCGGAGTATCGTGCAGGTGCTGTACGCTTCATGCACAGGAGCCCCGGTCGGCTCAAATACAGGTAAGGAGGGTGGGTGAATGGATGGGCCCTCCGAAGCACCATACTGGAAAGGTAACATGCTCCCAGCAGGCATCGGTACACCCGTACCGGGATGTATCGGTCGTATCCCACCACTGCTCTATCACCACAAAAGTTGTGACACATTTCTACAGGGTTTCACCTTTCAGGATCAATATTCAAAGCAGAAGAGGAATCAGAAAACCACTTTTCCACTTTCCATGGACAGGAAAGAAAAATACATTGAATTTTCTTTGAGCATACCTTTTCTGACATGCTGAAGGATACAGTAGAGAAAATAAACCAACCTGAAAGAAGGAAAGGATCTCATAAGAACAGTTATATAGAGTTAATTCAGTGATCCTTCTGTCATACTCAGACAAGCATAGGAGGGTTAATTTGCTTTGTTTTGGGCAATCAGCCTGAGCTATGATAGAACTAGAGGAATGATCTTGATGTCAGTAGAACACTGTGAGTGAATATCTTTTCTCAATCTAGGCTTCTACCAGATGTGCAGCCCAATTCACAGGCTCCTTTTGCATAGCTTACTTTACCTAGTAGATAAGACAGTTTGTACAAAGTGTTAAACTTGGTTAATTATAACCTTTGCTTATTTGTTTGCTTGTCTGGCCTTAATGGGTTCCAAGAATTCAATCTGCTTGCTTAATTTATGATTGGGTTAAATCTAGTTAAATAAGTTGTCTGAATGCAGCCTAGCATTTCCAACCTGTGTGGTCATTGTTGAGAATTGTGGGAGTCTATATACACTATATTGCCAAAAGTATTCGCCACCTGCCTTTACTTGCATATGAACTTACTGTAAGTGACATCCCATTCCTAATCCATAGGGTTCAATATGACATTGGTCCACCTTTTGCAGCTATAACAGCTTCAACTCTTCTGGGAAGGCTGTCCACAAGGTTAAGGAGTGTGTTTATGGGAATTTTTGACCATTCTTCCAGAAGCGCATTTGTGAGGTCACACACTGATGTTGAACGAGTTTACGTGGCCTACCACTTCGTGGGTGAGTCGCTGTCGTTCCCAAACACTTCCACATTCTTATAATACAGTTGACTCTGGAATATTTAGGAGCAAGGAAATTTTATGATTGGATTTGTTGCACAGGTGGCATCCTATCACAGTTCCACGCTGGAATTCACTGAGCAGCTGAGAGCGACCCATTCTTTCACAAATGTTTGTAAAAACAGTCTGCATGCCTAGGTACTTGATTTTATACACCTGTGGCCTTGGAAGTGATTGGAACACCTGATTCTGATTATTTGGATGGGTGAGCAAATACTTTTGGCAATATAGTATACTTAGAGAAGGTCAAAGTTTAAACAACTAACCCAGAATTAAGCTAAATGAACAGCATAACTAAAACATCTATTATTTAAAACAGGTATGTATACAGATAACCTACATGTAGACAAGGGGCAATGAATTGATGTGAGAAATTATTAAAAAGTAGTAGTTTAGTTTAGAGATGGTCAGAGAGAAATATTGGATGCATATAAAGTAATTTAACAGTAAATGATTGGGGAATGTGTTTGGATTCTAAAGACTCAATGTAATTGGAAGAAGTTCAAAGCAAAAAACCCAACAACATTGTTTCATGCCATCACTGTTCCAGAATGTACAGTAATAACAGCTCAATCCCATTAAGAGAAAAAGGGAATTGGCATTTGTGTATATAAGCAAAGCACAGGTCCTCCTGCCAAATATGTCACATGTTCCTAAATGTATATTAATCATAATTAATATTACTCTGAGTCTCATAATCAAGCCTTAACATATTGTACACATTACAGACACGAATCTTGGCACATATAATGTAGCTATTTACAAAGAGAAAATATAGGAGGGGAGCAAACTTTGCTTCACAGTGGAGAGAGTAATTTAATTATACTATATCCAGCAAGAAGATACAGAGGGTAGACTTACAATTTGCACTGTACCAAGGTCTAACGTACCTGGGTTCCAAAAATCAGGACAGGTGCTGCATGGCAACACAATGGTACAATTTTCTATATTTCATGGCTGCAATATGAAGATCTTCCTGATAGGTGCAGCTCAGATGTAGGATGTCTAAGTGGTTTATTTGTTCTTTAGTCAGAATCATATGTAAATGGGATTCATGAGTAAACTAGAGCTTGTCTTGTGGTAATGAAATGCGCCCATTATTTCTCATGGGCTTACCGATCACAAGGATGATAGCTTGTGGCTGTATGACTTGTTAGACATGACATATTCATAGCTGCTTGTCTTTTTCCTTGGATAAGTCTGTGTTTATATCTTTCTCCTAACCTCTGAATATTTTAGAACTGAAAGGAGAGAAAACTAACTAGCAACTGGCCAAAAAATAACCACCAGAAAATAATAATCACTATGCTGGTTTATTCACTAAACCATGGTTCAAAACAACCACAGTGTTATGTGGCTTATGAAGAGTTGCCAAACTACTGAAGATTTATTTCTTAAGAAAAAAAAATATTTTGGTTAGAGACAATTGTTTTCCTTAATTACTATTTAGTATTTTTAGTATGTTTTATACCCAACTATTGTATAAACAAAGAACAATAAAATTACTATGCATATAAATGTGTGTGTGTGTGTGTGTGTGTGTGTAAAACAATACATTTAACAAACATCATGATTTAAATATTTTGGTCAGACACAATTGTTTTCCTTAATTACTATTTAGTATTTTTAGTATATTTTATACCCAAACATTATATAAACAACAATAAAATTACTGTGCATTTAAGTGTGTGCTTGTTTGTTTGTATGTATGTGTGTAAAACAATACATTTAACAAACATCATAATCTAAACTGTTGGATACTACAACTAGAAATCATTCTTGCATCTGGAAAAAAAACCAAGCTTTACATTTTTGGAACCCCTAAAAGTTGGTTCCACATTATAAAACTCGATCGAAAAGTCTGTCATATATGAGCCTAAACACAACATGTTGTTAGAGCCACAAAAGGGGAATGTTGGAAAGTGATTCACTTATGTGTACTTTTTCTTTTTGCTGTTGTAGTTGTTTATTTTGTTTTGTTTAACATGAAAATAATAAGACTACAATGGAGACTGTAGTATTAAGTACTAAGCTTAAGACAGAAATCGTGAAATATGTTAATATATCTTGCAATTGTTTATTCATGTGGAATTATCTTTGTCCGCAAAATTTAAATATCTAGGTTTATCAACACTGACATATTCACAATCATAGTTAATATTGATAAAAATATTTGTGAAGGTTCAGGTTATCTAAATATTAGAATGTTAATAATTTCTAAACAATATTATATAACGGTAAATACCATTATACCCAAATAATATTTATTTTCTTACATTACTTATGTTTTATGATAATTCAATAAAATTATGCAAATAAAAAAAGAATAATTGGAATGAAAGGCATCTACTATTGGGAAGTTCTGAAATTACCGTATTTTTGGAGTATAAGACGCACCTTTTTCTCCCCTAAAAGAGGGTGAAAATTTGGGTGCATCTTATACACCGAATGTAGCCTCACCCACCCACCCACCAGCCGCCACCCTTTGGCCTCTGCTCCCAGCAATTTATCTCTTTGCAGCAAATGGGGGCTTGCTGAGGCTTCAATAAGCTATAGCAATCCCTGCAGCCTCTAACAGCTGATGATCAGGAGAAATTGAAAGTGAAACTAGCTGTTTACTCCACATGGCAAATTGCTGGGAGGCAAAAAAAATTCTCTTGTGCTAAACAGCTGTTTGCTGCAAGGAGTTAAGTCAACAACTATAAATGCCCATAGAATGTTCAAATTATTAAAGACTGCTTTATTATTGTTGTAGACAACTTAACAAAATGAAGAAGCTTTTAAAAATAAATGCTTGATCAGAAGAGGCCCAATGCTATTGTTTTAAAAAGTGCTATTCTTTTAAATAGCAGAAAATAACTATACTTCCAGAAAGCACATTTTAATAGCATCTGTACAAGTATAATCTGAAATATAACTCTACAAACAATGTGTATTGTCTGTACTGTTTGTTGCAAGGAGGCAAATTGCTGGGAGGCAGATATTTTTCCCTTGTTTTCCTCCCCAAAATCTAGGTGCATCTTATACTCCGGAGCGTTTTATACTCCGAAAAATATGGTACTTTGGCTACCACAGTTTCAGTAACTGAAGAAAATGAAAAAAATAGATAAAACAACTTAGAGTCACAAAATCATGTCTTGGCTAGAGATGGAAGTCTGGAGTGTTTCAATTTAGACAAAAACTATTTTCAAAAGTCCTCAGATACTTTATAAGTAAAGAAACTTTTGAGAGCAACCATGGGCAAAGATTACAATAACAGATTCAAACATAGCAAAAAGCTATCCGGCAGACTTGGCTTGAGTGGAAATTAAATTTCAGGAACACTTGACTTGTTCCAGCAATGCAAAGAAATTGATAATTTCTGTATGAAAGAAATCCTTATTGCTGCTGAACAAATCTTTTCTGTACTTTCATTGTAGTTTATGAACGTGAGTTTATATTATGCTCCCTAGATCCAGAGGCAGCCATAGATGAGGACTTCATTTCAGGACTAACTTTTCAAAAGGCTGGAGCCAAAAGGTCAAGTGTAGCTCAAAGAGCAAGTTAAATGCCTTGGTTAATTTCTCAGGAGATTTAGATTCAGATGAAGTCAGTAAAGAAGTAGCCAACACAATATCAGAAAAAGAGCTAATAGAGTGTTCTAGTTAATAAAAAAATAAGTTAAAATGGAAGAGTATACACTGAAGAAAAAAATATCAAAAAGAAATAATCAAATATAGTGAGTCTATATACCTGTCCATCACCATGCCCACTCGGCCATGCTTACACGCCACTAACGCTGAGACGTTGATGTTGCCTCTCTGATGTCGATTGAGCCTGTAGCTGCATGTGGCTCTTCTACTCAGGTGCAACTGCCTACGCTGATGTAACTTCTACTTGGGTGCAACTGCCCACTCTGATGTAACTCTTTTGCTCGGATGCGGCTAACCAGGAAAGGGGCTATGATGACACTGAGTGGGGATGTGGCTGAGGGTGTGGGTCATGGTGATTGTTGATGGTGGGTGGGTGTCATGTGGGTGGAATTGTGGGTGGAGCTGGGTGGGGTAATGGTAATATACGGGGTAATATATATATATATATATATGTATGTATGTATGTATGTATGTATGTATGTATATGTGATGGTGTTAACTTGGTTAGAACTGACATGGATTTGATTACCTTTGTATCATTGTCATTTAGTGCTGGTTATCACGTAGTTTCTTAGATAGAGATAAAAGTTTTTCACCAAACAAACTGAATCTCTGTTTGTATGCAACATGAATGCCGGAACGTGACATATAGAAGGTGTTGAAGCCATAGGAACCCTGGGGGCAAGTGACCATGCAATATTGGAATTCAACATTATGCAAACACAAGTAGTAGAACAAAGTCAAACTAGAGTCTTGGACTTTAAGAGAGCTAATTTCAATAAACTTAGAGATAGCTTGGGAAGGATTCCTTGGTTGAGAATCCTCAAGGGGAAAACAACTCAAGAAGCTTGGGAAATTTTGAAAAATGAGATTACAAAAGCCCAGTCTAGCACAATACCAATGAAGAAAAATAACAGCTCCGAAATAGGGAAGAAAATGATAAGTGAGCACCTATCTACCCTAGATGAATCACCAGGACCGGATGGATTATATCCCAGGGTTCTGAAGGAACTGGCAGACGAGATCTCAGAACCACTGAACTATATCTTTCAGAGATCCTGGAGCACCGGGGAGACTGGACTGCCAGAGGACTAGAAAAGAGCTGATGTGGTTCCCATCTTCACAAAAGGAAAAACAATAGATCCAGGAAACTATAGACCTATCAGCCTGACCTCAATACCAGGAAAGATTCTGGAAAAGATAATCAAGCAACGAATTAGCAAACATCTAGAAGTAAATAAAGTGATAGCCAAAAACTAACATGGGTTTGTCAAAAACAGATTATGCCAGACTAATCTTATTGCATTCTTTGACAAAGTGACAAAATTAGTGGATCAGAGGAATCCTGTCGATATAGTTTACTTGGACTTCAGTAAGGCATTTGATAAGGTAGACCATAACCTACTACTAGATAAAGTAGAAGAATGTGGGTTAGACAGCATCACCACCAGATGGATTCATAACTGGCTGAATAACCGCACTCAACGTGTAGTCCTCAATGGAACTGCATCTCCATGGAGGGAAGTATGCAGTGAAATACCCCAAGGCTCTGTTTTAGGCCCAGTACTCTTCAACATCTTCATCAATGATTTGGATGAGGGAATAAATGGGGAACTTATCAAATTTGCAGATGACACCAAGATGGCAGGAATAGCCAATACTCCAGAAGATAGGCTAAAGATACAGAAGGATCTTGACAAAGTTGAACATTGGACACTATCTAATAAAATGAAATTCAATGCTGAACAGAGTAAGGTTCTACATTTAGGCAACAAAAACCAAATACACAGGTACAGTATAGATGGTACCTTGCTCAAGAGTAGTAACTGTGAGAGGGATCTCGGAGTCCTAGTGGACAACCATTTAAATATGAGCCAGCAGTGTGCAGCAGCTGCCAAAAAGCCAACACAGTTCTAGGCTGCATAAACAGAGGAATAGAATCAAGATCACATGAAGTGTTAATACCACTTTATAATGCCTTGGTAAGGCCACACTTGGAATACGGCATTCAGTTTTGGTCGCCACGATGTAGAAAAGATGTGGAGACGCTAGAAAGAGTGAAGAAAAGAGCAACAAAGATGATTAGGGGACTGGAGACTAAAACATATGGTTGCAGGAACCGGGTATGTCTAGTCTAATGAAATAAGGACTAGGGGAGACATGATAGCACTGTTCCAATATCTCAGGGGTTGCCACAAAGAAGAGGGAGTCAAACTATTTTCCAAGGCACCTGAAGGTAGAACAAGAAGCAATGGGTGGAAACTAATCAAGGAGAGAAGCAACTTAGAACTGAGGAGAAATTTCCTGACAGTTAGATATAGGGTTTCCTGCCTAGGCAGGGGGTTGGATTAGAAGACCTCCAAGGTCGCTTCCAACTCTGGTATTGTATTGGGTTTTTTTAAAATATATAAATCTTGAAATGGAGCATGCAACTCTTTTCTAGATCAAATTGAGGATGTTTCTGAGAATGTCTTGACCTAATAGCTTCACATAAAAATAAATTAATAATGAATAAATATTGTTATTAAAGTTATAATCCTGAAATCCCTACGTAGGGGTAATGGAATATCTAACTCTAGTAAAGAGGAGAAAATTGACCCCTAGAGCTAGTGGGAGGTGGACAATTAAAATTGCACTTAAGCAATGAAATGGGAATTGCATTTCAACAACTACAAATACAAATGAATTATCAATAATTGCTGAAGATATGGAGACAAATGTAAATGCCCTGTTAAGTAATAAAAACACACCATTATCCCACCTAAACGTTTGGGAGCCTGGACTAGTTGGAATTCACCTTGGAAAAGGATTACACAGACTGTATCTTTAGGGGTTAATTAACTTTCAATGATAACAGCAAATAGATTACTCAAGTAGATAATCAGAAAAAGACTAACCCTTTTTAAAAACAGCAGACAATCTATAACAAGCAATTAAAACTAAGTTTATCAATTAGATTAAATTCTAATTGCTATTAAAGCATTCTGTGAAATAGCAGAAGACCACATAACCTGTTTCGGAAAATTACTCAATCTACTCATCTGGGAATAGTAAAGCGGCATGATATCAAGGTATTATGAAGAAAGACACTAATAACCATAAAATGAATACACTGGAACTGCCCCAGCCACAGCAGTGCAACATTAATAAAATTACCAATATAATTAGGACCATGAACAATGTAGAATTAATAAAATAACCAATTTAATTAAGACAAACTTTAAAAGATGTATCTAACTAATTCAATTGTATTTGAGTAACCAAGATAATTTATAATATAATATAATATAATATAATATAATATAATATTCCATCCAAGGAATAATGATTAACAGATAAATTGAAACATGATAACTCCGCTACTCAATTAGAATAACTAATAAATTAACCAAATTATGTAAATTTCACCCCCAAAGCAAAAATAGTAACAAGCCTGGGGGAAAAAACCCTAAGAAGATACTGTAGAATTATCCAGCATTCATCACACTCTTAGTACTATCCTGCCACTATGAAGCAAGCTCTTAAAAAAGGCAATCTTAGCATCTCAGATATAATATTCCAAACATTCACTCCATTCCACCTCCTAGTAGCAACTATTCTATAGGTCATAATAGGTCAATCAACGAGGGAAGTAAGGATGCATCATTCTACCTTCATCTCCCACTGAAGAGTGTTGGTGAGATGGTGACACAGGTGAACAGCATGTATATGAG
This sequence comes from Thamnophis elegans, assembly GCF_009769535.1. Classification (NCBI taxonomy): domain Eukaryota; kingdom Metazoa; phylum Chordata; class Lepidosauria; order Squamata; family Natricidae; genus Thamnophis; species Thamnophis elegans. The sequence goes on from NC_045542.1 coordinate 98,103,603, forward strand.
TTCCATCTGATAATTTTAAATTTTATTTTATAAATATTGGGTATGAGCTTTTAACTGAATTTTAATGGAAGCACACAGTGTCAGTATCAGCTGTAGTTTGACTGTGACAACCTAAGTTGACTGCGGGAGTAAGGAATGCCAATAGTGAGAATCTCTTGGCAATAGGCAATAAAACAATGTACAATTACAGTTTTATTTTAATTTCTCAGGTTTTCAGGTTTGTTTTTTTAACAATCATGTAAAAAGCAATCACTCAATTCTGGAAATCCAAACCTAAATTATTCAATTTTGGGCAAGTTTGGCCTTTCAGAATTGGATGATTACACATCAGGATCAAATAAAGAGGACTTGTTTTCAAGGACTTTGCAGGGAATTAGCAAAATGAAATTTGTGGCTCTATTATTGAGTTTAGCTTTCTCCAGCAATTTTGCTGTTCAGTTGACTTTTGCCAAAGATGTTTGACTTTTAAATGGGACCTGGTCAACCTTCAGGAGAGGAGGTGGCTTCGCCTTTTTAACCAGCTTTTCTCTGAGAAATTTCCCTCTTCCATTCCAGCAGAGGAATAAAATTGGCATTCCTCATGCCCATGAATGCCATCCTACCACTATCAACAGGAGCTGAGAAGCTGCAAGATATATTTCTGCTATAAAATAAATATTTTTTAGTACACAAACTGTTTATCTGTTGCTCAGCAGGAAGGAGAGGAAGGAGTTAAAATCATCTCCCAAGTTATAGGAAATGAAAATCTGGCTTTCTACTCCCAAGGTGATACCTTTCTAAGGTTCAAGATGAGACAAAGCAATTTCATTCAAGGGCCGTATTCGTAGTAAAGCTTGAAGCTTGTTCATTGTTATATTTCAAGGAAAACAATTTAGAGGAGAACACTGCGCTTGTGATTCCTTTTCATAGTGTTCCATTATGAAGCAGTGGCAAACCAACTGTCCTCCTTGCCTTCTTGAAAAAGATGAGCGTTCCTATCCTGTGTAGGGGAAATGATGTGCTTATACATGCGTAATAAACTTCACCTGAGAGCTCTACCCAATAGCCAGTATTCAACACTTCGTTTAAGATATATGTAGATGCTCCACCCATTACAATGTTCCCTGGAGGCATGAAGAATATCACCAATGTCACTCTGTCATATATAAAATAGCTTAGAAACTGCTTACTTTAAATATGGGTTACTGTAGGAATCATTCTTTCAAAGTCCACTTGGATTGCAGTTTTATTGCAAGAATATTGTCCTTCGAATTCCCGTTTTCATTCCATTGTTACGGCATTTCTGTTTAAAACTATCCTTTCTTAATCAAGTTCTTCTTGTTTTATATGTATATATGTATGTACCTTATTCTTTCTTGTTTTGCATAGGTAGGTAGCGCTATAGATCAGTGGTGGGTTTCCAATATTTTTATTACCGGTGCGCTTTGTGGGCGCGACTCTTCTGCACATGTGCAGAAGCGTCTGGGTAGGTGGGCAGAGCCTGCCACCATCATCACTACCAGTTTGCCCAATCCGGGTCGAACTGGCAGAAACCCACCTCTGCTATAGATGTAATCTTAATAAGTAGCTGCACCCCATACTATATAACAATACGGGCCTAGCAGATTCAATATGTATGTATTAGCATTTTGTTTAGGAAAACAATGGATCAGCTGGAGGCAGCACCAACTATTTGGAGTTGTTAATGACAATGAAGACAATTGCTGGTCAGCTCTTACTGGCTTTTGTGAGACTTAAGAGTGGAAATGATGGTGGCATGAAAATGCATTGAGTATAAGATAGCACAATAGTAATAGGCCAATAGCTTTACAGAATGCAATTTACTGCTCAGGAGGCGTATGGTAAAACCGAATAATGCAATATGTGCTGACTTTACAACCTGAGCATGAAATGTCCCACTTCTAACAGTGAAGAAATTGGAGGTGCTGGAGAGACCCTTCTTCTCTTTTTTTCAAGGTTCAGTTGCTGCCATTATTATTTGTTCTAGCTCAGTTTTTATGTGTGAAAATGCAAGAATCAATCCATTATTATTTTTTCATTCCTACACATTTGATACTTTAAAAAAACATATCACGCCTTTCTCACTCACAGATCTCAAGAGGGAAGCAAAGGCTAGGTCATCTCTCCTTCCCACTTTGCATCTCCACTTGGCAAAATGCTCACTTTGAGTCGGAATTTCAAGGCTTGGCTTTCCCTATTCATATAAAAGGCCTGTATTTTCCCTTAGAAGATTCTCTCAAATAAAAGTTGTAGAAGCAGAACTTTGAAATACATTGTGTTGGACAGCATGCAGAAGCCACAATTAACTAAAGGAATCATCCTAAAAACATATTTCTTCAAATTTCTGTGAAGAAATAGCTTGAAGAGGTTGGGCTGAAACGTGTCACGTACTGTATCATGGGAGTTTACTGGCCAGCCAAACACACCCGGTCTGCTTATTTGGGGGTGTGCTCAGAGTGAGAATGTTGAAATAGAAACACTTTTTTGAAGCATCCATTTAATGACTGAGGCATGATGGGTCAGTGGCTTAAAAGACACTAGTCCAGGGATGGCGAACCTTTTTTGCCTCGGGTGCCAAAAGCACACGTGTACATGCTATTGTGCGCTCTCGTGTGCCCACCTCATAATTTAATGCACCGCCCTCCCTGTGCATCTGTGCATGACATACAAACACCCGCTGCCCTGCACATGCGTGCACGACTTTCTTGGAGCCTGAGGAGGACGAAAACAGCCTGCCCTGCCCCCCAGAGGCCCTCCAACTTCCAGTGGGCCCGGTACATGAGTGGGTTCCTGCCAGTTCTAACCTCTTCTACAGAAGAGGTTCCACAAATCTACAGTTTAGAACCGATTCCAGCTCCCTCCCCCTGCCCGTCCGCACATCATCAAAATGAAGAGCGAGAGGAGGAATTCTGGGAGTTGAAGTCCACAAGTCTTAAAGCTGTCAAGTTTGAACACCCCTGGGGTTTTTCTCCCTAAAGGGTTAGGGGCACAAGGGTCTTGTAACTTGACAGCTTTAAGACTTGCCAGAGTTTTTGAGCCAACATTTTGGTTGCTAAGCAAGAGCATTGTTAAGTGAGTTTCACCCAGTGACGTGCAGTCAGGGGAGGCAGGAGAGGCAGGGCCTCACCACTGTCATCATGAAAAGAAAATATAATTTAAAAGGAAAAAGGCTGAGGTAGTTGCTGCCAGAGTCACAGTGGATGACTCTGCTTAGTGCTTAACTGTTTAAAAAAGCCTCTAAAAAAGTGCCCTCTTCAGGAGTAGGCGAGAGAACCATGTGCCTCATTTAGTCTATCTTTATGATCACTTGAGCAGAGTTAAGCAAGGGTTAAAAGGCGAAAAATTCCTTATGTAGATGAGGCACGTGGTTCTCTCGCCGCCTCCTGTAGAGGCTTTTTTTAAACAGTTAAGCAGAGTCATCCATTGGAGGCTCTGGCAGCAGCTAATCCAGCCTGACCAGCAGCTCTTGCCTTTTTCTTTTTACATTTTTTACATTTTCATCATGGCAGACAAGAGGAGAGTTGAAATCCTCTGTGAAACAGCTGGGAAAGGTATGTGGGTCGGAGGGAGGAGGGAGGAATTCAAAATTATTGTAATTTGTAAGTAATTGTAATTTGTATTATTATAAGTAATTTGTGTGTGTGTGTTTGTGTGTTTTACCCACCTCTGCTGGCACGCAGGCTAGCACTTTATTTTTTATTTTTTAAAGCCATGTTGCCGCGTCCCGCTCTATGGTGGAAAGCCACACTGGGGCTTTGGTGCGGCTTTCCGAAAGCCCCGCCAAAGCCTTGGCGCTGGCAGACATAGGGCGGCAGACATAGGGTGGCTTTTGCCCGCTTGCCTCACCGGCCATAAATCTCACCGCACGTCACTGGTTTCACCACATTTTACAAGTTGGCCACACCCACCCAGTCACATGGCTGGCAAACCACTCCCACAAAGCAGGCCACACCTACAGAGGAGGTTCTAAAAAATTTTGAAACCCATCACTGGCCCAGTAGGTCCATTTTTCACCCTCCCCAGGCTTGAGAGGCTTTCTAGGAGCCTGGAGAGGGCGAAAACTGCCTCCCCCACCTCCTGGAGGCCCTCCGGAAGCCAGAAATGGCCCATTTCCTGCTCTCTCCAGGCTCCAGAGGCTTTCTAGGAGCCCGGGGAGGGCAAAAAATGGCCAACGTGCAAACGGAAAGTCCGTTCCTGAACTTCCGATTTGCGGGTTTGGTGGTTTTTCACTCAGGGAAGCCTCTGGAGGGCGAAAAACAGCTGAAAATCAAGGCCAAAAATCAGCTGGCCAGCACACTGGATCTGACAGGGCAACGCCTCGCGAGCCCTCAGAAATGGTTCAAAGTACTACCTGTGGCATGCATGCCATAGGTTCGCCATCACAGTGTTAGTCTATACTCCAGCAGTCTGAGTCCTATCACCACATAACAGAGTGAGCTCCATCCAACCTAGAAGTTTGAAAGCATGTAAATTTGAGTAGGTAAATAGATACCACTGGTGGGATGATAAGGAAGTTCCATTTTTTTTGCCATCTGCTTTGCAGTGCGGTGTGATGTCATGCTGGCCACATGACTGTGGAAATGTCTTCTGGCACTGTTGGCGCAATGGCTTAAAGAAACGGAGATGAGCACTGCCCCCTAAAGTCGGCTAAAACTAGCAGAGTAAAACCCGCTGGGACACTTTTACCTTTTTACTTTTAATGAGATTTCTAATCTGCCAATAGAATGGAATATCAAAGAGGGGAATACAACCCAAGCTACAACAGAGACAGTTCAAAGGCTGGATTCACATACTCCACCATGATTTATTTTACCCATAATTTGTTGAACCACACAAAGTGGATGAATTCACAAAAGCCTACTCCGAACTAAACTTCACAGTGCCTTAGTGTAAAGTGGGGGAGGGCAAATGCTGATAACTCTGGTTTTAGATAGCACAATATTTTGCTGTGGGAAAAAGTGAATTTGGGTTTTTTTTAATTGTACAGGACAGGGGCAGATTAAAGTTATTCTCTGACTCAAAATGTCAGTGTTCTGCTTTCATTGCAAGAGTGCTGTTGCAGTTACAACTGTTGGAGAATAAAATGTACAAATCTTTCAACAAATCAAAAAAAGCAAACCTACCGTATCTATTATTGATCACAAAGAAACATGAGTGGATCAGTCCACTCATCTAGTCCAACACATTGATCTCATTGAGGCTATCCAGATAACTTAAGAAACCAATATGTAGAACACAAAGATTTTGGAGGATTCTCTCAGACTTATTTTAGCTCCCAAATATACTTCTGCAAATCTGTGGCATAACATTATGGCATTATAGCTGTTCCAATGCCATTTTAGTCACCTGAGGAATCTAAGGAAGGTCCCAAGTTCTTACAGTCTACTCTACCTTATCCCTATATCCCTATATCCCTTGTTAGAAGAATTTTTGAGCTGGGTTTCAAAGAACACAAGAGAACTGCTGAAAGTGGAGGTAGAATATAGTCAACAGAAAAACAACTTAGCAATCAAAGGTGGCCACAAATTAAAAAGGATGAGTTGGTAATATTTATAGACATCCATAAATTTTCGTCTTTGGGGATTTAAGGTGATGTTCTTAAGGAAATGGGTTGGAGTGGGAGAAGCCTATTGTGAATATGCATGATTTTTATATCTTGAAGGGATTTTCATTTGATTCTGATTAGATTGCCAGCATTTGTAAATTCTTTTTTTGAAAGATATGCTTAGTCAGTTTTTCAGTCTAGGTATCCTAATCAGCGTAATCATTTAGGTGGTCATTGTTTGGGGTTCACTGAGGAATCAGTGGTGGCATGGCACAGTGGTTAGAATGCAGTATTGCAGACTGACTCTGCCTACAGCCAGGAGTTTGATCCTGACCAGCTCAAGGTTGACTTAGCCTTCCATCCTTCCAAGGTGGGTAAAATGAGGACCCAGATTGTTGGGGGAAATTTGCTGGCTCTATAAACTGCTTAGAGAGGGCTGTAAAGTGCTACGAAAGAGTATATAAATCCAAATGCAATTGCTGTCAAAGGTGATCAAGTTTAGTGAATAGCATTGATGGCAAGGGTGGCATAGAGGGTTTTTTTTTCCCTTCACACCCTGATTATAATGAGTAATTTCTTTGGAAACCACCAGTAATGGGAACAGTTCAGCACTAATGCAGTGTGATTGATGTTTTTGCATCACCATGGAGACACTATTATATGACCAATGAACTTTAAGATAAGGACAGGAGATTGAAATGAGCATAGTTCCAAGAAAAGCGATAATTTTGAGGTGGGTCATTATTATTTTTTTAAGTTAAAGGCTCGACTTACTCTTTGATTGGAATGGCTCTAAAAACAGCAGAGGACAGATAAAAAAAATCTAGACAGAACCAGATAAAACTGAATTAAATAGAGTAAATACAGTTATTTCCCCGTGTGTGAAATAATGTTTCTCTTCTATCACTTTAAGAATTACCATTTGATATCTGCTTTGAAGGAGGCCCCGTGTGATCCTGGGTTGCAGACTATGCATCTCAATAATGAGAAGTTCTGCTCAAACGGAGGGAGCTTCTAGTTATACCTAAATGGAAAATTGGCAGGCTTGAGAATTTTGGGAAGAAATCGATTAATTGGTTTGATTATGTATCTTCAAGTGGTTTTTGTCTCTTAGCGACCATATATATTTTCTTCATACTGAAACATATGTGGGTTAAGTAGTGGATTAGACAGCATCACCACCAGATGGATTCGTAACTGGCTGACCAACCGCACTCAACGTGTAGTCCTCAATGAAACTGCATCTTCATGGAGGGAAGTATGCAGTGGAGTACCCCAAGGTTCTGTTTTAGGCCCAGTACTCTTCAACATCTTCATCAATGATTTGGATGAGGGAATAAATGGGGAACTCACCAAATTTGCAGATGACACCAAGATGACAGGAATAGCCAACACACCAGAAGATAGGCTTAAGATACAGAAGGATCTTGACAAACGTGAACATTGGACACTATCTTACAAAATGAAATTCATTGCTGAAAAGAGTAAGGTTCTGCATTTAGGCAAGAAAAACAAAATGCACAGGTACAATACTGGTGGTACCTTGCTTAATAGTAGTAACTGTGAGAGGGATCTTGGAGTCCTAGTGGACAACCATTTAAATATGAGCCAGCAGTGTGCAGCAGCTGCCAAAAAAGTCAACACAGTTCTAGGCTGCATAAACAGGGATAGAATCAAGATCACGTGAAGTGTTAATACCACTTTAAAATGCCTTGGTAAGGCCACACTTGGAATACTGCATTCAGTTTTGGTCACCACGATGTAGAAAATATGTGGAGACTCTAGAAAGAGTGAAGAAAAGAGCAACAAAGATGATTAAGGGACTGGAGACTAAAACATATGAAGAACGGTTGCAGGAACTGGGTATATCTAGTTTAATGAAAAGAAGGACTAGGGAAGACATGATAGCAGTGTTCCAATATCTCAGGGGTTGCCACAAAGAAGAGGGAGTCAAACTATTCTCCAAGGCGCCTGAGGGCAGAACAAGAAGCAATGGGTGGAAACTAATCAAGGAGAGAAGCAACTTAGAACTGAGGAGAAATTTCCTGACAGTTAGAACAATTAATCAGTGGAACAGCTTGCCTCCAGAAGTTGTGAATGCCCGAACACTGGAAGTCTTTAAGAAAATGTTGGATAGCCATTTGTCTGAAACGGTATAGGGTTTCCTGCGTAGGCAGGGGGTTGGACTAGAAAACCTCCAAGGTCCCTTCCAACTCTGCTATTGTATTATTGTATTGTATTGAATCTATCATGCATAAGTAAGCCATAACCTATAACTGTGATTGTGAACCTATGGCACAAGTGCCAGAGCTGGCATGCAGAGCCCTCTTTGTGGGAATGCACATTGTCACCAGCTGCTCTTGCAGGTTCCATTGTGTGCATGTGCGCCGGACAACTGGAGACCAGCTGGCCGGCACGCATGCATGCACTTGAATCCGGAAGAAAGTAGCTGTCTGGCACACATGCGTGCAATGGAACCCGGAAGAACAGCTGGCCACCGCATGTATGCGCACCCAGCCAGCTGTTCTCTTCCAGGGTCTGGTGCTCCGGTGCGTACATGCGCACGCATATGCTTTAGTTTTGGCACTTGATGCCGAAAAGGTTAACCATCTGTGACCTGTAATGTAATACTCTATAAAAGGTATGTTAAGGGATTCTCACACATTGCTCTCTTAGCAAGATCTTTGGCTCCTGATATTTTTTTACACATATCCTAATTAAATGTAAATTCTTGCCTTAGTTTACATCTTATTGGTTCTATTTCATTCTTTCTTTCATTCTGTTGTGTTGAAATGAAAGTACAGATTGTGCAGTCCACAAATTTCCATCTTCTTCTATAGTGGAATGTCTTTGATTCGAAGAAGTCTTCTGCCTTTGATATGTGTCCTTACAACACAATCTTATAGATATCTACTCAGAAATAAACCCTATTTGTTCTTGAGTATGACAGAGTAATATGTGAAAACTTTTACCATGTTCTTTTTCCAATTTGTTATAAATCATTAACTAATGGAATGCCCAAGGGATACATTGTCTCTCCAATATCACTGTAACCTTGCTGTTTTTTTCCCAATAGCCAAACCATTCAGAATAAGGTGATCTATCACAGTTCTGAAATTGTGTTCCCTTCTCAAAGTCTGATTTCAGTTTTAAGTTCTATGCCTCATGCAACCCACCAGCCAATGCTGGCAGGCATTTGAGGGAACTACAATGATGTTTAAATTTTGGCATTATAGATAGACCTTGCAGGTTGTCTATGTTTGGGTAACAGTATTTGCAAAAAGTTCAATTTTCAGAACAGTCACTTAGAGATATGAATCATTGCTGTTGATTCTAGTGGATGCCGTTCTTGGAATCATCACCCAACCAAATACATTTCTCATGTCTATTAGATCAATGTTTCTTAAACTTAGCAACTTTAAGTATGTGAACTTCAAGTCTATGTGGTCAACATACAGTTAGTCCTGAGTTTACGACCACAAAATGTTTGTTGTTAAGTGAAACATTCGTTAAGTGAGTTTTGCCCCATTTCACGACCTTTCTTGCCACAGTTGTTAAGTGAATAACTGCAGTTGTAAAATTAGTAAACCAAATGTTAAGTGAATCTGGTTTCCCCATTGACTTTGCTTGTCAAAAGTTCTCAAAAGGTGATCATATGACCTTGGAAAACAGCAACAGTCATAAGCGTGAACCAGTTGCCAAGCATCTGAATTTTTTTAAATATTTTTTTTAAATTTTGAATACAAATAATGCCAACATAATATACAAAAAAGAGAAGAAAAAATACAAATATTACAGTGCACACACCCCCAGAGACCATTTTTATCACATATTTCTTCTTCTAGAACAGCTAAGAGATATACAATATATTCCAATTATGCCCTTATCCCATTCCAAACAACATATTCCCTTTGCCTTACATCAACCCTATTTTTATAAAATAAATACTTACCTGGTAGGGACCTTGATCAAGCATCTGAATTTTGATCACGTGATCATGGGGATGTTACAAGGGCTGTAACTATGAAAAATGGTCATAAGTCGCTTTTTCAGTACTGTTGTAACTTTGAATAGTCACTAAATGAACTGTTCTAAGTCAAGGACTACCTATATGAAGGTTGCCAAGTTTGAAAAATACTGTACTACGTTATATATATATATATATATAAAAATCTATTAGATTTTTTTTATAACCCCTGGTAAGCCCCAATTATGGGAGGAAGCTAACTGCTTCCATCATCTGTCCTTCGGCTCGTCACAAGAGTCCATCACGACAGAAACCCAATATTTTTACTGTTGCCTTTGTTATATTTGTGTTTTTTATTTGTGCTGATAAATAAATAAAATCTAATAGATACCTTTCACCCTGGCTTCGCTGATAAACGGATAAGAGCCTGTGGCCTAATGGCTAAGATCTGTGCCTAGAGTGCCTAGTATGCCATATAGCCCAGGTTCAAATCCCAGTAGGGGTATGGCTAGCTGATGAGAGCTAAATAGCTTGAAATAGATCTATACTAGTCTCCCTTTATTTATTTATCAGCACAAATAAAACACACACACACACACACACACACACACACACACACACACACACACACACACACACACACACATATATATATATATATATATATATATATATATATATATATATATATATATACTTAAAGTCACAACCCCTGGTATGCCCAAGTATGGGAGGAAGGTCACACTTCCACTCTCTGTCATTAGGCTCGTCACAAGAGACCATCCAGACAGAAACCCAATATTTTTTACTGTTGCCTTTTTGTTACATTTTGTTATATTTATGCTGATAAATAAATAAAGGGAGACTAGTATAGATCTATTTCAAGCTATTTAGCTCTCATCAGCTAGCCATACCCTTACTGGGATTTGAACCTGGGCTATATTGCACACTAGGCATACTAGGCAGAGATCTTAGCCATTAGGCCACAGGCTCTTATCCGTTTATCAGCGAAGCCAGGGTGAAAGGTATCTATTAGATTTTTTACAACCCCTGGTAAGCCCCAATTATGGGAGGAAGCAGAAATCTATATCAGCACAAATAAAAAAAAAACACAAATATATATATATGTATGTATGTATGTATGTATGTATGTATGTATGTATGTATGTTGTATTTGTGCTGATAAATAAATAAAGGGAGACTAGTATAGATCTATTTCAAGCTATTTAGCTCGCATCAGCTAGCCATACCCTTACTGGGATTCAAACCTGTGCTGTATTACATCCTAGGCAGATGTGTTAACCACTAATCCACATACACACACACACACACACAAACACAAACATCTATCATGCCCTATGTTCCTTTAAAAAGCTATATGAGCTAGTATGCCACACCATATTATGGTGTAGTGATGTATATAATCAGTTACTCTTTATTCTGTGAAGTAGCATTTATCAGCCAGTCCAAAAGCTAAGCTTCCCACAGTTCCAATCAATCTCTTTCCCATTTTTCAGGTAGACCCTGGGAGACACTCTTTAACTCTTTAGCCAGACAATTAAGAGTGACCTTCATTGCTTGATTATTTGTTAATTATGCTTCATTGCTTGTAGCCAAGACAAAGTCCCTGATAGAGGCTTCCCTCTGGGTTAGCAAGTCTAATGGAGGTGCAGTTATATGAAAGGGGGGAAAAAGAAGAGAAAAGAAATCAGTTAAGAAGCTGTTTTAGTATATGAAACCTAAATAATTCTCCTGCTATCTGAGTTTATTCTCTGCCTAAAAATAACTTGGCAACTGCTTTTGGAAGTGGGTGCCTGCAGGCAATGTCTCCCTCAAAGGAGAGAAGCACTTAATGAAGCTCTTACATAATTGCTTTACTATGCTTGTGTGCTCACATCTATTGTTAAGATCTGCCTTATATTACAATATAAAAGAAGTATTATATTGCCCATCATCACCATTGTACCTATATTTTAATATCTTTGTATTTATACCTATGAGGTAGCCAGTACCATTCTCCTTGGAAAGAGGTCAATTACCTGGTATATATTAAAGTCATACTTGTTCAAAACTCTAAGATAGCAGTTGAACTGATGACTAAATCAACTTTCAGAATGCAATATTTTCAACTGTATTCTTGGATAAGAAAATTATTTAGAGTTGGCTTACTCTGTTATAACGTGTGGAAAATTCTGCCAGATTAGATCAAAGTCCTACTTAATCCAGCATCCTAACATCTCTGGCAGCCTGATGATGATCAACATCACATCTGCCCAGGAGGCCACAGTTATATCTGCAGGCTGTGACAATTACATATAAATCTGCTATCAGTGGTAGTTTCAGCAGTGCTAGCTTCCGAAGGTAACATTTAGGCTCGAGATGGGCTCCAGGCGATGTCCTCTCACTTACATAAACCTCTTAGTCATTCTAGCCTGGAGATGAAAGGACTAATTTTTCCTCATGATTTTAATTGAATGTCCACCCCCACCTTCCATGAAAGTACATTATGACCTATATAAATAATCCAAAAGAACCTGTACTTTGGCCAGTATGTGTACACTGGTGCAGGTTTGGAAGTGGCAGAATTTTTAATGTAAAAAAAAAACATTGCAGTAGTGAAATGGGAATCTAGCAACTGTACTACAAAACAATAATTGTTATTTTGACTGAGAGCGCAGTCAATTTTCCAGGTTCAACAGAATGCAGTCTTACCCAATTTATTGCCTGATTAACAGGATTTGTGTGTTGTGACCAATCATGGCTTGCATGACAGCTCCCACAACATACTTTTACATGTGTCCATACCCACAGACTCAAACAGACACTAAACTAAAAGCCTCACAAACCAACAGAATGGCTTAGCAGTTTGTGTGAACCTAACCAGATAGTCTAAAAAAGTTATTCTAGTTCAGTGCTCCAGGTATGAAAACATATAATTTCTTGGGTCCGTGTGATTTCTCATTTGAGAAGATGAACGGCAGCATTTTATCTTGAAAGAGGCATTCTAGCCACCAAATTATTTTGGGATTATGAACCAAAAGGCTTTGAGCCCCAATCATAGGATCAGTGTCAGCTCACTAAGATGACATATTCAGTTTCCAGGCCTTGCAGACATCTATGCTTTAATATATGCATAGTATGATTTCCCTTCAACACACTTTCCTACAGCCCCAGCCACATCTATATATACCAGTCCTGTGAAGGAAAACATTTTCATTTAATTCTGAAATTACATTTTCCTACTATATATTTCTGAAATTACATCATGGTCTTCCTGGGGCTTTTCCATCAAGTCTTCAAACACCTGCCTTTACCAGTTTTTCTTAACATAATTCCCAGTGTGAAGAAGAATCCTCTAAAGCTTGCTGACAATTTTTTTTTTAAGTTCTCAGTTGTTCCTTAGTCCCAATAAAGTATTATCGTACCCATCTTTTGATTTTGTTTTCCTAATGGAAGAGCTCAACTGATAACATTTCATAAACAGACCAATTCATTTTAAAGCTTTATTCTGCCGACACTTGCTTCTTGCAAAGCCATGAATGATTTCCCCAAAGTCATCTCTTGCAAGTTCACATTCAATTGATGAAACAGGAAAACTTGCTTCATTTTAGCTTAGTGGAAACTTCCTTTGAGCTTTTTGACACTGTCACTGGCAGCATGTAAGATTCCCTTGAAAGGTAGCTGAGTTGGTTTCTAAGAAAATCATTCAATTAAATAACCAGAGGTAGTTTGTATCATTCCCTTCCCCCAACCAAAGGGCCGATCTTTCCCCCAGAGGCATCTGTGACCTTGATTATAAGGTTTTGATGCTCCTGCTATTGAACTTCCTCCCTGTGTACAAAAAGCTTTGGAATCAGCAGTTTTTAAAAGAGCAAGTCACATGCAGGAGTACAAATCTCTCTATTTCTCAAATCCTACCTGTAAGTTTAATGGTTTAAGCTCAGTGTTGAAGAGGAAGGCCTCGGCCAGCACACTGCTTGTTGTTCTCTGTTCTGCTTGTTATACAGTACTCCATCTTCTTCCCTCTCCCACAAACTTTGAGGATTGTTGCCATCCTTTCTTCCCTTTGCAGAAGAATGATAGGTTAGGCTTGAGGTAAGTGTAACAGTGAACGAAGGGCAGTGATTGCAGTGTTTGCATAATGGAATGTATGGATGACCTTGGGGGATGAGAGAAAGAAATGCTGTTTAGGGAATGAATGGACAAGAGAGGAGGAGCCCTAGTTGCTTAATAGCCAGAGAAAGAAACTTAGGAAGGATCCACCCTAAGACAGATAAAAAGGGGTGACTAGAAGTTTGTACTTTGAAACTTGCAAGATTCTGTTAATGTAGGCTTACGACAAAGTGGATTTTGCTCATCTAGTCATGTTTTCTGTCTAGTTTACCCAGGAGTTTGTAGCTCACTTTTTATCCTGTCTATTTTTTACTTACAACTTCAGAATTGGAAGTATTTGAAAACATTTCCCCAAGTCCCATTAGGCAGAGGTGTCAAACTCAAGATGCCCGGGGGCTAGATCTGGCCCGCAGGGTGCTTAGATCTGGCCCATGGGCCTGCCTTGGAAACAGAGAAGGACCGACCTGTGGTGCCTCTGCCAGTTAAAAAGGAGCTCAGGGCTGAGTGTGGTCCTCCCGGGCTTCATTTTGGGCCACAACAGTCTCCTGCAACCCTCTGCCAGTGAAAATGGAACTTACCCTCCTGAGCTCCGGTTTTGCTGGCAGAGAGCTGCAGGAGGCCATTGTTGCCCAAAATGGAGCCTCGATGAATGACATCAAGCTGGCTGTGCCACCCTGGCCATGACCCCGCAGCCCCCCAAGATCAAACACAACCCTGATGTGGCCCTCAGTGAAATCGAGTTTGACACCCCTGCATTAGGGTTACTGAGACAGTTCAGATAATAGTTAACTGGTATATTACTATTGCAGTGTTGCCAGAGAAATTTCTCCCTTTTAGTGAATCTATTTAACCAAGTCAATAACAAAAATCACAGAATTCTACTTAACAATTACTGAAAGTCACACCAAGAATAAATGGTTTTAATTCTTAACATTTGGAGAGAATCAGTCTGATGGAGTTTTCAGTGCTGCTGATGGAAGTTTCAGTGATGCTGAAAACAGGAAAGCTAGTTATCTTCTTAAACTGAAATATAAATCTTGTTCTGAGGAAAAAGATCTCCGAATCTACATTAGATTTCTTCAAACTACTGCCCTTCGAATGTGGCGTCCTACCTCAAGCTGGCATAGTTAAGGGGAAGGAAGAGTGTCATCCACACTCTCTGAAGGGCGTTTAATTGGGTTGGAGACTTTACTGATAAATGAAGATGAGAACAAAGTTGACTTCTTGAGGGTTTGTTCTGTATGTGAGAGCATGTGAATTAGATATGTGATTGATTATATATATCGGTGGCGCAGTGATTAGAACGCAGTACTGCAGGCTACTTTTGCTGACTACCGGTTGCCAGGAATTTGGCAGTTTGAATCTCACCAGGCTCAAGGTTGACTCAGCTTTCCACCCTTCCGAGGTGGATAAAATGAGGACCCAGATTGTTGGGGGCAATAGGCTGACTCTCTAAACTGCTTAGAGAGGGATGTAAAGCACTGTGAAGCAGTATATAAGTCTAAGTGCTATTGCTATATGAAAACAAGTATCTTAAGTGTGTGTGTGTGTGTGTGTGTGTCATTTTTGAAAACCCTCTTTGGAATATGGTCCAGTCACTGAGGCAGGCAGGTGTTAGGATTTCTCCCTTGGAACCAGTTAGGTGTTTGGTTATATATTTGTACTCCACTTATGTTCTAAAATAATTAACTAAAATGCAAAGAAAAAAGCATTTGACTTTATGGAATGGATACTTCCCATGAGAATATTGACAGTATTCCTGTCTACACTTACGGATTTGGGAAGGGAGGACAATTTTATCTATAATCTTAAAATGTTCCACTAAACTATAATAGGCTACCTTCAATCATGTTGAATTTTTTAGCATGCCCTAATATGCTTCAGAAGTTTCTTTTGTCCTGGCCTGCAGGTAGGAGAAAGAAAGGAAAAAAAACATGTGCTTTCATTTTTCTTGTCAAATGCAAAACAAAACATTGTGAACAACTTTTAAGAATGCAAGATTGCGAGGGCTTTCTGCCTGTGAAGAAGGTTTTATTGAGAAATTCTGTTTTTAAAACAATGCAGTCAGAAGCCTGGATATTATAAGGAACGCAATTTAATGAAAGGAGAAAAAGGAGATAACGATCACGCACCCAGAACTTCAAAATAATTCAGTAGAGTTGAGTTGATTTAATTTAGATAGTTAAATGTTATCTGTTTAAATGAGATCTTAGAATTATATATACTGTACAGTTTATTGCTGAGATGTTCTGAGAAACAAAACATTTGGGTTTCCAGATTAAACTGCGTTAGTAAGACTCCAGCTGAGAATTTTTAACATTAAAAGTAATCTGAATTTAAGGAAAGCCAGCCTTTTAAAGGGCTCTAACTGTTGTCCAATAATTAGCTACCGTATATAGCTTGAAACCAGGTGTCTAGCCATGCATGTTTTGTGGGCTTGAAATTAGTAATACCACTTTTCCTGCCAGAGGAACCTGTACTAAAAAGACTCTTAAAGATTTAGTCAAAGTAAGTAGACAACACAACAGAAGACAATCTAAAAATAAACATACCATTTAACACTAATTTAAAAGGGCAAGTCAGGTTCTGGAATTCAATGCCAATCACTAATTACCGTGTAAGTGTCTGTCTTCAAGTATCTTTCCAAACAAGATAGGACAGAGACCAGAGCTATTCTAAATCTTTGGAAGATTGCTCTCCCATTGTCATTGCCATTGAAAGCCCCTCTCCTAGCCACTGCATTCCAACAAAAGGGTCCACAGGCATAGCATCCCTTGCTCATCTTATGTCAGAAAGCAGCCAGTTGAGGTGGTATATTTTATGTGATGAAATTGTAGGTCACGTACATCTTTATAAACTAATGTCATAACTTTAAATTGGACCTTATCGTTGACAGGAATCCAGTGTAACAACATTCATAGTCCCTGAATTTCATGACCATCCCACCTCTTCATTTATAAAAGACTAGGCGAGCCATGTAGAACATATTCGTTTTGGATTGTATTAGAAAACGAAATAAGAATTTCTGCTCAGATTTGTTGATGTTGTGCCAACTTATCAAGTTTTCTAGGGATTACCATTGCTAAATTCCATCAGAGTGTGAGCAAGGGGCTGTACTCTAGATAAGAGGATAACTGGAGGGATTAGTTTTTTTTTTCCTGGAAACAAAATGGGTTTGTGTTTGATTTTAAGTTTCCATCATACATTAAGGTTATTTATAGAAAACCTGCAGGCAACTTCTTAAGTGAATGAGCAAGATTGTACTTAAATTTCATTGCTAAAATGGACAAGTTCCCCTTATTCCTCTAACTAGTCATGAGAAAAACAGAATCCATAAAGATAAAACACCTGTTGTTAACCTAGCTATTATGTAGGTGATACTTTTGACATTAGTTCAGTTAGAATTATCACTGAGGCAGGACTGTCAAACTCCCGGATGCAACAAGTGCTGGCCACATCATGCCCGATTTAGCGAAGGGGAGGGGGGGGAAAGTCCCGATATGTCATGTGATGCCACCATGATGAAGTGACACCCCTGCTATAAGGTCAAAAGCAGGTCTAAACAGGTAATTGTTTTCACTTAAGCACATATTTGAAAAGCAAGTTATGTCACCCCTAAAAAAATACTAAAATATGTGGAAAGTTCTAATCAATGTAATCTATATTAAATGAGATGTGATAAATCAATAAAATGAATTTCCTTATGTAAAAGCAGCAAAAATTAAAGCTTTGATTTTTGAGTAGTACATGCCTTCAATAGTTAAAATTATATTGCCACAAACCAAGTTCCTTGAAGTTGCCAAAAATATGACAGTTGTTAATATTTTTGCAATAGGCTAAAAAATAAGAAATAAAGCCACCCTGCAGGAAAGTTTTAAAAAAGCAGCGTGAGAATCTAATACTGAATTACAGTTGTGCGTATTGTTTACAGTGTAATTTGGAAAGGTCACATGAGTCATAGAAATGTTAGAATTGCATTGGGATGAACATACCACTCTAACAATTTGCAATTGTTGTAGTCTAATCATAGCTATACTCTCTACAGAGTTGCAAGTGGTCTCAACATTCTCACTGCTTAAAAAAATACAGCAAACTGCATAGCTTCAATTTAGCTTTCAGAATATGTTTATGATGTTCTTTATTATTTTAATTTACTACTATTATTCTTGAATGAATATTTTAATATTGTTTCTTCAGTCAATCATCCTCAGATAGATTTCTATATGAAAATGTGAAATAAATTCCAGGAGTGAATGAAGAATATCATCCTAAGAATGAGGATTGGGATATACCGAGTCAGATAATAGTCCTGGAGATCCTGTTGTAAGTGTGAATCTAATGGCACTGGATCTTTAATAACTCAAGATCAACTACCTGTAAGGAATGAAGAGTGAAGGATTTACTCTCTGTCCTCTTTGTCTGTCACTCTGCCTGTTTTTTATTTTCGGAAATTGCTGATCTCAGATGATTTCATCATTTGTTTCCTTTTTCCTTCCCTGGCATGCATCCACAGATGAGCCCTTTGATTCTCCTCCTGGTAAAAGGCACATCTGGTCCCAGAAAGCAGACTAATCCCCGGGGTAGAGGGCTTTTTGCTGAGAATGTCACTGTAGGAGATGACCAGACTGAGCCCGAGGGAGGGGTTTGCTCCCTTTGCTCCCACAAGAGATCTAAGTCCAGCCCACCTTTAATTCTTTTGACTGTTATCTACCACTAATTTGCTTTGACCGTTAGTAGTTCGGATTCTTGTAAAGAGTGTTAGCATGCAATAAACTTGTTTTCATTTGAACTGCCTTAACAGTCATTCTTTGGATCTCAGTTCTCCCTCGTCTCTTTTAGGTTGGTACCCAAAGTATCTTCTCCCTACTAGATCGTATCAGACAGGCCAAGACCACCTAAAGATGACGGTTCACAAAATAACCACGACTGACGCTATAACAAATTTTCTGTAAATAAATATTCTTTACATTATAATGATTAAATAACTTGCTTCATTTATCATTGCTCTGATTCCCACTCTTAGGAAAGCTTTCAGTTGCACACAGAAGCCCTTTAATCTCCAACAAATCCAACTAGGATATTTCTACCACTGTGTAGTATTGTGATTTCAACAGAATGATTAGGCTTTTTATATTGTGTGGAAACTTATAAATGAGAATTTATTCATCCATTGTTCAGAATAAGGAAGATGATTTTGACAGAAAAAAATGCAAGATCCCTTGCCTAGGCCAAAACAGGCTGAAATATTTTTAAAGTGTCATTTTAAGGAGTCCTAGTGGAGTCCTAGTAAACAGTCACAGCTGCCAAAAAAGGCCAATGCAGTCCTAAGCTTCCTCAACAGAGAGATAGTGTTAGGATCACATGAAGTGTTAGTACCATTTTCTACCTCACTGGTAAGTCCGTACTTGGAATGTTGCATTCAGTTTTAGTCACCGTGATACGAAAAAGATGTTGAGACTTCAGAAAGAGTATAGAGAAGAGCAACAAAGATTATTAGGGGACTAGGAGGCTAAAAAATATGGTTGCAGCAATTTGGAATGGCTAGTCTAACAAAGAGAACTAGTTGATATAATAGCAGTATCCCAATATTTTGAGGGGCTATCATAGAGAGAAGGGTGTCAACCCATTCTCCAAAGCACTTGAGGGCAAGATAAGAGTAACGGATTCAACCTAGAATTAACAAGAAATTTCCTGTCAGTGAGAACAATCAATTGGTGAAATGTCTTGCTTCCAGAACATCATTGAGATTGGACAGCCTTTTGTCTGGAATGGTATAGGGCAGTGATGGCAAACCTTTTCGGCACTGAATACCCAAACTGGAGCACATGTGCACATGCCAGAGCCCCAGAAACCTGAAGATCAGCACGCCGGAAACCAGAAGAGCAGCTACCTATGGTGCACAAGCCCACAGAGAGGGCTCTGTGGGCCACCTCTGGCATGTCTGATATAGGTTCGCCACAGTGGTGGGTTTAAAAAATTGTTGGAACCTACTCTGTGGGTGTGGCCTCCTTTGTGGGTGTGGCTTGCCACCCATGTGACTGGATGGGAGTGGCTTGCCGCCCATGTGACCGGATATGAAATTATGAATTAGAACTTAGGTCGGTCCAAGTAGCTATTCAGAAACTCTGGCATTGAAGCATGCAAGTCTTAAAGCTGTCAAGTTACAAGATCCTTGCCAGTGGTGGGTTTCAAAAAAATTTGGAACCCCTTCTGTAGGTGTGGCCTGCTTTCCGAGTCCACTGGTGGAACCTCTTCTAACCGGTTCGGTAGATTTGACGAACCGGTTCTACCGAATAGGTGCGAACTGGTAGGAACCCACCTCTGGTTCGCCATCATGGGCATAGGGTCTCTTGCTTGAGAAGGGACTTGGAATAAAAAATCTCCAAGGTCCCTTCCAACTCTGTTATTCTGTTAAATCCAGAGCAAGTAGATAACAGTCAAAAGCTGTTCAGGCAGAAACCTCTCTTATAGCCGAGTAAAGAAGAGGGAGGAAATTTGACAAATTCCAATCTGCAAGATTCCATTAACAAAGCCAGTCTCAAGAAAAGTAGATTTAGCCTTCAATGGAAATGGTTCCCTGGCCTGTTCTGCCTAGTGGGGCTGACATCCATATTCAATTGTCAAGGAAGAATGACGTGAAATCATCATCGTTGTCTTTTAACGGTTCCATAATCCCTTGTGGGATAGAGTCTGGGCAACTGAATGGAGCTAGCAGAGTGTTTTAATGGTTGGATGCCCTTCCTGTTGCCGATGCGGAGCTTTGTCCAGCAGATATATTCTCAGTGTGCCCAGAGGGAGAAATATCTGCCCCTACCTAGGATTGAACTTAGAGCTTCCTGATTGTGAGGCGAGAGTTTCACTTCTAGGCCACCACACCACTCTAAGGATTAAATATCACTTGAATAATCAGTGTCCTCTATGATTTCATATTTGCAGCTCTGAAGTACAATATATTAAGAGATTAAGGCAAAAGACTGTTATGTGGTAAATCTGAAGGTAAAACATATTTCCAAAATGTGCAAAGTTAGTTTGCAGTTCTGTTGCAAAGCAGGGTCAGGGTGACAATGACAGAGAAGGATCTAAGGTAATCACCTATTACAAAATTCACTCAACTATATGCATGAATGCACCTTGCATATACAGCATATCAACTGAACATACACATGCTGGATGGTTGACCTTTAACTATGGCCACTAAAGAAAAATCTGACATCTACACTAAATAACCATTGACAAAACTCTGAAATGTGGCAGCTCTGAAATGTATTTACAAAACAAAAGCAGCTTCAAAATACACATCAAGGGAAATAGATTCTGGCACTGACCTATTACTAGAACAAGGAAGCTAAAATCATATACAAAATACAATAAACAAAAAGTAATGCAACAAAATTCAATGACAATAATGTTTGTATCTGAGAGAAAGTTCAGTTACAAATTACATTCACATTATTTCTACTAAAGATACATAAAGTACAACACCACAATTGGGAATGAGACAATTATGAAAAGAGATCAGGAAAGTCAGGAATTGTCTTTTTTCTTCTTCAGAAAAGCAGAGTAAAAGAAAATTGAGGAGCAATCTAAAAACATAACTAGGGAATCATTCCTGAGGTTAAGTTGAGTGGAAACATTGGATGTAAATAGCAAAACAGTTTCCAAATATTAGTTTTGTGGCCTGCAATA
Source organism: Thamnophis elegans (assembly GCF_009769535.1). Lineage (NCBI taxonomy): Eukaryota > Metazoa > Chordata > Lepidosauria > Squamata > Natricidae > Thamnophis > Thamnophis elegans. Next base: position 98,124,914 of record NC_045542.1, read on the forward strand.
AAGTTAATTGACTGAGGGCTAACCAGAAAAAATAGGAATTAGAATGTATTCCTATTCATATCTTCTGGCTTGGATAGGGATACTTCTATTGGTGGGAATTGCACAGCTTCATCTGAAGAAAGCAGAGCATAGGGGAAAAAAGGAATTTCTCAACTGAGCAGAAAACATGAAGGTTCCTCCTGAATAGGATATTTCCCCACACTCTTAAGCATCCTAGATATTGGAGAGGGAATCAAGATAGTAGTCACAACACATTTTAAAAGGGGCAGGGCTTTGATTACCCGGTGGTAACCCCCATCTTGTTGTTTTTTTGAACCCCTTCCCTGCTATTAATTCCCAGAATTACAGCCGGCTTTTTTTTAAATGCAGTCTATTTCAGTCAATGATGCTCACGATGCCTGTTGTATTTTAAAATCTGTATTGTTTTCCATGTTTTGGTTAGACTTTGGATTCTGGCGGTATATAGATGAGGGGGGAAAGCAAGTCAATGTTAGAATTGTACAGTATTCTAGGATTTCAAGATTTAGTCTATTTCTTTCAACTTCATCATCAGAAAAATAATATATGTTGTTACATATATATTCCCCTCTGGCTTAAATAAGAAGGTTAAAATCAGCATAGATATTACTTGGAGACTACTTGCCTTGAGGCAGTTTCTGCAGTTTTACAGTATGAAAGAGAAGGGTAGATGTATTAAAAGAAGGCTACAGAGTCCACCAGAGTTCTTTTCAGAAGCTCACCTACATCCATCCTCCTGCTAGAGATGTGTCCTGCCTGAGGACATCTTCTGCATCTTTGGCAAGTTGGAATGGAACACTGATACATCTCCTTTCAGGCTACCTTTACTAAATAAGTGATGCTTGTTTCCCTGAGGATTTTCTCTAGACGGTTGGAAACAGTGAAGCATAACTAGGAGAAGTAACACTGAAAGCTTGGAGGGAAAGGGAAAAGAATTGGAAAGTATCCCACTCCTTTCTTCTGGTAAGCCTTGATGGGTTTGGAACGCCTTACATCATGCTTTCCAGATAAGCATGGTAGAATGAACCCAGTGTCAGTAATAAGCTGCTGGTTGAGATAGATGGATGGATGGGTGGATTTATAGATAGAAAATAGATAGATAGATAGATAGATAGATAGATAGATAGATAGATAGATAGATAGATAGATAGATAGGATCAATCTCTTCCAACTCTGCTATTTTATTGTATTGATACTATTTATCTATCTACCTACCTCCTTTCATCTATCATCTAAGGTTATACTTGGAAATTATGTCTTATTGCATGCCAAAATGAGACAAGTCTATTTTAAATCTGTGACAGAGAATTTAGCAACCTATAATGTAACTGATATTTTTAGCTGGAAATCTGAGGAGCAAATATCTATTTTCATTCATGGTACTTAGAACATTTGGGAAGAAGGTAAATATGGTTATCCACATTCTATTGGCACAGAAAGGTTGTCAGAGTGCCAGGTAGTTTATTTTCACAAATATCCCATATTCCAAAAGCTTACAAACTCTAAATTGCATTTAATGAAGAGAGAGAATGCAGCAACTCTGTTTGAAACTAGAATACTGTTGTTGCTTATTGGTAAAATAAGACACCCGCAGCTAAAAAGGTGATGACACATTTAATTATTGTAATCAACCAGATTAAGAAGGACATAACAAAGTGCTCTTCAGTTCTTATTATGTCATTTATGATTGTATATTTTTCTGTATTTGTAAGTTGGTTTTTTCCCAAAAGTTCAAAAGTAAAAATCACACCTCATATGAAAATAGTGTTCCAGGTTCTTACTTAAACTGGGCTGCCTTTCTTATACATGCATGTTAGCATGCCAGAAGGTGTCTCGCCTTTGCTCATACCAACCAGCAAAGCTATGTAAACCTAGCTAAAGAGCTAGGTTTAGTATGAAGTTAGCCTATGTGGCGTAGATGTGTGTGTTTTGCAGAGTAGGCATATAAGTAAAAATCAGTTCTATTCAAAATGGATAGCAAACCCTTAAGCCGGAGAAGAAAGATAGCTTATCAAGATGGTTATATCTCAAATCTATTTTGATTAATTTGCATTTTTCTTCTTCTCTTCCCATTAGCATAAGTCTCAATGAGATCAGAAACTATATCATGTGCTTTAATCCAGCCACATGATTAACACTAGTCCCACTATCCAGTAGCACATTGAATACCTACAGAGGAGCACAGAGGTGACCTTGAGGAAAATCAGTAGCTAACATGAGCTTAGTCTAGGAATGAAGAAAATATGAGAAAGAAATTTAAGATTGTCCTGTCTTGAATTTCTTTGGTATAAGAGAGGGAACATTATAAAGCAGCCAAGATGCTATTAGTATAGTCTCTATATTGTATCAAGAAATATTTCTTTTGTGTCTGTTTCCTGACCTGATGTATTTCAAAAGGCTAATAATGCTTTCCAATTTTTGGTAGGCCTCATCTTCCAGTGTCAGGTATTGACACTGTCCTGATTGTATTTATTTAGTTTTCTTGCCAGAATACTTGAATGGCTTGCCATTTACTTTTCTAATGAGTTGTATTTAGCCTGAGTTCTTATTTCTCATTTGCACATCACAGGTGACCCTTCTGAGAATGTACATTCCCAGTGGTTGCACATATAGGCACCTTCACCAATTGCAAGGTAATGATCCCGGAAGCAAAAACATATATACATTAGAACACTAATATTGCTCAAGGTTCATTTTTATAATGCCCAGTTGCCCAAAATGTTTGATCAAAGTGCCAGAGTTGCTGGCAACCACATTTAACAAAGAAATCAGGCTCTACCCTATTCCCCAACAGCAGAAACTTTATTAGCCTTCAAAAATCACAGTCATCTGAACAGTATGAACATAAATTGGAAGAACTTCATTCAAAAATGCATCATTATATATTTTCAAGCAATATAGGAGCGAAACAAAAAGATATATGTCTTCTTCCATTTGATAGGAAAGCTATCAGAGCTAGATGCTTTTCTAGTTTTCATAGAAGTAATATATTATTATTTCCCGAATATATTATTTCCTGGAGAGATAAAGGTACAGCTAGATAAGCAGCTTGGTCATGAGTAATCTTCAGAAGAACTACATTATTTTAAAATTGATTAATTTCTGTTTCGGTAGCCATTGACTCACTATTATAAAATCAGATATAAAAATACTGATTTATAAGATCAGAGTCAACATATATTTTGTCCTGAGCATGCTTAATAGTGTAAATAATATTTCTTGTTGTTGCTGTTTCAATCAGGAGGCCAATAATTTACCAGGTTTTTCCTCTCACACTCAATATCATTGCTTTATATGATTTATCCAGCGCATTAAAGGAGATTAAGTTTAGCAAATGTAAAAGCTTTATATAGTCCTGATTATATAGTTCAAATACGGTTATGTAGTTCCTAGGCATTCAAAAGTTTTCCAAGTTTTCCTGTTCAAAATTTTATTCCTCTTCTTCTATGAAGCCTAAGCAATAATACGACCACAAATATATGCCTTAAAAGCATCTCAAGCAACCATTAAATTTGTAGAGTGTCTATTTATACAAAAAAAATATCTTCAAAGCCCTTTTTTCTTCCATGATCAAGATGCTAAAAAAATAATCAAGCTGAGAACAGGTCTGATGTTGTGCTGAGAAAAAAGACTATATTCTTGTGATAGATTTAAAGCTGGGAATCAGGAACAGATGTATTCTTGCCAGACTGGCTTCTGTAATGAGGTGCTATTCCATTAAAGTCTAAATAGTTTCACATCTCATAGTCTTTCAATATCCCAATGTAAAATTATCTTATAAATCAGCAAAATTGCTAAAAGAGAACTCTTGTTTCTTCAGAACATGATAACTTAGTGGCAGGGATGTTATGTAGCAGGCTCAGTCCAGCTTGTGCAAATCGGTTGTAACTTTTTTCTCACTACAAATGGAAGTGGATTCCCCCAGTTTATGATTCTCCGACATGGACCAGGTGCCTCTGGCCTTTGATGGCATGGGGTGGGCAGAGCGCACATTTAGAAGAGCAAAGTGGCAAAGGGAAATGTGTGCATAGTGTCAATCTACCATCTCCAGATGTTTGGTTTGCTCTACTCCCCCCTCACCTGCTTTGGAACCAGCTGTTGCCCAATTTAGATAATATCCCAGATTAACTAGCGATGGGGGTAAATTCTCATTTAATGGCTAGAAATATCTAGTGGTGAAGTTTGATGGCTATATTTATCTTACAGCCGTAACATTATCGGATCATCTGATGGTTTGTTTCCTTGAATATGCCTTGTAAAAGTCCCATATTATAATGGGTTGAGAGCAGTCAGATAACATAGCAACTTTGAATCTAAAATACCTTTTGATGGATTGGTTCTTGGTAAAATAAGCAATCTGCACTTAAGGCAATGACAACACTCTTAAATGGTTGTAATCAATCAATAGAGGCAACATGCTTAACCGGGTCCATAGTGGAGTGAGTGTTTATTTATTTATTTGTTTATTTAAAAGATTTATATAGCCATCCGTATTATAGCAGCCCTGAGTGGCACACAAAATCATAAAAACAACCAAAGAACCCAGACAGAATGAAAATCTATAAAGCTGCATAAAAACTCCTGGCATACTCCACATACCATCTTGCAGCCTTATTCCTGCCCAACATTGGAGTTGAAAGCTACTCTTCAAGGCCTTTAGGAAGGCAAGAAAGGTTGGTGCTTGCCAGGTTTCTGGAAGAAGGGGGTTCCACAGGGGAGGGGCAGCTAGAAAGAAAGCACACTTCCTAGGACCCACTAAATGACATCATTTAAGAGACGAGAGTTTGAACACACCCGCCCTCTCTAATCTGATGGGAGAGGCAGCAGGGACATGCAGTCAGGGGAGGCAGGGCCTCACCACTGTCATCATGAAAAGAAAAAAAATGTAAAAGGAAAAAGGCAAGAGCTGAGGTCAGGCTGAGTTAGTTGCTCCCACGGTCACCATGGATTGATTTGATTTGATTTGTTTTTATTATATTTATATGCTGCCCTTTTCCCCCAAAGGGACTCAGGGCGGCTCACAATTCAAATCGAGGAAGGGGGGTACAGACAAAAAAATAAAAGATGAAACATAACAATACATAATTTAAAAACACACAACAGTCATACCATTCGAGACGGGGGCAACAGCTCTTTAGCCCCAGGCCTGTCGGAACAGCCAGGTTTTAAGGGCTTTGTGGAAGGCCTGGAGGGTGGTGAGGGTTCGAATCTCCACGGGGAGTTCGTTCCAGAGGGTCGGAGCAGCCACAGAGAAGGCTCTCCTCCGGGTAGTCGCCAGTCGGCACTGGCCGGCGGATGGAATTCGGAGGAGGCCTAATCTGTGGGATCTAATCGGTCTAGTGGAGGTGATTGGATGACTCTGCTTAGTGCTTAACTGTTTAAAAAAGCCTCTAAAAAAGTGCCCTCTACAGTAGGAGGTGGGAGAACGACGTGCCTCATCTAGTCTGGCGTTTTATGATTACTCGAGCAGAGTTAAGCAAGGGTTAAAAGCCGAAAAATTCCTGACATAGAGGGCACTTTTTTAGAGGCTTTTTTAAACAGTTAAGCAGAGTCATCTACAGTGACTCTGGCAGCAACTAGCTCAGCCTGACCTCAGCTCTCGCCTTTTTTCTTTTACATTTTTTTTCCTTTTCATGATGGCAGGCAAGAGCAGAGTTGAAATCCTCTCTGAAACAGCTGGAAAAGGTATGTGTGGTTCGGAGGGAGGGGAGGAATTCAAACTTCATACTCCTGGTGCGGGGCTTTGGGCAAAGGCTTGAGGGAAGTGCTCTCCCTCCCCAAGTGTAGTTTGATTGCAGGCAGAGCCACGTTGTCTTTTCAAACCTGTAATCAGTGAAGCTGGGCTGCATCCTTCCGGGGCTGGGGGGAAGTGTCCACGCGCTCCACTATGGCTCTTTGACTGGCTTCCTGCCTCCTCCTGTGGTCTCCCTGACTCCCTCCAATCCAACTTTGTCTGTGTGAGGGAGGAAGGAGGGGAAGGGAGAAGAAAAAGAATGAAGGAAACTTATTTAGCAAAGGAGAAAAACAAATGCTGTCGCTTTAAATCGGAACTGAGCATGCCTGGCTGTGAAATTCTGGGAGTTAAAGTCCACAAGTCTAAAAAAATTGCTGCCGCCCCAGCCATAAACCTCACCGCACGTCACTGAGAGGCAAATACCCTCAGGGAGAAGTAGTCCTGAAAACCATGGGGTGCCCAGAACTGTTCGGGTTTCCATATTATGGACCAGTTATAGTTTCCAAATAGCCTTCAAAGGCAGCTCCATATATATATTGCAGTAATCAGGGCACGAGTGACTGTAAGCAAAGCATCACAGAACATTAAGAGGCAAAGTTCCAATTCTCTCTCTGCCCTAACAAATTGTTACTATGAATATCACTCTTACTCTGAGGGAATTTAAAGTCTCTTAAAAGCTCACCATCTATAGGTTTTTTAAAAAAATATATTTTTAGTAAAGACTTTTACAACACTAAAACATACTCCAAAATATCTGAAAGATGCTTTTTCAGGAGGCAACTGGACTTCCTTGTATTTTTCTTTTGAAGATGTTTCACTTCTCATCCAAGAAGCTTCTTCAGCTCTGACAGGATCTCATGTCAGAGAAGCTTCTTGGATGAGAAGCGAAACGTCTTCAAACGAAAAAAACAAGGAAGTCCAGTTGCCTCCTGAAAAAGCAGCTTTGGGACAACCATGACCTGGATGACTGAGAATCTCTACAGATTTTTTTTTTAATACTCCAAAATAATAATACACACTCCATTGAAATATAAATTCAATTTGAAAAAAGAAAATAGAAGGAAAAGAAATACAACCTGCAAAGAAAAAAACGTAGAAAAAATATTTAAAGAAACAACTTCCTTGCAACAAATACAGGCGTTAATAGTTCCCCAATCTTCACAACATTAAATACATTCTTCACTTCTTCCCTTAAACCCCAATCATCCATTTACAAATCCAAAACTCATTGAAGTCCCTGAAGAATTTTATAAAAATGTTTACTTTACCTTTCATCAAACAAGTCAACTTTAAAATCTCCTTTTTTGTTCTTGATATATCTTTCATTCCTCAGGTTGTTGTTGTAGGATTAAACTTCCGTTCACACTTTCTTTTGTTTCATCTCAAAGATATCTTCAAGGTTTTACCCAAAGGTGCTTTTTCAAAAGGCAACTGGACTTTCTGCATTTTTTCTCTTGAAGATGTTTCAATTGTCATCCAAGAAACATCTTCAGTTCTGACTGAAGTGGGGAATGGAAGGATTTAGATTCCTTGCAGTCCTCTGGTTGTTAGCACTTTGAAGGTCAGTCATTAGCTCTCCGAGAGTCTTTGAAGCCCCTTGGGGGTTTATATGACCTGGATGAGTTTATTTGGGACAGCCATGATGTGGATAACTGAGAATCTCCATAGACTTCAAGGTTTTAGAAACTCTCTTTTGCAAATCCAAAGATAAATCCTTGCCCAGGTCCCTTTTCATCTCTTGATTAGTCATTTCTATTTCCATTCTGACTGTAATCTCTATTTTATATTTCACTCCCCCCCCCATTTTTACATCAGCTTGGATTTGTATCCCCTCTTCATTGTGTCTGTCCATAAATTCTCCCTATTGTTGTCTGTCACATCTTTCAGTTCTTTATAATCTTTTTGAACAATACATTTACAGGTAAAGAAAATATTGCTGTTAGTTCGGTTGTAAGTTCCCTCCCAATTCTTCAAAAATCCTTTGAAATGCCTCAAGTGTCATATGTTTTTCATTTTCTAAATTTCACTTTTGTTTTTCCTGCCTGGAATTTTAAACTCCTCTAGTGTCCATTTCTATTTTCACAATCTCAAGTTTCTTTGTTATTTTATTTTCTACTTTCAACCAATGATCTCTTTCCTAATTGATGAAACAATTTGTGTTGCCACAAAAGTAGTTTTTTTTAACTTAGTTTTTCCTAAAATGATAGCAAAAATCACTTTCTGTAAGTGCCATGGTGATCTGAGGTCTTCCTGTCTTTTGTGGGGAATTTTTGAGGGAGAATCACTGCTGGATGCTGGTTCTGAGCTGGCGTTAATTTCTCAAGAACAGACCACTGAGATCATTCATGTGACTCAACCATGAGTGGATTGTGCACACTGCCCTTTTTACAGTCTCCTAATGAGTAGAATGGCTGTAGTTGGGATTACATCAAAGTCACTCTTGCAAAGTAATGTGGGAAGTTATTATCCAGACCTCTCCCAGAAAAATGAAATATCCTAGGAAATATTGAAAAGGCAGAATATTTCTCTGGATGTGAAAAGAAAGAAACATGTTTTAAAAGACAGAATAGTTGCCTGTAGCTTCCTGCCCATCCCCACTGTTAATGGGCCATTGGGAAGGCCAGGCTAGTCCCTTTTACATAATAAAGACTTCTCCACTGCAGCTGTAGGGGGGAGGAATGTTGGAACTTTACTCAACTGACCACATGGCATCTGAGAACTCATCCATACCTGGATTCAAAACACAGCCTAGAGAGTAGCCCCTGCATGGCCACATGGAAGTCTGACAACCAATCAGAATACATTTCTTACACAGGAACAGGAAACAGAGAGGTGGGACTAAACAGGTTATAAAAAGCCTAGCAAGCCCCTCCTTCAGCCCTTCTCTTCTTCTCCACCAACATTGAAGCATGTGATCACCTTTTCTGTTCAGGGCTCAAGCCATGTGGCCCTGTCCACCAATAAACCATCTTTCCAAGCAGCCTCCATGTCTCCAGTGTCTTTTCCCCCACTTGGAGCTGAACCCAGAAGGACATTTCTTTCATCAGTAACCTTTAGGGACATTAAATTCAACCTAGCCTTATGTCATAATCTATTTTTAGGATTATTTTTATTTGTTGTATATTGGAGAGATTATAATCCTTTGGATTGGCAAAGTTTTACTGAATGTATTGGAGAGTTTCCGCTTCCTATTAAGACAATGGGGTAAATTTGATTTAAAGAATTTTAAAAATACATAATTTTTTTACACCATGCAGCAAAACAGAACTTATTATATGGAGTTCGGAAAGCTAATAGTGGATTAAGGGGCCAGCGGGATTTGAAATTATAGCTTTGAATTATTTAGAAGACACATTCTCATGGGAAAAAAGAAGATTGTTTGGGGTTTTCTTTTTTCTTTTTATAATAAGGAGATCTTGAAGGCAGAACAATACAGCCAGAAGCTACAGAAAAAGGAGCACAAATCCTTAGTGCAATCTTTCGAATACCTCTGTCAAGCTTTTGGACAGAATGGATCAGATGGTTGGTAAAATTGACAGAGCAGGTTCTAACGAAGTTGTAAAACAAGACAAGATGTAATGGATGCCTATGAAATTAATTTGAAGGGGGATTTATATGAGATACAAATGGATCTGATGGATGATTTATTCCCTGAAGGAGATGAGCAGGTATATATTAAACTAGGAAACTTTGGATTTTTTCTTCTTCTCAATAGGCAAAACAGCTCTGATAATATTTGGAAGTAGTTTTTTAGAAGTGACAAACAAAAGGATAAATTTCAATTATTGATACAAAAAAATCTGTTAAAAGTTCTGAAGGATTTTTGCTTTGAAACCCAGATGATCAGTAAACTACAAGATTTGTTAAAGTTCTGTTAAGGTTCTAACATAGCATTTGAACCTCATTTTCCTTATGTAAAAGATGAACAATAGTGAAAAGAGAGGTTATCTTCTATTTAGATGCAATGATAAACTACAGTATTAAAATTGTGCTTTATTTATTTGCGTTCCTTTTTAAATTATTTTTACAATTAACTGAAGGCAGCAAACCATATCCAACATACTTTCTTCCTCCTATTTTCCTCACAACCACCACCCTGGTTTGGGCTCTGAGAGCATGACTGGCCCAAAGTCACCCAGCTGGCTCTTATAATAAGACAGAACCTGAATTCATAATCTCCTGTGATTCAACCTGTTACCTTAACCACTGGATCAAATTGGTTTTCATCTTTACTTGTTGGAATGAAAGAGGAAGTTATTTTTTTCCTCTTTCCCTTTTTTTTTTATTCCTCTGTTTCACATCCCCCTTCTTTCATTTGTTTGGTATTTTACTGTTTATATTTTTTATAGTTTGTAACTGAGCCTAAACATAATGTTGAACCAAAGTCAAATGAGTTATTGTGTAGTATATTGCATGAAGCAAGTCTCCATTACTATATGTATAAAATCTTAATTAGGAGAGAATCAAATTGTCATTATTTCAAGACATTGAAGGAGAAACAAAGTAACAGGAAGCAACAGCATACATGGAATTTGAAGTTCTTCTTTAATAATTGGCAAAATATGGAAAAATGCCACCTGAATAAATAGCTTTTAATGAGCTAATGATTACCTTGTTTTGAGGGACTGGGTAATTCTGCCTGGCTGTATCACACTTCTATATCCTAGGGTGTGTATAACAGTATGACACTACATGTGTTTTGAATTTGCTGCTACGGTAATTGGATTTTCACTTTGAAACACAGATGATCAGCCAACTACTTCTGGGACTGTTTTGAAGGCAGTAAAATAATTTTAAAAACTCAGTGAAGGTTTATAAGATTGGCTTGTTTGACCAGGGTTGAAAGAACAAAATAATTAGATCAGGTTGCACTTACTGGACTTTTGCTAAGATTGATTGTCATAGTATTTAGACTTTGTTTTCTTTGTATGAGATAAGCTACTAGAAAAGAGATGTGCTTTATTTAGAGATGATAGCAACAGTACTTAGTCTTATATACCATTTCACAGTGCTTTGCAGTCCTTAACTGGTTTACAGATTCAGCATATTGTTCCTAACAATCTGGATCCTCATTTTACCAATCTTGGAAGGCTGAATCAATCTTGAGCCGATGAGATTCGAACTGTCAAACTGCTGGCAATCAGCAGTCAGCAAAATTAGCCTGCAATGCTGCATTCTAACCACTGTGCTACTATGGCTCTTGATGATGATAAGTTACTAAAATTGTTTTTACCTGCTGTTTTTACCTGCTTTTGTTCTTTTTTGTTTTTCACCTTTTTCTTTATTTTTTTGTATATTTTTGTAATTTGTATTGACTTGTATTCTCTTCATTTATAATTCTAAAAAATATTTGAAACAGGTCTTAGCAAAACTCCTAATTTTCTAAATTTGCCTGATTCCTTAATCTGTTGAAAACTTTCTTACATATGTATTTAGCTTTTTTGCCATTGGTTTTATTTTCTTTAAATAATTTTAAAACTGTTAGCTTTTTTTCTATTTTGTGATGAAGTTTTTACTCACCAAATAGCTTTTTAAACATTCTTTGGGAGATATCTTTTAACTGTAATTATAAATCTGAAAGTGATTAGAAAGTAAAGTGGAGGAAGAACAGGTGTTCTTAAGGTCTCCACCATGGTTGAGAGCTTGATAGTTTCCCTCATCTCCTGGTACTTAGAACCATGGATGGACACTATTGTGCAGTGTCCTCATGAGGAGCAGCCACTTGGAACACAAATAACTAATCTTTTATCCTCTCCTTGTCTGGACAGATTCCATTGGATCAAGCTTGCCACTGATGCATCAGCCATTGCCATGTTATTTTCTCCACTCTTTCAGAGACATCTAATTCACCATTTCCCTCACCCAGAAGTCTCTATCACCCAGAGTTGACATTAGTCCTGTAAATTATTCATCAAAACCACCCCAGCTTTCCATAAGATTCTGGATCTTCTCTCCTACTGATGTTTACTCACCTGTGTGTTCTTAGCATATGAATAGTATGCTAAGGAGTAACAATTTTCATTTTGCTTTGACTCTTCCTCCTTTTGGGCAGTGGTATAGAATTGAGTGGCAGTAGGGAAGAAGATAGGGAAGGAACAACAACAGTGGCAAGGATTTGGGCCTCTTAAGACATCCAAGAGCTATGAAGATTTTTATTAGTATCAAAAATCTGAGCTTTATTAAGATCATGTCACACCTTCTTCTCTATGTGGGAATAGAAAGAGCTATGAAGGCAGACATCTAGTCCTTTGTCGGCACCAGCCATCAGCAACTTTCTATGCAGGAAGTTTGTCTTGTGCTTCCAGGAAACCTACCTGATCTCCTGCATAAGATCTCCTGCATATAAAGCACATGCTTTATCACTCAACTATGCCAAGTGTGACAGATAGATTTAAAGTCACATTCATCATTTTAGAGACTGCATCCAATCATTTATGTAGCCAGCAAATTCAAAAGGCTGTTTTTGAGAGAAAGTGTGGTTTAATCACAGTTGTTACTGCTACTACTATTACTACCGGTACTACTAACAATAACAAATAATTATAACAGTAATAATAGTTGACTACTAAATAATGTATGAAGCAGATTACAAGGCTTCTTTTTTTGCTATTGCTATTCCAGGCAAAGTAAAAGTATGCAACAAAAACTCCATTACAGGGAAGAAGTACATTAAAACAGTAGTGAAATTCAATTTTTTTACTACTGGTTCTGTGGGCGTGCCTTGGTGGCTGTGGCAGGGTAAGGATACTGCAAAATCCCCATTCCCTCCCCACTCCAGGGGAAGGATATTGCAAAATCTCCATCCCCACCCCACTCTGGGGCCAGCCAGAGGTGGTATTTGCCCGTTCTCCGAACTACTCAAAATTTCTGTACTGGTTCTCCAGAAGCTGTCAGAAGCTGCTGAATTTCACCCCTGCCTTAAAGCAGTTGATTTAATGTGTAGGTACCACAATAATATCTGCCCAAGGCTCAGAATTCATTCTCTTCCCTACCACCATCTTGATTCTTCCCAGGACACACAAAGAGGTCATTCTGTTTACACCGGCAAATATCGTGGGATTGTCTGGGGATCCAGAAACTCACCTGCCTATTTCCTGTTGCATCAAGCTCTGGGTCATGCTCTCATTCTGTTTTTATAGTTGACAGCAATCTCTCTCTGGTGACTGATACTCACCAGTTGTGTAATGGACATCGTAAAGGTGCAGAGACTTCCTTGGCAAATGAATCAATGCAATGCAATTGCCCACATGGGAAATCCATTGGAATGTGCCCCGATGCCTCTAGGTTTATGCTGGTTTCTCTGATGTCGGAGACGCCAAAGCACAGCAATTCTTAAATGTGTTGGTTTGGTATTTATTTTTGTGAAAAATGTTCCGAAGTCATTGTTACCGCCTTGCAGAAAGATATTCCTGGGGATGATCTACTGCAGACATTTCTTTCAGGAATACATCAAAACTAAGTTACGAATAAAGGGGACTTGCCTGTGTAGATCATACTTTCTCACCAGCGTCCCGATCTCACCAGGGTCCTTTCTGCAAACAAGGTTTCCCCCATCCCCAGCCATTTCATAGCCCGTTTCTGACTCATGAACACCACCACTGAGGTAAAATAATCTGTTTTTTAAAATGGCCTCTTAAGGGATTCGCTCTTCTCTAAATTAGAGTTCATATATCAGTTGCTTGGAGTGAAGAGGGCATGTGGATTACCTCCAAGTTGAGAATGTGGGATTTTATAATGGTGTTTTAGCAGATGAACATGAGAGTCAGAAGCAGATAAAAATGTATCTGCTCTACTGTCTAGTTCCAAGCTTCAGGCTAGACGGGGAAATTGAAAGAACAAATCCCAGAAGGTAGCAATGTCAAACCACGTCAGCACTGTTGCCAGGAAAACTATACAAATGTGCCTGCATGGCCACCAAGAGTAAAGCTTAGTTCAAGTGAATCCTTCCTTGATCTCTATTTCCATCAGTCATCAGGCCAGCAGTTCCAAATGTTATCAAAGCTCATTTTATCCTAGTCTAATCTCCTTGGCTCACTTTATTTTTTTCTCTGTGATGTTGCACTTTCTGTGGTGCTTCTAGTCCATGAGATCCACCCCCCACCCCCTTTTCTCCCTTGAGAAAAGTCAGGACTCCATATCAGGATCAGATATGAGGCAACACTGGTCTGCCATGTCATTTTTGCCTTCCTTTGCGATCATTCTTTGATCTAAAACCAGTGTTTTCTCCTCAACACAAGAGGGCCAAGGACCTCTTTCAGTATTACCCAAGTGAGCCATACTAGGGGCGATTGTTACTTTATAAAGATCAAGGATGACATATTTTGCTTTCCCCAGAAAATGGCACTGCCCAAGTCTGGGCTGAGTACTAAAAGATAAGCAATATATTGACAGCAGCTCTGTGTCCCTGGCATAGTTATAATGTAACCAACAGCCTCCTAGTCAAAGGGGCAACATGGAAGCATGCAGATCTGGAGAAATACTACTTAGGAATAACAGTGAGGAGGGGGATCTAAGATGAAGCTGTTGGATCAGGTTTGTTCCACTGCTTTCTAAGGTCCACTTTCTGACAGGTACCAACAATAGGTATATCTTGTAGTCAAGCAATAAAATGTATCTCTCGCCACCCTTCCTCTGCTGTCAGAAGAAGAAATTGCTTTCTCTGTTTCCCTTCCCTGGTGCTTGTTCTTAGACAGAATTGAGCAAGGTGAGAAATCAGTTTTATGCCTACTGCTCCTCTATATTTAATCTAAGAGTTGGCCATCCCAGTATCTTTTTAATGAAAGTCAACTCGCTTCCTTTTGCTATAACCTTTCTGAAAACAGTTCTCTTTGACTAATAAAGAAAACTAGCAGAGTTTATGAGAAAATACCTAAACCAACACTGTCTTGCTCTCATTCTGGAGATTGTAAGTGTATTTTGTCTCTACTGGATGTGCCATGGCAAATTTGAAACGAGTATGTGTCTTTTCAAAGCAGAGCATAGCACAATTGCCGTCTGAGCCACAGCACATTCATTCCTCTTGAAATTGCACTCTTATAAAACAACTACCATTTATCTTTTATACTGCACCAGCAATGTACTTTGAGGAACAAAGTAGTAGAGGCACCCTGTTGAAAGAACTTTACAAGTGAAACAAGGCAAGGCAAAAAGACAATAAGGAGCAAAGCGTAGCTTTATTCAATTTGTATGGGGATAGAGGTAGGAAAAAATCATGTTTGGAGTAGAGTTTCAACAAAGGACTTGGCTTTGAGAAGAACAATGAGAGGGAGCTGGAAAGATGTCTTTGTAATAGCACTCCTGAAAGATGTCTAGGTTGGACTTCTGTGAGTCTCTGGGCCAAGAGGGTTCTGTAGCCACTTTAAAAATTGTTGAACACCTTTGCAGCTAGTCTCCTACAAAAGCTATATTAACAGAAAGATCTTAGTTAATGCAGAGGTAGCTTGGGAATATTGGAAGTAGGTCAGAAAAATCAGAAGGCCCAGAGCTACCCCACTCCTGCCTTCGTGAATTAGAATGATCTTTGGGGAGAATGTGCTATATAGACTGGGAGTTTGTAAATATAGAAAAGAGTGAAGTTAGCAGACCATACAGTGGGGAGAGGAAAAGGAAATGGAGTAACAAACCATTGAAATATTTCATGTAGTGGTGATTACGGGCAGAAGTTCTAAAGAAGAGATCGCTACAAGTTATCTCTGGTCAGCAGCATCCTCTCCATGGGCTATCAAGATGAACGTATCTTCTGTAAACAATTGTTTTTAAAATGCACTTACTTTCAGCCTGGTGTGGGGGAATGAGAGGAAGAGACATGTTCTGCCTTCTCCCATGCTGCCTGCTTAACCTTGGAAAGCCTTGTCTCTATTATTTCCAAGAGCTACAATCCAGTGCAAATTGCATTGAGCAACATGATAGATTTAGAGAGCCAATTGGCTCAACTGCCCTCTTCAGGAATATGCTGTTGAGTAGTCAAGCCTCATTCTTTTAGTTATTTAAATAATCATCATTAATCATACTTAAAATCACAATTAAATCAGGGCCAGTTTGTTAGTGGTTAAAGCATCAGGCTGGAAACAAGGAGATCATTAGTTCTAGTCTCGCCTTAGACACAAAGCCAGCTGCGGGAGCTTGGGCCAGTCACTTTCTCTCAGCCTTAGCAAGCAATTTTCTGAAAAATCTTGCCAAGAAAACTGCAGACTTGTTCAGACAGTCTCTGAGAATCAGGCATGATTGAACAAAGGGGAGAAAAAGTCATTTTCAAACTCTATCTAACCTTAGTTTTAATGGTCTCTTAATAGCTGTTGAGTTCCATGTGATTTAAGATTGTACCCTTGTGATGAACAACCCATTGAATCTATGTCCCATTTCATTATATTGTGCCTTTCTTAAGAACAAGGTCCATTTTATAGCCTATTTGATGAAGTACCCAAATACTGATTTATTTTATGAACAGCTACTTCTATCAGACCAGTTTGATTCAGTTTCCTTAGATGCAAAATGATTTCATTATTGTATGTTTGCGTTATATTTCACTTGAAATAAAAATGGTTTATTAATGTTGTCCACCTGGTCAGCGATTGTAAGAATGAACTAACCTACTTTATCCTTTTAATTCCAATTCTTTGCTTTGTCAGTATCTTATAGACTTGTCTAGTCAAATGTCCTTCCGATTATTTTAAGATTCTCAGGTAATGGAACTTTGTTACTAGCCTGGAATTCTTGGAGTCGTTGCAAACACATCTGAAGGGCACCAGCCCAGAGCAAAGATTGGTGAGTCAAGGAGAGACTGAGATAAAATACAATTGTTTATTTTGGGGGGGAAAAAAGGTTTTAAAAATCAGAATGAAACTTCAACTATTTCACCCTATTTCAGTTCAGATATGGTTGCAGATGAGGGTGACCTGCCAACCCCTTTATTCTTTCATAGAAAGAATAGAATGGTGCATGGAAATTATGTGCTCAGAACTCTGTTCATCAATAAGAGAAGTCTCTGAAAACTAAACAGGATAAAACCAAATTTGTAGAAGAAGAAAGATTGAGTTGAAGACATGGGGTGGGACTAGGTGGGAGCTGCAGAGGACCCCTGTTTCCAATTCTCCAGTGTATCCTTGTTACAGAAGCATTTGAGCAATGGCTTACAGTGCTGCCTACATACTCCAGATCATACAACACAGAATAGAACACATGCAGCCTGCTCCGTGATCCCAGTGTATGTGGGAGAAAGCAGAAATAAATGCCGTGTTATTTCATTACCTAGAAGATCGTGGAGATCATTCCTATGGCTACTGCTGGTAAAGAGGTTGTAAATAATTCCAGCAGCTGTATTCCACAAGTGCTCCCTACCTTACTAAATTCTCCATCCTTCCCAGGCTGTGCTGAAACAATCACTCAGTACAACAGTGCTGACACTAAACCCAGAATGTGGATTCTTGCATTGAGCTATCCAAGGTCCTGACAGAGTTTTGTTCTGCCAAAGCCTGGCCTCTCACTCACAGGGAATACCAATTCCTATCCAGCTTCCTTGAAGTCCTTAATTGGCTTGAAATACTCTTTTCTTCAGCTTGGCTGCTGATCGCTTAGTGTTTCAACTGTCATGTTTCATTAAAGGATATGGCATTAGTAAAATTGTTATCTAATTTATTACATAGTTCAATATATATATTTTTCAGTTTAACTCTCCAAAAAAATTGCTTGAGTCTTGTTGAGTCAAACTCAACTTCTGGTGACAATATGAATACACGATGTTTTCTTGGCAATCATATGGAAGTTGGTTAGCACTGCCTACTTCTGAAATATCTCCATTTCTTAGTCTTGCCTACACCCCTGTGATTTCATCATGGTCTCTCATCAAATATTAATCCATTTCCAACATGTTTGCTTGATCCCAACATTTTGAGGTCAGCCAAAGACTAGTATAAAATTCTTTGTCCGTGTGTAGGACTCTGGGTTATAAGTGGGGAAAATAATTGTTGCATATTTTAATACATACTTGTCAAAACCACGAAGCGGCACACAAATCACAATGATTTTGGTAGTATACTTTATAAAACGTGTAGTTTTTATGGCCCCTGCTTTCAAATGCATCCAAAATTCATTTTGTAGGGGAAGTGGACAAAAGGGAAATTGGATTTCTATATTATCAAGATTTACTCACAAAAACTTATGGGCACCCAGGTGTAGTTCAACATCTGCTTAGCAAAAGGCAATCAGCGTCTGCTGGCTTTGAAAAGGCAACTTGCATTGCTGAAGCTTCTTTCCTGAAATCAAGTCTACATCGAGAATCTTAATGTTTGTGTCTATGCTGGAAAGCTTGAAGTCGAATGCCATTTTATTAAAGCATGCTCAATATTTCTAATATCTGGGAAAACAGAGAAAGACTACATTAGGGCATGCAGCATCAGCATGCACAGAACTCCTTCCCTTGTCCACCCTGCATGCCTCAGAAAATCTTCACAAGCGTGGTTTCAAAAACAGGCACAATCATGCTTGCGAAGGATAGCTACTACCCAGCTAACAAGCAGACTTGTTCCTTGTTTGCTCATTGCTCTCAAGAACCCTGAATAAAATACTCCAGTCAAGCCACAGTGCAGAATGGTAATTTCTGTGAGATATTGTTAGATTCTGTGAGAAGAGACAGGCTGCTCTGTCCCAAGGTGACCCTGGGACTCTGTTGGTCTTGCATAAAGAGAACAGCTGCTGATTGGCTCGCAAGTCTGCCATGCATATATTCCCGTGACATTTCCTTGAACTCATCCTGGGCTCCGGTGAAGGCCAAGCTTTGAGAAAGTTATTCTGTTCTTTGCTTGCCTTGTCACCAGTTGAAAAGATAAACAAGAGCCTTTGTTTCCAGGAGGTGCCAGCAACAGACTGACAGTTAACAAGGAAGAAACCAGGAGGGTGGGTAGATGCTGCTGCACAGAGAACACATGGTTTATTTGATGAAATCAGGGAAAGATCTTGGCAACATTTCAACCGTATTAACTGGGAAACAAGTGCTTTGGAATTTAAGTGCCCAGGATCAAAATCCACTCTTTAAAAAAATACTTATTTCTTTGCCAAGGTTTGTCAGCTTAAAGTGGCAATCTCCATAATTCAAACCAGTGAGGTTCCGGGGCATTCAGTAGACGATGTGCCTTGTAAAAGGACGTGCCAGCTCAGGACTAGCTGTTAATGCATTCTACAGATTGAAGAGGTGAAAGTTTTCCTTGCCTGCAGCCCTGAAAGCGGGGAGGGTCAATACTGTGGTTTCTTGCCACTCTAAGCAAAGAAATGTATTAAAATGGCAGAGTAGGTCCTAAAACAAACTCACAAAAGGACAGGAAAGCCTCAGTCCTGCCAAAAGAGGATAAAGCAGTTCAAAGTTCGTATCTTTTCCCATGTTGCACCACTGTCTCCAGTCCTTCTTAAACTGAGCAGAACCCCCAGGCACTACAGTGTTGTCCATCCCTATCTTAGAGTTTTTAAAAATGTTCCATGAATTTGAAGTCCTGTGAGAAGCTAGACAAGAAAGTAAGTTCCTTTAAACACAGCTATTTTCTATCACTAGAGGTTTCAAATTGATTGGGGTTCAGCATTTCTTTTTACTTCTGCAGCCTGAAAAAAATTGAAAAAGTTTGCCATAGACCCTGGGGAAAGGTTCCTGCATGAATTTTGCATTATTTGCTCAATTCATACCTTAATTACATTAAGATTTGGTAAAACTTCCATCCTCCATCTACATTGTGAAAGGTTTTTGTATTTGAGCATACCATCATTTTAATCTGCAACCTACTCCCTACCCACAACCTGAAATGGTGCAGCCAAGCAACACTTTTCATGTTTTAAAAGCATATAAATTGTGATCCTGAATGCTAGCAAGTACCCAGGACAAATGACAACAGGAGATGAATATTTCCAAATGAAACCTTACTTTCCTAGTTTAGTAGCTTTAGCACTAGAAATACTGAGAAAATAAAATAGGCCAAGATAAAACCGACCTAACCTGTATGGTTTCTGTTTGGGTGGCCTGTTGATAAGGAAGCCCTTCTGACCCTTCCTTTCTCTTCTGCATTTCCAAGGCGTTGTTATGACACAGATGCCTTTTTCTGCACACCTCTAGGCCAGCAAAAATCCTTTCTTCTGCAGTCGATGTCAATGCCGGCATTTTCATAGTAGATAAAATGAAGTTCCATTAAGATAACATGACATCCAGCCTTTTGTTCTCTCTGGCCTCTAACCCGATTTAGAGACAGAGATCTCGGTTTTATGTGTAATTACTCTTACCTGTAGCTGCCCTTGAGCTCTTGCAATAGCACAACCGCAGCATCAAAATAGTCTTAAGAAAGGACTGTACTTGGAAGGAATATGGAACCATTAGGCAGCAACAGAATACCCAGGGACAAGTCTCTTGCTCTTGCCGTACCGTTGGCTGTGTTAGACACTTCCTGGGCCTAATTTTTCAATTCAAAGCACTTTCGGACAAGGACTGAATAAAATATATTCCGTATTGTGTTGGGCAAATATCACCTGCAATTAATATTCAAACAGTAGCAGATTAGGGAGTGAGGGCAAGAGAATGAGGATCACAGCAGTATTAATACCACAGCCTTATGTAGCTGTTGGGTTTTATATAACTCAGAGCTTATCACTAGCAGCTTTAGGACTTTATCTGATCCCTGGTCTCATTTTTCATACACCATGCCATTTCTCCCCCCCCCCCAATATATATACACAAATATACAAATGCAACACACACACACACACACAAACATATATATATATAAACACATACATATAGCAGGTGTAGGTATGCTGGTCTTGTTGTATTTGGCTCTTTTCCCGTGTAAGATTGAGATTGTCTTGGCAACGTTTCAGTGAGGTCTCACTCGCCATCTTCAGGCTGGTGGTTTCGGCTTCGTGCTTGTGTGAGTAAGACGTGATCGGAGCTGTCATCTTTCTATAAATCTTGGTGGGGTGGGGTGGAGTGCTGGCTTTGTTGCTGTAAGTGGGTTTATTGGCTGCTTAGTTGCATCCTGATTGGTAGATGGAGTTGATGTTTGTAGATTGGTCGGCTGTTTCATATCATCCTGTGTGGCTGAGGTGCTGGCTGTGAGTCTGTTGTTCTTTTGTGTTGTAATGACCTGGGTGGTGGGTGGGGTTCGTTTGTTGACTAGGGCTGGTTTCCAGATGTCTGGTAGGTGGGAGGTATCGTCACGTTTATTCATGTTGTGGGGGTGTTTCTCTATTTTGATAGTTCCATAATTATTCTCTTGTTGAAGTGTTCTGTTTTGGAGATTAATTTGGTCCCTTCAAAATCAATTTCACGTCCTGTTGCTTTAAGGTGCTGGAAAAGAGAGGAAGTTTTTTTTTCTTTTGCCAAGATGTTGCCTATTTTTTGGTCAAGACAGCCTTCAACACTGACCAAAAAATAGCCAACATCTTAAGAAACCCCAAAGACATTTTTTCCCCCTCATTTTATTAAGCATTTATAGGCCGCCCTTTTCCCTGAGGGGACTCAGGGCGGCTTACAACAATAGGGGAAGGGAGTGCGGGACAAAACGCAAAAAGAAAATGTGAATAGAAATAATTAGCAATAAAAAACCCAACATTCATTCAACATTCGGGAGGGGCGAGAATAAAGTCTTATCCCCAGGCCTGACGGGATAGCCAGATCTTGAGGGCTGTGCAGAAGGCCTGGACGGTGGTGAGGGTGCGGATCTCCACGGGGAGATTGTTCCATAGCGTCGGAGCTGCAACTGAGAAGGCTCTCCTCCGTGTAGTCGCCAGTCGGCACTGACTGGCGGATGGAATTCGGAGGAGGCCTACTCTATGCGATCTGATGGGACGGAGGGAGGTAATCGGCAGAAGGCGGTCTCTCAAATAGCCAGATCCACTACCATGGAGCGCTTTATAGATGGTAAGAAGGACCTTGAAGTGCACCCAGAGACCAACAGGTAGCCAGCGCAGCTCACGGAGGATCGGTGTTATGTGGGCAAACCGTGGTGCGCCCACAATCACTCGCGCGGCTGCATTTTGGACTAGCTGAAGTCGCCGGATGCTCTTCAAGGGCAGCCCCATGTAGAGCACATTGCAGATAGAAAACCAAGGAGTCTAAGAAATACCATGCAAAATCTGCCCTGCAACATACATAGGACAAACGAACAGGAGAATAAATGCATGCATCGCAGAACACAAGAACACAGTAAGAAAAAAAACTTCCTCCCTTTTCCAGCACCTTAAAGCTACAGGACATGAAATTAATTTTGAAGGAACCACATTAATCTCCAAAGCTGAACACTTCAACAAGAGAATAATTATGGAAGCTATCGAAATAGAGAAACACCCCCACAACATGAATAAATGTGACGATACCTCCCGCCTACCAGACATCTGGAGACCAGCCCTAGTCAACAAACGAGCCCCACCCACCACCCAGGCCATTACAACATAAAACAACGGACACACAGCCAGCACCAAGCAGCACCAATCTACCAATCATGATACAACCACACAACCTATCAGTCCACTTACTGAAACAAAGCCAGCACTCCACACACCCCCACCAAGATTTATAGAAAGATATGTGTGTGTGTGTGTGTGCGTGCGTGCATGTGTGTGTGTGTGTGTGTGTGTGTGATCCAGCCATAAGCAGCTTGGGACAGGAAAGAATCCAAAAATGGTATATTCTTATCAAACAGAAAAACCTAACGCCCTTTTTCCTCCGACATCTGTCTTCCATGTTTACCAGTTTTGGTTTAAGAGATGTGATCCCTGCTCCCACAGGACAGAAGATCAAGTAAGCCTGGCTTTTTTTATTCATCACTCTGCAGACTCCATCGGTTCTGTGGGAATTAGTGCAAGCTTTAGTCAAAGTTAGATACATTTTTAAATAGGGGAATGAAATCTTCTAGTAACAGAACATGAAGGGGCACAATTTTGGTCTTTTTGGAGTATTCTGGGAGATAGGTCCCAGATGGATGACCAGCATTTAACTGTTTACTCGCAATGCAGTCTTTAGGCTGAAAAGATGTGTATTAAAAATCATAAAGAGCAGAAATTGAAGTTTATAAAAACATAATAAATATATGTCATTTTATTTTCTTACTGCAAAGCAAAGTTGAATAGGCTCCTATAAAGTACATACTTAGTCAATAAATGACAAATTATGGGAGAATTCATTCATTCAAAAAAAAAAATAACAAGAAAATCTGCAGTTGATTAGGGAGTGGAGGTCTCTGCCAAGTAGGCTCAGTAGAGTCCATAATTTGGTGTTTTCTCCATGTTGCCACCCTCAGCACTTCTTTTGGTTCCGATGGCTGGCTTTGGTCTGTTTCCAAGCATGCGGCTTAATCGCCAACTGTTTTTTAAAGTCCACTAGGCAATCTTTGGCTTCAGAAATGGAAGTGAATGACTTAATAGGAGAGTCACTGCAGGGAACTTGAGGGAGGAACCTTTCTGAATTCTGGTTGCCCTCTGTTTCCTTGTCCATTTCTGTTGAGCTGGGCCTAACAGAAAGGATATTTTAAAAAATTAACCAGGCTTCCCTGCTGTACAGTGAACTTTTTCCATAGCTCTTTAAAGCTTTCTCGCTTTCAATATTGTAATTTTTAAAAAATATACAAATACACAAAAGAATTTGTAACTATCTAAATCACATATTTAGTAACATCAAAACAAGAGAAACTTGACTGAGCATGTCAAAAACTGAGCAGAGATATAATAAAAGCATGGAGTTTAACTAAAGCACAATAAAAAAAATACAACAGCCCATCTAACTTCCAATAAATAAAAAGTCAATGGAGTTTCCCAGGGGAGATTTACATAATCCCAGTACCATGCCAGAGAATGCCTTGTTTTGTGCTCTAATCAATCCATTGACTTCCAGTGACCTAATTGAGATTAAGGCTACCAATGTAAATGCAGGAGCATGCCAATTTATATGTGGGAAAAAATATTCTACTAGTTACTAATGCAAACCAACAATAATGTGCAGTTTTCAGCATACCAAATTTTGCATATCTGATTAATGCATTCTCTATCAACTACAGTTTCTGAATAGCCTAGGCAATTCACGTAATACCTATCACTAAGCATTCCATATCCAGGCTGCAAAAATCCTGACAACCATTATATGACAGTAAAAAAAAAGACCAAAAAAAATATGATTAAATTTATTTATTTATTTATTTATTTACTTATTTATTTATTTGTTTGTTTGTTTGTTTGTTTGTCTTGTATGCCGCCCACTCCCGGAGGACTCCGGGCGGCTCAAAAAAGACAAGGGAAAGGGGGAGAACGAGACAAAGACAACATATTAAAAACAAAACCAACATTCACAATTTCCGTGGAGGTAAATGCTTTTCAGCCCCCCCCCCCCCCCCCCCCCAGCCTGCTGGAACAGCCAGGACTTGGTGGCTTTGCGGAAGGCCGGGAGGGTAGTAAGGGTCCAGATCTCAACAGGGAGCTCGTTCCAGAGGGCCGGAGCTGCAACAGAGAAGGCTCTCCCCCGGGGAGTTGCCAGCCGACATTGGCTGGCAGATGGAATCTGGAGGAGACCTAACCTGTGCGATCTAATTGGTCTGAGAGAGGTAATCGGCAGGAGGCAGTCTCTCAGGTACCCAGGTCCGATGCCATGTAGGGCTTTATAGGTAGCGACCAGCACCTTGAAGCGGATTCGGAGACTAATAGGTAGCCAGTGCAGCTCGCGGAGGATAGGTGTAACGTGGGTGTACCTTGGTGCGCCCACAATCGCTCGCACGGCTGCATTCTGGACTAATTGGAGTCTTCGAACACTCTTCAAGGGCAGTCCCATGTAGAGCGCAGCAAAGGAAGTTGTTTCATATAACACTTCGCAGTTATCTAGCAGTTTTCTGGACTAAGTTGTATTTTATCAGCCTATTGATAGTATGCAAACTAATAGGCCACTGTAGCTCATGAGTATCTTAAACAGAGAGCAGATCGACAGATTAAAAATCAAGCAGTTAAGTAGAAATATTGGTTTCTGGAATTACATCTGGGGAAAAAAAAACACTATTACAAAGCATCGCTCCCAGTGAAGTGAATGGTACTAGAAAAAATTTCAAGACAGATTCAAAAGAATTAATGAAGAAACCCTTCCTAATATAGGTCACCCATCGTGGTAGCCAAAGCAGTTTCAGTCCCCAAATGAGGCCTGAATACAGATTGCAAAAGATTGAGATAAGGAGCTGTTAATTTGTTTATGAGTAACAAACTTACAGCAAACTAACATATTCTTGCACTCACCATATGCCCTCCACAAGTTTAAGAAAAGAAATCTCCTGTCTAATGTAATTCAGGTTTTGGTTCTAAGGAAAAAAGGAACATTATTTAACTGCATTCCAGCAGAAGGAGTAGACTTTGCCTTCAATGCTAAAAACTAGCTTCCTATGGAATTTCTTCATTTTATTTAGCTTTTCCACTTTGTTGAAAAAAACAGCACTGGAAATGAGTGGCAAGGAGCGTTGCTACAGCCCATTTAACCACTGAAGGAGCCTATAATACAGAAAGAGCACTAACTAACCTTGAGTCTTCTCTTCTGGATGGTGGAACAGCAATCTCTGCATCTGGAATATAATACACCACAGGATCTTAATTACTTCAGCAGGTTGATGACGGCCTCTGTTTTGAGATCAGCAAGACTCATCCAGTGGACAAACAGAGAAACTGCAACATCTGGTAGTAAATAGATTCTAAACAATACCTTCCTTTCCAGCTTGGTAGGCGATATGGGGCAATTTATGCATTATTTGGAGTTGCAGGCTTCTCTAATGCCTACCTTTATAGGACACAAGGAAAAGGAGCACAAAGGACTTCTCTTATTGTCACATATTATTATCACACTGAAACTCCCAGGAATGATTCCCGTCTTCATTAAAGTCGAGAGAAATCCTGATATACAAATGTTTAACCTAGAACTGATATACATGCAGTGGGAAGAAACACATGATTATCCATTTGCAATGGGCCAGGAGGTATACTGTATTACTTGAGGACAAGCCTTTTTCTATGACTCAACCTAAATTGTGTCAATACAAGAATGCTGACTGGGGTGCTAACTTTCCTACCTGCAGTCTTGTTTTCAGATTGTTCTAGCATACGCAGTAATCCACCTTCACACCTTCCCTTTTCCTAGAACAAAGTAAGAGAACATCCCCATTAGGTCTTGCACAAGAAGGCTTTTGCCAAAGTAGCTCATAAGAACCCAGAGACAGAAGCAAAACTCTGGACATCTTGCAGCTGCCAGAACAAAGACCAGTTTTCTCGTCACTACCCCAAGATTTTTTTTTTCATTTTATCATATCTGCCCTTTATCAGATGTCAATCTAGTGAGATGGCTCCAGATCCCCTGCCCTCAGAATACAAAGCCACCTATGTTTCACCACTATACTCTCATGCTTATCTACATTTATGTAAATGAGCAACAATCAACCAACAGCCAGATTTTTGCTAGAGCTAGATGGTAAAAGTTCCCTGTCACAAAGAGGCAATCCTCCTTTCCTCTGTCCTTCTCCCTAGCAACACGCAGTAATCATGAGGGAAGTGATGTGAAGAATTGTTAAGCATGATGACAGCACAGCAGGTATTTTACCACGTTAGATGTTCTACAGAAAAGGAGGAAACAGGAGTGTAGCTTTGGACAGCAGCTATAAAAATATCCTCCTAGCCTCAGAATCCAATATAACCTCGGAACAGCAGTTTTCTGTTGTCTTTTTTGCCTAGCCAAGTATCCTCCATTATTAATTGCATGTTCTTTTCGTTGATTTAATTACCTTCCAAATGCTATAAAGTTTTCAGATAGAATTAAAACAAACTTAATTCCAAAGGTTCCCTTCTGGAAATATTGTTTTACATTTGTTGTTATATACTTCAAAGAGTTCTGGGCAGGCATCCTTGCAACTGTCCCCAGGGACCAGGGCCAAAATAAGCAAAAAGAAGAAAAGGATGCTCTCTATTCTGAGCATCTGGGGTCAAAATTTACAATGCTCAAATAAGGAGCAGCAGAAATCATTTGTGTTGATTCTGAAAAGCAAGAGGGAGGACCTGGGCCTTGGGTGCCAAAAAGGCACGTTAACATTTCTGCTGATTGTTTTAAACATCAGCCAAGTTCTTCCGTGGAGAAGTAAAAAAAAAAGGAATTCTGAACCAAAGCTAGTGACATGAACGGAAGCTTCCCATTGTGCAAGAAGCTGCAGAATGTTTGGCTGTGTCCCAGCTAAACTCATCAACAGGCAGTCTTGTCATTTGCATATAAATTCCTGAGGGGCTGAGGCCTGTGATGGATTTAAGGGATTACATAAAACAGAGACATCATGTTGCATCTTCCTGCTGAGAAATCACATTGCCTTAGCATTCACACTGCTCTATGGATTAAAATCTTACCATCAGAAATAAATCAGCACAAAAGCTACATACAGGCCTTTGCTGCACAAGATGGGTAATGCGTGTACACAACTTAGAGAGGGGATGAGGACCAGGACATGATGCCCGTCTGCCATGCCCAGGGTTAAACAATATGGGAATTGAATGGATGAATTGCATTAATTAATCGGCTGGACAAATTTGACACCTTCATCATAGATTAAGGTTGGCAATAGCTGAAGGAAGGAAACATAGCTGAAACCTAAGGGCTATTAGCCGGCAAGGGCTTAGTAAATGATTCAGAATCAGTGACTGTACGCAGTGATGTCTATGTTTTACAGATAATTATTTGCATTTTTTTCCCTAATGGTAATCAACTTTACACTCTTTCATTCCTCCTCCTGCGGTATTTGAACAGATCTTCAGACAGACCATATTTTAAGCAGTAGATGTAAGGCAAATGTACACTTACTTTTTGAAATACAGCATGTCTTTCTCAGGTATGGTTTGCCTTTCCACAAATATGCTTTTTTTTTTTGCAAATAATTTATTTTCAAGTAAGCTGACTGTAGTTTTACCAGATAGATGTTCTTTCCTTCCTCTGCAGTACTCATATCCAGCTTTGACTTATCCACTAAGACTTTCAGTGTCTCCAAAACCAGCTGTCTTCAATTACTCCCATGCGTGAGTCCTATTCTCTTCCTCTTTTATACGATTTTTTTAAAAAAACCAAATATTTTTGCCTCCCCTTCTTTTATGCCTTTTATTTTACATTTATTTCAATAGCGTCTAGCGGCTCACTTACAGTACATGCATTAGGCTCCCTACAAATTCATTTATCTCTGCTAGTGCTTCTTTATCGACTACACTGGTATTGCCTGACATAGCATGAAATGCAAGAGTTACTATAGTGTTTGGAAAGAGTTGAAAGTAAACCAAAGGAAAAGAATTAGCACAGACTTTGTCTTACTACCTGTTGTCCACCAGTAAAGCTCAATTCTGCACTCTGGTGTGACAATAATATGATAGGCAGAGGTCATTTTTGTTCGAGATAACAATTCTGAACAGGAAAATATCATTAAACATTATGAAAACATTTTCATTTACCAATTTTGTCCTTTCTGGCCATAAAGGATGATAAACAGAAAAATAATATTGTAAGATAGTAAGTGAATCATTGTACACATAGAATAGAAAGCATCAATTCAGGTGAACATACAAACAATGGATGGCCATGTGAATAGCCAAGTATTCCACAAAAATGTTTCTCAAAAGAAAGAATCATCTACCTGGAGAATAAAAAAATAATTAAAATCAAATATCATTCATCTCACTCAAAAACACCCCACAATGGCTGCAATGCATCTCTCAGAGGTGGAGAGAATATTGTGCTCCAGCATTTAAATATAGGGGAATGGAAAACTGAAGGGGAAGCAGGTACATGTTTTGCACAGATTGTGAAATTAAACGTAGCTACAAGGATGGGAAGAACAGCAAAAGCTACACACTTTAATCTCGTAAACATTTCAAAGTGGCTTTGATTAAAACATCACATTAAAAAGTATTTATAAATAAATACATTCATGTTCTACGCATTTGTTACGGTGAGCCACTGGTCTCTTGCTGTTCAGAGACTGCCACTGACTGGTAAACCAAATTATTGTACAGGTTTACAGAGATTCAAGATAAATGTAGATATAGATTTAATCTTTGACAAATATTTTTTTACAACCAATAAGGAGTATTCTGGAATCTGGGAGGCCCTGTATCCAGAAAGAGGACATTTTGTAATGCAGAATATTTAGCTTTGAAAAGTCCAAACAAGATGACTGTTATTCTAAGAGTTTGATACCACATCCCACTTTGAATGAGAAGCATTGTAAACATGCTAATTATCAGCATCCTTGTGAATGTTGCTGTTTCTGAAGACATACTGTTTGTGAATCCAAGGCCACTGATATAGCAAAGGTTACAACTGTGGGAGGATTTCCTTCCTCATTCAGTCTGTTGGTTGGCTTTTTTCCTCTTATGCCTGCCCTCCTTCTGAACATGGTGGATGGAACTGATGGGAGTTGGAATCAACCGACATCCAGAAGGCTTGTGGGCTGATATTCTGGTTAGAGATGTAATCCCATCATTGTAAAATCAAGTTGAAGAGGATCAAACAGTCAGAATATATCATTTCACTGCAGCTAAGCTTATTCATGGGGTTGGAGAATCAGGCAGACCTAATCTCTCTTCAGAAAAAGATATAAACAAAGACAAAAGCAGACATCCATGCAAATGTGAACCAAGAATACAGATCCTTACTTTGGCATGGCGCGGTCTCCTGTGGCCCTGGGTTCCACCAACACTCCAGCTATAAAGACAGCTATCAACATGGCTCTGATACTCTTTTCTTAGTACTAGAGATTTACAAAGATAACACTTCTCATACCTGCCAAATAAGGAAGAAATGGATTGTATTAGAATTCATTCTTTTTCATTTGTGCTGCTTCTAGCTGTTCTGTTGGTAACACTTGTCAAAAGAGCACGATCTGCACAGTGATGTGACCAATACTACAAAACTGACCTGTTGGCAATCAAAAAGGACAGAATGATTAGCAGTTTTCTTCCAAGTGCTTTCCTGGGTGCTGCTACTGCAGCAAAGGGATGTAATGAAATCAGCTCCTCTAGCTATCTCAAACAATACTGATTTTCTTTCAGAACCTGTCAACACAGTTGAATGAAGTATCTGCTTTTGCAAAATTGGAGTTATGTTGTGCCCCAAAAAGCACATCAAGTGTATTAAGTCAGAGACATGTTTTACTCAGTCTAAATGAAGTCATCTAACTAATAAATCTGCCAGGGCACTATTTCCTTTTTAAAGTATGCAGTAGTGAAGAGGATGCATTGAGCATTTGGTGCTGAAGAATATAGTAAAACACCACCTGCTACCAGCTCTCAGATCACTCCAACTAGCTCAACTGTGTCCCATAATTCCCCTGCTAACAATCCAAGAAACAAATCTGCACCACCACCCCCTGGCCTTTGGCACGTGAAGGAAGAAATGGAACTGGAGGCAGCTACTTAATTGATGATCTGGAACTAGAGAAATCCAGTGAAATTTGCTGCACTACGGTATCTGGAATGTGTCTGAGGAGCGCCCTTGATGCTAAATCCTGCAGTACTTTTCCATATTTTCTTTCCAGTCCCTGCTGATTACCAAGATAATGTGTCTAAACAGAAGCTGCCCTCTCTATAATTAGCCTAATTCTATTAGTTATGTTGCCATCCAGTGTTTGTAGCAGCAACATTATTTTCAGGCAGGATTTTTACTATCAGGCTCTTTCTTAAGATGCTGTGTGGGTGAACAGGTGGGAGGAAGAAGATTAAACAAAACCGGTTCCATTTGAATTTCTTAATTTCATTAACAGTGTAACCACAGGTAGGCACCAGACATGCTAACCTCCTCCATCAGAGCTTTGTTCTGATAGAAGCATGTAGATATGCACACCAATTCATCTACGGTACTTTTCCAACCAATGCTGCTCTTAGAGCACGGTTTAACTGCCTTGATATTTATTGCCTCTATCAGCCTGTGAGAGACCAAAACAAACTCTGTGATTTTGTCCTAGGACCAAAAATAATTTAAGAAAAACATGATACTAGTGCAACAGAAATTTGCCTGTGCTCTCTGTTTGGCTTGCTAACCACAGTTTTAAGATCTCCCTTTCTTCTTTTTTTTAATGCTCAGGGGACTTGCATGTTTCCACGATGCTGAAACACCATCACTGCGGGAATATATAATTTCCTCTAACATTGAAAACAGCTGTGAGACGGATACAACAGGTACATTTGTTACAATTTGGAATGGCAAGCAGAGCCTTAAAGGCCCCCAAATTCACATGAAATTTGGTATTGTAATGGGCCAGACTGGCATTTGTATTTGAATATTAGTGCTATTTCTTACCTTTATCTTTATATCATTACATTTGTGCAGTCTGAATTATGCAGACACAATCAGTTCACAGACTATTGCTATATTTACATGCCAGTTCTGACAGATTCCATAACTAGATTATTACAGCAGGAAATCCACCATTGCCATTGTTAATAGAGTTTTATAAGTATTGCTTCCATTATATTATAGGTTTAATAATGAAACTGAAAGGGGAGAGGGCAAAGTGTGTTTAGCTAGTAGCACATCAACATTTCCCAGGAGAGTGTTTCTCAATCTCATCCACTTTAAGATGTGTGGATTTCAATTCCCAGAATTCCCCAGCCAGCACGGATTAGTCTATACATTTTAAAGTGGATGAGACCGAGAAGATCAGCTGGGCAGACAGTGCTGAATTAAGCATTCCAAAAAGAATGTGAAACCTAGGCAAACCCACACTTAGAAGCAAAGGTAAAAAAAGGTTAGACTAAGGTGGTCTTTCCTATTACAAGATGCTTCTTGGTCACAGGATGATGAGTGAATAATGTCAAAGATTTGGAGTTTTATGTAATAGAACCATCTACCAGGGCTTCAACTGAAAATTGTCAAAATGGACTATATGGAGCATACCTACTTACTTGTCAATATCTACAGATTTGCAGACTTTTTTGCAGCTGGCAAGCTTGCTCTTGGCTTCCCTCTGTCGCCGGGTCATTACTTGAAAACGAAAAGAGAATAGTTGTTCTATCTGTCTTCTTGAAGATCTCAAGAAGTGTCAAGTGTCAGAACAAAACACCCAATATATGTTTTAGAAAATAATTTCAAAGCTTCTTGCCAAGTAGGACCAGTTTGCTTGGGGCATCACAATGAGAACAGCAAGGTCTAATTTATAATGGTGTGATATTTCTCACTATGTAAACTGAAGTTTTCAAGCTTTCATCCAGAAAGCCTTTACAATGCACTAAGACAAAAGTGTTGACTTAAATTGTGTATGAAGTATTTTGCACCAATAATCTAAATTATTTCATTTCTTCATTCACATGAGAACTCTTAACAACCTAACAAATAAAGGCATATATCTGATACTTAGTAGAAAGTTCCATTTGCTTAACATTAAACAAATATGAAAGACTTGGAAACCAAGTCTGACAATGCTGCATGTAACATTCAAAAGATCTGCTCTTTCTAGTATTGTTTTTCAAATCCAAAACACATGTGAGACCTCTTAGACTCAGTTAAGAGTTGGATAAATGAATGATCTCAATGAATTAAGCTGAAAAGTATTTCAGTGGGTTTGATTATAAGGTACATTTATGTGTTGACTAGGGAATGAAGAAAGGGTAAAAACCACAATAAGTAGTAATCTGTATTTTCAATGTGGCATGCATATCTGCATATTTTCATAAGGTACAAAATTCGTTTTTAAGAACGTCCTGGATTTGGGCAGATTATGAAAAGGGGTTTTGACAAGAACCTGAGAAGTAAGCGATAGGACTGAACAGGGGCAAAAAGGAAGAGAAACTTAATTCACAAATTATACTTTTTTTTTTAACAGAAAATACAATCTGATCACATAACCAGGATGATGTTTACCTGCTTGGTAAAAGGGTAAGAAAGCTAACAGACAAATTTCACCCTATTCTAGTATAATCATATATGCAGCAGTAATTCTTTATACTAGTTAGATTTAATCAGTATAACAATGAAATCAGGGCAAACTCAATCAGAGGCCGCAGCCTTTCTTGTTAGCCATTTATGAACATGATTTTAAAATGTTTGTTTCATACAATTGAATTCCTTTCCATTTCTGTTGACAAACCACCAGCTATGCTGCTTGGGGAACATATCAGATATCCTAAGCCATTTCCACCAGGGGGCTAGAGTTTCTAATATAGAACAGATGCTGCTTTAAGCACTGTTGGGCAATCCAATGGAGGGGGCAGTGTATCAGAACATTTTTACAGCTTTGTATCAGATCTTCCTGTGCTCAATGCTCTCATTAGGAGAAAGGTTTGAATTTATGTTATAGGCGCTATAAAACTGTTACTGTTTGCTCAACATCTGTTGTAAAGTAGGTGCACCTACAGAGATCAAAATGGAAAGATGTATTATCAGTGCCAGCACTTCTGGGCTACTCACTTGCAAGGAAAAAGTTGGTGATGGACATTCACAAATTCATAAAAGGCTGGCTCCTTAAAAGGGGACAACAACTCTCTTCTGCAAACCTGGCCTGGATCTGGGTATGAGTAGTTTCTATACTTGACTGTTAATCCCCAAGTCACTTGACACTCCCAAAGGCTTTTTAACAAGCTAGTCTGCAGCAAAAGCAAAGCAGTTCTCTGAGCCGGTGCATAGTTGTTAATATTCCTATAACAGTCTCTTGTGCACAGCTCAGGTGTTAATCAGTGCTATTTTTTTCCAGCAGAATAGAACACATCTGACACAATACGGTTGCTAGAAACCTCTGGGACCACTATATAAGAAATGCCAGGAAAGACCTACATTTGTACTGCCAACACAAGCAGCAGAGATATGGCATCACCAGCAGCCTTTGCCATTCATAGTTGAGTTGACCTGCTCCATACCAAAACACCAAAGTCAACAAAGCCATGGTGAGATTATGCCAGCGAGCTCAACTTAGAACAAGATTCCAAAGGAAAAACAGTTACAAGATAAATATCCACTTACAGCAAGAGAGAAAATGTGCTTCTCAACCCTTGGTACAGAATAAGCACAGCATCTTCTCTCTCGACATGCTGGGCTAACTCAAACATGTTCACAATGTTCACTGTAGTCACATTAAAAGTTGATCAGTCTTCAGTTTTCTTCTCGTCAGTACAAATCGTGCCACAGCTCTCTCGATTCCTCTGAATATAAAATAACCTCCCTTTGGTGCATTTCATATTGACTAACCTTTTCCATCCATGCTGAGATGGTCTGGAAGCTAATGGCAGCTCTTCATAATTTAAATACTCCTGGAGGACCCATAAGGGTCCCCTACAGGTGTTTTGAATAATTTGGTACATTCCTAGCAATTTCTCCTTTAATTTTTTTATGCATGCATTTTGAGTTCTTCTGGTTCTCCAAAATTTTAGAACAAGCTTTTCCAAACTATTTCCTGGTCTTCAGGAAGAAAGGATGGATTTTCTAATGTGACTTCAGGCACAATCTTAATGACTTCCTTAATATTTAAAGATACTGTACAGATAGTGCCTTGAAATCACCTTACTGTTTCAAGTAACATAAATGTACATGTTCAAAGCGAAATTTATCTCAGAATTTATCTAATGTACTTTATTTTGAGGGGATAAAAATAGGAAGAACATTCAATGAACAAAGGGACTCAGTGAATCTCAGAACCACTGAACCAAAAGTTTCGGAGCTCCTGGAACATGGGGGAACTGCCAGAAAAAAAGAGCTGATGTGGTTCCAATCTTCAAAAGCGGGGGGGGGGGGGGAGAGGCGGGGGGGAGTACATCCAGGAAACTATATAGACCAATCAGTTTGACATCAATACCTGGGAAAATTCTGGAAAAGATAATCAAGCAGTGGATTTGTGAGCACCTAGAAATGAGCAAGGCAATTACTAGAAGCCAGCATGGGATTGTTAAAACAGATCATACCAGACAAACCTTATTGCCTTCTTTGGCAAAGTGACTAAAAGTAGACCTCAGCCTATTCTTGATAAGACAGAACAATGTGGAACAGACATTACCACCAACAGATGGATTTCCAATTGAATGACCAACCAAACTCAGCATGTCATCCTCGGAAATCCATCTACATCGAGGGAAGCATGCAGTGAGGTACCTCAAGATCTTGTCCTGGGTCTAATGCTCTTCATCATAAATTATCTAGATGAGAGCATAGAAGGGGAACTGATCATATTTGCAGATAACACCAAGCTGTGGAGAATGACCATTGGCTTATCTGAAGGGTCCTTTTCTGTGCACCGTGGGAGAGAGTCCAAGCAACGGGTTAAATCAGTCTGGTTGCCCTGGGACTGAGGAATCTTTTTCCTTGGCCACGCCTCCTTGTGTTCCTTGGCGCCATAATTTTGAGATGGTCTGGAACCGTGAAGGCTAGAAGCGTGATGAATCAGGTAAAGAAAGTCCAAGTTGACACAACGGTTACGAATCCCTGGACTGAGAAACCGGGGTGGGTTGGACTCTCCCGCAGTGCACAGAAAAGAACCCTTCAGGTAAGCCAATGGTCATTTTCCTGTGCACTGCTTGGAGAGTCCAAGCGACGGGACATACCCAAGTTATATGTCACGGGAGGGAGGGGGCAGAAGAACAGTCTCAGGATTCAGTTGTGGAAACAATCGCCTGTAGCACCCGCCTGCCGAAAAATGCCTCGGACGAGACATACATGTCCAATTTATAGTTCCTGACAAAGGGCGATGGTGAAGAGCAAGTAGCCATTCTGCAGATGTCTTCAATGGTAGCCTGGGTGGCCCAGGCTGCGGTGGTGGCCGCACTCCTAGTAGAGTGGGCGGTAATGTGCCGGGGTACTGCCCTGGACTGGTGTTCGTATGCAGCTGCAATGCATGCTCTTAGCCACCTACCGACCGTGGAAGATGTCACCTTCTTACCCAAGAAGCCAGGCTGGAATGAAACAAAGAGGGCCTCTGACCTGCGGAAGTCCACAGAGCGTCTGATGTATATCTGCAGGGCCCGTCTGACGTCCAACATGTGCCAACCACGTTCCCTTGGGTGGTTGGGGCGTGGGCAGAAGTTAGGCAGGATTACTTCCTACGTCCTGTGGAACCAGGTGTTGACCTTCAGGATGAAAGCAGGGTCCAGATGCAGTACGGCCCTGTCTGAATGGACGACACATAGATCCTCCCGGACCAATAAAGCCACCAGTTCTGAGATGCGTCTCGCAGATGTTATTGCAACAAGAAAGGCAGTCTTTAAGATGAGGTGACAAAGAGATATCGTACGTAGAGGCTCAAAGGGCGGAGAGGTAAGAGCCTGTAAGACCACCGATAGCTGCCAGGTGGGATAGCGGTGAACCACCGGAGGACGTAAGTTGGAGGCGCCCTTAAGGAAACAGCAAACCCTTGAGATCTTGCTGAAGGGCTGGGCAGGGTCGCCGGACCAGACGTTGGATAGTGCCTCAGGAGATCCCCTCAAGTGCCAGAAGGCCAGCTGGAGCCAATGGAGGTCCGGGTGTACTATAGCCCCCTGGCTGAGGGAGACTTGGTCCCGAGGAATCCGCCATGGGGATGACACCGATAGGCTGATGAGGTTGGCGTACCATGAGCTGCGAGGCCAGTGGAAAGCTACGAGCAGGACCTCTGCCCTTTCCACGATGATCTTGCAGATTACCTGTGGTAGAGGCGAAAGCAGTGGGAAGGCGTACAGAAGACTCTGAGGCCATCTGCATGGAAGGGCATCCGTCCCCTCCGCCCCTGGCGAGTGGAAACTAGAGAAGAAGCGCTGGAGCTGTGTGTTCTCTCGGGTGGCGAACAGTTCGATCACTGGGGTGCCGAACCTGTGAGACAATGGTCGAATAGGGCCGGATCCAGACACCACTCTGCACTGTCTATGGTGGTTCTGCTCAACCAGTCCACCTGTGTGTTGTCCACTCCCGAGATGTGATCAGAACGAATGGATGCAATGCCCACCTGCCCAGGGCCTCCGCCATAAGCATCCTGAACCTGGTGCCGCCCTGCCAATTTATATGGGCCTTAGTGGCCACATTGTTTGTCATCAGGAGGATGTGTTGATGAAGAATGTCCCAGTGAAAATGTCGCAGGGCAAGTTTGGCCGCTTGCAGCTCTAAGAAGTTGATGTTGCAGGCTGCTTCGGCTGGAGACCACTTGCCTTGAGTTAAGCGATGTCCCATGTGCGCCCCCCAACCGGCAAGGCTGGCATCTGTCATGATGACTACTCTCGTGGGCTCCTTGAACAGGTTAGAGTAGAGCCGCCAATTGCCACCACTTGAGAGACCTCTTCATGGTTGGGGGAATCCGCACCTTCATGGATGAGTTGCTCCTGTTGGCTCTTTGATGGGGCAGGAGAAGCCACTGCAACTCTCTGTACTGAAAATGTGCCCAGGGAACAACCGAGATGCAGGAGATCATCTTCCCCAACAGTTGAGATAGGAATAGCACGGAGACCTGCCTCAACCCCAGAACCTTGCGGGTCAGGGATACTAAACTGTCTATCCTGTCCTGGGAAAGGAACACCCTGCAAGCTGAGGTGTCTATCACTGCCCCCAGATGGATGAGTTTGGTAGTTGGGATGAGATGACTCTATTCCAGGTTGATGGGTGACGGATCCACCTGGCGGTGGAGGGAGCCTCCTGCCTGGGCTAAGAGGAGCTGGAAGCGACAGGTGCTTGGTCACACCTCTGCATCCCCTGGGCAATGCCCTGGGAGATGGCAAGGGGAACCACCGCCTGCATGTGGGCAGATAACTCAGATTCCTGAGCTATGGCAGAGTCCGAACCAACGGGGTCCCTGGAAGGAGGAGGAACATGCTGGGTAAGGATGGGATCAGCGAGCCCCCCGGGGTTGGGGTCCTCAGGGGCAGGCCCTGACTCAGAAACACATGAAAAAGCAGGAGAGCCCGGTTCAGCCAGAGACCTAACCGTGGAGAGGTTCTGGGAGTCCACTTCCTCATCAATTACAGACAGGCGATCCCCCCTTGGGAGTGGTGGAATGACTGTCCAAACAGAAGGGGTAGGCTGAGGGCACTCTCTCACAGGCTGGCGTTGGGCCTTCTCAAATTGTTTGTCGAGAGCCCGCTGCCGCCTCTCTGCATCCCAAGCCGCCACTGCAGAAGGTGCCTTATAGGGATGGCTATCCTGACTGGCCAACCTGCCCTTCCTTACCCCTGCCTGAAGAAGTTCCCTTGCCAGAGGCTTGAGAGGGACCTGGTCTACTGTCAGGGGAGTCAGATGGGTCAGGATGCTCCAGGGCCTGATGGTGCAGACTTCAGACAATAGGCCAATACAGGTGGAGGTCAGGAGACGAAGGAGACTCCGGTGGCTGGTGCTGGATCAGATGACATGCAGATAATGTGGAAGCAGGAACAGTTTGTGGGGAAAAAATCCAGAGGAGTAAAACTGGGGCTCTGCAATGAGTCCAATGAATCCACTTTTTCACCACTCGATGAGAGGTGAAAAAGTGGAAAAGCAGCCGAGGCTGCAAGACCAGGCAGTTAGATCAGGGAGAATCAGTGGATAAAAGGCAAAAAATTCACATAAAAATCCTCCCTGTGCCAGTGTATGACCACCAGATGGCCAAGATGCCAGCGCCGGTTGGGGAAACAATGGGGGTGGAAGTGACCCAGTTGGAGACCCGATCGAGGCCAGCTAACCACCCTACAGAAGCGTGGCTGAGCGGAAACACCAATGGGAGAAAAGAAGCGAATTCAGGCCTTTGCAATTGGCCACCGCGCTGATGCAAGGGAGAAGGAGGAAGTAAAGATGGCGGCCGCGTGATTTAAAGTGACCACGCACCCCTCCACGGCAGGCTACGCCCACCAAAAGGCAAGAAAAACACAAAAAACACAACAATTCCAACTAAAAGGGGAACGCCGGCAGCCACCAGAAGCCTCGCTGCTCCTGCCACGCTTTAAAGCAAAAGCAGCAGCTCTCCGCGGCTGTCCAAAGGCGGCGCAGCAAGCGGAACACCCACCACCACTACGCCTACCTCCGAGTCTCTAGGAGAAATCAAAACGATGTGAAGCAAAAAGAGGAAGACAAATGAACTGCTAATTATAGGAAAAACAAATTAAGGAAAAAGAAAAGGAAATACTAGGAGAGTCCAAGCCTAGATAACTTACGCTGGAGCTCACAAATATAAGTCCTGAACTGAGGAAAAATTCTGGTGCCAAGTAACATCAGGAGGCGTGGCCAAGGAAAAAGATTCCTCAGTCCAGGGCAACCAGACTGATTTAACCCGTTGCTTGGACTCTCCAAACGGTGCACAGGAAAACTGCTAACACTTTAGAAGTAGACTCAAGATTCAGAAAGAGCTTGACATACTTGCACAGTGGGCCCCAGCCAGCAAAGAAGAGGGAGTTGATTTTTTAATCTAAAGCACGCAAGGGCAGTAATGGGTGGAAGCTCATTAAAGAGAGATTCAACCTGGATCTAAGTAGAAATTTCCTGACAGTGAGAACAATTAATAAGTGGATTGGCTTGCCTCCAGAAGTTGTGGGTGTTCCATTACAGGAAGTTTTCAAGAAAAGATTGGACAACCATTTGTCCAGAATGATATAAGTCTACTGATCTAGTAGAGGGTTGCACTAGAAAACCTCCAAGGTTCCTTCTGATCCTATGATTCTATAATTCCACACCGTGGCTATATTTACCAGACCATGCTAGTAACTTATGCATCTTAAATATGGAGAAATCTAGTTGAAGGAGCAGCATCTGTATATGTATATACAAGCCCCCAAGTAGAAAATAATCTCCATTTCATCTTTTTCAGAGATACTGTCTTAGACTCCCATTTCTATGATATAATACCACTGAAAGTCCCCCATTCTAGCCTGACATATAACTCTTCAAAGAAGCAGCCTACAAATCTTGGAGTATTTTTTCAATGTACTAGTATCCTTTTGCAAGTAGCTCTTTTCAATTTTGCATCATATTCCATATATTATCAGAAGAGAAAGTAGCAGGTATTTAAATTTTTATAAATACTGGGGAAAATATCCCTAAATGAGACAAATGACTCTAAGCTGGTTTTCTTTTGCAGCGGGCTTCCCACTGTGTTGATACAAGACCTCTCCCACAATCCTTATATCCCCCAGCGTTAAATACATGCATATTTTTAAATCAGCCATGCTATTTTTTTAAAATACTTATTAATGGTATTATTTCTTGCTATGTTGGCCTTAAAATGCTGTATCAGTGTCACTTCTCTTGGTATTGAAGCTTTTTTTAACAACAGCATCAGCAGAAGGAGAGCTAAAGGTAAGAAAGACTGACATCTTGTACCTGAGGTGTGGCTACAAGAAGGGTAAGAATAGCATCCTGCCTCAATCCTAGATGCATTCTGCAGCATTATGACACTATTTCTCTTCAACAAACTTGGAAACTGGCTAATTGTTGAAGGGAAGACAATTAACTGTTCATCTTTGATGATCTTCTCAGTTAACATCTTGAAAATACCTAGAGACCATTATGTAATTAACAGGTATCTAGAAAAGAGATCCAAGTCCCAATCTGAGTTAAAATGGTAACCTGCCAAGAAAGGACCTTCTGCACTTGAGTGTCAGCCAAAGCAGGTGTGCAGGAGGCTCTCACAGCCTTCTGTTGCCTGAAGCCCCCTTTCTTCCTATTAGGATCAACACTTGATTATCTTGCTGACTCTGAGAATTTTCACTAGAGCTATCTTCTTCTCTCACCTCCCTCACCTGTAGTTGGCTATTCCAAATCATGGAATGGAAAAGGACCATTCAGTCTAAAATATTGCTCGCTACAGGAATCCAAGGTAAGCATCCCTAATAGCTAGCTTCCCATCCTCTGCCTAAACATATTCAAAAGAATTGAAGCTGCTACCTCACTAGGTAATTGGTTTCACTGTCAAAACTGTTCTTACTCTTAAGCACTTTTTCCTGAACTGCAACCAGAATCTGCCTTCCTGGAACTTCAATGTATTATTCTGTGTTCTACTCCATGAAGTGACAGAAAATAGATCTTGATTTTCTTCTACATGCAGTTCTTTCAGTTAACATCTATCATATCTCCCCCAACAACTTTTCTTCTAAAGGCTAAACTTTATACTACTATCCGGCATGTGTGTGTTAGAAATGGCTGAGAGGAATCCAACTGGAGTCATTCAAGCGACTCCATCTGAGCCACAGTTTGTCCGTATTATAAGTTATGTTATCCAATGACACATCCTCGCATACCAGCATCCCTCCAGTTTTGACAAGTTACAGCAGTGATGAGGAAGGCATTCTGCACACTTCCTGAAAAGATTTCAGGTAGGTTTCCCAAAGAAATGAAGGACCAGCTTAAAAACTGCAAGTGTGTGTGTGTATTTTCAACCATAGTAATTGCCTGGACACAAAAAGCCATGTAACCATATCTCGGACGAAATGGTCTTCTGTATCAGCCAAGCTGATGCAGCTTCTTTAAATTACAAACTCAAATAACAGCCAGGGAATTTACAGGAGGCAGCTACAGAACAATAGATGGACAAGTCATAGAGGTTCTTTTGTAATGAAAAACACTGAAAAGATGGTAGAGTTTACAGTACCAGAGACCTCCATAGGAAAACCAATTAAGAACTCCCCAGATTGAATCATTGACCCCAAAGTCAACACTCGGGAAGAAGGACAGTAGCCTTCTTGGAACAGACCAAAGAGAAGGATGGTTCAAAGTTTTGATTTTCTTTCACAGTGCCGTCACCCTGATTGCAGAGCAGCCAAATATAAACACTATTCAGAAGCAACCGGTTAAGTATGGGGGATTTTGAAATAGAGAATTTTCAAAATAACATCAGGCAAACGTGACTCACCAAGCTTCAGGTAGTTATACCAACTTTTAGAGAACTGCTTTAACAGGAAAATATCAAAAGGTCTTCACAAACTTTGCAGATGCAAGTCTGTTCTAATTCAAATCATTGACCCAGAGACCACGAGAAGCATTAAATCCCTGAAGATTCAATTATGATTTTGATTTGCCAGAGTGTAGTTTCAATATGGTAGATGCCATTTGTAGGAGTTAAGGGGGTTATGGAAAAAGTAGTAAAGTGCTACGGTAGTTTTAATGAAGGTGTAGAAAGTTTTATTTGGGAACCATTTTAGCCATACATCCAAGCATGGTAAAATATTGAGTGGAGGGAAGATATTTGTTAGTTTATATACAAAGTAAAGATAACATTTACTGCATTCTCCATTTTTATATTTTGCATTTATAAGTTGGAAAATAAATATAAGGCATTATATTTTGCCTTACTTCTACCATTTTCAAAACATTGAACCACAAAAAATATCTCATGGCTGGATAATTACATTCTCTTCTTCATATTTCTTCCCATTAGTATCACAGCACACTGTTTTATAAATGCAAATAAGTAACCAACCAATGGAAACAATTAAAGCAAAAGGAAAGTCTTTCTCCATATTGGAAGTAGAATCTCTGTCCATAATTCAGGTTCATTATAGTCCTAAATATATGCTGCACAAGCCACTACATGTATAGCTGTGAGTGCATGTTATGGCTAATATATACATAGAAATATATACATGTAAGTGAATAAAATAATTGAAATGATTGTATACTTAATATACAATAATATGGTACAAACAGGAAAACAACACAAGGCATATTGGGGAGCATATAACACAGAGACACTTCTTAAAAATACACAAGTCCTTGTTAGAATTTAGAGAGGGTGGTGACATTTGTTAGAGAAATATAAGTTCTCACTGCGGCATAAAAAGATTTAGGCAACTATTGACAAGAAATGATCAAAGACAAAGAAAACATTGCTTTTGAATTGCTCAAATTTATAGCATTTGATTTTTATAATTTTTAATTCAATACAGAAAGATTTTTGAAGGGCTAAATCAACTTGTTCATATTTGAGAGTAGTAATTTTAGAACTGTAATATTGCTTACCTATAATGTACTGCAGCTTGACATGACATGGTTAGTGGCATGACAAGGTTAATTAAAAAACTGTGCCATTATATTAATCATATCCATTAAAATGCAAATGGGTAATACCCTCTCCCTATCTTATGAAATATTTACAATATTGTCTTTGCTTGAAATCAGGTGTCTTATCTGTCCCTTATTAAAGGAGAGGCCAGACTCTGCATTAGTGATTCTAGTCAATTTGGTTTCCCTTACCTACTATAATCAATCCATCTGTGGAGAAAACTGAATTCAAATCAAAAGATCAAGGGAACGTTTGGAATTACATAGTTTGAATTCCAAATCCAACACTGCTGTTCCCTGGGGACTGGGTAGACAGGGAAGGGGAAGGAATGACAGACTAATCACCTGACAAATGGGAGGGTAGAAATACTGACACTCCAACCGGCATTCATTCATTTTCTATGACTACCCATCTCTTTGTTCTCATACCTGTTGCTTATACAGAAATGGGAAAAGCAATAATGATGGGAGGCGGGGAGAGCAATAGATCGCTCTCTGTTATTTCTAATAAATAATGGGAGGAGATAGCACCTTCAGCGTTTTGGTTTTGGGATATGACAGTTCCTACTAATTGGAAGTCTCTTGTCCTGCAGCTCTAGATGAAACACATCAAAGCTACCTTTGCAGTGTTTCTCTGAAACAGGAATCAAGCATAGCTAATGGCTAATCAACTCAGCTTCTCAATCCCATGTAAGCCCCACAACATTGTTGGGACCCAGAGAGGCAATGTCCATTTAAACTTGGTACTCTCCCTATACATGGAAAGAGCCTAAGGCACCACTCCTGCTGCTAAATAAGATGTCTAAATGCAATGAATATATTTTTCTGAGTATTATACATAGAGGACTGTGCAGGTTGAATATTTAGGATACTTGTCATATCAGGCAGACATTCACTTACTAAAAATCAATGCCTAGTAAGAGCTGTTTGCAAAGTTAACGCTTTTAATCCAACAGCATATGCAGCAACGTTAGCCACTGCTAGGGACAGGATTTCTCACTGGTAAATAACTTAGTAGACCTGGAAAGAAAAGCATGTTATGGATGAGAACGGGGGCTAGTCAAGATAAAAAAGCTTGGAATTCAGTTCATAACATGAAAATGAACAGGTGCATTAAACAAATAATGGAGGCAAAATTATACATTAAGGTGCTAGGTTTAGGAGCTACATACTGTTCTGAGGACTGGATAAACTATATAGAACTGTATGGAAGTTGTCCCCCAAAGGAGTTTCCTAACTAATGCCACAATTGCAAACAGATGCAGGGAGTCAGCCAGAACTGAAACACAATTGCAAACCAGAGAAAGCAGCAAACCTGGACCATCTTCAACTGCATCCTCTCCAGTGCCGTTACAATTCATAGCATGTAGCTCAATTTTTGAAGCTGGGAATCTGAGTTCGCACAGCGGACATGACAAGAGGTTATCAGCTTGAGGGCTGTGCCCAGGTGCATGCTCTCTTACATCTTCATCAGCCTGTGAAAGAGGAGAACAAATCAGCTCAGCTTGTGTTGCAAAGTTTGTTGTCCATGCTCAACCTTGATTGTCTGTCACTTCTGATCCTCCCTT
Organism: Thamnophis elegans; assembly: GCF_009769535.1. Classification (NCBI taxonomy): domain Eukaryota; kingdom Metazoa; phylum Chordata; class Lepidosauria; order Squamata; family Natricidae; genus Thamnophis; species Thamnophis elegans. Next base: position 98,169,141 of record NC_045542.1, read on the forward strand.
GGCTTGATCTTCCCAGTCCCAGGACCTTTTTTTTGCTACTCAACAGGTCAGAGAGCCTGGCACTGATGAGTGAGCCCTAGGCTGCTGATAATCAATGCTCCTTTCAAAGGCAGTAAATGTGCTCCCAAATCACTAAGAGGCTCTGCTTAAGAGCCATATGTCCTATTTAAAGCAAGGATCTTCTGTGCCACCATGTTGCCATTCTCTTGGGAAAATATAAAACATCCTTAAATTGAGAAAATGAGACCATTGGCATTGGAAATTCAGATCTGCAGTGAATAAGTGGATCATTTCATTTTCTGATGGTGGGAATTCAAGTAACAAAGAGACAAGGCCCAATTCTGAATTCTAAGTTAACATTTGCCCAATTAAGCACTCAGGCTGTGCCGTACCTCAGATTCAGACTCTCAAAGGTGCTTCCAAGTGCAAGGAGTGTGAACACAGCACCTATATCCACTTTTCAAAACAGGTTCCCATCCCCCTCAGCCACAGCTCAGTACCAGGCTGTGGCCCATTTGGAACTGGGCTGCAGAAGCACTAGGAGTGTGCCTGCAGCTCCATGTGCTTGCCATTTGCACAAATTGAGATGCCCGCGTGTTGCCTACCACTCACGCGAAACCGTCCCCTTTCCCTCCCCTGCCATTGGCCCGTAAACCTGGAAAGGTTGGGGAACATAGTCTTAGAAGCAGCTATGTCTTTTCCCAGGATGACATGGCTGCCCTCTGAAATTGCCCTGCAGTCCCAGGAGGGGATGGTTGCTTTAGAGAATTCAAACTCAACTTCAAATTGCCACGTAGTCCTATTAAACATATTTTTTAAAGCTTCCTTACATTTCAGAGCCTCTTGCTCTTCTTTTATCCAATCAAACTTCTCTTTAAAATTATATTAGCTATTCTAAACAAAATTAATTTTTGATTCATATGTAGCTAAATATTTCTGAAGTAGAGAATGGTAAGAACTAAGAACAATAAGCAAAGGAAAATGAATCAGACAGGATCTGACCTGAGCAAGCTCTTCTCTTTTTCTTAACAAAGAACCATTATTCAGCACTTGTGAGCTTCTTCTGGGCATATACTAGCTACTGTTAAACCTGATAAGCTTAATATAAATGAGCTTCTTTCTTATACACAAATAGAAAAAAGTTTGCTTTAGTTTCCAGGCTCTGGGGGAGTATTGAATATGTAGTTCTTTGCATCTATCATCCATCTCTCTCTCCCCCCCTCTCTCTATCTATCTATCTATCTATCTATCTATCTATCTATCTATATATATATATATATATATATATATATATATGGAGAGAGAGAGACTGGATAGAGAGAGAGAGAGAGAGAGAGAGAGAGAGAGAATATATATATATATATTTATATATAAATTTGGGTATGGCTAGCTGATGAGAGCTAAATAGCTTGAAATAGATCTATACTAGTCTCCCTTTATTTATTTATCAGCATAAATATAACATTATATATATATATATATATATATATATATATATATATATATATATATATATATATATATATATATATATAGTCAAATTTATATGCCACTGATCTCATTGTAGGGGGTGACTCTGAGCGGCATTTATTTATTTACTCATTCTTGCCAGATAGAAGAGCTGGTTCTCATTTTCATAATTATTATCAGATTCTAAACAATCTACAGATGCAAGATGACCCACTTTCTCAAAAAAGACCTCCCTCTCATATTAAATGAGTGCAAGAAAGACAGTCTCAATTGGCCTATATCTATACTACCATCCTCAAAGTAAGGTACTTGGCAAAATTCTTGACTTTTTACTTTAATCTTTTTTTCTTAAAAAATATGCTAATCTGGGATCCGAGCCTTGTTCCTTGGACTGATCATTTCTAGTTACAATTTATTTTAACCACATGTTTCTGAATAAGACACAATGACTATTTATACAACGCATAAAGCATGGTAAACAAATCACAATGGTTAAATTCATAGTCCAAGCTAAACTAAACCAAACTATTATGGCTCAGAAAATATACTGTGGCTTAAGTTTCTAAAAGGCACTCAATCAGTAAATTGTTTGATGCAACTATTCTAGATGGAGATAGTCAGTATGGACTCCTTTCTTAGATTCCTTCTCCCAGTCCTCAAAATATTTTTAAATAGTTATAATTAATTAGATTATATTAAAATTTAAAATATAAAGACAATTCTGTGGTTTAGTTCCCAGCTTCAGGAGATAAGAAATAGATTCTTCTTGTGAGCAAGCTCAAATCCTGCTTAGTAAATTGAACAGGCCAGTCAGCATACTCAGAGACCTCCAACGTTAGCAACACAAAATAAATAGTGAATGACCTGGATAATTTTCCTATACTGAGATTTACAAAAGAGGCTTGTTAAAGCTTTGAAGAATTTTGTGAGAAGAGGCAAAGAAAAAAATGAAAGGAAATCAAGTTCTAGGACATTATTTGGATGGACTAAAGATCAAGATCATTAAAAGTAAAAGGAAGGAATATAAAGCCGGTTTATTGGATCAAGGTTAAAATAGGTATGTTATCTCTGATAACTCGATTGACTTTTGCTGATCAAGACCAAACAATGGGTCTTTAAGGATTTATGTAGATAAGAGATATGGGAAGAAGAGATCATTCACTGTATTTTCAGAGAAAATGAAAAATTACTAAAATTGTTTATATTTGTGTTGAAGGAGAGAGTCATTTGTATATGTCTTCTTTTTCTTTACTATATTCTTATTTTTTTCTTTTTCTATTTTTCTTTTTTCATTTCTGCACTTTTTCTTTTTATTCTTTTCTTTTTTTTAGTTTGTATTGGTTTTTATCTTTCTAATTGTAAACTTTAATAAAATTACTATATAAAAAAGAGAATGTATTTTCTGACATTCCCTTGAGAGTTTGCTCTTTCTATCGTTTAATTGTTTAGAATAGCTATCTGTAATTATCTAGCTGCACCTAAAGGGATGTGAGTGGAGAAAACAGGCTGCCTACTAGAACCAGAGAAATTATATCCAGATTCCTTCTTCACTCCCAGGTGTTGTAATTGTCTCTCGCAATCAGAAAAAATTCCCTTCCAGAAAGGGGAAGCAGCAGCATGGACACATCCATATATTTTTCTTGGCAGCAGTAAAGAGGAGTTTGCCACTTACAGCCTGGGTGTTCCATAGAAGTCTCCATTCAAGTATAAACCAGGCCTGGTTGTAGTCAGCTTCTGAGCCCAGATAAGATCAGGCATATTCCAGAAGCATTAATTCAGTTTCTATGACGGTGACAAATCACAGTATATGACAATGGGAACATAAACTCCAGATGTTATTGTCTCATAACAACCAGTCATTCTTACCTACCAAACTCTATACTTATCTCATTTGTTCCCACCCTTCTTCCAAAAATGTCTGGACTGATGTCCATTGACAAGAGTTACAAGCGGAGCTTTGGATTAAAAACCATCTTGGAGTTTGATTTGCACATGGGAACCATGTTGGTTTAACAAATCATATTTAATTCTATAGCAGGGAGAGAAAATGAAAACATGCACTTTAGAGTTCTTTCTTGGTTTTTGTGGACTGTTCTCTATATATCATTAAGCTGCCCATTTTGAGTCTCCCACAGAGTCTCAAGAGTCACCATTTTAAGCCTATGCCTTACAATACTCAAGTTTTCAACAGGCAAAATGATTCTACTACTATCTTATTCTCCTAATTTCCATCTACTTAAAGATCCCTACGCATCTCAAACAAAGATCTGCCTGAACCATTAAAAGGTCTGTTCAAATTTCAAACTAACTAGATGGAATATATTCTATAGGAACAAGGATAAGGTCATTTTTATTAGGATAAAACTAAGAAACTGTCTTATTCAGATACAGGGCAAGAGAAATGGAGAGAAACTCTCATCTATGTCCTTAGAATGGCTCAGTTCCAAGGAAACCATCAGGAAAAGCATTTTGATTGATTGCTTTGGCACGCTTCATGTTTTGTTTTATGAGTAGTCTCTTTTAAATAGGCCTGTTGCTTAGCAGTTTCATTACAAAATTTACATTGTAAAAAGGCCAATTCTAGGTAAGGAATTTCACTGACTGATTGAACACTGCTTACATGTATGGGGATTTGTATGATTGGCCTTTAAAAAAAATCTCAGCTGCCTCAACCTGCTGGCATGTGATCAGAATTAAATTGTAGGCAAACCCTCACAAAATCCTTTTCTAAAGAAATCTAAGGCAGATAATTAAATCGAAGTGAGAGTTCTGTGGTTGTTAAGCTACATAGCAGCTATTAGTACACCACCACATCTTCTCAAGTATTTCACATCTTAACATTGCAACATCTCATTTTCCTTTGGTGTGTCATGAAGATACAGTATGCTAGGCACAGAATGAGATATGCCAAAGATGGGAGTTCTGATCAAATCAGTGCTACCCTAATAAGATGACACATAGACAGATGCGAAGAACTGTCTACTTCTGCCCCATTTCCACTTTACACAGCCTTGTGGAGCAAATGCCAGGTGTCCAAACAAACTGCTTACACTCCCACAGTAAATAACTCATTGTGAATGTAAATGCAGCATTGTGCGGCAACGCTTGTCAGTCCCTTCCCCCTGAATGGCTTTCGATAAGTCCTGGGAGAAAGGCAGAGCGATGCTTTAACGGCATGATTGGCAGCCCACCCAGCCAAGGGGAAAGCAACAGTATCCCCTGCAGTTTGCAGCTGAAACCTCCTCTGTGGGCCAGCAAATGAGGCAGCAGCAGTGTGGATACAGAATCAAGCTCATTGATGTTGAATGGTTTGTCTCATTAATTGCTCAGCCACAGAACACAAGATATGATTATGCTCCATCTAACTCTGTTGAACCTGAGGATAAAGTCATGCCACAGCATTTGGGTCCCTATGCTCAGCATCACAAGGCAAAGTGTTAATATGGACTATTTTCTTATTCCGAGCGACCGTCCTCCTGGGTACCTGCTGCCTGTCTGCATAGTTTTTTTTAATTTATTCATTTGTTTTAAATGTCTATATATACACGTCTTATCATGGAAGATACTTTATTGCATCGTGCTTGAAAAATGTGTTTTAAGTCCAGGAATATATAACACAGCATACAATAATGAAATACATAAAATAACATTGCAACAGCTATGAGTAGTTCAACTGCACCTTCATAACCTTTCAAATGTCAGGAGGAATTTAAAAAAAAAAGACTTTCAGCCTGAGTCCAAGTTGTAGCAAAGCCTTATTTATACTTTCTTTCGAGGGAAATGTCATTCCAATGAATCAGTGCCATAACAGAAATTCCTCCCCCTCCTAACTCCAGCCCAGAACCCATTCATAAAATATAAAAGACCGTCTCTTAATTGAGACCAACCTAAAGCTCTTTTAGAAGATGAGCACTTGGTTATTCATTGGCACACTCTCTCATACAGGCCCAAATACTAGCAGACGAAGGGCACTTGGCCAGAAATGCCTGAGCTATGTATTAGCATGCCTAGGACAAGATTATGCTGCCTTTATATACCATAGACATCTTCATATAGGCAGATGCCCTGTGGAGGCTGGGGGCTCGAAGAATGAGCTTTTCCCATCTGAGTCCTCTTGTCAAGCATTCTTCAATCTGCTGCATTCATGTAACCTGTCAGAACAGCACTTGGAAGTCCTTTTGATCTCCCCATCCCCCTTAAATTGCAACCTAACTAGGTGTCTTTACCAGAAACAGCAACTAAAGTCAGATGTCATTGTTATGACAGCTGCATGGTAACTGCAGCACAGGTACACTGAGAGAAGAGAGAGAAAACTCGACATCATTCATCTAGTGATAATGATACAAGCAAGAGAAGATTTTCTCTGGGTTAATTTAGAGAAACACCTAAGCTTGTTAAATGAAAGCACTAATACGAACATTGCAATCAATCCAAAATTCGACAGCACCATTCAAGCCAGCATTGACACCACACATTCTGCCCACTCCGTTTCCATAAGCAACAGTGAGAGTTTAATCTCACTGTGAAATCAATTTTGCTCTCATGCTTGTAACCCCTTTGTTCAGTTAGAAACATGAGCCGGGAGCAACTGGTTCCCCTTCCATGGGAGCATCCAGTGGTGTCCTCTGGCATATTTTAGCATAATACAGCTCACAAAAGCACCACAGCGATAAGTGTTGCACCCAAAATGACGAATGTGAGAAAGTCAACAGAAAACCCTTAGCTAACAAGAAGTGTCATAACCACGGAGGAGAAATTGATGATAAAAAGGAAGAAAACACCAGGAGGCCCAAGAAGAGAGCGCACATTTCTGGACAAGATTTTTTAGCAAGCTGCCTAGTTTGCAAAGCAGCTCATTTTGGAAAATGGGTAAGAAATGAGACTCTGCATTCCAGATGCTTTACTGGCTATTATTCCCTAGGGACTTTGCTTACCTGCAGAAAGACATTTTTGCTGGATGAATGGATTTCTCCACTCTCAGACTCAACAGCTTGTGATGGACTCTGCTGGGTTTCTGCAACAGAAATTTCCATGTTAGCAGCAGCAGCAGCCCACCCCCTTCCTAGTCTCTGTAAGCCCCCTCCAACCCCCTCTCCCCCCACCCTCAGCACACTCCACACTAGCTGATAAAACGTATCCCATTTGCTTTACAGTGTCTTCACAGTTTCTAAACATTTTTTAGACTTGTCACAAATGTTAGCAGACAATGTGCAACAACACAGCTGAAGTAGAAGTTTAAAGCCATAGTGCAGCTATGTGTAGATAAAACTAGTGCCGCTCTATGGCTAAATGAGAAACAGGGAACAGTAGGGCATATAAACTGTACACTGTTGGTGCAAACTGGTGAACAGTATTTTGCCAGAATAAAGCCCCTCAGCACTACGTAGCTGGTAATTTTCTTTGTATCCTATCTATGTTTCCCTCAATAAAAACCTTATCTGATCATCTGTAGGAAACCTCAGAATTAAACCTAATCCTGTGTCAAATATACAATTGAATAAAAGCTTGCCTTAAGAAAATAATGTCAGAATTAGATTGGCTTGGGAAGAAAACAGTTTAACCTTGAACCATTTCACTGAATCAAGTTATTCATTCAGACCTGGGAGGAACAAGTATGTCATTCACTCTCTGAAAGGCAGGATCAAGAGAACTTGTTCTGTTATACTTAACTAAGAAAAAAAAAGGTCACTATAAACACTTATCGAAATAGTACTTATTCAAAACAAAGCAGCTTAGCAAGACGTACTTATTTCATCCTCAGTTTGGTGCCAAGCAAACAATAGAAAAAGGAAAATAATGGGGCAAGAGGCATCTGCAGGCAATATACCATGGAAGCAAAGGGCTTATTGGGGGGGGGGAACAATAATGCCCTGAAGTCCCAGATAATAATAAACAATATGGGCCTGCCTGAAAGGAAAGAACATAACTTTTCTGACTCAAAATTGCAAATGAACTGTCACAGAGGTCATACCAGGGCACACGGTGATTTCCTCCTCAGCATGATCCTCTGTGGCAATGTCTGGGTTCTTCGTATTGTCCAAAGGAGTCAAGGCGCAAATGCTGCCAAAACACAAACACATAATAAATCAAAGTCACAAAGCATTCTGGCGAAAGGCAGATGGAATTCTGTAAGCTCTGCTTATTCAAAGAGGGTAGCAGGAGAGAATGCAAGGGGCAGGGTGAGGAGGAAGAATCTTTTTTTAAAAAAGCAAACATTTTCCTCCCAACCATGTTGTAGAAGCTATTTGCAAAAGGAAGGCTGTTTATTGAGATCTGCAAATGCTTCTTTGGTGCTTTCTAGTCCTGGTCACAGGAATATGCCAGATAGCAGGAATATGCCAGATAGCAAAACAGCCATAAGCTTAGTGAGTAACTCCTTAAAGCAGAGTAGGGATCCTTTTGACAATGAACGCTTAAATCCATATTTTACTGATCAGTTTTTTTCTGTATCATCACTACATTCAGAAGGCAGGAATCTGACACAATTCAAAGTTTCTGTATAGCAAAGTCTTGTCAACATGAAAAGGGCATTTCTTTCCCTATGCTACATTCAACTTTGCCTGATTGCTCTCATTTCCACTTTCCAGCAAAGTCAGAGATGCCACAGCCAATTTATGATAAATAAGAACACTAATGGAAAATCATGTGACTTCTCTCACTCTTTAAATAAAATAATTAATAATGATAATCATTTAACATCACTATTAATAAAACTATTTTAAACCAGTTGTTATAGATCCAAGCTCCATGTAAACCATCAAGATTTATATCAAAAGGCCTCGTGCTAAACAGTTTGCTAGAACATTTATAAAATGGGCTAATCAATTTGAAGTCCTCATGCATTGCTTGCTACATCAAGTATTTCCTGGTACTCTGTTTCCCCAAAATTACGACATGTCCTGATAATAAGACCATGCCATATTTTTCCTGTGGGCAAAAATATACGCCCTCCCCCAATAATAAGCCCCCTGGACAACCCCCCCTCCAGCCAGGCACAGCACCACTCACCAACCTAGCGATATCCTGAAGGCGCAAAGCTGCAGGAGCCGGGAGGAGGAGGCAAAGGCGCTCACATTGCTTGATGCCTTTGAGATACCACTAGGTTGGTGGGTGGCGCTGTGCCCGGATGGAGCGGGGGGTTGCGGGGCAGCTCTCATGAGCAGCCGCCCAGAAATGCCCACTTCCAGCCGGGCAGAGCAGCACTCACCCACCCAGTAATATCCCAAAGGCGCTAAGCCGTGTGGCGCTCTGCCCGACTGGAAAGAGGTTGCACGAGAACTTGTTCTGCCTCCAGCTCGTGTGCCTCCTTGCCTCACCATGCCCAACTCTCCCTGCAGAGCTGGGCTAGGGCACCACTGCCCCGCTGCCACCCCCCACTGCCACCATGCTCCGAGCATAACCGGCTTCCAAACTCCGGAGATCCGCTGCCGAGTCTTCTGGCAGCGGCCGCTCTGAGACTGCGCTCTATGGTTGTGGGTTGGCTGTTGGGAGACTCTGGTAGAGAGAGTCTTCTTGCAGCAAGCCCACAACCATAGAGCGTAGTAGTCCCAGAGTGGTCGCTGCTGGAAGACTCGGCAGCGGATCTCCGGAGTTTGGAAGCCGGTTATGCCCGAAGCATGGTAGTGGTAGTGGCAGCAGGGCCGTGGCACCCTGGCCCAGCCCTGCAGGAAGAGTTGAGCATGGTGAGGCAGGCGAGCTGGAGGCAGAACAAGTGTTTGAGCAACCTCTCTTTCCAGCCGGGTAGAGCACCACGTGGCTTAGCGCTTTTGGGATATTACTGGGTCAGTGAGTGGCGCTCTGCCCGGTTGGAAAGGGGCGTTGCTGGATGGCTGCTCATGAGCGTGGTCACCTCATGGTGGCTTTGTTGCGCTGCTGCAACAGCACAACACAGCCTTTTGCCCCTGAGGCTGTGCCTGGCTCTTTGGGCGCCCGCTCGCAAGAGAGCAGCCACCCGGCAACCCTAAACCAATAAGCCTCCCTCCTGATAATAAGGCCCAAGCAAAATTTGGGGGGTCAAAAGAAAATAAGACCCTGTCTTATTTTCGGGGAAACACGGTAACAAAACTTACAATCATTTATTTAACTCTCAATCTAATGTATTTTGGTAAAGCTAAATATATTTCTGGTTTTAAATCAGTGTGCTGTTTTATCATCTTTTCCAGCCATGTATGTTTTTTTGTCCAATATTTTTATATATTCAGATCAAAATGGATTTTTACCTAAGAGACAAATTAAAGACAATATGAAAATATTTTTAAATACACTGAATACACGGACACACACTCAGAGAAGCAAATGGCGTTGATTTTCCTAGATGCCAAAAAAGCATTTGACAATGTGAACTAGCAATTTATGGTAGCACAATTAGAAGAGCTGGGGACCACAACTGGGGAGAGATTTATTAGTATGATTAAGGTCATATTTTATAAGCAAACTGCAAATGTGATGTAAATGGAGATATGACTGAGAAGGTTAGCATCAAAAAAGGTACGTCCCTTGTCTCCCCTCCTATTTATATTGACACTGGAAGTATTAAAAAGAAATATTAGACAAGATACAGAGATAAAAAATATGGAAATAAAAAAGGAAAAGTATAAATTACAGGCATTTGCAGATAATTTTTATTCTGCAAGATCCACAAAAACATGATTAAATTAATTAAAAAAAAGAAGAATATGGCGAAGTGGCAGGATTGAAAATAAATAAAGAGAAAACGAAGATTTTAGTGAAAAATCTGGCAGATAAACAGAAAAAACATTAATGAAGAGAATAAATATATTGCTGAGATTATTATACTTATTTCAAACAATTCCAATAAAAGTGGGGAAAAATGCTATGGGGAACTCAAAATAATATTAAAATATATCTGGCAAGAGAAAAAAAAGCAAGAATTAGTTTTAAAATGCTGCAGGATTCAAGAAATAGAGGAGGCTTTGGATTACCAAATTGGGAATTGAATTATCAGGCCACAGTATTAACATGGATGAAAGAATGGATTGTATTGAGGCATACAAGACTACTGACTTTGGAGGGACATGATTTGCAATTGGGTTGGCATGCTTTCTTGTGGTATGGGAAAAGTAAAATACATGGTTACTTTCAAAGACATTACATTAGAAACACACTACTGTTAGTATGGGAGAAAATCAGAGAGCAACACTACTTGAGGATACCAGTTTAGCTTTCAACAATGCAAGCACTGATTCACCCAAACATTATTAACATGGGAAACATTGTTAGATATAAAGATATTCTGAATGAAAAGTGGGAGCTCAAAATTAAACAAGAATTGAGTTATCAAGGGATCGATATGTCATGGTGCTCACAAATATAGATACATTCTAAATATGAGAAAGATGTTAAATTATATGGTTTCTATAAAGAATTAACAAAATTAAGTAAGATATTAATAGTGTCAGAAGAAAGATTGATAAAGAAAATGTATAGCTACATTTTCACCAAATTGGAAGATGAACAAGTGAAGGAGACAATGATAGCATGGGCAAAAAACTTTGGCTACACAATAGAATTAGGTAAATGGCAAAAATTGTGGGACAGGAACTATAAATTAACAATGTCAACTGCATATAAAGAAAATTTGTATGTTTTATAGATGGCATTTTGCGCCGGCAAGGTTGGCAAGGATGTTTAAAGATAAGTCAGCTAAATATTCGAAGTTCCACTAGATACCTGGGTCTCATTATCAGCAGATGAACTTTCTGATGAAATTAGATGTCACAGCATGGAATGGTCAGACTTGATCCCAGAAGTCTGATGAGGGCAGCCACTGACTGCATTATGAAGTTCCCAGGACCTCAGATTAGCAAACAAACTGTACTGCATCATCCCTGCTGTGGCTTGAAAAATGTGCAGGATACTAATCCTTTACTCAAACTCTGGGAAAACAGAACAAGCCTTAAGAGACTGATGGCTTTGCATTATGACCATTTGTAATTTAGATAAATGCCACCCCAGAATTAGGGTTGTTCCAATTAAATGCAAGCTAATGAATACTTCCCAAATAATGGCACAATGGACAAACAAAAGTTTTTCCCTCCTTTGCTCTTCCCCTTTCAGTCCCTCCTGACAGTAATGATGACAACGAAACTGACCCATCCTTGAATACCTCACTCCCAAAAGCATTACTATAAAAGACAAACCAACAAATTCCTTGTGCAACTCTGTACATATTATTCCCACCTTGCTGCAAGGTGGGAAGTTATCACATCAGTTACTCTGCTCCCTCATACTGCATTCAGCCAAAATGTTGTTAGATCAATGAAAACAGGATATCAGGCAGTGAAAAACTGGTGGCTTCATGCCAAGGCCACTTAATTATAAGACCTGGGAAAACTAACCTGAGAATTAAGTGACTTTTCCCAGCAAGCGTCTGATCGAGCACAAATATTGGGACTTTCCTGGGAATTGATTTCATGAAAAGTTCCTTGACCTGTGCCATCTCTTCAAATGGCCTTCATTTTCTGATCTCGGTGGAAAACTGTTCTAGCTTGCACGTTTCATTCTTGCTTTAAGAAGTTTCAAAGAAGTAGACTTTCAAGAATATATCCTAGAAATGGTCATTTTGCTACTCCTGCTAAAGAAGCTATGTAGCAGTCACCCAAATGTAAAAAGGAAACAGCTCCCAATCCTTCTGTTTAATTTTCTGAAGGAAACTGAGTTTGAAGCTCCCAAATTATATGCGTCACTCGCTCGTACTTTAATTTGACTTCCAAAAACGATGTTGTCTCAAGGAAACAAATATTGTCACTATTAGGATGGATTTTCTTAGATTCTTCTTCTATTCTTTCCATTTCAATTCATGCACCTGTGTGCGCACACACACACACACAATCACCATGCCAACACATGGACTCTGAATGTATTGCTGTCGCTATTCCTGAAAGCGTATTGCTATGAGCACCTATATCAAATTAAATCATCACATTTTTTGGCCAGGAGCTGTACTTATGAAAAATCTTTGTTGCAATGGATACTTCTTCCTTTATATTTTAAAGAATGGGGCACATTTCTGATGGCGATTCTTTTCTGCTGGATCATACGTGCAATATGGGTAGTTTTGCTTAATAACCATTCATTTAGTGACTGTTTTAAGTTCAACAGCACTGAAAAAAGCTACTTAAAGCCCTCGCACTTATGACCATCACAGGTCACATGATGTAGAGTCAGACACCTGGTACCCGTCACACACTTATGACAGTCATAGCATCCTGGGGTCATGTGATCGTCAGTTGCAACCTTCCCAGATGGCTTCAGACAAGCAAAATCAATGGAAAAGCTGGCACGGCAGGTCGCAAGTCACAATCAATGTCTCGCTTATAACTACAGTGATTCACTTAATGACTGCACCGTTTAAAGATGAATCAATAGAGGCTGTAAAATACGATCACAATAGTGATTGTAAGTTGAAGGCTACCTGTAAGAATAATGTAAAAAAGTAGTTGTCAACTTAGCACTACAATTGGGACCAGAATTTCTATCACTACATAATAAGCTCATTATGTGGCGGAGCCCGATTTTGCAACCTTTTCTGTCACAGTCATTAAGCAAATCACATGACTATTAAGTGTATCTGACTAAACACCCCCCCCCCAATTGACTATGCTTATTGGATTTTCCGGGAAGGTCGCAAATGGTGATCACATAATACTGCAATCATAAACACAAGACTAAGCCCCCAAATCATGATCATGTGACTGTTGGGACACTCTGAGACTTGCAAGTGCAAGGACCAGTCATAAGTCACTTTTTAAAGTGCAATAGCTCCGAATGGTCACTAAATGATCGGTTTGAAGTCGAGGACTACCTGTATACAATTTTCAGACAACAGGACAAGAAATTGTCTATCATATTTCATCACCATGCAAAGAAAAATGATATCCCTGTGTACAACTACATCATCTTTAACCTAATACTTAATATAGTCTGCACTCTGAAATACTTGCAGGTACAAGACAGAATTTCTGGGCTACAGCTTCCTCAGAAGCCATGAACCAAGATAATTTGTCTCTTACAGAATCAACAGTGATGAAATATATCTCCTTACCTTTGTGTAATCTGTACAGGCTCCCTTTCTTCAGGCATATCGTCTGCAAACAGCACTTGTGAAGCCTAAGAAGAAGAAGAAACTGTAATTATTATTTGACTATACATTATGGTATCAACTACATTACGGGTAGTCCTTGACTTAGAACAACGGAACAACTGAACAGAACAACTGTGACAGTTTGTGACAGTTTGAAGTTAGAACAGAAAAAAGTAATGGACGATCATTTTTCACACTTATAACCCTTGCAGCCTCTCCATGGTCACATGATCAAAATTCAGATGCTTGGCAACTGGCTCATAACTGACTCATACTGATGATGGCTGCAGGGTCGTGTGTTTATCTTTTGTGACCTTCTGACAAACAATTAAATGGAAAAGACAGATTCACTTAACAACCATGTTTCTAACTTAACAACTGCAGTGATTCACTTAACAACTGTGGCAAGAAACGTTGTAAAACAGGGCAAAATTCACTAAACAAATATCTTGCTTAGCAACAGAAACCTGGGGCTCAATTGAGATCGTAAATTGAGGACTACCTGTATTACAAATCTAAAGAGACCCAAAGATCACCTGATTTCAAAATCATAAAAGTGAGAGCAGATTCCAAAAGGAAAGGGTCATCCAATACTTGCTTGCAACTCCTTAAAGAAGCTGGCTCTTTTCCTGGGAATTATGGCAGGAGGTCCATACATTCTTATTCCCCTAGGGGTGTATTTAAAGAGGTCCCCTTTAAATCAAATCGCTACAGAGTACTCAAAAAAGCTAGAAGAAACTACTATGGGAAACTAATTTCCCATAACTAATCTCTCGTGAAGAAGGTCTGCTAGGACAAAAACAGAAAGAAATACAAGCCAAGAATTGTAGCAAAGAAGGCATGCTCTATTGGACAAGTTCACATAAAATGAATAATCAGAATAAAAGCTTGTTCTGATGATACCTAAACTCAAAAGTTAAATTCAGAAGCAAGGGTGTTATAAAAGCTAACTCTGAAAAAGAACCAATCTGAAGAATATTAATATATTTCAGATACTCAATGCATCACATTATTTTCTAAAACAGAAATACAATCTTGCAAAATGTTTTGTGAGTAAATATACCCTGATAAATGAAGTCCACATCAGAATTAATCAGTTGGACATAAAGTTGACAAATGGATTATCATTTCATATCTACAGACATTAGTGAGACATTAATTGTACTAAATGCATATTCTGAAATGTAAATATGTTTTACTATACAAATTTTAAATGAAGTGGCTTTCTGGATTTGAGAATTCTTCCAGGGCCAGGTGCTAAATATTTACTTATCTGTGTTTTTCTACACACAAAGCTTTGGGGTTTAAAAGAATAAGAAAAAAATCTGAGAATAGAAAGCTAGAATCTCTAGTTTGACAACTGTCACACACCTTAATTCTGACAAACCTTTAACCTGATTCTGCTAAATTTGTGACTATGTTTTTCCTTTCTCTTTTTCCAACCTCCACACTCCCACCCCCACTTACATTTTCCTTTCTTTCTTCTTCCTATGCACTATATTTTTTTAATCAACCTTTGCAAACATACTGTGAGTTATCCATTTTTGGGGAAGAATGGCCCTAACTGTAAGTGAGGACAGATGCTATACACAATCTGTCTTCCGGGTGCGATTCAAGGTACTAATTATGACCTTTAAAGCGCTCCATGGCTTAGGCCCAGGGTACCTGTGAGACCACCTACTGCCACCAGTAGCCTCACAACATCCAGTGTGATCCCACAAAGTTGGCTTCCTCAGGGTGCCGTCGGCCAGACAGTGTCGGCTAGCGACCCCCAGGGGGAGAGCCTTCTCTGTGGGAGCGCCTTCCCTCTGGAATGAGCTGCCCCCTGAGCTTCGCATAATCCCCGACCTCCAGTCCTTCCGACGCACCCTAAAAAGTTGGCTTTTCCAGCAAGCTGGCCTGTCCTGAATAGAATAAAACATAGGATTAATTTGGTTGTTAATTTTAATTTAATTTTTAAAATGTTATTGTAAATATCAATTGGGGTTTTTCAGATACTTTATTTCATGTCCCTTTTAATGTTTGTACTATGTGTTTTCTTTTAGGTTGTACACCACCCTGAGTCCTTGGGAGAAGGGCGGCATATAAATCCAATAAACCTCACACCTCAAACCTCATCTGTTTCCTATTATCTTTCAAGAGCAGAGTCAATACTATGAGAAAAACCTGAAAACACTACTTAAGGGGGAAAGGCAAATGGCCCTTGGACCGTGATGGTGACCCTATGGCACGCATGCCACAGGTGGCACGCGGAGCCATTTGTTAGGGCATGTGAGGCGCTGCCCTGTCAGCTGGCCAGCGTGTATGCAAATACTGGCCAGCTGACTTCGGCCTTCTTTTGAGGCGGGGGTTGCTGGTTGCACATGCATGCACATGTGTGTCACAAACATAGCATTATGAATATGGCACACCCATGCACTATCCCCCTGCGCTTCGCTCCCCCCGTTTTGGCACGGGAGCCAAAAAAGGTTCGCCATCACTACACTAGGACCATGAGCAGACCCAACAAATATACTTTTCCAATGTGTATGTGCCATCAGGTAACATATTTGAAACCTTTTGGAAAATAATTTTGCCTTTCCTCCTTCCTAGGGCTGGAAGAGAAAATGATTGGCCACAAGTCACCCAGTTTACTGCATGCCTATGATGGGACTAGAACTCACAGTCTTTTGGCTTCTACCCGGAGGCCTCTATATCAAACTGGCTTTTCCATTGCCCTTTGCAAAGAACCTCCTCTTATAGTCTTAAAACTGTAGAGCAGATGTCTAAAATACAATACAAATGACAACCCCCAAATGTATTTTTCTCAGTTCTCTTTTTAAAAGGAAACTGCTTATTCAGATTCAGAAAGGTTAATGTTTGTTCAAAACAATCCCAGAAAATAAACTAAGAAACTGACTTGCTTCCTTAGCAAGAAACAGACATAATAATTCATAATGTTAAAGTAGATAGATTTGAAACCTCTTACCCCCCTACCAAACCACCCCCCCTCTCTCTGAAATAATTGTCCTCAATCCAGATGATTAAAGGTCTGGAGACTAAAATGTATGAAGAACAGTTACAGGATTTAGGTTTGGCTATCTAGAAAAAAGAAGGAGCAGGGGAGACATATTCTAGTATTTGACAGGCTGCCACAAAGAGGAAAAGAGGGTCAACTTGTTTTCCAAAGCACCAGAGGGCAGTATAAGAAACAATGGATGGAAACTAATCGAGGAGAGAAGCAATCTGGGATTAAGGAGAAACTTCCTTCCACAATTACCCAGTGGAACAGTTATCATCAGAAGTTGTGGTGCTTCATCACTGAAGGTTTTTTAAGAAGAGATTGGACAGTCCCTTGTCTGAAATGGTATAGCAGGGGGTTGGACTAGAAGACCCTCCAAGGTCTTTACCAGCTCTATTCTGATTGATTTATTAAATCCCAAGCAGCTGCTCATAAAATGGAGGAGAGATGGGGGAATTAGCATGGTTGGAGTACTCACAACAGTTTCATAGGAATGCTATTTTCAGCAGAAATCCGCATCTGCTACAACATCTTGTTTCACTCTAAGTCTGGACAACAAATAAGAAAAATGTTCACCTGTGTCAACAGAAGTATCTGCTTCTTCCTGAAGAACATATGGAGCTTAAAAGAGTCACTCAAGCACTTTAACCATTTTAACAGCATTTCGTGTATCACAGTGAGCAATCACTAGGGAAGACCTGAACAAACTGTAGCTGTTGCTTTCATTAACCGTTTTGCAAGTGAGCAAATGCAAGTTGCATAGTTAAAAAGACCCGCCACAAATGCAAACCATCCGGAAAAAGCACCTTGCAGATTTTACATTTACAACTTATTCAGCTATCTTGTAATAGCAACAAGTGACTCAACCAAGCAGCTGGCTGATAGCATCTGCTTGGACTGAACAACTAAGGAGACATGTTGGCACTTTAAATACATTAGTGCTTCCACTACTGTCAACACAAAGGGCACTGAAACTGTGACAAAGTATGCTGGTAGGTAATTACGACAAAGAAAAATACGATGCTCAAATGAAGCTTAAAACATGGAAAGTAGCCTTTGAATTATCTGCCCACTGCCTCCATGTTCTATTTCATGTGGAAGAAAGAAAAGCAATGTTAAAAATTACCTGTCACGAAGCATATTGTGAGACTTGGCTGCCATCCCGCTTTTACTTCTCTGTTCTACTATTATAAAGTCCTTTTATGTCTATTTACAAGTGAGGACTTAAGCTTTTTGCATTCTAATTGTATTTTCAAGTTTCCCCAATTATGCCATTTGTCTCTTGGGGTCCTAAAGCAATTTTAAATGTCAAGACCATTATTCCCCAACTTGAGCTGCATAAAAAGCTCAAGAATTCAGCAGTGATGGTGGCTTTCCGTGCATTTCATTTGCCAAAATACATTCCAAATTAAATATGGTCAGAAGTTCCAACAAGAGAACAGAGAAGGTTTGACCTTAAACCATTGGTCATTGCCAGCTTATCATAAATGAGTGAAGAAATTGGGCACAAAGCCAAGTGTTTCTCTTTTAGGTCACCTTTAAGGTTGTTTAAATATAACTACTTTGGATCCAAGTCTCTGAGACTTAAAGCACAACCTGTACTGCTCTTCTACTTGTAAAAGAATATGCAGACATGACAAATTTTCCTCAGAGTGTTCAATATTATAAGTTAGAATATAAATATCACAAAACATCTTTCCATCACCAGGGTAAACAATCAAATATACTTGAAAATAGTAACAATAAGGTTCAGGTTCAGTCAGAAGAAGATAAAGTTATACAATGATCTAGCAGCGAAGTCATTATGAAAAATGAGGGTTGAAAAAGGCTGACACAAACTTAAAATACAACAGCAATAAATATTTCACCTGACTAGCAGCGGGTTTAAGACACAGTGGTGACCGAAAGCTGCCTCTTGCCCCTGAAGAAAGAAAACCTGACACCTAGCGGCCACTCCATAAATATTTAAATCACTTTCAGCAAACGAAGCCCAGGATTTTCTGGCCTCACTGCATAAACTTCAACAACTAGAGATTATGAAGTTTTCCTGGATGTGTCTCATTTTTTTTTAATCTTGTATGTAACACGATGAATGAAAAGAAGAATCCACTGCTCAAAAACGCAAAGCAGAAACACACAGGAAGCATGAAAGATTGATAGGTTTGGGAAATGTAATAACTCCAGAGGAGACAAAGCAATAAAACAAATTCAATAATATAAATTAAAATTTCAGTTCAGAGTAGCAAAAGTTCACAGCGGAGAGCAAACCATTTTCCACCACAACTGTCCGAATATAAGACCATACGGGATTTCACATCCTGTTGATTCTTATATATGCAACATAATCTAGCCATTATTTTAGCAATACCCCTTGATCAACAAGGAATACAGTGCTATACATTGGTGAATATAGTTTTATTTACATTGTAAACTAAATCAGTACACAGATAGTCCTCGACTTACAACCATTCCTCTAGTGACCATTTGAAACTAAAAACAGCACCGAAAAAGCGATGTATCATCGATTTTCACACTTATGTCCACTGCAGCATCCCCATGATCACATGAACAAAATTAGGGTGCTTGACAACTGGTGTGTAATTATGACAGTTATACTGTCCTGGTACAACTAATCTTCCTAGCCAGCTTCCAACAAACAAAGTCAACGGGAAAAGCCAGATTTGCTGAATGACTGCATGATTCACTTAACAATGGTGGTGATTTGCTTAACAACTCTGGCAAAAAGGCTCATAAAATGGGGCAAAACTCCAAAAAAATTGTCTTGCTTAGCGATAAACATTTTTTGGCTCAATTGTGATCATCAGTGGAGGACGATCTGTGTTATTAAAAGCAGGTTTTCAGAGGACCCTAATGACTTCAGAATCCCTGAAGCATCATTAGATAACACTCAGTACAGTAACTGGCAATTCAAAGCCCCATACAATTGTTTGTGTCCCCTAGAATTCCCTCCAACCTTACCTTAACTGCTGAAAATCAATAGCATAATTTCCTGCTATTTTGATCTAAGAATGCGCATGGCAGCAAAATGCTTGGCCACTCTGTTCTTTTTTTGTTGATTCATAATTATCCAGGTAGGGCAAACTTACCTGAAGAGAGCTGCTTGCTGGTTCATCTCCACACTCAGAGTCTCCTCCCTCTGCTACATCCCCTGCTGGATGTTTGTAAGACTCTCCGTTTACTTGGGAAAGGAGCCAGGGAACATTATCGGGTTCCTTTTTCTCATCCATGTCTTCCCCTTCTTGATCATCAGTATCTTCTCTTTGTCTTGATGTTTCCTTGTCTTTTGCAAGTAGTCTTTGTCTCAGGGAACATGAATTAGGAACAATTGGTTCTCCAAATGGCTTCTTCTGCAGGAGCTGCCGCTGAGCCTGTTTCAGGCTTTTCTGATAAACCTCAAGCTGGCACATGATGACTTGAGTATATTTGTTAGGATCTATTCCTTTGGGGCAGAATGGAACACCCCAATAATAGTGCACCACATCCGGTTCTTCATGTTGGCATTTCTCATCAGTCCGAGGAAGAGTGCAAATTGCTGGTGCACTTTCTGGTAGACCAGTCCTTTCTGTAAGCTCAGCAGAAAGCAGTGTATTTTTGCCATGCTCAGCCTGATCTCTGAACTCAGAAGGACTTGTGTCATGATCAAAAGTACTCTGCTGCTGGGCTTCCTTCTGTAGGACCCCCGGGCAGTCAACATGAAGGTTTCCTTTTAAGTAATTTTGGGAATGTTCAATTTCTTTGCTTGTTGGTGTTGGAAGGCTGCATTTTCCCATAAAGAGTCTCCGGGGTTCCAGTTGCCAAGACCGCCGAGGTCTTTGGGGAAAGGTGGGACTTAGGACAGCAGGTAGTTCTTCTGAACTATGTGATGTATCACTGGAGCAGTTCCCAGCTGGTGAGGAAGTGCCTGACATTGCAAAAGTCTGGCTCTTCCCTGGAGTTACAATTATGCTAGAAATTAGTGAGCTTTCAACTATGTCTTGGCTTAACCTCGTCAGTACTACCAGAGGACTCTTGGTGACACATGTCTCTGTGTTCTCATCAATTTTGTCACTTGGAAAGAGGGAGCTGCAGTCGGAGCAAGGAGACTTAGAGCAAGGCGGCGAAACTGCAAGGAGCTGAGAACCCTCTGGTTCAGATGGGTGGCTTTGCACTGGAGACCCTGATGCCTGGGAAAGGAGAGGCACAGGAGCAGCTGCAGAAGCCTGGCAGCTCTGCAGGAGGAACAAGAACACACATAAAATGAAAATGATTTGCACGTATGTATATATGTATTCTTCTAATTATTAAATCAAATTGACTGCTGTTCTACACAGTAAAAAAAACATAAATGATACTTCCACATTAATCTGCTCGGTGATAGCCAACGGTGAAATTAGATATTATGCATCAATAAGTCCATTAGCACAGTAAAGCTTAACAAATATATTTGTTATATTTGCTCTCTTGTCAGATGCTTTGTCTAAGACGAGGATTCCAAGTGAAGTTTCATAAGCCAGCCTTGGAGAAAAGCCAATTCTGAAACCTACAGGGCAAAAAAAAGAGTAAAAGGAGAACATTTCTTCTACTTACACTAAGGCTCTCAGCAATGGCTTTTCTCAGAAGTTCTTCCTCTTCCTCCTCTTGGGAATTTAACTGTCTGGCTTCTTGCTCACTCATTTTTAAAGCCAAGGCAAATTGTTCATCTTCTGACATCTCTGAGTAGACTAAAATAAAATTATAAATCATGATTAAATCATGGACCCTTAATTCTTATACCTGAAGGAGCCTGAAGACTTTCAGCTTCAGAAAGGGAAAACCCACACTAAATTACATAAGAACCATTAAATAGGAAACAAAGCATAATATATTCTGAAAAATATTAAATAATTGAGCTGAGGTCAGGCAGTTAGTTAAAGTTCCCACAGCAATCACAACTTTGACTTTTTAGATACATTCATTATAATGAAATATTTTATCACATAATCATACAGCAGCTCTATTTTGTACTTTTACATCTAATATATAAATCAGAGAACATAGGAAAGTGGTAGATTTTGAACACAAAAGAATGCTTTAAAATATCTAACAGATTAACAGAATGGGAAGGAACTTTGGAGAACTTCAAGTCCAAACCACTGCTCAGGCACGAAACCCCTATACCATTTCAGACAAATGGTTGTTCCATGTCTTCTTAAAAACCTCCAATCTTGGAACACTGACAACTTCTGGAGGCAAGTCTTTCCACTAATTAATTGTTCTGTGAGGAAATTTCTCCTTAGTTGTAGACCAGGGGTGATAAACTCAAGGTCCGTAGGCCAGATCCGGCCCAAAGGATGCTTAGATCTGGCCCATGGGGCTGCCCTGGAAACAGCAAAGGACTGGCCTGTGGTGCCTCTGCCAGTGAAAACGGAGCTCACGAGGGCTGCATGCGGCCCTTCTGAGCTCCGTTTTAACTGGCAGGGTTGCAGGAAGCCGTCCCAGCCAAAAATCGAGATCGGCAGTCCGTTTTCACTGGCAGAGCACTCATGCCTCAAGCTGGCCATGCCCACCCTGGTCATGTCCACACCAGCCCCAACCCCAAGGTCACACAACCTTGATGCGGCCCTCAATGAAACAGAATTTGACACCCCTGTTCTAGATGATTACTTAACATATATATAATACATTATATATTGTTATATTTATGCTGATAAATAAATAAATGTCTGGATGGTCTCTTGTGACGAGCCGAAGACAGAGAGTGGAAGTGTGACCTTCCTCCCATATTTGGACATACCAGGGGTTGTGACTTTAAATATATACATTATATATTATATGTATATAATAGTATAATTCTAGACCATTATATATATATATAATATATAATACTATTATTATAAGAATATCTTGGAGAATATTCTATTCATAAAAATGTTCTACTTAGAAAAACTGCAAAAAGCCAAGTAACTTTTAGCATGATTTCACAGAAAGCTATGGTGCTACTATCTACTTCCTAACTCTAAGCAAGATTTTCCAGAACATATTAGAAAGCATATGTTGCTTTGACAAGAACAAAAATAAAATTCCGAAATTGCTTCATAAAACATCTATTCACTGTTATTTCTGATCCACCATTTTCACTTGACAAAAAATATTGATGCCAAAACCAAAATGATAACTCCAACGATTCTACCCTGAGTTTCAGAATCTCTGAGAATCTGAAGAATACTGTAAAACACTTTCCTATAATTATAGTCTGTTGTAAGTTTTCCCACACAACAATTCTAAGGCAAACAAAAGCATCAAAATATCGTATTCAGGAGTGCAAAACAAAGAAAGCAGTATCTTGAACAAACACATCAACTTGCAGTAAGATAAGGAAACATTCCAGTGAAAAGTCTCTGGGCACCAAAACAACATAATACAATTTTGTGTCTTCAAGAGCATTCTGACATATGTTCAGTTCACATAAGAAATAACTCCAGAGGAATAAGAGCTGACAGGTAGATTACTGAACCCCATTTCTCTCTCAGTTACAAAAGAATGACAGCAAGCCAGTTTGGCTGTGAAAGAAACATAAAAACAAAACATGGACTTCTCAAAATCTGATGAAGATACAACTGAGATAAGACGAAGTTTAATTCTGAACTGACTTTCATGCTGCTGCATGGATTGAAATACGTGTTGACAGGGCACACCGCTACATCACACAGGAGCAGTGTATTGCCATCAAACCACTATTTATAGTGTAAGCCAAGTTTCAAAAGAGAGAGGGAGGGAGGGAGAATGCTTGTCTGAAAATAGCAAGATAATTAGTGACTCTCCCACTTTTGGATCTGCCCCATCTATCACTCACGTCCATTCTACTCTCCCATCATTTCCAAAGACATGTAGTCTTTGACTGAAAAAAAGGTTACCCACTTCTGTATTAAATGGAAATAGTTGGTTTAAATTTGTTAGCAATGTAAGTAAAGTAGGGGTAAAGATACTGAAATTATAGTGCTTTGCAAAGCTACAGCAACTGCTCCATTGCTACAGTTTTACCAATGGGAGGCACAAAGTTCTTATCCTTCATTCCATTTGCCCAGCACTTTTGTATCGCAACTGAGAATATATTATACAGCTAAGCTTTTTGTTCAGTTGATTTGACCATGGACCTGGTACAACTAGCAGAAGGCTTTAAAACAATACTTCCAGATTTAGCAACTTCCGGGTATGAGTCAATTCCACAAATTTTCATCAGTGGCCATGCTGCCTGCCTTTGAAGTCTATGCACCTAAAAACTGCCATGACTAAAAACAGTAATTTAAGATGATTGTGATTGTATCTCTACCTTCTCTCATACAATCTGTTCTACAGGAAGGCTGAGAGCAGCCGTATCTTCACAAGCTGGTCAAAGTTCTTGCTACCTGGCAAATGTTGAAAGACTACCACAAATATGTACTAGAGAAGGAAGGCTTAGATGCCCTCGGCCGAAGCCAGTGTTTCAAGACAAAGTGGTTCAAGTGTGCTGAATGTCTTGAGTTCAATATAAACTGTGGATAATCATAGAGACAGACACAGAGCCTAGAAACACTTCAGCTAGTGCGGGAGGTGAAGGGTAACAGGATCCTTCACCTGCAGGACAGTCCAAAGTGATCTGAACCTACTTGAATTGCTTCACTGGATTCCATTCTTCACTTGGAAGCAGATAACATCAACCTGTATAACATGAATTGCTTTACCAAATGAAATCTAATTGCTTCACACACATTTGCTATAAAAACATAGTTAATAAGATTATTCCTACTCTTAGAAGATCTCTTTTCATTTTACAGCAAAGAACATGGAACACTAATTAAAAAAACAACACACAGCATAGGTTTGTACTATTCCACATTCATAGATGTACTGAAAAAGAATATGTATTTGTCCCTTATGAAATATATAGCATGCAGAAGAATAAAAGAATCAAACAGGGTGTCTGCTCTATGGAAGCCATACTATGTATCTCTGACAGTCATACATTATTCAGATCACTTCTAAGCCCTTTCTGCAATTTGTATATGCTTGATGTTGATTATATTGGTCATAATTAATTATGATTAGAAATTCTAAGTATTTTGTTACGTTTCTTTGAGGTGTGGGTAAACAGACACCTTTAAAACTCGAGACACAAAAATAGAAGCTGAGCTTTGAAAAACAAACACTGTTGGGATGTTTGGGCAGGTAAGAATGGGCCAATACTCTGCAAGTAGAAAATATATGCATGTACAAATGAACAGTCAAGTCCAACTATAACATAGTTTCGCTGAATCAATGTTTGGCTTGCTGTATACTAAATCTACTGAGAAAAAGCTTAAGCATCATCAAATTCAGCCTCACATGAACAACAAATCAATTTCTCCAAGAAAATATGGAGAACAGGGTGGAGAGAGAAAAAGTTAAGAGCGTTTTTAAAGAACTGAAGCCTGAAAATTATTCAAACAAGTTTAGCTTTTTTTAATTTCACCTCTTAATAAGAACTATTTCTTCATAAAATATGTCTTATTACTGACAACTTGCTCCTCAATGCCACCAAACCCTGTATTATTCACTCTTACAATCAGTTTGCCATAAAATTAATGCCAAGAAAGAGTTCCTCCCAAGTAAAAAGAAAAAGAAAAAAAATCCCCAATTTTGAAAATTTTCAAAAAAGTTAATGAGCATGAATGCTTTTGCATTTTGGTATTAGAGGAGCCATCTGAGAATGCTGTGGAAAAGCCAAGAAAGCAAACTAATGGCTCACTGAACAAATCAATTCAGGATTCTCCCTCAAGACGCAAACCACAACACTCAAATTATCCTACCTTGGACACATTATGCAAAGCCCTAGTTCTCTGAAGAAGGCTTTAATGCTGAGAGATGAAACAAACAAAATGTTAAAAAGTTATATTTATGTAGCTGCTTACAAAGCACATCTAAATTATATTAAAGTAACCAAAATATCTTTACAATTCCCAAGGCGTGTCACAACTTTTGAGCACCCCTAATATTTGGAAATGGAAAGTTGAACAATTTGATACAGCCTACTGGGAGGAAAGAGAGCCAGCAACAATTCAGATACAATGGCAGAAGGTGCACCATGAAAGACCTGAAGTGATAAGTTAAGTACAGATTGTTCTGGTTAAAAGTTATCTATGCAGTCACTAAGAATCAAGAACAACCTGATGGCTCATAGTCAATAGAACTATTAGCTGCAGATGCTTGCCCTACTCGAGTCATGGAACCCTGAATTCCAAGAAAGCAGGCTGCAATCTTATGTGGAAGGAAGCCAGGAAACTGTCCTTCTTTGTGGCTGCTGCCACAATATGGAAAGAGTGAGGACAGACCTTTCCCATTGTCTTTTTGAAACCACTCTTTTCCAATATGCTTTCAAAGCAGAATGTATTATTTATCAGGAATTGCAACAAAGTGCAGAAATGTTTTGAACACTTGAAGAACATTTTAGGCTTTTGTTGTTGAGATTATGCTGTTTATAATGTGATGTTGTGATGGGTTTTGCCTGATTTTATTGTGAACTGTCTAGAGCTATATGAGGAAGCAGCATATAAATTATTGCAATTAAAATATACAAATAAATAAATACTTCTCCATATGTACAGCTAAACCAGACCTGATATGCCGTGTAATTAATAATAAAATGTCAACTCAAGGAGGGATGTGGACTGGGCCTATTGAGAGATAATCCTTTGCACCATCCACACATACACATACACAGAGACACGTATTTATACACACATACACATATAGCTAAGTGTGTAAAGTACACCCCCACACTTGCTAATTGCTTGAGTAAGCTCAACCTAAATCCCCAAGGAAAAGGCCAAGCAACCCCCATCCTCTGCATATCAGCCTTTTTTCTAAGAGACCAATTTGTCATCTAACTCAAGCAACCCTTTAAAACATAGACAGCATTTTTATTTCAAAGAAATGAACCTTAATTTGCCTAAAAATAAACACTAAAAGGCTAATTATAGTTCTAATAAATAAAAGAGCAGACATGTAAATGGATGTGTCTAATTAATTATTGCTAATTGACTGCTCTAATATAGTGGATGAGACCTGCATCCGAAGCAGTGAAGAGACTGGGAAATACAAATACTTTTGCTTAGGCCAGCACTGTTAGGGGGTGGCTGAGGCCATACTGTACAGACGTTTGGACTAAGCATCTAGTTAGGAGCTAGATATAGAGGGCACAAAAAATAGCCTTGATGGACCGTGGACAGAATTGTTACCAAGGCAACAATCAAAGAGGGGAAGCATAAGTTCATTCCAAAAAAAAACCTACAGTAATTTGAGTAAATATCTCAGACAAGCCCTTCCCAAATTCACATGAAGATAAAGTGAGGGAGGAAGGAGGCACATTCAGACTTAAGACATTCTGTTACTGTTGCTATTCTTTAAACTTCTATTGCTATTTATAAAACTACTTTAGTGGTGTGCTGGACAGTGATGTGCTGGAGCTGGCTTGCAGGAGCCAACTGTTACATTTTCAGAAATGTTATGAGCTGGTTGAGAGCAGAGAAGTGCTTACATAGTGTAGAAGTTGAAGTAAGCATAAGCAAGAAACTATGAATAACCCCATCCTGATTTTGATAGCATAAGAGAGCAGGGAACAACTTGGACAAGCTCTTAAGATTCTGTCATTATCCTTTATTTTTTAAAGCAAGGTTTTTATTTTTTTATTACAAATTTTAAGATCTTTTATAAACAAAGTGTTGTCCGAGTTTTTTCCTTTAACATAATCTCATATACATAATTCATTTTCCATCATAATTCTATTTCCAATTTCAGCCATATTATTCTCTTTCCACATTTTTCATCTTAAAGTTATTTTTTTCTTAATACATAAACAGTATCATTAATTGCCCCTTCAAAGTTAAACCAAATTATCATTTCATATTTCATCTGTTGGTCCATTTTACTATAAGTAGCATACATCCTCAAATTCAGCTTTTACATAATAAGCATTTAACTTAATTATGCACCATTAATAAGGTTAATATAATACCCTTATATATTAGTTAACTACATATCATTAACAATATTAAAACATTTCACTTTAATCTACTAATATAGCCCTTCTTTCCCTTCTTCCTTCTCTAACCATTTTCTCTTGGTCTATTAAAAATCACATTTGAGAGACTGCCTACTGCCAATTACCTCCACTCGACCAATTAGATCCCATAGATTAGGCCTCCTCCGAGTTCCATCTGCCGGTCAATGTCGACTGGCAACCACGCGGAGGAGAGCCTTCTCGGTGGCAGCTCCGACCCTATGGAACGATCATCCCGTGGAGATTCGTACCCTCACCACCCTCCAGACCTTCCGCATAGCCCTTAAAACCTGGCTGTCCCGTCAGGCCTGGGGTTAAAGACCGCAACCCACCCGAATTGTATGAATGTTGTGCTTTTAATGATGTACTGTCTTATGTGTTTAATCTGTTTGTCCTCCCTTCCTTCCGAATTGTGAGCCGCCCTGAGTCCCCCCAGGGAAAAGGGCGGCATATAAATAAACTACTCATACTCATACATTTCCTTTTGATTCTCTTCTTTCTACCCATTCTCCTAGCTTCTTTTTCTTTTTCTTATTTTTATAATTACTGTATCTTTTCTTCCGAATCCTTTTTCTCACTTTTAATATTATTGTTATTGTAATTTTCCCCAGGGACTTTCCCCAACCTTTCCCCACTATTCCCTTCTTTGCTGTTTAATTGTTTCGGGGGGGGCATTCCCCCTTGGCTACTATTTTTGTGCCACTGTAGATCCCAGTGAAATCATCTAACTGTTTTTCATTTTCAGTCCCTTTTTCTTCCATATTGTCTTTTTGTTCTTCATTTGAGCCCTCTTTTACCCCTTATTTCTCCTTTTCCATGATCTGAGTGTTCCATCTGAATTTCTGTTTTTTTCTTACCATTTAACGTTTCACCTGCATTTTTTAGCATAACAAATAGTTCATCATACATCCAAAGTTCCATAATGTTAGCTTAACTAATTTAACAATTTTTTAAATTCGTCTGCTATTATCACATTTAATTAAAACTTAAAGTCCATACAGTCCTTTTTTATTTCCAAATTATAAGGTCTAATTCCAGTTTTAGTTCAATCCAATCCAAATTAAGATTTTTTTTCTTCTTCCACAGCTATGGAAAGTCAAATCCAAAACAATGTTGCCAAAAACAAACACTCCTTAAAAGTTCTCACAGCTTCAAAGTATCTTTTCTGTAGCCAAGGTCAAATTCTGCAGCTGTACTTTTTTCCCTTTTGTACTTTCTTTACTTTTCCACTAGATCTTGTAGTATTCTCTTCTCACCAGTAGATGGCTCTCTCTCCACAATACACTCTGACCAGCTGGCTGTCAAATGCTGTCAAAAAAACACTTAATCCACAAAAAAGGAAAGAAAAAGAAAAAAGGAATTTTCCCCTGGATTCTTTCTTTTGTTGTTTTTGGTATCTTCAAATCCAATTATAAAAACAGAAATCTTCTAAGGCTTTTAGAGTTTTAACTTATCCTTCTTCCTCCATGAGATTTCCTGACTGCTAAATAGCCGATATTTCTCCTCTGGGACTCTTTTTAGATCCAAATTTAAATTTTATTTTTACCTTTGAGTTGTCGACTCACTTCCCCAGACCCCACAGTCTGTTCTGATACTGCTCCTGCTCAAAAAGCTTAGTCTGGTTGCCCCAACTTTAAAGTAGTCATTTGAATATGGCCGCAGTCCCCGTTGTCAATTTGGAGAGCTTTTCTCTGACCTCCCAAGGAACTTGCCAGTTCTCTTGGTCGTCCGAGACACCTCTCCTTCTTCCCTGTCCCTTCAAGACGGTTCCGGTCCGAAGATCCCCCGACAATGGTTTGTCTGGTTGGATTTTCCAACCAGTCTCGTTGCAATGCTTCCGATTTTCTCCTTATTATCCTTTACTTTAATCAAATGGCATTCCAGGGATCCCTAGAGTGTCTGGCTCGTGACTTGGCCTACCTTAGAGGGCTGAGATCTCTAAGCTTTCCGCTACTTTAGATTCCTGAACATAGCCTTGTTTTCTATTAAAGTAATCTACGGAGAAGACTTCTCACATACTGACTTGAATTTTTTGCTTGGAGTACAATCACTGCTTTCACAAATGCGTCTCATATAGTTTCAGATCAGATATGTTACAAACATTGTATTATTTATTGGGCTTATTTCATTCACTAAGAATTCTGAGCAACATATATTTCAACATGTCCACATCAGGTTAAAAACATAAACACATCACCATATATCAACATAAACCCTGGAACACCATTTAATGTACAAAAAGATAAAATCTGGTTCCAGAGGGAACACATTAAAATAACCCACTCCTGAGGCCAGCTGAAATTTACCAAGTTCTAAGGGCCTTTCTAAAGCATACAATAGGAGTCACTCAGCGGCTCAGCAATGGGGGCAGCCTGTTTCTGTGACCCCCTATAGATCAGCGGTTTCCAACTTTTCTGGCACCAGAGACTGGTTTTGTGGAAAACAATTTTTCCTCGGAGCAGGGGGTATGGTTTCATGTGCAACCTAGATCCCACACATCGTAGATGAAGCTTCACTCACTCACCTGACGCTTGAACAACCCAGTTACCTGACGCTTGAACAACCCAGTTATTAGCAGGCCACAGATTGATAACAATACACAGCCCTAAGTTGGGGACTCGTGTTATGAGCAAAGAGACATGAAAGGAGCCTTTCTACCAGATTGTATTGGCTGGGCAAATACTGTTGGGTATAGGATAGGTGCTCCTAAATTCATGTTATGAATCAGAATAAAACCATGAAGCTATCATGAGGAGACTAAACCAAAATTTGCTGTGTGAATTATTTTATTTTCTGCTACAGTTTTCATCAGAAATAACCCTTTCAAAAACTTTAAAAAAAATACCCAACCACCCTGAAATCCTACTATCATGAATGGGTGCACAAATCCTGGACATGTTCTTATATCCCTTCCAACTTCATGAGTCCATAACTTGTTTCTCAAGTAAATTACCTAAGAAGCTGTATCACTAGGGTCTACCAAGATTATACGGCTAGAAGGAGGTAAAACTAAATAGCAAATGGCAACAGTTACCATTTCCCTATTGAACCATGGATACATTTGTGAAGCCATTAGGAATTGGTTTCAAATTTGCAACAGGAAGCAGCTGGCCTTTTAAAGAACAAGTCAGCCTTAACTTCCCATAGTTGACTTGACCCTTGAGAATCAATAAAGGAAAAAAGGGGGTTCTGGATGAAAAGGTGTTTTTTTGTTTGTTTATACAAAGAATTCTATAGAAATTTATAGAAAGCTGGCCTCTTAAATGAGGGAATAATTTCAGGCCAGGTTGAAACTGGAGTTGTTTCCCTACAGTTAGAATTGTATTAGGTTGGTGTTTTTTAAACTCTTCTTAACTGTGTTGTGTCTGTGGAACCTTATCTTCTTCTGGCATCTATAACAACACTGATTTTTGTTTACATTCTGGAATTAATCAGTTTCCTCCTAGTACCCACATCAGCTTAGCCAAGCTAAAGACACCTACAGTTTAGTTTGGTTTCCCATTCTGTCGTTAGCCAGACCCAGAGTGGGGTGAAGACTTCTCCTTCAATCCTCTCCTGGTTTCCCAAAGGGTGATTTAAAAGGAAGAGTTGGTGGCAGCAACAGAACTTAGTTTTCCAGTTGCTGTTGACACTGGTTACCTCAGAACTGTAGCTCCTTAATACAAACTCGAAGGAGGCTTTTGGATTAAACTGATTAATGAATAGATCTGGGTGTGCATTCTTCACCTAATGAGCTTGCTACCAAGCAAGCTACCAATATGAGTACAACGCTGCCTTTAGATAGGGCTTAGCCAGCCTTCCTCAAATTGTTACATTCCAGATAGATTTCAATTCTCAAAAACCAGTTACCAATGAAGGCAAATGTTGGCTGGTAATTGTGTGAATCAAAATGTAATGTGTTGGAATGGCACCAAATCTTGCAATAGGTAGCTTAAACAATATACATGAAGGTAATAATAATCACTTTTCATTCTTATTCCGGGTTTCCATATAGCACAGCACCAGCAACCTTTATAATTCTTTCATCTTTCCGATCCCAAATACACAAGATGGGAGATCACCTTAGATACATTGGGGAGTAGGAGCAACATTATACCAGAACACAGGTGCAGCCTCACTTACACATGTATATAAGCTAAATCATTAAACATAAACATAGATGTTTGACATATGTAAAGCTCCTTTTTTTTAAAGTGTGCACTCTTCATTCTCTCATATCCCCTTTTCCCCAGACATGTGACACCTACGTGAAATTTTTCTTTTTGCGGTGAACTTCACTCTATCCAGCTGCTGTTTTGTTCCTTTCCTCTGCAGAGCGTGCTCCTCTTTGGACTCTTGCTGCAGAAGAAAAAATATGGTAAACATATAAACTACAGGAGACGCATCCTATTTGCTGCCCTTCCTCGCCCCCTGCCTAACCTTTGTCCAAATCTCCCAGGCCAGAGAAAGAGAACAAGAACAGAAGAAAAGAACTGGCATAAATGCAGAGTCCGTTGGTGAGAAATTTCTGACACAAAGAAAAGAACACTCTGTAGCTATTAAAAGAGCTGTATGATAAATATAATGAGCAATAAGAGATGCAGACAAACAAGCAAACACATGTCAGGGAAGACAATATACTTCACGTCAGTCACTGCCAAGCCAAGTACCCACTGTATGAGATTTTAATGAGAAGTTGTTTTGCTGGAAAATTCAAAATTTGATGGGAATATAAAAATTGCATTAGCTCATGCAGCTAGCATGCACAGTATAGGTGGATACTTCCTTAATCCAGCAGGAAAGTCTCAACCAGCAAAGATATTTCCTCAAAGAAAAGGATTTAAAAAATCAGAAGAAAAAGAATCCCAATTTGTGTTGTGAAAAAAGCCACCCTGCTATGTATCAGAGTCTACTCTACTAAATCCACTTGGTTCCCTCTGAGCTGGGGAGGGGTGGTGGTGCTGTCACATCCTTCAAAATGGCAATCAACCTCTTGAACCTCTTGAAATTGTCAGCTAAGCATATTTTAAAAAAACCAACAGCATAATAAGGAGTAGTCGGCGGCAGTTCAATTCTACAGTGCGTAACAATGGAGGCACAATTGTAGACCATATCCATGCCAGGAAAGACCAGAAGACAGTGAACAAGATAAGTGCAGCTATGCAGGACACTTTTTAATAATGGGAAGACGAAAATAAATGTGGCACGACAAAACCGCGCTACGCAAAATAGCGGAGATTAAATCGCGTCGCTAAAGCCGCAATGTCATCACTGCGCCTTCCTGCACGCCAGCCCGCTTTGCCCCGTGCCCGCTGCCGCTGTCAGCTGGAGGAGGAGGGCTACCTTTGGAGGCAAAGAATGAAGCATGTAGAACGCCCTTCTGTCGCCGCGCTGTTGTCGCGGCGGTAGGGTCGCTTTTTTCTTAGCGCTTCGGACGCTGCAGATTTGCCTCCGCACTTATGTCGGCGCGGATAAGGGCATCGCGGTTTTGTGGTGGAACCGAAAATAAAAACTGATCAAAGAAGGAAACGTGGGGAGATTGCTAAAATGAAATCAAATGGTCCACTTCAAAAATGAGCCTGCACAGAATGGAATGGAATACTTTATTTGGCAAAATGTGATTGGACAGAAGGAATTTGTCTCCGGTGCAAAAGCTCTGAGTGTACATACAAACAACAAAATAATATAATCGTAAGATAGCAATAGGAGTAGATAGTAGAAAAGGTGAGAAGGATAATAGCATAGAATGAACTGCAACCAATAAAATAACTGAGACTGCTTTAAGAAAATTTACGTAAGTGAAGCAACACACCTTAGTCTGCTTGAAAAGAAATATCAGTAGAGAAAGCAAAGTTGTTTAATATTAAGTTCATTTTTAAAAAAAACATTAAAATAGCTATCAATATTGACACAGACTAAAATGTGAAAAGCATGCCAAAACTACTTGGTCCATTCTAAATGGAGCATTCATTATATATGATAAAGTTAACCAAAAAATCAAAATGAAAACAGATATTGCAGCAAGGATTTGGAGAAAACTGAAGAGAAATATTAGAAGATACCTTTACCAACCGATTTAATACTTTTTTTCTAGTCAATCAGTATCTTCAATACACTGAGAAAATATACTCTGGTTGCAAATCCTGGGGTACATATGCTAGGAGCAGGTATGTTTTGGCTTGCATAATCTTATCATTGGAGAGGTTAATTAAGGTGATGGAAGACTAAGTTCAAAACAGCTGAAAGACTCCAGATTGCCTTCACTACCATAACCTCAACGTAAGTGAAGCAACACACCTTAGTCTGCTTGAAAAGAAATATCAGTAGAGAAACAAAGTTGTTTAATATTAAGTTCATTTAAAAAAAACAACATTAAAATAGCTATCAATATTGACACAGACTAAAATGTGAAAAGCATGCCAAAACTACTTGGTCCATTCTAAATGGAGCATTCATTATATATGATAAAGTTAACCAAAAAATCAAAATGAAAACAGATATTGCAGCAAGGATTTGGAGAAAACTGAAGAGAAATATTAGAAGATACCTTTACCAACCGATTTAATACTTTTTTTCTAGTCAATCAGTATCTTCAATACACTGAGAAAATATACTCTGGTTGCAAATCCTGGGGTACATATGCTAGGAGCAGGTATGTTTTGGCTTGCATAATCTTATCATTGGAGAGGTTAATTAAGGTGATGGAAGACTAAGTTCAAAACAGCTGAAAGACTCCAGATTGCCTTCACTACCATAACCTCAGCTTCAAATAATATCAACACCAAGACAGCTACAAATAGTGTGTCCCACTTCTTCATTCGGAATAGGAGGCCCTAATACTGTACATGGGATTGACTTCCAGATATCAGACTATTGGTCCAATCTCAAATCATGTTCGTTAAACAAGCATGAATTATTTGAACCAGATTAAACATTTACAGGTGGCAAAAAGAATTGCACTCTAAGGAGAACAATGAATTGACAAAAATGAGAAAAAAAGAGAGCAATCAGAGCTCCATTGCAGTCAATCCTGTAATTTAGCTTAATTAAAAAAATATCAATGAAGAATTACTACGGAGGGTAGCCATAATGGGTGTTAAAAATGATGATCTTACAATATCTGAAACAAGAGAAAACAGAAACTTTTAGAAACTAGTCTGCTTTGATTCTAGGTCATTAGACTATATATTTTGCACTATTAACTAATTGGCTGCTATTTTTTCTATTGTTAATGAAAAACTGGCATAGCAAGTATCAGATTTGTGGTGATATCAGGCTTGGTTGGATTTCTAACACAAAACTTAACTTTTTCTAAATGAACTGAATGCAGTTGGAGTTGGACATCAGCCCATCAAAATACCAAACTATTGATCCAATCCAAATCATGTTCCTTAAATAAGCATGAATTGTGTGAACCAGATTAAGTATAATGAGAAAGCATAGAACATATACTATTAAAATAAAATAAAGCAGAACCAAGTACTTGTTTCATTACTATGAAACATATATTATTTAATAACATTACAGTTCTTCTTAAGCCCCAAAGTAATTCATAATTGTTTACTTTGAAAACACTGAAGTATTAAGAAGAGTTCCTCACACTAACATCAGCAGCTTAGAAAGACATCAAGGTCTATATAAGTTCAAAGAAAAAGATGGACAGGGACATATTTTGAATCCTTGTATCAGTTGAGAACCAGTTTGGTGTAGAGGCATGAGACTAGAAATCAGGAGACTGTGAGTTCTCGTCCCACGTTAGACACAAAGTCAATGGGCGACCTTGGGCCAATCATTCTTTCTCCAACCTAGGAAGGAGACAAAGGCAAACCACTTCTGAAAACCTTGCCAAGAAAACTGCAGGGACTAGCCCAGGTAAATCACCAGGAGTCAATGCTAAAAGTTTTGGTTTTCCCTTACAGGATAGATAGAAGATAGATAGATAGAAGATAGATAGATAGATAGATAGATAGATAGATAGATAGATAGATAGATAGATAGATAGATAGATAGATAGATAGATAGATAGATAGAGATAGACAGATTTAAATTATTTATTTTAATATTTCTTTTCCACCCATCATAACTCTGGGGGCAAATAAAAAAATTGGTAGGCTACTATCGTCTTCAGGATCTAATCCTCTTTGTTTTGGAGCTCTGACTATATAGGGACGGGGCTAAATGATTCATGCGATTCTTTCTAACTGAATTATTCTACATTCTCACAAATAATGGATTCTATTCATTAATTTTAATATGTATGAGTTTGTATGGGATTTGAGAGAATTTCCACACTAACTTGCTACAATTGCAAGGGATCCAACAGAGATCTTTGAAAAAAAGAAGAGGCATATTAATTTTGGTTCCATAATTGTTGCAGGGAAATAATTCCCCTGGTACACAGAACATTGCTCCCAGTTGGCTTTAGTACAATAAACACACATGAAATTTAACAGAGGTAACAGAGTGAACAGAGTTCCATTTCCAACTTTCCCTCTTGTTCCTAACTGCAGCTCTATCTCATGCCAATGTTGATCTTCCCCACTTCTACAAGTATTATTATTTTTAGAAACCAAACCTAATCCTGCAATTTTCTGTTCATGTTTTCGAATTGCTCCTGGGACCCCTAGCCTCTTCTGCTTGCAGCTTCACACAATTCACCATCATTTGTTGATTTCATTAGTATGCAAATGATGATCAATAATGAAGATGTTAAACAAAAGCAATCCTAACCCTTGTCACTTTTCCTCATTACTCCTCTGTTTTCTGTTACTCTTTCTGAGATCCAGATGGAAGAGAAACTAAGTGGTTACAGTGGGTTTATACAAAGCATAGAGAAAGTTCCTTTTTCTACCTTCATTATCATGAGCTTGGAGATACAGCTCCAGATTCATTTGATGCCCAGATAATAAATAATTCTAACTATGTATTTTCTTTCCTAAAGAAAAGCAACAGCAGGCAACCAAAGCACTGAGCAAATTCATATCATGTTATCAGGGTGAAGGAAGGACCTTCAGAAAAATAATGGACTGAAGTCCCGCAACTCAAGTGACCCAGTTTAGCTAACCAGATTAGGTTGGTTTTTAAAGAAACATAATAATATTTCAAGATTCTCCATTAAGAGCATTCTCATCCTGAACAAAGCACTATTCAGAGTTTCTGGTGTATCCTTAGAATAAGGTGATGGGAATAAAAGGTGACACCATAACTCTTCAGCTCAACCCTCTACTAATTCTTTGACAGCAGTATACTCCAAACAGCTCATATTCATCACAACAAAAAACCTTCCACTTTGAGCAACTGACAAACCTGTGAATATATTAACTAAATCTATACAAATAGATTAACTTGAAATCTATTTGTTATGCTTTTTTGTTTTTGGCGAATGCTCTTCAACAGTAAAGATGAGAAGGAAGCAGATTTAGAAAAACATGTAACATACAGTAGCCAAGACTTTACCATCATCTAAAAAGATTTTGAGAAGTCTGGAAAACATTTTTTCTTCTCCTACAACTACTGTTTCACATCCCAACTGAAATATTTCCCCAATCATTTGCCTAATATTTTTGCCATTCCAGACAAATGCAGGATTCTGTATCACAAGAGAAATTAAAAAATATTTAACTACTTTAGTGTCCTTTATTTATTTCATTATGCTTCCATACAATAACTTTAAAATTGAACTCTTTAAAAAATCAAACTGTTGTAGAAAATGTCCTGCAGCAATCCAAAATTTTTGAAACTATGGATTATTGAAGATGAGACAAAGCCTAGAAATTCACCCTTTTCCCTTAGTATCACACTTCTATTGGTATAAATGAGCTTTTCTCAAACTGATGCTTTCTAAATATGTTGCGCTAAAGCCTTTCCAAATTTGCAGCACTGGCTATCCTACCCAGATGAGAGTTGTAGTATGGGATTGATGTAGATCCAACTAACAGCACAAAAGCTGCTCTCCATAATCAAATGGATTTTGTCTGCATTTGCAAAAAGCAGCTCTGCTACTGGCTTCTATTTTGTACTTGTAAGGAAAGACAGGCATCCCAGAGTCCAAAACATAATTCATTGCCAAAGGAAAAAGCTTTGTCTTATTGGTCTTTCCCATTTTCTTTAAAGAAGGACTACATGCAGTTGAGTAGCATCATACAAATATGTATAACCGCAAACAAAAGTCTAAAAAAGCAAATATTGATGGAGACATAGTTTTGTACAGATGATATTGCACCACAGTTCTTACAACTATCAATATAAACATTAATCATACACAAATGTAAAATATGCACTAGCTGAGGTCATGAGGAAATTCATTTTCTCTCTGGAAAAACACTAGTGTTTAAATATTGAAAAAAGGCAATTAAAAAAAGCAAAAACAAGTAAATCTCCTACAATAAAAGAAGTGAATATTAATTGCAAAAGGTGATGGTTTCAGTGGAATCTATGTATGATTTGCTATGCCAGAAAAGTATCAGTGCAGAGAACTAAATTCAATTCATCCTCATGGGCTCAACACGCACATGCAGTTTTTATTAACTGTGATTTTCAAAAATATTTTTGTTTAATAAATTCAAAAATGAAATATACTGTTTAATTACATTTCCAATACACTCATTATCTCAAGGTGGTCTTGAGACACTTGCACTCTATGCAAAGGGAGATGATAGGTAGATAGACAGGTAGAGAGACAGAGAAATATTATATGGCTGCTCTAATCTGACCTATTGTTTTAATAATAGTCATGTATTTACAAGAAAAGGTAACAGTTATGTTCAGTTTTATTTGTACACTATATAATTCTGCCAATAGTACAAATTCTGAAAAGACTCTTGTTTTGGGAGGGATATAAACGTAGCAACAGCAATATTACTTAGACTCATATACCACTTAATAGTGCTTTACAGCCCTCTCTTAAGCGGTTTACAGAGTCAACATATTGCTCCCAACAATCTGGGTCACAATTTTACCGACCTCAGAAAGATGGAAAACTGAGTAAAGAGTAAACAGATCAGAATCAAAGGAATCAAACTCCTAGCAGAGTTAGCCTGCAGTACAGAATTCTAACCACTGCACCACTACAGCTGCAGTAATATAAATTACATTACTATCTTTAAAAATGACTTTATCCAAGGTCACAGAAAGAAATTAGTTCTTAAATAAGTCTACATTTAATATAAGCACTAATCTTTTTTATCATTATTATGGAAGGGCTGTGTAACATCATCAATTATTGTGGGAAGGCCATATCTATGCCTGACAATTGGAAGGATGTAATTATTGTTTCCCTGTAAAAAAAAAAAAAAAAACAAGGCAGCAGTATCAAGACGAGAGTAGATAAAAATCACAGAATCAGAATTCTGCCAAACACCTTCGCAGACAAGTTCAGTGAGCTATAAATGTAATAAATAAATATAATATTACACTGACTTATTATTTTTATTATATGGCTGTTTGACAGGAAAGAAGATGTGTACAGTGAGCAAAATTTGGGAAGTGCTGTGTAATTTTATATCAGGCAGGGAGTGTGCAGATCTCACTATAGTAAAAAAAAAAAAAGTTTAAATGGTAAATGTAAAAATGTGTGTCATTTTATTTATTTAGAGAAAGTATATGACAAAGGAAGTATGTTTAAATTATATAATATTTTGCATTATATGGAGTTGAAGTTTATTGAATATGGTAAGTACAATATGACAGATATAAGCATATACGTGAATAAATGGAATATTTAGCAAACATTTTAGTAGCAGAGTAAATTCTGGAGTAAAATAAAAATAAGTGAAGGTCCCTTGGTTATTTATGGAAAAGGTGTAAGGAACGCTCATATAGTAGATGGTAAAAACATGTTAGTTAGGAATGTAAACATACACACACACAAATGTTGTTAACTGAGAAGTCTCATGTTGGAAATATTATAAAACGCATGAGCTTCCCCCCCCCCCCAGTGAGTAACTGCAAATTATATATAAATGGCAAAGAAGAAACTTGTTGAATTACCACAGCTAATAACAAACTGTCTATTTCTGAACTCTGTGATAAAAGTTGCAGGAAAAAAAGATTACTGTACATGGATTTGTCACAACAAACATACACACAAACACACACACTGAAAACACAGAAGCATTTATTAATAAGAAAATTAATAAAATTAGGCAGCCAACAGAGTTTTATATAATGAGTCTTGATCATATTAAGGCATTTCATGCATTTTACTACATGTCTTCATTAACAAATACAGGCTGCACGTTACAATTACAAGGCTCACAATTCTAATCCTGATAACAACTTACTGTCAAAAGCAAAGCAGGAAATATAGAACTATTAAATCTTAAGGGATGAAGGTCTTATAAAGAGGACAGCATATATAGTATTCAGATATTTAGTGGAAAGGTTTTTAGATTAATATGTGAAAATCAGGTACCCATCTTCAGCTTTCCTATCCCACTTTTAGTTTAGGCAAATAGATCTTTTTGGAAGCCTTCCACATTTTTCTTCACAATACTTAATTTTCATTCAAGTGAGTATGTATTTCTTTTTCTCATTTATATTCTCCACCTTTCTTTCAATTTCAGATGGATTTCGACTAATTGGAACATTTAATTCCTTGAATGTTAACATACCAACTAACTAGTAATCAAGAGCTTTATTTCCCAATCATAATACTGAAGAGCAATATAAAAATTCATCTGATATCAATTCAATCAGGTATACAGAAGGAAATGTGTAGTTGGATTATTTCTCCATTCAAATGCATAGTTCTAATAAACTATAATCTAAAAATATTCTGTAGTTTAGATATACTCAAAAGGTAATATACTAATATGTTTCTAAACTGCCATTATAACACAAGAAGCTTATTCTATATTAATAAAAAAAATGCGTAGAATACACTTGGGAGAGGAATGAAAAGAAAGTTTTGAAATGTAAATGTATTAGTAAAAGAATGCAATTGAGTTGGGAAATGATTACCACATTCTAATACATTAACATTTTTATATGCTCAAACGTAAAAGTAAACACATAATGGGAATGGAAGTTTGAGCATCATCTTCAAAACTGAGAGACATTAAGAGCTTTGTAAAAGAAAATGTGAAATATTCAATATCTGGATTCTTTTTCATCTTTTAGGGACTATAGTAATGTTCATTCTTAAGAGTTAAGGTTACATTTGGTTAAGATTAAATGTAAATGGCATAAATTTAAATTTAGGAACAAGATGATTATTAACAGATCTTCTATAAAACTGAGGAAGAATAAAAACAGTGAAGTGTTATGCATCCTTTATATATAACTTTTCTATTTATATACATACACCCATGTAAATTGTAATTGATGTGGTAGATTTCAAATAATCATCAAACTCTAAAATTATTGTCAGTTCCAGAATATTTTTTTTCTAATTCAAAACATCTGCTTTTAATAAAGTCTTTTCTTTTGTCTTCATCAGAGGTGGTATTCAGCCAGTTTGCACCAGTTCACGCAAACCTGGGGCGACAATTTGGACAAGGTCGGTAAACCGGTAGCAATGGTTGGCTGGAGATGCCCCCAAACTGGTCCCCGTCACCGCTCGCTTACCCCGCCCGCCTGATGCTCACTCACTTGCTCAATGCTCGACCCCACCCATTCGAGCCCTTTATATGCCTTCACTTCACCACGCGGCCCAGCTACGTGCCTCACCAGTCACCTCCGTGTCTCGCCCACTCTGCTCAGCTCACCAAAGATAAGTAAGCATGCCGCCCGCTCGCCCTGGATAGGGGACTCGCCATTCTGAGGCCGCCACCTGATTGCTGCCTGCCTTGGCCAGGGAATGCACCATTCCCCAGCTCCGGCCTTGCACCGGAGCCACTGCCCGCTCGCTGTTTTGCCTTTCCTTCACTAGTCACCCCCACTTCCCCTCCTTTAGCGGCCCCGGCCCTAGCCCCACTTCCTTCACCACCACCACCTCTTTGTTCGGGCTGCTTACCTTCTGCAGCAGCTGGTCAAAATTCTGGAAGGCCAGCTGACCAGAGTTTTCAGCGGCCCCCAGCCAGCTGCTGCTGCTGGGTAGCAGCTAGCCTGGCTGGCAAAGAAGCCTTGCAAGGCAATGTGATGCACGTGTGGAAAGAACATGGCAGTGACAGCAGCAGCTTTTCTGCCGATCTCCAATACTTTTCAGCAGCCTACTGGGAGGCTTCTTTGCCACTTCCCAGCAGCAGTGAATGGCTGGGGGCCACCAAAAACTCCGGTCAGCTTGCCTTCTGGAGTCTAAATCAGCCGCCATGGAAGGTAAGCAGCCTGAACAGAAGCGGTGGAAGGGAGGAAGAGGGGCTATGGCTGGGGCTGCTAAAGGAGGGGAAACAGGGTTGACTGGTGAAGGTAGGGAAGCGGTAGATAGGTAGAAATTCCAAAAATTTCCTGTGAGCGTGGCTTGGTGGTGGGTGTCATGTGACTGAGTGGGTGTGGCCATGAGTGACATCAAGTTGCCCATGCCCACCAAACTGGTAGCAAAAAATTTTGAAACCCATCACTGGTCTTCATGGTTTATTATCATTAAAATACATGTTTCCCTTGAGCTGAAACCTCAGGCTGCCTCACTTCTTTAACAGAATCCTTGGTCACACATAATAAGTAATTACATTTCCAGCCACCACCACCTCGCCTTTCGAGCTCTCTCTCTCAATCCATTTGTGGCTAATTTCTGAAATCTCTGGGGAGACCAATGAGTTGGCCAGCCAGTAGGATATACCAGGTGGTGAACTGGTTCCATACTGCTGAGACACTACTGCAACAAGGACCATGTGCCAATTTGTGGTGGCTGAGGTGGATGAAAGATGAAAGAGCAGCCCTGCACTGGGGAGAATGGGTGATGCACTCTACTTTGTAAAATCATCTGGGATTGATCACAATTCAGCAGAAACAAAACCTGACATGTTTTGGTTGTTTCAGGTTTGGGATGAAACAATATCTGAACCAACCATAACATACCAAGTTTTAGTTTTGGCCAAAGCAAGCTTAATCAAAAACAGTTCAGCAGGACTGCTAAACTGCAGTAATTTGTTTTGACTTTGAAGCATACCCTAGCTTTTTCTAACATTTAATTGAAATTGTCCTTCCTCTGACTTAGATTCATTTCTCATGCCCTGTATTATGGAATGATAAAGAGCAGCTCTGACCTTCTTCTAGGTGACATCTTTCAGGTGCTTGAAAAACATTATATGGTCCCTCTGTCTTTTCTTCTCTTCTCCCAGATAAACATTCCCAGTTGTTTCAATCCCACTTTTTTCTTTTCCATTAAAGGATCCATTTAAGAATCCTTATTACTGGTACATCCATTCTCCATGTTATTTACTTTTTAACCTCCTTAAGATTGACAGTTTATAGAAATGCCTTGTGTATCTATGTTTGCTTTTATTTCCTTAGTTTTTTATTCTATGTTGCTTTTATTTCTATGTTGCATTTTCAATTATTTTGTTGATTGCTGTATGTACACAGAAGCAAGGGCTGTCTTTTCTTGTGCCTCTTAACCTGTAATGAAAGTGTACATTTGACATTGCGATTTGAGGAATAGGTGCCTTTCAGCATATCCTTAAATATTACCATATAGATGAACACCTGCTTAGTGGGATTTGGGATCTAGCTCAGTCCCTTTACCGAAATATTTCTACTGCAGAAAGGTATTGAGCAGAACATTATTAAAATATTACTTTTATATTTGTTTTGTTGTTTTTGATAGTGTTGCACTTGATTTGACTTTCTAAGTTTTTTTTTATTTTCTTATTGGCAAAGAAGATAAAATGAAAGTAAAATGAAGCCTAGACTAAAACATATTTTCTTTCAATGTGCTAACTTTACACAACTACAACTGTTTTTCAGTAACACACCATGAACATGTAATCTCTGTGGGTAATCAGAAGTGGTAAAATCCAGTAACAACTGTATCGCCTGCTATTTTTACACATTTCAAGCAGCCCTGAGACTGCAAGAAGCTACAATGACATTATATATGCATGCATACAAATCTTCCTCATCTTTCAGAACATCTGCTTTGGAAGCTTAAAACAACATAGAATGTTATAGAAGTTAAAAATAGATCTAATATGAACTGACCTACCACATTTTCACTAACAACGTAGAGAGGACTTGTAGTAATTAATGCTGGGGGATTACTATTTCAATCTGCCCATGTTTTCTAGCCCTTTTGAAATCATTGTGAGGATCTGAAGGAAAGTGTTATCAGTACCTCAGTGGAGGAGGCTGTAAGTTCCTCAGTGCTAGAGCATATACATGTTCTAGAATCAGTCTCAGGTATGTCCCAAAAAAGAGCTATCAACTTCCTAAAATCCAGGTG
The DNA here is from genome assembly GCF_009769535.1 of Thamnophis elegans. NCBI lineage: Eukaryota > Metazoa > Chordata > Lepidosauria > Squamata > Natricidae > Thamnophis > Thamnophis elegans. The sequence goes on from NC_045542.1 coordinate 98,213,065, forward strand.
CCAGTCAGAGCCTAAGCTTTGAATTATAGTGGTGCTAAAAAGTTTGTGGACCTTTTTGTATTTTCAATATTTCTGCATAAATACAGCTTAAAATAAGTCCTAAAAATAGACAGAGAACTCAGTTAAACAAATGACTCCAAAATATTATATCTTGATCACTGATTTAATGAGAAAAAATGAGCCAATGCTACATATTTGCAAATGGCAAAAGTATGTAAATTTTTGCTTTCCGTAACTGCTGGGTCCTCCTTGGGTAGCAATAACTGCAACTAAATGTTTCCGCTAACCATTGATCAGCCTTGCTTATTGGTTTGGATTTTAGTCCATTCTTCCTTATAGAACAACTCAGGGAGGCTGGTGGGCTTCCTCAGGGGTACTACCTGCTTCGGGTCCTTCCACAACATTTCTGTAGGGTTAAAGTCAGGATTTTGACTTGGCCATTCCAAAATATTACTTTCCTTCTGATTTAACCATTCTACAGTGCTATCCTTGTGTGGTTTTCAATATAGTACTTGAATGCACTTGAATGCATTTGGGTCAATATTAAAGGGTGGGGGGGAAATGACATTGCCAGAGTCTATACTACAGGCCACCCAATCAAGCAGAGGAAGTAGATGAATTTTTTGCTAGACAGCTAACTAAGGTTTGTAGGAAGCACACCACAATAGTAGTGGGGGATTTTAACTACCCTGACATCAACTGGGAAACAAACTCTGCACCAAGTGGAAGATCCAACAGGTTCCTAACAAACCTATCAGACAACTTTGTTTCCCAAAAAGTAGAGAAGGGAACAAGGGGATCAGCCATATTGGACTTAATTCTCACTAACAGACAGGAAATTATAGAAGGTGTTGAAGCCACAGGAACCCTGGGGGCAAGTGACCATGCAATATTGGAATTCAACATTATGCAAAGACAGGTAGTAGAACAAAGTCAAACTAGAGTCTTGGACTTTAAGAGAGCTAATTTCAATAAACTTGGAAAGAGCTTGAGAAAAATTCCATTGATGAGAATCCTTAAAGGGAAAACAACTCAAGAAGCTTGGGAAATTTTGAAAAATGAGATTACAAAAGCCCAGTCTAGCACAATACCAATGAAGAAGAAAAGTAACAGCTCCCTAAAGAAACCAGTATGGCTGCATAAAGAACACTCTGACAAATTGGAAGACAAAAAAGATAAGTATAAAAAGTGGAAAGAGGAGGGACATAACTAAGGCAGAATATCAGCAAATAGTCCGAGCATGTAAAGATGAAGTGAGGAAAGCTGAGGCCACAAAAGTAAAAAAAAATAACAAAAAAAGCTTCTTCCAACATGTTAAAAACAAGAAAGAAGTTAAGGAAACAATTGGTCCATTGCTGGGAGAAAATGGCAAGAAGGTGACAAGCAACAGGGAGAAAGCAGAACTATTTAACTCATGTTTTGCATCTGTCTTTACACAAAGGGATATAACAGTCCAGCCTATCAAAAACAGTACCACAAAAATCATATTAGGAACACAAGCTGAAATAGGGAAGAAAATGGTAAGTGAGCACCTGTCTACCCTAGACAAGTTCAAATCACCAGGACTGGATGGATTACACCCCAGGGTTCTGAAGGAACTGGCAGACGAGATCTCAGAACCACTGAACTATATCTTTCAGAGATCCTGGAGCACCGGGGAACTACCAGAGGACTGGAAAAGAGCTGATGTGGTTCCCATCTTCAAAAAGGGAGAAATACAGATCCAGGAAACTACAGACCTATCAGCCTGACCTCAATACCAGGAAAGGTTCTGGAAAAGATAATCAAGCAACGAATTAGCGAACACCTAGAAGCAAACAAAGTAATAGCCAAAAGCCAACATGGGTTTGTCAAAAACAGATCATGCCAGACTAATCTTATTGCATTCTTTGATAATGTGACAAAATTAGTGGACCAGAAGAATGCCATCGATATAGTTTACTTGGACTTCAGTAAGGCATTTGATAAGGTAGACCATAACCTACTACTAGATAAAGTAGAAGGATGGATTTGTAACTGGCTGACCAACCGCACTCAACATGTAGTCCTCAATGGAACTGCATCTTCATGGAGGGAAGTATGCAGTGGAGTACCCCAAGGCCCTGTTTTGAGCCCAGTACTCTTCAACATCTTCATCAATGATTTGGATGAGGGAATAAATGGGGAACTCATCAAATTTGCAGATGACACCAAGCTGGCAGGAATAGCCAACACTCCAGAAGATAGGCTAAAGATACAGAAGAACCTTGACAAACTTGAACATTGGGCACTATCTAATAAAATGAAATTCAATGGTGAAAAGAGTAAGGTTCTACATTTAGGCAACAAAAACGAAATGCGCAGGTACAGTATAGGTGGTACCTTGCTCAACAGTAATAACTGTGAAAGAGATCTTGGAGTCCTAGTGGACAACCATTTAAATATGAGCCAGAAGTGTGCAGCAGCTGCCAAAAAAGCCAACATAGTTCTGGGCTGCATAAACAGAGGGATAGAATCAAGATCATGTGAAGTGTTAATACCACTTTATAATGCCTTGGTAAGGCCATACTTGGAATACTACATTCAGTTTTGGTCACCACGATGTAGAAAAGACGTGGAGACTCTAGAAAGAGTGCAGAGAAGAGCAACAAAGATGATTAGGGGACTGGAGACTAAAACATATGAAGAACGGTTGCAGGAACTGGGTATGTCTAGTTTAATAGAAAGAAGGACTAGGAGAGACATGATAGCAGTGTTCCAATATCTCAGGGGTTGCCAAAAGAAGAGGGAGTCAAACTATTTTCCAAGGCACCTGAGGGTAGAACAAGAAGCAATAGGTGGAAACTAATCAAGGAGAGAAGCAACTTAGAACTGAGGAGAAATTTCCTGACAGTTAGAACAATTAATCAGTGGAACAGCTTGCCTCCAGAAGTTGTGAATGCCCCAACACTGGAAGTCTTTAAGAAGATGTTGGATAGCCATTTGTCTGAAACGGTATAGGGTTTCCTGCCTAGGCAGGGGGTTGGACTAGAAGACCTCCAAGGTCCCTTCCAACTCTGCTATTGTATTGTATATTCAATAAAAAGGACGTATTTGTCCTTTTTTATTGAATATACAGACCAGCAGAGTGTAAAGAGATTTGTACTTTCTTAGAAAAGATATAAACTTGTTTCAACAGTTATGGTTTGGCAAATTCACAGATTCAGTTACAAGTGTAGTATAACTTATAATGTGGCATTTCTTGTTTTGATTTTTTTAAAGAAAAATTAAGAGGACTTAGTGTAAGTTTTTAAAAAGGAAAAGGAAATAGGATAGCCTGATAGTTCCAGTATGAATTAACTACATGGGGACAATGAATGCAATCTCAACAGAAGAAATTATTAACCTCAGTATCAAGAATGCAATCCACCATAATAGTCAACAGAAACTAATTCCCGAGCATTGCCTAAATTGTGTTTATTCGAACAGTACTGCATATTTTCTTTCACTTTGGGTTTTTTGTCACATATCATATTATCTGATCTTACAGAAACAACCAGTATGACACAATGGACAGACACTGGGTTTCAACATGGAACATTTTAGTTAGTAATTATATTCTATTGTGAATTACTTCACTGGATGGCTTTGGGCTCAATGGAGAAAGGTGGGTTGCAAATGCAGCAAATACAAGAATCCAGCTTATTAACTACACACAAGTCTGTTAGAAAACTACATTTTTTGATCAACAGCAGTAAAAACTGATGAAGACACTAATTACATACAGTAGTCTGTCTCAAGTCACTTTTGTCATCTGCTTGTACTGTTCAGAAGCAAATGACAATGATCAAACAACTGGGCAGAAACACTTCTCCTGATTAGCCTTAGCAGATGCTGAAACAAACAAAGCCTGTGCAAAAAAAGATTTTAAAAAGTTGCGAGACAGCATAAATGGCATTGACAATAAAGCACGACAGAAAATGCAATCTGCCAGATACACCAAAAAGACACATAGGAGATTTTCCAGCTGCAACTGCTCCAAAACACCCCAATTGAAAAACAATACTGGAGACTAGTTCTAAAGGTGTCTGATGAAAGGCTGCTGGAATAACAACAGTTCAATTAATCTCTGATTTCTGAGTCTCCCTTTATACTGGTGAATGATAAGGAACCTCATCCAAATGCTGCTAGATGAAACAGAATGAGCTCCTTTATAAAACTGTACATAGTACTTTTAGGCCAGACTTTTGTGTCCTTTTATTATAAGGCAACCAAAAGTTTGAAAAGTAAAAATATTTTTCAAATTCCAAGAAAATATTTTACAAGAAACAAAATGAAAAGCAAGGTTGTATTAATAAAGAAGACAAAAGGAATAAACCCATTCACTAAACATATTGAGAAAAGTTTTCATTTAGACAAAACCAAATGGACTCTTTTATGGCCATCTTGTATACATATTATTCTGCAATATGAGAAATTATGCCTTGAGAATCTATTGTTTAGATCAATTCTCAACCTTGACAAATTTAAGATGTGTGGACTTCCAACGTCTTTCTGTCTGGAGAGTTCTGAGGGTTGAAATCCATGCATCTTAAAAGTTGCCAAGTTGAGATATTCAAAGATACAAATCAAAGCACCAAATAGTTAAAATTATTTGAAGGAAATTTTAGGGTTTTTTGTGGGTTTTGGGGGGGGGGTGTTGCTTTCAAATGTATAAACAATAATATAAATAATTATAACCAGCAGTAGATCTATTCTCTCAAGTACAGCAGAATTTCAGCATGAAAAACAATGACACAAAACGAATCCAAAGTTTGCTTAACTTATTTGTCTGGTTGGAAGTTCAGCACAAAGAAATAATCACTGTTATATCATATAGTTCTTTAAAAGAGTTTTCTTAAGAGCGAAGATTTCTAATAAATATACAGGTGCTAATTTCCATATTATTAACAGTAAAGGTTTTCTCCCTTTTAACATCTGCAGCTATTTTTTAGTATTTTCAAATAATAACTATATCAATATTGGCCATTAAAATACTAGACACAAATCTACTAATTAGAGCTGAAATTCTCTAGGCAATGTGTTAATACTGTAATCACAGTCATCTTTTTAAAAAAAAAATAGGGCAAAGCTATAAAAACTGCAAGCATACATTAGCAAATTAAAATCCATCAGTAATTTCACAGGGCTTAAATTCAGTTTATGGGAAAATTTAGATCATTTCTAAAATCAAAAATGCAATTGTTAATTCATAAAACATCATTAATATTACTACAAGCAAATTAAGGATTGCTACATTTTATGAACACTGTACTGAATGCTACAGTATGGCAACAATCTGATTTAGTGATTAAACATAGCTTTGTTACGTTGGACAGCTCGTATCTTAATCTATTTCATTTGTACATCTGTTCATACAGTACCAGTAAACAACACTTTTACAAGTTGATGCTATCATGAGAATTTAACATTAAAAGCAAATGAGTATCAAAGGAAGCATTTTAGAATGAATTGTTATTCCCCAAAACTTTTAGACATTTCTCATTAAGCAGACTTCCAGGCAAATTTCAAAATATGGCAGCATTTAAGAATCTTTTAAGGTTTTTTTTCTGATACCATCTTTAAAGTCCCTTGATGGACATCTGGTACCTAGAAGAGATAGAATCATTTACTTCTAACATTAGCTGCAGCAGTTTTTTGTTCATTTGTTAATATTATTTAACCCTCAATCATCTCTTCATAAGATCAAGTAGGCCTCTAAAAATGAGCTACATATCAGGAGCTTGTTAATTCACTGAAAAACTAAATTGATGCAAGATTTCTTACTCTAGGTAGACGCTGGCTTTTGATCACTCCTTAGTCAGCTAGGAATAATGCTATCAAAGCAATAGTGGTTTCCAATATCTAATAGTATGTAAAATTAATATATTTTCATTTCTATTTTTAATATGGAACCCTGCTTTCTGTGAATTAACACTGCTGATTATTGACTGTAATTAAATAAATTTGAATTTTTGAATTTTGTAGAATTAAACATTAAAGTATATTCTATATTAATAAACTATAAAAATGGAGATGAAAATGGGATAAATGCATTTATTGTTAACTCATAGAAGCTACACATGTAAGATCATTGGGAAAGAAGCAATCTCAATATTTACACCTTTAAAAACGTAACAGTCCTTATGCTTTAGTTACCTCCCATTTGGATGCTATAATGTGCTCTACATGGGACTGTCTTTGAAGAGTATCCAGAAGCTTCACTCAGGGCAAAATGTAGTGGTGGCATAGGCAATTACATGTGCATGTAGAGTGGTATACAACTATACTCTATGAGCTACATAGGTTTCAGTCTGCTTCTGGGTCTAAATCAAGGTGCTGATTTTTACTTTTAAAGCCCTCCATGGCATGGGGCTGGGTTATCTGAAAGACCGCCTTGCCCCCCTATCAGGTCTGGCAGAGAGGCCTGCTGTGGGTCCTATCTGCCAGGGAATTGCATTTGGTGGGTCCCAGGGGATGTGCTTTGTCTGCCACATTTCCTGCCTTGTGGAATCTTTTCCGCTCAGAGAACATCCATCCCTCTTAACATTCCACAAGTTCGAGGCCTGTCTGTTACCAGGCCTGGATATTCTTGGATTGGGTAGATTTTGAGATGGCTCCCTAACTGAGGTTAATATCATTCTCTCCCGTTTTATGTACCTCTTTTTATTTTTAATTAAGACTTATGTATTTTTTTATAATTAAGTTTTGTATACACCACCCATAATCACTTTAATGTGAGATAATATATAAGTATGATAAATAAATAAATTACAATACCTCACTCCTTCTACTTTTATATAGGAGATTTTCCAGTGCCTGAACTCATTTAATTATATATATTGGTATATAACTAGATCCCCAAAGTCAATATTTATTTTGTTTATGCTCTTGTTCACTCACCTCTCCATCGCTGTCAGATATAATAATGAATGTATCCGCAGAATGTGTTAACTTTGCATTTGACAGGTCCCTTGCTTCTTCTTCTCCCTGATCTTTGGAATCAGGCTCGTTTGCAGTTTTCCGCTTCTTCTTTGCCATCTTTTCCACTGAAACAAAATGCATTAAAGCTTTTTAGTTGGTTTCCTTTCCTTTTGACAGAATGTTGCCTTATTACCTTGAAGTGAAACACCCTAGATTCCATTCTAATCATATTGAATGGTAAATTGAAAGCATTAAGAGACGCATTCATAAATCCCTGCTCATCCAATTAAGGGTACCTTTTAAAGCAGATTAAGGTGGTATAACAAAAACTAATTGCATATTCTAAAGGAAAAGGAGGGAAAAGGGAAAACAGCTTAGTTAACCCTTGTGCAAATGTTACACATTTAGTATCAGGAACCACCAGCTATTTTCCCAATACCACATTAGCTTCTCCAATACTGGTGGAGAACCCACCAAGTGAAGGAAGGGAGTCAGGTAAGATTCAGATATCTAGAAGGGAAAACCAATATATGAGAAGCAATTGCAGTTTTCATATTCAGTTAGCCATAGGATGGGGTTACATTTTTCAGACACTGTCACTCACAAGGGCTTGGTACACTGTAGAAATGAGGCAGAGGTGAGAAGAACGGCAAAATGATTAAATGACACTTTGAGGAAGGAAAAGGTCAAGAATACTTGAGTTTCCTTTTTTTTTAATTAAGCTTCTTGCTAAACAGCGTTCTCATTGTGCCCTCTACTGGGCTACACTACATTAATTCCAGAAAAGGTACTTTGCAAGTACAACATTGAGAAAACCTGTGACTGTTAGCTCTGGACATGCTAAGAGTTAGGAGAAACAAAGGGAAGACAAGTAAAAATGTAATTAAAATTAAGGTGTTTTTTTTACAAATTATACATAGCATTCTACAACAAGCAAAACTTTTCTGGCAGTCATGTGAACTGATCATAATGTATTTCTCACTTAGCTTTTATAAAAACGACTTAACAACCTTGTGGTTCACAATCATGTATTCACTTAGCCATCATGGCAATTTGCTTAACAATGGCAGGAAAAAAACTGCAGAATAAAATTGGTGACTTACTTAACTGCCTAATTTGGCAATGGAAGTTTCAGTTCTAATTGTTTTTGTAAATCGAGGACTACCTGTATTTAACTTGATTGTAAGAAGAGGATTAAGATAGCCAAGAGACTGCTTAACCAACAACCAGATTCCAATATGGATTCATACAGCACAATCCACAAAAAAGACAACAGGGGTAGAGAGGAGCTATTATCTTTTTCTATATGCTGTGATGCATACTTACATAATTCTCTTAGCTTTCTAAACTGCATCCTTGTTAATCAACAAAAGTCACAGAATAAGGCCTATTCCTTCATACTGTGCTATTTAAACCCATTTCCTAATGGTAGAATAATTGCAGTGGTGAGAAACTGTTTTGATATGAATTGGCATCAAATAGAAAAATGGGAACTTGCTACAGTATAAAGAACAACAGTACAATTTTAACTATGATAAGAAAAGGGAACAACAGGGGAGCAAGAAAAAGAATAAAGATTACACAATATAAATTCAGGTGGCTGTGATTTTTGCTGAACGGTTTTTTAAAAAGAGGTGACTAATATTGCTTGTCTTGAAAGAACTTTTAGGTAAAATGAAAAGCAAGAGACAATGGACAGAGTTATGAAAAATAACAAGCACCAGGCTACAACTACCCAAATCACAGGTAGAAAGGGCTAGGCTAATCTTGCCTTAATTCCCATATTAACTGCTAGTATGTATTCTATCAATCCATAGAAGCAGATAACAAAAAAAGTAAGTTGATGAAACCGAAATCCTCCTCAGCTGGCAGAGAGTGGGATCCCTCTCGCTGGGGGGTGGGTAGGGAAGGGCCTGCCCCCTCCTCCCTGGATGCGGGGGCTACTGGCTACTGCGCTGACTGGGCCTTTTGGAATTGTTTTTCAAGGGCCTTCTGGCGTCTTTCGGCCATTCTTTCAGCTGCCTTAGAGGCCTTTTTAATTTTGGGGTGTTTCCCTTTAGCTGGGCATCCCACCCCATCACCTTTGGCAGCAGGATTGGGCCTGCTGCGCTTACTGATGGCAGGACCAGCCTGAGGACCCAGTTCAGTTTCCACTACACTGGCCATGACGGAAAAGGCACAGGAATAGGAGTGGCTGTGATGGCTGGCAGGAGCAGTTGCAGCGGAGGCAGTGGAGAAGGCCTTCGGTGGTGGTAGTTCACAGCTCGAGACCTTCAGCAGCCCAATACAAGTATGGCTGTAAAATGGCACTGGCTGCGTTAATCCGGGTGCCTGCAGATCCGCACTGTCAGATAAACAGGGGGAAACGGCCTGACAATGGCCAAATCCCCTGTGGCCGCCTGTGAAAGATCCGGAGGGGAAGGGAGGCCTGCCTGGAAACCCGGAGCGAGGACCGATGTTAAGAATCCCCTCCACAGCAATCTGCAGGTGAATAAAGGCTGTGCGGCAATGACAGAGGCCTCAGGAGACAAGCGCGCCGATTTGCATGTTCAAAATGGCCACCACACACCTGGAGCGGCACCAGGTGCAGCCTGAGGAACCATTTTGGGGACCCTAACTGCCTACCTGTCCCCAGAAGCTCGTTAGCAGCCACTAAACGAGCCCCCCACGGTGTGCCTGTAATCGCGATCGGTGAGAGCCAGTCACACTCCAGGCAGCCTGATTCGTGCGTTAAGATAGTAATTGACAGAAGAACGGGAGCCAAAAACAAAAAAATCTACAAAGTTGATCTAACTAATACACTCAGGAAAAAAATAAAGGGCTACACTACACTATCTAGAGAGTTCAGCCTGCTGCACAAGGACTGGATCTCCCCAAAAAGCATCCTAGATGGCAACTTGAGTTTTTTAAAACTGATCCTCTGAGGGGAAGCAAGAGGCGGAGCTACACGAAATTTAAACTCAGTCCTTGGGCAGCAAACTGAAGTTAACCCCATGCTTAGACACTCCAAGCAGCGCCTAGGAGACATAACAAGCACCAGGCTACAACTACCCAAATCACAGGTAGAAAGGGCTAGGCTAACCTTGCCTTAGTTCCCATATTAACTGCTAGTATGTATTCTATGAATCCATAGAAGCCAATAACAAAAAAAGTAAGTTGAGGAAATTGATTGATGAGTGCAACACTTATAATATTGTAGTGGCATCATTATTTTTCATCAAATACTATTTACTATTTGTGATTTTATTATATTTTCTTTTCATATAACAAAAATAAAAGGTCAATAATCTTAAGATTATATTAGTATGCAATTCTCTACATATTTCACAAATTTGATTTTACAAACTAAGTCCTGTGTACTTTTGAAGTTACTGTTTAGCTTTTTCATGAAATATGAATCAAATCAAAGATGCTAAAACAGTACAATTTTACATGCTAAGTTATCAATTATATATATGTATGTGTGTCCCAATAAAACGTAAGTCTGAAAATATATGCATAATTTCTATATTCTTCCTATATATATATATATATATATATATATATATATATATATATATATATATATAGCTATAAATCTATAAATCCAATTACCAGAATTTTTTCAAACCTATTATTGTTTATATAATTATTATTCCTGTCTATTGTTGTAACTGCCTATGTTCTTCAAGATATCAGCTTCCCCCTGTTTAACATGGAGGTCTGGTTTTTAATTTTTTACAGAAGTATCGTATTAACTCATTTCAGTGTTCTCATGCTGAAATTAAAACAACTCAATGCTGCCCTGAATTTTCTGTATATTTTTTCCCTAAAATTCTGCTTCTTTTTGTATCATCCAAAGCCTGAACTCTCTGGAAAGTTCACAAAATTGATACTTCATTCTAAATTAGACCAATAATTTTCATTTGGTGCTTTTATTGTTTAATATGCAAAAAGTAAAGAGGAGAAAAAAATGAAATCTTACAATTATCCTGTATTGATATATTATATTAATAATATATTTATGTCATCGCATAAAATTGTGGGGAGGGGGGTAAGAAAGATTTATTTAACAATAGGAAGAAAAATGGGAAAATCAGCATATACAATTGATACACGCAGCTCAACTTTTTAAACAATCATCTAATCACGATTCATACTAGTAAAATGCTCATTCAAATGGAGATAATTCTTCAGACCACTGTACTGCTGATGAAAAATGGACAGCCTTCTAATCTTATAGCATACAGGTATTATACCTAATAGAAAGTGAGGGGACTGTCTATACTTTTCATGGTAGTCAGTTCCCATCATCCTCCAATGTATAAGATGTGTCAAATATGCTGAAACAATGCTGAGGTACATAAAATGGAAGGCTGCAAAGATCGTAAAGCTCCTTGCTTAGATGCCATTCGGATCTCTACAAACTGTTCTGCCTCCTGTTTTGGAGTAGCTGGTTGGTAATTCTACTATTTGGTGCCCACCTATCAACTTTGGAATGCAAAAGAAGTAGGACTCCCACACATTGGTCTATTTTTTGGAAAATTAAAATGTTGAAATGGAAACATTGAAATAATTTGTATAGCGCCACCTCTTAGTCATGTACCACAGAGGTGCATACTATGTATACTCATGGATAAATCCATTTGTAGATAAGCCGACTCTCCAATTTTTAACAGGATACTGCTAAGCAATTGGCTGCTATATGTGCGCTTCGGTCATGATGGGCTTGAAAATCTGAGCGCTGGTTTGCAGTCAAGCGAAACCCAATTTTTGGTACCCAAATTTCTTGGCTTACCAACAAGTATACATGTTAGAGCATTTAGCCCTTTCTTTCCCTATAGGAAAATAAACAAAATAAAATGTTATTTCAAGGCAATAATGCAATGCAATAAAACTTTTAAACTTTAAGAATTAAAACGCAGACCGTGAATGTATTTCACAGAAATTACCAAGCTACCGAGCAGACAAATGAATTAAGAGGAAAAAAATGAAACACACAAAATGTTTCAGAGATACCACAATAAAGAGCCTTCTGAACAAAATCTCTTAAAGAGAGAGAATAGGAATGAGAATGATTACTAAAGTTTAAAGTTATTTATATAGATTAGGAGAAGATCTCAAGAAAAATATAAAATATAATAATGAAGATAATCTGAAGTAGAAATGAAGGATAAACATCTGCCATGTTTATACAGAAAAATAAAATAAAACTTAGACAACACAGCTTACATTTCTGGTTACATGTTTTAACTATTTCTACGATCCTGAACTTCTGGACTTCTCCAACTTTTGGAGGACTGCAAATATTCATCACAGGTTTTGAAGAGATGGAAGCAACGTTCTTTTTTTCCATAAATGTCTGTCCTTCACTTTAAAAGACCAAACTTCTTCCATATTCAGAAGAGGGATGTGCAGGGTATGCATGCCACTCTTAATAGAGAATGTCGATTTAAGTCTGTGGTTTGCACTCTGGCAACCAAGTTACATTGGTAATATATGCCAATTCTGAGGGACTCACAATTCCTATTCTATAGGCAAATTTTGCTATTTATTAACCAAATAAATGAGATGTACTCTATGGGGATTAAATTAAACATTAACCGAAGCTACCTAGGTTAAAAAAAAAATAGAATACCCCAAACTGCTTTCCAAAACAGTATATTGAATTTCTTAACTTATGCCTCAAAAAAGAAAAGCATTTTATTTGGAAAGCATTTTAGTGTACTGATCTTACATTAAAGGTTGCATGTCAAAGTGTATCAGAAAACATAAATAAATACAATTAAACTATATTTTAATGGACTAATTGGATGAAGAGTAACCATTATTCCCCAAAAGCCCAATAAAGCAAAAATTGTGTCAATATAGCACTGAAAATGCTGTAAACTATACCATTTGCATCACTGGTATAATGATATAAAATACAATAATAGCATTTGGACCACTGAATGCAATATCTAGAGAAATCAAGATGTTACTGTATTTAATTTTTTCTCAACAATTACTTCAACCTCCAATATTACAGGAGGCAAGCATAAATAATTAGAGCCACAAAACACTCATCTAGGATCTTCTGCAACTGCTTGCTTTCCATATTTCTTGATATAATAAAAAGAAATCTAGAATCGGAGTAGGGAGAAAACCCTGTTTTAGCACTATTATTTTCAACTTACAGAATGATGCTGTGCAGAATAAATCCAGATATTTTTATCTTATATTAATGTCTTGGTATTCACTGAGGTACATTGACGAAGACACACATACACACACCCCAAAAAAAGCAAGATTTGTGCTGGTCCTTAGTTCCTTCAGCTCATGCTTCATCGTGACTTCAAGTTTTAGCTTTTTACTCTTGGTGACTAGAGAATATAATAACTCATGCTTATACTCTTAAGTTTTCAAAATGTCCAATAGAGATTTAATCACAGAACTCTTGTAGCAGCTCTGAAACTCAAAGAGACTACTGCCCCTTAACAGTGTTCAAACCAAGACAAATGAAAAAGCTCTGAAAATGCTGTTATGCTTTCATATTTTTCCCCACATCCACTGCCACACCCTCTCTTTCAAAATCTGGTGTTTGACAAATACCAATACTCAGTATCAGCCATACAGAACAGTTATAGAATTAATAGCTGCAACCAACCCTGTGCATTGGCTACTAGGATGATTTTATAATCCCCTGCTTGTTATTAAGGATTTTTCTTTTTCATTTTGAAACTTTTCAGAACATTTTTCTCTCTCAGTGATCCATTAATAAGTAAAACCACATGTGCTTCATTTGAAAACTTGGATTTTTCAAGGTATCCGTGACAATACCCTTTTTATGACTACTACTTCCCCTCTTCATCATTTATCACTCTAATGAATCAGAATACAATTATCAGTAAAATAATTCACAATCTTGACAGTTTAAAACATTCAAATACAAAACCAAAAACAAATAACTCTCATCTTTGAAGTTCAAGCAATAGGCTTGAATACAGTATTGATAATCAGCATCGTAGATCAAATAGCCTATTATACAGTTGCAAGAAAAAGTATGTGAACCCCTTGGGATTACATGGAGTTTTACATGTATCAAGAGCCGAGGTGGCGCAGTGGTTAAATGCAGCACTGCAGGCTACTGCTAGATCAGCAGTTCAGCGGTTCAAATCTCACCGGCTCAGGGTTGACTCAGCCTTCCATCCTTCCGAGGTGGGTAAAATGAGGACCCAGATTGTTGGGGGCAATATGCTGACTCTCTGTAAACCGCTTAGAGAGGGCTGAAAGCCCTATGAAGCGGTATATAAGTCTACTGCTATTGCTATCTACTGCTACATGAATTGGTCATAAAATGTGCTCTGAACTTCATCTAAGTCCCAACAATAGAAAAACCAGTCTGCTGAAAATAATACTACACAAACATTAGATGTTGCCATGGTTTAATTGAACATAACATGTAAACATTCACAGTGCAGGGAGGAAAAAGTATGTGAGCCCCTAGCCTAATGATTTCTCCAAGAGCTAATTGAAGCCAGGAGTGAGCCAACATAGACTCCAATCAGTGTGATGATATTGGATGTGTTGCTGACAGCTGTCCTGCCCTTTAAAAACACACACCTGTTTTGGGTTTACTGGTTTCAAGAAGCACTGTCTGATGTGAACCATGCCTCGCAGAAAAGAGCTCTCAGAAGACCTACGATCAAGAATTGTTGACTTGCATGAAGCTGGAAAGGGTTACAAAAGCATCTCCAAAAGCCTTGATGTTCATGTGTCCACGGTAAGACAGACTGTCTACAAATGGAGAAAGTTTAGCACTGTTGCTACTCTCCCTAGGCGTGGTCATCCTGTAAAAATGACTGCAAGAGCACAGCGCAGAATGCGTCATGAGGTAAAGAAGAATCCTAGAGTGTCAGCTAAAGACCTACAGAAATCTCTGGCCCATGCTAACATTTTTGTTGACACATCTACAATAAGGAAAACATTAAACAAGAATGGAGTACATGGGAGGACACCACGGAGGAAGCCATTGCTGTCCAAAAAAATATTGCAGCATGTTTGAAGTTTGCAAAAGAGCACCTGGATGTTCCACAGCACTACTGGCAAAATATACTGTGGACAGATGAAACCAAAATTGAGTTGTTTGGGAAAAACACACAACACTATGTGTGGAGAAAAAAAGGCACATCACACCAACATCAAAACCTCATCCACACTGTAAAACATGGCGGAGGGAGCATCATGGTTGGGGGCTGCTTTGCTGCCTCAGGGCCTGGACGGATTGTTGTCATTGATGGGACAATAAATTCCAGGGTTTATCAAGACATTTTGCAGGAAAACGTATGACCATCTGTCCCCAACTGAAGCTCCGCAGAGGATGGGTGATGCAACAGGACAATGACCCAAAGCATACTTCTGGAGTGGCCCTGTCAGAGTCCTGACCTAAACCCGATTGAAATGCTGTGGCATGACCTTAAGAGAGCGATTCACACCAGACATCCCAAGAATATTGCTACACTGAAACAGTTTTGTGAAGAGGAGTGGTCCAAAATTACTCCAGATCGTTGTGCAGGTCTGATCTGCAACTACAGGAAACGTTTAGTTGAGGTTATTACTGCCAAAGGAGGGTCAACCAGTTATTAAGTCCCACGGTTCACATACTTTTTCCTCCCTGCACTGTGAATGTTTACATGTTATGTTCAATTAAACCATGGCAACATCTAATGTTTGTGTAGTTATTATGTTCAGCAGACTGTGTTTTTCTATTGTGATTTAGATGAAGTTCAGAGCACATTTTATGACCACTTCATGCAAAACTCCATGTAATCCCAAGGGGTTCACTTACTTTTTCTTGCAACTGTACATACTATGGTTTAAACAGAATATATCAAGTAATGGTGCATTCAATAACTTCCCAAACGAAGAATACCTCTGGGATTCTTGTATAATAGTAGCATGCACCTGCTAACAGAGCAGATCACAGTAAATCTCAAATAACAACTTAGAAGTACACAAATGCAGATTCATACTTTATGGATCAGAGAAGTCTCTCTTCTGCAATGACTGAAAATCTCATATCTTAACGGTTCTACTAAAATCAAAGGAATTTGTTCCTCAAAAATATATGAATTGCTAGTCTGCATGTTCCCCAATCCCTGGAAGGCATAAACAGGCTCTTATGGTTCACCTAATGTCTTCTCTTTTTAGGAAAGTGTGCACATGCCAGATGAATCACTTCATGAAGAATAAAGTATGAATGGAATGGAAAATGAATGGAATATTTGTCTTTATGCAAGAAGAAAATAGGTAGCATCAATAGGTGAAGCTTTCCTATATAAGACCAGCCTTATCTAGTCCTATTGGGCAGATGAGGAGCTGCAATCATTCACCGAGATTGGATTCTCACCCTTGCTTTCATCTATGCAAGGCAAATTTCTATTCATACCACATAAATAGAAACAGCATTTCACATGAGAAAGGTTGATATTTGCCCTGGGAGTAGCATATCAGATATACCAGTATGTTCTATATCAGTATTACATTTCTTTACAATGCCTAACTCTGAGAAGGTGTTCCATATAAATAAAATGATTTATATGACATATACCCAACACAAACTTTGCATTAAAATATTTTTATAGCCCTCTATCTAGTACATGTAATATACCTAATTACCTCATTCACTTAAATGTATGTGTACCGGTGAGCAGGGAGGTATTTGAACAAAGAATCTGACACATAACATGAATAGGTTGTAGCATTAAATGACTGTCAGAAATCTACTCTGAAAAACAATTGCTCCTGGTTTCGAAAATTATGAACTCAAATTTCTTATAGTAAGAATCTCACCCACAAATAGGAATCCATTCATTCAAATGAGCAATTGATAGGGATTAGTCCAGAAAACTGTACACATTCTAGAGACAAAAGCATGGGAAACCAATTATTCAGACATACAGTGTACCTTGTATAGTGTGATCATCCTTTGGACCCTTGAAGGCCTCACCCAGCTATTGATAGATTGTGGTAGACTGCCATAATTTGCCAATTAACACCACACAAAAATTGGTGGTTTATACGTATATAGCATATACACTAATCATCCAATAAATTTAATGCCATTTCTTTAATTTCACCCCACTTACTCATAAACTGCTTAAATTGAACTGAATAATCTACCTCTGCTGAGTGATATCAAATGTCACCATCATACCACCTATATTAAGCTAAGGAAATTGCAGAGTAAAAATCCAAACAAAAACAGAAATATACCTTTTGCTACAAAAAAGTTGCCAATCTCTGCCCTAGTTCATGGATAGGACACATACCATATTTTTGAAGTACAAGACGCAGCAAGGTTCTGAAGAGGAAAAAAATTTTTAAAACTTTTTGCATTCTGCAAACCTTCCAAAAACGTCCTGTTTTTTGCGAAAATGGGCCAATTTCCCCCCGGAAAAAAGGGCTTGTGGAGTGCTTGGGGGGGAATAAAAACGAGCAAAAAATGGCCCACTTTTGCAAAAATGGGCCCATTTTTTGTTTTAAAAAGGGCATGGATAGTCTTTAGGAGGCGGGGGGCAAAATTGAGCAAAAGATAGTCTGTTTTTCATTCATTTCTGCCCTCCCCAGCCCCCAGGAGCACTCTGAAAGCTTCCTACAAGCTATGCACGGCCATTAGGGTGAAGGGGGTGGAGTTTTGGGAGGCAAAAAATTCTGTATTCAGTGTATAAGACACATCCAAATTTTCAGCCTCTTTTTTGAGGGAAAAGGGTGCGTCTTATACTCCGAAAAATACAGTATATTTCAACTATTACAATTAAAAAGAAAAAAGTGGGATTTCTGAGAAAAAAAATGATAATCTAGGAACATAACACACAAGAAAAGTATGAATAATTGATGTGGCAATACCAAGGGATAACTGAAGTAGATCACAAAGTATCAAGATCTGAAAATCAAAGTGAAAGATTATGGCATAAACTGGTTGTGGTAGTCCCAAAGGTAATCGGCACACTAGGTACCATATCAAAGATTCTTGAATGACACTGCACATTGACAAAATTACCCTGTCAATTACAAAAGGCCAAACTACTTGGATTTACACATATACTAGGCTGATACAACATCCCAGGTTTTAGGGAAGAACTTGATTCAAAGGAAAGCCAACATCAACTAAAGAACTGACAACTGTTATTTCATGTTGTTGTATATACAATAATAGTAATAACTATTGTCTATGCATCCAAAATCATAGTGTTTAGACCGAGTACTGTATTTTCTAACAATATGGTTTTTAACCAAGAGCATAAGAATCATGGAGGTATCATCATAGTATGCAGGAAGTTCCAAGCAAGGCAGTTTTTGGCAAACACAGTGGTGTCAAGTCCCATTAATTTAAAATTTCAGAATATTTGGCTAGTCTACAGGTATGGTTTTGAGTTCAGATTATTATTAGCAGTATAATTTACTTTCTCTTCCAAAATCTTTCAATTTCAGTTGAAAGAGCCATGATGGCGCAATCGTTAAAATGCAGGATTGTAGATTAATTCTTCTGAAATGTACTCAATTTTGGCTTTCATGACGTTTATATAGCTTGGGCTGCAGTGACTGTTACTGCAGCTTCTTTTTGTGAGTTCCAGCAGCAGAGGCACAATCTGAGTCCCATCTATTAAAAAGGGTCATCTGGAAGGACGTAAGATAAGTCTATTCTGTTGTGGTGCCATCTCCTGGAGATTATATTTACCCTGACCCTTTTGGCTTTCTGTAAAACCTGGTTCTGTAACCCTGCCTGGGGATGCCTGTATCAAGATTATATTGATAATGCTGTCTAATTTTATTCAGGGGGGGTTATTTGTTATAATATTGTACCTTGTTTTTATTCTCTATTAGCTGCCCATGGTAATATGCTTAAGACAGGCAGCTAATAAATTGAATTCATAAGATATAAATATATTGCCCATGAGGAGTTTAGGTGTTAGTTGGACTATCAGTTGCTTACTTTGTGTAATACTTGGTAGCTTTCTTTCTCTTTGCAAACCTCTACCAGTTACTATGCCTGGTATAATAATTCAAGTTGTATTTTTTTCATTCTACCATTTGCTTTACTTGGAATAATCCCCTCCCTATTTTATTTACAACAAATCTGTCAACATGGAAATCATGATTCATGATCATTAATACTCTTACTTTCCTATCAAGGATATCTAATTCAGCCCATGTCCAATCAATTATACCTGTGGTATATTGAGTAATAGGATCAGCCCGAGTGTTTATGGGTTTAATTATGTTCCCTGCATTTAAATTTTTCAGATTCAGCTTATATAATTAGAGCTAGTATTTTCTTAACTCAGTCATGTAAGTCAGAGGTCTACATTAATTCTAAATATTTATATCCTCAGATTGTCTTATAGTATTACCATTTATTAGCTGTAATCCATCTTCTTCAACAATTTTGTTGTCTTCAATTACTAAGCACACTTACCTAGACTGAATTGCATTTCGACATCCTCAGTGAATACATGGGTAGTATAAAGTAAAGATTCAAGTTCTACTTTTTATTTTGCAAATGTTTTAAGGTTATCCATGAATATATAACCATGCAAACAAATTATTTTTGGACATTTGACAGTTGACACTTATATTTGATTCTGCTTAAATTATCTGCAAAAAATATCATTGCTAAAATAAATAAGTCACCTTGGAATATTTCATTGCCAGTTCTGACTTTTCCAATCTCTTTGTTTTCCCTGCATTCATTGACACTTTCAAATAATGTTTTTACTAATCATAAAATTTCTATGCGTTTTCTGATCTTATTAAGTGGAAATGTCTTTTTATAATGTATCTGAGTCATAAAAAGATTTTTCTTCTCTTTGACTTTTAAGGATCATTTTGTCAATTAGTAACAAAAGTAATACCTCACAAATTTTTAAAAAATGTTTTTTTGCTCAATAGAAATAATTCAATGATCATCAGATATTATATATGGTAGTCCTATCTTGAAAAACAGGCTACATTCCAAGAGGCTATTCATTAGTCCAAAAATATGCAAATACATGCTTACATTTAATTTCACACAATTTTAGTCACTACTACAGGAAGAACACCACAAACTAAACACAAAATCAGCAAACAGACAGGACGGGATAGCATCAAAACGCTGTATGCTCAGCCTCCCAATCTACAATGATGCTGCAAGGTATACCTTTGTGATGCCCTATAAACAAACCTTTTCCTGCCATCTGGAACCTTCTATGTTGCAGTTGCAGGCAGGTTTGTTCTTTATACAGGTAGTCCTCAACTTACAACAGTTCATTTAATGACCATTCAAAGTTAAAAATGCTACTGAAAAAGTGACTTATGACTTTTGATCATATGATCAAAATCCAGACACTTGGCAACTACAGTACTACAGTCATGTCGGGAGCGCCGAAGCACTTTGGGTTGAAAGAATTAGCTGGTAACATCACCACTGCCTGAAGAACACCCAGTTGGGGGCACTTTCATGTCCCCACTATCCCTGCCCACTGAAGTGGCATCCATCTATCTACTCATGGTTGCCCACTTTCAAACTGCTGCATTGTTTGCAGTATTCCAGAATCATGTGATCACCTTTTGTGACCCTCTGACAAGCAAAAGTCAACGGGGAAGTCAATTTCATGTTATTAACTTAGCAACTGCAGTAATTCACTTAACCACTGTGGGAAGAAAGGTAGGAAAATGGGACTTAACAAATGTCTTGCTTAGCAACAGAAATTTTGAGCTGAATTGTAGTTATAAGTTACACAACTAACTGTATATCTTTAATATACTATACTATATATAAATATTTTATAATTATTTATTTTTATAAATATTTTATATAGACACATACACATTTTATATATGTATGCATTATTACATCCTGTATTTCCTAGGCTGAATTTCCTGTGGTCCTCTCTCATCTTATCTCCAAAACAACTCATGCAGCGGTTTTGCAGTCCAGTAGGAAGTTTCAAAAATACACAATTAGTTTCTAATTTCCTGCTTCAACTCCCAAGTCTAGCCCATAGTTCTGGAATTTCCTGAAGTTCTCCCATTCAGTCATTCTGAAATCGATGGTATCTAAATTTGACAAATAAATGAATAAATAATTCATTCAACTACTAATAAACTTTGGTGCTGTTCACTTCTTTAAAATCAGCCAAGTTGACTAGGTCCTACCACCTACCTAAATCGAAACAGGAAAAAAAAATGAATTCTTCCATTCAATTAAGACCTAAATCAAAATTTTCCCATTATTGAAAATCAAAGAGCAACCAAGATACATCCAACAAAATCAATGCCTGGATTCAATTTTAAACACTGTTTGAACATAATAACTACTAGTATTTACAAACCCAATGAAAGGGTATATGAACAAGAATACCAGTATTCTATAAGGCTTGTTCTCTTAAATTGCACATGAGTAACTTCAACTACGACATACAACAGCATGTAAATGAAGTGGAAAACATCTGAAAAGAGACACTAATGAAAGTGCTACTGTAGTGGTATTAAAACCAAAGCTTAATATCTAAAAGTTTTCCAGTTATAAGCCCCTAAGGGATGCTTTATTTAGCATTTTGTACAATATAGTCTGAAGGACTGCAAGTGCAAATAAGGCCACAAATAATGGATTTTATTCCTTTTTATATAAAGATATCAGACAGGCAGAAAGTTCTATCCTCTTTGGCTAACCACATTAAGCTAGGAACAGACATTTTTAAAATGACTTCAGTTCCAGGAAAATCTTCCTCACTAATAGTTTACAATATAGGAACTTCTAGAGTTATCCTACCATCCTTGTTCCAAAAATAAAGTTAGTGAAAACGAGCTTTTTTTTTATCATGGCGGCGGGATAGTATGAAAATGCTGCAAGTTAGCAGAGGGAGAAAACCGGAACACAGACTTTTTTCCACAAGAATGTGAAGAGCAAATAGCAGCAAACCAGTGTCTAGCACTGAAAGCCATCGAAACAAACAGATTTAAATAATAAGCAGGGCAAGGGCCGAAAGGACGTGACTTTTAAATCGAATGATGAACCCATTGACTTAATGTGGCCATCTTATTATTCTTGGGGTTTCTCATATTGTGTACGAAGGGACTCCCACAGCTGTGCCTTTACATCAAATTCATAAGCAGACCACACACATATATATATCTTCGTCCTATGAGAAGCTTTTTCTGACGATTTCTGCGTCAGCGACCCCCCACCCCAACCACCCTCCTCCACCCTCCCTTCCACGTACCCCTACAAACTTACTTCCCCGTCCTGCTTTGGGCGGAAAAAGTGAATTAGAAAGAGCGCAATTCCCCCCAAAAAAACCAGGGAGGGAAAAAAGGCAGGCTCACGGGATTCACTCTCTCTGGAGGGACAATTCAGTCCTGGGAGAAGATCCCGAGATGGAGGGAGATTTCACACCACGGATCCGAAAGGCAGATTTGTCAAGCGAATGTCGCGGGTCGGGATTACTGTAGTCAACCGACCCAGTCCCTCCCCTACACCGGGTCTATGTCACTCCCCACCCGCCTTTCCCTCCCTAACTAACTCTGACAGGAGACAACGGTTAAGTCCTGGACTCTTTTGCTTCTTCTCGCCGGCAGATTCAAACGCAGCCAACAGCGGGCCTTTTGCCCACAGTCATGTCGGCCCCGGGAGCTTCAAAATCCCGTAGCTAAGATGAAGGGTACTCGCGCGCGCTGCGGGAAGGAGCGCGTGCGCCGTCAGCGCGCGGGAACTCGGGTCGCCTTCTCCTCCGGGGAAGGAGCGTCCCCCTTTCGAACCTGGATGCAATCATTGGCGTTGGAACTAGAGGCAGCCAGTTTGGATTTGTTGTCCCTTGTGACCTCCTTTTCCTCAGGAAAGGAGGTTTACGGTGCTGTATGCGCGACATAGCTAAGCGGCTTCTTTTCCTTCAAGTTCCCCACCTCCACCCCGCTTACCTCCCAATTCTGAACTAGTTTTGTAGGATTCTGACCAAGAATTGCCCTTTGAATGCATCTCGACATTGCTTTTTATCCTCATTTAACAGCATTTATTCCTTGCCTCCCGTACTTGTTTTTAAATATGACCGGGGGGGGTATGTGTTATATCGGGTTGTTTTTTTTCACTCCCGCAAGAGTTCCAAATAGTCGAAACAATTCCCACAAGGATTCCGACGGACGTGAGATTGCACGTTTGAGATATACAACCCTTGCATTATGTAGCTCTTTCAAGCAGGGCGCGAAATGTGCGTTTCCGAAGAACTTTAAATTAGTCGACTGCGCCGAGTTAATGGCAATCAAGACTTCCGTTGCCGCCGAGCGCCCGCCCATCTCCGGGCACTTGTAGACTCAGCTTTTGTCACGTGTTCTCATTCCCCACTAGGCTTTTAAATGAAGCATCGCGAGAACGGAGACCTCCCACTTTTCGGCGTGCCGATTAAGGAAGTGGGGCTCTCGCGTTACTGGAATGCGCCTTTTGGTTCGAGAGGTGTCGCGATATTTCGGAGTTGTGGGAGAAGACCGACACTTCGGGGGCGGCGACGCTGGAAGAAGATGGCGGACGAAGCGGGTAGCAACGGGGACGCTTCAGCCTTGCCGGTGGGAAAAGAGGCAGGTGAGGC
The DNA here is from genome assembly GCF_009769535.1 of Thamnophis elegans. Classification (NCBI taxonomy): domain Eukaryota; kingdom Metazoa; phylum Chordata; class Lepidosauria; order Squamata; family Natricidae; genus Thamnophis; species Thamnophis elegans. The sequence goes on from NC_045542.1 coordinate 98,236,566, forward strand.
TGGGGTGTTTCTGCCTTGCTGTTGCGGAGGACCGGTGGTCTTGTATCTTAATCGTCCTACCTTGTTCCTATACGCGTGCAATATTGCGTCAAAAAAGTAAGACTAGGGATGTTGGCCATTTACCCTTCTCCCCGCAGCTCTCAGGCGGGGCTTCAAGGATTGGGACCGGTGGCTGATCCTCCGTTCCCCCCCCCCGCCCCGCGCGCTTATCACGTGGCAGAACGAGCGCTGCTCAAAACGTTGCTCGCCCCCTTCCCCCCCCCCCTCGTGGATCGCTTTCTGCCTCCTCCCGAAGGTGCTTTGACATTTCCAGCACTTGCCAAGCCGAGAGCTCTGGATGCTTTTTCCTTTCAATTCGTTACCGGCCACAACCCGACAAGACACGAAGTTGAAAGACGCCTTGAGATGAAAAGGAAAATCAGTCGGGACAAGAAGTCGGGAATCTGGACGGTTTTTGAGTCCCAGGCTTGCGAAAACACGTGCTAAGCCCGTTACTTGTCAATAAGATGGTGTATAAGAGTTCGCCGTTTCGGTTGTGCTGTAGGAAAACGGCGCTCGCCTCTCGGTCGACAACTATTTTTTTTAATTTCATTTATTTTGTCAAGCATGTATAAGATAAAAGTATAAACAAGATTATAAATACATAATTATAAATACATGAAATGGATACCCTATCCCATTAGGATAGGGAGGCTAAGCTTATGCACGCCCCTTACAGACCTCTTAGGAATGGGGTGAGGTCAACAGTAGACAGTTTAAGGTTCAAATTATCGGGGTTTAGGGATGAACTTTAGAACTAGTCGTGTCTCAGGAAATTTAGTGGTGGGATGAGAGAGAAAAACGTTCTTTCCTTGTAGGTTAATCAGGTTCTCCCTCCACCTGGAATCTTCCAGAAGACAGAAGCTGTGAAACTTTCATCATCTCCAGAGAATAATGGCCATGATACTGATTCTAATAAGAATAGTCCAAACACAAGGGATTAAAAACTGTATTTATAATCATTTCTAAATTAATAGAGCGCAGTGAGTTAATTTTGTGTGGCTTGTTGACTTTTGCCAGTGATTCACTCCTGGCATTGGATTTGATCCTACTTGATATATTGCCTCCCTCATTATACATATAAACTGAACTTCCAGAGTGAAATCCTAAAAGAGGTTTTCCCAAACTGTTGCTCATTAAATGTATCAAATTACCACACATATTGGGGACATATGGCACATGATAGGCCTTGTCCCTAATATCTGGAAAATGTGTTGAGGAAGGGTATGCTAAAGAAATGGAAAGTATAAGATATTTTAACAGGTGATATATTAGAAACTTTAAGAGTTACATTGAAAGGTGATTTCTGAGAACCTGTCTTGTTACCTGATAGAGAAATAGTATTGCTCCAGCTGAGCAATTTTTCCTGCCAATGTTCTAGATTTCCTTGCAGGCTTATATAAGGATGCTAATATTGGGAAATCTCTTTACATCACAGATAAATCAGTAGTGAGGGCACATCCAATAATTGTTAAGCATATGTAGTAATAGCTACAAATTTTGTCTCTTGTCTGACAATTCTATGGGTACGTTGCCTATTCTAGACACCATGGATTGGATTGAATTTAGATAATATAAAAATCTGGAATAGGCAAACTTTTCAGGGCCAAGTTTTTCATTTAATCTTTCATCACACATTAGAATCAAACTCAAAAAGTAAGTGTAGAGTTGGTACCAGACCAAAAAAGGCTGGCTGGCTGGCTGATTATGGTAATTAAATATGTTGGTCACCTTAAAAGTCATGTCATCAGAAACTTAGGGGGGGGGGGGAAATAATGAAATAGAATAGAAGCAATTTGTAGGAAGATAGTAATTATGCAATAAATGCAGAAATTTAAAGGTTTAGTTGTACCTGATGTTTTCTTAGTTTTCATCAGAATTTTGAACTTTATTCTTAGGGTTTGCCGATTTTCAGCCTAGAAATCTTTTCATCTCTTTAAATGATGCATTTAATGCTACGGATATGTTTGAAATGCATCTTTCTTGGTTACCAAAGATGGAGCTGATAGGGAAGATTTCACTCCATCTCTTCTAGGAAGATCTTAAGACTTTGTCCTTCATTTCAGTCTTTAGTTTTGTTGGCTAGAAAAAGCAGTGGCTTTTCTCGGTGGCTTTTCTCAGGCTTTTCTCAATTCCATTCTAATAGAAAACAAGGGGAAAAATCCTTCAGTCCTTGTGAAGGTGGAGAGAAAGTGTTAAAGAAGACTAATTTCATCCTTTTGGCCTAGAGATTTCACCTTAAACATTATGTGAGCAAAAAGCAGGGTAGGGAAATGGTTGCTGAAGTTTTCCGGTCCACTAACAAGACATGCTTCCAAAGATAGAGAAGTTAAGGTCCAAAGAAAATGTTCCTCAAATTAATGCCGTCATTTTCCAGGTAGATGGACAATTGCAAAAAAAAAAAAGTGTTTGGTTTTTTTTGCAGTTGCATCATGGAGCCCACATGCAGATACAAATGGTATTAGAATCTGCTTGGTGGAGACAAGCTCTTTAATTGACAAGAAAAATGAGGGAGAAGTTTTTGTCTTCACTCACCTTCAAAACCAGAGAGAAGTTAAGGATGAAGAAAACAATGAATCCGCCTATTGAATATAGTATGATAGTGTGTATTCCTATAGGGTCAAATTCTGTTAGCTACTAGTGCTCATTGCCAGTTGTAGGACAGTAGCCGAAGCAGACAGTCATTCAAAATAAAATAGACAGGTTTGAGCCTTCGGGTAAATGCTGCTACAGAAGATACTTTAAACCAGCAGTTCTCAACCTGTGGGTCGCGACCCCTTTGGGGGTTGAATAACCTTTTCACAAGGGTCGCCGAAGAGCCTCCCACGGGGAGGCTGGCAAGAAGCCAGCCCGAAGGGAAGGAGCAGCTCAGGTTCCTTGCACGGCAGAAGGAGAGGTGCCAGAAGACTGACGGGCTTCCGAGCAGGCCAGTCCGGCCGGCCTCCCGGCGTTTTTCAGCAACTGTTCCTGTCCGGGAGCTCCTACAGGGCGCACGCCTTCGCTGGTGTTGAGCTGCATCAAAGGGGGAGGCTTGAGCAGCGAGAAGGTCAACGGCTGAGGAGAGATTGCGGCGGCCGCAGAGTCTTCACCTGACATCACTTCCCCCCCTCCAGCACAGGCCTGTCTCCGCTGAGCCGGCTCTGCTTAGTTCCGCCGGGATCTGAGAGGGAGACCATTAGCTACTCATTTTTTGCGTGCGCAAGCAAAATACTCTCCTGGGTCAGGATCAAAGTGGAGGGGACAACTATTCTCCTGCTGTCGCCACTGCGCAATGAGGTGAGTAACTGGGTACACAGCGCAAGGGAGCCACACTGCTCGGGAGACTCCTCAGCGCCAGACTCAGGTCAGCGCAAGCCGCTGTCCCCTTCATGTTGGCTCAGGAAGGAGGGGAATGGGAGCAGCAGCAGCAGCAGCTGGATGGGTGCAGGGAGGGAAGAGCTCCAGTTCTCCTGCGCTGCACAGCTTGCGCAGGGCTCGGGAACTCTTCCCTCTCTGCATCCAGAGATAGCTGCTCCAGCTCTTTTCTGGGCCAACACAAAGGGGACCACGACTGGCGCTGACCTGAGTCTGGCGCTCAGGAGTCTCCAGCTACTTACTTCTCAGTGGTGGCAGTGGAAGGAGGCGCTGTCCCCGCCACCGTGATCCTGGCCCAGGAGGGTATTTTGCATTCATGCGCAAGAAAGAGATGAAAGAGAAGTGGGGGGGAGAGAGAAATGAAAGAGAGCTGGAAGGAGAGAATGGGAGAGAGGGAAAATAGAGAGAAACAAATTAGAAGGAGAAGGGAGAGGGAGAAAGAAATGAAAGAGAGCTGAAGGGAGAGAATGAGAGAGAGGGAAACAAATCGGGGAAAGAAAGGAAGAGAAAAGAAACAAACAAACAAACTTTTTCAGACCTATGACGAAAGCAATGGCAAGCTAGATCTCTTGCCAAGAAAACTGCAGTTTGCCAGAAGGCACAAATTGGAAGTAAATCTGATTTTTTTAAAGAAAATAACAGATGGCAAAAAAATGCATCTGAAAATAAGATTATTTATAATTTTGGGAAACATTATATTGTCAAACTCAAAAGAAATCAAAATATATATATCCTATTGCTGTTAGTACAATCTTGCCAGCTTCTATCAACTTAGAGTTCACTATAAAAAGATTACAAAGAAGCAATTTCCTACAATTAATAACTTTATTTTGGATTTGCTATCATGTTCAATGAGAAAGAAAGAAAAAGGAAGGGAAGGAAGGAAGGAAGGAAGGAAGGAAGGAAGAAGAGAAAGGGAGAGGAAAAATAAGAGAAAAACAGAAATGAGAGGGAGGGGGAGAGGAGAGAGAGACCCTATTCCCACAGAAAACACTGAGCCATGAAACCTAGGTAGGCATGTGGGGGGGGGGGTGTCATGTGACTGGGTGGGAGTGATGTTGAGTTGGCCACACCCACCCAGGTTTTATAGCTCCCGGTGTTTTCTTTTCGTGGGAAACTGATCCAAATGGCTCTGAATGTTTAAGATTGCCGACCCCTGTGATACACTATGCTTCAAGACAAAATTTCATGTATTTGTAATTAGAAATAAATATTTCACAATATATAATTACATATTGTTTTTATGATTAAACGCTATGCTTTAATTATGTTTGATTTATAGCAATAAAAATACATCCTGCATATCAGATATTTACATTACGGTTCATAACAGTAACAAAATTACAGATACATAGTAGCAACGAAAATAATTTTATGGTTGGGGGTCACCACAACATGAGGAACTGTATTAAAGGGTTGTGGCATTAGGAAGGTTGAGAACCAGTGCTTTAAACTCTTCTCACTCCATAGGAATGTGTAGTACATCCATGTCCTATTGGCTCCATCTTCAGTGATCAAGAAAGTAATAGGACTTAATTATGAACTACCCTTGTTGTTACTGAAAGATAGACCTGACAGTCCTATCTTATAAACGAGGACAGAAACAGAGTCAATTTAAGAACTTATGGGACCATAATTGGTTTTCTAATTTTTTTGTGGGTAGAAAACTTGTTAAAACTTATTCAAAATGGTACTATAGTCAGCTGAAATCAGTATGTGCAATTGAAAGACAACAGCTTTCCTCTACAGGACAGGAAAAAGTCTAAAAATTGCCTTCTACCTGAAAGGGGTTGTTAGATTCATTTTTGGTGACCAGAAAGGTACTTTTTCCTAGTCTATTCATTTTATTTTGTTACTGTGCTAGTTAGATATTTAGTTATATATGTATTCTTACATTTATATAGGCATGCTTTTTTGCAGTTAAGAAAGGCAAAATGTGGTTACCTGTTCACTTATTAAAATGTTATTTATATATACTAAGCTTCACCTAGCCAATTATTTTTGTCCAGTTGGTATCATAAAATAGAGAGTAACCGTTGGAAGGGACCTGGGAGGTCTTATAGTCCAAAGCATAGGGCTGTGAAAATTATACCATGAAATCAATAAAATCATCATTGTCTAAATTAAGATTGAGAATATAAGATCTTTTAATTACTGCTGAAATATTGACTCTTGCTGTAGCAATCCAGCCAGCATGATAAATGGGATGTTGGTCATTGTAATTCAACACCTGGAAGGGTATTACTTTCCTTTCTTCCATCTAGGAACTATGCTCCAGTGGATTTGAAGCTTCTATGAAGTCATCAAGGTCTATTGGCATACATTTGACAATAAGAAAGGACAGAAACACTTGTAGACTATAATAATTTTAGAATACCAGAAGTTGTCTCACTGCTTTTAGTCTTTTAATCTGTGTTAGACATACTGGTCCACTTTGGAACACAATTTTAAGTGTGAATTTAACAGTTCTACATCAATAACGAACAGATTTTACAATGATTGGATTGATTTTATTTTTGATAGAATTTAAATTCGGTGTACTGGTTACAAATAAAAAGGAATTTTAAGCCTAAAAATTGGTCTTAATTATCAGAACATTTCAGTAAGTCCAGTTTACCTTCTCTGTCCATAAGTCACTAAGAGATCTTTAACACTGTCTTTTAACTAAAATGACATCTTCAGGAAAAATAACATCTCTTATAAATACTTCCTTTGAATCCCAGCCATGAATACATATCGTCTATTCTCATCCTCAGCTTAAATCAAATCAAAATGGATAAGGACAGGTGTTATTTCTGCACTTGCACTGGACATTAGAAAATTTTTGAAGATAGAATAAGAAGGCAAAATGGGATTGTGTCAGAGAAGAGCTAGACCGCTTGGGACAAGTAGTAGCGAATTTGTATGTTATCATATGTAATATCGATTTACTTGCACATGTAGTATTGGCAACTTTCTTTGAACTCACGTCCCCAAATAGCTTATATTTTCTGTCTGAATTAATAATTTATAGCTATTTCCTTAGGTTGAGCTTCAGACTTCCAAAGTTTAAAAATAGGTAAGGAGAATGTTCAAATCTAAACTGGAAAGCGATACAGTTGATGGATTTTCACTAAACATTATTACAAGCTGTTGGAATGTTTATCAGGTAAAAGTTGTCAACAGGATTAGAAAAGCTGTTCCCAATTACCAGTATTAGGTATGAATCTTTTCTATTAGATTTTTGCACAGAAATGTAATGAACAGCATAGGAAAATGAGCATCATGTGTTCCATGGTTCTATTGCTCCCATAATCTTTATAAAAACAAAAATGACAAAGCAACTAATGGAAGCATTGGCATTATATTTAAAATAAATGTGGATCAATAGTTGAAAGAAACATTGACTCTTTAATTGTGCTGTCTTAAAATTACTTTCTTTACAAGTGGAAGAGAAGGCAATGGCAAGCTCTTTCTAGATTGTTATCAAGAAACTATATGCACATAAAATCACCAGGAATCAAGCCCAACTATTTTTTTTTGTTGAGCTAAATGTAATGAATAAAATATTTTTTTCTCAAAAAGTATTTGCTTTTTGTCTGATTAAGGCATTAAAATTGTCATTTCGGAACATTTAACTCGTATTTGTTAGAAACGCAAAGAATATTTGAGTTCTGTGTTATTCTGAAAAAGCCCATGAAGATTGCTTGGTGACTGAAAGAATTCTTAGTTTTTAATGTACACATGTTCACATTCATGTATATATACATATTTAATGTTCTTCTTGCCTTTTACAGTGGATCAGCTGATCAAAGAAAATAGCCACATCTTCACTGATACCCAGTGCAAAGTATGTAGCGCAGTTCTCATCTCTGAATCCCAGAAGCTTGCTCATTATCAGGTATGGTTTAAACTAGAAGTAGCTATTGAAATTGCTGATGTGTATATAAAAGCTCATGGGTGTGCTTCGTCTTCTTGTCCTCTGTTATCTTCCTTCAGAGTAAGAAGCATGCAAACAAAGTTCGGAGATATATGTCTATCCATGGGGAAGAGGAATTCTGTCAGAATAAGAAAATAAAGCTGGATACAGAGCAGGTAATACCAGAACTCCAAAAAAGAATAAGCACATCATACATTTATTATAATAGAAAATCTGCTGGGTGCATTCAGTGCAGCAAGTCTTGGCCAATAGTACAATGTTCCAGAGATCATTTTTGACATTGGGCATTGTTGCAAAAACATTGAATCCAGTCTTCGATGAAAATAAATTTAAGAAGCTTATTAGAAGACTACAATTCAGAGACAATTGTGAATTAATATTGTTACAGAAACATATACATCTATTTTAAACTAAAGCTCTCTCTTGTTACATCATTTGTTTGATGATAAAATCCTACTAGTAAATTATTTCCATTTTACAACATTAGGCCTCACTGGAATAATTCTGAACTAACATCACTGTCTTGCTTTAAATAGAGGACAATATTTAGTAAAGAGTGGTGCTAACAGTTTCATTTAAGTTCCAGTTTCTGAACATGGGACATGTTTTTGATATGCTTTCCATTTGTCCCTTCAATCCCAATAAATGTCTGTGTTCCTTTTTACAAGCAACAGAGCAGTAATGGTGAAGACAGGAACAAATGCTGTCCCATCTGTAACATGACCTTTTCTTCACCTGTTGTGGCTAATTCACACTACTTAGGCAAGACTCATGCCAAGAATTTGAAACTGAAGCAGCAGTCTCCTAAAACTGAAGGTATGATCAGGAAAGGTAAAGAGGAGTTCTCTCCTGGCATTGTGGGAAAACACGTCTAGGGTTTATATACATTATAGTACAAACACTATATCATCAGTCCCTGTCTCTACAAATAAGGTTCAAGTGTATATGTGTCTGTGTGTGTGTGTGTGTGTTTATGTGTGTATGTGTGTGTGTGTGTGTGTATATATATATGTATGTGTATATGTATGTATGTGTATATGTATATATGCATGTATGTATGTGTGTGTAAGAACATTCAACCTTTATGCAAAATAGGAAAGGAATTTTCTGGCCTTAGGATAGTTCTGGTTTTATGAAAATATGCTTTTATCTTTCCTCTAATTTTTTGGTTTTTTATCTTTTGGATTATATTTGTAGCAGCTTTATCCATTCAGAAAGAGCCTAGTAATCTTCTTCCCACTACTGTGTCCGCTAATGAAGAGAATCAAAACGCTTCTGACCCAGACAAATTCTGCAATCTCTGCCATGCTACTTTCAATAATCCATTGATGGCAAAACAACACTATGTCGGCAAGAAACACAAAAAGCAGGAAACCAAGCTTAGGCTAATGGCACACTATGGGAGAACTCCCGAGCAACCAGCTGTTTCCAATGGTGAGTATTTTATAGAAGGCTTTCAGAATAAAGAACAGAATCATTTGTACATCTTCATAATGCCATAACTAACCTTTTATTTTGTTTTTCATGTTTTACATGATATTGGGATGCCTCAATTTTGTACAGGTAGTCCTTGACTTAGGAGCCCAAAATTTCTATTGCTAAGCAAGACATTTGTTAAGTGAATGCTGCTCCATTTTATGACCTTCCTTGCCACAACTGTTAAGTGAATCACTGTATCAGTTGCCAGGAGCCTATTGATTGTGTGATTGTGGGGATATTAGAATGGTCATAAGTATGAAAAACAATTATGTCTTATTTTTTAGTACCATTGTAACTTCGAATGATCACTAAATGAACTGTTGTAAATAGAGGACTACCTGTTTTATGTACATTATGAAAAAAAATATACTCTTCTATTTTTCACAGTGGTTATATTCATGTGCAGAGTGATTAGGTTGGAACTGCTCCTTCTAGATAAGGAGAGAATTAGAAGAGACAGCCTGAAAATTCTGGGCTTGGGAAAAGAAGCCTCTTAGTTTCTCACAAATGCCTTTAAAATTCTCCCAAATCTGAAACTTGGACACTAAAAGGAAAGCAAGAGGGTTGAGGCCAATGCTAAGAGAGGCAACGGTGGGTGGCAGAATTCCTACATCTAATTCTTAATTTTTCATGAGCTGCAAAAATATGGCTTCATTGTTTATAGTGCTACAATCTAGTGTGGAAGGTTTTTGTTAGAAAGAAAATGAAGAAGAATGTATGTTCAATGTATCCAAAAAGAATAAATAAAAAGTGGGAAATGTAAATGTTGACAGTGATACAAATGATCCATACCATTACTATGAGTAGAAAGCATGTCAAAATAAGAATAACATTTGGTAGTTCAAAGTTAAACTAGAATTCAGAATTAAGCAAAATGATTCATGAAGTTGTAAGTAAAATAAAACAAGTGAATGAAGACTTAACAGTTGGCAAAATATACTTTTTAAGAACAGATTATAGAACTTGTTAGTAATTTGGATAAGAAATTCTTGGTAGCAACATGAGACTATCAATATAAAAGCAGAGTATCCTGATAGTCTGCCCATGTGACAGCTTAAGTCAAAATGAATAGGAAAATCGTATATGGACCAGAAAGATAGACCTCTCAATATCAACGTGGTAAAAATAGCTTTTTAAAGAAATGTTTAAAAATAACTATGGCAAGTAAAACAATAGACTAGTGAATGGAATTTCAATCTGATCCAAGCACAGCATTTAATTCTGTCATTTGGAGAATTCTTCCAAAAGGTTTATTCTAGCCTCCTATTAACTGTCTATTATAATATTGAAGTTTCATAGGAACATACCTTAGACAATGATTCTCATCTACCCCATCCTGAAATATTTCCAGGCAGAGAACTTAACTTCAATTTGTTTCTCCTCTTATCTGATAAGACCCAAATATATCCTCACTGATTGCCCAGTGTTGTGCCTCTGTACGTGTGGTTTATCTTACTTCAAGTTGGAGATTCTGATTCATTTGTTTGTATTCCTGCAACTCCCTACTTGCTTTGCAGAGATCTGTAATGCAATTATCATCCTAACTATCCATTAAGTGTTTGTTTTTACAGATAGTTCTTGACTTACGACTACTCAATCTTGTGAGTGCCATTAATACCACAAATATCTTCTTCCCAAATATTTATCTTCGTTTATCCCTCTTTTCATTTTAAGTATAGATAGCACTTGATTATGAAGGCAGTTGAGACAAAAATTTCTGTCACTGAGTGATATGGCTATAAAGCAAGATGTCACACGACCACATTGCTTGGCAACAACAATCCTGGATGGAGGGTTGGGTTGGATGGATGGGTGGAAAATAGATTAGATTGATTCATAATTGAGTGTTATTGGGGTTCATAGCAGGGGAAATAGCAACCTAGAGGAGCATTATTTAAAAGCTTCCATAATGAGAATTTTAGGTAATTGTCCAATCTGCAATTTCCATTCTGTTGATTTTAAAAATGGCTGGTCCTGTTAATCATTCAGAAACATACCACATTTTAATGATTTTCATAGATGTTTTAAGAATCAGCATTTTATCTGTTGCCATTCTTCATTCTTTTCCTCTGGAATGGGAAGAGGACCTTTATATATTTCTTGCCTTTAAAATTATTATAATTCCCAGGTGATCTGACAGATGTGTCTTTTTTGGCCTTTTTCAAACATTCATTAAAAACTACATGGCAAAGTATTCATTTGAGTATGTTGCTTGCAATTCTTTCTAAGGAAAATATTTCTAACATAACTTAATTAACCAGAAACAGATGAATTGCAAAATATAATACTTCAATTTGGAACAGTGTGTTTATGTCACATTCCATTTAATAGTTTTTTAACAACAACAAATGTTCATTTTCCTTCTGGTATAGTTTAAGGATCTGAGAAAGAGAGTTATGCAAAAAAAATAGCTCTGCCGGAGTAGTTCTACAGTTTTTAGAAAAGAATCATGCTTCAGGAGATCAATTAATTCCCATTATTATTATTTTTTAATATCATTGCAATCATAGTGGGCTCAGAACAGCTCTTTGAAAGGCAGTAATGTTAATCTCCTCTCAAGATGCCTTTTTCCAGATTGAACACACCCACGCCACAGTAAAAAAATTGTTTGAAAGCATACATTTAAATCCTGAAAACAGCACATCATTAATGTTCAAATTAAGTTTGAACTCCCTGCAGATGCTATAATTAAAAAATAGCAAAGTTGAATATATAACCATATCTCTGCTCTGTTGTGTAAATTAAACTGACAATGACTATGACACTGCTTAGAATTCCTAGCATTACAGTACATAGAGTCATTGTGAATGCCTCTTTACGGTTAATTATATCGACTTGGCTCTTTAATTCAGTTAATTTGATGCTCAAATTTTGTGATATTTTCAGCTGCAAAGGGATATCCCTGCAATGACTGTAACATAGTACTGAATTCTATAGAGCAGTATCAAGCTCATATCAGTGGCTTCAAACACAAGAATCAGTAAGTGCTTTATTTTTTTTATCTAAAATAACAGATGTAATTTTCAGATGTGACCACTGAATTGTGTTAATGTTTAGTGATATATAATGCTTGGTGGTAATAAAGGTTTTTCATCCCTTTATTAAATTGAATTAATATGCTTTCCTTTTAGAAGTCGCATAGTTTAATATTCCTAAAAAAATGTTCCTCGTGTCTAGCAACCATAATTATAATGCTGTGAATGGAAATTTAGGAATTTTGCTATTTACTCTATCCTTGGAAATTCACTCTGCCTTAGCCCAGCTGTGTCAAACCCCACAGAAAAACAAATTATGAAGCATTCAGAAAAAATATATTCTTAATCGGCAGGTTACATTGCTTCATTCTTTCAGATAACTTCAATATTTTCTGGTTTAAATTGTTCTCCACTCTGCTGATAGAGTGGTTTTTCTTTTAAAAATATGGGGTTTTTATTTATGTTTGCTGATTTATGTATCTGCAAGTTGCCAAAATATGTACAAGGGAAAATAAGCAGTGAGGACATACACGTACATTCAGCATTAAGCTGGTATTTCTTTATTCTCTGAATTGAATTTCTGTTGTCACACCATCTTTTGTGCCTGCCCTAAATTTGCTCCCAATGCTCTGGAACAAATTGCACAGGAATGGCGATACTACCGTGTTTCCCCGAAAATAAGACGGTCTTATTTTCTTTTGCCCCACAAAATATGGCCTTGGACTTATTATAGGAGAGGGCTTATTATTTTCTGGGGCAGGCAAGAAGCTAGGCGCACCTTTTACCTTTCCAGCTCTGTCGCGTTCCTCACCATTGTGTCCAGGGAAGCCACTGGTAAAAAAAAACCCTTCTCGCGAGTTCAAACTTCTTGAAGTCGCGAGAAGTGGGTTTTTTTTACCAGGAGCTTCCATGGACAATGGCGAGGACCAAGACGGACCTAGAAAGGTAGGAGGCGCGCCTCGCGGCCCAACACCACCCACCTCACCCCAATGGTAAAGGCAGCCTGCCTGGTTCCCTTCCCCGGTGTCCCTTTAGCGAAGGATGGCAGGTGGGGAGAGAGAAGCGAGGCGGGCCTTTTACCTTTCTAGCTCCGTTGTGTTCCACCCACTGTCCTTCCCTTCCATGCAAAAAGCCCGCCACAAAAACAGCAGCAGGTGAAGCAAAGTACTTCCACCCCCCCGCCTTTCCCTCCTGAGCAAAGACCCTGCCGCAAAAAGAGCTGCAGGCCAGCAATGCGATCACCCCCTCCCGCCTGTTCTTTCTCGCACAAAAAACACCCCCCACCGCACCAGCCTGCCTGGTTCCCTTCCCCGCTGTCCCTTTAGCGAGGGGTGGCAGGTGGGGAGGGAGCCTTGCTTCTAGGTTCACACCTTTGGCTTTTGCTTGCCTCCTAACCCTCCTCTGCCTTTGGAATGCTTGAGTGTTGCTTATTGTATTTACTGTACCTGACCAATCAAGTACACTCCTCACACACTCTGCCCATGTGGCTATCCCAAGTCCCATGGCATTCACATCGCACCTCTTCTGCTGCTTGTGCAGCCTTCCCAAGTTTCACCCTTGCACTGTCTCAATGGACATTTGTGCACCCTTCCCATCCACCAGCAGCCACCCCAAGCCCTGTTGCACTTGCATCCTTCTGCCCCACTATTAATGCAACCTTATGCTATCTCTCTGAGCCTTATACTCCTGCCCCATCTCCCCAGCCAACTGTGAACCCCTCGCTTCCTCTCCCACCGGGCAGTAGGCATTTATCTGCCTGTTAGCCTGCTTGGGAGCTGCTTGGGACTTGCAGCTTCCTGCTGGAATTCCCACTTTGGTTGTTGGAAGCCAGCAGAAAGTTTTGAAAAGGTGCTCACAACAATAGCAACAGGGACTGCAGGAATTGCTGTTGCTGAGCAATGCAATCACATGATGTCACCCTGCATTGCTTAGTGTCTGAAAAATTTTGGTCCCAATTGCCACTGTAAGTCAAGGACTACCTGTAAAGTAGAGAAACTGCTATTGCTAAAGAACTCACGAATCTGTAAATAAATGTCTTCAGTTTCCCCGAGTGAATCCATTTTTAATCCTCTGAAGCTAGTTGTCTCAGAACAATTCAGTTGAATAGTTTTGGTGTTCTATTTGTATCAGCCAATGGGAGAGCTGCTTATTTGGGCAGAATTTGTTTTAGAATATTTCACATAGAACCAAGCAAATAATAACATTAAGTAATGGCAAGCTGCTTAATTGAGGAAATCACATTCTATGAAAACTCTGTTGGTGTACACTTTCTGTGAAACCTAAGTGGAGAATTTTTTTTTCAAAGAACCATAAACCACATGCTCATTTTTGGATCCCCATAACTCCTTTCTTTTATGCCATTGAAATTTGGCAGTTTCCTACTAGAAACCAACTGCATGCCTTTTTCATTGTTTTTAGGCTTGCCGATTAAGCAATCAATGTAACTCTTTTAAAAAAAAACCAATTTCCTGCAAAAGCCAGAAATCCTATTTTTGCTCAGTTACATGACATGTTGTAGCTGCTACTACTTCACATCACTATTGAAGTTCTTATGCCAAAAAAAAAAAACATTTCAGGACAGAATAAGTACACAAAGGTGGTTCATTCTGCCATAGAAATTCTGCTCAAGATAGTATCCTATTGTTTTTTCTGACTGTTGAGGGCAAGAAATTCTGTTCTGTCCTAATAGATTAGGTTGTTGTTATTATTATCTCTTTTTGAAGGATTACCCAAATTATTAATTTACTGAGTTAAATCCATAACATTGCACACTACAGTTGGTTTTAGGTAAACTGATTAAAAATCACTTCTTTCACAATATAATAAATTTCACTAAGCTAAGTGAGTGCTGAGGGCTGGTAATGCACCAGTCAGCCAATTGTTGTAGCAATTGTTCAGCTTTGCTGACAAATCCAGTCCGCTAAATATCAAGCTGTTATATGCAAAGTTAAAGTTTCTGGTTTATAGTTTTAGTTGGGTTGAAGAGGCTTTATGCCAAAAGTTTGCAATATTTTTTCTCAGGTATATCTATGCTCATTTTATCACACAGTCCCACTTAAAATTTACAGAACAATTTTTTAACATGAAATTGCATGTGCTCTTTTGAAGTGGCTCCTTCTGGAATCTTGTGAAATTTTTCAAGATCTTTTTTTTTCTTGATTTAAACACAGCTTCCAGGAGGCAGATATGTACAATGTATAGATTGAGCTAACGTTATCCCTTCCCTTCCCCACTCCCCAGCATACCAGGAGGCATTCCTGTAACAGCACGATTCCAGAAACAACTGTACACACGAGAGGAAACGACCATCCCTGATGGCCCCAGCTATTTCAGCCAGGACGTCTAGAGCAAAGTGCTGTGCTTGTCTTTGGATTGCTCGTGGCTCAAAAGTGAACCCTTTTGCCAGCCTGCTACGATATTAGTTCTAGTGACTAAAAGAGATCTTCCTGGTCTGCAGTGTACAGGTTTAGCTGATCCAGAACCAACTATTGGCTAAAGGATTTAGAAGGGACATCATTACTACTTGGCATTTGCTCAGTCCTTTAGAGTAGTTTTCATTGTGTAATCTCTTACTGTAATAGCAGATGGGGGTGGGTGGGATGTGGGGTTCTCTTGGGACCCATCAAGGCTTGGCATTTGCTGGGATTCCATCTTGAGCCCATCCTTCCCTTCTGCCTAGAAGACGCAGAAAGGAGTCCTACAACACAGGAACAGCCAGAGGAGATCGACCCTAGGAAGAAAGATATTTAATTCATGATAACACGAGGCTTGTTATCTAGGAGACATGGAATGGATGTAATCGACAGACTAACTATCCTTGCTTAGAATGGGGTGTTGTATTCATCTTGCCCCTGCTGGAATTAATAGGGTTTGTGTGCAGTTTCTTAAGTCATCCATTTTGCCATTCATAACTACTTTGTATTTCAGCAGATGTTGGCTTTGGAGCAACTGGTGGTCTGTTCAGTAAAAAAATCTTTGTTAGTAGTATGCATAATCAACTTCAGAAACACAAGAAGGAGGGGACTCTGGTGCAAATAGTGATGCCTCCCTAAAGCTCCACTCTTTCTGTTCCTGGCATTCTTCTTCTGGAAACTGTAATGTGTTTGAACTTATGTGTATACCAAGTTTTTTATGTTAAATATGTTAATGAGAAATCATTTGATGTGGTGATGGAGGCTCTTAATTTTTGTTCTTTAAGGCATTCTTACAGACAGAAATAAATTGAGAGAACCCAGAAGCTGCATTTTTATTATCGAGTGAAAGTGGTGTTTGTAGGTGAACCTTCCCTGAGGCATATTTTATTCTTGGTAGTGTCAGCTCTCTCATTTCTTTGTAACTGTCCTAAAGATTAGATATTGGATGATGTGTTTTAGAGGCATCTGTTCTCTAAGATTTCTGTTGTCGTCTTGCTGATAAATTTCTAGAACATAGGAGGGAATTCTACTTAAGTTGATTTGGTTGCATGTTTTCTTTAGAAAAGAAAGAAGTATAATCAGTTCTGCTAATATTAGATTCTTTCCCTGTGCATGTAAAAATGGAGAACTGTCAATATCCACATTTGTTAGAGTATCATAAGATAGTAGCCACTTTATGTACCCCACCCTTAAAGCTACCCCTATTTAAAACCAGCTAACAAATGTTCGGCTTCAAATGAAGCAGAATTTTATAAGACACTGTCACTTTAGAGGTTCTTTGATCAGTAGCTTATTTAATCTACAATCTTCATAATAAACAGGAAGACCATATCCTATCTAGGTAATTGATTTCTAGGTCCTGCAGAGTCTTTCCTATTATCATTTAATCTTCCTAAATGAAGCAAGTTGGCAAGAAATGGGTATGAAAATTGGGGTATACTACCTTCTATTTTATATAGTGGCAGGTCACGTGAATTTGCATCCCCTTCTGATTGAGAGTATTGCCTGGCATTTTTTACCTTTGTGGGTAGTCTATTTCCACCGGCATTATTTGTGATATTGAAATACATAAATATTATATATGTATGTTCACTGGCATATATATATATATATATATATATATGTTAATATGTGTGTATGCACACATTCCCTTTTAGTCCATTGGTTTTTTTTTTAAAGAAAATTAAAAGAATCTTATCTTTGTGTCTACTTTTCCAGCTGAACTATTATGGTAAAGTTCAAGTAGACCAGAAGGACTTTTTTTCGTATAATGATTTATTTCTATTGATTATCATACCTGGCAAACCCCTTCTGCTGTTTTCTTTGGGCGTAAATTATTCTCTACCACTTTTGCCCAATTCAAGCAATTATTTTAAAAACTCTGTTTACATTCATGACTTCTTATTTACTTAAGTGTTCTGAGGTTGCATCTCATTATTTCCAGTAAATTCAGAAGTGAGCCTCCCTTCTTTCCCTCAAAATATAGTTTATTTTTACAAGAAAAAAGGAGTGATAGGATTTAAATAATATTGTGTGTAAATCTGTGATAAATATATACACATAGATACTTTCTCATGACAGTTTTCCTGTGAATAATCCTTCAAATATTATCTTCTGACTTTTGGTGGTTATGTGTACATTAACATTAATTTTCTTCTTTCTCAGCATTTAAGTTTTCTGTTTTGGCATTCTCATTCTCTAGCATCTTGTGCACTATTTGAGACTTGGTCTGTGATATGCCTAGTGAGCTTTCACAGTCTGCATTGTAAAGTTTTGGAGATTATGGTTGCCTGTATAAACTTTTGACTTTAGAATTTTATTTCTATTGTATATTGAATTATTGAATCATTTTGCAGTTGCTCAGTGTTGATAATTTTGGCAAATGCAAGGGTGAATAAGTAGTCTGCTACTTCAATAAAGTGATTAATATTTTGGTCCAGACTAAGTACAAATGGGACAAGGTAAATTCGTGAGTTACAATTAACCTTTTGCCTATTTTCTCTTTTTTAAATAGCCAGGCATCCTTTTTCTTATTTTAGAGATTAAAGAATTGTTTTTGTATTCATAGCAAGTGTATGTGTTACTTGTATAATATTTGTACTTTGGAAAAATTATTCCCATCAAGGGCTGGGTTTCAAAATCACAATTCTGCACATACATCAAATATTGCTATATGAATCAATATCATAAATTTAGAATATTTAGGAAAAGTGTTGGGACAGAAGCTTGTGACAGGCTTCATTCTTATATTTAAACCAAAAAACCATTCATACAGACTTAAGTACCATCTTCTACCATTTCTGATATAGCACTAGGCATATACAGACTATTTACTGCTCTGAACAATATGTATATAGTGTTATGGTATGAGTAGATAACTGTTTTATTGATTCATTTGAATGAATAATTCTAAAAAAAGGGGGATCAGATGAAATAAATCTAGATGGGTATTAATTTGGAAATATCTGTTGCTAAAACTGTATTTTACTGTGTAAGCTTAACAATATAGAATATCATTGCTTGCCAGACTTGTGAAAATTAATTTTATCCTGTCAAATAGCACCTTAGTCATCATAATCTAGATGATAAAAGCAGTGGGTAAAATTAATTTAGGAAACTGAAATATTCCTTAATAATCTGTTAATGCAGAATTAATTTTTAAAATTAATGTTTTTTCTGAAGACACTTGCCTCCCACTCAGAAGGTTGAGAAATTCAATCCTAGGCAGTGACAGATGTTTCTATATCCGGACGCAAAGATAAAAACCTCATCTGCAAGCTCCACATAGGCATCAGGAAGGGCATCCAGCCAGTAAACGCTCAGCTCCATTCAGTCGCCCCGACTCCATCCCAAAGCAAAGCTGAGGGTTGTAAAAAGGGGGAGGGGGATTTCCCTTAATTATTGTATAGCAGAATCAGAATCATGAAAGCTTGTAAATAGCTGGTCAGGCTTATAGTGGGTGTTGTATGTGAAAGAATAATGTATAGTCTATCTGCACTTTGCAACTAGTCATATGGTCCCTCCTGATTAAAATCTCCTTTATAAACATAGTTAAAATTGGATTCATTCCTTTTTATCACAGTAATTATTAGATCCATATATTAGGAAAGAAGTCATTTATTTTACTAGTTTTATCAAAGATGGTCTAGTTCAGTCATGGCTGTCTACAATTCAAAAGATTGGCAGCAGACATGATAGATCATCCTGGTTTTTGTGAATTACTCTCATCTTAGAAACATTTGCTAAATATAGTTACTGAATTTTTTAAAATTCCACTGGGTTTCAAAAATTCAGGATTGTAATTTGCCAAGCCTGAATTTCTCAGTGGGCTAAACCACCTTGTTAGTAAAATGGTCTAACCCAGCGGCCCCCAACCTTTTGGGCATCAGAAACTGGTTCCCTAGCGAGAGGTTTTTCCATGGACTAGAGGGGGCATGGTTTCGCATGCTGGTTCCTGTGATGGGGCTTCACTTGTTTGTGCGGCCCAATTTCTGGCATGCCGTGGACCAGTGCCAGTCCATAGACGGGGGGCTGGGGACCCCTAAGTTAACCCACTTCAAATTTAAAAAATAAGCACCTCAGAATGTTTGCTTGATCAATGAAGAGCTTTTTGTTTTTCAAAAGAAAACAAAGCTGCAAATATAGAGAGGAGATGGAAATACAGGTAGTTCTCAACATACAACCACAATTGAGCCCCGAATTTATGTTGCTAAATAAGACATTTATTAAGTGAGTTCTGTCCCATTTTATGACTTTTCTTGTCACATTTTATTAAGTGAATCCCTGCAGTGATTAAATTAGTGACACAGTTGTTAAGTGAATCTGGTTCCTCCATTAACTTCCCTTGTCAGAAGGTCGCAGAGTGTGGTCACCTGATTCCAGGTCACTGCAACTGTAATAAATGTGAGTCAGTGGTCAAGCATCTGAATTTTGATCACATGACCATGGGGATGCTGTAACGGTCATAAGTGTAAAAAACGTTTTTCAGTGCCATTGTAACTTTGAACAGTCACTAGGTTTTTGTTGTAAGTCGAGGACCACCTGTACAGGGAGTCTTCCACGTATAACCACAATTCAGAGTGGAATTTCCATTTTTGATCAAGGTGGTTATAAAGTGAGTCGCACACCCGATTTTATAACCTTGTCCACCACAGCTATTAAGCAAATCACTGCAGATATTAAATGAATCCTCTGGTTGCTAATGCAAATCTGACTCTTCTCTCCATCACCACATCACCCCTGCCCAATTGCCTTTCCTTTTCAACAGCCAGCTGGGAAGATCTCCAATAGCAATCACAATCCTGGGATGCTGCAACTGTTGTGCCAAGCATCCAAATTTTGATCATGTGACTCTGGAATGCTATGACTCATAATTGTCAGGACCGGGTCATAATTTTTTCCCCCAGTGCCATTGTAACTTAAAATGGTTCCTAAACTAATGATTATAAGTTGAGGGCTGTACTCTACAACTACCACAAAAAGTAGTCCAACTCATGACCACAATTGGGACCAGGATAGCCATCCCAAAGTCATGTGATTCAGCAGCATCAAACTTATCTTTTTTGCTATGGTCATTAAGCTAATCACATATGTTGACAAGCAAATCCAGCTTCCCCCATTGACTTTGCTTCTTGGAAACCCGCTGGGAAGGTCATAAAGGATGTTCTCATGTGATCCTGGTATACAGCAATGTGTGCAAATGCATGCTTGGTTGCTAAGCACCCAAATTGTAATCAGGTGACTGCAGGAATACAGCAAAAGGGTCAAAAGTGCAAGGATAGGTGTAAGAGTCACTTTTCAGCACCATTGTAACTGAACATTAAACTTATCGGTTGAGAATTGCCTATATGAAACTGCTTGATTTCTCTAGGTTTGTTTGTGGTGATTTCTCCTGGTTTATTTTATGGTAACTGCAAAGGGCAAGAAAACAAATTCTGCTACTATCATTGCTTAAAGTAAACCCTGCCACTCTTCCCAATAAATTGTTGTAAAATGAGAAGCTGGAGGAAATGGTGCCCCTCCCCAGTTTGTGGTTGCAAATGAAAAGAATTTCAAGAAGCATTGGCAGAAAGGTGGAGAGATTCAAATTGCCTAAAACGGATTATAGATCTGAGATCTTACAATGTGTGACCACATGGGGGAGATGGAGAACCATTGTTATGAATAGTTTAAAGCTGCAGTACAAAATCCGCTTAAGGCCTGCCCTAATTTATTTCAAATGATTTCAGTAAAGTAAACTCATTTTGTGCTACAGTGCTAATTTCCTAATCTGATGTGAACAGTTATTTTTGATTGAAGCACTGCCATGCTGCCAAAGAGAGTTGTACATTTTGCAGTTGCCTTTCTTACTGCCAAGTTGGATGGCAAAAGGAAAATACAATACAGTAGTAGAAAATTATATGAGAGCATTTGTATATGGAATCCAACCTTCAACTTTGATCCTAGAAATCTGGTTTAACACAACATTTCATGGATGCATAGGTTGGGCATGAGCATCTTTCTTAGCTTTTTACTAATTTTTGCATAATTACTAGCAATTCTTTTTCATAATGAAACTTATAACTAAATATGAATCCAGAGAGCTTCCAGTAATATTGTGTGTTTGCATGTTTGCTTGCAGGTGATTGTCATTTTTTATTTTGCAGGTATGTGAGATAGTGTTTCATCTGGAACAATAAACGGGAGTGAAAAGATATTAAGGATAAAAGATCCTTCATCCTTAAGATCATTAAGGATTAAAGAAACAACAGATCTGGTGTGTGGCTCAGTTCACTTGTCCTTGATCCCAAATGTTAATTAAGTTACTGCTATGGATACTGCTCAGTTGATACTGTGCAAAGATTTGCCTCAACCTTGGTATAATTTTTCAAGAGTGATAAGG
The DNA here is from genome assembly GCF_009769535.1 of Thamnophis elegans. Classification (NCBI taxonomy): domain Eukaryota; kingdom Metazoa; phylum Chordata; class Lepidosauria; order Squamata; family Natricidae; genus Thamnophis; species Thamnophis elegans. The sequence goes on from NC_045542.1 coordinate 98,258,127, forward strand.
TAGGGACATTAGTCTTGATAAATGAAGCCTTAGGCCCATCCAATGTAACCTTCATGTGTTATGGGGACGTCACAAATTTGGAAAAGAGGATGTTGACCCTCTTTTATTATTGATCCCCAATAGCCAGTAAATACAGTGTACTGCCTCTGATGAAATGGTAAATGACTCGCTGTCTACTAAGGTGAGCAGAGGGTTAATGTAGCAATTCCTTATAAGGCTGGTAGGGCATAAAGCTAGAAGTAGGAGATGCATGAGGGGAGGGGGGCAAGGAAAGGAAAAGGAGACAGTCAATATTAAAATGGGAAAACAAATGGCCCTAATAAATAAACTCAACTCTGAGTAACTAAGCACAGACTTTTGTATCTTTAAATAGCAACTTGCATCCCATATTTTCAATTAATACAATTTTTGTTTAGTAAAGTTTTAATTCTTTGAGTTGAGTAAATGAGAGCATAGCACACACTACATATGCCCTAAGGCAGTGATGGCGAATCTTTTTTGGCTCGCGTGCCATAAGGGGGAGCGCAGGGGGGGTCATGTGCGGGCATGTGGTACCCATAATGGAATGTGCACCCCCCCCAGTGTGCATGCGCGCATGAGAGGTGTGACCCCCCTAATTTTTTGCATGCTTTTTTTGCCCTCCAGAGGCTTTATAGGAACCTGGGGAGGGCAAAAACAGCCTCCTCTGCCCCCCTGGAGGCTTCAGGAGGCTTCCCTGAAGCCTCCGGAGGGCAAAAATGACCCTACAAGCAAACCGGAAGTCAGTTCCCGAACTTCCGGTTTGCCCATAGGGCTGCTTTTTTGCGCTCTGGAGGCTTCAGGAACTTCCTGGAGGACCTCCGGGGGGGAGGCTCTTTTCCCCTCCCCAGGTTCCTATAAAGCCTCTGGTGCCTGGGGAGGGCGAAAAATGGCTTTAAAAAAGGCTGAAGGGCAATGCCTTGCGTGCCCTGACAAATGGCTCCCCAGGTTCCTATAAAGCCTCTGGTGCCTGGGGAGGGCGAAAAATGGCTTTAAAAAAGGCTGAAGGGCAATGCCTTGCGTGCCCTGACAAATGGCTCCCCAGGTTCCTATAAAGCAGTGGTCCCCAACCTTTTTATCGCCGCGGACCAGTCAGCCTGTGATAATTTTACCGTGGCCCGCTGAGCGCGCGCAGGGGTGGGGGGGCGTTGTTCGCGACGACACATTGATTGTTTATATATCAGATTGTAAATATATGCCAAATAGATTGCAATCGCTTTCTGGACTTCCTCTAAATTTGCAGGTAAATGCTGCAATAGATATATAGCTCCCATCAGATTGATGATCACCCAAAAATGTTATTCATTGAATTCACTGTGAATCCTTTCTTAGTAAGTGCATTCAAGCCAGCCTACTACTAGCTGGTAGCCTCTCTGTCCATTCACCAAATTATCTGGGACAGGGGTGTCAGAGTGACATCGAAAATGTCAAGGTAATAGCCATGACTATGAAATTAAAAGCCTATTTATTCTTTTATTTGCATCACATAAAAACCAAGATGGTTCCCATCTTGAATTTTTCTAAATACATCCTACATACAACCATGATGCAGGAGTTTTCATTCAGCAAGAAAAAGGAACCGGTGACTTGAGCCAAGTCAACATCTGGAAATCTTATCCCAGTCATATCCAACCTAGCTTATTTTTTTGAGATCACCTCAAGGCGAGCTGGAGCAGGACGCGCTGCGCCACGAGTTGGAGAGCTTGGAGAGGCTGAGCGCGCAACTTGGAGAGCTGCGTCTCCGCCGCCTGGAGCCCGAGCTGGCCCGGCGGCAGCAGCAGCTGGAGGGGCTGTGGGCCGACTGCGCCGCTCTGGAGGCGCTGCTGGAGCAGCTCCTGGCCGAGCACGAAGGGCTGCAGGAAGCGCGCAAGCAGCGGCCGGCCGCGCTGCTGTCTGCCCCGCGCGTCCTCCGGGCCGGGCGCTCCGAGAAGCGGCAGCTGGCCTCCGACTACGCGCTGGTGCTGAGCTGGAGCTGCGCGCAGAGCCTGGAGCGATACGAGGCCGAGTTGCGGGCGCTGCAGGAGCTGGAAGGGGGCCGCCTGGGCCAACAGGACCTGCGCAAGCTGCGCACGCAGAACCAGGAGAGCCGCCGGCGCCTCGAGGAGCTGTGGCGCCGCTGCCGGGAGCTTTGCGCGCTGGGCGAGCGGCTGGAAGAGGAGCGGCTGGCGCAGCAGGAGAGCCACGGCGCCCAGCTGCAGTGATCATGGCCCCCGGCCGCTGCGCGGCCCGGTGCCAGGTACTCCGCGGACCGGCACCGGTCTGCGGACCGGGGGTTGGGGACCACTGCTATAAAGCCTCTGGTGCCTGGGGAGGGCGAAAAATGGCTTTAAAAAAGTCTGACAGGGCAATGCCTCGCGTGCCCTGACAAATGGCTCCATGTGCCACCTGTCCTGGCCATCCCGGCCCTAAGGTATGTGCCACAGGAAAAGAACTTATGACAGAATATCAATCAAAAAAGTTGTTTTTGGGTGGTAGCATTGAGATTTTTAAATAATATTTATTCACCTGAGGTATTTAAATGAAATTGTGCTATTTACCAAATAAACATGATTTTACCATATTGCTTATGATTCAGAAGGTAATAATAAGTACTCATGCATATTAGGAGCAATGATTATCTAACCCATACATTTTTAAAATTATCCAAACTGGGTAACCACAAATGCTTGCAGTAGAAGCATAGAAGTGCTTCTATCAGTTTTAAAGTTCCCTACATTTTATTTCAAAGTGGATGACCTCGAATTTTAACACTGCATGTATAAGAAATATCCATAGTATTTATGCCCATATGATTTAACATACATGTCTCCTCTTACTCGCTATCCAAGCAAAACAGCCCTTCTTGCTATAGGCATTTCTGATAGAAGAGTCACCATTTTTGGTGAGTTTCTTTTTTAATTATTTAAAAAAAACAATGAAGGAAAAAAGCAGGAAAGTAAGGAAAAAGGAAAAAAGCATTTACAAGCATTTTACTTGTTCATTTATCAAATTTATATATCACCCATTTCACTACCTAGCAATACTGGGTGGCTTATGTTTCACAAATAAAATTGGCATAAGATTACATTTAAAAAATTAAGGCAATGCCAGATTAGTGCTGCATATTAAACTTTTATATGAATGTACTTAGAATATTCCATTTATCAAAGTAGTATATAATCATGAAGAATAACTACTCTAATGAAATCATAAGTCAAAGAATTATAAATATTTTTGTCTAAATTCTTATTTATCATATCAAATTTAGATCTGAACATCTTATGTTACGAGAAATCCAAGCTTCCAATGCAATAGAAACCCATGTGTGAAATTACAATCCATGAATGTTACCAACTTCAGTTAAATTCTGTATCAGATTATTTTTCAAATACAAAGTTGCTTTTGACATTGATGCATACTCCCTATTTTAAAATGCACTGACCAGAACTGTGTACAACACTCCCAAATGTGGTTTCTATAAAAACATTATTACATTTGTTAGATTTATGTTCTATTCCCTCTTAATGATATCAGGCATGGAATCTGCCTTTATTCAGTAGCTGCACACCAAGTTGACATTTTTATTGAGATAACTACCGTAACTCCAGATGGCTTTCCTAATCATTCACTGCCAGCTCAGATAAAAAGATTGGAATTTGTTTGTGTTTTGTGCCAACATGCATCATTTCATTCCTCTCTACACTGAACTGTATCTACTTGTTTACTTAGCAATATTTAATTGAATCCATACAACTCCTGGATAATGTATGTTTCAAAATATAATTTAAAAATCAAGTAACTGTGATGGTCACTTAAACACCCTTCATGGTAGTGGGTCTGCGTACTTGAGAGACTGCCTCCTGCCAATTACCTCCCTGCGACCAATTAGATCACATAGATTAGGCCTCCTCCGAGTTCCATCTGCCAGTCAGTGCCGACTGGCAACTACACGGAGGAGAGCCTTTTCAGTAGTAGCTCCGACCCTTTGGAACGATCTCCCCGTGGAGATTCGTACCCTCACCACCGTCCAGACCTTCCGCACAGCCCTTAAGACCTGGCTAGCCCATCAGGCCTGGGGACAAAGATAACTGTCCCCACCCGAATGATGAATGAATGTTGCTTACTATTTTACTTCTATGTATTGTTTGTGTCTATTGTCTGTATACCCCCCCCCCCTCATTTTATGTAAGCCGCCCTGAGTCCCCTCAGGGAAAAGGGCGGCCTATAAGTATTAATAAATACTCAAATACTCAAACAGAACTTAAAGCCAAAAACTTGCTAGAACAATTAAACTTGCTTCCTAAAAGGCTTGATACAGCCATACTTTTAATAGTAAAGTATTCCATAAGGTTAAGGGCCCATCACTGAGAAGGTCCGTTACCTGTTTCATGTCCAATTATTTTAGGAGAGATCTTCAACATCCTCAAGTGGGCAAATGGCAAATGCTGTTCTGGCAAGGCATTGCCTAATATAAGTCACTGCTGTGCCCTAAAGAACTTCATCAGCACCTTTAATGGTCCTGGTAGCCTACTGGTAACCAATCTGAAATAGGTGTTCTACTGACAAGGTAAATCCATCAGCAATCTTGCAACTATATTTTGCATTAGACTGTAGCTTATGGGTGATTGCCAAAGCCAATCTCCACAGGGTGCATTAGAGTAATTTTAACAGATTATCAGATTAGGAGCACCGTAATTCCAATAAAACTCCAAGACTCTACAGCATCTCCTGGGTTACAAACCAACCCTTTGGAGGACTGTAACCCAGGATTTTAATACAGGGACCAATGTTCTTGAATTGTCCAAATGTTTACTGAGAAACAGCAACCCTATCCATCAGATTCAACAAGCTCAAAAGAATCCTAAATTACCACATAGACACTGCCTCACTCATCACTTTTAGACTGTCCAACTGGCATCTAGAGCAGAATAGATATGAGAGACATTTTCTGCTAAGAAATCCACCCATTCATTTGGCATTCTTGAAGGAGCTTTATCTCATCCATCCTTCCCTAAAGTTGCCTAGGTTACTCTAAACAGGGCTGCTAGGCACAAAACTGCAGATGCAGCAAATATTAATTTATACTTTGATTGTCACTGTGTAGTCTCAAAACTGAGCTCTTAGTAGTGCTTGATTGCATCATCCAAGGCCGTTTCCTAGTTTGGATATCCCTTCTTAGAGCTCTTTTTAATTTTGAAGCTCCAAACTCTTGTTAGAAGTCTCTTTTTTATAATATCAAATTTGTTTATAATATCAAATGAATATTTTGATGTTATGAACAAATTTGGCCACTACACTGCTCTACTGATCGTTTCTGTACAAGCTAAAAAGTATTGGTCCCCACACAGAAGATCCTGCTATGCACAACTTGCCACTATGAAAATTGTCTACTTACATATTTCTATTCTCTGTTTCCTATTTTTAACTAATCACCAATCCATAAAAAAATTCTTCCTCTTATCCCATAACACTTGCACTTGTTCAGGAACCTTTGCTAAGAGACTTCGTTAAGACTATTTGTAAAGCTAAGCATACAGCATCTATTGGGTCATCAGTGTTGTCTATATACTTATTGATACCCCCTGATAAGGTCTCAAAGACAAGTCTTAGGTTTGCAGAAATCAAACGTAAGCTTTTCCATCAAAGCTTATGCTTTTGTTTGTTTATTTTTGATTGACCGATTATGTATCATCAAATTAGTGCTGACTTCTGGTGACCACACAGATTTTCTCTGTATGTTTATTTACTTTAATAATACCTTCACCAATTTTTCTCAGAATAATGGACGCAGCAACAATTTGAAGAGCCCGAAGAAACTAAGAGAAAGAACAACAAAAATTGAAATATATTTGGAATAGGAAACTGACAAGAAGGCTATTGGATAATTACAGTAGGGGAGGTGGGAGGGAGATTAAAAATATGCTAAAACATAATAGGAAAAGAGCAAGGAAAGAGAATTTAGTCTTTACATCTGTCATCAAGGGTGCAGGACAAATAGGTATGCCTAAGCAGGCTTCTTAGATGGAAGGTTGAGCAATTTCAGATAAATAGAGTAAAATATTTAAAGAGTTGCCAAATTAATGCATTGAAAATAAATAATCCTTGGGTGAGAAAGTGCCCACCAAATAATTTTCTAAAATTTAAATACGTGACTCCAATTTTTAAAAAGGAATTGAATAATACAAAAATCTATAAAACAGTTTAATATCTGTTTTACCAGTTTGTTTCTTTCGGTTCTCATTCAGCCATTAATTCTCTCTTTCTTATTTATTGGATGTATGTCCTACTTTCAACAGAAGCTCAAAGAACTCTGCTTTAATGCATCACTAAGCTGTTCATTAGTCCCTTGGATTTTGCAATACCTTACCTTAGTATATTTACTAACAGATTCCATTGGGAGCATTTTGAATAAACTCCATAGATTGTGGAGAAAAATTACTTTTTTGAATCTCCCTTTCAACTTAATGTTTACCAATTTCCTAATTTTCAGAATTAATTTTTTTTTAATGAATTGTGACAATCCTGAATTTCTTTAAAGGCATCTCTTTACATGCACTGCTTATAGCGGTATTAGTTTCCAATCAATTTAATAACATTTCGGTCTTGAACAAGCTTCTAGATGCTACGTAACATGTCCTGGGTTGCATTTATCTTTTTTAGCTCCCTGACTGGCTATTCCACTTAGATCACTTCATTTTCCATTGTGTAGGAAGTTAGAATTTGCCCATTATTATTCTTTCACTTTGGTGTTTTGATGCTGCAAATCTCTGATTAGAGAGCCACAATAAGTTGACATAATCAATTGATGAGCAAAACTCTCTTGCTAGTAATGTTTATTTGGGTAAGGAAAAAGCAACAAAGCCATCCATGCAGTTTCTTGGCAATATTCTCAGAAGTGCTTTGCCAGCTCCTTTGTCCAGGATGTAGGGGGGAGGGGGTTTGCCACCCAGCTGGCATTTTTGCATGAGACAACTAGAACCTTGGTCTTTTTGTTCCTAATTCAGGGCATTAATCACTACACCAAACTTGTTCTTGGGAGGCACTTTCTAGGACTTAAATGTATTATAAAGAAACAAACAGGACCTCAAGTTTTACCCTTGGACTAGTACCTACCTAAATAATTCATGAATTATCTGGAGGGAGGTGATCAATTGAAAGACCAAATTTATAGATCACATCAAGTGCCAGGACAATGAAAATTCCAATTAGCTGCCAAGAGCATCCAAAACACTCTCGATCTTCAAATCATAATAATGTGGAGTTAATTGAAAGTGTCAGTGCTATTCAGTGAAAAAGGAACATTCAATCAGTCCTGCTAGGTAGATCAGACCAAGAAAGCAATTCCATGGGAAGGTTAAAAGCATTTTTATCAAGATTGGCTATAATAAGGAAATCATGCAAGTTTGATAATGTTGCAATACCTCAAACTACTTAACTGTAGTTCAGTGAATTAGGAAGGTGTCAAAGCCAAATAATATCTCTGTTATGGACTTAAAATAAGCTTTAACCTGCTTACATATCTCTGCCAAAGCAATGTTCCTACTCTAAATGTAAAGATACTCTTCAATGTAAAAAAAGACCAAACTACTTCCTCACCAGTCATCAACACTTGGATGAACAGAGAGTAACACCAAGATTATACTAGACCAACAACCAAGAAGTAAACAAGACCCTAATCAAGGAATTGCCAACTCAGACAAACAAGCTAATGGTAAACAACAGCCTAATCAAGGAATCACTAAAGCCATTCCCACCAACATTGACAAGCTGTTAGTGTATAAAATAAGAACAAGCAGCACTAACTTTTGCACTGATGTTGACTAATTTGGTAATGAAGTGTTTGCAAGAAAGTAATCAAGCTCAGAATGCACCAAGAACCCCACCGTTCAAATCCTGAGCTACAAATATTCTATGAGAAACCTTTAAGAAGTTGGATTAAAATAAAACTGCTAGCCACATTTGGATCTAGAAAGAGCAATTAAGTCAAATACATCCACTCTAAACAAAATGAAATGAGTATTTTCCCACAAGGCACAGATAGTTGGATCTGCTGTTGGGCTGATTCTCCTTTCCCTGAATCTATTAACAGATAACCAACATTTCCAAATGTGTCTTACTCCTTCAGGTCTGCAAGTCCTACTGTACCTGTGCCAATAAGGAAAGCCACCAGACCTCCACGCAAATTGAGCCCAACCTATGAGATCAAGTAGAAAGGAGCTGCTTTTGGTTCCACATTTCTGAGATATCAAGGGAGCCAAAGTGAGGAGTTTGCTTCTCCATAGCTCTGCTAAGGCTACACACTGACTCCCAACTGAAATCAGATTGAGTCCCTCCTTAATAGGTTTTAGAAAGTTATTCAAAATGGTTTTTTTAATAGAACCCTTCAGGAACATCAGCTGTGCTTTTTTGGGGGGGTCTCGGTCTCCTACTTCAGTTTTGTTTTTCGTGATTTGGACCGCTTGTTTTAATTCTGTTGTTGTTTTTACTGTGATAGTGTAACCAACAAAAGTCACAAGATTATGGCTGGATTAAATTGAATAAAGAAAGAATAAAGTGATACACAGTAGAATCTGTCATATTTCTTGGCTCTTAACAGAATATTTGTAGTGCACGCTTATAATAGATCACAGGTGCCTGTATGAAGCTTTGCATGAGTCTGTGGCAGTCGACATTAATTCACATGGTTGCTCTGAACTTGCTTTTACTCCACCTGCGTACATTTCCTGTTTTTGTTTATGCCATTCAGCTAGGCATGCAGGATGACTTTCAGCTGTGTTTCAATGCTCTTGCATCCACATCCTGACAAAATTCCAGCCTCTAAATCACCAGAGCCTATGAAAAGGGCAGGGAGTTAATATTCTAGCCTCAAAACGGAAAGAGAACAGGCTGAGCTCCCTGAATTGATGAAACTGCAGCTGCTGCATCTGGAGTAAAGTGAAACCAGGCCTTGGAGGTCCTGTTTATGCCAAGGTTTTGCTGAGGTTGCCTTTGTGGCCTGGGCTGCTCATACTCCCGTCCTTAAGCAACAAGCCACCAGAGGCCCAACTAGGCAATTTAACTGAAAACTCAGTGGGATTATAAAAGAAAAGAGTATCTCAGGTTAGTATTTTAGTAAGAAACTATTTAGTCAAAGCTATGGTTTTCCCAGTTGCAATGTATGGCTATAAAAGTTGGACCATAAGAAAGGCTGAGTGCCAAAAAATTGAGGCCTTTGAACTATGATGCTAGTCTTGGACTGCAAGGCGATCAAACTGATCAGTCCTAGAGGAGATCAACCCTGACTGCTCTTTAGAAGGCCAGATCCTGAAGATGAAACTCAAATACTTTGGCCACCTAATGAGAAGGAAGGACTCACTGGAGAAGAGCCTAATGCTGGGAAAGATTGAGGGCAAAAGAAGAAATGGATGACAGAAAATGAGGTGGCTGGATGGAGTCATTGAAGCAGTAGGTGTGAGCTTAAATGGACTCCGGAGGATGGTAAAGGACAGGAAGGCCTGGAGGAATGTTGTCCGTAGGGTCGCAATGGGTCGGATACGACTTTGCAACTAACAAGAAACTATTATAGAACTATGGATTATATATTGTCAGGCAAGCGGTATTTGTGAAGGTACTTCTATGGAATCTGCAGTACGGGCCTATTTAGTAACCAAAGGGCCCCTGAATGCCAGCTTTCATTAGTCTAGAGTAGAATTGGTCTACAGTATTTGGTGCCCAAGGTGCTGTCACTCATTGGGAATGTTTCAGCTACTGACACTCCATGCTTCTGAACATATACTAGTGCTTTTCTTTGACAAACATAACTCAGCATAGGGCAGTTGCACAAAGTCCAGGGACATCGTTCAGCAGTTAACCAGAAAATTACAGCCAAGGTAAATATGCTCAGCCTTCTTCTACAAGATGTCCTCCGGATATGGCAGAAATGCAACACTCCAGTTATGAAATACTGACATACAGTACTTTGCCATGTTGAGATTGCTACAGGAAACCAACTCCTCAAACTCTTTAGTCCTGGATCCCCATCCCATTGCTTGTCTACTGTATGATCCACAACCCCCATTCTGTTTCCTTGATATCCTGGCCTTAATTTACATTTCGCTTGAAACGATTGGTATTGCATGGCTTCCATCTCCTCCTCCTCTCCTCCTGCTCACTTCCAATGATTTGTTAGATTTTGTCTCAGTTCCAGCATCCCTCCCCACTCCTGTATACATATCTGCTATCCTGGTTTTGGAAGTCTCTGCACCCTTCCCTCCGCTTCCTCCACTCTGGAGCCTCCTGGGGTGCAAGGCCCTCCCCCCTTTCTCCTAAATGCCAGGGCGGCCTGACCTCTTCTCAGAGGCAGATCAGACAGTTCCTGCTCCTGTCCGTGACTGGAATAGGCTGGCTGGATTAAACATTCCTTCTGCTGGGCGGGGGGGGGGGGGGAGGGCTAGAGTTGATGCATGGGGAACAGGGGGCCTGACCAGTGAAACAGGGCTTTTCTTGGCAGGAATGGAGCAAGCACTTAATTTCTGCCGATTGCTTGGTGGGAGAGGGAAGGAGGATTAGCATAATCACCTACAGCGTTTCCCTGGAGAGCCCGGATTGCGCAAGCATGTGGAAAAAGGAGCTGAAGAGGAGCCGCTGGCTACTGGTCACCGGGGCTGGCTCAGTCCATTAGAAGTGAGAAAGGTCAGGGCACTTTCCCAGCTGCTAACTGTCCCAAAAGCGGCTTTGCAGAGGGGGGGGGGTAAGGACTGTGGCTACTTCGCCCCACTTGGGCACTCCAGAAATGTTGGGCTAACGTTCACCTCATCTCTGGCCAGCATATACTGGAAAGCCAATCAGCACTGTAAAGTTTGCACAAGGGACTTGTATGATTCGAGAAACAAACAGCAAGAATGAAAAAACATGTTGGATATCAACTATCCAAAACATGTTGGATATTGAGAAAGAACCAGGCTTAAACCACAAGATTTAAAGGTTGAAATGCCCTGTCTGTTAGAGAAGTACAAAGATGCACATTACCACATTCAGATTGTGGTAATAAACTGTCTCTTCCCATTATAATCCCCAGCATTCAGGATTAGGGATCAAAGCTGTGAGAAAGTTAGGCCATTTGAGCGTAGGAAACAAACACACACATCCGCCTTTTACTGTTTCATGCCTCCTGTGGTTTACCAATGAACCAACCAGAGCTTCATTTTGCCTCCAGGTACTTTCAGTGGAAAATTGCCAATGTGATCCAAACACTGCTTTAAAAAAGCAACATATGGATATATAATTCCCTTGCCATGCTTCGTTGCTTTTTCCCTCCTTGTGATCTCCTTACAGGTGGTGTGCAGTGCACAGGTAAAAAAAATATGTGGAATTGCCCAGAGGAGCCATTTTTTTCTCATAAGTGTTTAATTTATATTTAATCACTTGCAACTGCTTTACATGTTCAGTTTGTATGTTGTATAAAAATTACTTTAAACTGCCAGGATGTTTTGAGGACAAAATTGCAGGTTGTCCAAAGAAGCCATTATTAAAGTAACTTTGCCAGAAAGACATATTTTGTGGTTTCTGTATCTTAATTCTGAAAAAGCTGGTATACAATTCTTCAAGTGCCAGTTAAATATTTATGTTAAAACGGGAGCTGTAAAATAGCATTAATAAAAGGACAGACTTAAACAGAGAGAAAGTGGTAATAAGGAAAGCATGCATTGAAAAGTGATTCTTTGTAACTATTTAAAAAATTAGAAGAGTAGCGCTACCTTGACCTGCCCCTGTAGATGATTGTGCTGTTATCTGATATTTCCATAGTTTGAAAAGAAACAACAGGATGGGAAAAGCCCAATATAACTGTTGCAATCTAAACAACTATTGGTTGAATTCTAAAGTTTTATACATCATCTGGAAGCCACCCCTGGTTTTAATGTAGACAGCAAAGAAAATTTGTCTTACAGAAAAGCCAAGGTCCCAGTACTTTTCTTGATGTAAAGCAATGGTGCAACATTCATCTCGTGTAAGGTGTCAGTCACACAGGAAATACTGACAGAAACTCTTGAAAATGGGGCTGCAAAGGCAAGTTGCTGCACCAGAAGCTAAATGTAGATTAGCCTTTTTCTACATTGTTCCCGAAACCTTATATATTCGGGTATAGCCAAATATTGCTATGCTTGCAGAAAATGCCACTAATCTAATCCCCTTGTTCTTTATCTCGGATTCCTTCCTGGGGTGTGTTTGTGTATGTCCATATGTGTGTGCATGCACACACGCACCCATGCAGCATCTTAGCTATTCCTAGCACTGTACTCTTCTGGACAGAGAGGTATGGCATTTTTCCTGGGATCTGTTGGAGCCACTCTCTCAGCTTAAGATTCACCGCCTCAAGTGTTCCTTCCACCAATGGGACTTTTTGGCCTTTACTTTCCACATCCTCTCCAGTCCCTCCTTCAGATCCTGATACTTCTCCAGCTTCTCAGATTCCTTCTTCCTGATTTTGCTGTCACCACTGGTGTCTTCTGTTCCTTGTCTACTACCATGAGTCTGGTTGATTGACTAGTACCTACCTGCTTGTCTGTCTGAATCCTGAAGTCCACAGGATCATATCCCTGTTATTCTCCACAACCTTTTGTGGAGTCTACCATCTTGACTTGGGAAGGTCTAGCCCATGCACTGTACAAATGTTTTTGTACACAAATGCCAGCTAAATGTGTGATTCAGTGTATGCTGTTCCTACCTGGATCTCACACCCTGCCAATATGAGTCCTCTCTGCATAGTCTAATTATTAGACTCTAATAGTTTCATAGAGCCAGTTTTGAATCATGCAGTGATGGCGAACCTTTTAGGTACAGAATACCCAAATTGGAAGGCACGCATGCACATGTGCACGCGTGCATGCCAGAGTGCCAGAAACCTGACAACCAGCTGGCTGGCGCGCATGCGCATGTTGTAAATCCGATGACCAGCTGTCTGAGTTGGGGTAACGGCACGCATGCCCACAGAGAGGGCTCCAAGTGCCACCTCTGGCACGTGTGCCATAGGTTCGCCATCACAGGTCTAGTGGTTAAGGGAGTGTTTCTCAACCTTGGCAACTTGAAGATGTCCGGACTTCAACTCCCAGAATTCCCCAGCCAGCATTCGGAGTTGAAGTCCAGACATCTTCAAGTTGCCAAGGTTGAGAAACACTGGGTTAAGGCATCAGGCTAGAAACTAAGAGACTGTTTTAGCCTTACCTTTGGCTTGAAAACTGGCTGGGTGACTTTGGCCAGTCACTTTTTCTCCCTCAGTCCAGCTCACCTCACAGGTTGTTGTTGGAAAATAGAGGAAGGAATATTTTGTGTGTTCACTGCCCTGAGTTGTTTTAATATATTCTGGACCTTGGGTCCTGTATAGTGTGGTAGACCCCCTCTTCCTATGCTTAGTGCCTATTTTTGTTCTGCTATAATAAGTGCCTCATTGTTGTCTTTAGTCTATCCCTTTCCAGCCACTAACAGAATTTCCCAATGTTTGCTACCTCAGCCATCTTTCAAAGAGATATACTCCCATGCAGTGTCTTATCTTGTCATGACATTTCCTCTGCCGAGTCTTCCTCCCATTTCTGCTGCTGCTTCGGGAATTCTCTCAGCAGCTCATCTTTGGGTGTCATCTTACTGATGTATCCACAGATGCTGTAGGTTTGGCCCAGTTCAGTGACTGACATTCACCAGACTACCCATTCTCTTTCTGGCTGGTGAACAATCTCTGAGTGTTGGAATTGAGGTGGAAACCTCTGTACATCATGAGGAGCTTCTGAGTCTTCACACTGGAAGCATCCATGTCCCCTTTTTGTTAGCTCACTCTACTGGCAGGATATCTGATGACTGGCTAGTTATACAAATTGATGGCATGGATCCTATTCTTCCCATTGAGCTGGTTGTACAGGACCTGTCTTATCCTTATCCTTTGATGGTACCTGGATGGTACTTGGATGGTCCCCCTGTCTGTACCCCCTTCCCTGATTGAATTGTGAGCCGCCCTGAGTCCCCTTCGGGGAAAAGGGCAGCAAATAAATGTAATAAATCCAAATCCAATCCAATACTTCCTTGTCTCCTTATCGTGATTTCTATGTGATTATGGGATACCAAAGTACTTGTAAATAGTTTGTATGTCTGCTATGTAGCCCACTGATAGTTCTAGCCATCAGTGTTAATTATCTTCTCTTGATTACTCTCTGTACACACTTCTTCAGTCCGAATGATATCCCAATGTCCACACTATAGGTTTATATCAGATGGATCAGCAAGTCAATGTATCATTCATTGATTACAACTTAATGTCATCCATGTAGAGGTGGCTGAAGATAGGGTTAGAGTTCCACTCTTAAACGGGTACCCATATTCAGTTCTTTTGATTATCTGGCTGATGGGTTTCAAGCAGTAGTGAAATTCATTTTTTTTTACTACCAGTTCTGTGGGTGCGGCTTGGTGGGCGTGGCAGGAGAAGGATACTGCAAAATCCCCATTCCCTCCCCACTCCTGAGGGAAAGATGTTGAAAAATCTCCATTCCAACCCCACTCTGGAGCCAGCCAGATGTGGCATTTGCCAGTTCTCCAAGCTACTCAAAATTTCCGCTACTGATTCTCCAGAACCTGGCAGAACCTGCTGAATTGCATCCCTGGTTTCAAGCCTATAGAGAACAGTGGTGGGGGATAGTACATCATCTTGGCATTTGTCACACTTGGTGGCTACTTGTGTGAGCTGTCTTGAGTTGACTTCCAGTGTTGTCTTCCACAGTCCCATTGAGTTCTTGAGGAACGTCCTTAGCATCTTGTTAACTTTGTACAGCAGCAGACATTTAGAGACCCATGGCATTGAGTCGTATGCTGCCCTATAATCAATCCAGGCTGTGCTCAGATTTGTCTTGTCTAGACCTTGAGTCTTGGGCAATTGCTCTAGGAGCAACTGGTGTTTTGAGCTCTGGTGTTGTTCCCAGTGCATTTTTGAGCTAGGCTCATATATTGGCTCACAGGGCCCTGTAGCTTAGCTGCTATGATGCCTGAGAGGACTTTCCATGTTGTGGGAAGGTAGGCTATTGGGCAGCAGTTGGACAGTGTAGTTCCTTTGTTGGAATCTTTCATGATCAGCACAGTCCTGCCTTGTGTTACCAGCCTGAGGGGGGGTGGGGCGGGCTGCTGTTAGGAGATGGTTCGTCTGTGCTGCTAGTGTACTATTATTAGTTTCTTTAGTCACTAGGTGTGGATCGTTTTTGAGCTAGGTACTGTCCAGCTCTTCACAATTTTGACCCGCCATTGGATGTCTGCTCCTGTGATGGCGACTGGTTCCGGTTCTGGGAGATTGCTGTGATCTGCTCTCAGGTCCTGAAGCCACTTTGCACTGGTATTATATGTCATATGGTTAGATTACTCACATATTCCTGGTGAGAGCCAACTTAAATAACCATTCATCCACGAAGCTCTTAGGACCGGGGTGGCAAACCTATGGCACTCGTGCCACAGGTGGCACACGGAGCCATTTGTCAGGGCATGCGAGGTGTTGCCTTGTCAGCTGGCCAGCACGCATGCATGCGCTGGCCAGCTAACTTCAGCCTTTTTTTTTGAGGCCATTTTTCGCCCTCCCCAGGCTCCAGAGGCTTTATAGAAGCCTGTGGAGGGTGAAAACAGCCTCCCCTGCTTCCCCCGGAGGCTTCAGGAACTTCCCTGAAGCCTCCGGAGCGCAAAAAACCCCGCCCCTATGGGCAAACTGGAAGTTCAGGAATGGACTTCTGGTTTGCTTGTAGGGCTGGTTTCATCTCACCAGAGCCTTCAGGGGCCTTCCGGAGGCTTCCCTGAAGGTTCTGGAGGGCAAAAAACGACCCTACAAGCAAACTGGAAGTCATTTCCAGTTTGTCCATAGGGCCGTTTTTTGTCCTCCAGAGCCTTCAAGGAAGCCTCTGGAAGGCCCCTGAAGGCTTCCGTGGGCCTCTGGGAGGTGGGGGAGGGTTTTTTCACCCTCCCCAGGCTCCTATAAAGCCTCTGGAGCCTGGGGCAGGCGAAAAAAGCATGCAAAAAATGGGGGGGAGCGCTGGTCATGCGCGCTGGGGATCACGCATTGCATTATGGGTGTGACATACCCGTGAATGACCCCCCTGCACTCCCCCCACTTTTGGCATGCGTGCCAAAAAAGTTTCGCCATCACTGTCCTAGGATGATCACGACCAAGTACCTAGTGCTCCACCAAATCAACCTCGCAGATTGTTATGAGGACACAATTGGAGAATGAGAATATGACATGGGCTCTTGAAATAAATGTGAAATTAAAAAAATCTAACGAATCAATAGAATAAATGAAAACTCCATTTTATTAGCATGGTAGCCTAATGTTGAAATTACTTAAAAAGCCTGGGGGGAAAATGGTAGTTTACTTTAAAAAAAAACTTCCAGAGACAGGATAGACTCTGGAACTGAGGGGAGCATGAGTAAATGAGTTCAGCAGCAAAGAATAACATGAAAATTAATGTCCCATTGACGTAGGTAGACCTTCTGGCACCCTCAGCTCAACATCAGTCACAATCAGTAGTAAGGGATTACAAACTTGCAGTCCAAAATTTTTGACAAGTACCAGGTTTCCTACTGCATCTTGCTTCTTTAAGGGGAAGAGCAACTCCAGCAGAGGAAAAAGATGGTGATGCCACTGATGTCAGAAAGGTCTTTGGTTGCGTGGCATGGGATGCTGCAATCACTGAAGCTCCCAAAATGCAGTGATACAGCTATGGCTACTGCATCCAAATACCTGATATTTAAGCTGGTTTTTGCATGTTAATGGCCAACATTAGCTACCCCCTTAATTTGGGCTGGATAGTCACGGATATATTTTTAATCCCAGCAGAATCCATTTAGAACAAATTACCTCAAGTAAAGAGGCTCACTCTATAGTAACATGCATTTTTCATCAAGTGGCCAGCCCAATTTGCAGATTGATAGGTTAGCCATTCAGAAATCCTGCTTTGGAAAGCCTTGTCCCATCAGCCCTGCTCTGCTACTCAATGCCTCTTATCCAGTGAGGAGCACCCAAAGAGGACCCGGGACCTTTGGGACCACTCATTTACTTGCTTATACTATTAAAAAAAAGGTGGGGGGGAATCTCCTGTTCTCCCCCACACACACACAACCCGGTAACCTTAGTGCTAAATTGAGTTGCAAAGCATGTTGGTCCCATCTCCGGTGAGAGCGACGGGTGAACAATGGGGGCTTTTCAGCTTGACATCTCAATGAGCAGGAGATGGAGAGAGAGAGACCCTCCGCCCCTTCAGTTCTCCCCGCACCCAGCTTTGTTTGGGGAGCAGACAGCAGCATCCAGCCCCAGGAGCCTTTCAGGACCAAGGGGCAGCCATTCGTCATGGCCTACGCAGCCCCCTCCCCGCTCCCTCAGCTGGTCGTCTGGGCAGAGAATTCACACACTTGTCAGTCCTGGATGGAGAGAGACCCTTTGTGCCTCATGGGGCCTGGACCTGGAGATGGGTGAGATGGGTCAGAAGGTTGGGGGGGGGAGGAGAGAAAGAAAAAGGAGGGGGGGCAGAGGGAACAAAAGTGTTAGGGTAGATCCTAATATACTCCAGGAAGTATCCTGGAATAAGAGGCTTCTGGAAAATTGCCCTGACTATTATCAGCTAAAGGGAGAATGATTTCTGGTGACAAAGTGCCAAGATTATCTCTGGGGCCGATACATGAAAATGTGGTCTTAACTGACAAGTTTGTTCAGAAAAACCAATTTTCACTACAACCCAGTTCTATTCATCTTTACTCACAGTTTTGGGCTTACCTGTAAGCAAGACTCCCTAAACATAGCGTACAGTCATAGATTTACTGGAGGGGAGAACAGCAAATGTTCACTACTATCCCTGTCTTTTAGATGGATTTGTGGAGCAGAACGAAATCAGATGGTTAACACACCCAATTGTTCTTTTTGCAGATTTTGCCACTCTGGCCTGCCTCCTGCCACTGAGCTCAATTGCTTCCAGGGGGCAAGCCTGAGGTCAGCATTTCACTGGCCATCCGGACAACCGGGATACTAATGAACACGGGGAAGCATGAAGCAAATATCAAAAGAGAAAACTGCATATTGATTTGATTTGTAAAGTAATAAAACCTTCACTGTCCCTTCAGAATTGTAAATCCAGGCACACAAAGTACAGGACGGCGTCTGCCAATAAATTCCCGGCAGACAGCAATGGCTCTAGTCTCTGTTCCCATTCAAGAATCCCATCCTCAGAAGCAGAAAACCACCAATCCCTGAGATCTAAAAGAAAATTGCCACACCCCAAGTTTAGGCAGCCTCGTGAAGCTCATCTGGGGGCTCAGCAATTTACTGACAGCCATGGCTGTTCCTGCGAGGAGATGGCGACGATCCCTCCCACTACACCATCCCCTCTTGGCAGACAAAGCCGGGCCTGGAGAGAGGCGGGGACTGCAGACAGGACCGCGTGCCAAAAACACTCCTGTCCCTTGTGGCTTCATCGTCGCCAGCGTTAAATTGTACCCAGATGTATGAGCAGGGGAGGGCGCCTGGTGGTGATTAGGGCCTTTAATTATAGGGCCCTGCCTGGATCATGAAAAGCTGGGCCCATGAGGGATCCACCAGGGGGACCAGGCCATCCCAGAAGCAAAGAGGAAGCCCATCTCTTCTGAACCAGAGCCAGGAGGAGACAGAGACCCTCACACTCATAGCTCAGAATGAGCAGACTCTTGAGGGGAGAGAGGAAAATCTCCTTCCCTTTAACGGAATACAGATCCACCACTCTCATCCTTGCTCTAGAAAGAGGGATTAAGCGCAAGCAATCTCTTCAGGAGGTCCTATCCCAGGGCTAGGCTAGATGTTTGCAAGCACAATCCCCCAAATTCCTAGCCATTGGGGGCATGTGATTTATACCCCAAAATGTTTGAGTGGGTACTAGATTTGCCTAAACTTAACCTCCATTTGCCCCATTCCTTTTTTCAGGCTGCAGTTTTTTTCTACAGGATCTAGAGTAACCTAGTTAAACAACAGTAACCTAGTTAATCAGCTGTGTGGAGGTCTTGGTCAAGATGCAAAGCCAGTTCCTCCAGGAAAGAAAGGGCAGCCCTCCTTCGGCAGCAGTCTTCTGAATCCGAAAATGTCGAATGAGAGCAGCCCTCTCTGCTGGCAAGATGTCTTGTGTGCTAAATAACAAAATCATATTGCTGACTTGCCAAAGCTGCATGAAACCAGATCAGCTCATGTATCCAGTTTGGCTTTGGTGTGACTCTGAGCTGAATGTAGCCAAACCAGAAATAAAGTAGCCATCACACAATGAGCTTGTGCTATAATAAATGTGCTAGCTGGAAAAGCAACACACAACTCTTTGTTGCTTTTACCCAGGAAAAATGATTCATTCACAAGGACTAATGGGAACAGACAGGTCAGTTTGGATTATTCAATCCCTAGAGCCTTGCATTGTTCATAAAACTTAATTATATAGAGAAATACAGTTCCCATGTTTTATCTCCAAGGTGATTCAATTGATTGAAATTATGTGACCGCACCTGATAATCCTGTGCTACTTTATCATTGTAATCCCCCCCCCAATCCACTTCACAAGAGCACTCCCTTCTAGGGACAAGCCTCAACTACTATAGAGAGATGTCACTGCAATTCTTTCTCTCCTTTCCTGAGCTGCAGGGAGGAATCTAGGAAGAAAGAAAAACAAACCTCTTCTGATAACATTGCTTACAAGTGATATTGCAAAAGCATAACTGAGGGGGTCCTTGATTCTCTTGGAGCTTTCTTGCTTTCTTGCAGATGTTTCATTACCAAAACTAGGTAACGTCATCACTGCTAGTAAAAGCAAAATATCTGCCTTTATTTGAGAATGTAGAGCACATATTAGCCAGTGGTGGGTTTCAAAAATTGATGGAACCTACTCTGTGGGTGTAGCCTCCTTTGTGGGAGTGGCTTGCCACCCATGTGACCGGATGGGAGTGGCTTGCCGTCCATGTGACCAGATATGAAATTATGAATTAGTACTTAGGTCGGTCCAAGTAGCTATTCAGAAACTCTGGCATTGAAGCATGCAAGTCTTAAAGCTGTCAAGTTACAAGATCCTTGCCAGTGGTGGATTTCAAAAAATTTTGGAACCTCTTCTGTAGGTGTGGCCTGCT
Organism: Thamnophis elegans; assembly: GCF_009769535.1. NCBI lineage: Eukaryota > Metazoa > Chordata > Lepidosauria > Squamata > Natricidae > Thamnophis > Thamnophis elegans. Next base: position 98,278,242 of record NC_045542.1, read on the forward strand.
TTCCGGGTCCACTGGTATTTTTGTATTTGTATTTGTTTATTATTTATAGTGGTGGAACCTCTTCTAACCGGTTCGGTAGATTTGACGAACCGGTTCTACCGAATAGGTGCGAACTGGTAGGAACCCACCTCTGATATGAGCTACCTTCTTATAACACTGTCCCAAAGGTCCTGTCAGGCCTGGAAGCCATCTTTTGCATTGGGCCTTTTGGCCTGCCACATTCAATGCTGTGGGAAAATGGGAGGCGGGGATTATATGGAATATGGGAGTTATATAGTCAAAATAACATTCCTTTCTTAGAGTCAAGGACATTCTGCCCTGCACCTGAACTGAAGTGGTGTGACTGGGAGGCATCTCCAGTTGGGATGGTGCCTGAGTGGGCCATGTGATGGAGATGTGGGTGTGGGGCAGGGACTTGGACTTTCATTTGGGTGGGAAAAATCTGGAAGCTTTCAGATTTGGGTTTTCCCAGATGTGCCAATATGACATCTTTAATAAAATGGAACTTTGAGGACTTCAAGCCTCGAAGTCTTCTTTCATTTGGGGGGGGGGGAGTTTACTTGAACCCTGACATTAATTTTTCAAGAGGCAATTGGCTTTTCTTTGTTTTGACTTGAAGACGTTCCTCTTCTCAACCAAGAAGCTTCATGAGAAGCTTCTTGGATGAGAAGTGAAGCGTCTTCAAGTCAAAAACAAAGAAAGTTGCATCTTGAAAAAGCACCTTTGGGATAACCAGGACTTGGATGACTGAGAATCTCCATAGACATTCTCATAACATTCTTACCCAGGGTTAAGTTCAGCAAAGCTTTTGACAACATCTGCAATGAGATTCTAGTAGAGAAGACAGCAATATGTGGGCTGATCTGCTTGACAGATACACTGGTTACACAATCATACCCCATGAGTGCATGCCAATGGCTCTGTGTCAAGCAGGAAGGAAGATGTGAGTGGCGTACCACAGGGTGAACAGTGCTGTTCAACATATTTCTAAATGCCTTGGGTGAAACATGATTTTAAATTTTAGAGCAGAGATGGGAGCAGAACAAATAGTTTGGAGGAACTTAATAAACTTGAACAATAGATAGAAACCAGCAAGATGGATTACAGAAGGAATAAATACAAAGACCCCTATTTTGGCAAGAAACATCCAAGCATTTGTACAAAACTGGTGGGCGAGGGTGGGAATGGTCCATAAAGAGCAGCGAAACTTGGGAAAAGTTTTCATAGTGGATCACAAACTGAATATAAGCCAACAGTGTAATACTGCTGTAAAAAGCAAATATAGACCTAGGCTGCATCAACAGAATTTTATATGTTACACAAACATATAAAATTGGGCTGAATAAATAGAGTTGTCTAGATCAAGCAAAGTCACAATTTCTTCTATTCTGAGTTGGTTGGGTCACACCTAGAACTCTGTCTCCAATTCTGGGCACTGCATTTTTAGGAAAGACGTTAACAAACTAATTCAGAAGGAAGCAGCCCAGATAATAAGGCATCTAGTGGGGGAAACATACAAGGGATGGTTGGAGATCTTGAATATGTTTAGCCTGGAGAAAAGAAAAATGCAAGAAAACATTACATCTGTCTTCAGGTATTTGGAGGGCCATTCCACAAAGACAGAGCAGAATGGTTCAAAGCTGTTCCAGAAAATTGGGCGGGGGGCAGCGGACACAGTAGGCTTCCATATCAAGGAATTTGATTTTGGTTGGACATCAGGGAAAAAAATTATTAACAGTTAGAACTGTTCAACAGCAGTTGAACAGGCTGAGTGGCGATCTGTGGTATCAGACAGATATTGAGCAGGAGTTGGAGTAGATGATCTCTAAGGTGATTTTTAATATAATTCAATGACTCTTAAATATAATTTATTCACCCAATGTTATATGTTTGTTTAAGATAGCAGGCTAAAGTGGGATTGACTACTTTATGGTTTAGCATGCCTAACGAATATAGCTAATCACAATCATCACTGCTCTACCCCTTTTTCTCTATGAATGCCTTTGCTGATGCTTCTCACTATCTTCAGCAATAAATAAGAGCCGAGGTGGCGCAGTGGTTAGGGTGCAGTACTGCAGGCCACTTCAGCTGACTGCTAGTTGCAGTTCGGCGGTTCAAATCTCACCGCCTCAAGGTTGACTCAGCCTTCCATCCTTCCGAGGTGGGTGAAATGAGGACCCAGACTGTGGGGGCGATATGCTGACTCTGTAAACCGCTTAGAGAGGGCTGAAAGCCGTATGAAGCAGTATATAAGTCTAACTGCCATTGCTATTGCTATTGCTAAATAACACTTACAAGAGAGCAACAAAAATAGGAAAAAAGACATGTCACGGTTAAAAAAGTAAATAGCAACAAAAAAGGACTTTGCCTCACTGCTCCAAACCATCCAACCAGTGGTGCAAGTCAGCCAGTTCTATCCGGTTCGGGCAAACTGGTAGCGTTGGCAGCGGGTGGCTCTGCCTACCCACCTGGACATCATCAAATCCCATTTTTTACACTCTGCACATGCGCGGAAGGTCACATGCGCTCACATTTGCAAACCGGTAGCAAAGATAAGTTGATTTCACACCCTGCATCCAACAGTAACAAAGAATCAGATGTATCTAGGAGTGAAGGAGAGTGTGGAAGGTTTTAACTCTCTGTTTTGTTTTCATAGGCTACTTACAACAAATACAGATAGTTCTCAACTTGCAACAGTTTGTTTAGATGACCGTTCAAAGTTACAACAGCCCTGAAAAAAGGGACTTATCACCATTTTCATACTTATGGCCGTTGCGACATCCCCATGTCACATGATTTAAATTTGTTTGCTTGCAGCTGGTTCATATTTCTGATGGTTGCAGAATCCCGGGATCCTGTGATCACCTTTTGCGACTTTCTGACAAGCAAAGTCAATGAGGAAGCCAGATTCATTTAACAATCGTGTTACTAATTTAATAACTTCAGTGATTCGTTTAACAAATGTGGCAAGAAAAGTTGTAAAAATGTGGTAAAACTCACTTAATAAATTTCTCACTTAACAATGTACATTTTGGGATCCATTGTGGCCACAGGTTAAGGCCTACCTGTAGGTAGGTTCAAATTTCCTGTATTCTGTGTATTTTGTGTAGGTTCTGGCTGATAGATTAAGGAAGTCTTGCTGTAACACACACACACACACACACACACACATGCATATCAGTGTAGTTCCTGCATGCACAAATTCTCCCCATAGCTTGTATAGCACTTAAAGAGCAGCACATTCTGCAGCTGAGTTCAAACAACATTTCAATGTCTTAAGTTGAATTTTAAAAATTCACTTTCTGCAGCCACATAAAGTAACACTTTGGTTCAAACAATCTGGCAAGACAATTGCTGGGTTCTCACAACTTATTGTACCATAAACCACCCATTCTCTTTTTGCAGGTGTCTGGGTTGTAAATCCCGCTACGACTGTTTGCACAACATCATAATTCTGCACAATTCAGCATCTTAAACCAAACCAAAGAAAACCTCATAAGAGTTTCAAAAACAGTTTAATTGTAGAAGGTGCAATAAGAATAACCTGAAAAAATACCAGTGTTATCCATGTCCACATAGATCAAGCATATGTTAGGGAAAAAATGATAAAGCACCTCAAAGGCAGATAAGAAGACAGCCAAATGTTGGACTTCCAACTTGAGAAAGCTGTTTAGTTTATACATTGTTGGTATGACATTTTTGTTTTAATTTAGAATAAGAGGTTATTTTATTAGATATTTGTATCTGTAGTGAAGAAAGCGGAAGGGTTTTTTTCATTCTACTTTCCTTTTTAACCTCTTTGTCCTTTGATCTCCTCCTCCCCTTTTCAATCTTGCTGTTGTTACTTTGTGTAAAGTAGTAGCTTTAAAAAAAAAAAAAAGAGGGCAGCCAAACAAATACTCTGGAGAAGACTTCTTACTTTCCTGCTTTCCAGACAACTTGGACTGCAGACTCTAAAACTGCCAACCAATCCAGCCTTAGCATACCAAGACGATCTGAGCCAAAGAACAAGATGGGTCCAATCAGCAAGAAGGCGAAGCATGTGAAACGCCCCAGCCTATCTCGGTCAAAGGACTGAGTTTATAAATTAAACATAGTAGCTGATTCACACAGAAAGTGACTCTGGCCTTTAAGAAAGCTAAGGGTTCCTGTCTAAAAATACAGTGGCCAGTGCGGGGAAGTAACTTTACATAAAAGAAAGTGAGAAGATAGTGTGAATATATTAATGGGCAGTGAAATAGTAGAATAAGGAATATAGTTCCTAATGTGTTGTTTCTCTAGCTGATCTTTTTCCACACATGAAAATATAAAACTTCACCTGCCGAATATCCATTGTAAATCCTAAGTCCTGAGCCACCTGTAGACCATCAGGTGTTATTGAAGGGACACTGCCTGCCTTCCACGCCCCTCTGTGAAAAGAGGCAAAGACCTACCAGGAAAAAGAAAAAAAAGTGTTTTAGGACAAGTGGTTTTACTAGTGTTTTACTTATTTATTTATTTTGTCAAACATGTATGAGATAACAGGTATAAGTATAAACATGGACATAAGCACAGGAAATGGGTATGAACAAATGGTGACAATAAGACAGGTACAGTAGGCATGCTGGTGCGCTTATGCACGCCCTCTTATGGACCTCTTAGGAAAGGGGTGAGGTCCAAGCTAGACATTTCAAGGTTAAAGTTATGGGGGTTTGAGGATGTAACAACAGAGTCAGGTAGAGCATTCCGGGCATTGATCACTCCGTTGCTGAAGTCATATTTTCTGCAATCAAGTTTGGAGCGGTTTACCTTGAGTTTGTACCTATTGTTTGCCCGTGTATTATTGTGGTTGAAACTGAAGTAGTCATTGACAGGTAGGACACTGTAGCAGGTAATTTTGTGTACTATGTCAGATCTTAATCGGTGTAGTTCTAGGTTTGTTTGTTCGTAGTTTTGTGTTTGTTCTTGCAATCCTCCAATCAGAGCTTCTTTAAGGCAATATAGACTCCTAACAGTGCAGGGCCTAAATTTGCACAATATAGTAACACTAACACTGGAAACTAATCAAGTAGAGAAGCAACTTAGAACTGAGGAGAAATTTCCTGACAGTTAGAACAATTAATCAGTGGAACTTCTGCCTCCAGAAGTTGTGAATGCCCCAACACTGCTGACTTGAACATATAGTCACACACACACACACAAATCCGGTTAGTAAAATTTAATTGCTGTGTTTCCATAGCACATTTCAACTAAACGAATTAACCATATTCTGGCTTAACTTGAAGACCAGGTTCACAAAACATGTTAAGACAACAGCTAAGTGAGAGTGTTTTCTTCTTCCTAAACTTTTCCTGCAAGTGCAGGGTGTGCTTTCCCCCCACCCCCCTTGAATGAATAGAGTGCTGATGCATTGGTTGTGACAGGAATTATCGCCTAAGAATTGTCAACATATGCTGCCAGAGTGACTGGCCCAAAGTCACCCAGCTGTTTTTCATGCCTAAACGGGGATTACAGGTACTCCTCGGTTTATAACTGGTCACTTAGCAAGTAGTCAGTTACAACAGACCCTAAAAAAGGGACCCAAGAGGTTCCAACATCAGGGCTCTCTCGTGGTCACAACTGCATTTTGGGCCCTCAGAAACCAGTCCGCATTTATAGTTGTTTGAAGCACCCTGCGGTCTTTTGTGACCACCAGTTCCTGGTTTCTAGCCTTGTTCCATAACTATCAGACTAACTTTTTTTTATACACACACAAAAAAAAATTACACATTTTTTTAAAAGTACATAAAACTTATTTTGCTGGTATAGGATTTGTAACTTTCTGGAGTGGCTGGCTGGTAAGCAGGGAGGCAGGCAGGATAACTGTGAAGAGAAGTCAGTGTGTCTAGTGTTTAAAGCACCAGGCTAGAAACCAGGAGACTGGGAGTTCTAATCCTGTGTTAGGCATGAAAGCCAGCTGGGTAACTTTGAGCCAATCACGCTCTCTTAGCCCAAGCCACCTCACAGGTTGTTGTTGTGGGGAAAATAGGAGGAGGAAGGAGTATTGTGTTTGCCGCCTTGAGTTATTTATAAAAATAATAAGGAGGGAGATTTTAAAAAATCATTTAAAAGATATATGGAATCTGTATTCAGACTAGTAATCTGGACAATATCCTTTCACACATACCTGGGATAAAAGAGGAATGTACAAAACTACCAAAGCCTAAACAAGTAATCAACCACTGACACAATTCTATCAAATACCGTCATTTAGAATACAAATTAATTGCAGATGTTTATTTTAAAAAACAACACAGGGACTTCCCAGTAAGTAGAATCTACAGTGCATTAGAAACCTGTCTAGAAATCACCTTTTTTGCCATGACACTGTAGTTCCCAACAGTTACTATGAATGGTTTCATTGTATGTCATTAGGCTATAAACATTATTGTTTTCCAGGAAAGGCGAAGATGGAAGTGAATTTCAGCACAAATTTCACTGCAGACTGGCCTGTTATGTGAACGCAGACCCTGAGCTTCTGTGCTGTTTTGAAAGCTAAGGCATAGCAGGCTGCTGTAACCACTCAGTATTACCTTATAAGATGGCTTGCAGTGATAAAAGAGGGGAAGGCTGGCCTGGGTACCAACTGAGGGCCTGTACCTAAAACAATGGAACTCAGACGAGGCCAAGAGAAACTTCCAGAAGGAAAAAGCCCTCTTGTAGCCACCGTTCCACCTACAAGTGTAACCCCGGCGAGATTCAGGGAGAGGGGCAGCCAGCGTGAACCTGCTACAAGGGCTCTGTGTTCCTTGCAACCCGGCCGGTGGCCAAGGGAAATATTGTTGGCACCAGGCAGACTCGTTCCTCTGGCAGTCAGACAGGAGGGCTTTCAGGACTGGGGGCTGGCCCTACTGCACAGCACACTTGCTGGCCCCCTCCCTATTGCTGCCTTCCAGATTCTGCCTCTCCTTGCATACTGATCTGTCACAGCAAGGGAGATACAATCCCTCAGAACTGTGCTGCTGCATGTACCTATTTGTGTATATAAAAAGGACACCTGTATTTCAGCAGCCTCTATCTTGGTGTCTCTCTACTGCCATAAACACATATAGAGAAAATCTGACACACCCGTTGGAGTATGACATTCGGAGTATCTGCACAAAATAAAAACTGTTTGCTATTTAAATTAAGATGGAACAACTAGGTTATATTAACTGGGTTTGTTCAACCTGCTTAACATTTAAAAGCCAAGCATTTGCAGCCTTTATGTAACTGACATAAGAGGTCAGTAGGGGCGTGCATAAGCACACCGGCGTGCCTAATATCCCTGTCCCACTGTCCCAATTTATTTGTAACCATTTCCTGTGTTCGTATTCATGTTTATTCTTATTCCTGTTATCTTGTGCATGAGTGACAAATTAAATTAAATAAAATAAACAAATGCTAGGTCTGACTGGTTCAAGCATTGGCTGGCTTAGCATATTGTCTGAATACAACCCATTTGATCAGTGGATGATTTACCACATTCTGTGAACCGCTCATAAAAAAGGTTAATTCATTAACCAAGTTCATTGCCATGGATTTGGTAGGAGTCAGGGGATGAATGAATTCACAATTCTGCAATAAGTGGGGATTAGTAAAAAGAATCTATCGTTTTGTTTTTCTTCAATTGTTCTGGTTGTATGTAAAAGAGGGATATTTTAAGAACTTAAGGAGTAACTGGAAAATAAAGTTAACATGAAGGAAAAGCAATCCATATGTACTCCTGGCTTACTTTAGTTCATATTAATCTGATGAAAATCTAATTTGGATAGAAATTCCTGTCCATGTAGTACTACTGTATGTTCCTTTGCCAATATGCCCAGAAACATGTAACAAGATATATGTGCAGAAACAGATCTAGAGATATAAAGATTCAATTTTATCCATTCTATATTTTGATTCAACAATTAAATAAATTATCATACCACAAAGCTCCATTCTACATACTTATAAATGACTTGGTGAAGAGTTAGAAAATACAATTAACAGCTTTCCAGATAACACAAAGAAAGGGATGAGAAACTGAGCACAGTATTAATATTCAAGAAGACAAACTGGAAAATCAGACAGAAACCAGCAAGATTAATCTCCACTGGGACAAATATCAAAGTCAACATTTGGGTATGAACAATCTAAGGCACAGATGTCAAACTCGATCGGGTCACGTGACATTTTATGCCTTTGCGGAGACAGGGTAGGCGTGGCCTACATGTGACGCATCCAGTCCACGGGCTGCCAGTTTGACACCCCTGAAAAGGCATCAGCATGGCCCAATGTAAAGGCCATGCTGGAAGGCAACACATACAAAAAAGGTTCTGGTGGATCATGGGTGAACATGAGCCAAGAAAGTGAAGCAGATGCAAAAAAAAGATAATGCAATTTTAGGTTATATCAAAAGAAATACAGTATCAAGATCAAGAAAAGTCATTACTTTGAAGGCGTATATGAATCAATATGAATCAATATTGGCCATTTGCTTTTATTATGAATTGCTTATGTTACTATATAATTGTTACTGATTAAACCAATATTTGCTGTTTGCTTCTGATATGATATACTGTTAGAAATCATTCATTAAGAATTAAGTTTTGTTATTGGCTTCTGCTTATATTATTGTATTCTGTCAGAAATTAGTTGTTTTCTAGCCTAGCAAATTGTAATCTTAATACTGGATGGCATTACTGTAAATGTTCCCTCGCTTCTGCGTCTCGCTTCTATTCTTGGCTTCAAAGCTAGGAACATTCTTGAAAACAGAAGAAATTGTTACATGGGAATATCGGGCCCCATAGATAAAGGAACTAAACTAGGGAGTTTTCCTGGTTCATAAATCCTTTTTTTTTAATGAATATTTTTTATTTCCATTTTCATTTTCATAACACACACTCACATGTATATTATACATAGCCCGAATCATATAGTATTAAATAATAATTACATCAGTTCCTCTTGTCAACAATGCTCAGAAAAGTAGAAACCCATTATAGCTCTTCTGCTGTCCATACACCTCTTTCTTCTACCACCCTCCAACTTTCTATCTTCCCTCCATCATCCTTTTCTACTCTACTTCCCCTCCCTTTCTACTGCTCCTCTCTCTACAATCCACTTCTCCTTATCCTTCTCGTCTTCCCCCCTTACCCTCTCTCCTATCCTTCTCTTCCCATCTTTCTTCTCCCTTCTATTTCCCACTCCTCCTCTCCTTGGTGTATTTCCGCTACATGTCAATATGCTTAACATGTCCTAGTTTTAAAGAAAAAATAGTAATAATAATAGTAATGAAAATATAAGGAAAAAAAAAGGTTTGACGAGATGTGTTAGATTTTAATGTAATTGGACCCCACATGTATACTGTTGTTTTTTTCCTGGCTCATAAATCCTTAAAGCATTCTGCCCAAAAAACAACTTGGCAAAGGGGGGGCTGCCACCCCCTACACAAGGCTATAGGAATCCTCCATAGATAAGGTAGACAGACAGGAGCTTGAACAAAAGAATGCTTTAAAGATCACGTAACAAATCTTGGTCTCTGATTGGATAAACTTTTTATCTGCCTAATATGTATATAATACTCTGAGCCATTCTTGCAGGGGGTGGCTATTCCTTACATGCATTTGGTTGTATGTTTTGGATATAGTTTTGTCACCCAGCTTTTGCTATGGTCATAAATAAAAGCTGATATTTTTGCAAGCCTCGTCTCGAGTCTCACTCCCTTTGGCATTTCAGTGGCTCAGGGAAACTGCTGGAACCTTACAATTTCATTTTGTGCTCTGTGTTGGTCAAGTCACAGACATCAGTTCTGGGCCCCACAAACAGACACAAGCATGTCCAGAGTATAGTCATCGAGAGGACACAGGGCCTAGAAGGAAAAATGTATGGGAAACTATGGAAGCATTGGGTATATTTAGCCTGGAAAAGGCTACAGCAAAGTCTGCCATGCAGAAAATGAGGCAAAATTGTTTAGCGTTGGTTCGATAAGACTGGACAAAAAACAATCTTTTGTTACGACAAGAATGTCCCTCGTAAGAGGGCTTTCACTGAGATGTCTAGGAGCGTTTCCCAAATGCTGAACTGAAGTGCTCTTACACACCCTTGAATTGGCAGAAAGCTACATCAACTTGAAAATGGCTAATTCTATTGCCCATCCTTATTCTGTCTGGATGCGTCTGTTCCCAGTCATTTTAATTGCTTGAGTTCCTCCAAGTTAATAGATGGTAAAACACAAGAAATTAGGCCTGTTCATGGAGTGCCAAAAAACAAACTACAGTAGTTGAACACCAGAAAGCTGAAGACAACAACCCTATTTTGAAATACTCACATGTGAAGGACGTGGTGAAGGCAAAAAAAGAAGGAAGATGCTAGGGCATGTCTGAACTATGGTTGGGCAAATGAGGAAAAGCAGCAAAGCGCCTGTCCATTTCCTACCTGCATTTTACCCCAGCATCTCACAACATTTGTAAGCAGTTTTATGGCAATTTTATTACACAAAAATTATAACACATTTTATGACAAAACAAAATGCCATAATATATTTCTTGTGGTCAACTCCTAATGCTTGATTGCACTATACAGTTCAATATGGGCTACTTCCAAGGCTGATACATCTCTGAATGTCTCCCTGAATTTTTAAGAACATTTCCTGTGAAGGCAGAATATTAAAAGCTCTGCCATTGTTGGAGGCACTGAGGAATATGGTAAGGACATATCTTGAAATGATGACCCAATGGGTCATGGATGATCTAGTTCATAAATTCTGAACCCCCAGGCCGCAGCCCACTACTGGGCTATGATGAACTGTTTGGAAATGGATCGCGGAAGTGGTCGGCAAGCAAGCATGTGTGCATGCGCATTCCCATTTACGCAAACAGTGGGTGAGCACCCTGACTGGGATGGCAAGGATTCTGGTTTGAGCAGGGGGTTGGACTAGGAGACAAAGGTCCCTTCCGGCCCTGATTCAACGTTTTATGTTCTACCTCCCAGAAGACCTGGACTTGCCTGGACAGACAAGGAAGAGGTAGGTTTTAACAGATGGTTAAACCTGTGAGTCTACCATCTGACAAAAACTTCCAACAATCATAGAAGTGCTGTACAGACAGTCCTCAACTTACAACAGTTCCCTTAGTGACTGTTGAAAGTTACAACACTAAAAAGTGACTCATGGCCATTTTTCAGAGTTACCACCTTTGAAGCATCCCAGTGTGCTGAAAATTCAGATGCTCTGCGACTGGTTCATACTTATGACTGTTGCTGTGTCCCAAGGTCAGTCATGTTGTCACCCTTTGCAACCTCCTGACAAGCAAAGTCAATGGGAAAGCAGATTCACTTAACAACCTAATTTATCAAGTGCAAAGGTTCACTTAACAATGATGGCAATCAAAATCGTAAAATGGGGCAAAACTCAATTGACAATTTTTTCACCCAACAACAGTAATCTTAGGCTCAATTGTGGTGTTAAGTCGAGGAGTTACCTGTGGATGGTGTCCCTTTTCCCGAAAAGAGCAACAAAAACTTAGTGTTAACATGTTCTGCACACGTGGACCCAGCATATTACACAGCAAGACAGAGCAGAGCGCTATGGGGAGGCGGGGGAAGAGGAGAAACCGCGGGAGTTCTCCTTGCCTGAGCTTATTAAGAGCCCCAGAAGCGCCGCAGTCGCAGTAATTCAAATGCTTGTCCGTTGAAGATGAACATTTTGATTATTCTGGCCCTCGGGACAGAGGCTGCAATGAAAGAACGCTAGGGAGGAACTTGTATCGAAGAGGCACGGGCGAATGCCAATCAGCAGAAGCGGAATTGTGCTGCAAGCAGCGGTGTGCACAAAAATACAGAGACCGAGGATCGGTTCCAAATTGCGGACGAAAACTCTGGCAGGCTCCCTCTTCCGATCTTTTAAAAAGTGACTCTTAATTTCGTCCCGGATCCGCCGCTGTCCCCAAACCCCCCCCCCCATTTTGGCGCCGCCCTCTTCCGCCCCACGGATCTTTTCCGCCTTCCGTCTCCCACCCACGTGTGTGGCTGGCAGCCCCCCCCCCCTTTCTCCCGACCCCCAGCCCGCATGATCCAACCCCCTGGCTGCGATTCCTTCGGTGCTGGAGACGCCGTGTCTCTAGCGGTTAGTGACACAAGCGCTCCAGCATCCTTCGCGAGGCCTGAGACAGACGCTGCCAAGCCAGCTTGCGGCCTAGGCACATCCGCCAGAGACGCTCGCCCCCCGGGCTCCGCGGCGGGACGAAGGCCGCAGGAAGGAGCTGGAAAAGGATAAAGAGGGCTGAGTGGGCTGTGCAGTACGTGTCTGCAGGAGCGAGCGCGGGATGGTTCGTGTCCGCTGCCAGCCTCCACATTTCCTGGGGACGAGATGTCTCTTGCAACCAGTAGGACCTTCTTTTTAAATAAATGTGCAGAGAAGAATGCTTTCTTCCTACACGCCACGTTAAATACCTCTCCAGCCCACCGGATGAGTCCAAGCATAGTCCAATCTTGCCGCCTTGTTGTTTGGATAAGGTGGAAGTAGAAGAACCCTGGCTATGCCACCTTGAGCTTGAAGGAAAATGAAATTTAAATAAAAGAGATGGAATATAACACCCATTCAGTAGAATAATAAAATGTTGTTGTTAGTTGCGAAGTCCTGTCAGACCCATGACAGACAATGTTCCTCCAGGCCTTCCTGTCTTCTACCATCCTCTGGAGTCTATTTAAGCTCACGCATCCAGCCATCTCATTCTCTGCTGACCTCTTCTTATTTTGCCCTCAATCGTTCCCAGCATTAGGCTCTTCTTCCTTCTCATTAGGTGGCCAAAGAGTTTCATCTTCAGGATCTGGCTTTCTAAAGAGCAGTCAGGGTTGATCTCCTCTAAAATTGACCGGTTTGATGTCCTTGCAGTCCAAGGGACTTGCAGGAGTCTTCGCCCACACCATAGTTCAAAGGCCTCACTTCTTTGGCACTCAGCCTTTCTTATGGTCCAACCTTCACAGTCATACATTGCAACTGAGAAAACCATAGCCTGGGAAAACAGAGAGAACCATATTTTCCCAGTTTTCCCAGAATAATAAAATACATCTTTCTAAAAGAGTTAACAACCTGGAAAAAGTACAAAAATCTGTGCCTGGTCCCAGTGAAGTCATTCTTAATAAACCATGCAGACTGGGTTTCCATAGGCTAAGCTGCAAATAGTCAAGTAGAGAGTGGCAGTTTCACATGTGTTTACCAATTAATTGAACCTCCCTGCAATTTTCTGGATCCATGCAACACTCTGAATTGCAAAACTGCATAGCTTGAGTTCACACAGCATGTTAGGCTGAAATGTTGATTAAACAGCTCATGGTTCAGTGTGTTGTATGAATGCAATCTTTGTTTTAGCAGTTACTCTCCAGTCCTTAGTTCACTCATCCCTGTGGCGGTGAACCATCTCTGTGCAAAGAGGAGCTTACAGTAATGGCAAGCTTACAAAGGAGCAGAAGATCCTTTCAGGTTTCCTGGGGCATGCAGGCTTCCAAGGGAAACAACATCTTTAATTGTGCTCAGAAACTAATACATAGCCCCTAAGACTTTCAATCTAGGTGGGCTTTCAGCTAGTCTCATTAGCAGCCCAGTAGTTGTGCATCATTGTGTCCCTGCATTTTTCCAATTTGTCTTCAAACAGTCCCAGAAACAACATATTACAGTACTCTAACCTGAGCAGAGCATGGATCACGGTGACCAAAACAATGTTTCTCAATTTTGGCAACTTAAAGATATGTGGACTTCAATTCTGAGAGTTGAAATCCACACATCTTTTAAGTTGCTAAGATTGAGAAATACTGGGCCAAATCACCTCTGTCCGGGAAGGACCACGGCCTCAGAGGGGGGAACCAAAGACACTTTCAGCAGTTAAGCTAAATCTATGAGTTTCCTCAGAATTGAAATACGATCCATACAACCCCATATAGATCACAACTCTCCTAAACTGAAAAAATGCCCTAGCCTCCAAGACACTAACTCTATTTGGTGAAGATTCTTCTAGCCTGCTTCTAGATCCTCATCCAGTTTGTAACCAGCAGGGTCTAGATTCGCCTCTTCCAACTCTATGATTCTAGTAAGCCTAGAAATTTATTTAGTCTCTTCCAAGGTCTTGAATGAAATAAGCCTTGCTTCTTTGAATGTATAGAAACATTATTTGGGAGGTGGGTGTAAAATGAGCAGTGTTTCACCCTCTCTTCCTGAATCTTAGCACTCTGTTGTTTGCATTCAAGTCAAAAGCTGCAAAACACTATTTGTGTAGGCAGGCTCTGAAACTGAGGACTGGGTTTTACCCATGACTTCCTATTCTAAATCTTGTCACGACTCATTCAGCAGTTTCATGTAGATATACAGCACAAAATGTAGCTCTGTGGGAATCCTATAGCGATGCGGTAAGGCTGAACAGCAGCCACTTAGCTCAATTTATGAAACTGGCCTTTTAGAGATACAAAGAGATCCAATGGGTGGATTTAAGCAATACATTAAGCCAAAAATCACACAAGCCCTATTTTGGTACTTAGTCCCACTGGCAAGTTCAATCAAACCATGGTTAAGTTAAAAGCTGGGCAAATCTGGCAAATAAAACACTGTTCCTACTCATCAATCAAGAGAGCCAGGGCATGTGATGGCTAATTGGAGCACAAGCTACTGAATTTTTTAAAGGTAATTAACCAGATTACATTGGCTCTGGGATTGTCCTAGTTTAAGGCAACAGAGGCAAGATTCTACTTCTGTTATTTGTTCCACCAAAGCTTATATAAAAAGGGTGGTAAGGGTTTACAGTTGCCGTTGCCATAAAATCAAATTATCTTAATTTTAACTAATTGTCGCTTAGCTAACGCCATCATACTTCAGCATAGAGGAAGTTTCAATATGCTTCTGAGACTATACAGGTCACTTAATACATAAATGCAATTTAATATCCTGGGGAAAATGTTTATTTTCTTCTCCCTTTCCCCCTTTACTTGTTTGTCTTAAATCCAAATAAACAAGACCTCTGTAATTCCTTGAAATTTATACCTAGTACAAACAGTTATTATTTCTCTTGCTCTATTTTTAGATCTGTTTTTCCCCCCTTAGTAGCAGAATACAAAAAGAAATAACATGTATTACTCATACGTGCAAAGGTACTTTTGAGAAATTTGGGGACAGAGGTATAAAATGTTTGGTTGGATTGTTGTAGGGTGGTGGTGGTGGGGGTGTGTGTGAGAGAGAACAGAAATGTTGTGTAATCACAGTCTGCATTACGGGGAGGAAACGAGGATGTATAGCCTAGAAATCAGTCTGCCCCTTCCAAACTAAAAAGTATTTGGAAAGATGGAGTGGAAAGCTTGATATTTGGGCAGGAGGTTAGGCAATGGCAGCAGGTATTTCATTTGAGGTGTGTGGGGCTAGCCCTTTGTACAAGGGGGAGAGCCAAGAGCAGAAAGAGGGAGCTGCAGTGTACAGCTGCGGTTGGGGCATAGAGAGGGGCTGTGGTAGAGGGATGTGGTGACACTGGTATGTGCCGAAAGCAGGAAGGCAGCAAGCTTGCCGGGCTGCATGAAGGGCTTTCTGTTTGACTGCAGTTATGGGCTATAAATCAGGAGCAATGCCTCTGCCCTGGCCCCTCAGGAGGGAGTGGGGGAGGCAGGGAGGGGGAGATGAAAAAAACCCACCTCCAAGGCCTGAGACTAAGGAGTTAGGAAGGACTAAACTAGTTTGGCTGAGACCTTACCAAATTGGCAGGAGTCAGGCTTCTCACCCAAGAGAGGAGCCTCTGTTTAAAGCTAGGGAGCAGCCTTGCAAAATTGGGGAATCGCATTCCGAGGGAGTAGGGTACAGACTAAGAGAATCTGCTGGAGAGATTGCCGCCAGATTTGCAGCTGAAGATAAATGCATTCTTCTGCAAATTCCTGCAAATCAGACTGCTGTTAAAATCATGAGCAGGGACCAATTAAAAAGTGGCAAGCATGGGTAATTGACAAAAAATATATATCAAATAATGGTTTAAAATTTGTCCAAGAGAATGGGCATTATACTCTCTTACTCCTTTCACATCCTACACCAGTGATGGCGAACCTTTTTTGGCTCGCGTGCCAAAAGCGGGGGGAGCGCATGGAGGTTGTGTGCAGGCGTGCCACATCCATGTTTTGCGCATGACCCCAGTGCACATGCGTGCACGACCCCAGATTCCAGAGGCTTTTTTCGCCCTCCCCAGGTTCCAGAGGCTTTATAGGAGCCAGGGGAGGGCAAAAACAGCCCCTCCCGCCCCCCACCCCCGGAGGCCATCCAGAGGCTTCAGGAGCTTCCCTGATGCCTCCGGAGTGCAAAAAAACCTAGCCCTACGGGCAAACCAGAAGTTCGGGAACCGACTTCCGGTTTGCTTGTAGTGTCATTTTTTGCCCTCCGGAGCCTTCAGGGAAGCCGCTGAACGCTCTGGAGGGCTAAAACCAGTCCTACCAGCAAACCAGAAGTCCATTCTTGAACTTCCGGTTTGCCCATACAGCCTGTTTTTTGCACTTCGGAGGCTTCAGGGAAGGTTCAGGGAAGCTCCTGAAGCCTCCGAAGGGTGAAAAATGGCCTCAAAAGGCTGAAGTCAGCTGGCCAGTGCGCACATGCACGCTGGCCAGCTGACAGGGCAAGCCTCGTGTGCCCTGACAAATGGCTCCGCATGCCACCTGTGGCACGCATGCCTTTGGTTCGCCATCATGGTCCTATACTATAGAACAGGGGTGTCAAACTCACATCGTCACAGCATCATCACATGACTTATTACAACTTTTTCCCCCTTCACTAAACCAGGCGTGGGTGTGGCCAGCGTGTGACGCATCAGGCCTGTGGGTCGCGAATTTGACACCCCTGCTATAGAAGCTAGGCTCTGCAATATGATGTTCACTTTCTTAAAAGCCTCTTTTTAGCCTTCCTGTCTATACATGCACAGTCTGACTGGTTCAGCCATAACATGGTTTGCTTCTAAATAGCTGTGAAAATGCAATCATCATTTTATTTAAATACAGGTTCTCAACCTGGCCAACTTTAAGATGTGTGGTCTTCATCTCGCAGGACTGAAATACATTGAGCATGGATAATCCAACAAGTCAACCCAGAATTCTCATTCGGGCTACAAGTGACCAGGCTCAAATTATCCTTCTTTAGACACATTATGCAAAGAGCTCACTCTTTGGGGAAGTACATCATTCTGGAAAAGGTAGAAGAGAAGATGATGACAGGGAGGATGGATTGCGTCTCACTAGTGATGGGGGCACCATTGGAAATGCTGAAGGACCAGGTTAAAGGCAGGTCAATATGGAGAAAATTTATCAATGTGATTGCTAAAGTTAACAACAACCTGATGGCGCGTAATCAATAATCAAGTAGTAGCATGCTGGTGAAGGAATTCTGGAAGTCCACATATTTTAATGTTGCCAAGGATGAGCAGTGCTGATTTGATAAGCATGGCTGCACCTATGATTATGCTTATAAATGCTGAGGCTTTCTCACACCATCACTGGAAAGTGTCTTTTCTTCTATATTCTTTTTTAAAAACAAAACTGTATAATGCTGCAGGCAGGAGTGTTTTCCTCTCACCCCCTGCACACACGTACGGGGAGATTACATTCTGTGATAAGGCATCAACTGACCTAAAGGCAGATTTGTCAAACCACTTCTGATACCCGGCTACAGTCTACTGAAGTACATATTTACATGCCCATCATGGGTGTGGAATTTATATATTTGTTAAACTTCTGTGCTGCCCATCTTGCCAGGGTGAACATAGTATAATGCGAGATATAGGAAAGGAGATAGGAAATAATAAGCAAAATAAATTACGGATGTGAAATTCAAAAGAAAAATTAAATACATCTACATCAGCCACATTCACTCTCCTAGAAAACTATCCTTGCTTTCATCAAGAACTCATCAACTTCATTCAGCCATCATTCTCAGTCTTCGTCTTGGTCCAGGCACTGTCTGTGTATCTGTTTTGTAATTCGTTTCTCACTCATCCCTTCTATGCCCCTTGCTTAATAGTGCTAATTGGAACCCTGCAGTGATAAGGTGGTTTTTTTAAAAAAAATCACATGACCGTAAAATTAGGAATGGCAGCTCTGTCACTGAGCAAGAAGTGGACTGGTCATTAAGTGAGGATGACACATGACCACGATTGGGACCTCCTGCTAGCTTCCCCATTGAGTATCCTAGTCAGAAGGCAGCAGGAAAGGTTGGAAATGTTAATAATCACCTGACTGTGGGATACTATGACAGTCATAAATAAAGTAAAATTTTCTTCATCTGTTTTCCCATCTTTAAACATCTATCAGGATATACACATTTAATTATTTTGAATGGTCCCACCCTATGGTTGCATCATACACTAGGATTTATTGCAAACAAAAGTGCAAACACATTTGCATCCCTGATCAATGCATATTTCTAGCATCATCATAAGCATTCCTCATGCAATTAGGTATAAACAACCAAGAGGACCTTATTCCCCCTTACCTTTACTCACTTGAACCAGTTGCTAAAAATTCATATATTCTCAAGCATTTTATAACAGTGGCTCCCAATCTTTTGGGCACCAGGGACCGGTTCTGTGGAGAGAGGTTTTCCCATGGACCGGAGGGGGCCTGGTTTCATGTGCTGCCTGCATCCTGTGGATGAGGCTTTGCTTGTTTGTGTGAACCAATTTCTGGCATGCTGCAGACTGGAGCCAGTCCATGGACGGGGATTGGGAAACCCTGTTTTATAGTATACCATTTTTAATTATATTTAGCAACCCTACCTCCCATCCTAAATTTAAAGGAAACATTTCAGAATGAAAACCTGCTAAATTTTGCAGAAATCAGTGATCAAATGCTTTATATAATGTCCACATTATTGTTTGCAGAGTGCAAACAGCCTAGAAATGGAAGCTGATAAAATGCTGGCAAATTCGCAGGCCATTCCATTTGTTTCATCCATCTTTTGATTGTAAGGGTATGCTCTCTGGTGGATTATGCAACTTAAGTGCAGGGAAGAACAGCCTAATAATCATATTAACAGAGTATGATATCCAGTTCTTACTTATCCCTTACCTAATCCTTCACTAAAGGAGACTCAAATCATGCAGTGAGCCTTACCATTTCAATTTCTGATGCCTCTAAAAACTGGTCTGTAGGAACTCAATAGAAATCCTCTGCCACAAAAAGAAATCTCAGTAAGGCAGGGAACCCAGAGGGCCCAGTGAGTGAGATGCTAACGCTAAAACTAGATTTGCACTAGTTGTGCTAGACTAGACTAAATTGAGGCGACATGGGAACCCATCCATTGCTTTAGCATGCTGTTTGAACCAAAGCATGATCAGTAGCCAAAAAGATAATTACACTTACTGTATTCTCTAGACATAGAAATTGGGTATACCTAACCCAGGTTTAGGGCTTAGTATATAGTGCAAACCCAACCCACAAGTAGCATGTTTCAGAGTTGACTGACCTAATATTCACCCCTTTATTCTCCCAGATGGAGCCCATTTCTCTCCTTACAAGCCAAGTCTTTCTACCCCAGCAGAGTCCTCGCAATCCATCTAAGGACTGGGCAAGAGGTACAAGAATGGGCATCAAAGACTTTGATCACTCTTTCTGCTGCAGTTGCAGCTGGAGCCACTGCCACCATCATCACAGCAGCAGCAATCCAGAAAAAAAAAAAAGAAAAGGGAAAGAAAAGAGAAAAGAAAAGAGGAAAGCAACTCCGATTCCCCGGCGGCCCTCTTCTCTCCCACCCTTGAGCTCAGCCACAGGCGCCTGGCTCTGACTCCAAACAAATGATTAGAAAGCTGGTTATAATTGGATGGGGGGCGGAGGAGGGGCCCGCCTGCTGAGAGCCACTTGGATCCAGGATGGGAGAGAGAGACAAGCAGGGCTGCTGGCAGCTCCCTCCAGGAAGACTCTGATCCTCCTTCAGTCAGAAACTGCGCCAGCCACAGGCTGACAGAACAGGCAATTGTAATGGAAAGATGCTGGCTTGTGTTTTGGCTTCCTGGAGCAAATATCTGTGCTCCCTTCATTTCCCCTCCTGAATTGGCAGTGCGTTGGGAGCAGCAGTAGTATACAGGCCCCAATTATCCTTTGGAAGAGAAGAGATTGGCTGCTGATGCAGGCAGTTAACGGTGCAGTTTACAAACTGTAGCATGTAGGGGCACAGAGGCAGCTGGTTTGATCTAGAGATGCTTTCAGCCCGAAGAGATTGTACAGTTATTCCATCTTATTTTCTTCAATGGATTGCATGTGGGAAATCTTAAATTTTGAAGCATCTCTGAGGTCCACTGAAAAGCCAAATCCATCAACTGATGCAATTGAGTTGTCCACAATAATGAAGGATCCACAGTAATAGGGCTTACCTTAAAACAAGTTCAATTTGGCAGAGACTCGCCTCATAATATCAAGGAGTCAAGGACCACAGTGGTTCTGCTAGTGGTTTGGCTAGTTTGGAAAGAGCTGGGACTTTTTTCTGGAGCAGTTGGAGGTTAGATTTAGGGGAGCTGTGCAGTGTTTTATCTCAAAGGTGATTTTTTTCAAAAGGCAACTGGACTGTTTTTTACCTTGAGGAGGAAGAAGAAAACATTTTTCCTCTCATCTAAGAAGCTTCATCAGTTGTGATGGTGGGGAGATGGAAGGATAGGACCTGGATGACTAAGAATTTCCAGAGACATGCAGTACCGTATTTTTCAGAGTATAAGACGCACCATTTTCCCTCACAAAAGAGGGTGAAAATCTGGGTGCATCTTATACACAATACAGCATTTTTGGCCTACCGAAACCCCGCCCCCTTTGGATGTGCAGAGGGTTTGGGAGGCTTGCAAAGTGCTCCTGAGGACTGGGGAGAGCCATTTTTGCTCGTTTTTGCCCCCCCCCCGGAACACTAAGAGTCTCCCAAAGCTTCTGCATGCCTTTTTTTTGCAAAAAGCGAGGTGTGCAGAGGGTTTGGGAGGCGTGCAGAGTGC
This sequence comes from Thamnophis elegans, assembly GCF_009769535.1. Taxonomy (NCBI): domain Eukaryota; kingdom Metazoa; phylum Chordata; class Lepidosauria; order Squamata; family Natricidae; genus Thamnophis; species Thamnophis elegans. The sequence continues at coordinate 98,299,193 of NC_045542.1, forward strand.
AAAAACCTTTTTTTTTTAATTTACCTCTTCAAAATCATGGTGCTATACTCCGGTGTGTCTTATAGTCCGAAAAATACGGTATTTTAGTTCCAAAGGGAAAATGGTGCAGTAGAAAATGTTGAGGTGCAAATTTTGCACTTCTTGATATTGTCATGCCTTTCCCTGTCACTATGCAGCTGCCCTTCACATCTGTTATACAATCGCAGATAGCCTTACTATGTTGGATTGCATTTTGTTGAAGCCAGGAAGAAATATTCCTTTCTTTTTTAACATCTGAAGAGTCTGATTCATATTTGTTACAGTAGGACAGGCATTAAGATCCCTTTTAGAAATGGTTATGGAGAAAGCTTGATGGCATGTCATTTGAAACACATCAACCTGCCTTATGCTATACCACAGCATTTCTCTCCCTTGGTGACTTGAAGGTGAGTAGACTTCAACTCCCAGAATCCCCCAGCCAGCCATCTTCAAGTCACCAAGGTTGAGAAACATTGCTATATCAGATCAGAACCTTGGTCCATCTAGCTCAGTGTTTATGCTTCATCAGAATTCTTCAGATGGGATCTTTCCCCATTCTACTGGGAGAAGTTTTGCATGTATAACATATGCTCTCTCTCATTAAGTTTTATCCCCTTTCTCAGTTACTCAAAAATAAGCTTGCTCTCTTTAGAAATAGAACAGGCACTTGGGAGGTCTTAACCTAAGTTCACAAATAAGGTCAGGGAGTTTTGTAAGACTGTTTACAGTAGGAAGAAGACACTAGGCCCTGCCAAATGGATGGACACTGAGGGAACAGCAATGGTGATTTCTCTGTGTTTTTCTGTTTGACTGTTAGCTTATCTGAAGCTGTGTTTAACATTCATCAGAGAAAGCAAACAGCACAAAATTATCATACAAAAAGGGCTCCATGAAAGTCAGCAGAATTAAACCTTCGAGGAAGATGTGGCATAGGAAGGTATTGAAGAGCAGAAGACTCAGGAAATGCCCCTAGAGGAATAAAATATCCAGTGGGAGAAGTGAGTATTTGATAGCACCTGGCAAGAAAGAGTCAATGGAGCAGGAGGTGGTCCATGCCACGGGAGCTGACCAAGTGATTTGAAGCTCTGGATATGAATCATGAACTCCAGTAGCTTGCAACTTATGATAACAAAGATATCTTCATTTTCCTGGTGCATACATTTAAAATATGATAGAAGGATTATCATGGCTCATCTAACTGATTTCTATTCATCCCTGCTTACTTAGTCAGGAGCAAAGAGAACAAATGCTTCAAAAGCTTGCAAGTATGGTAACTCTAGATGGGAAGGTAAAGAAACTGGGAGTGCAAGTAATGTTTCCAACTATCCTCCCAGTTGATGATCAAGGGACAAGAAGGACAAATGGGAAACAGGGAGTGAATAAATGACTAAGAAAGTGGTGGAATCAAGAAAGATTTAGATTTAGATTCTTACACCATGGTTAAGGTGACCAGATTTTAACACTGGTAAAGAGGGACACCATTGACCGGGGGAGGGAGTTTCTTGATTAATTTTTTTTAAAAAAAATGGGACATTTTTAAAACGCCGCGGGACGCGGGACAAATTCTTCAAAAGCGGGACGTCTGGTCACCTTAACCATGGTGTATCTTGCTAAAAGATAAAACAAGCTGAAGTTGAATGGAATAGAGTCCAGCGGTGTCAAACTGGATTTCAACCGTGGCCCACACACGTCTCATTTTGGCCGGCAGAGTGCTACAGGAGGCCGTCCAGGCACCCGGTTTTGGCTGCCAGAGGCAACTGTGGGCCGGTTCTTTGCTAATTTTAGGCTGGCCCCACAGACCAGATTTAAGCACCCTGCAAGCCAGATCCGGCCCGCAGGCCTTGAATTTGAAACCCCTGGAAAAGGAAATTCTGGAAGCCTTGGCCCAAATAATCTTTATAAGGAAAAAAAATGGGCAAAGCTTTAGGAAGCTTTTAATAGAAAATTCAGTGAAAAGCTTTGGAGTACAAAAGAAGATGTGTGTATTGTGGAGCAAAGCAGGGCCTTGTAAATAAGACAGAATGCAAATTGGAATTGGGAAAGATAGCGCATGAATGAGGTGAGGAAAGCAAGGTACAATAAAGGGTTTGCAAAGTAAAAGGAAAATAAAGGAGGCTGTTGCTCTGCTGCGCATAGCAGCTGGGAACATAATACAAAAGAAGAGAGAAAGCAACATTGCTTACTATCTTTTGGTAGCATCATTTCTCTCAGAAGATGAATGTATGTACTGTATTCCTTAATATGATTGAGGAATGATCTAGGAATGTTAAAAATAAGAACCCATCTTGCTACTCTAAATGAATTCACATCTCCAGAGTACGATGAATCCCAAAGTGAAGGAGCTGGCAGATATCAGAATTGCTGTGATCTTTGAACATTTCTGGGGAATTCCTGGACATGAAGAAGAGTTCGGAGGAGAACTACCAAAATGATAGAAGGTCTGGAAATCAAGTCCTATGGATAACTAAGCATGCTTAGCTTGCCACAGAGAGATCTAAGGAGATCTGTGATAGCAAATATATAAAAGGCTGTTACATTCTAAGGTAAGTCTATTCTCTGTTGAATATGAGAGTGGGATAAGGACCAAGATAGAGATGAAACATATGGGGCGAGGGTGGATTTCCTGAAAGTACAATTGCTAAGTAGTTAGGTGCCAATTTGTTGGTGATTTTGAAATGTCCCTGGATGGCTATTTCTTAGGAATGTTTTATTGGATTTGGACTAGATGGCTTCTAAGATCCCTTCCTGTTCCTACATACTATGATGCTAAGCTACTGATTTCAATGGATCCTACTCCTATGTTTAAATGCAAATTGTTGTAGTCTTAAAACTTTTGTTTTCAGCATCTGTAAATATTAGCTTTCCTAGGTTCCACAATAATTATGAGGGAACAATTGGTGGGAGAGAAAAAGAAGTTATGAATGTTCCAGTTGATCATCTAATTCAGAACCTACAGATTCGCCCAAACTGACCACAGCAAACATCTAGTATTACTTTATTTTATTTTTGTTCTGAAGACGGATGCTCGCTGGGTGATAGTGTAGCTAAAGCCTACATATATTTTAATGATGAGTCAGTCCAATTATAGGCCATGGGCACAGTCTCCCATGCTGAATGCTTGTTCAGCATTTCTCTTTAAAAAGAGAAAATTCATCCCACAGCTTTCATTTAAAGAGGGATGGTTTTTTTCCCTGCTGCTGGAGAAAGTTTCTCATGAAGTTTTGCCCTAAGTAGAGCTATGCTCCCATAGAAATATCTTCTTCTTGTTGTGCCATATCTGTCATCGGACGCTGGCGATCATGTTGGCAATTCTATTTTTGTCCATAGCCGCGTGAAAAAGTGCTGCTGAGTTTTGTCCAAACCAGTCCCTTCATTTTTGAAGCCATGATGTTCTTCTTCTGCCTGGACCTCGCTTGCCTTCAAATTTTCCCTGGAGGATTAAGTGAAGGATGTCGTATTTTTCTGGGTGTCGCATCACATTTCCAAAATATTCTAACTCTCGCTTTTTAATGGCTTCGATGATTTCCCTTTGCTTTCCCAGGCGGCTTATCACCACCGCATTTGTGATTTAGTCAACCCAGCTTATATAGAAACATACATTTCTCTCTTTTCCTGACAAACAGTGCTGCCTTTCCTTCTCTCCAAGTACATACAAAGACTTTGTGATCATCGGGCCTTCTGTTTGAAAAAAAACCTACTCCAGAGTAAAGAAAAAGAGAGCCTACTGGAGCCAATGAACAGAGTAGGCTGAGATTGGTGGAACTCGATTAATGTTTAACAAAGTGGTGCGATTCTCCTTTGTAGAGGACGGGTGCAGCTTGTCCTTTCTGTCCAAAGGCATTGTGCTTTGACCGGACCAGAAGGGCAAGCTTTAACAAGCATCTACCCAGATCTGATCTACTTTATTCTCTGTTTGCAAGCAGGGCCTGTGGCTTAAGCAATGCATTCTGGGATTTCATTTTGTAGAGTGGCCCAGTCCTCTCTGCTAGGTCCTTTGTTCTCAAAGGCATTTGGAGGAAGACCTTTGGGGAAGAGGCAGATCAGCCTGAGAAGAAAGGACTCATACCCAATGTTATGTATGGAGCTCCTGCAGGACTGAGAACAATTCGGAAGCATCTTTTTCTTCTGTGGGTCCTTTCCAAACCTACTGTTAATTCTAGCTGGACAGCACAGCTGGTGGCAAGCTAGGCCTTGCATAGCTCTCTTGAGTGGCCCACTGCCTTCAATGTCCTACAAATTTCAGAAACCAGCCAGCCTTGAGCATTGAGGTGCTTCCCATTCTCTCCCACCCTCCATTCTGACCCCATCCACTTGCCCAAGCAGCTGCCTGCCCTTTGCTCTGCTGAGGTCAGAGTGCTGACTTAAGGCAATGACTGGCACATCTGCTGCTTTTTGCATAGACCAAAAGGGTTTTTTTTTTAAATAGGAGGAAAACACAAAATCAACCAATGATGCTGTTTTTGGTCCTCTAACACTAGTTTTGGTTACAGTTCTGCAGACAGAACAGGGGAAGTGTTTGCCACCATCAATTCACATCTTCCTCTGTTTAACCCCCACACTTTGGAAACCAGGTAGTTTGTGACAAAGGGTCTATGTTGCTTTCGACTTTCAATCCCTCGTTTTCTGATGTTCACTGTCCTGGTCCCAGGTTGAAATAGCTATTGATATAAGATGTAGGCTGTTAAGTCACAGGTTGGTAGATTCAGTAGATACATATTTTCATATATGGTATACCTGCAAAAAGGTTAAGGCATTCTGGATAAAAACATGGTGGATTATGCAAAATGTTCTTTAAAAAAGGATAAAGTTTACCCCTAAGTTATTTTTGTTAGGTATAATTACTGATTGTACAACTGTAGAGATTAATTTGATTTTGCACTTGATAACTGCAGCTAGATTGTTGGTGGCGCAATACTGGAAGAAGGAAGATTTGCCTACTATCCAAGAATGGACATTGAAAGTCACAAACTTAGCCGAGATGGCTAAAATATCTGCATATCTTAAGGATTACACAAACAAGAGATATAAACGAGACTGGAAAAAAATGGATTGATTATACTCAAAATAAATATGGGACTAAGAAATTTCAGATAGCGTATGATTAACATTAGGAAGGATATAAATTGTTTAGTGTTAGCCTAGCAAGGAGAAGCTAAGTTCAATTTAAAGATGTTATTAATTTCTTATTCTTTTTTCAAATATATTTTAAACTGTTTTTGTTAAAGATTTATACTGTGTATTGGTTCTGGGAAGTCAGGGGAGGGAAGGTGGGGGGCTGGGGGGAGGGTGGGAGGGAGGGAGGTATATTAGATTTGAGGAGGGGTGTTAGGTTTTAAAATAATATAATTGTACATGTATACTGTTTCCTCTTATTTTCTCTTTAAAACTAAGATATGTTATGTATATTGAAATGGAAGTATAAATACCATCAACATAGAATGGAGTTTGGTCAGAAATACACCAAGTGAATGAGAGGAGTGGGAAGTAGAGGAGAGAAGAAAGATAGGAAGAGAGGGATAGGAGAGAGGGCAAGGGGGGGAAGATGAGGAGAATAAGGAGGAGTGGAAAGAGGAGAGAGGAGAAGGAGAAAGGAAGGGGAAGTAGAGTAGAAAAGGATGATGGAGGAAAGAAAGGAAGTAGGGAGGGGGAGGAGACAGGCAGAAGAAAGGGGTGGATAAGGTATAAACAGGGTGTATGGAGAGCAGAGGAGCCAATAATTGGTTTTCATTTTTTTTATTTCTTTTTTTTTCCAGGAGTTGATGGCAAGACGAACTGATGTAATTAATAATTAGTACAATATGATATTGGCTATGTAATAGTATACATGTGATTTATATGTTATAAAAATGGAAAATAAAAAAGTTTTGCTTATAAAAAAAAGTCACAGGTTGGTAAGCTCTGTGTTGCACCATGATGACATCACAATGCATGAAAATTATTTTATGTTCACTTATGTTCAGCAAGAATCAGGGAAATTTAGGGGAAAATCAGGGAAATGATATGGGAAATTTAGGATGAGATTTGGGAGGACCCTGTATTTTGCTGTTTTCTGATTGTTTTCCAACTTTTTCTAATAGGAAAACAATGGTAGGATGGCTTCAGCATGGTTTCTATCCCCAGTAGTTATTGTAGAGCCTTCCTTAAATATGATGATGATGAGAAAAATTGTTATAAATGTTAAAAGAAAACACATATTATTATTAATAATAGTTATGAGATTGTATATTTGTGAATGTATGTATGAGAAATTAAAAAAAACCTTTTTCAAAAAAAAGAATATGATGATGAAAGAACGGAAGGAAGGAAGGAAGGAAGGAAGGAAGGAAAGATTATTGCAATAATTACTAGATTACAGAGCAAATGCCTTGCTCATACTAATCAAAATTTTATAATATGCGCCCAATATGCCTATTAAGACATAAGAGCTAGCATGTGATGGAATCAGAGGAGAGAATCACATTTTTACCTTTAACAGTGCAGTGTTTGAGAGTGTACCTGTGATTTTAGAATTTGCTCTTGGAATGGTGGTGATGGAAACATAAATTGCACAAGAAAAGTTTTCCATTTAAGTTGTATGGATGCTAACTTATATTGAGGGACTTCCACTGAAAAGCAAGGACAACATGATGTATTGCCAACAAATTTAAACATATTTAAAGTTGGGATTATTTTAAAATTACAAAGCAGCCTCAGAAAATGGCATGATTACTGAAAAAATAATAATGGCTTGGAGGAGGTGCTTTTTATCCCATTTCCCACATGTTCATTATTCAGCACCCTATTCATTATCTTGCCCTCCACACCCATGCACACATACAGTCACGCATACACACTTGTAACTGCACACTTGCAAATACACATATTTCAGGTATGTATTTGTTGTCAAAACAAGTTAAGAAGTCTTGCTTCTCCACTCAAAACCGCAGCTTCCTGAGGCAGCTGGCTTTAATTTGAAAAAATAATAATAAGTGGACAACACACTTCAGAAACACAGAGAAGATTCTGTTCCCAGCAGGAGACTTGCATTGGCTCAGTCGTCCCTGCCGATTGGCTCCACTTCGCCCCCTCTCCTCCCTCCCCAATTGGGGAATCCGTTTTTTAAATACTGAAGGACTACCAATTAAACCTCATTCCTATTGGATTATCCATCGGGCCCCGCATTCCATCACATTCCATCACATGCTCTGCATCCTCATCTCCATCCCAACAGAAAAAGGATCAATAGTACGAGGGAGAAAGGTCTTAAAGAGCTCTCTGTGCAAGCCTTTCTGGCCTTTGCCTTCCCTCCCCCTCCTTCCAGTTGCCTCCCCTCCCCTAGCTGTTTACTCTGAGCCACCCAAATCAAACAAATTCCACCCTACTTAAGATGTACTCCTCCCACAGCCTCTCAGCAAACACCAGGGCATGGTTATTCCTCTTGTGTTCCCTGATTAGTAGAGAGACCCACAGCAACTCTAACCAGCTTTTTTTGGCTTTTCAGGGCAAACCATTGGGAAGGACCAGGTCTTCATGGTTGGCTTCACCAAGTTTCGGAATTGACACTCTGGAGAAAATCAGAGCATCATTAGGCTGTTAATTCCAACTCTCCCCAGGAGAAGCCTGAAGTCTGAGTTTACCAATTGGACTGAATGCAAGTCCGCAATGGTGCTTTTAGATGTACAAAAATATTGCTGGATTCAAACATCGCTTTAAAACTTAGCAATTATTCAATGCTTTTTGGAAAATCAAGACTACAGCTCTCACAATCCCTTGGTTTTTGCTCTGAGTGCAGTTCATGGAAGTTGCAGCCCGAAACATATCATGCAACGTATCATATTAAGCCATACCATGCAATGAGATGCAGCGTCCTATAACAGAGAATATATTGCACCCTCCTGAATTTTTGCTGTCCGTTCCCAAAAAAAACTTCCTCATTTGCATGGTTGGATGACACCATGGTTGGGGAATGGAAGAGCAGTCATTTCTCCTTGATTGGCGACTCACAGAAAAAAGGAAAATAGCTGAAGAACATTCAAACTATAGTTTTTACGTGCATTCCTGTTCATTTAAAACTTCCTTGTATGTGGATGATAAAAGCAAGCTTGCCCTGAGATCCCAGGCACAAATATTATCAGCCTTGATTCCATCAGATCTAGGATACAAATGCAACTGTAGTAATCCTCACATCTATATATAGGTCTATAAATAGTTGTTGCAATACACCATTACCTTTTGAACCTGGCCTCCAAAATATCTTCTCCACATTACCCATTCTGCTCATTCTAATAAGCAGCACCACTTTAAGATAAAGGTAAGATAAAGGCTCCCCTCGCACATATGTGCTAGACGTTCCGGATTTTAGGAGGTGCTCATCTCCATCTCAAAGCTGAAGAGCCAGCACTCTCTGAAGACGTATCCATGGTCATGTAGCCGGCATGACTAAACGCTGAATATGCATGGAACGCTGTTACCTTCCCACCAAAGGTGGTCCCTATTTTTTCTATTTGCACTTTTACATGCTTTCGAACTGCTAGGTTGGCAGAAGCTGGGACAAGTAACGGGAGCTCACTCCGTTACGCGGCGCTAGGGATTCAAACCTTTCTGATCGACAAGTTCAGCATCTTAGCCACTGAGCCACCACATTCCTAAGCAGCACTGGTTAGACCACAGCAATAACGTTGTGTTTGGTTTGGGGATGCCTTGCTTACTTGAGATTAAACCCCAATTAAAGAGTATGATAATAAAGAATCTACCAATCACGAAAAGTATGTGAGAGCTACATATATTTAAGGCACATTAACCAAGAAGTACTTTTCTCCCACTGTACAATAATCAAACTCTCTTCTATTAGAAGGTTGTGGTTTAATTCCTAATATAAGTATAACTTCAGAAGGCCAAAATGTTCGACACTCTTTTCTGACATGGCTGCCCTCCAGAGGTGTGGTCTTCAACTCCTCTAATTCGGAGGATGAAAAATGACCCTACGAGCAAACCGGAAGTCTGGTTTGTCCGTAGGGCCATTTTTAGTCCTCCAATTTTTTGTGCTCCAGAGGCTTCAGGGAAGCTTCTGAAGCCTCCGGAGGGCCTCCAGGGGAAGGGTGGGAAGGCTGTTTTCACCCTCCCCAGGTTTCTATAAAGCCTCTGGAGGGTGAAAAAATGGCCTCAAGAAAAGGGCTAAAGTCAGCTGGCCAGCGTGCGCATGCAAGCTGGCCAGCTGACAGGGCAACGCCTCGTATGCCCTGACAAATGGCTCCGTGTGCCCCCTGTGGCACACGTGCCATAGGTTCACCATCCTGGGTATAGGGTTTCCTACCTAGGCAGAGGGTTGGACTAGAAGACCTCCAAGGTCCCTTCCAACTCTGTCTATTCTATTATGTTCTGTTCCATTCCATTCTTATTCTAGTCTCATTCTATTCTATCATTATTCTATTCTCATTCTTATTCTTATTCTATTCTATTCTAGGGTAATTTCAAGGTATGTGAAATCTGTTCGCATAGGTCCTTCGTTATTTGCAGGGAAATGAAGGGACTGCAGGGGGTTGGGAGAAGCAGAGGCTGTGGAAGAAGCATGGCGACTGGCAATAGGGAAAGCAAACATGCTGACGTATCATCTTCTACATGCTGACGTATCATCTTCTCTGTAGAAGGACCAAAGGGCTTTGAAAAGAGAAGCCCATGGGCCTCCTCAGGGGCTATGCTTCTAGAAAAGAAGAGGCCATAGCCCAGTGGCAAGACACCTGCTTTCATGAAGAAAATCCCAACTGAGCCTGCAGCATTTCAAGGTAGGAAAGCAAGCAGGTACCAAGTTGAAGAGCCGAGGTGGCGCAGTGGTTAGGGTGCAGTACTGCAGGCCACTTCAGCTGACTGTTATCTGCAGTTCAGCGGTTCTAATCTCACCGGCTCAAGGTTGACTCAGCCTTCCATCCTTCCGAGGTGGGTGAAATGAGGACCCAGACTGTGGGGGCAATATGCTGACTCTGTAAACTGCTTAGAGAGGGCTGAAAGCCCTATGAAGCGGTATATAAGTCTAACTGCTATTGCTATTGCTAAGTGATGCTAAATACTAACCTTCAGTCCCTGCAGAGCTGCTGCCAGCTGCAGGGAGGGCCCCTATGGGCAAATAGCCTGACCAGCTATCAGGTGATTTCCTGTCCTTCAACAAATAGGAAGATGTTTCCCCCCACCTCTCCCTCCCTCCCTTTCTCTCATTCTCCTCTAGAAAGGAATGTGTGAGAGAATAGCTAAATGTGTTTTTCTGCTGTGTCGCATGTTGGATTCATGCAATGCAACACCCAGAAAAGAGGTCCGCCTGTCTGTCTCTTAGAGGTCTGTGCAAAACTACTCAATCAGGGCTCATTCTGAAACTCCGGGTTGAGCGAAATCTTGGCTTTGCATGCCCCATAAACAGAGCTGTAGCATCTTGGCGCAGAGTTTCATTCACCTTGGCATGAAGGCTGCAGGGCTGCTGCTGTACTATTTCATATGTTCCAGAACAAATACATAATTTATTCTTATTTGCTGTCCAGACTCCTACTCTTACTACCTGTCCTGTTGATAGATCGGAGAATGTTCAGCGTAAGATTTCAGGGAGACCGCCTGTCCCAGGTGATTGCTTCCAGATAAGTTAGATTCAGCTCCCTTCATCCATTGTTGGCTAGGAATGATGTGTGCTGACACCAACACATTTAAGAGCATTTGTTAAATCTTCAAGCCCCATCCTGCTACTTTTAACAAAATAATGCCTTTTTCCTAGTCTGCAGAAAAGTGTAGTTAAAGGAGCCACCAGAAACAATTCATCCCCTCACACCTCCATTGATGTCATATATATGTATCTTGGATATGCAGTGGCATTTATAGAGGCAAGCAGGCAATAGTCTTGAATTTCAGTGCTATCTCAAAGAGGCCACTGTTGGAAAATTTTTAGTAACACAAGTTTTCCGGTCATCTAGAACCTTTTTTTTCTTTGTGGGTCCTAACCCACAAATATCTATTAAGGCCACAAAAATAATAGTCCAGTTTGAAAAAAATATTTATGGATCTTAAAGAGGACAAACCTTTATGTATGAAGATATATGATACAGAGTAATCCAAAGTTTATTTTTAGGACCAGAAACATATAACCTTCAAAATACTTAATTGCGGCCACTCATTCAGCTCTGTTTCAAATTTTAAGAGTTATTTGAACTTTTGACTTCTAAATCCTGCATTGTAACTGCTACTACACATACTGGGTTAATCTTACTGAGGGAGAGAGCAAGATTAAGTTCACATCCTGTGCTTAGCTATGGTTTGCTCAGCCATGATTTGTTGAATAAACCATAATTTATGTTAAATTATTAATTGAAACCCATAAACATAAGGTTCAATCAATAAGATAAATGAAAACCGAATCAGTCATATTGTGGCTTAAAGCAAACCTGTGATCTAAATTATGAGTGAATTTCATTCTTTCTCTACTGGCAACTCAACCTGCATTCCATTTGTTTTGCCTGCAGAATTCCAGAGATAAAACTTAGCAGAGCAATTGTGAACTTGGAAACTCAAAGAAGCGGAGAAGGCAGGAAATATTTAAAGAAAAGCAATAACAACCAACAGTTAAGCTCAGACTTTTTTCTCCAAATGCTTCATTTGGGAGATATTTTGGGGAGGAGGAAGAGGAAGAGGAGGAAGACAAGGAGTGAGGAGAAAGATCTGCTATCTGTAAAGATCTATGTATAAAATGTACCATAGTTTGATCCTGGGTGATTAATCTCAAAAAAGTAACTCAAGTTGGCATTTTTTCAGGAAAAATAAAGAAAAGTATTTCCAGAATTCTGAATGCTAATGATTGCCTTGACACAAGGCGGCTATATTTATGTTCTCTGTTATTATGTAATTCTTACTTTTCAACATTTGTCTTATATCAGATTTGTTTTTATATCCCAAATGATCTGAGCAGCTTTATTAAAACTATACACAAACACTTCAGTTGTATGAATATTAAACAATTGGACTGTACAAACTTAGCCAAACTACCAACTAAGTTTAGTTCTTAAGTCCTTCCAATGTTTCAAATCAAATAAATCAAGTGAATGAATCAAAACAGTGTATTATAGCATTAAGACCAGACAGTAAAATACCTAAGACTAGAACTATTGCAGATATACATGTGTACGTACATATATAAAGCAGAAATGAATGAATAAATAGGGTCTAAAAACAAAAACATATATAATAAAATAAAATAAATATAATAAAACTGTTGAACAAATGCATATTTAAACATAATTAATGGTGCAAAATATTGTGTAGATGGGAGCACAAAACTGGAGGATTTGAGAGGATATTTTGAGTCCTTGTCCATAAGAAATGCTACAAAGTAGAAATCATTCTTCCTGCTTGAAAATTTTAAGACTGGATAAATGAAAGTCTGTCTAGAGCAGTATTTCTCAACCTTGGCGACTTTAAGTGCTATGGATTTCAACTCCCAGAATCCCCCAGCCACTGGCTGGGGAATTCTGGGAGTTGAAGTCCACAGGACTTAAAGTCGCCAAGGTCGAGAAACACTGCTCTGGAGTCCTTATACCCAGAGCACAGTAACATATACATAGAGCAGCAGAATTCCTATTGAACTGTTACCACATGGACATAATTGAAGAGACACTGGAGTATTCTTAAAAACATCCCAAAAGGACTGCTAAGGATAATGAATCTGGTCTCGCTAAAAGTGAAGGCTTTATGAAATTTTAGAATTACGTGGATGATAAATAAGAAACTGGAGCAAACCCTTTTGGTAGAATCTGGTAAATAATGAGCTCTCCATTCCCACCCAGCTCCAGGGGAAGGATACTGCAAAATCTCCATTCCCACCCCACTCCAGGGGAAGGTTACTGCAAAATCTCCATTCCCACCCAGCTCCAGGGGAACGATACTGCAAAATCTCCATTCCCACCCCACTCCAGGGGAAGGTTGCAAAATCTCCATTCCCACCCCGCTACAAGGGAAGAATACTGCAAAATCTCCATTCCCACCCAGCTCCAGGGGAAGGATACTGCAAAATCTCCATTCCCACCCCACTCCAGGGGAAGGATACTGCAAAATCTCCATTCCCATCCAGCTCCAGGGGAATGATATTACAAAATCTCCATTCCCACCCCACTCCAGGGGAAGGTTACTGCAAAATCTCCATTCCCACCCCGCTCCAGGGGAAGGTTACTGCAAAATCCCCATTCCCTTCTGATCAGCTGGAACTCGGGAGACAGAGAATAGATGGGGCAGGGCCAGTCAGAGATGGTATTTACCGGTTCTCTGAACTACTCAAAGTTTCCATTAATAGTTCTCTAGAACTGGTCAGAACCTGCTGAATACCACCTCTCATACGAACAAATAAGTACTAAATGGGCCAAACCTATAGGATTAACTTTAGCCAAGAGTTTATTAGAAACTATGCTGTAGCATCCAATAAGACTATACCTGTCTTTACATGTATGAGAGTATTTTTGATACTTTTTGGAACCATCCCTATGGCACTAATAAATTTATTTTGAATAGTTTCAAGACTATTAAGCTTTCTTGAAAATTTCAAGAATATTAAAGTATCTGATCTGTTTTTAATATCCTAACTGGGCAGTTTTATTAAAACTGCACTTAAAAACTTCAGTTGGATGTAGTGGGTATTAAACAAGTGAACTGTTCAGAACTAGCTAGGCTTCTGATTCTTCTTAAGCCCTTCCAAAGTTTCAGGGCAGAGACAAAGCAGCTCCCTGGGGAGCACAGGAATAACAATTCCAGGATATTTCCTTGCAGTTTAGACGCTGCTGGGAATAGAGATCTTGATACTGAGCCAAGAGCCTACAAGATCTTGGTCCTTTGGGATCAGAAAGGATACCATTATTAATTCATACCCCATATCACTGGTTAAACCAGGAAAAGTTTGAAGAGATTGGATGAAGATTATACATAAAGCAGCAACATTTGGGGGAAAAACCCCCACATAATTTATATTTATTCACTGACAGATGTCAGGAATAAATATCTCCAGTTTGGAACAGCTGAATAAAAACGAAGCCTGTTAGGAGAAAACAAACTTTGTGTTGCATTCCAATATTTATCTCTGCATTTAACATCATGTATTTTTAATGTAACAGCTGCTGATTTCATGGCAAGCCAAATTCAAAGTAGAACATTAAAAATGAGACTGATTTCAGATCAAACCACTGGTTTCAATATTATCGTCACTGAACAGCAATCTAAAACAGAGATTTCAGCTCGTACAAAGCATATAATCTTTCACTGAGCTATGGTCCTTTTCCCAGGCAATGGTTATCAACTTCAAGCCAACTGTTCCCTGCCCAAGAGGATTAATTCCAATATCATCACACACCTACACATTGATACTGTACAGAGAGTTGTCTTCCAGTAAGACAACTTTATTAATCAGCTAAGTTGCTGATTTAGTACCAAAGTGCCAAACAGAGCAAATTCACAATCATACAGCAATCTTCCCTACTATGGCAAATTGTATTTTTTTTCTTAAATTACAATAATTATGAATCAGCATGCATGGATCTGTCTCTTCTTTCCTATAAGTGCAATGTGTTCTTTTCAGGCAATGGGAAAATAGTCCATCAGCACACAAGAAATACTGCTATCTCTAGTCATGAAATTATATTTGGACAAACCAGATTGGGAAAACAACTCCCTTATTTCAGCACTCACATTCCACCAAACCAGTGGTGGGTTTCAATTTATTTTACTACTGGTATGGTCATGCACGCGCATGCGCAGAAGCATCCGGGTGGGTGGGCGGAGCCTACTGCCGGTGCCACTACTGGTTCACCTGATCTGGGTTGAACCAGCAGAAACCCACCTCTGCACCAAACATTTACCAATTTAAGTTAATCTTTGTCATGCTGCATTCTCTTATCCTCACAGAGCCTCTTTGATTGCCACGTAAAGAGCAAAAAAAATAAATTTCTCAATAGCACAAAATTCAACTCATTGACACCTATCCAAAAAGTCAACGAAACCCAAGATAATGAATTTATTTACAAAGAATGGGGAGGAAGTTAGTTAATCCAAAGTTCAGATTTAAAAAAAAATTAAAACCCCACCTCTCCTAAGGACTAATCAATAGAATGTTTTATACCTGGATGAACTTTCCTGTTTATTCAAAACGAACTTTGTTATTTCCTTGAAAAAGATTGAGAATAAAAAGATAAAGATGCCCTTGAATCAAGCTTATCTAATTGATAACTACAAAGTGTCAGTCCCATTGTATAGATCAAATCAGCTTAGCTATAATAATAGAATCTTGCAAGTTAAGAACCTTCTCTCTCTTTTTATACACTAATAAATCAGGGCAGTGGCTATCCAAACCACTTCCAAATATTATCTAATTTCTCTGAACCTAAAACCTGTTTCTGCTCCTTTTGCTTGGAAGTTAAAATGGTTATTGTATATTGCTTTGAATATCATTTTCTTTACTCTCTTCAAAACTGTCCATACAGTTTTCCTGACAACATATAAAAGGGATCCCACCTTTCCACCATTTTTAAAAAAATTGTTTTTGAGCCTGGAATTTGCTACTGTTCTGCCACCCAAAAACTTGACCCAATTTAGTTTCCAAGACCAGACAAGCCAACCATGTGCTCTGCTTTTATATTTCTGGATCTTACATATTACAGAATTTCAAGGGATTCCAGCGTGAAACCTTGCTTTTGCACAGCAAACCGATTTTCCCCTCTCCTCTAGCTATTTGTGCCTTTGCTCCTATTCAGGGGTGGGCTTCAAAAATTTCAGCAATGGGTTCTCTGCCCAGTTTCTGGTGAGTGTGGCCACGGTGGGCATGGCCTAGTCGGCCTCCTGCACCATGGTGGGGAAAGGGGCATTTTTGCCCTCCCCAGGCTCCAGAAGCTTTCCTCGAGCCTCTGGGAAGGCAAAAAGTACCTCTCCTGGGCTCCGGAGGCCTTCCAAAGGCCGGAAACAGGGCCATTTTGGGCATTCTGCAGCTTCTGTGAGGCCCGTTTCCCCCCTCCTCGAGCCTCTGCATGGTCCCTACACTTAACTTGCATCCAAAACAGGCTACGTGGAGACTCCTGGGAGGGGATGGGTGGGAGGAGCCAGCCAGGAGTGGGATTCAGAGATTTTCCGAACCTGCCATAATGTTAACTATGGTTTCTTCTGAACCTGGTCGAACCTGTAACCCCCTTCTCCTATTAAACTACGGATGCCGAACACTAAGAACAGTTTACCAGCCAGACTTGACAAGGTAAAAGGTAATATAGAATGTAAGGAAGATGAACCTTGTCACAGATATGCAGGAACTGTTACTCAGGCAAAAGGAGCTGATGTATTTTTTAGGTCCAGAATGAGATAACATTTGGAAGCAGCTTAGGAAGAGGCCTCCTAATTGAAGGAACCAGAAGAAGGGGGAGGAAATCCAGCACAATCTGATTTGCAATTTTTTTGTTGTTGTTATTATAGCCAATCTCAATAAAAGTAGTTCTAGGCTTCCTTCGGAGATGGAAGTCTCGTCTACTTAATGGAGCTGATATGTAAACAGCTTGATTTGTTCAGACTATAATTCTGTGAGATGTGCATTATGCTTCAACAGTACTATTTCTTGACCAAAGTGAGACTCTCTGGAAGAAAATGTATGCTTCAGTTCAGCTTTCCTAGATTCGGGAAACTTGAAACATCTACTCCCGCCATTTGCTGAGGTAGTGAATGAGCCCGTCTCATTGATTTTCCTTATTGGATCCTTCCCTAGCCTCGCCCTCTCCAACCACATTCAAGTACAACCACTCTCTGAAGTGGTTGAGGATGGGAGTAGTTGTAGTCTTAAGCATCTGCTGGGCGAGAGAGGAAGAAAAACTGTTTTGTGACATGCAAAGCCAGTGCAGAGGAGACTGAACCATGGGCTTCAAGGGTCGAAGCCCATGGTTTCAAGGGTAAAAGGCTCCAAGGCCATACTCTTATCCAATTAACCCAAGCAGGGAGTGCTAGCACTAGGTGCAGGGACAGCAAATCGGCAGTGAAGTGTTGAGCGTGTGGGGGAACTAGAGGTTCTTAACCTCAGGATTCCACATTTGCCTGGTTTTTTTTTATGGCAGCCTTTAAAGGGCTCTAATGAGGACTGCAGGCATTTTATGATCTTGCTGGCGCTGATAACCCTCAGCTAATTACAGCGGCAATTTGCAAGCAAGCTGGCAAGGACACTCAGTTAAGGACAGGTAGGCAGGCGATAGCTGTATCCAGCACAGGAGACCTTGAACCAGATCAAATGAGCAGGGGAGTGAGGGGACAGTCTGCTCTACCAAAATCATGCCTCCTGCTCGTTTGGGGCAGCTCTTCCTTGACAAAACCGGGATGAATTATATTGGTTCTGAAGTAAAATTTAGAACACAGCTAAATTTAGATTGTAGCTTGGCCCCACAACTTGATCTCAAAGCCAGGCTGTAGCCCAGCCATATCTAGATGGAACTCCCTTAAGCATGCAGAGTGACTATCCCTGGCCTTTACTTTTGTTGGGCTGGTTCACCTAAGCTGTCCTGATTTAAAGGCCTTTGATACATTTCTAATAATCCATCTTGACATTCAAGCCGTTTTGCTGGCCTGATCCATTTTCAAGAAATGTTGTGTGTGCCTATGGGGGGAGGGGGAGGGACCGTAGCACTTTACTCTGGTGGACAAAGATGCCTCTGCACCTCTCAGCTCTACAGTACCTGTCTATCAGGTGGCTCATTTTATCTAAAATAGTGTTTATTCTACCGTATTATTCAAGCTATTTCTTTTTAGATTTTCCCATCAATGCCAGAACTTACATTATGGATTTTTGGAAGCATGCTGGTTTCACCTACTTCTTGACTATATCACATCCTCATAAATAATTTGTCAGTCCTCAAATTTTCCTCATTTTTGGATTATTTCATTCCATAAGGGCTGGGCAACTTCGAAAAGGATTGGGGACTGCAAAAGTATCCAGACGTTTGGCTGCAAAAATGCTATACAGCATGGCTGAATTTTTCCAACTAATTTGGAAGGGGAATGTGGGGTAATTTAAAAGTGGGTCTCTCAAAGGACTGCTGAAAGGCAAATTGCAACCACCACCACCCCAACCTTCACAAACAGGACAAACTCACCCTATCGAAATCACATGGCTGAAATGGGATTGTTTGCCACTCAATGATTGGCATGACTTCAATGTGCTGGGCCACAAATGTGAAGGTGGGGCCAGTGGTGAAATTCAATTATTTTTACTACCGGTTCTGTGGGCGTGGCTTGGTGGGTGTGGTGTGGCTTGGTGGGCGTGGCTTGGTGGGCGTGGCTTGGTGACGTGGCAGGGGAAGGATACTACAAAATCTCCATTCCCATCCCATTCCAGGGGAATGATATTGCAAAATCTCCATTCCCACCCCACTCTGGGGCCAGCCAGTGGCAGCATTTGCTGGTTCTCCAAACTACTCAAAATTTCCACTACCGATTCTCCAGAACCTGTCAGAACCTGCTGGATTTCACCCCTGGGTGGGGCCCATGGGTTGCTCACAATTTCTCTAAAATAAACTGCACTGAAGGGGTAGGCAGTCTGGTGTCCTACAGGAGCTCTGAACAAAACCAGAATAGTGTGGTGATTAAAGCATAGGACTTAAGTTTATGCTTCGCTGTGTGATTTAGGCTATTCACTGAGTTAGGCTATTCACTGATTTGGGCTATTCACTGGTAAGCTCTCAGAGCTCTGCATATAATTTCCTGGAAATTCAGGAGTCACACAGCACTTCAGATCTGATTCTTAGGTAGAAATTGCTAACACCAGCAAATGTATAGAGCAAAAACTGCAGTGGTGATTTGAGCAATATCCTATAACGTTATTTACACTGAAAAGTTTATTTTGTTTTGTCCTGGATATGGACAATGCATTGCAGGAGCCAAATGAAGCCGGGTTCCAAAAATGTGTTTGCTGACATTTTTGCCCTCCCATTATCTATATGAAGAGGACCCACCAGAGGCACTGGCAGATGATCAAGCTCAGATAGTCCCTTTAAACATCTGTACCTTTACATGCCTGATAACAATAACAAAACACTGACTGTATCTGACAGGGCTTCCTGTGTGCAGGTCAGCCTGCTTTTAAAGATCACACAGCCTTGCCTGCCAGCAGAGAGCTTGCCTAGATAAGGCTCCCAACTCCGGGGCCCTGCCTGGAACATTTCCCTAAATAGTGCTTCTATTCTGGAGGGAGCAAAGCTTGCAAGCAGCACGCCTGAAATCTGCATGCGAGTAAGAGGTGCTTAATTTCAAAGTAATTATAGCACTCCATATAAATGTTTGCTCAGGAATATGCATTTGCTGATGTGTTGCCTCGCTCCAATGTCAAACAGTTTGTGCACTTAGGATTTTCCACCCTAATTACCTAGCAAGTAGCGGGAAGCCTGGTCTTCCTGCGATACAGCAATTGCCATTGCAATTCTCTTTGGAGCCCATCCTTCCCCTTCTGTGCTGTCTGACCTTGATCCATTCAATCCCTCTTCTGAATTAATGTTCAGACCAGTGGTGGGTTCCTATTGGTTCGGCCCGGTTCAGCCGAACTGGTAGTAGTTTGGCAGCCTGGGTAGCTAGAACCAGCAGCGACCCACGCCTGCCACACCCCCAAACCGGTTCTCCGAGTAGCACTATAAGCACTGCCATATTGTTTTTTGTTTCTACGCATGCGCAGAACAATCTTTATTGCACTGTGCATGCAAGCACAGCGCATGGAGCGCCCATGACCGAACCAGCAGTAGTGACTGCCAGAACCCACCCCTAGTTCAAACCCACCATATTTGTCTTTTTTCTGCCCTGTTTTGTTTTGATCTGATCGCTCTATTGCTGTTCTCCGTGCTTTTAGAGTTCAGTGCTGTGCCAGTCTTGGGAGAAGCCCCCAAAATTGCCACTATGTTTGCATGTCATCATAAAAACTATCCTTGAGCTGGACCAATTACCCAGTGCCAGGCCCAGACTGGCCGAGTAGCACTTCTGATGAAGTCCAGGTGGCGTGTGCTTCCAGGAACACCATTTCCATGAACTGCAAGGTGATTTACATGGTAAATTCCGGTGGCCTTGGGGGCAACTAGCCCAAAGTGACATTGCACCAAAGGAACTGGAGCTGTCCTGGGTTTCAGATGCCAACCCAAACAGCAAAACGGAAGAGTTTTGCTCTCCTGATGCAATGGAACTTTTTGAAGCAAACAAGTCCTGGTGAAGAATATGAGCACGTTATACGCTTCTCTGCCTCCGTTATTTCTCTGCCTAATTACACCATTGCCCTGGCCTAGGATCCCTGTTCGTCAGGCAGCTGCTGTAGTTAAAGACTCATATCGAGAAGGTTTCTCCCTCCCAGAAAATGGGAGACTTTTGTTCTTTTGGGGGAAGTGAGCATCGAAATCTGCTAGAAGCAGTTCCCCTTCCCCAAAGTGGTGTTTAAGGAATGAAATGATGCATCGGATGGAATCCAAATTTGGCCCCTGAAACCCTGTTTTAAAAGAGCAATTCGTACAAAAGGTGTGAAGTCTTTTGCTTGGCGATCCCTGGACAGTTAAAATAAAGTAAAATCTGCAGACAAAGCCAATAGCAGGAATACATGCACTCCTAGGGAAATACAAGCAAAGAGGGCAGAGCTTAAAAAGTTATCATTAAACACATAATGCTTTATCTACAAACTTGTCCAATGTTAGCGTGTTTTAATCTGCACCCTTAATCTGTTCTTATTTACTTACTGGTGAAAGAAGGCAAGAGTGACAATCTGGAAATTTTAAGTACTACAGTAAGAGCCTCATATGCAAAGTTGCCAATGTAGGCATACAGGTAGTCCTTGACTTATGACCACAATTGAGCCCAAAACCTATGTTGTTTAAGTGAAAAATTTGTTAAGTGAGTTTTGCCCCATTTTTCAACTTTTCTTGTCACGTTTGTTAACTGAAACACTGCAGTTGTTAAATAGGTCACACGGTTGTTAAGCAAATCTGGTTTCCCCATTGAGTTTGTTGGTCAGAAAGTCTACAAATGGGATCACATGACCCAGGGGCATTGCAAATGTCAAAAATGTGAGTTAGCTGTCAAGCAAATGACATGACTATGGAGATGCTGCAATGGTCATCAGTGTGAAAAATGGACAAGTCACTTTTTTCAGTGCCATTATAATTTCGAATAGTCACTAAGGACTACCTATATATGATGAAAAACACAGTGGCCTTTTCTGTTTCAGGGCATCTGTTTCATCCCAAACATGCTATGTCAAAAGACAGCAACAACCTGCTGGTAAACTGAGAATTTATTAAATCTATGTGTTTCGTGCTAATACACACTCTGAAGGCACCTTCTATTAATACAGTAGCCTCATCCAAATATTGCCTGAGAATTTAGGAGTGTATGAAGCCGAAAGAAAGAAAAAAAATCTTTTCTTCCATATTCTTTTCAGTTAAAAGTTATCACTCTGTTTTAGAAACAAGAAATCTAATCCGTGAGGCAAGTTTGATTCCTGGTAATTTAAGGGACACTGTTGTTTTCTCATCAAGGCTACAGAAATGGTTTGCCATTGCCTTCTTCTTCCAGGATGTTTGCCTACACATTTTATTTGTTAATATTTATTTTCTGCCTTAGGTTCAGTTGAGACTGTATTCCCTCCTCTTCTCCACAGCTAGCACTTCATGACCTGGTTGTGCTGAGAGAGAGTGACTGGGCCAAAATCACCCAGTGAGCTCTTGTTGGAGCAGAACCTCCAGCTTAAGATATTAACTGGTCTTAGTCCAATATCGTAACCAACATACCACGTTGGGTCCCATCTTTGCTTTTCATCTTCCCGATCTGAACTGGGGATTCCCATTGGCTGGAGCGCTCTGCTTGTAACGTTTACCAGCTCTGATTATTTTAACTTCTAAGCCTACAAAGGAGAAAAACAAGATGAGATATGTCTTAGTAGAAAGAGGAGGATCCTGCAGCTCCAGGAGGAGAAAAACAGGATATGAACAGAGAAGACCACAGTTACCTGGAGACAGAGCCAAAGCTAATCCCCCATTCTGGGAGCCTATTGATATGGAGAGTTTTATCTGAAAGGAAGATACTCCACTGTGGAGGCTCAGGCTTGGTGGAGGGGTGAGGCTGTGCTTGCTTTGGAATGTGAGTTTGTTTGGATGCAGTTTCATTTGAAGGAGGAGGTTTTAATCAGCAGGGTTCAATAGCCCCCGTTCAGCATGGAAAATTGGCTTGGGAAGTGCCTGCCATCCATTAATTAGCCCTTTTTGGAGCCTCTCTGTAGATTTTTCCTTGATCAATTGGCGTGCCCTTCCTGGTTCACCATCCACATCTTGATTGCATCCACATCTGTTCATGCAGGGCCATGAGACCATATTAGAAAGAAACCCAAGAAGATAGCTCTCTTGTAGCTAGCTTAAAAAGATTGGCCATTGTCAGGGCCTAAATGTTTTCTTCCCAAGATCGAACCCATCCGTTCCATCTTGCAGAGGAAAATAAATCACGGAGCATTAAAATAAAAAAAAGCTTGTTGCTGGATGGTATGGAAAGAGAGAGAAGCCCAATGTGGATAACCTTCCACACGTCCTGATAACATGCGCAGACAGTGTGGCTCCTCGGAAGATTGTTGGGTGTGACAGAGCCTGAGGGAAAACTTCTGCTATTGTTCTTGGTTTTTTTCAGTGGGCAGAATAAGGAGGAATGACCATCCCTACTATCTCACTATCTCCTTCAGCAAGCTTACATCTGTTTCTCTTAGCCACTTTCCTAGACTCTCTTTTCCCAGTTGCCAGAACTGGCATACTGCTTAAGAACAATGAGGGGGAGGGGAGGTTGGTGGGGAGATGGCTGTAGGCAGAAGAAAAGGTTTCCAGAGAGGTTTTTCAGTAAAAACAAACCAAAGTTCCTGGGATTCTCTAAATTTTCTCTCCTATTTTGATAGTTGGGGAGGGTGTGAACCTCAGCACTCAGGTTTATCTTGTGGTTAAAGCATGCTCATAAAAAAATTCTTGAAAAATATACAGTATAGAGGTAATCTTCCTTAAATAACTTTACTTAGAATTTGCATGCGGTTTTTAAAAGGTGTGGGGGGGGAGGGAGATGAAAAACCAACATATATTCTGATTTTATCTTGGTTGCATGTCTTGTTATTAGATCTTATTAGAACACCATCTTGAAAATGCTGACTTTCCCACGTGCGTGTACGCACACACCCCTGAAAACTTCTTTCACACATTCGCCTTACATTCTACCCACTTCCTTACCATCTTTTTCTCTAGCAGCTCTTTTATCTTGTATAATCTAGACCAGTGGTCACCAACTGGTAAGCTACTGGTGGTCCATAAGAAAATTTTGGTGGTCCTCAGAAAAATTATTTCCATTTTTATATTGCTCTAAATAGTATTTATCTTTTAAATATATATATATATGATATTAGAGGTCCGCAGGATTTAAAATTTTGAATTTAGTGGTCCCTGAGATTCGAAAGGTTGGTGACCCCTGATCTAGACATGTATCATAAATCCGTATTTATGATACATGTTCTGTGACAAGTCTTCTGAGTGTGATGCAGTAAATCAGACCCACTTTTTTTTGGTCCTTTTTCTGCCTTTTCCTGGAATAACATTTAGAAGTCTCAGTCGGATTGCAGACATTAGTGGATCACGCTATTTCCCAAATTACCTATTATTAAAATGAAGTTTCCTTATTGGATTATAGAAACTGATATGCCTAAAGAATAATGAAGCAAGCTAATTTCAAACCCACCCCCCCTTTATCGGAAGCACTTCATGCAGCCGTGGGTTTGGCAGGTGCAAAATCATGCCTTTTTACATGACTATTCATTTTGTCAGATGTACTCAAATAAATTAAAAATCTGCATAATTTGGATTAAAGTGTTCCGCCTCTTTCTCCTTCCGCGGGCTTTTAATTTCCCCCCACCGGCTCACTTTTTGTCTTCGGATGAAAAGTTCTCCTTGAGCCGAAGTTTAATGAGTCGTATCTCTAGTTGCCATTATAAGCAGAGAGGAAGCAAAAGGCTGGGCGAGATTGAACTCTGTTTAATCCCCTTTGCCGAAGCTTTGGGGGAGAGAATTTAGCTAATGTGAGTGTAAAAAGGCCCCGGCGCTGGAGAGGGAAGCGGCAGAAGGAGGGGACGGGGCGGGGGCGGGGCAGGCCCCTCTGATCCTCCCCCTCCGGCCTGGCTCTTTTCGCGGCCCATTGTTGGCTCGGAGCGGGCCGGCTGTGCGCTTCGCGGGGGTGTAACTTGAGAGCTTTCGCTACAAAGTCCCAGCGCCTATTGCAGAAGCCGACAGAAAGCTCACGAAGTGGAATCCGGCACTGGACGCGGCCGCGTTTTTCGCTTGGGGAAGATCCAGAGAAGAACGCTGAAGGTTGGCGGCGGCGGCGGCGCCTTGCCGGATTTATGCTTGCGCGGGACGAAGCGCCGCGGCCAAAGACCGGGACCCTGGCGCATCCTTTTCTTCCTACCCTCCGAGGGACGGAGCCCGGGAAGACGGAGTAGTTGGGGACAGCTTTTAAAGCCGGCTGGAGGAGGAAAGGTAGGTGCCTGGTTGGTTGCCTTGAGGCACCGAGGATGGAGAGGATCGGCGCTCTTCTCTCCGAAAGCGGACGGCGGGGCGAGAGGCAGGCGCGGAATGCCGAGGTCTTGCCCACGGGAATCCGGAGACCTTCCGGGGTGGCTAATGTAGCCGACTATGACCCGGAGAGTCTGTAAATCTGTTACTAAACCGTCCGGCTGCTTAGAAACTTTTTTTCCCGTCTCCCCGGTTTAAAAATTAAACTGTTCTCGGGAGGACATCGGTAAGCGCAACTTGTTCCCTTGCCTCACGTCCACACCGTGGGCTGCGAACGTGCATCGTGCCCACCCGCGCCGCGCGTAAGTGACAAGGCAGATCCGCGCTCCTTCCACTCTAATCATCCTCTTCACCTGCGGCTAGGCGAAACTTTTTCATAAACACAACCCAAAACCGTGCTTAAGCGAAACGGAGTTTGGGTTCTTACATGCCACTTAAATCCATTCATTTCAATAGCAGTAGACCTGCGTTATTGGAGCGCGCGCGGAGGGGGGGGTGTTATTTGCGAATGCACACGTGTGCTTTCTTTGGACAAGTAGTTTAAATCCTCGCAGTTGGATGAAACTTCGCCCGTGTTTCTTCCATTTACAACCGAACATTGTCTGAGATAATTTATGAGGCCCATATTTTCTTTAAATGGCATGGGCCAGTTTCCCAAGATCCGTTCAGCACAACTTCTGGGGAGCCACATGAAAACGAAGCATTGTGGTGATGTGCGAAGGAGGAGAATTAGGTGGATGTGTTCAGTGTGTTGCAGGATGATTGCCAACGGTGATCTTAGGGGATTGATTCCTTTGTCTCTTGAACTTTGAGCTCAAAAAAGTACAGCTTGGAGTGACACCTTAAACCTTGTGTTGGCTGTCTTTGCAAGACAGAATGAACTGTAAACAAACTACACCCTCCCCCCCCACCCATGTTAGTTTACTAGGTGAAGCCAGCCTGATTACTTTATGGTTGTTGTGTCAGATAATTATCTCAGATAATGGATTAATTGCATTTACCAAGGTTCAGTTAAGCATAGATAATTGTACAGTGAAAACACGATTGCTGGGAACTTTCAAAGTGAGTACTGTATTTCAAAACTGTAATAAGCTAAAGACTATTTGTTACTAAAAGGATTTCACTTCTTTGGTGGCATTTCATCTAGTGTTGAGAATGTTTGAATATTTGGATTGTCAAATGAATGTATTCCATTCCCTGCCACTTCTTTCTTTTGAGATAATGCGAAGTAATACTTGCACAGTCTAAAGCTTTAATAATTGTATCTGTACACTGTCCTACTGACCTTCTAAATGTTTGGATAGTTACAGACACATATTGATAATGTGTTACAGGACAAAAGAGTGACTTTCATTTTTCTCTTTAATCAAGTATCTGAGCGTTCAGTTGGGAGCCAGAGTGAAGAAGAAGAAAAGGCAACAGGATGAGAGCTCTGTGGTGTGATCTTCTTAGGGTTCTGGTGGTCGCAACAATATGTCCTAGGATATCTGCTTCCCCAGAAGGATCCAGGGATCCAGGTGAGAGTTACTGGGAACTATTGCTATTGATAGAATTAGCAAAAGTGTGCCTGAATATGAAAAGTGGTATTAATATGCTTTCTGTGGCAAAAGAAGACACTCTGATCTTTTGAGCAGTATGCCTTACAAGCCTCAGCCATCATGGCAAGTGATGAGGTATTTCAGATTTGCTCTCCAAACTAGTGGACAGCAGGAGACTTTTGCAGCTGACTTTTAATCACTCCTACTTTTTTCCCATGTCCTGAGCAGTCTTTTTGACAAGAAAAATATGTGATGGAAAACAGAAAGCTATCACTAATACAGTTTGTCAAAGGCATGTAGTAAGTCAGTGGCAAGAAATGGAATATCTAAGATCCAAGCCCAACTCTTTGCCTAACCAAGGTTAGTTCTGAATATTTTGTGCAATAAGAGCTTGGGTATAAATCATTTGGAATTTAAAATAAATAAGTGGTGTAGCAGTTAAGTAAAGAGTTGGACTACAGGACCAGGGGGATGAAAATTTGAGTACACATCCCCAGGCATGGAAACACTGCGTAACCTTGGACCAGTTGCTAACTCTTAGCCCAACCTACCTGACAGGGTTGTTGTGCAGAAAAATTGTCATAGGGAATGCTATGTATACTCCTTTTGTCCCTTAAGGAATGGTAAAATATAAAGCTATCTGTTTATAAACTTTGAGTGATTAGACTTCCAAAGGTCATTGACTCCCATCTTTTAATCTAAAAAGCCTATTAACATGAAAGAAAATGCAAAAGAAAAAGATGGAGTGTATTTCTGCATAACTAAACTATAAGCTGATACCAAAAGCACATTGCTTTGAGGCATGGCATTCCTACTGTATAATTCAAAAAGATGTTCTTCACTCACTCTCTTAAGATTACTTTCCATCTGTTCCAGCTGGTAGATCTCAACTTCCAGTTAAAAAATAAAAAAGGAAAAATAAAATGCCATAAGTCTAAAAAGTCTTCCCATTCCCTGGAATTTAAGAATAACAAAGGTACTTTCTGCACATAGGAAATTCCTAATTCTGATTGCAAGTGTAAAATTTACAGGCGGATTTTCTACAGTCAGCATACAATTATACCTCTTTAAATACTGTGCTAAAGTACTTTTGTTCACAAGCAAGATCTTGATAGTGTCAAATTTCTGCTTCTTTGTCATGGAGATATTGTTAATCTTCTTTCCCATTTTACAATAGGGATAGTTATCTTTTCATCTAGTTCTCACTTTTGCCTCTTAATTATCTTAATTCTTGACTGTGAAAGAGCTACATATTTTAATTGTGTGTAATGTAGGAGAGAACTAAGCACACTTGAATCATGGAAAGATGTAGATCTCTCTGAAAACATTGCAACATTACACCACTGCTATCATATTAATAAAATGTAATGTGCATTGAAATGCACATTGTAAGTTTGGTTGTGGACCGATAGCTTATGCAGATACATTTTAAAATTTGTCCCATGTATCTCATATATGTGTATATGAGATACATGGGACAAATCACTATATCTATAGTACTTTCTCTGTACCTATACCTGTCTATCAGTCTGTACTGTATGTATGTATATGTTTATATATTGCTGCAGTTTGACATTTTTTGAGTTGCTTCTACAGCTAGCATCCTTGCAGATTGTCTTACTGACCTCACTGAATAATCTAATTCATTTAAGTTTGCATTTCTGGGATTCCTTAGTGGAATAAGAGTAAATTGCCCTGCCAGGTGCTTGGCACTATCACTCATGCTTGAAAAAAGATGCTTCTTCCCTGACTGGCCCATCCATGAAACAGATGGGATAATTGTTTTTTTGTGCCAACCAGCTGCCTGGGTGCCTCTGAGCCTACTGTCACATCATGCTAGCCATAGCGCTTTGCTGCTATCCAACAACCTGCATTAATGGACTGAGAAAGCAATGTGATGGTAGATATATAGAGTTTCTGCTTTGCTATCTCTTCTGAGATTGGTACCATAAGCCCCCCAAGGAAAAAAGATCAAGAGAATAAGGGGTAAAGTTTGCAGTTTCTGCCTTTAAAGTCCGGTTTAATGAAATTACCTAGTTTTGTAATCAATGCTGCTTGTGAAGAAGAATAAAATTAATGTTTGTTAGAACCTACTGACAAACTCGGTGTTTCTGAATAAGTCGTCTCACAGTAAATGTGAACTTTACTCCCAAGTAGAAAGTATTTGTATAGCACTGATTCCGCTTGTCAAAGTCCATTGCTTGGGTGGCAAGATGACAGGACAGCTTCACCGGTCCCAGGAGCGACATTGTTAAGAGTTGTCAGCGTCACCAGATTTCATATTAGTTTCAAATTATTTTCTTGCTCAGTAGAAGGATTTTGAATTACTTGGAAAGATCTTGAATGCCAATCTGAAATGGTCAGGAATTGGAAAACGAGGTGATAAAGAAGAGCAACTTGAGAATAGAGGACTTTTCTAGATTTGTGGAAGGTCCAAATTACACAATTTGTACATTGTTTTTCAACATTTGAAATCCCCCTCTGGACAGTCACTACTTGCTGTGAATTGGTCACCGAGGCCCCTTATCAAGCTGACTTCATCGTGTTCTTCTAAAGGATGGGAAAAGGTTTTCTTCCTTTCCAATCAGAATGGTTTCCTCAGTCGGAAGGAGCATTTATAGCAAATAATTTAATTACCTCGGAAATTACATTAAATGATTTTTTTAAAGTAAAGAACAGCTGCAAGGGAATATTCCCTTCTGCACAAAACCAGATTGCTACATTGTGGGTGAAGGCCAACAGTTGATTTATACAGGCATGCTTTTTAATTGGCAATTCATTAACATTCATCTTAGCTTAATAGACTTAGACTTTAACATGGACCATCTATCTAATGAATGTGAAGCAAATCACATTCAACAATGTGATTATTGCATTCAGTTGTAATTCTTACTTCCCAGTTTGTAAGGCTTTTGATCTCGGGGCATTGATATAATATAGATCACTTTACCCTTTGCAAAGGAACAGAAGGCCCCAGGGGCCATTCTGCCTCAGGCGGGAAAAGTCTCAGGGCTCATCCTGAAGTTCAGATGGGAGGGAGAATGAACTGGACATTCCTGCAGTTCACACCATTTGCAGGAATTCCTTCCCCTTGGCAGCTAAGGTACTAGGAGGGAAGGGAACCAGTGGGCTATCTAGAATGGAAAGCAGCAGGCTTCCGCTGCTGCTACTACTGGTGGAGCAGGCTGGGACACATTGCTTTGTGGTGGGTCACCCCTGGAGCACAGTCCTCTCAGAAAAAGAGGGGAGCAACGTTATCAGCTAAGTGGGTTGGCATTAACCAGGTTTCATTGAGGGAGAGCCGGCTTGCTTCAGGAGTGAGTTGGTAGAAGGGGTTGCTGGCAGTGCTCCTACAATTGGAGCTAATGTTAGAGGAGGATGGGTCACCAAAGCAATTATAGTTCAAATCCAGGTTAGACAAACAGGGAGGCGGGAAGCTGTGGAGTCAACTGAGTGTGAAACCTCTCACTCCCGCTCACGCAACGGAAGAAAGGAGGGAAGCCTCTGGGCTGAGGGAAAGCTGGGTGGGAGGGAGCTAAAGGGGAAGGGAGGGGCCAGGAGAGGACGGGTGCAGCTGGGGACAAAGTTGCCTCCTTGGGTCTCACAGGCAGGCATGTGCCCAACTAGGAGTAATGGGGAAGGCTTTCTGTCTCATTTCTTCTCCCCACCCCCGCCCCATCCTGGGGTGTAGAAGCAGAGGAAGAGCTAAGAAGAGAGCCAGAGTCCTTTGCTGAAAAAGGGGCTGGCCCCTATTGTGAGCCGGGGCAAGGAGAGCGCGGGAAAGGAGCTGTGGGGCCAGGACAATGAGGGAAGGGGCAGTGGTCCCGGGCTTCCTGACATGTTCATTTTGGAATCTGTCAAAACAGTCACCTTGGGCTCAGGGACTGATCACTCAATTGAGAGCTCCCACAGAGAGAATTTAGGGGGGGGGATGTGAGCTGGAAAGTCATGCTTCAGTGTTCCTGGGGATCCTTTCTCCAGCCCAGGACTGGCAGGAAAGGGGCTTTGATGACATCATTGCCGGGGCAAGGGAGGGAATGCAGAACAAAAGGGATTATGGACAGGATTTGGAGAATCCCAAAGTGGAAAGAGTGGAATTGGGCAACTCTTTTCCACAACTCTATTACTTTAAAGTCCTGCTTAGCCTGTGAGCATAAAAAACAACAGTAAAACACCCAGTAAGCCTTCAGCTTTTATATGTGTTTACCTGTTACCGTTTTCTCCTTCCAAATGACAGATTTGCAGAAACCTGTGCACAAACACAGGCTTGTGCGCTTAATTCATAGTCAAAAGAGAAGAGACAATTTTTCCAATGTA
Organism: Thamnophis elegans; assembly: GCF_009769535.1. Taxonomy (NCBI): domain Eukaryota; kingdom Metazoa; phylum Chordata; class Lepidosauria; order Squamata; family Natricidae; genus Thamnophis; species Thamnophis elegans. The sequence continues at coordinate 98,329,626 of NC_045542.1, forward strand.
ACTTAACATTTTGGCAAACTGTACCCTGTGGTTTGCTGTAGAGCAAGCCAGAAATTGAGTGTGTGCCTCTAAAGTTAGAGCGACTGCGAAGATTCCTGAATATCTTGCATATTTGTCTGCTCCCCACATCCCAAATTTTATCTTCCAGATCTGTTAGAAATGTTCTAAATTAAAGTTTTTAAAAAAATCAAGATTCTCAAAAATGTTTATGCACTTGGGTGGGAACCTATTTGAATAGAAGATTCTGAAGAAAACGGAATGTAAGAATGCAAAATATGTATGAAATTTAGCATGTAAACAATATTGCCAGATTAATGCTTTTATTAAAACAATACTTACAAATGGGTACCAAGTTTAAGCTGTTACACCCTAAGAAACCAAGCACATCTTTAATACCCATTTTTTAAAAAAGAATAAAAATAAATTCAGTTCAGTTCCTTTATTTATATGCCGCCCTTTTCCCTGAGGGGACTCAGGGCGGCTCACAAGTCAGGGGAGGGGAGGACAAACAAGTCATGAACAAGATACATTGTTAAAAGATAACCCAACAGTCATACCATTCGGGTGGGGGTTAGGTCCTTAGCCTAGAAGGTATGAAGAGGTCTCTCTAGTCATGTATTTTGCGCTTTTGCTCTGAGCTCTGTGGATTTCAGAAGATGAAAGGTTTACATGAATTGAAAATAGTAGATTGACACCACTCGCTACTTTTGAAATCTTTGTACTTTGCTTAGTTTTCAAACATGCATCGGATTATTCCTCAGCACAGAAGACAGGAATCTCTGAAGGCAGTGGTGTCAAAGGCTAAATTGTGAAACAATTTTGCTCTGAGGTTAGGAGTGATATGTTGGGCAACTTCTCAGATTGGACTGAACTCCTTGATCAAACTGCTCCTTCTCCGTTCCAGAGCAGAATCTTACTCTGTTGATCAGTTTCATTCAGGGAGGTCCTGGCGGAACTCTGAGCTTTACAACTAGCTAACTGCATTTTAACATAGGCTGCTGTGTGAACCCAGCTCATTTTGCTAGTTCATGGTTCAGAATGTTCTGAGGGCACTTGAGTAAATCCCAGTTCAGTTATGCCTGGACAAGCGTGACATACTAACACAACCAGTTGAAACTTTTTTTTCTGTACCAAGTTAAATCTGGACGCGGACATATTTATAAGTTGCTGTTTTAAGTGCAGCTATACTTAAGATCTTCCATCACTCCTAAAGTTGGAATTGGTGATATAACAAAAAGCGAGTAGCTAAGCGGAGTTTCTCCAGCCTGCAGCTTTCCTGGTGTGTTGAGACTGTAGCAATTCAAATTTCCACCTTGAGCTTTTTGGTCGCACTATTTGAAGATGGTTATGAGAACAATATTTCAGGTTAAACACGTCGGAAGGGTACCTGCCTGAAGAAGTCTGGCATATATAATGGAAAATCCTGCTACACAACTATTGTGCCTTACCTTAATACACTAGGGATGTAAGATTTGGATGCTGGGATAAAAATAGCTTTGCTTTGTAGAGTTTGTTAAATGGCTCATTCCATCGCTCAAAGTATTTGTAAGATAAGGACAGCAGGGAAAACTTATCATTTGCATTGATCATCCCTTCTTTATATTGGACAGAGATATTTGACAGTCACATGCTTGAGACAGAAGAGGAGCATCTGGTTTTGGATCCTGGAAGCCAGCTGAAGCTCTACTGCAGCACCAATCACAGTCTTGCTGTCACGTGGTATAAGGAAAACAAGCAACTTTCCCCTAGTGAGCGCGTCCACATTCAGCAAAATTTGCTGGAGATCCCTGAAGCCACCTATGAAGATTCAGGATTATACTCATGCCATGCGTGGAATACTGGAAAAAGTCTGCGTAACTTTACTATCTCTGTTGTAGGTAAGAGCATAAGACTAGGAAGGATTGCAGTGGTCTAACTGGTTTCAAAATATCCAAAGAGATTTACTCTTTTCAAAGAAACACAGGGAGCAGCTTGAGGTATGCTGAATCAGATCACATGATCCACTGAGCTCAGGATATCATCAACAGACATGGTGCAATTTTAAACCAGAGCCTTTCTTACTCTTGCTTAGAGGTGCTCAGGGGTTGAGATTGTGCCCTGTCACACATCATACCATTTAACCAGAGGGGGATTCTTACCAGTTCGCACCTATTCGGTAGAACCGGTTCATCAAATCTACCTAACTGGTTAGAAGAGGTTCCACCAGTGGACCCGGAAAGCAGGCCACACCTACAGAAGAGGTTCCAAAAATTTTTGAAACCCACTACTGGTCCTTGGATATGATTATTCTACACTATCATGCTCATATTTATAAAACTCAGTGCCTCTGTGAAAGGTAAGGATGACTACTGCGTTTGTGATGCAATCAGAACATTGTGTGTGTTGAAGTTGTTTTAATGCAAACCAAAGATGCCTTTTAAAAAACAAGTTTACATCATATTTTCATGCATGCCAGTGCTGTGTATGAGGTAATTTAAGGTGGTTCTGACAAGTGTCGTCGGCATCTTCATATCCAGTCACATGGGCGGCAAGCCACTCACATCTGATCACATGGACGGCAAGCCACTCCCACAAAAGAGGCCACACCCACAGAGTAGGTTCGAACAATTTTTGAAACCCACCACTGCATTTAACAATCATAGTGTCTCAGATTTTGGGGTATTAATTTATTAAATTTGTTATGGCTGCCCAATCTGGGCAGTTTATAATATTGAACTACAAAATTAAAAACACGATAACAAAGTAATAACCGCTCAGATTAGAAAATGACCATAACTAAAGAAAATGCCACAGGGCCTCCACAATCAAACTAATTCCAGGCCTTTGGAAGACATCTTCCAAAACACAAGGATGGCTATAAAAGAGGAGCTTCCTTTGCAAAACAACATCTACAGTATAAACCCTGGAGTAAAAATCTAGCACTGCAGTGCCAACTCTCTTTATTTGCTATTTGTAAATGCTCTTCCGCCTAACATTTTGCCTCTTCTCGGAGAGTATAACAGTAAAAAAAACCAAACCTCTCTATATGTGGCATCTATCCACTGTCCCATAATTACTTGGGGGTGTTTTAGTACAAAGCGTCATCTGTGCTCATTTTGCTTTTAGATTCATTGGGTTCAGGAGATGATGATGAAGACAGTGATGTGGAGAATGCTGCTATTGAATCTAATGAGGAGCCTGTACACGCCCATCGAGGTTAGTATTGGGGTCATTAATCTATACTTATTCAATCTTGTGGACTGTGGCCTTTTAGGAGCAAAGACAAGGAAAACAATAGCCAGATATCTTCCCTCCATTGTAAATATCTCAAGGAACTCCAAAGTGTTGGTCAATTATTACCACCACTCTGCTACCAAGGATGGCGCATAACTTGGCCTACAATTAGTGTCTTTCAGAATGTTGTGTATTCCAGGCAGAATGAATGCAGTGCTGTCATTCATTTTGGCACACCGTTGAGTGCCCGTGTAACATTTTCTCTTCCTTAAACTCTTGTATTGTTTTTTTCTCTTCTTGGAAGCCAGTTCAAGGTTCATCCCCCTCCCTGCCTCAGTTATAGCACAAAATCCACCTTTGTTCCCAAGAAGAGAACACTCGTGAAGCCTTCGCTAAAACCTGAATGGATCATGTCATTTTTTTTTTTAGCACCCTATTGGACACATCCTCATCGAATGGAGAAAAAGCTGCATGCGGTCCCAGCAGGAAATACGGTTAAGTTCCGCTGTCCAGCTTCAGGAAATCCCACCCCTTCAATAATCTGGCTGAGGAATGGGCGGGAATTCCGTGGGGAGCATCGTATTGGAGGAATTCGGGTAAGACCTAGATGGATTGGATTGTTCTTTCCTCCCCTACCTTCTCTTTCCATTCTCTTGGTTAGCCCACCAGGTTTTGTGAATTAGGGCTTTGGGTAGAGAGAACTATAGAAACATGTAATATAGAGGAAATGGAAGTCAAACTATTCATGATGAAAGCCATGTGCAGAGCTACCAAAGCCTTAAATACTAGCTATAGCCCTGGTCTCTTTTTAACTCTCCCTGTCCTAAATCACCCAGAACAATACAGGTAGTCCTCAATTTACAACAGTTCATATAGTTACAGTTCAAAGTTACAATAGCATTGAAAAAAGTGACTTACAACCCTTTTTCACACTTAACAACTGTTGCAACATCCATGTGGTCACATGATCAAAAGCAGATGCTTGACAACTGACTGATATTTATGATGGTTTCTGTATCCCAGTGTGTGTGTATGTGTGTCATGTGATCCTCTTTTGCGACCATCTGACAAGCAAAGTCAATGGGAAAGCAAGACTCACTTAACAACAGTGTTACTAATTTTAACATCTGCAGAGATTCACTTAACCACTGGAGCAAGAAAGGTTGTAAAAGGACCAAAATTCACTTAACAAATGTTTCACTTAGCAACAGAAATGTTGGGCTCAATTTGTGGTCATAAGTCGAGGGCTATCTGTATTTCCTAAGCTTGCCCCAAGCTTGAAGTAGCCATGTCTGAGATATGAGATTCTATTAGACTTAAGCTTAGGAAAAATTGACAGCTCTGCAAAGCAAAGGATGCTCCAGTGATAACGGTAGCTTGCATCACTTTTTCTATTCCCAGCTCAGGCATCAACACTGGAGTTTGGTCATGGAGAGTGTGGTACCTTCCGATCGAGGCAACTATACTTGCTTGGTGGAGAACAAATTTGGCAGCATTCGCTACAGCTACACTCTGGATGTGCTGGGTGAGAAGGCCTTCCTTTGCCAAACCTTGAATGGAACCCTAGTATTCTTTAATGAAAAGCAAACACAAAGCAAGGGGGAACATGTCGGCCATAAGAACACAGTCAGACTCTGTATTAAGGAGAACAATTCAAAGATATAAAATGGAACACAGTTGAAAATGAAATGGACCATTTCCATAGTTCCTAGTTCCTGTTCTGATGAATGCTTGTGAGTTGGGGGCGGGAGGGGCAAAAACTCCAGGTATTGGCAGCCTGCCATTTTCCTTAGGAAGGCAGAGGCACCGCCCTGACCTCAGACTCCCCAGATTGGTGGGGGGAGCCCCGAATCCTCTGCTAGCTTCAAAGGAAGGCAAAGATCTCTTGGGCCACAAAGTCAGATGAAATTAATTAACCCTGCCTGAATCACTAGACAGGGCATTAAGCACTTGCTTTCTTATCTCTACATTCTTTATTATCAGTCTCCTCTGGGGTTACTCTTAATCGGCCCAGAGTCTCTGGAGCCAGCCCTGGCTGGGAGGTCTTCCTGTGGTATTATGAAATATCAGAAGGATAGCAAGTTCTGCTGATCTATGGGTGGGGAAGAAATTATGAGTCCCCAAAGTTTTGTGGCAAGGCCATTAATAGTGCTGTGTTAAGAAAATTGCAAACTGCTTACTATTAGAGGGCGTATTTTAGCTGATTTTGCTTTGTGCTGTTGGCCTGCTCTGAATCACGTTGAGTGATTGGCAATAGCAGTTAGACTTATATACCGCTTCATAGGGCTTTCAGCCCTCTCTAAGGGGTTTACAGAGTCAGCATATCGCCCCCACAGTCTGGGTCCTCATTTTACCCACCTCGGAAGGATGGAAGGCTGAGTCACCCCTGAGCCAGTGAGATTTGAACCGCTGAACTGCTGAACTAGCAGTCAGCTGAAGTGGCCTGCAGTACTGCACTCTACCCACTGCGCCACCTCGGCTCACTTGATGTACATGGTGGCTAAGTGTTTAGAATGCAGTACTGCAGGCTCCTTCTGCTGATCACAGGCTGCCAGCAGTTCAAGTCTCACCGGCTCAAGGTTGACTCAGCCTTCCATCCTTCCGTGGTTGGGAAAATGATGACCCATATTGTTGAGGGCAATCTGTTGACTGTAAACCGCTTAGTGAGGGCTGTAAAGCACTGTGAAGCAGTATATAAGTCTAAGTGCTATTGGTACTGGAGACTCCAACAGTAACCTGTCTTGAGAGTTATGGTGCCGTTCAGCTGTGCTGGACAATTGAACATTTTTCCTATTTGTTTCTTGACAGAGAGGTCTCCACACAGACCTATCTTGCAAGCAGGGTTGCCTGCCAATACGACAGCAGTGATGGGCAGTGATGTAGAGTTCTTTTGCAAAGTATACAGTGACGCACAGCCCCACATACAGTGGCTTAAACACATCAAAGTGAATGGCAGCAGTTTTGGTCCAGATGGAGTCCCCTATGTTCAGATCCTTAAGGTAAGCAGATCTACTTTAAAAAAAAATGGGAGTGGAACAGAATAAGTCATGTTGCTCAGTGATATTTATATTTATAACACGGCAGGGCTATAGAGACCCTGCCATCTTCATTATTTAGATCAGTGTTTTTCAACCACTGTGCCGCGGCACACTAGTGTGCCGTGACATAGTGTAAGGTGTGCCGTGGGAAAATTACTTTATATACAGTCAACATAGGCACAGAGTTAAATTTTTTAAACATTTTCTAATGGTGGTGTGCCTCGTGATTTTTTTCATGAAAAAAGTGTGCCTTTGCACAAAAAGGTTGAAAAACACTGATTTAGATGTTAATCAGCAATTGGTTTTCCTCAAGAGGAAGATGAGAAAGAAATGAGGGGTTGAAGGCAAGGATCTTACTGTCTATCCATGCTGAAGAATTCTGTTAACACCCAGGTCGCTTTCTAAACATCCCTTTCAGTTCAAGTGTGGGCATGGATGTTTTTGCTTTCAGTGGTTTTAGTTTGTAAATGGTTGCTGAGCTATAACCTTGCAAATTAAGGCATGCTCAAATGAAGGCGGCACCTGGTAAACATACAGCCATTGCAATACAGTGACTTTTTTTAAAAAGAAAGATATGATAGCTTTGTTGGTCCCGCAAAAGAAAGATGAGGCCCAAACATAATGATATTTTCATTTTTATCAACTGTTGGTAGGGTGTATTGAAAAATGTAAACTCACCAGTAGTGGGCTGCTCCTGGACCGGTTTGGCCCAGGTTGGTTGAACCTGTAGTAGCGGCAGCAGGAGGCTCCATCCACCCACCCAGATGCTTCTGCGCATGTGCAGAAGTGTGGCGCATGTCTTCAATCACGCACAGGAGCGCGATTGAACCAGTAGTGAAATAATTGGAAACCCACCACTGAAACAAACCCTTTAATGGCCAAAAAAACCCCACCGTTAGTTTAACACTTTTCCAGCTAGAAACTTGAATCTCATAAAAAAAAATCAATTATAAGCAATAAAAGTTAGCAACAAGTATAATGCATGTACAGCATACCTTCCTCAGAAATGTGGACCTTTGCATACATATGATAAGTTTTGTTTATCAAATTTTAAAACTGCCCATCTCACTCACAGAGGGACTCTTGAGTGGTGTGCAGATAAAATACTAAAACATAAATAAGTATATGATATTTAAAAGAGGAAGGTTTATTAAAATTTAATAGTAAAAATTAATAAAAAGGTGAAGGGAGGGGTTTCAGAGAGCTAACCCAGCTGACAGCTCTGTGCTCCTCTATGCAACCCACCCAAGGGCGCAGAGCTATGTTTTCATGTCTTTTCCAGAAGGGCTGGAAATGGGGACTCACCTCACCTCTGGGGGGAAATGTTCCAGAGAACAGGGGCAATGGCAGAGAAGTCTGTCTTCCTGGATCCTGCCAGTTGGAATTCTTTGATTGGCAGGGTCTTCGCTGCCTGACCAAGTGGGAAGAATTGAAGTAATATTAGATCATTATTACATATTAATAGTAGAAGCAAGCAAATGATTCCTCAACCAAAGAGATGCTTGGACACCTCCTTGTGTTGCCCACAATTAATGATTGTCTTTTGCCCTTGTTTGGCATTTATCCTGGTAGACAGCAGATATTAACAGCTCAGAAGTGGAAGTCCTCTACTTACAGAATGTCACCATGGAGGATGCTGGTGAATACACCTGTCTGGCTGGAAATTCTATCGGCTTGTCCTACCAATCCGCCTGGCTTACCGTACTTCCAGGTGAGAAAGAGCAGGGGTGGCACATTTCAAGGCTTGTAAGAAAGCTGTTTGTGGTTGCTTCATTAAAACTAAACTCTTGATAGGAACAGAGTACAAAATACGCACAGACACACACAGACACAGACATACACACACTCAACTTTAGATAACCCCAAGACCACTTTACCAGTTCTACCCTCAAGCTATTACTGCTCAGGAAAACAGTTTGCTCTGCTTACAGCAAGACAGTGCACAGATAACCTTCTGAAAAAAGAAATCTGATTAACTCTTTTTGTGCCCTGTCAGAATAAGCTGATATCATTAAAAAAATTGAGAGAAATTCTAGTGGCAACACATTGAAGTAGCAGACTTCTAATTGATTTAGTTTTACCAACTACCCAAGGCAGTTGCTATCACTTTAAGCAGGGGTGGGGAATGATGGCCCTTTTATGACTTGTGGACTTCAATTCCCAGAATTCCTGAGGCAACCAAGAGTTGAAGCCCACAAGTCATAAAGGGACCATCGTTCTCCACCTTTGCTTTAATGAAAGATCTGTTGGCATGACAGCTCCTTCCTCTGACCTATGGAAATATGCAGTTTATCAATGCAGAGTCCTCTGGAGCAGATCCAAATTCCTTCCCTCATCCTTGTGAAAATAGCACAACATATAGAAAGTTAAAAGAATAAAAAGCTGGATGCTGCTGATAGACAAGAGGGAGGTTTTGTCTGCCTAAAACCTTGGGAACCATAATAGGAGCCAGATGGTTGACCACACCAGGAACATTGCTCACAGCGAGATGGGCAGAAAACAAATAAATAAAAAGAGAGAGGGGAGGGAGGAAAGAGAAAAGAGAAAGAAAAAGAGAAAGAGAGAGAGAAAGAAAGAAAGAAAGAAAGAAAGAAAAAGAGAAAGAAAGAAAGAAAGAAAAGAAAGAAAGAAAGAAAAAGAAAAAGTAATGGACATTTGCAGCTTAACATATCCAATAGCGGTCACATGCTCCAGCCTTCCAAGCAAACCTTTGTCTCAGAAATCCCAGGAAATCATGAAAATGGCAACCCCAGAGGCAGGAGACATCACCATCCAGTGCAAACCAACCCACTAACAAATTATAGTGACATGAAACAACAACCAGCTAATATTCACCATGTTCAATGCAAACTACCACAAAATTTATCTGACTCCATACAGCAGCACGAGAACATCAAAGACAGGCCAAATTACAATCAGTGTGTCTTTGAAGCAACTTTTGAACTCATTTCAACTCTAGGAGGAGGCATGAGCCATATCATTCATTCACAGACTATAATACATTGCCAGGCACCCCTCTGATTGAAAAACAGTATGACAACAAAGGAAATGGGATAAAACATGGTGTTATCCTATGAATAAATAATGTTTTTTTAAATAATGTGAAAAAAAGTACAGATAGTTATGGGTTGTTGTTGTTTTTTGCCCATTTCATTCCTCAAACTGAAATGAATAACATCTGAATGTTAACATATATCAGGGGCCTTTTAGAATACATTTGCCGAGAAATGATTGGTAGCAATAATAAATGTTATATGTGAATATGTGCACATTTTGGAGTTTTTCTTAAAATGTAGATTTGTAAATAATTTATTATGTAAGATCACATTCTTAACAGAAAAAGAGAATTATAAGTGGCTTCCAGATAGTTGCCTTTGAAGAAGACCAACCACGCACTAAACAATTCAATATTTTCCCCTCTGCTTTAACATCTCCATACACATCTTCAGGTATTGACAGTTAGTTTAATTATAGAATTAATTAACTGAAGATTTATTTGCTATTTGCAGATGAAGAAGAAGTTGAAGAAGCATATGCTCCTGAAATCAAATACACTGATATAATTATCTACACTTCAGGGTCTTTAGCTATTGTTATGGCTATTGTCATTGTTGTCTTATGCCGCATGCAAAGTCAGTCAAGCAAGCAACCTCTAGAACCAATCGCTGTGCACAAACTCTCCAAATTTCCTCTGATCCGACAGGTATGTTGTAAAAACATTGACCTACTGAAATAACAGGACAATTAATCACTGGATTAATTATAAAGCTCCCCAATCATGAGTAAAGCTATCTGCAGGTAGCCCTTGACGTACAACCACAATTGAGCCCTAACTTTCTGTTGTTAGGTGAGACATTTGTTCATAAGTTTCACCCCATTTTATGACTTTTCTTGCCACTGTTGTTAAGTGAATCACTGCAGTGGGTCAGTTAGGGTAAGGTTGCAAAATGTGATCACATGACCCTGTGACACTGCAACCATCATGAATATGAGCCAGCTGCCAAGTCTCCAAATTTTGATCACATGAGCATGGGGGGGGGGGAATGCTGCAAAGGTCTTAACTACAGTCATAAGTCACATTATTCAGTGCTGTTGTAACTTTGAACAGTCACTAAATGGAATGTTGTAAGTCGAGGCCTACCTGTGTAGCATGGAACAAATGTTGATTGTAAACAATAGGGATCTGTGGCGCACCAATGATTGCAAAGTACAAGCTCCCTACATCGTTAAGGGCTTCAAAAGAACTCTTGATATCTACTAAGGTGGATCTGCTACATTTCCCATATGTAGACGAGTCAGACCAGTTATGGAAAGACAGAATATTACTAGATGCACCTTGGATAGTGTATTAGAGACCTGTGGCATTTTGTCACTCGAAACCAGCAGATTTAGACCCCGTCTCTTGCTGCTCTGGAACAGAACAACATTCGGGGAAAAATCTAATGTGTGTCTTCGGTTTACCTCACAGTTCTCCTTGGAATCGAGCTCCTCAGGGAAGTCCACAACGTCACTAATGCGTGTTACTCGCCTCTCCTCAAGCTGTACTCCCATGCTAGCTGGAGTGATGGAAGTGGAACTGCCACTGGACTCCAAGTGGGAATTCCCACGGGACAGGTAGGCATATAAGGAAGTGGGTTTTTTTTTTATTGCATTTGATACTGAAAAAGCACAGCTACTTTTACGATATCTTAACCAACTGAAGCTGTTAAAAGATGAAAAATAGGGGGGAAAATGCTTATAATTTCTTATTGAGGTCTCTACTTATTATACTACAAGGAGCTGGTTCCCACACTTTCTGCTGTTACTGAGTTTTTTACATCCACACACTAATGTTTTCTGAGTCTGTACAGAGATGGAACTTAATAAATACTGGTAATATGATAGTTCCAAAACGGCAACCCCATTCAGAAAAAATAAAGAAGGAGTATGACACATGTACCTTGTTATACATCTGCGAAGCTTCCATCTTCATTTTACAACAAACCTCCACAGGCTAAGGCCTCCCAGATGTGTAGGTTTACAGCTGGATGTTGTGAAACACTGCTCCACAAAGAACTGTGCAGCAGACAAAAAAATCAAAGTATCACAGTTACCCCCAGGCCAGTCAAATATGCCATATTTGTCCGTGTCAAAAATGCCCTTCTGGAATCCTTTCTGGCATATAGGACTATCTGCTAATTGAAAGGCATGGAAAAGGAATTGCTATAGGTAGTCCTCGACTTACGACCACAACTGAACCCAAAAGTTACGTTGCTAAAAATAACAGTTGTTAAGTGAGTTTTCCCCGTTTTACAACCTTTCTTGCCACAGTTAAATGAATCACTGCAGTTGTTAAATTAGTAAACCGGTTGTTAAGTGAACCTGGCTTCCCCATTGACTTCGAAGAGCCGAGGTGGCAGTGGTTAGGGTGCAGTACTACAGGCCACTTCAGCTGACTGTTATCTGCAGTTCAGCGGTTCTAATCTCACCGGCTGAAAGTTGACTCAGCCTTCCATCCTTCCGAGGTGGGTGAAATGAGGACCCAGACTGTGGGGGCGATATTCTGACTCTGTAAACCGCTTAGAGAGAGCTGAAAGCCCTATGAAGCGGTATATAAGTCTAACTGCTATTGCTATTTGTTTGTCAGAAGGTCACAAAGGGGGTCACATGACTCCAGGATGCTGCAAACACCATAAATATGAGTCAGTTTCCAATGGTCTGAATTTTGACCACATGACCATGGGGATGCTGCAGTGGTCATAAGTATGAAAAATGGTCATAAGTCCCTTTTTCAGTGACAGTAACTTTGAGGGGTCACTAAATGAACTGTTGTAAGTCGAGGACTACCTGTAAATGTTATTGAAAGCTAATCAATATCCACACTAGTCTGACCTCTGGAAGAATAATATTCCACTGCTAAGAGGATCCATTGTGACTTTAGTAATGCATAGAGCAGCCTAAGACACAACGCTTAGAATCTATTTAGGGGTGTTTTTTTAAATCAAGGTTGCAGCACATTGTTAATTTTGGCACATCTTCCCAATTCTAAAGTTGTCCTTTTTGTTCGTAGGCTGGTGCTAGGCAAGCCCTTAGGTGAGGGCTGTTTCGGGCAGGTGGTGAGAGCAGAAGCCTATGGGATTGATCCTGAACGGCCAGAACGGCCTCTCACTGTGGCTGTCAAAATGCTGAAAGGTAAATGTATTTTATAGGGCCCAAAAACTCATCCTTCTGAATTTTCTCATCATTGGTGGTATTCTTAAAAAACGGGTCTTCATATCATTTCAGGAATCCTTATAAGCTTATTTCTTTGCCTTATTAGATAATGCTACAGATAAAGACCTGGCTGACCTCATCTCAGAAATGGAGATGATGAAACGAATGGACCAACACAAGAATATCATAAACCTATTGGGTGTCTGTACCCAAGATGGTGAGTGACTTCATTTCTGGCCAGGAAGCAGTGGGCATTGGGGGAAAGGAGAGGATGTTTGGGGGGCAAAAGATTGAGAAATGACGACTCAGAATGGAATGGAAGCAGAACTCATCGTGGGGTGGGAGGATTGGGTATTGCTGGATCTGTCAGGATACTGAACTTAAATATGGGCACTTGTGGAATTGGGGCCAGAAGTTAGGACATTTTGGAGGCATTTTCTGAGGCCAAATGTGATTCGTAATATCTGACTATATAGGTCCTCTCTATGTGATTGTGGAGTTTGCTGCCAAGGGGAATTTGCGAGAGTATCTGCGAGCTCGCCGACCTCCGACACCTGATTACACATTTGACATTACCAAGATGCCAGAGGAGCAGCTTTCCTTCAAAGACTTGGTTTCTTGTGTTTACCAGGTGGCCCGTGGCATGGAGTATCTGGAGTCCAAGAGGGTAAGAGGGATCTGGGCCAAACAGTGTCCACTGCTGACCGTCATGATGGTGCCCCGAGAAACCCTCTTGGGTGTATTAGTCAGCTCTGACTCAGAAATACATAATTTGAGTTCAAAGCTTTAGATTGGGCCCACAATACTTTTCTCAAAATGGTGACTAAATTATCATTTTTATTGTGACAGGAGAAATTTAAAATCATAGGGTAGTGTTATTTAGTTCTGATTAATTTAAGATCAATTAAATTATCATGTCCAGCCACTTTGGGGAATGAGACCACTTCTTAGAATAAGACTCAGACCAAATATGTTCTTTGGTCCAGAAAAAAATATATTGATTGATTGATATTGATGCTCTGGCATCTTCATTCCACTCCGTATTAAGTTTGTTATTGAATTGCCTGAGATCCAACAACAGAATGCTGTATATATCAGGCCTGACAAAAAGAAAATTAGAAAGATGTAAAAAGTCCCTGCTTCTATTTATGTTAGAAGGAGTAATAAGATAATCTATGGTGACATCAAGGGTGTAGCAGAGTCCTTGGAGTTTGATGCAACTCTTGTTTTTCTTCCAGTGCATTCATCGGGACCTGGCCGCTCGCAATGTTCTTGTTACTGAAGAGAATGTGATGAAAATTGCTGATTTTGGTTTGGCCCGTGGAGTTCATGACATAGACTACTATAAGAAAACCAGCAATGTGAGTGAAAAGATCATTTGATGGCCACAAGTTTGCGAGTGGATCTAATGTTGCTCAGGTGCTTTGGAAATGCAAAGCATCACGGCGGGGGGGGGGATGGGTAAATTAAGAATATTGTCCCCAAAACAGCCAGAATAGCAAGAAGGGATCCGTTGATCTAGTCATCTAAACCCAAGGGATTTATTCTAGATTTATTTGTTTTGAAACTAGCCAGTTTTGCATAAGATTAAACCAATTCCACCCAGTCACTCCTCATTAGAACATTAAACCCAGCAAATCACACAATTCTGCCTAATAGCCCTGCAAGGAAAGAAACAGTGTGTTGCTGAATAAGTAAGCTTTTCCATTACACAACTCACCATCAAGGCCCAGCAGCACGGAATGCTCTCAGACATTGACTGTGCCATGCCCATTGGCTCCTGCCTAACCAATGGAGTCAAGGGTAGTGATGCAATGGAACCCCAACAGCAACTCTGTTGATGCAAAGAATTGTGTATTGTGATGCCTTTATGATGGCCTTATAGAAGACAATGGGTGGGGCCTATTCTGACTATTATGGCTGTTAATGTGACTGTCTACTTCCAGGACCACCCATAAGATCTAGCTGTCTAGGCAACTGACAGTATTTTTAAGAGGAACAGGACCAATGGTAGGGTAACAAAGTCATACGGTATCCCTCCTTTAGCAACCGTTCACAATTACAACGATGATAAAGTAACTTTACAACCAGCTCTCATATTTATCACTTTCACTATCTATAAAGCAAAGGAAAGCTGAACTAAGTCCATAAGCCCTTAGGGAACCACTTGACTTGACAATGGAGTTGCTGGTTCCAATTGTTGCTAAATAAGGACCACCTGTACTTTTGAAGTATAGAGAGTGATTTAGAAAATAAAGATTTGATAGGGTTGTGGTACCGATACTATTCATTGGAAGGAGAAGGAGAGAACTTGTCAGAGACTGTTTGTTACCTCCCCCCACCAAAAAAGCATCAATGAACTGACAGCTTCTCATGTTTACCTGCAGGGTCGCTTACCTGTAAAATGGATGGCACCAGAAGCTCTGTTTGACAGAGTGTATACACACCAAAGTGATGTGTAAGTATGATTGTGCAAGATTAAATGGTTCTTACTATCTAATCACCCTATAGAAACGTGCCTGGTAAAATAACTTGAGTAATGTTCTGTAGTATTTTGGATCTGCTTCCAAAAGTGTTTTGGAATCTAAACCTGCCTGCTACATCTTAAAAAAGGCATCTAAGATATTGCAGCTTCTGCCATACGGTCCCAGGAAAAGAGGCATAGCTGTTTAGGTTGTTGAACATAGATTTTATGCTGGTGTTCCCATCAAATTGTATGGATCAAATCTAAAGTTTTCACACCTACAGATAAATATTGCAAAATGTTTCAGATACATCTTTTTCGCCTATTAAAAAAAACCAGAGGAAATCTGCCTTATTGGGGTGGGGGGGAAACCTGTTGGTCTACCTAAATCCACAATATCTACACTGACTGGCTGTAACCTACTTTTGAGTCCCAGACAAGGATACCTCCCAGCTGTCCATGGAAATGATTGAGGCGGGGACTTTTTGCACATTAGCTGTGTTTCTAATACAGCATATTGCAACTCTTCCCCAAGTATTTTAGAAACATGGAGAATAACTGGAATCTATTATATATCACTTCCTTAATGTTCCTAGTGCATGAATCAAAGTTTTCATTGCAAAGCCAGAGCAATGTTTCTATCAAACTGTCTGTAATTGATTTATTCAGTAGTTAGTTCCTTCCTGAAATAGATGTTTATTTTCACCCTGGTTTTTGCATACTGGATACTTAATATTTACTGTGCTCTGCCATTTGTGGTCACAAATAATTTTGGTAAATACCTGTAATAATTTTCATTCACATTTCATTGTGAAGGACCTCTTCTGAGGTTTGCTTGCCACATGGATTGGGTCTTTTCCTGTGTAAGATTGAGATTATCTTGGCAACGTTTTGGCAAGGTCCCACTCACCATCTTCAGGCTGGTGTTTTCGGCTTCATGTTTGTGCGAGTAAAGCGTGGTTGGAGCTGCCCTCTCTCTATAAATCTTGGGGGGGGGGGGGTTACGCACACAAGCACGAAGCCAAAAAGACTAGCCTGAAGATGGCGAGTGGGACCTCGCCAAAATGTTGCCAAGACAATCTCAATCTTACACAGGAAAAGACCCGAATGCAACAAGACAAGCATACCTACACCCATGAAATCTACGAAAATGTATGTTTGTGTGTGTGTGTGTATATATGTGTATATATGTATATATATGTGTGTATATGTGTGTGTGTGTGTGTGTGTGTGTGTGTGTAGGTCTTTGGTTATTCGGGTTTTCTCCCGCGTAAAATTGGAAGTGTCTTGGCGATATATATGTGTATGTATGTATGTATGTATATGTATATAGATCTTTATATATATATTTGGAATATATATTCTGAAGATCTTTATAGCCTTCTTACTTTCTCCCTGCCTCTTCCTCACTTTAAGGTGGTCCTTTGGTATTCTCATGTGGGAAATTTTTACATTGGGTGGCTCCCCCTATCCTGGCATCCCAGTGGAAGAACTTTTCAAACTCCTGAAAGAAGGTCACCGAATGGACAAGCCCTCCAACTGCACCCATGAACTGTGAGTAGCACTGTGCCTCCTCCTAAAGCCACATTTCCCAGCCTCCTGGTCTTCCAAAGGCATTGCGTCCATGTCCATAGGTTACAGTCCAGTGGAAAATAGATGCCTGAAGCTTCTCTTTTTCCCAAATAGGTACATGATGATGAGAGAGTGCTGGCATGCTGTACCTTCCCAACGACCCACCTTTAAGCAGTTAGTGGAGGGATTGGATAAAGTCCTGGTTGCTGTCTCGGAGGAGGTAGGTTTGAACTCCCAGGGGATGGTTCCACTGAAGATATCTAAACAGCTGGTTATTGGTAACAAAATGTAAGGATTTTGCCTTTATCCCTATGAATGCTGATTATGTATTTTTCCCCCCCTTTTCAGTATCTGGACCTGTCAATGCCTTTTGAACAGTATTCCCCATCATGTGAAGACACAACCAGCACCTGTTCCTCTGATGATTCAGTCTTCACTCATGATCCTTTGCCAATCACCCCTTGCCTTTTTCCTTATCATAATGTAAGGACATGAAGAGAGAAACAGGCCGTGGACACTAGGGAAGGTGGCATTTTGGGGATTTCCCCCCCCCCTCCATTCCTAAAGGATGACCTAATTTGAGAACCGAAGTCCTCAGAATGTCCCTGGTGGAAGAAACTGCCTGGAGCTATATTAGCAAGAACTAAAAGTCGCATCAAGCTTCTGGAATCTGCTGGACATCTGCTGCCCAAAGTTCACCAACAAGGACCAGATGGTTTCCTTACATCTGTCTGCCGATGCTCCGGGCACTAATACTGATGCTTCAATACCTTGTAATCTCAGGTCCCCTCAAAGATGTTATTCTAGCTGAGCCTTCAGTGCAGCCAGCTGACTGAAGACAAGTAAGACCAGATTAATAGGAAGTAATTTAGTCCTGAAAAGAAGGACACTCTCTAACGGCAGGAGCTCTTGGGAGCATCACAGGGTATCCTGCTTATTTTTCTGATACCATTCCCAATTTAATTATACTTTAAAGAGACTTCATGATTTTGGCAGGAGTCAGCCAGCCAGCTTTCTCAGGCTGTCCCATCCTTATCTGGACATACAATCCCAAGGATGTCCTATCTGGGACACGGACCTTTCCTTCTGGCTCCTGATGTCCTCTGTACATAACCCTAGAGATAAATATTTATGTACATATCACTTCTAATGCACATGAATGACCCACACCCATAAATTATTTTTTGGAGTAGAACCTCTGCCTGGAGGTTTTTTTTTCCCTGCATCTCTGTTTGGAATGATTGTTAGACTAGTCTGGCCTCAGTTGGTATGCCTAAATCTCTGTGTGAAGTTCAACTGCTGCAAGTTAATTTGGTTCTTGTGTAAGTGAATATCTGTGGGGCTTTAGAAAGGAAGGAACTGTGTGTCTAAACTCCCTTTTTAACAGCTAGTCATAATCTGCCTCCCCAATGATCTGCAGGAGAGAAGTTGATTTGATTTTTCAAGTTGGGACACTGATACTCTAATGCAGCTAAAGCAACATAGGATCTGCTGGCACTTCGAATTCCAATATATTTATTATAACATTTGTGAATGTAACCCATCTCATCCAATGAAAGAATTGTTATCTTCAGCTATTTAACTGAGGAAGTAGAGCATCATTCCTCAAATCTTTTGCTCCAACAATTTTGTGATTCTTAAAGGCCATAAGACCCTTTGTCTCTGGCCTGATGTCATGTTCGGCAGGGTCCTTGTTTCACATTTCCCATTCAAGTCAGATGTTTTGTCAGGACATCCCTAAGCACAGTATTCCTAAATTTTGGCAATTTTCCCCAAAGTTCCCAAAAGTTCATCATTTATTGAAAAATGTGAAAGGAGAATAGAAGGACGTTTCAGGTGTAGTATACTCAACCCATTCGGTAATACTGTAACTTTTCCCAACTTGGCACTCTCCAGATGTGAAGCTTTCTGCAATATCCAGTATCTATGGGCAATGCAATTGTGCTGAGAGTTGCCATCCGGAGTGTACCAGGTTGTGAGACGCTGGATGCATAGGTGCCATAGTGAGAGCCATCTCTGTGCCATGGAAGAGTTTTACATGCTTTGTTTTGCTGGACACACACTGCTAGGCAAAATTTCTGTTTAGGGATAAAAATTAAGGAGACCAGCCCTTAGAAATGCAGCAGTTTTTGTGTTTTATAAAGAAATAGGTTTTGAGCGCAGAAAGGACTAAACACACTCACATGCACCTGTGTGACTTGCTTGCACGCACAACATGTGCACCTGTGTATTCCAACATCGTATGGGAAGGCTAGCGGTGGAGTGTCCATTCTTCCGAGGTTTGCTCATGCACAACATCTGTTCTGCATTAGCTGCTGTTCCATTTAAGCCACCATGAACTCCACTACCAACATCTCCCTGAAATTGATCTAGCAACTGGCCACTCTTTCAGAGCCTGGGAATCTATCTCAGGATATCGCAAAGCCCAGTGGGGCTATTCCACCCCCACCCGCCGAGCAGCCACCCTATTTTCTTCCTAGCAATTGGTCGAAGCCCCTCAAATGTCAAAAGGAGTCCCTTTCCCTGCTTACAATTCCAGAGGATCTAACATACCAAGAAATAGAACAAAGATATTCTGGGGAAACATTAAAGCGTGCATTCCTTCTGGTTGTGTCCCCTTTCTCCGGTTAAATATTCTAATTGCCTCCTCCCCCTTCCACCACTGAACTATGGCAGAAAACACACGGGATCATCCCCAGGAGGTAGCTGCAGCTGTCTCTCTCCTTCCTCCCCAGCCCCCTCCCCCTCCCAGCCATCTACTGGGTTTAAAGTTTCACAAGAGATCTTGTGAAGGAATTGTAGCCCCTGCCACCCCACTGGGGATAGGGTTTCAGTGGGCCATTTTCCCCAGTGGTGCTTCCTCTCTTCCCAGCTGTAGCCCATTCCAATCCAGCTGGGTGAAGGGATAAGAAAGAAGGCCTCTTCCACCCACCACCCACCCAAGAAATTGTGCTTCTGCATTTCCTTTTTCTGCAAAGTAATATATAGCAATGACATGGGGCAAGTGGTTATATGCTGCAGCCAGTGTGGTGTGCAGCTGGTGAGAAGGATTTTTTATTATTATTATCTTAGTGTGCAAGAGTTTTCCAAGGACAGAAGAGATGTTGCAACAGGTGCAATAGACACGAGTTGTTGCTAATCCTTTTGGTTCCCTCTGTTATCCGCTTAAAACTCAGTTCTGCACGTTCATCAGTATAGACCACTTGCACTTTTAAGATAATATAACCCAGGCTTCTCTTATTAGCAGCTTCCAGAGTCACATTAATCCAAGGATTCTTTTAGCCCATTCATGGAGACTGATATTGTGGATGTTTCAGCTTATTCTATTCCATTTTCCAAGAGCACAACACTGCAGAGCCAACTTTTATCAATGGATCAGAGGGCAGCATAGAAGTCTGCATAACAAATACTGTCCTTCATACATGGTTGCAATATCATTATGTGCAGACGTCTGTGAATGTTTACATTTAATTAGAAAAATGCTTATTCCGTAGTAGAGGAATGTTTTTATTCCCCTATAGGAGACAGGATTTTGTAAAAAATAATCCAGCCAGATTTCTATGACATTCTCCTGCCCTCCAGTCATTTATCCTGTACAATGATCCTCTCATTTACTTTTGCCCAGTCTTAAAATCAGAAAAATTCTCAGTATTATGATCAGAATAAATTAAGTACTTTTGTAATTGACTGTGCTTCTATCATTCCAGTTGCAACATTTCATACAAATAAAATTGAATTGCTTAGTTTATTCTGGGGAAAATATTGGGGATTTTTTTCTGATGGCTGATTGTACCTATAGCGGTCCAGTTGCAGGCCTTTAATTTACTCTGGATAATACGTTCTCACAGAAACATCCCAGTTTCTATCATCATCATCATCATCTCGGGGTTTTGTGGGGGCTTTTTGTTCTGTTTTTCAGTCAGTGTGGACTCCTAGCAACTTCCTGGAGCAGTCCCTGTAGTTTTATTAGCAAAACCTTCGGAAGTGGTTTACCATTACCTTCTTCTTTGGCTGAGAGGAAAATGATTGGCCAAAAATCAGCCAGCTGGCTTTTTGCTTAAGGCAGAACCAGAATTCAGTTTCCTGAATTATCCAAATATTTGCTTTGCTTGTCCATTTGCAGCAGCGTGAATACTTAGCACCCATCAATAAGCAGTGGCCCAGAATACTAGAATGGCCTTACTTAACCAAGACAGCTAGTCCACAATAGAGTAATATCACACATCTGCCTTCTTGTGCTACAGAGATTTGACACTTTTCTAAATCATTGAGGTCAGTATAGGATTTGAACAGAGGATGACCCAAATGTCAAGCATTGCTGTTCCTGTGACTTCTCCTGCCATTCATTAGGGATCTAGTTTCTACTGTTCCTTGGAAGCCTTTTCTTCAGATGTCAACATCTCTTACATAGTTTTTTCCACCAAAGCATTGTAATTAATCTATAATATAACTGACTTCTGAAAGATGAGCTTCCTTCCCTGCTCTCTTGGGACAAGAGCCTGAAAACTAATGTAGAGAAGCAAGTCTAGCATTCTGTGCTTGATCAATGCCAATCCTTTAAGACCACAAAGCCATTCCAAAGGCCATCTGGGACTCATAGGTTATGGTAGGTTGTCAACCTGCCAGCAAGCAGTGGGTGTTTCAGATGACACAAGGGCTTTGGTTTGGGGCCAATACTTAAAATTGGCAGCTGAATACTAAATCAGGACCACAATATATTGATGGGTTTCCTTGGCTAAAAGCCTGGGAATCATTGGCATTGGAAGACATTATTATTATTGGAAGGGATGGGACCTAAAATAGAATGGCACAAAATCATCAAAGATGTGAGCACAACAAAACTGATTCATACAACCCACATGTTCATACCACCCACCAGGAATTTTGAACCTGTGTGACTGGGTGGCATCCAGGTTGAGTCTGCCAACAGGTTTCAATACTCAAAGCAAGATATAGCAATATGCTAAGTCAGTCAGTCACATGGTACAAATTTCCAATTGGAAAATCTCACCGTAAATGAGCAAAGCTAGTAGGCTCCTACACAAACATTCCACATTAGTTTTCTTTCCACTTAGTTGTAGACCCATGCATCCAACTGTAAAGAACTTACATCTTCCAAGCACATTAAATGTTCTTAAAAACAGATATATACTTCATGTGCTTTTTTCATTTGTTTGGTGTTTATCTTGACAGAATCCTTTCCGGAATCTGCATATTCCAAGCTCCACAATAAAAATTCTGATTGGGTGTAAGCCTTTTACTGTATTGATGCTGCAAGAAGCAACTGCATGCATGAATGCATTGCATCAAGTTCTGCAGAGTGGACGTACAATACAACTTAGTAATTCCTATTGAATCCCTGTGTTGGAAAAACAAAGTGTAGAGCAGGATTCTAGAATTTTGCCAACAATACAGAAGGTGATGCTACTATTATCAGTAACAATAAAGCTTTGTAAATTGCTACCAGAATAAAACTCTGCCTGATTTCAGATTCCCAGAAAAATACTAACCTTGTGGACAGACTAGTATATAGACAAAAGGCAGGAAGGAACAGCTTGGAGCATCTGTATCTGTAGGACTATTCTGACTTAGGAATGGATCCATAATATGGGTCCTTGTGGATTAAAGAGTGTCTCCTCTGGACCCCAAAGTCCTTCCCCTACTGCCTCTTATAAGCAAATAGGCCACCAGCAGGTGTGAATCCTACCATGCTCCAGAAGTCTTAGTGGCCCACTGAAAAAGGCCAGCTGCCTGCTAATATGCCAGAACCAATGAATTCATCACAGCTAGTGAATGAGCCCATTGAGCAGAATTGGAGACCCTGTTTGCCAGTAGGGGCTTTCTTGATCCATACCAAACAGCTTGCTCCAAACTCAGGCACTCAGAATTGTAGGAAAGGAGTTGGGGCTTTCTGTCTCATTTCTGTATAAATAAACTAATGCACGGAGAGGAAAGAGGCAGTGGGGAGGGAGGCAGCTTGGTATGCATCTCACTCAGCACTTCATCTTTGCAGAAAATCCCATCCTAGTCCCAGGGCTATTCACCTAGTCCCACACCTCCTTCCCTGGTGCCACAAAATACCGGTAACACACACACACACCCCTGTGCCTTTGGCCTCTGTGCCGTAATGGTGCCTTGTCCAGCCTTGCGTGGGTCCAGCTGAATGAATGATCTCTATTTCAGGGAAGGATGTGGTTTCAGAAGCTTGTTCCTCTCACCCTGTTGGTTTGTGTTATTGCTTTCTTTTCCCTGTCTCCCCTACCCCCACCCTGCACATTCCCTTTCTCTCTGCCTTGCCAAAATTCCTTGAAAACAGCGCCACAGTCAATTACAGAGGCAAGGAGGAGTTCATTAATATTGAACACAAGCTCTGAGCCAGGTGGAGAAAGACAAGGAGGAGATTGTATGTGAGAAAACTTGTAGGCCACCTAAACTGAGCAATTGGACTTGTGTGTTTACACTTCTCCATTCACCCTC
Source organism: Thamnophis elegans (assembly GCF_009769535.1). Taxonomy (NCBI): domain Eukaryota; kingdom Metazoa; phylum Chordata; class Lepidosauria; order Squamata; family Natricidae; genus Thamnophis; species Thamnophis elegans. Next base: position 98,352,582 of record NC_045542.1, read on the forward strand.
TTAGCCCTCACAGCCAGGCCTTTCAAGAACTGCATTGACGAAAGAGCTCCACTGAATATGGTGGAGCCGCCCGGCCCACCCAGGCCTAAGGCAGCCATCTGAGACTGAAATAGAACCTGTGTGCTTGCGGGACCCGGAATAGAAGGCAGTTTGTCACCGGCCCAGGAATAGAAATACTATCAAAGCTCCTGCCGGCGCCATGAAACCTGCCCCCTGTGCACAGATGTGAAGTATTGACTTTGGCAACAGAGATCCTTTGCCTTGTCGTGCTTGCAAAGAGTGAAATGGAACAGAGAGACCAGTGTGGCCCTTTGGCATGATAAAACAGGACATAAAACCTTAGCATTCGACCCCCCAAAATAGATAAACTTAAGAAAAAAGAATCCATGGAGAAGGAAGAGAAAGCCCAATGACACAACGCTCAAAATGTCTTGGCATTTTGAATATTTGTTTTCTCTCAGTATACAAAACAGAGGCTCGCTTTTTATTCTTATTAAATCAGATTTTCTTTTATCCCTCTCCACCCCTGAATTTTTTAACTGTAAAAACCAAAGGGCATTTGAAGCATCACCCAACGATTACCAAAGAGATCTGATTCAATCCCTAAGTGAATGTGAGTCCTAATCCAAATATTGAAGCCACGTGCCAATATCACCTGGCATTAGGTAAAAATTCCATCAGTTTGTTCGTTTGTTAAGAAAATGGTCCCCTTAGCGAGGATATGTTACTTTACTTGTTAGAGTTCTCTGAGATAGGAAAGAGCTCTTCCTGATCTCAGCAGGGCAGGATTGGTGCTCACAGAAATGGAGCAGATGTTCCTTCCTTGAATTCTTGACCCTGGGCCACATCTAGAGCAGAGGAGAGGGAGCCCCAGCTGCTCTAAGCTGGGCATCGAATTAGCTTCCTTGTTCAAAGTACCTTTGCCTTTGTTTCTGCACCAAGGCAACACTTAGCTCTTTTGGAATATTAATGAAGTGTGAAAAGTAATTTCTATAAATAAAAGTAGTACTCACATAAGGGGGAGGGGACAGGGGATGGATTGAAGAGCTAATTACAGAATTACCAACATATTGCTTACTTTTTAAGAGTTTGGCAAATTCAGTGTGAGAAAGGACACCGTTTCAAAGGCTATAGCTGTATGCATGGAAGATAAGATACAGTATCTCTGCAGAAAAAATGTCCAATTTCTGGAAGCCAGGTACTAAGAGCAAAGGTACCAAATTACTCTACCCCTTTCATCAAATGATGTTGGTGTAACATTCAGCCAATTTTGCTATTTTGTCTTCCTTGTAAAATGGGAGCCTTCAGTGCGCCAGAACACTTGCTCAAAACACCATATTCTACAGAACCTAGTCTAAAAAAATCAGTTGATGTGGTTTCTGCCTATTCCACTAATGCCCTTAGCCAACACTATTTTTGTTGAGGGGTCCTTGGTGCTCTCTGAGCTTGGTTGTTTTCTTTGCAGAGGTTTCATTACCCAAACTAGGTAACATTATCAGTGCTCTGAAGATGATGACTGCTTATGTTACCTAGTTTGGGTAATGAAACCTGTGCAAGAAAATAACCAAGCTCAGAGAGCACCAAGGACCCTTCATTTCAACCCTGAACTATAGATTTCCCCTCTCTCTCCTCCACAAATTTTCTCCTCTATCCGTAATATTTTTGTTTTTAGAAAATTACAGGCTTCGGTAGAGCTATATAAGTCTAAGACTGGAAAAGTTTGCCAAGTTATTCAGTTCCTTCTTGAAATAGAACCGCTTGCAATTCTGCTACTCCTAAATTCTCCCTAGAAGCAAGGAGGAGAAATAATGCCAGAAGACACCAGGCTGAAACTACAAATGATTAATGACTAGCTGGTATGAAAGACGGCTAGAAAAACTCAGCCTCAACACAGCTGGAATTTCTTCCCATGAAACCACTGACTCCAAACAGACCTAACTTGTTACAGTCCACAAATAATTTACTAGTGAGGGCACAATTATCTCCCAGTCCAAGGGTATATTATCTGTTACTCACAATTTGGGAGGCTAATATATCTTCTTGATTTGTCTTGGCTGTGAATAAGTTCTAGGGTACTATTAGGTATCCATTTCAACTGAGGAAATATAACATGAATTGTTAAGTCAATAATTTCATTCAATTACTATATTGATGCTTTTAAAGCTGTATTACAGTTTTGTATTATTTTACCAATATGCTCAAAGCTCATCACTCCAAGTTGAACAACTAGCTAGGAATCAAGAAGAAAATGACTCTTTATAAAGGCAACTAAAATTTTCTTGAATACATAATGCTGCTAAATTTTGAAGAGGATCTAATCTATTCATTTGTGAGTTTTCACTAGTAGGCAAACAGATGCTCACAGCGGTATACTCTCCATATTCATTAAAAAGAGCCGAGGTGGCGCAGTGGTTAAATGCAGCACTGCAGGCTACTGCTAGATCAGCAGTTCAGCGGTTCAAATCTCACCGGCTCAGGGTTGACTCAGCCTTCCATCCTTCCGAGGTGGGTAAAATGAGGACCCGGATTGTTGGGGGCAATATGCTGACTCTCTGTAAACCGCTTAGAGAGGGCTGAAAGCCCTATGAAGCGGTATATAAGTCTAACTGCTATTGCTATAAAAAAAAAAGAAAAAAAGCATAAAACAGGCCACCAAAGGTTTATCAGGTCTAACTTTCTCTACCACTATGGTCGAATCAATTCTCTAGGAATCCTGCAAGAATGACAGAAGAATAGTAGCTCTCCAAGCCCCATTCCTCAGCATCTAGAGACACATTATCTTTGATATTGAAGGTAAAATATAGTTATCATGACCAGCAGCTGTTGACAACTTCGTCCTCTATTATTTTGTATCACCTTCTTTTAAGGAAATCCATAGCGATTGCCATCATTACATCTTATGGAAGCGAATTCTACAAGCAAACTACGTTTTATGTAGCATTCATTTTCATCATTTCAATACAGGTGCCACTTTTAGAGCCAGAGGGTTTAAGGCTACAGTTGCTTAGTGAGATAATCCGTCTTTTAAGATGTGTTTTCTCACTGTCAAGATAGCTTCTACGCTCCCTCAGTGTGTTTCAGTAATGGTTTATTACAGTGGTGGCTCTCAACCTGTGGCCTCTGTGATGTCATTAGAGGGAGTCTGTGAAGGCTTCAAAAAATGCTGTGATTTAAGTCTTGAGTTAAGCATTGGGAGTCCGTGGCCAAAAATGATATTTAAAGGGAGGCCGTGGTGAAGAAAAAGTTGAGAACCACTGGTTTATTGAATAAACCAAAATTGAATGGGCTCATACGGCTAAGCTGCAACTACAGACATTTTGGTTGACAAACTGCATGACCCTAATCCCAGTGAGCCACTTTATTGTAACTTCAATTCAACATTGCACTCCTGTGGTTATGAGTGCCTTAAATAGACACCAACATTGTCCATTTCCATGATAGGCTTATTTGGCTTAAGGGAGGTGGGATTAATGTGCTGTGAAAACCTCCAAAGGAGTCAACCGACACAATCTGCAACTCCTGAGTGGTTTAGATCTAGCTCAAGAAACCCTATCTTGCACAATCTTCCAAATTACTCCTGGTAAGTTGTATCGTGGGAACACCAACAGCAAGTACATTGCTCTGTTTTGCCTATCTATTCTTCCAAGAAAAGGAATTGATTAGAAGAAGGAGCAGTTCAAAAAAAATGAAACTTCCCAATTCAGGTCTCAATGGCAGCAGAGAACACCTTCCCAAACAGTGACTGATGGCAGTGTCTATACGGCACCTTCTGCTGCTGGCCTGCAAGGATGTTATCAATATTAGGCAAGTAGCATTTCCAACAATTGCTTCCTGCTTCTCTTCTTTTCCTCCCCCTTCTAGTTTGCAAGGCGACCACAGTACTTTGCTGAAGTGTACATCTCCATGCCTCTTTAAAAGAAATAAACCCTCCTGGGGCCTCATCTCTCCCCCCACCATCTATGAGCACAGAAAACCAACAACATTGCTTATTCACCCTACCCCACCCTGCCCCACACTTAACTAGGAAGCATTTGAAAATTCTTTTGTAAACCTAATGAAAGCATAGTTGCTCCAGGCCTTCTATCACAAAGGATCTTCCTGCAAGAAGCAGAAGAGACATCCCAAGTGCTCAGGCTGCCTTGAGTGCGGATGGAGGCTCATGCCAAGGACCCAGCATGGTACCTCTTGGGGAAAACCGGAACAAAAGTAGCAGCTGGTTTTCGGGAGTCAGACCAAAGCAGCTAGGTCACACTTCTGCAATCCTGGCTAAGAGGAAGGGGTTAAGGATGCAAGGTGGATGGATTGAGTTATAGTGGCAATGAGTGCCTTTGTTGGGAGATTTTTGGGGGCGAGGAACAGTTTAGGGATAAATCACCATGCAGAAAATCTATCTACTGGTATGTGGTTTGAAAATGACTTCATGATGCCTAATCGATCAATCAGTCAAAAGGGAGGCCTTGAGGGAAGGACTCCAGGGTTAGCAGCAGTGGTGAAATGCATTTTTTTTACTACTAGTTCTGTGGGTGTGGCTGGGGAAGGATACTGGAAAATCTCCATCCCCACCCCACTCTGGGGCCAGCCAGAGGTAGTATTTGCCGGTTCTCCGAAGTACTCCAAATTTCCGCTATCGGTTCTCCAGAGCCTGTCAGAACCTGTTGAATTTCACCCCTGGTTAGCAGGCACTTCTCAAAGGGAGTGAGTGGAGTCTTTGCCTTCCACAAATGGCGATCTTTGATCTAGTTAATAAGATTGTATGCTCCTGCAGGCCCCAGTAAGGAGGTCTGACTGGGTTAATGATTGAAGTTGTGGAAACAAAGCAAGAAAGTTGATGATTACAAAGCAGAAAGGAAGATCTCTGCTGCTTCTTTTTCCCAAGACTGGAACCGGGATTTTTGAGGCTATTGGTGCAAATTATACTCAAAATAGGAAGTCCAAATAACTGTTCATATTTTTTTTGAATAATTCATGTTTGCAGAACTTCTGAATGCAAAGCACACTGTTATATTTTGAAGCAATAGCATTATTAGCACCATCCTAGGGACTGTATTATTTTGGCTGATAATATGCATCTTGTAACTTTGGCATCGCTTTCACAATTTTGTACCGACTCTTAAAAACTAACAGATATTAAACAGAACATATTGATATTTTTCATCTCTGAGCATTTTTTAAATTCATGACTGTGTAGAAGAGCTATGTACGACGTAAAGGACAAGTATTTCTTCCTTGAATTAGGAAAAAAACCCTAAAAATTAACATTTTTAAATTATATTTTGGAAAGCGGCCCCCAATATATTGATTACTTATACTTTGAGTCCATGCTTTAACGTGAAAACAAACTTATTTTTCAGTCAGTTTCAGAAAATATTTGTCTTCTGATTCAGGGAGAAAATTTGATTTGTTCTCATCAAACCTTTTCTACAAATTAGTAGGAAATCTCCTTTTTCATCAAGTTTTTCATCAAGAGGAACTTTGGTATGCAGCAACAGCCTTTGTTCCATCCTTTGCAAAAGAATATACTGATTTATTGGAGGCTAACCATCAAATGGTTAGTGTGGCAGCCCCATAATCTACAAAATAATCGGGTAAACTAAAAGGAATGAATGCAGCCCCGCTTTCGGAGAGAGAAAACTCTTAACTAGAGGCACATGTGGAGCCTGAGGTGGGGGGAGCCCTCCTCCAAGCCCACAACAACTGGAGGCCGTTTTATTGTTTAACATTCCTGATATTTTCTGTCAGGGCTGAACCAATTGTCCCTAATCCACCCAGCTCTACTGGCCAAACAAATGCAGCTGAATCCTGTTCCCACTGAACAGGCATCTTTTGTGAGGGGGGATTTAGAGAGTAGCCCAGTAAATCCATCTAGTTTCCTGAGTTGGGGTTCCCACACACACACTCTCTCCCAGCTGCTAGCCCTTCCCACCCTTTGGGTTATGAAGATGCCCTCTTCTCCTGCCCTACTGGGCAGTATCCATGGACCCCATGTACGAAATGTAAGTCTTTCTCTCTTTCCTTCAGTTGCTCCTTCTTATATCTGTTCCCCTTGAAAGCAACTGCCATTCTTTTTAAAGTACCCTGTCTTGGAGAAATGGCCAGGAAGCCATTTTAGACCCATAGAAGACTTGCTCGTTGTATATGACAAACTTAATTTGACAGTTCCAAAGGGCTTATGAAAGTTTCTCTAAATGGAGAAAAGAGGAAAATCTTGGGATTCAAGGGTTAATTTCTATTGTCGTTCTGTTCAGTCAAGGTTGTTCCCTTGTCATCAGAAACAGAGGATCAATCTCCTTGGCAGAAGCTTGCTTGGCCAAGATCTCGTTCCAAAACATTGCCAAGGAAAATCACTCCGAAGCTTGCAAAACGATAGGATGATATTAATACAAATAATGTATTTTGATAGTTGTATAAGAAAAATGCATTTGTATTCACTTTGTCTGGTTATTTGTCTCTGTTTTTCCCTATAAGTCATTAGGAGAAAATAAACATATCCAGTCCACACATGGAAAGCCACTGAGCCAAGGTGGCGCAGTGGTTAGAGTGCTGTACTGCAGCCACTTCAGCTGACTGTTATCTGCAGTTCGGCGGTTCAAATCTCACTGGCTCAGGGTTGACTCAGCCTTCCATCCTTCCGAGGTGGGTAAAATGAGGACCCAGACTGTGGGGGGCAATATGCTGACTCTGTAAACCGCTTAGAGAGGGCTGAAAGCCCTATGAAGCGGTATATAAGTCTAACTGCTATTGCTAACTGCTATTATGAAAAGTAGCATTTGTGAAGGGTCTGTACAGGAGGCTTAGACAAAAACTTTGGGTCATGTCAGTGTCTCATATCTTCTTCCCTACTTTGAAGGAAGGAAATTACAGAAATCTGATAAATAATTCTGAGTCCTGCATGTTGGCACAGGCAAAAAAAAATAATCAATAATGTATTCTATTTCAATTGTATTTATACTGCCCTTCAGCAGAGCCTGCAAAATAATTTATAATTTATAATACACGGGCAGGGGAAAAGCTGACTAGATTACAATTTTTACATCCATTCTTCTTTGCACAATCAACAATTTAAAATCTACACACGTGTATGCTTGTATAAATTACATGGTGGTATGTAAGAGGGCAACAGCCTAATGCTCAGTAGACAGGGTATTTGTTCTCCTAATTATGGAAGAAAGGGATAACTAAACTAGGACTCATCCACCCTTCTAGAACAAGAACACATTTTTAGCCTGGTTTAGAATAAAGGTAATTGATCTACCTATCAGTATCACTTGTGATCATCTTATTTTCTGTCTCTTCTCCCTCTTTGTGCCCCTTTTCTCCCTTTTCCAGTTCTGTCTGTGCTCTTCCTTTAAAGAAGAAAATGTTTTTTTTTTTAAAGTAGGCAAGAGATGTTATTACGCCAATGCCACCATGATTTGTCACTGAGCTAAATGGCAGCATTTCTCAGTTTAGTGTCTTCAGTCCCAACATATAGAAGGAGCCGCTGAGCAGAAATAAAGGGTCTTTTCCTGATCTGAATTATAGACAAAGATGGGACTCGGGATGCAGCCTGAGTTATTCTCATCAAATCCTAGCTGAATCATACCAAGCCTTTTACCATCTACACTGAATAATTCTTTTTCAGAAAAAAAAAGAATACAGGGAATAGCATTAGGGACCCAGCCTCATTCATTCGTTCCTTCATTTATTCATTCATTCATCATTCATTCATTCACTCAGTCATGCATTCATTCATTCAACTTTTATCCTGCTTTTATTACTTTATAAATAACTTAAAGCAGCAAACATACATCATACTTCTTCCTCTCCTATTTGCCCCACATCGAGAGAGTGACTGTCCCAAAGTCACCCAGCCAACTTTTAAGGTAGGAAACTCGACAACTATTACAAGTAAAAGCAGGTAAAACCTGTGTGGAGGCCAACTTCTCATTCACTGAGCAAGCTTCCTCTGGCTCCTTTCTGTCAATTTATCTGCGGTAAAAGTGCAATTTGGGGACAAAGAATGGTATAATGGATGCCTCAATGAGATTGTTTAGATCAGGGCTGTCAAACTCGCAGCCCGTGGGCTGGATGCATCAAGTGCTGGCCATGCCCACACCTGTTTTAGTGAAGGGGGGGGAAGTCCTGATAGGTCACGTGACGCCGCCATGACAACACGAGTTTGACACCCCTAGTTTAGATACACAATTCCATAGAACTTTTTGGTCACCGAACAGGTCTATTGTTCTGAGAACTCTGCATTTCACATCATTCTCTCTGCCATGTAACTAGCCTAAGCATGGGCCTAAAGCCATTCCCCTTTCCTATCCCAGAGCTCTGCCTTTTGCCTTGCACCATTGAAGGCGGTGACTTGCACCAACTTCTGAGGCAGTGAACCCTAAAGAGTCCCCGTGTCTGCGCGGAGGGGCGGGGGGATTAAACTGAATCCCAAGGAATCTATCTTGCAAGGGAGGAAGGGGCGCAATTCCCAAACGGGGGGAGGAGGAACAGGACCATTAATCTAAGGAAATAATGCTTTATTTTCCCAGTGTAGAAATTTGAACTCAGGCAGCACCTGGGACAACAGGCTGTTGATTGCTTCAGTTCTGCTTCTGACGCCCCTCCTGTCCCTTTGCTTCAGCAATAGAGCATTAGTTAATCCCACTTCAGTGCTCAATAGGGAGGAGAGAGGTGGGCTATTAAATAATTAAATTCTGAAACATGAGTGAAAGCTTGCTGACCTCTTTTGGGCAGGTAACCCCCAGTCCAATTCCCAGGACTTACCCCTCAGTCAAAACACTGGGGTTTGACACTTTTGTTTTCTTAGCTGGAGGGGCTGTAGTGGAGCCACCACCCCCCTGAAAAAGCCTTTAACCACTTCTCTCAGTTCCTTCTAAATGGCCTTTCCATAGTTCATGGCTACAGTGATGTACATAGCATGTTAGCTATGCTAGCTGGAGATATTAGGAATTGTAGCCCAACAGATTTGGTGGAATCAGATCAATACTGTGTTGAGATGGCTGGCTTTATAGATGGCCAAATAGAGACATTTGATTATAATGAACATAGAACAAATATATGAGCACAAACTCATTTCCCAAGGTTTCTTATGTTTCCTTCTTCATACTAAATTCTATAATGAAATACTCCTTTAATCATTTGTTCTCTCCTCCTCTGTGTTAACATTGATCCAGAGTCATTCTATATTATTCTAAGTTACTTTGTCTTTGAACCTTGAATGCAATTGAATGACCCCCATTACTCGCAGTCTTTCTTTCTTGCCATTGCAGAGAATATTTTATCTCCCCCACATAGTTCCCAGTCCCTTTTAAAAATAACAAATAGATGGAAGCAAAATACCTGTAACCGAAACAATTGACTGAATCAGCTCATCTTGCATCGTGAACAATTTAAACTGTAATAAAACACCAGTATTGTTGGATCGCCCTGACTTCAATGTTCATATACATTTGTAAGAATACATCTATCTTTATATGCATACATACCAGTACTCATACACACAAACACATATACCAGATCTTTTACCAGAGGTTCAATAGGAATCCTAATTTTAAAAATAAAAACAGTAGTATACATTTATAGGCTTCTACATCTAATTTCCCCTTGTTGGCTCTCCCTCTTGATATTGATGGATAAGCAGTAGGAAAAAAAGTCACAAACATCGTTTTTATATGTGACAACTGCAACAAATTATTGTAAACACAGAGATAGAATGATTTTAATGTGTATTTTAAACATTATTGTGTTTAAAATTTTCAATAAAATTATATACATAAAAAGCTGACCCAAACTGTCTTTGCATGGCACATTGAACTGCATACTGGTGGCTGCATTTCTGACAAATGATTGGGTTAAGTCTAGTTCTTGCAATGTGTTTGGTGTACATTGTAAAAGTCCAGAAAACCGGGTTGAAGAAACTTCAAGTAAGGATAGCCTAATGGTGGGAATATAAAATTACAAAGTTGGAATAGGCTGTTTGTAAGTGAAGTACTTTTTATCCGTCTCCATTAAATATCATCCTGTGATTTGTTTAATCTATCAAATTTGTTTTGAACATTACATCTGTTTTCTACCATATTGTTCTTATTTTGAATCTGGTGAATATCCATTTAAAGAGACTCAGAACCATAAATAACACATCATCTTAGAAATGTTCATACTTGATGAGAAAATTAGAAATCACCAGTCCCTTCTTAAAATGCACACTGGGGTAAAGAATGGTAAATAACACTCTTTCAGGAATCCTAAGCTACCTCATGACAGCCATTTAAAATAGATTTCTTATTTTGATTGGGACAGAGCACAGTTGCATCAGGTTTATTCATAGGGACTGGAGATCCTCCATATTTTAATATCATTTGATTTCAAGCTATGTCATAAGCAAACATCTAGAACAAGCATGTAACCCTGCTAAAAAAATGTGGGATTCTATTTTATTGTATTACTCATATTGCAAGAGTTTATAAGGTACTGATGGGATTCCTACTTCATATTCATTCATAATTTGCCTGATTACATTTTAATGAATAAACGACAGTGGCTGGATTCACACAATATGGTAAAACATTTTTTAAAAAAACCAGGCAAGGAGGCATTGAAAGCCAAAAGGGGAGGTGGGGCAGGAGAGAGAATGTGCAAAATATGAATAAGAAAAGTACTGATTACATGAAACTCAGATGCATTTCAAGGACACTACAAAGTAAAAGGCATATTGTACAAGCATCTTGTACAATATAAAAATGATTGTGTAAGATTTAAAAAAGCTATATTAATCACATCAGATTGTGTGGAATTACCAAACTTGAAGAAATATTTTTAAAGTGATAAATTAAACCCAAACATGTATTTAATACTAAAATCAAATTGGTGAAGACATGCTAAGCAATATCATATATTTTGAGAGATACCAAGACCAAGCAATTTATAGAATGAAAGATTTCATTTTTGAAGATTTCACTGATTAAATAGAAAATTAAAAGGTGCTTATCCTCCTTAATTATTTTTATACTTTACATTCCCTCATAAAAAACATTATACCATATACCGTAAGTTTTTGAAAATATCTACATTTTTACTATTTTTTGTTATTATTAACAAAGCTGGATTCAGAATTTTTTTTTGAAAAAATTAATATATAGGAAAAACAATGAAGCCACAAAAGGAAAGGTTTTTATGTCTTCTTACTAGCTAAAATATTTCAGCTAAAGGACACTAGAAAACTATATGTGGAGAGAATGCAGCTGTTTTATCTTTTGGCATTAACAAAGGAGGGGTTTTTTTTCTCTTCAGTCTACAAAAATGTTATTCTTTTCTTAAAGAGAAGTTGACTGGAAATATCTAGCTGAACAAAATAATAAAGTCAGGAAGAAAATGAATGTATTTTGTTAATGTTGTAAAAGAAAAATATTTTTGATAAAAGATTTGAGGAAAAAGGGGGTGAGTGGAGTAAAGCTTTCAAGGATCAAATAATAATAAATATTGGGTGTCCTGATGTGTACATTGAACTAATTATTAACAACATTGATTTCATTTCTCCCTAAAATTTTCATTATTACTTTGTTGAATAGCCCAAAAATGTAGTCCTGAAATTTTATTAGTTTTTTTTCCTATAAAATGCTTTACTAAAGACACTCCTGTTATTTTAAAAAAACTAATTTTCCCTCAGTCTAAACTTTAAGGGGCCTAATAATCCTAGCCACATAAATTTGTGATATAGACATTCTACTATATATACAATTTCACATAATAAATCTCCATAAGTGAAGGCTGTGACTATCCCCTGAATGAAATACTGTGGCTGTCACAAAAAAACATTTTTATGGATTGTAAAATGTTATAATAGTTTGATTTTGCGATAGAAAATGAATATTCTAAAACAACATTTTTTTCACCTAACAGTGGCAAAAAACTGGGGAAAAAACAGTATTCAATTCATTTTTAAAATCACTATAATTTATTCAATATTTTTTTTGAAAACAACTATTATAGCAAAATCTAAAGAATAGCTACAGGCTTTACTTGCTTCGCTTTTGAAATAGATGATTTATATATATTTGCTCCTTCAAAGAAGTGTATAAATCTGCCACCAATCCCTAAGGAATGCTTTTGCCAGGTTGGTGAAATAGTATTGATGAAAGTTTTCCTATTGGAAAAAATAAATTTGAAATATGAAGATATTATATGGTTGAAGAATTTACATACACACACACACACACACACACACACACGTCCATTAATCTGGTTCTCATCCTATTATTTATACGTATGTATATATTTATTTATATGTATATATAAACACATATACATAAATATATACATACATATAAATAATAGGATGAGAACCAGATTAAGGGATGAAATCTAAGAATGTTTAGGGGAACAAGGATATTTAAGTGCAACGAGGATTAATTATAGTTCACTCTTTAGACAATATTTTAAGAATCAAACACAACTGCTCCTTAGAGGAAAATCTTCAATTGCAATCTAAGACTCTAAAGAAACCATTAAGGAAGGATAAATGCCAATTTTGAAAAGCGAACAGTTCACACGAAGAACTTCTTATAACAAAAACAGGATAACCACATATCACATACAGAGTGTACAGACATCAGCCATGTTTTGCAGGCTAGCACAGTGTAAAGAGATATTGCTCACTGCTTAGACCTTTACACTAGGATTTGACACACTACCATATTCTACATATAAAAGAACTAAGAACCTGTAGGGTATACTATTAGAAATAATTTTAGTTCAAGCAATAGAACTGATAAAACCTTTAGTTCAAGCAATAGAACTGATAAAACCTTTTCCTTTCTCACCTTTTCCCCTAGGCATTTACCAAGAATTTTTTTTCATTATCCTCCCTGCCCCCAGCAATAATTTTATTTCCCAATCTTATTTCCTTTTCTCAGCTAGACTAGTGTTTCTCAATCAGTTGGCTGGGTAATTTTGGGAATTGAAGTCCATGCATCTTAAATTTGCCAAGTTGAGAAACATTGAGCTCGACTTATGAAATTAATAAAACCTCAGTGCTAGAAGATAAAACACCTGTATTATTTCTCAAAGTAACTATCAGTATCCTTTAATTTACTTGTTTTAACTGATAACCACAGATAAAGGTAGATGATAGACAGACAGACAGACAGATAGACAGATGTACTGTATATAGAGATACTCTTCTGAGTTTTTGAACTTGTCTTTTTGTCTACCTAACATCATTTTTTTCTGGCTCTTCTATCTCTACTCTCTTGAGTATGGATTCTAAAGCTACTATAAATTCTCTTGGTGTGGCATCTCACATGTTAAATCTCTCATGATGTTCAAGTATTTGTAATTCCTGCTGGCTTCATTGTTTGTTCAATAAATTGTGGAGCGAGTTCACACAGGTTTCAGAGCATGGCTTTAATTTTTGGATATTATCCTCCAACTCTTTCCTTTTTCTCACCTGTTTTTCTTTGACCAGGGTCCTAATAACATTTTCTAGGTGGGTGACTAGTTCTTCTTCAAGTTGTGATAGCCCTTACGTATATTGAAAGCTGTTTCATACTTGCCCAATCTTAAATAGCCATCATTGATTAAGACTTCTAACATACATTTGCTGAATGCTTTTGCCATACATCTGTCCATCTCCGAGTTGACCGGTGGTCAGTATCATAGAATGACCATTTCCCAAGTGCATTGGTATAGGAAACTTTCATAAGTGGACGCCTCATCTGATGTGAAGGATTCATAAAGCCAAACTGTTCCAAGAACTATGTAGCTGCCCATATCTCTCATGAATGAAGGCATTTATTTGTTCTGTAGTATGCTAAACACTGTAGTATGCTAAACACTGTTTTTTATATTTTTTTATTTTATAGTGTCCTTGTCAAAGGAATTTTCCAAAATGCATTGATCTTAAACCATGAATATACAAACAAATCACATATTTTAACATGATGAGTGAATCCAGCTATTACTAGGTTTGTACGTCATGTTTAGCTATGGTTTGTTGAATAAGCCAGAACTTGCTAGGTTTTGTCGTATGTGAAAACCAAAGAAACTGGAAGTCTTAACCAATGCACTTTTACACGCTCAGGAGCTCCACCACAGAGACATCCTCTTAATGAAGAATGAAGCAGTTCAATCTGCAGAAGAAATAGAATGGATTCATCTAAATCAAAGCAATCTTACATCACTAATCACCATGAAATGAAACCTATTTAAATAATTGATTGAACTAAAGTACGCTAATTTTCATGCATTTCCTAAACCAGTATGCATTAGTTACTATGGCAATCAGCCTGCAATGCATTTCAGGACTTTGATCATGCAGCCAGCCCATATGCTGTTTGCACTATTGAATTGTATTTAATCATGATGGGGAACATAGGACTCCAAAATCAGTGAATGCCTGTTGGGCTTTCTATATTCATTGAGGAACTTAAACCTTGAAAAGAATTATAAATTGCATCTCTTTTCCTTTAATTAATGGATTTCTTCTTGTTTCTTTTTATACAATGATGCCATTTAAAAAATCTTCTTAAGGTTTTCTTTTTAAGCTGTTTTCCCCCTCTAAAAATTATTCCTTGCAGCTCCCATGGGACAAAAATACAGAACAACAAAATCTTTTCTCCAAGGGAGTAATTTTCAGCAAGAAGAGACTGTTTCACCTGTCAGGCTAAGCCAGCATTTGTTTAATCTACATTTATTGAATAGATCAGAAATGGCTGGGTTCATACAACATATTATAACATAAACTATTTTATCAACCACACTGTCTTATATATGTGCAGGAAACACCTTAAGTCAAAACCAATGAACTTCATTATGATTGAGTGGTTCTCTCCAGGTGAGAGGGAGAGGGAAAGAATTAGAAATTCATGTCAAATGATGACTACCTGCAATTAGAAAGGTCACCTTATATATATTTCAGGGTTCACTGCTTTGCTGTGCATTGTTGTATTTGCATCAGTTTGTGAGGGATTGTAGGGAGGCTTGGAAAAGAATAGATGAGAACACAGACATAAACAGTCAAGAGGTAGAAGTAGGTGAGTTGCATCCTGCCTTCTTTCTGTCTGCCACCACCTCTACTAGGGCACCTCCCTTGCCCACAGCCATTCTCCCAAGACCTGTCAGGCTTTCCTCTTAGCAGTCATACTATGCTCATTTGCTCCTAATAGAAAAAGGAAGCCAATACATATAACCTGCTATCTCAATTATGGAAACCCCAACATACTATGCTCATTTGCTCCTAATAGAAAAAGGAAGCCAATACATATAACCTGCTATCTCAATTATGGAAACCCCGACATACTATGCTCATTTGTTCCTAATAGAAAAAGGAAGCCAATACATATAACCTGCTATCTCAATTATGGAAACCCCGATCCTGTTCAAGGCATAGATAACTACTTACTTCTCCTTGATTTAAGCAAGCTAATCCAAAGGTCCCAAAGAAACTCTTGCCTTTATTCCAAAATTCCTTCCAGTGCCTAAACTAAAGCATTAAAGCAACTTCCAAAGGAGTGACCATAAGGCAAGGCAGCCTACTAGCACCAGGCATCACACGATGTATCCAGTCTCTAGGTCAGTGACGGCTAACTTTTTTCTTGTTGTGTGCCGAAAGCGCACATGTGCGCGCACTCATAATGCAATGCACGTGCGATAGGCCCCCTGCGAATACATGTGTGACCCCCCCAGCCCCCCACGCAGATGTGCGTGTGTCCCACATGTGCTCCGCCCCTGCGCATGCATGGTAGAGACCAAAAAAACAGCTGGCCGGCGACAGAGGCGCGCGCATGTGCGGTGGAGATGAGCTGGGACAACAGCTTGTGTGCCTGCAGAGGGGGCTCTGGGTGCTACCTGTGGCACACATGCCATAGGTTCGCCATCACGGCTCTAGGCCAATAATCAAGACTAGGCCTTACAGAATGTTGTGTTGTAGCTATCGATGGGAACAGATTATTTCAATCCTCCCCCCCCCCCCAAAATATGTAAGTCTCTTTTAGAGTTGAGATTGATTTTTGGTGAATTCAGGGACACAGACCTAAAGTTTACTTGACAACTGTATGGAATAGTTTGCTATTGCCTTCTCTCGGGGGGATTTGTGTTTTACTTATCACCAATCTACATACTATTTATTGATAGTGTCCCAACCATTTCCTTAAACCTAAGCACTTAGCTTTCTGAGATCAGCCAAGTTACTAGATGCTACCACTTAGGTGGACATATTCTAAAGAGGAAAAAATAGGAGGGTGAGTGTTCTCCATTAATGATGCTGGGGTGTAATCATATAATTATCCCTTCTGAAAGGTATGTCCTGTATCTATATAGCGTTCAGATCCTACCTCATGCATTGTTTTTTCTGCAATATATTTCCAGAGAAATATATTGCATGCTTACTCATTTGGCAATCACTTCCAGCTTCCTCGTGCTTTTGGAGTGACAAAGGTTTGGGAATCAGTGGGTTTTAAGTTCTTTTACTCCAGACCAGCTGTTAAAGCCTCCAGGGAGGGGAGGGTCATCAGGAGACATGTTGTGGCCTAGGAAGCCAAGCCAGCTGGCTTGTGTCATTCCAACATCCCGATCCCATCAAATGCAGGCTGTCACCAGAGATGTAGTCCTCAGCACACACTCAGCAGAGAAATCAGACCATCCACTCACACCCCACAGAACTGCTCTGTAATGGAAGGGGAGGCACAGCCTAGTCATTTAGTAATGTCAAGATAGAAGAGAGCTGGCATGTCAACAAATAACATGATTTCCCAGGCTGGGTTCAACCATTCAATTCCAGAACCACAGGATGTGAACAGTTTCACAATTCAGTGACTCAAAGTTGATCCACCCAATTTCTTGAGCAAGAGGTGCCTGCTTGTTAAGGATAATATGCACTTACTGTTGCCCATCTGCCCCGGGGGTGCTGTTGGGAGCTAAAAAGAATTGAAGGTGACCTTATGTCAAGTCTGACGGTCTTACTGCTCCCAGAATAATTGAGGAATTCTGAAAAGCTAGATAACCCTAGGCTGCCTCTATTTCCATCTTGGTAGTATATGAATATAGTAAACCACCCAGACGTACCCTGTGGTAAGATGGGTGGCCAATAAATTTAATAAATAAATAATATAAGTGGGTTCTATATGCCATCACAAAGCAAACATAGAAGCTGTGCATGTCACATAGATCACTATTGTTGGTTTCCACAAATCTTGACAGGTGTTGTGGGTTTGAGTACAATATGTAGCCTCAGGTAAGCTTTGCAGTTAAACGAAGAATGCACATATGCATTTTGGAGAAGGGCTGATAAAATGTAAGCCCACAAAGTCTCCATTAACTTAAGAGTAGAAACCCAGCAGTTGTGTTCTCATGACACACCTAATTGGCTCACCGGCAAGGTTATGGTGTCATGTGAACAGTTAAACCCAGTCAGCTGTTAGGTTAGAGAGGGTCAGTTTTAATCCAAAACAGCCTAAGTAAATAAACATCCTCTGTTCAACTGGGAAGAGAAGAATAACACTCTCTCAGCACAAAATCAAACACCTAAAGCGGCACCCCACCCCTTCACCCCAAAGTGGGTTTCTCTCTTTGTCTGTTTTCCTTTACACCCTGTACTCTCCTCCCCCGCCCCCAACACCCCCCCACACACACACTAGAAACAAGAGCAGTAAGCGGGTGTAGCAGGATGGATAAAGCTCTCTTGCTAAAGTCACCATTGATTAACAGGAACTAAGATAAGGACTCCCAGGTCCAGAATGCCAACATCCGGATAACCACTAGTGATTGTCTGCATTTGGCTATTCCTGGTAGCAGCCCTGAACAAGATGGGCATCCTCATAGCAGCTGTTTTTAAAATCATTTTTACTGAACTACTCAGAACTGGCTGCATGTGTATAATCTAATAAGATATATAGTTTACAAAACACAGTTTGTACTGAGATGGAATGGAGTGGAAAAATAGAAGAGATCAGGTTTATTGCCTTCGTGGTCAGAGTTTACATGCTACTGACTACAGGATGGTAACAATGCAAGCTGGATCCAAAGCTACTATACAGAAAGAAAGTTACTTGTTAGCTTGCTAGGAAAAATTTTTTTAAAAATATCTGGGCTTCCCTAGTTAAATGGGGAGCAATCCAGAGGTCGTATTCAGCAGGTTCTGAGCAGTTCTGGAGAACCGCTAGCGGAAATTTCGAGTAGCTTGGGGAACCCGTAAATACCACCTCTGACTGGCCCTGCTCCCATCTATTCTCTGCCTCCCGAGTCCCAGCTGATCAGGAGGATATGGGGATTTTACAATAACCTTCCGCTGCCATGCCCACAAGCCACGCCCATCAAGCCACGCCCACAAAACCGGTAGTAAAAAATCTTGAATCCCACCACTGGAGCAATCATCTTGCCTGGTATCTCAGTTTTGTTTGCAAACAGCAGCTATTCTCCCTTGACACTTTTAGGAAAACATTCCTTTAAACATGCCTGGTGACCCAACAAGGATTGGAGCTACTGCTGACTGGAAGGAGAGGTATTAGCTTGCCTCCTTTGTATACACAAGCCACCCCACAGGATAAGGAGATTAATTTAAATACACCACCTACTGTAGTACTCGTGTTTTGAAAGGCAAATTTGAAGCTGGCTAGATCTTTATCTGATCTGGATAGGCATATTATGTGGACAGATTCTTAACTGAGCTGGGTAAGTTAATACAGGTTATACCATTTTTTGAAAACTGAATTTTCAAAACACATTTTCAAAAAGTCCACTATTTAGTTTATGTACATCAATGTAGCATCATGCTTACTATTAATGAGTGAAATGTTTATGCCACTGAATCATTAAGACTCATGGCAGATTATAACAACATAAAATTACAATAGAATATCTGTAAGAATAAAATTAATATAAATTTAAAAATAATATCAGAAAACATCCACACTCACAAAAGTTCAGTTTTTAATAACAATGAATAATGCCAGTTTAGCTTTTAGAGGGAGGCTTTTCCATTGTGTTGGTGCCATGAGTCTTGGCCACTTCATCCTCTAGAATTTAGACACCATTGTCTACCATCATTTTTTCCTGATTAGACCAAGGTTAATCAAGGAGATAATATTAAAATGGTGAATGGACATAATTCACTGATCAAGGCTGCCCTTTTTGGCTTCATCGCAAGCAAATAGGCAAGTAAAAATGAGTGGATCTTTAATAGTTTGGTCCATTATTTTGATGTTATTCTCTCTCTCTCCCTCTCTCTCTCTCTCTCTCTCTCTCTCTCTCTCTCTCTCTCTTTCTCTCTCTCTCTCTCTCTCCCCTCTCCCTCCCTCCCTCCCTCCCTCTCTCCCCTTCCCTCCCTCCCTCCCTCCCTCCGTCCCTTCCTCTCCCTCTCCCTCTCTCTCTCACACACACCTATCCATTGGAAGAACTCTGATTTGGAAACACAAACCTCCAGATTCTTTATTGCCAAATTATAAAGTATGACCTTATAAATCCCAATCAGCCTTTCCAATTGCACAGTCAGTCTTTATCATAACCACTAGCACCAGGCAACAAGTAAGCCACTATGTTTTGGACTAGTTTTCAAGAGGTCTTCAAGGGCACAAGTAGAACAGATTGTTGTTGTTAGTTGCGAAGTCATGTCCAACCTATTGCGACCCCATAAACAACGTTCCTCCAGGCCTTCCTGTCCTCTACCATGCCCCAAAGTCCACTAAGCTCACGCCTACTGCTTCGGTGACTCCATCCAGCCACCTCATTCTCTGTTGTCCCCTTCTTCTTTTGCCCTCAATCGTTCCCAGCATTAGACTCTTCTCCAGTGAGTCCTTCCTTCTCATTGGGTGGCCAAAGTATTTGAGTTTCATCTTCAGGATCCTAAAGAGCATTCAAGGTTGATCTCCTCTAGGACTGGCTGGTTTGATTGCCTTGCAGTCCAAGGGACTCACAGGAGTCTTCTCCAGCACTATAGTTCAAAGGCCTCAATTCTTTGGCACTCAGCCTTTCTTCTGGTCCAACTTTCACAGCCATACATTGCAACTAGGAAAACCATAGCCTTGACTATATGTACTTTTGTTGGCTGGATGATGTCTCTGCTTTTTAGTATGCTGTCTTGATTTGCCTTAGCTTTCCTCCCCAGGAGCAAGCGTCTTTTAATTTCTTGGCTGTAGCCCCCATCTGCAGTGATCTTGCAGCCCAGGAAAATAAAGTCTACCTAATCTAAAAATACCTCCATTTCTTCCCCAACTATTTCCCAGGAACTGAGAGGGCTGGATGCTATGATCTTAAGTGAGCAGTTTGCACCAGTCTAACGAATGATAAGGGTATGAGTTATTATAACTAGCTCCTCCTTTATATGATTTTCACATAAAGTTATCTAATTAAGGCTACAGTATTTATCCAGAGATGTGACACTACCTTCCTTTCTGCAAAAAGCCTTTAAATTAGCTCCTGTTATTATCAATGGAAGCTATTTTAAAGTCACTGGGCAAAGATTGTGACAAGGAGAAAATCAGGAGCTGGTTTACACACGACCTAGAGTTTGTGTGTGTTGGTAGGACATTGGAGGCAGGATCCTTGCAGTAAGATGTTACAATCTCTTCAATATGCTTGCTCAGAGTTAGCCTTTGGTCCAAGAGAAATGCCCTATTCCTGCCTTACATTCGTAATATATATTTAAGCATTTGAACCATTGTATTACCAGGCTCTGTTTGATGAATGGGTTCTAGTCAAAGGGAATTCCACAAGTTTATCCACCACTGCTCAGCAAATGCTATGCCATGCATAACTGCCAGGGAATAAGCCCCAGTGAAAATTTAGTTACTACTTTGGAAGAAAAATACATAGGGTTGTGCCATAAATCTTTTAAATGACCTATGGCCTTGGAGGCTGAACTTGCAATAGATAAATAGGACTGGGGAAAAGTGGCCAAAGTAAATTATGAAGTACAATTCCAATTTATATAATTCCGTTTCATGGGATAAATATAGTCTCCTAAATCTGTTTCATTTCAACTCCTCTTGGACTCTGTCTTGTGTGGTTTTTCAAGGGGAATCAGGCAGGCTGGCCAGGCTGCTGCTGCTGCTGCTGCCTCGGTACAAAAGCCACATCAAGAGGAGGAGGAGGAGGAGGAGGAGGAGGAGGAGGAGGAGGGGGAGGGGGAGGGGGAGGAGGAGGAGGAGGAGGAGGAGGAGGAGGAGGAGGAGGAGGAGGAGGAGGAGGAGGAGGAGGAGGAGAAGAATCACTGAGGTCGCAGCATCCAGAGCAGAGATGGGCAACTTTACGACCTGTGGACTTCAACTCCCAAAATTCCTGAGCCAGCATGATGCCCATGCTTCAAAGAAGTTTGGGTCTAGACCAGAGCACAGATTCTCATTAGCTCCTTCTAAAGCCAAAGTAATGATTTTAAACTCTGTTGGTGTTTTTTTTTTAAATAAACTCAACCAAAATGGACCAAATAATTTTTTGAACTAAACTTTTGTCCCTTAGTGATGGTTGGCTAGAAGCTTCCTATTACCCTTCTCTCCAGCAACTGGCTGCCTTCTTAATGAGCTGATCAAAGAGGGACATTAATAGATAAACAGTAATAAATAGATTCAAGGAACCTCTGATACACTCCAGTGTCTTGTCAGGGTCTCAGGAAACAGATTAATTGCAGGTCAAAGAAAAAAAAATGAGGTTTTTTTTTTAACAGGAGTTCCCTTCCTTCATCAATTCCACACTTGCAATTTCCACAATTCTTCCATAAAAATCACAATGAACAGGGAGAAAAGCAGTGGTGGGATTCAGCCAGTTCGCACCTATTCGGGAGAAACGGTTGTTAATTTTCTAAGCAGTTCGGAGAACCGGTTGTTGGAAGAAATCTCATTTTGTTTTTTTCCACTTTACAGGGATAATCCTGTAAGGAAGGCAGGAAGGAAACATTCTGGTGTTATTTCTAGCCTAATCTTTATTGTCCTGCTTACAGAAACTGCCTCTCTGGTTAACCTTTATTATATTGTAACAGCTAAGGCGAAGAGCCCATCAATGTGAGTGACGTTGAGTTGGCCATGCCCACTCTGTCACATGAACACTGCCTACCCAGTTGGTCATTAGGGCAGAGAATTGGTTGTTGAATTATTTGAATGCCACCACTGGAGAAAGGTCTCTTCCACACAGTCCCGACATCAAAATTGCTGCAACTCCGTTCTCTGCTTACTGGAAAGCAACAGTGCTGTCCCGATCCAGCAAACAGGCACCTCAGAGGGCCCACTTTTTGGCCCTTGAAACTAGAGGCATTTTTTTCCCAGCAAGCGCAGAGGGAAGGGAAGGCGCAGGGCGGAGCTGAGCCAGGCGCTAGACTGCTCCCGGGTCCTTTGATAGCCACAGCGGCTTTGCCTGAGCGCTAATCAGCGGGGCGGTTGAGTGTCTCCATGAAGGTGTTATGGGGAAAATAACAACCTTGGGGAAGGGTTCCGCAAAGTCAATATTCCTTGTGGCCCAAGGAAGGTTTTGCTCTCTCTGGCGGCCAAAGCAAAAAAGAACCATGGAGGCCCAGAGATTGGTTGCTTGCTGCACGGGAAGGGATGCTCCTACTCCAGGCCGATCCAAACCTGCTTATTCGGAAGTTGCGTCATGTAATTTCCTTAGACTTTGACTCGGAAGTCTGTATTACAGGAGCGATGATGTCGGAGTCTGTTTACTCCAGAATCAGCCTGGGAATCGAGAGAGATGCCTCTTTGCCCATCTTGTCGCGTGTGTGTGTGGGGGGGACAACTCCCCCAAGATCTCTCACGCAGATCTTTGCCATTGCCTCTTGCCTAGAAACGCCAAAGTTTGAACTTGCAGCTTTTGGCATGTAGAGTATTCAGGTTCCACTGCCTTAACAGAGTCAGCTAATTCAAGGCAACGTGTTGACTGATAAGTTCTGTGTACATTGAACTAATTATTAACCACATCCATTTTATGTCTTCATTTTGACTGTATTGAATGGCCTTCCTTGGAGATGAGGCGACTTGAGAAGAGTAGGGTGACGATATGCCCAGGTGGTTTCCTACGGGTAAAAATCATGCTGAGAAAGGGGGTGCAACAGTACCGCCCCAACCCAACAAACAAGCCCCTTGGAAATTCACGTTCTGGCAGCTGCACATAAAGTGATTCAAAATATAAAGTGATTTGAAAGATGATAGAAATATATTACAAATCCCAACATAATATTTTAAAGACTATTCAAAGCAACACCCATGTCCAAATAGCAGTACAAATCATTGAAACAGGAAAAACAAAAAACCCAACCTACCAGACTTTCAAAGCTCCAACTTCCATAAAAGTCAGGGTTTTCCATCAGGTTGCTAATTAGAAATGTATAGTAGGAATCCAGGAAATTCCAGGCTGTTGACTAGATAGTGGGGTCAAAAGCATCCTGGAAAAAGACAGTGCCAAACCATTTATTACTGTGACCAGAAAAATACACTATGTTTTTGCTCCACACTGTATGAAAATTTAGCTATTGCGGTGCCAGCAATAAGTGCAACCTAGGCTTGTCACTCCAGGACTGGGGATGAACAGGTCAAGATGTTACCAACCGGAGATTTCCTGAATCATATCCCTGACTTTTGTAGCCTGGAGTGCTGCTAGGGTGTCATTGAACTGACCCTTAGCAGATTGCATTAACAGCCATTTTTCTAGAATTTTGCAATTTAACACAGGTTATAATCTGATAATGTTTAATTGCTTCTATCTCTATGTTCCCTCATTGATGATGGTACACAGTGGTGGGATTAAAAAAATGTTACTACTGGTTCTGTGGGAGTGGCTTGGTGGGTGTGGCAGGGGAAAGTTACTGTAAACTCCCCATTTCCTCCCAATCAGCTGGGACTCGGGAGGCAGAGAATAGATGGGGGTGGGGCCAGTCAGAGGTGGTACTTACTGGTTCTCCGAACTACTCAAAATTCCCGCTACCGGTTCTCTAGAACTGGTTAGAACCTGCTGAATACGACCTCTGGTGGTACATCGGAACTTAATCAATGGGGCCAAATTCAGAGAATTCAATTATGTCACTATTTGGTGTATATTGCCGAATCAGTCGTAGCTTATGGCAGTTTACCATCCATAGCACTTGGTACATCTACAATAAACATAGCTAAATTAAAACAGCCAATAACTGATCAAAGTTAGAACAATACAAAAGTAAATTATAATAACAGTAATAATGAAAAATCAAATCAAATCAATGTTGCCATCTGCTGGCCAAAATCTAAAACAGAAATAAAAAAACGAAGTCGGACTTCCATCTAAAAAATTGCCTCACATTTCATCTATGGGGTTCACTAACACATCATCATCACCATCCCCTCTAATTTTGATATCCTGGGTCCCTCATCGCCATCCATCTCACATCCACTGAAACGGGTAAGGCTGTATGGTTTACAGAAAACCCGGCCAAAAATTTCTGAAATTGCTGGCATCCTTTCCCAAGCTTGCCTGCGCATGCGATAAACTCAAAACCTCACCTGCTTCACGGCCAGGGATGATGAGAATTGAACCTGACCAAAAGATATGATTGAGGGCTGGAAAAGGCTGCTTTCAAGTGAAGAAAACCTTATTTGTTGCATGAATTTCCGGCACCTGCAGTTTGCCTCACTCAACAACATAGGATCCTGAATGTTGCTGTGGGAAATAGAGAGTTAGTACCTATTTGATCAGAAAAAAATGCGGTCCCGTCTCTGGCAGGAGCCATTCTGATTCCCCTGCCTAAGTGCTGCTTCCTGAGACATGCAGTTATCTTCTTTCATTAGCGAAGTCCGCCAGTCCTTTCCAAACAGGAAAGTTCTCCTTTCCATAGCTGGGGGTAGGGGTGAGGGGGCAGCGTGAGGATTTTGTGTCCCAAAGATGATAGCCTGCAATAGCTTTGCCATCTGTTGATTTAAAAGGTCAGCAAGTCAAAACCTGGCAACATCCTGAACGAAAACAGAAAATGAAAACAAGGACTGAACTTGGTGCTGGAGGTCATTGGGGTCAGGGCTACAAATAATAACTTCCTGCACCCTGTGTGGATCAGGAAGCATGCTGGCCAGCACATTGATGGGCCAATGACACTATCCTTTGTGTTCTGCACAAGCGGCAAGCAATCGAACCATTGGCTCAGGGTGGAAGGCTTGTCACTTTCTCCTGGAATCCTTGCTGCCTATCTGGCCAACATTGCAAGCCCTCATGCTTCTTTCATTGAAGGAAGCCCCAAATAAAAGACCCTTATACAAGCTGGGTTCACATATCATATTAAGCCATGGTTTGTTCCACAATTTCTCAAACCACAAAATGTACTTCGTTTGCAAAACATACTGAGCCATAAAATGTGCCCTGCTTGGTTTTATAAACACAAGCCAGCCGCATCATGGCTTAGACTGAGTTTGGGGTGCCTCTTCACTGGCAAGCAGAAGCTCTACAAAAATTAAATCTAACATTGTTCCTAGCCCATCAGTACTGGACAGAGATTGAATTGGGGATGTTTTGCATGTAAAGCCTTATTGCCTACCATCCCATTCCTGTGTTAGACATCTCCAGTTGACCAACATGAGGCAGGTTAACCAGTGTAATTGGAAGGTGTGTTGTCAGGTAAGGGTTTGGGTGTTTTTTAAGGATAATATTGGAGTAGGCAATGCTAGGCATACTGTTCTGACCCCCTCCTCCGTCCAGTAATGACTACCGAGACAAGCTTAACTGGAATGTACTTTAATAGCAAGAAACCAAAACCTCGGTGGCTGAAAGCCAAGCATAACAAACAGATAAGGACCTTGGCAGCAACTCAGACAAACTCAGGCAGCAATAAACACAGATAAGGCTTGGCAGCAATCCAGCCTGCCAAGCTCACAGTAACGTCCTCTGACATTCAATTCTGCGTTGACTTCTGCAAAGAGGGGTGTGTGCTCAAATAGCTTTTTATAGTCTGGAGAGGAGCCTAATGACCACCAGCTGAGTGCAATTACCTCCTGTAATTGCATAATTGTTCCTGACGCCTAGTAGCTCTTCGATGGTGTGCATCCAGAAACAACTCACTACTGGCCTCCGGCTCACTCTCCCTTGTCTCCTCCCCACTGGTCCAAGGCTCAGGTGTCTCCTGGTGGCCAACCAGCCTCTCTGCGCCCTGCTCGGAGTCGGAACCCTGTCCAGGGACCTCCACATCCTCCAGAGCCGACTCAGAGGGCCCCTCGCTGTTGGAGTCTGGTGGCAGCTCCAACGGCACCTGCTGGGCCACAACAGCATACTGTCCAGAATTCTTGGAGAAAAAGAGAACATAAATTAATAAATAACAATAAATGGGCTCTTGTAATCATTAAATCTTCATTCAGTTTGAATTTATTGTCTCAATTTATTATTCCTTGAATTTTTTTTCATGAAAGCATATAGATTTAGGATTCTAAATAATTGGACAGAGAAAAACACATTAGCTGTTTATCTGCAAGTAGCCTTGTGTTTTATAGAAATGACATTCTCTGAGGTCCCACATCATCCTTTCCATTAAGAAAACAGCATCTTCAATGAATAAGTAAGCAACTATGAAGCACAGATGCAAGTTCCTGATAAGCAACCCATTCTCTTGCAGATAACATTCCTTGAACAAAAATGACTAATTTTTTACAGCTCAGATTCTAGAGCTGAGATTTGACGGCTCATGGATGGGACAGATCAATAAGGCAGTGGTCCCAAACCTTTCGGGCTTGGTGGACTGACAGGGGGAAAGAGGGGATGGTTCTATGTGTGTGGCGGGTGCCCGCATGTTCCATTTGTGCAATCAAGCTTTCTGTGCATAATTTGCATAATTTGTGATAAAACATATAATGCACATGATGTCACTTGCCTTCCTTTGCTCCACACTGGTGGATGTCTGTGCTGCATTGTGGTACATGTTTGTCTATCAGGCAGCAGACTTTCCTGCCTAAAAACATCTTAAAATTGAGATGATAATTTGGGGAGACCAGAAACCCCAAAACAGACAATCATTATTTCTTTATTTTTGTACCCTTGTTTGCCTTCAATCCCACTTTAGCCTGCCTTAGTGGGGTCCAAACAGCTCTCAAAGGGGCCACTTCCCTTAAGCAGCTTTGATAACTTACTAAGAGTTTTGAACTTTACTACTGTGTTTCCCTGAAAATAAGACAGGATCTTATTTTCTTTTGACCCCCGAAATAAGCGCTTGGCCTTATTTTGGGGGCAGTCTTATTATTTTTGAGGTGCAGGAGGTGGCAAGTGTGGCCAACTCATGGCTGCTGCTGTGTTGCAATATTTTGGGGAGGGCTTATTTTTGGGAGAGGGCTTATTTTAGCGCATGTGCTCAAAAGCCCAATTGGGCTTATTATCTGGAGAGGTCTTGTTTTCAGGAAAACAGGGTATTATGCTTCTTTTTTAAAAAATATGTCTTAACATTGTATAGGAACCAGCCAATAAGTGGAGTGGCTTGCTACTAAGAGCAAACCACTTAAACGAATGACTTTCAGCAAAAAAATAATTCATAGATAAATAAATAACAAGACAAAGGGGTTTAAAATATATGTAGTAATGGTTCACCGACAAAAGGGCGAACGACAAAAGTATGCCCGATTAAACCACGGTGACAAAACCGCAAGTTCTAAAGTGCGCCGATGAATGAGCGCTGAAGCGTGGCGACAACAGCACGGCGACAGAAGCGCACTGTAACCCTAACCCTAACCCTAACCCTAACCCTAACCCTAACCCTAACCCTAACCCTAACCCTAAACCTAAACCTAAACCTAAACTAAACCTAAACCTAAACCTAAACCTTACCTTAACTTAAATCGCGCTTGTCAGCGCGCTGTTGTCGCCGCGTTGATGACGTCGTGTTGATGACATCGCGGTTTTAGCACCACGGTTTTGTCAGCGCGCTTTTGTTGTGCGCGCATTTGTTGGGTGACGATAGTAATCAAAGCTACTAAAGTTTTTTCCTCTGAATAAGAAAGAAAACTCTCCCAAACAGTTTACAAAGGAAAGAGGTGACCCACAGAGAATATCCTAAATCAGGAAATGAAATTAATTTTAATGCCTGTAGCTGCTGAAGTTTAAGCACAAAGGAAAGACTGTTAATAGGCTTCTTTTTTGTCCTGGGAAAGAGTGTGGTGAAATGCTGCCCTCTACCGGATTTGGTTTAGTTAATTTTATGTAGTGCAGGCAAAATACATGAAAAAACATCCCTCCCCTGAATTTCACAAGCCACTTTTTGGGCTGCAGGCAGGGTCTCCCTAAAGCTACCTTCACCCTCTCATTGGCCTATGGAGAAGACAGCTTTAAGTTATCCTTAGTTGTATGAGAATATATTTTTCCTTATAATTCCAATGCTGTCCAAGAGCAGCTTTGATATATAAAACCTGTTAGGTTTTGCCACCCTTTAGCCTGGAAAGGAATCAGAACACTAGTAGGACCAGGGGACAGGGCAGAGGTGGTATTCAGCCGGTTCTCTCTGGTTCAGCCAAACCAGTAGCGGCAGCTGCAGGAGGCTCCGCCCACCCACCCCGATGTAATGCGCTACCTTCTGCGCACGTGCAGAAGGCTGTGCACATATGCAGACTCACATTTGTGAGCCGGTAGGGAAGGTAAGTGAATCCCACCGGTGGGACAGAGGCAGTAAAGACAGAATAAAGACAGGATGTGGTGCTTTGTTGCTCCTGTTTCTATCTGTTGTTTCCAGATTTAGGGGGTGTTCAGGGATGGGTAACACCTGTGGTGGAAGGACCTGCCACACTCTTTTTAGGGCTCCTTGTTTAGTGACACTCAGCTCTCACTTGTGGCTCCAAAGAGCTGTAACACATGCAGAAGCCACATCCAAGTAAACTATCTTGGAGGGGCCCCAAACAGTTGAGGGCAGCTGATGAATCTTCGACTCACTGTGAGGTGATGGATTTGTAAATCCGGTGTGTGAAGACTGGCTCTGGCAGACTGAGCAGAGGAAACGGGTCAATTGTCCAGGGGTCAAAAAGGCAGGCCCAGCAGGAGCTGTGGAGCATGGCAAGACACTTAGATTTCCTATTGCAGCAGGAGAGGTCTCCAGCTGTTCTCTAGGCCACTGGACTGCCGAGAGAGCGTGACCGCCCTTGTGCAATGGCCGTCCCACTTAAAACTCCATCATGTACAGGTTTCTCTTGTGCAATTTATTGTGTAGCGGGCTTCAGTAGGCAAGAACCAGACCAGCATAGCTGCAACAGCATTTATTGGCTCAAAATTAGCAATAGCAATAGCAGTTAGACTTATATACCGCTTCATAGGGCTTTCAGCCCTCT
This sequence comes from Thamnophis elegans, assembly GCF_009769535.1. NCBI lineage: Eukaryota > Metazoa > Chordata > Lepidosauria > Squamata > Natricidae > Thamnophis > Thamnophis elegans. The sequence continues at coordinate 98,381,801 of NC_045542.1, forward strand.
CTAAGTGGTTTACAGAGTCAGCATATTGCCCCCAACAACAATCCGGGTCCTCATTTTACCCACCTCGGAAGGATGGAAGGCTGAGTCAACCCTGAGCCGGTGAGATTTGAACAGCCGAACTGCAGAATTGCAGTTAGCTGAAGTAGCCTGCAGTGCTGCATTTAACCACTGCGCCACCTCGGCTCACAAATGCCTGTGATTTATACTCTAGGCTTATGATGGCATAACCTATACATGCCATAGGTGGAACGCGGAGCCCTCTCTGCGGGCACACCAACGGTTGGCCCAGCTCCACCGTGCATGCGTGCACATCTCCCACCGGCCAGCTAATCTTTGGGTCTCTGCCACGCATGCACAGGGGGTGGGGGCGCATGCACAGGGGGATTGCATTCCATTTTGGGGCCTTGCACAGCGCCCCCGTACTCCGTTTTGGCTTCTAGGTTAATGCAGGAGCCCCTCACTCCATTTGGGGTTCTAGGTTGGTGCAGAAGGCCTTTCAGGCCCAAAATGGAGCACGGAGGGGGAGGATATGCACATGCATGCACGGGGGGGTCATGTGTGTATGTGCAAAGGTCACGCACACATTGCATTGTGGGTGTGGGCATGCTCATACACTGATGCGCATGCATGCTTTTGCCACGCGACGACGAAAAGGTTCACCATCACTGCTCTAGGCCCACAGGGCTTTAACCAATCATAGAACTAGAAAAAGGCCGCCCAAATATAAATGTTCTAAATTTCCCTCCAAAACAGTTTGGGTCATCTAAAGGCTAGTTCGCTTTAGCACAGTTAGCACAACTATATACATTCAATACATAACACAATTCTGCTTCATCTACAACTGATCTTCAAATCCTCTCCGTCCAAACCTAATTTGATGAGTCTCCTGCAGTGATGGGGGAGTGGCGAATCAATAGGTAGAGGTGCCCACTGGTAGTTGTAGTCCCAAACCTGCATGTGGGTAACACCTGGGCCAGTGGTTGCTTGTCTGTGTACCGTAAATCTGTTTGGCAGCATCCAGGGTAACTGAGCAGTCCTTCTAGGATAGCAAGCCCATCCTTGCCTGAGGAAGTTAACAAACTAAAAATTGTCTGTCCCACAATATCTGGCTAGTTAATTGCAGCCAGAAGATCATCTCCTTAGTGGTTGAGAATCAAGAGGGGGGGGGGGAAGAATCAAAGAAAATTCATGTTTGGGAGCTTGGAAGATCCATATCTGGCTGGATAGAGACAACATGTCAACGTCTGGAAGATGAACAGCCAACTCAGAAAGCCCAAACTGCCCCAAAAGCTGCTGATTCTGTTCTACAGAGGAGTTATTGAGTCTGTCATCTGCACCTCTGTAACTGTCTGCTTTGGCTCTGCAGCCAAGCAAGACAGACATGGACTTCAACAGATAATTAGAACTGCAGAAAAAACAATTGCTACCAATTCCATTGAGGACCTGTATACTCTACGAGTCAAAAAGAGGGCTGTGAAAATAACTACAGATGCCTCACATCCTCGACATAAATTGTTTCAACTCCTACCCTCAAAACGATGCTATAGGGCGCTGCACACCAGAACAACTAGACACAAGGACAGTTTTGTCCTGAATGCCATCACTCTACTTAACAACTAATTCCCACAACAAAGTTAAAAGTTTACTAAGAATATATTACTATTCTTCTCTTCCTTCCTAATATCTGTCTCTCCCCAGTTATGACTATAATCATGTTGCTTGTATCTTTCAATTTATATTGTTTTTATTTGTTTCCTAGTATAATTTGATTGTTTATTAGTATCTTTTTATTCTTGATGAATGTATTTTATTCTCCTTATGTACACTGAGAGCATATGCACCAAAGACAAATTCCTTATGTCCAATCACACTTAGCCAATAAAGAATTCTATTCTATTCTACTCTACTCTACTCTACTCTACTCTACTCTACTTTACTCTACTCTACTCTACTCTTGTCAGCTCCTCTCCATTAATTAATTAGGAAAGAAAGACCACAAGACTCCATGTGTGGAAAATCAAGTGTACTTTTACTAATTAAGAACGGTTAAAAGGCAAAGCGTAGCGAAGTCTGATTAATTAGGCGCGAAAGCAATTGATATATAGAATAGCCCATTCCCCACCCCTTGGCATCTTAGTCCCAGTCCAATCATAAGTCTTCCAAGTGTCAGGTGTGAGATAACTTCAAAAGGCATCACGAAGATGGAATGTCAGTGCCATTAGTCCTGGCGGGAAACACCCACACATGCGTAGTCCGATCAGTCGGTGAACTCCAGAACCTTCCTCCAGCACAATGAGTAACCCCTCCCAAATACCATGCCCTCCCTCCCCGTTTCATGGCAGCTGAAGCGATAGCAAAGCAGAAGCTGACATCTCTACTCTAGCCTAGCCTAGCCTAGCCTAGCTGAACTTTGTTGTCATAGTATTGGCATTGCTGCACTCAGTGAGATACCAGGCTGGCAGACAAGAGTTCTCTGCAGGAAATAGTGAGTAGATATAGAGCTTTTTGGAAAGGAAAACCACAGACAGACAACAGAACTCACACGATAGGTTTGGCAATCAAAACTGCTCTGCTGAAGAGCATTTCTATTGTGCCCGCTGGAATAAATGAACGCATCACGAAGTTCCACTTTCCTCTTACGAAGTCTCAGTAGATCACCAATCAACACTTATACACCACCTCTCATGAGTCCAGATGAAGACAAGGAAGCTTTCAACAAGGACCGGACAAAAGTATTCAAATAATTCCCGTCAGTGGCCAATTCATCATTCCAGGCAATTTCAGTGCCAGCAAAACTGGGATGGAGTCCTTGGGGAACATGGGGTGGAGAACAAAATAGCAGTGGCCTGCTGCTTCTGAGAAAATCCACTGAGCACAACTTGTGCATCATTAGCACTATGTTCACACCAGTGGTGGGATTCACTAACCTTCGCTATGAGCATGCTTGCACACACGTAGGCTTCGCTTACATGCGCCACCTTCTGTGCACCGCATTACGGTGCACATGTGCACCGCTTTACGTCAGGGCGGTTGGGCGGAGCCTCCAGCAGCCGCCGCTACCAATTTGCTCGCACCGGTAAGAACTGGAAGAAAACCACCTCTGGTTCAGACTTGCAAACAAATGCAAAACTACCTAGATCAGGGGTGTCAAACTGGCGGCCCACGGGCCAGATGGATCACACTCAGGCAATGCCCCCCCTTTACCTCCGCAAAGGCAAAAAATAGAATAGAATAGAATAGAATAGAATAACAGAATTGGAAGGGACCTTGGAGGTTTTCTAGTCCAACCACCAGCTTAAGCAGGAAACCCTACATCACTACATCATGATTCGTCATGTGACATCATGGGCCGTGATCGAGTTTGACACCCGTGACCTAGATGCATCCCAGATCCAAACACTAGCACCTGCTTGACTATTTCATTGTATTCAGCACAGTCTTTTTTGGGTTTTATGCCCTATCTGGGCTTTTGTTAAGAGAACTTTTATTTTTCTTTAAAAAAAAACAAACACAAATATGTCATCATTTGTCAATCATTAAGACATTGAAATACAATTTTTTTTGTTGTGTGTACCCCTCCCTCCCTCCACCCCCCCCATCCCCCCTCCTCCTTCCCCCCCGACTTCCCAGAACCCGTACACGGTATGGATTTTTAACTAACACAGTCTAAAATCTATTGAGAAAAAAGAAATAAAGAAATTAATGACATTCTAGATTGAACTTAGCTTCTTCTTACTGAACTAACTTTTAACAGTTTAAATCATTTCTGATCTTAAGCATAGGCTAACTGGAATTTCTTAGTCCCGTATTTATTTTGTATATAGTCAATCCATTTTTTCCAGTCTCGTTTATATCTCTCATTTGAATGATCTTTGAGATATGCCGATATTTTAGCCATTTCAGCTAAGTTTGTTACTTTCAATGTCCATTCTTGGATTGTAGGCAAGTCTTCCTTCTTCCAATATTGCGCCACCAACAGTCTTGCTGCAGTTATCAGGTGCAGAATCAAATTGGTCTCTACCACTGTAAAATCAGTACATATACCTAGTAAAAATAACTGAGGAATAAACTTTATCCTTTTTTTAAAAACATTTTGCATGACCCACCATATTTTTATCCAAAATGCCTTAACCTTTTGGCAGGTCCACCATATATGATAATATGTAGCATCGAGAGAACCGGATACATAGAAGCCAACTTTTTAGGATCTAAATGCCATCTATAAAACATCTTGTAAAAATTTTCTCTCAGATTTTGAGCTTGTGTAAATTTCACATTTCTTACCCAAATTCTTTCCCATGTATCCAACATTATTGGTTCCTCAATATTTTGAGCCCATTTTATCATACAATCTTTAACTAATTCTGTTTCCGAATCCATCTGTATTAATACATTATATATCCTCTTTATATGCATTAAGCTTTGATCTCTTATTTGTTTAAACAGATTATCCTCAACTTGAATAAAGCCAATTTTTTGATCTATTTTCCACCTAGCCTGTAATTGCCCATACTGGAACCATGTTTGAACTACCTTCTCCTCTTTTAATACCTCTAAAGATTTTAATTGTAATACCCCCCTTTCCGAGGTAAGAAGCTGTCTGTAAGTAAATCTATCCTGTTTTTGTGCTGTATTCATATTTTCAATTGCATGTCTAGGAATTGCCCACATGGGTATCTTGTCATTTAATTTATATTGGTATTTCTTCCAAACCCGCAATAAAGCATTTCTCAAAATATGACTTTTAAAGTTCTTATCCAATTTTTTGTTGAATAACAGGTAAGCATGCCAACCAAATACCAGATCGTGTCCCTCAATGTTCAATATTCTATCATTGGTTAAATGAATCCAATCACTAATTACAGATAATGCCACTGCATCATAATATAGTTTTAAATTAGGTAGTTTCAATCCTCCTCTCTCACGTACATCTTGCATTATTTTCATCTTTACCCTCGGCTTCTTTCCTGCCCACACAAATTTGTTGATACCCTTCTGCCATTCTAAAAGGTTCGCATCTTTTTTAAGTATAGGTAACATTTGGAAAAGAAATAAAAATTTTGGTAAAATGTTCATTTTCACTGCCGCTATCCTGCCCAGCAAAGATAAGTGCAATTTCTCCCATTTTTTCATCTCTGTCTGTATGCTATGCCAAAGTGGTTCATAATTATGCTTATATAATTTCCCATTTGAAGTTAAAATGTTAACTCCAAGATATTTGACTTTTTTAACTACCTCACATCCTAGCATCACTCCTAATTCTTCCTTTTGTTTAATATTCATATTTATAGCTAATATTTTGGTTTTTCCTAAGTTTATTTTAAAGCCAGACACTTAACCATATTGATTAATCGTATTCATTAAAACCATACTGGATTCCTGCGGTTGTTCCAATATTATGACCAAATCATCCGCAAAAGCGCGGACTCTATATTCTTGCTGCCTAATCTTGATCCCTTTTAAACCATCCAAGCCCCGTATTTTATTCAACAATACTTCCAAAGTTATAATAAACAATAATGGGGACAAAGGACAACCCTGTCTTGTACCTTTTCCAATTTGAAAAGAGTCTGTTAAACTTCCATTGACTATGATTTGTGCTGTTTGCTGTTGGTATATTGCTTTAATTGACTGTAAAAAATTATCTCCTATCTGCATTTTTTGCAATATCTTCAGCAGAAATTGCCAGTTAACTCGATCAAAGGCCTTCTCAGCATCCAAAAATATAAACGCAGCAGGGATCTGGTTGTTCTTTCCCAAATATTCTAATGCATTAATAATTAATCTGACATTACTTTTCATCTGTCTCCCTTGTATAAAACCTGTTTGGTCCGTATGTATCAATTGTTGAATGACCAACATTAACCTATTTGCTAATATTTTAGTAAAAATTTTATAATCTACATTCAGTAATGAAATGGGTCTATAATTTTGGGTTGAGTAGTATCTTGATCTTCTTTGGGTATCAAAGATATAAACGCTGTCTTCCAAGATGGAGGGACTTTACCTTCCGTTTGAATCATATTAAATAATTCTCTAAGAGGTTCTACCATTTCTAACTGTAAGTTTTTGTAGTAAACCGCTGTCAAGCCATCTGTACCTGGTGCTTTCCCTGGCTTTAATTGCTTAATTACCTGCAGGATTTCCCCCGAGGTTATTGGTTGATTCAATTTTTGCCTGTGTTCTTCTCTAACTGAAGGTATTTTCTCCTTGTCTAAATATTTGTCTATGTCTAAACCATTAATTTTATCCCCTTTATACAGTTCTGTAAAAAATTCCCAGAAAGCCTTTTGAATATCTTCCTGTTGGAACACCTCCTTCCCTCTGTAAATCAGTTTAGATATATTTCGAGTTTTCCTTTTTTTCCTAATCTGATAAGCTAACCATCTGCCAGGTTTGTTTGCATTACAAAAAGTATTGTGTTTTGCATATAATAAATTAGTAGCTACCTGGTCAGAGATCAACATGTCAAATTGAGATTTTAATATGTTAATAGCTTCCTTAACCTTTGTATCGTCTGGTTTCCTTGTTAACTCCAGCTCTTTTCTCTTAATTTCCTCTTCCAGTTCTGTTCGTTTTAGCCCTTGCTTATTTCTATGTGTTTTATTTATATTCATCAAAACTCCTCTCATATACGCTTTGCTTGCATCCCATACAAATTCCATAGATGTACCCTTATTCATATTCAAAACAAAATATTCAGATAGTAATTTTTACAATCATTAATATAGTTTTCATATCTAAATAAATTTTCATTCAGTCTCCAAAACCTTCTTGCCTGCACTACCCTTCCCAACTCCATCCAAACTGGGTTATGGTCCGAAAGGACTCTAGCTGCAATCTTTGTTTTCTTGACCCTAGAAAGCAAATCATTAGTGGTTAGAATAAAATCGATCCTTGAAAGGGATTGATGCCTGTCCGAGAAGAAAGTGAAGTCATATTCCTCTGCATTTCTTTCTCGCCAGATATCTCTCAATTCAAAATCATCCATAATGTCAAAGAAAGATTTGGGTAACTTTGCTCGCATCTTGGTATTTAGGCGGGAAATCTTCTTATCTCTCTTAGTATCTATCACTCCATTCCAGTCACCCAATAGTATACAGGAACTATAGTCCCACTGTACTAATTTAGCATGAAGATTTCTATAGAATCTATCTTGCTGTTGATTGGGAGCATAAATTCCCAAAAGTAATGTCTTTTTCCCTTCTAAGATTAAGTCTAAAGCAATATATCTTCCGAAGGGATCTGCTTCTATTAATTCAGCTTTCATATCTTTTCTTAAGTATACAACTATACCATTCTTCTTTTCCATAGCAGAAGCTGCAAAATGTTGACCAAGTTTTGAGTTGATCAAATATTTTTGATCAATTGACTTGATATGAGTTTCTTGCAAACAAATTACATCGTTCTTAAACTGTTTAAGATAATGAAATATTTTCTTCCTCTTCTGTGGAGAGTTCAGTCCGTTGACATTCCATGTTAAAATCTTAGTTGTCATCTTTGGTTGGTTGAAGCATTTTTAGAGCTTCCTGCACGGCCTGTTTAACCTTAGGTCTAGCTCCTCCCACTGCTTCCAGATTTGTTGTTGTAGTTCCTTGATCGATGGCCGATGATTGTTGATGCTGTTGCCTCTTAGCTTGTTTCTCCATACGTCTAGTAGTCATGCGGCTAGGTCTTGGTTCCATAGCACCTTGCACTTCTAGAGAAGAGAGATGCTCCATCTTGTCTGGTGGTTGTGTAGTTTGCTGTCTATCCTGTCCTTCTTGTGGTCTTTCTCTAGGTCCAGATGGTGCAGGGTGTCCGGCCTTCAATATATTATAATAAAAATCTCGGGCTTTCCATACAGAGTTGAGGCGGTACCTTTGCTTATCAAATGTAAATATGATGCCAAATGGTGCATCCCATCTATACTGTATCTGACGATTTCTGAGTTCTTCGACCAAAAAAGCGTAGTCTCTTCTGGCTCTTAACATTTGAGGTGGTATCTCTTTCAAAACAGCCAGGTCTTGACCGCCAATTTGAAGCTTAGTGTTATAAGACGCTTGCAGTACCATATTTCTGAACTCTCTTGTAGTAAAATATATAACGATGTCTCGAGGAAGCTGCTTCTGCTTTGCCAGCCAGGAGTTAACGCGGTAAGCTTTGTCAATTTGCCAGCCTTGGTTGGTCCCTGGTCTTCCCATCAGGCGGTCAAAAGCTTCCGATAGGATCTGTTTCAGGTTCTCCTGTTTCTCCTCACGCAGCCCCCTTACTCTTAATGCGAACTCCATTTGTCGGTACTGTATCATAATAATTTCTTTTTCAGCATTTTCCACTTTTTGTTCCACCACCTCTGTTTTCAATGTCAAGTTAGCATTGGCATCATTAAGAACCTCTAGAGTATCTTCCACTCCAGAAATATGTTCTGTTAATACAGTTACAAGACTCAGCATGTCGTCTCTAATTTTATCAACCTTAGCCTCAAATTTCTCATACAACTCCTGTTTAAGTCCTTTTATTTCACTTTTAATTTCACTTTTAATTTCTTCTTTCATTTCTTTTATTTCCTCTTTTCTCTCCTCTCTATTATCTCTAAATTTATCTTCCATTTTAATTGTCTGTGCATTAAAAGCCTCGCTTAGATTACTCAGAAAAAATTCTTTCGTTAACACATCCCCAGCAGGGGGCGTAGGAAGCGGAGGCTGCAGCTTTGTACCAGGCACTGAGGATGTGCCCCTGGAAGTAAAGGGTGACGTCTTCAAGTTAATATTTGGTTTTGAGGCCATTTCAAAATTTGTCTGCCTGCAGTTAATAAAACTCTATTGCCTAAATATGCAGCTTTAAGTAAAGAGGCTTTTATTTTGAAATTTAAGGCTTGGCAAAAGTTTCAGTGAGTAAACATTGTAACAAGACCGTTCAACAGATTCATCACCATTTAACTTCCAAATAAGCAAAGTTAATGAAGGAGTAAAATTCTTCTATTGTGAAACCAAAACATGTGATAAGCTATCTCTTTTGTTTTGAATTCTTTTGAAGTCTTGTGAGAATTAGCAAAAAGTGTTCGTTATTACCGGAGAAACCAGCCTGCTCGGCGCCATTTTAAAAGCCTCTGAGTAAATAATTTTTCGGAGGAGAAAAAGAGAAGAAGCTAAAATGTTGATAAGCAATTATTGTCCTCGCAGTAAACGGATTCAGCTCGTGATAAGATTAAATCAAACAAAACTTAGAGCAGAGTGGGAGAGACCTACTTTGTCCTGCACAAGGCAGTTGGAAGTTCCCAGCACGGACAGCCGTTCTGCCTTGGGCTAGCCCCCCTTTCCTTGCAAGCACAAAAGCTGCAAAAATCGAAGAGCATTTGCCAGCAAAACAGTTTCTTCTTTCCCTCTTGCCTGAAGGATAAGAAAACCTGATAAGACGTCAGATGGAAGATCCTCTAATCAGGTACGTAGCCAGGAATTCGGAGGCAGCTGATTTTTTGCTGCTTCCACCAGTAAGCTCCTCCCAGGAAGTCGTATTCAGCACAGTCTTAAAGATGTCCTTATCACCCGTACCATGCAAGGTGTTGAGTGATGGACAGATCACAGGCTGGTCCTCTCTGTCAGTTTACCGCTTGTAGGCATCTGTTCTGAAAAGTGGACACAGTTTAAAGATGTCATCACACAGATTGCAACATCCGTACTCCGAAAATCCAGGTGCATCAAGAACTGGTTTGATGAAAAACACAAAACCATTTCAACAGCCTCCGGGTGGAAAGCAAGGCCTACGCAGACTTGCAAAATGATCTATCATGTGTCTCAAAGAAAGACAAGCTTAAGTACCTGCAATCCAAAGTATAGACAGAACTGTGAGAAATGCAGGAGGGATGGGAGCAGAAGAAGGCTGATTAGGTGGAACCTATGCTGACATGCATGCCACCCAAGAGTTCTTCAGTGGAATAAAGTCAGCTTATGGTCCTTCTAAATCGGGATGATGCCCCCTGGCTGTCAGGTGATGAGTCAAAGCTGATCAGGAAGGACTGAAAAAATGGCTGGGCTGAACACTTTTCCAACTTACTCATTAGGCCAGGGGTGTCAAACTCGTGGCGTCACGTTGCCATCACATGATGTTTCACAACATTTTTCCCATTTGCAGAACTGGGGTGGGCATGACCTGCACCAGACACATCCGGCCCAAGGGCCACCAGTTTCGTGACCCGACAAAAGCGCGCACGACAAAAGCGTGCTGACAAAACCACGTCGCTAAAACCGCAACATCATCAATGCGCCAGCGCATCGACAGAAGGGCGATTTAAGTTAAGGTAAGAGTTAGGTTTAGGGTTAGGTTTAGGGTTAGGTTTAGGGTTAGGTTTAGGGTTAGGTTTAGGGTTAGGGTTAGGGTTAGGGTTAGGGTTAGGGTTAGGTTTAGGGTTTGGGTTAGGGTTAGCGTTACGTTTAGGGTTAGGATTAGCGTTACGTTTAGGGTTAGGGTTAACGTTACATTTAGGGTTAGGGTTAGGGTTAGGGTTAGGGTTAGGGTTAGCATTAGGTTTAGGGTTAGGGTTACATTTAGGGTTAGGGTTAGGGTTAGGGTTAGGGTTAGGGTTAGCGTCAGCGTTAGGGTTTGGGTTAGGTTTAGGGTTAGGTTTAGGGTTAGGTTTAGGGTTAGGTTTAGGGTTAGGTTAGGGTTAGCGTTACATTTAGGGTTAGGATTAGCGTTACGTTTAGGGTTAGGGTTAACATTACATTTAGGGTTAGGGTTAGGGTTAGGGTTAGGGTTAGGGTTAGGGTTAGGGTTAGGGTTAGGGTTAGGGTTAGAGTTAGGGTTAGGGTTAGGGTTAGGTTTAGGGTTAGGTTTAGGGTTAGGTTTAGGTTCACAGCGCGCTTCTGTCGCCGCGCTGTTGTCGGCGTGATTCAGCGCTCATTCATCGGCACGGTTTAGAACTCGCGGTTTAGTCACTGCGGTTTAGTTGGGTGCGGTTTTGTCGGTCATCCTTTTGTCGGTGAACCCACCAGTTTGACACCCCTGCACATGGACATTTGCCATATCTGTCAGCAGACTCCTCAGTTGTCAGTCTTGGATGTCCTAGACCTGTCTCTTTCTAAAGATAAGATCGAAAAAGCAATCTTGCAGATGAGCTAAAATAAAGCAACAGGACAGGATGGCATTCCTGCTAAAATCTACAAAGCACTAGACTCACCAGACATCTTGAAAAACATTTAGTCCACAGATGAGATGTCTGATAATTTCCATGATGCCTTTATAGTGATTCTCTATAAAAATAGGGGAAATAAATGAGATGGTGGGAACTAGAGAGGTATCTCACTGCTGTCCATTGCAGGGAAGACCTTTTCCCGCATTCTCCTTAACAGAATCGTCACTGCCTCAGAAAGGAACCTCCCAGAGGCCCAGTGTGGATTTTGGGCAGAATGACAGACATGATACTTGCTACGAGGCAAGTTCAGGAGAAATGCAGCAAGCAGAAAGAATGAGCCTCTTTACTCTGTCTTCATTGACCTGACAAAGGCATTTGACCCTGTAAACAGGGAGACTCTCTGAATCATCCTGAGATATAATGGGTGCTTGAGGAAACTTGCGAAACTCTTTCATAATGAAATGACATGGCAGGTTCTTTGCAACGGTGATATGTCAGCTGCATTTGCCATTTCCAGTGGGGTAAAACAAGGTTGTGTATTAGCCCCAGTCCTATTTTATCTGGTCTTCACTTGCATGTGGTCACATGCTGTCCAGGGTCTTAAAGAGGGAAATTATATCAGGTACTAATTGGATGACTCTCCTTTTGGACTTTGCCTGACTGCATGGCAAAGTGTCTCCATACGGTCAATCAAAAAGCTCTCTTTATTGATAGGACAAAGTGGCACATGAAGACAGTGACCTAGAATTTATGCTGAACAAATTCTCAGAGGATGCTATGCTCAGGGGCCTGATTCAGCCTGAAATACTTTACCAGTCCATGCCAAATACCGAGTCCATAGAACCCAAAATCACCATTGATGACACTCAGCTGTCAAATGTAAACAGCTTCAAATACATGGGAAGCATCATCTTGAGTGATGGGACTGTGAACAAAGAAATTGATCAACAAGGACAGCCAGGCACCGGGGCAAACTAGAGTGCTCAATCAATGTAGGATCTATAGCTCCATAAAGCTAAAAGTCTACAGAGCTGTGGTTATCCCTTCTTTCTTCTATGAAGGTGAGTCCTGGACTCATCAATGCCAAAGGCACATTGAGCAACTGAAGGAACTTCACATGTCTGTGCTCCACGACATTCTCAGCATTCATTGGCAAGACTGTGTCTCCAACTTGGAGGTCTGCAAAGTCCACCAGCATTGAGTCTCTACTTATATCAGATCCCAGATGAGATGGGTGGGAAATGTCATCACAGCTGATGACTGTTATATGCCTTGCCAGTTGCTCTGTGGTAAACTGGAGACTGGCAAGAGTCCTCGGGGTCATCCATGCAAGTGCTACAAAGATGCAGTGAAGGAAACCTATGCCCTTGTGACATCCAACCAACAGAACTAGAAGCTGTGGCTGCTGTTAAGATTCACTGGCAAGCCCTGTGCTATGAAAGCTTTGCTGGCTTTGAAGACAGGCTCCAACAAAAACTGATGGAAAAATGTGAGCAGTATTACAGAATACACCCATAGTTATTGAAACTAACAATGGACTTCTAGTGGCCCTATTGTGATAGACTCAGAGCTTCCAGATTGGGACTGCAGAGCCACCCATGTGTTCACAAATGAACTGCACAACAGCATGTCTTCTTCAAACCCAAAGGGCTGCTTATCCATCCATCCATCCATCCATCCATTTATTCTTCAGCTTGGCATGGTTGGCACAATCAATGACCTTTCTAAAATCAATGAAGCAGATACTGTATTGACTTCTTTTTTATATTCTTTGGCTTTCTCAATTAAACAGCATACATACCTCTTAATCTTTCATGTATATGCAAAGCTAAGTTACCATACTGTTGCCTGTAATCAATTAGGTTTGGGGGGAAATTTATTTAATGCAGGCAAAAGCCAAAAGAATGTGTGCATCACGCAAAGAAAGGGGTGTATATATGTACCATATATAACCTTAATCTTTCTAAAGCCTCATCTTGGTCTTACTCTTTCAGTATTGTGCAGCAGTGAATTTACCAGAGACCATTTGAGGATAACGCAAAAGTAGAAGAATTCCGGTCCTCCTCAAGGGGTGGGAAGAAGCTTTCTTGAAAGGAAGATGCAGTTGCTTACTAGCAGAAGAATCGTGCTAAAATGGGAACAAAGACAATAGCATGTTGGAGGCCTGACAAAAACAAAAGTAAAGGAGGCTACAGCAGAACCACTTTCCCACTTTGAGACGCAACAGGAACTAATACCAATGAAATCCTGTGGTGCGTGTTCCAATTTCTTTTAACAAAATCTTTTGCAAAATCCAGGAGGTGCAGTTTCCTTTGCTTTTGACTAAAACCAAACACCATTTAGCTTTACTTGAGTAGCAGCATTTCTGAGAATCCTGGTTATCTAGGATGGCCCAAGCTACTCCAGCCTGGTACCCCAACTGATATGGGCTGGTACCCCAACTGATATGGCAGGGCTGCCAAACTTGTGGCCTGTAGGCCAGATGCATCATGCGCTGGCCAGACACATGCTTGGTTTAGCGAAGGGGGTGGGAAATCACAATATGTCACGTGACACTGCCAGGATGATGCAGGTTTGACACTCATGGGCTATGGTGAAAGACTAGTAGGGAATAATGGGAGTTACCGGTAAATTCCCCAACATCTGAGAAGTCCTTTTGTTCTTCCCTGCCTTATGACAATCAAGACAAGGCCACAACCTCTGGCATTCTGGATATTTAAGGGCACAGAAGCATGGCCAGCGGAGGAAAATACTTCCCTGATTCAAACATTTTCCTTATTTGAAATAAACACGTGTTTTTCAGGTTTGAGGACCATTCACTTGGCTGGTGGAGAATGCTTGCTCACTTTCACTCTCTCTTAGCCAAACCTCTTCTCTAGTGTTTGTGAAAATCAATGAGAAAAGGCCCATTTCAATCACCCCTTTTTTAAGGAAAAAAAGTTAATTATAAAAGTAATAGCAAATATAGCTAAATGGGATATTTCACAGGCATGTAACACAGCTATATACACGATATATCTAGCATGTGTGTGTATGTATGTGTCTGTGTGTGTATATATATATATATGTGTGTGTGTGTGTGTGTTTGTGTCTGTGTGTGTTGCATTTGTGCTGATAAATAAATAAAGGGAGACTAGTATAGATCTATTTCAAGCCATTTAGCTCTCATCAGCTAGCCGTTGTATTAGGCAGTTGTATTAGCCACTAAGCCATAGGCTCTCCTCCTTTATCAGCTAAGCCACACACACACACACACACACGCACGCACGCACGCACCATATTTTTGGAGTATAAGATGCACCTTTTTCCCTCAAAAAAGAGGCTGAAAATCTGGGTGCGCCTTTTACACCGCCCCTTCACCAAAATGGCCATGTATAGCCTTTAGGAAACTTTCAGAGTGTTCCTGGGGGCTGGGGAGGGCAGAAATGAACGAAAAATGGGGCATTTTTCGCTCAATTTTGCCAGCCCCCAGGGGAACTCTATAATCCTCCAAAAGGCTATGCTGGTTTTTAAAAAAAAATATTTTGGGGAGGTCTGCAGAGTGCAAAATCTTTTTAAAAAATTTGCTTCTTCAAAATCTTACTGCATCTTATACTCCCGTGCATCTTATACACTGAAAAATATGGTGTTGTATGTGTATATATATATGTGTGTGTGTGTGTGTGTGTATGTATGTATGTGTGTATATATATATATATATATATATATATATATATATATATATATATATATATATATATATATATATATTTCAAATCCCAGTAAGGGTATGACTAGCTGATGAGAGCTAAATAGCTTGAAATAGATCTGTACTAGTCTCCCTTTATTTATTTATCAGCACAAATACAACATATATATATATATATATATATATATATATATATATATATATATATATATATATATATATATATATAATATATATTATATATATTATATATATTATATATATATATATATATATATATATATATATATATATATATATATATATATATATATATATATATTCTAGTTTTCTGTTCTAGTTTTTGCTTACTTTTAAGCACTTATCTTTTTTCTATAAAGTATATATTTGTGTTTTGTTCCTTTGTTTTTTTTCTGTTATTATTTTAAAAGCAACAAATTTTTTATTAAAAAAAACCTTGACCACTTCAAGTTGAGTGGCCTTCAGTTCAATGCTGGCTGGAGAATTCTGGGAGTTGGAGTCCACCCATCTTATAGCAATCAAAGTTGAGGAACGGCCGTTAAACTACCACTTTGCTGACATCTGGCTCTCTGGATTTTTATTGTCAGAATATAGCAGCCCTAGCACAACATCTTGCTTTTTTTAGATGCTTTAAACTTCTTATATAGATCATTTCTTGTTGCCAATTGATGATTGATTATAAATAGCATATTTTAAATATGTTATTTATCTCATAGTTCCAGGAATGGTCTCTTGAGTTCCCCAAGATTGTGCTATTGAAATTAGAAGGCTGATTTTTGAGAGTATGATATTTTAATTTATAGTATGACTAGTAAAATGGTTGGGTTAAGATTCTTCAAATCATAATGCTCCTGTTTCCCTTTTAATTAATTTGATTTTTTTTCCTTTTAAAAACAAATTATCCTCCCCGCTGAAATTTCAACCCTCTCCTTGGGTGATAATAAGTTGGATTTTCTTTAAAAATGCTTGTGTGTGACAAAGCAGTAATTGAAAAATAGTAGACTACTATAATAGTAATACTTCACTTTACTCCTCTTGAAGGCTTGGAGAAGTCAGAATACCAGAAAAGTGGCATAAAATGTGGTATCTCATTATTGATCTGCTTAAGGAATTATCAGAAAAGTAGATTGATACAACACACACACACACACACAACCTGCTGAGTACTTTTTATACTGCACTGGGTCATCCTTTTTTCCTACTGAAACTTCTGGAATTTTGTACAACCTATTGCAAAAGGAAGAACCCAAAATGATGTGAAAGATTCCATGATTCCATTGGTGTGGGTTCAATCAGCTTTCAGTGTGGATCTAAAGCCACATCTGGTAGTAACAGGTTACTCTGTTCTTTCTCCCAGCCCAAATTAGAAATATAATGCATACCATATCATATTAAGACTGCAGATATGCAGAGGAGCACCAGATGGCAGCAGAGAGATTGTTTTGTATCTTGTATCTTGTGCACCTCCTTGCTGCCATCTAGTGATCCTCTTGTGTTTCTGCAGACCAGATGTGGCATAGCAAATGTTTATTCTATGGTCTCTCTTTTTCCCAGATTATGTAGTAATCTGGTTTCCCAGCAGAGACAATTTATTTTAATGTCCTTTTACTTTTGATAGTAAGGTGTTTTAAAATTAGATGAAATTGGTAATCAAAACTTCTGCAGAGGTGGAGATTGGCATGAGGGCAATTAAGAAAGGCCACTCATGGCTAATACTCTGGTCATAATTTCTTTTTTAATTAAAGGCACAAGACCCTGCAAACGTTTGAAAAATATTTTGCCATAAATAACACTATGCTGTTGCAATTGTATTCTACTGTAAAAACAAACACACAAACAAACAAACATATAGTGCTATATTGGCCTAGCTTGGGAAGCTGAGAAAAGTTCCTGGAAAGAAACATGTTGAAATGACTTCTGTGATATAGTCAAAAAATTGCATGGAAGTGTCTGTGAAGTCACCAGAAATCAAACTCAATCGAAGAGATATTTTAACCATTATATGTAAGTGTCCTCTTCCGAATAAAGGCAAGCTGGCTTATAGGTGATTGTCCTATAAATATTACAAACAAATTATTATAAAATGTTGGGCCTATGTAATCTTTATTTTCCTCTGGCTTGAAGAACAAAGTAAATGAGTAATACTATTTTGCTATCTTTTGGGATCAGTAAGAGCTGAGGTGGTACAGTGGTTAGAGTGCAGTACTGCAGGCTACTTCAGCTAACTGCTAGCTGCAGTTCGGCAGTTCAAATCTCACGGACTCAAGGTTGACTCAGCCTTCCATCCTTCTGAGGTCAGTAAAATGAGGACTGAAATTGTTAGGGGCAATATGCTGATTCTGTAAACTGCTTAGAGAGTGCTTTAAAAGCACTATGAAGCGGTATATAAGTCTAAGTGCTATTGCTTTCACAAGAGGTTTTTCTCAAGCCCATGGCTGGTAAATCAAGAAATGTGGCATGGTTTTTCTCTCATGTAACCTTGGAAGAAAACACCAGAGCCACTTATAGAATAATCTGAATTTTATTCAGTTAATATGAGATAATATGCATTTTGAAACCATGAGTCTGGATGACCAAAAGAGGGGGGAAATTGCAGCCAATGAGGCAAAAATAGTTCAAATGGTTTAACAGGTTTTATTTTCCTTTTACACGTGTAAGCTGTAGATATCCTCTGAAGATAGCTAATAATCAAATGGAACGTTATACATGGGCATTGTCAGCTCTTCAGGGTGAGCCAGGTCAGTAATTCCACAGTCATTGAACCAGGTTTTGGTGCTTCTGGCAAAAGTTGCTCTCATCAGAAAAGAGGACTTTGGACACTGAACAACAGGACTTTGGACCACTGTGCTTCATTAAGACCAGGGTCAAAACAGCTGTCTACCAGGAGATTTTGGAGCACTTCATGCTTCCTTCCACAGACGAGCTTTATGGGGATGCTGACTTCATTTTCCAGCTGCCCACACTGCCAAAAGCACCAAAATCTGGTTCAATGACTGTGGGATTACTGTGCTTGATTGGCCAGCAAACTCGCCTGACCTGAACCCCATAGAGAATCTATGGGGCATTGCCAAGAGAAAGATGAGAGACATGAGACAGAACAATGTAGAAGAGCTGAAGGCCGCTATTGAAGCATCCTGGTCTTCCATAACACCTCAGCAGTGCCACAGGCCGATAGCTTCCATGCCACACCGCATTGAGGCAGTAATTGCTGCAAAAGAGGCCCAAACCAAGTACTGAGTACATATGCATGCTTATACTTTTCAGAGGTCCGATATTGTTCTGCGTACAATTGTTTTATTGATTGCATGTAATATTCTAATTTTCTGAGATGGTGGATTTGGGGTTTTCATGAGCTGTATGCCATAATCATCACAATTATGACAAATCACGGCATGAACTATCTTGCTTTGCATGTAATGAGTCTTATCTCATATATTAGTTTCACCTTTTAAGTTGCATTACTGAAATAAATGAACTTTTGCACAATATTCTTAATTTTTTGAGTTTCACCTGTACTAGATGGGATTCTAGCACAGAGCCTGCCCAAATCCTCTGCCTTCTCCAGTTGGTTTCAAGACAAAAGAGACTTTCCCCATTGTGATTAGGCTGAGGCCTCATTGGTGGAATTGAGCTAAGATAAATGACTGTTGCTTGAGATGAGAAAATATACTGCATCCTGTTCCCAGTGACATCTTGCCCAGCCAGCTGATCCTATGAGGAAGAGAAAATGGAAACCAGCAAAACATTTGTCTATTCCACTCCTGTTTACTTTGCCTGGATAGCTGAGGGGAAGTTGCAAAACCAACCAGCTAGTGTTTCTCTTACAATCCCATAAGTTCTCATTGCAGTTGGTGGCAGTACCTGATTCACTTTGTCTGAGCTCAGAAGCTAAGCAGGGTCAGACCTGGTTAGGACTTGGATGGGGGCCTTCAGGAAATACCAGTGTTGTAGTTAGACTGGGAAGTTTTAAAATAAGGTTCAGAAGAAGACAACAGTGACAGATTGCTTCTATACAATTTCCTTTCATATTTGCAGTACATGTCCAGAAAATCATTGGAAGTTGAGCTCTTCACACTGTAGGTTTAGGAGCTGGTAGTAGAGGTGAATCAAGAGATCCCCCTCCCATAGAGAAGCATTTGAAATATATCTAGACCTCCACCCAAAACCCAGCTTTGCAGTATTTTAAACTCCTAAATTGTGGGAGAAAAATCAAAGAGCCAAAGCAGCTTTCAGCCTGCCACAGAATTCTTGAATGGATGTGCCCCAAGCTACTTGGCTCAAAGTAGAATTTCTTTATAATGGATAAGGGAAGTTAATTAGGTGCCATCAAGTGTGTTTTTTATTCCCAGGGATGGGTAAAGGCATACTATCTTGACCTATTTTTGGCAACAACTCATATGCCTTTCAAGTGATTTATTTCATCCATTCATCCACTTTATCCATTGTGTTCCCCAAAACTTGCCAAGCATAATAATTTTTTGATCCATTGTCTGCCTAAATTATGTGCCTGAATTTTATGAGTTTCTGCTGGCTGATCATCACCTCAAGGGAGCCATCAGTTTGGTTCAGGGCCAATTTATTAGTTGTTCTTACTCTCTATGGTTCCTTTCCAAATGCATAATTCTCAGTGGCCAACTTTTGCTTTTCAACCTGATCACTGAAAACTACTGCTTTAATCATTCTGATTGTTCTTGTGATGTCCTTTAACCGTTATTATCTTAGTTTCTCATTGTCTTTGTCCTTCAGCACAATGTTTATCTTTTCTTCAGCCCCCAAAAATCAAAACTATCTACCATCTTTACTCTTTCATTCTGCTGCTTTCCATGCCAAAGTTACCATTTCACTTTGATAATTCAGTTCTGGCTACTTTACTTGCAGATATTTTTGTGTGACAAAGATACTAGAATTCTAAAAGCATTCTAGAATGTTAATTTACATTAGCTACAGCAACACAAAGACTAAAGTACTGAAAGAATTCGATTATCCTATATTTGACCAGAGATGAGTCCCATTTATTTTATATCATCTTCCATGTGTTTACCTACTGTTCGTAGTTTTATTTAAATGTGCATACTTTGAGAGTGAGTAAAATGTGAGTTTTAAAGTTTAAAGTTATGTGATTGTTATACTCAGGATAAGGTATTTTCTACATGATTAAAATAAGGATCAATTTCAAAACTTAAATTGTTTTCAGATTCATCAGATGTTTTAAACCAGAAGAGAACAGAACAGAATAGAACTACAATCAACATGACATCCTTTTAATTCAAAACCTAAAGTAGTAAAGGAACAAGAGGTAAAAGTAGTATCAAAAGTGTTTGAAATATTGCTGGACTTGGGAGCAAAAAAAGGGGGGAGGAAAGGAAAGGATTGAACCAAACCAGTGGTGACATTCAATTTTTTCCTACCATTTCTGTAGGCGTGGCTGGCTGGGTGTGGCTTGGTGGTCATATGACTGGGTGGGTGTGGCTTGGTGGTCATATGACTGGGCAGGCGTGGCTGCACAACTGACTCACACACAATGTAAAAGCAACTGGACTTCACACAAAATGTCCCCTGCAACAAGCAGGAACCTCACAGTCACAGAGAGTTCAAAAACCAACTATCACACTTTACACAAAAATAACACAAAAGCTGCACAACTGACTTACACACAATGTAAAAGCAGCTGGACAAAATGGGCCCTGTAACAAGCAGAAACCTACAGACAATCAGGCACAGCTGATTATCACACAGCTGATCGTTGGAACTTAAAAAAAAATAAAGCATTTTTTACTACCCATTCAGGTGAATAGGTAGCAAAAAAATGCTTAATAAAGTTTTTAAAAACTATCGAGTGGCATAGCTGATTGTAACACAGCTGATCATCAGAACTTTTTTTTTTACTTTTTAAAGTATTTTTTTTTTACTACCGTTTTAGGTGAACTGGCTGGAATTGGTAGCATTTCACTCCTGAACCAAACTCAAAACCAAAATCTTAAAACCTAGGAAAGAATGGGCTCAGTTACCCACATGTTTGATTTGCAAGGTCAGTATCTCCTGTTCTACCCACAACATCCTGAGATTATTTTGAATGTTACAAATTTGCCCACCCTTATAATTCAACAATATAAACATTTTTTTCCTACTTCTATAGCGGAATTTTCATATTTTATACATTTTGGTTCATTGTGGGCCCTGGCTTATGGTGATGCCCTGTTCCTAATCGATGAATTTTAAATGGGATCGTTTTAATGGATCGATGGTTTCTGACTTGCCCAAGAGTAAGGGATTACATGCTGAAAGGAACAGTGATTTGAACATGATTGACACATCTAAATCTTCAAAAGTTTAAGTAAAAGTACTCACCAATATAAGATATATGTTAGCAAGATTTAGAATAGAGGTAGGAATCAGAAAGAGGGAAAATATTGTTATGTACACTCCTATATCATGTTTTAAAATTAATATGTAATGGGAAGGATTAGAAGTTGAAAAATGAGAGCATTATATACCCTCAAATAACATTTTTATGGTTACCATGGTTATTAGCATTGAATAAGATAAAATAATATTGAATAATTAAATTATGAGGGATTATGTATAAGGTGGAGTAAATATGCTAATACTTTTAATTACATATTTATAATGTTATAATGATGTGAGTATGACTACTGTAAGAAATATAACTACAATGGACAAGAGATGAAGGATAGAAATAGAATACTGATTAATATAAGATTGGTGTTACCAAGATAGGAAATAGAGGCAGAAATTAGACAGGGGTATATAATACAATGAATGTTTTTATATAACATGCTAAAATCAGCAGATAGATGAAAGGATAAGAAGTTGAAAGATGATTGTATTTTATATAATGTGATCAGAAAGATGTGAGTATGATTAATATAGCTGATCAAAATTGTCAATTCTATTATTGTTGTTGGGTATCAAAACCAATACACAAAAGTCACACTGTCCATGTGTTTAATATTCATACACATTTAAAAATAAAAAAACTTATTTTTAAAAAAGTCTAGGTAAAAGTTAAATATGAGAGGCTGCCAACAGGAAGTTCTTAAATTTTCTTTGGAAGCCTTCTTCCTGCATCTTCTAAGAAAAAAAGAAAGGAAGTCCTTTTAAAAATCCTTCCCAAAGACCAAAAATATAGCATTAACAAAACCTTATGAAATAGAGGAGATGCAATTTTACATATAGGGATATTTTTCCTTCCTTTCTTCCTTCCTTCCTTCCTTCCTTCCTTCCTTCCTTCCTTCCTTTCCTTCTTTCCTTCCTTCCTTCATCCCTTCTCTCTCTGTCTCTCTCTCTGTCTCTGTCTCTCTCTCTCTCTCTCTCTCTCTCTCTCTCACACACACACACAAACAGTCTCAAGCCTAATCCTATCCCAATGCTATGCTTTTAAAGCAATGAACCAAATCTCCAAATATTTTTTAAAAAGTTTATTGAGAAAGAGACAATGCAGAAAAAATAAATAAAAGAAGACCACAGAATTCCAACTAACAACATTAAATTAGTTAATTTACATACTGTCTGTTCAAGTAAGATCTTGCTTTTAAGAATATGTTTGGAGTTCACTGAGAGTTGATGGCTTGAGTTAAATTATCTGGAATTGTTTTGTTTCTTACTGTTCCTCTGGCCCCACCCACCTGTTTTATATAATGCAAAGAATAAATGAAAGACAGCCTCTGGGCATATGCTTTGCCCAACCAGACAAAATGCTTTAGTGTTGATGTTGTGAATGTAACTAATAAAATGAAAAATTGCCTGATTGCTGAAATGACCATCCTAATAACTCCATGAATAAATTATAAAAGATGCCAACTAGTTTACAACAATTATGTGTTTTATTAAAAAGATTACTGTACATAGGTTATCTTTTTGCAAAAAAAGAAAAAGATGGACCCTGTCTATTCTGGTCTATCAGCATGGAAATCAACCACTATATTGTACTCTGAAAAAACTAGAGATGTCCCGTGTATCATCCTCTAAGTGCATTGAACAGCCAGACAAATTCTTACACAATTAATACTGTGCAAGAATGGTTTCTTGCCAGCTGATCTTGATGGCTGCTGAGAAAATGTGTACAGCAAAATGCATGCCATACACAAGGACATCTTTACCAAAAACAGGTGCCACATTTTAAAAATCTATGAAGTATACTATGTAATTACACTTCTACCTTTGTGTTTTCTTTAAGATACATATTATAACTCAAATTAATTACAAGTGTAAAAATAAAGAAGAACCATGCTATTGATGACTCTGTAATATAATTTCAGGATATTTTCAATGGTAGAGAAAAAGAGTTACACTGACTGTACTGGCTGCTGGCTACTTCCAAATATTGCCCTAGTAAAGGTGATTTGGAGAGGCTGCCATCAGACAGGTTCACCACTTGACATACCCCTAACCTGTGCAGTTGGGGAATCCTTAGCTCTTCTTCCAAAGAAAGCCAGTCCCATCAGCCTAGCTCCAGGAAAAACAAAAAGGGAGGTGGCTTGGATCTTCCTATCCAAAGCCTACAACTGCAGAACTTAACTAAACCTTGTAAAAGTTGTACAATTATTTAGTCTTGCATGTAGCAAAAATTCTAAAGTGAGATTTCATTTTAAACCAATTAAGCTAAAATTACTAATGTAAAAAGACATTGATTGAAAACGTAGAATACGGGTAGACCCTCTCATCTGGTTTACTGCAGTTGCCACCCTAGCCACCATATATATAATAACAGTATCTATATACAGTTACTGTTATACTATATACCCCCAATTCTCTTACACTCAAGGTCTCATTATCCAGACTTCCATTATCTGTGATTTAACACTGCAATGTAATCCTGGCAAATGCCAAGGTCTGGATGTATAGGTAAAAAAGGGAAAGGATAAATATTCTTTCTGCCTTTCTTTCAGGTTGTTTTTACAGGTAAGGGCCAAAATGCCTATAACCTTGATACACGTTTTTCCAAACATTTTATACTTTAATATATGAATGGGTGTAGGAATATGGGCATGTAAATTCATTCTGTAAATGAATTTTTACATTCCTGTTTTGCAAGAAAAACTAGAACTATCAGGAAAAGAGTTGGATGAATCTGATTTTTTGGCACATACTATCTATACATACCATATCTATACATATATTGTCCGTAAGCTAGCTTGGCATATTGGAGAGGCAGTTTGGTCTAGTGGTTAAGGCAGCAGATAGAAATCAGGAGAGTGTGAATTCTAATCCTGTTTTAGGCATGAAAGCTGATTGAGTGATTTCTCAGCCCAACTCACCTCATAGGGATGTTGTGAAGAAAATAGGAGGAAGAAGCTGCCTTAGGTTATTTATAAAATAATAAAAGTAGGATTAAAAAATATTTTAAATAGGCATCAAGCGAGAAACTGGGAAACCCTGAGTTCTACTCCCACCTTAAGCATGAAGCCAGCTGAGTGATCTTGGTCAACTATTCTCTCTCAGCCCTAGAAAATAGGCAACAGTAAACCACTTCTGAAATTTTGCCAAGTAAATTGCATAAACTTGTCCAGGCAGTCCCCAAGCCTGACCTGAAGGTAATACACCTATGTACAAACAAACACAGATACACATACATGTACAGTACAGTTCTTAAAGCAGGATGCTATGCAGGTTTCTAAGATACAGTTCTAGATTTACTTTTTACTTTTATAACTCAACTCCTAATAACTTAATTCAATGAACTTTACTACAATTCATTTGAATTGCTCTAAGTCATGGGTCGTCAACCTGGTCCCTACCGCCCACTAGTGGGCGTTTTGGGATTCCAGGTGGGCGGTAGGGACTTCGGAGGTTAAAACCTCCTTTTGAGCGAGTGGGCAGTTGCAAAATAGGAGAAGCAAACACGTGGGAAGGGGAGAGGGGATAGCAGGGACAGGCAGAAGCCAAACAGAGCAGTTGCAAAATAGGAGAAAGAAAAGTTATAGGCAGGAGAGAATTGTTGACTAATAATAATAAGTGGGCTAACTAGCTCAGCCTTACTTTTGTACGTTGCCCTAAGGAAGGTAAAAAAAGGAGATAAAAAGGAAAAGATTAAAAAAAATTAACAAAAAAGGGAAGAAAAATAGAGAAAAGGGGATAAAATAAAGGAGGAGAGTAAGCAGTGTTTAGTCTGGCTCATAAAGTTAAAAACATTATAAACATGCATAAAGTAGAAATAAAAAGATAAATGTACGTACATTTCTTTTTTAAAAAAAAAACACCCTCCTTTCTAAAAAATATTCCGCACTTGCGCAAAAACTGGTGGGCGGCAAGGAAATTTTTCCATCAAGAAACATCCATTAGTGGGCGGTAGGTAGAAAAAGGTTGATTACCACTGCTCTAAGTAATACGGCTTATGTAACATTCTTCAAGTGTGGCACAGTGGTTAGAGTGCAGTACTGCAGGCTACGTCAGCTGACAGCTAGCTGCAGTTCAGCAGTTCAAATCTCACCAGGCTCAAGGTTGACTCAGCCTTCCATCCTTCCCAGGTGGGTTAAATGAGGACCCAGATTGTTGGGAGCCAATATGATGACTCTGTAAACAGCTTAGTTAGAGAGGGCTGTAAAAGCACTATATAAGTCTAAGTGCTATTGCTATTCAAAACTCTTGATTCCATTTTCCAGATAATTCCTCTATAGATAATTATTATTTCTCTTCTATAGGCTGGATTAAGCAGGGTTTATGCACTATGTCTTTGGGTTGATATTCTGTTCTCAGGCTTCTTTCTTCCTCTGGTAAGTTCCATATTAGAAGATGAGATCCAGTTCATTGGCAACTTCAGAGGACTTTTAGTAGCAAAAACCGTGGCACGACATAACCGCGAACGTCAAAAGCGCGCCAACAACACCGTGACGCTAAAACCGTGATGTCAACAGCGTGCCGACAACAGCGCGCCGACAACAGCGCGCGACAACAGCACGCCGACAACAGCGCGCCGACAGAAGCGCGTTTTAACTTAAAGTAAGGTTTAGGGTTAGGTTTAGGTTTAGGTTTAGGGTAGGTTTAGGGTAGGTTTAGCGTTAGGTTTAGGGTTAGTTTTAGGGTTATTTTTAGGGTTATGTTACAGCGCGCTTCTGTCGGCGCGCTGTTGTCAGCGCGCTGTTGTCGTGCGGTTTTGACGGTGCGGTTTTGTCACCGCGCTTTAGTCACACGCGCTTTAGTCTACCGCGGTTTTGTGGTGGAACCGCAAAAACTTATCTTTTCCCCATTCCACAGCGTCACGTGTCTGACTCCATAACCTGAAAAATGCAAATGGTAGGTAGGAACTTTTGGAGAGGAACGGTATCCCCATTTTAGTGAAGGCCATATCACCAGTTTCACATATTGTTGTAAGTCATAATTGCTAAATCATGTTTTATTAAACACACTACTTAGGGGGATTGGTGTGTCATGGTAAGCCATGAACTGTGGCTTTCAAACCAAAATGTGCTAGGCTTTAGGTCTCGTCTCATGTTGGTTTTATGTAAACCCAGCTTATCTTCCATCTGATTTCTTATACAACAGGCTACCTCAAACCTCAAGTACTTAACAAAAACACATAGAACCAGAATTAAAATCAGATACATTGACTTAACAGCGTTTAAAAGCTTATTTTATAAGGTATGTTTTAGAGCCTTTTACAAATCAGACAAAGAAGCCAATCTCAAATTAATAGAAAATGCATTCCAGAGACTTGGGAAGTTAATTTCCATTTCTGAATTTAGAAATTGGTGACTCCCATAATAGGATTAGGATTAGGATTAATTTCATTTATATGCCGCCCTTTTCCCCGAAGGGGACTCAGGGCGGCTCACAACTCAGTCAAGGGAAAGGAGGTACAAACAGGAGATAACAAAGACAAACAAACAATACACAATTTAAAACACACAACAACCGTACCATTCGAGAAGGGGGGGCAGAAGCTCTTTAGCCCCAGGCCTGCCAGAATAGCCAGGTTTTAAGGGCTTTGCGGAAGGCCTGGAGGGTGGTGAGGGTTCGAATCTCCACTGGGAGTTCGTTCCAGAGGGTTGGAGCAGCCACAGAGAAGGCTCTCCTCCGGTTAGTCGCCAGTCGGCATTGGCCGGCGGATGGAATTCGAAGGAGGCCTAATCTGTGGGATCTAATCGGTCTATTGGAGGTAATTGGCAGCAGGCGGTCTCTCAAGTACCCAGGTCCAATACCATGAAGGGCTTTATAAGTGACGACTAGCACCTTGAAGCGTATCCGAAGACCAATAGGCAGCCAGTGCAGCTCGCGGAGGATAGGTGTTACGTGGGTGAACCGAGGTGCACCCACAATCACTCGCGTGGCTGCATTCTGGACAAGCTGAAGTCTCCGAATGCTCTTCAAGGGCTGCCCCATGTAGAGCACGTCTGCTAACCAGATATCAGGCTAGGTTTCTTATGTCCAGGAATAATCCCCTCCCTCCCTCCTTCCCTTCCTATCAGTTTTCAACCCATCTTGTAAACTACAACTCTGGACAGTTCATAGCAGTAAAAACTAAAACCAAAAAAGCCCAAATGCCTGACCTATCATCCCTAATTCCACCTATCCATATGATCTTCAGGCTCCTCTCCTAGGGGGAAGCCATCTTTTTATAGCTTTCCTGGAAGCTAAAAGGGGGAGGTTCTCCTGGACCTCTTAGGGGAGGGTGTTCCATAGGGCAGGGGCTGCTACAGAAAAGACATGATTCCTAAGTCCTATTAGATAGTAAGAATTAAGGGGTGGGAGCTGTTATATACCCACCCTATGTGCAGCAGGCAGACCATCTCAGACAGAGATGGTCCCTCAAATAAACCTGACCCCATGCTACATAGGGCTTTTAAGGTAATAACCAGCACCTTGTGGGGGGGGGGGTACTGAGAACCAGTGCAGCTCACACAGCAATGGTGTAACATGGGCAAACCAAGGGACATCCAGCACTGTGCATGCTGCCATGACCTGGACCAGTTGTAACTTCCAGGTAGTCTTCAAGGGCAGCCCCTTGTAAATTTCAAGGCAATGGTCTAACCAGGAATGACCAAAGAGTGAGTGACCATGAGTATGCCTCCCAGTCCAAAAATGGATGCAACTGGTGCATGATTTATATGCAAAGATCTCTTTAGCAAGAGCTGCCACATGCTCTTCAAGCAGGAGCTGCAAGTCTGGAGGGACTTCCAAATTGTGTACCAGCTCTGTTTGAGGAAAGCCTAACCTACTAAGTGTGAAAGGTAAACACATCACCAGATCCTGAAGAGGAGCAAAAATCAAAGCTACTTTATCTTGCTAGGCTAGAGTTAAAGTCGGTTACTCACCATCCAGTCCCTCATAGTCTCAGGGCACCAGGTCAGCACTAAAACAATGTCAATGGCCAGATCAAGGGTGGATGAATATATTTTATTTATTTGTCAACATGTACAAGGTAACAAGTATTAGTATAGACATGGACATTATTGTATGAGATTGGTACAAATAGATGGATATAAATAAGTATAACATGGCCATGAAATGAGTAGATATCAATGGGGACAGTAGGACAGGTATGGTAGGTAGGCACGCTGGTGCGCTTTTGCACATCCCCTTAGGGACCTCTTAGGAAACATGTGAGGTCCCCAGTGGACAAGTTTAAGGTTAAAGATATAGGGGTTTGAAGAACTAACAATGGAATCAGGTAGAATGTTCCAGGCATTGGCCAACTTCAGTTGCTGAAGTTATTTAATTGTTATTTAAGTTATGTTTAAAAGTTATTTAAGTTATATAATTGTGTATCTTCACATCCTGATGATATTGTAAATTGTGCCATCGAAGAACCTCACCCAGCAGTTTCATACAGATGTTAGAGGAGCAATGAGAGGCCCAAGACCTGTTCACCCCACTTTGCAAGGGCCTAGGCCTTGATCAATCCCCACCCCCAATGCTGAGTGAAATTGGCCAGTGAAAAAGGAGAAGAACTACTGCAAAACAATGCTTCCTTCTCTCAATCCCTGAAGCTGGGTGAGAAGAACACTGATGGCATCAAAAGCTGCAGAGAGATCCAGGAGGACCATAATGGTCCACATTATGACTTTGGGACTGATGAATAACCAATGGAATTATTGCCTACCCATATGTCTATGTTTCAAGCATCTTCCTTGAAACTCTTCACATTATCAAGCCGACAGTGAACTAGTCACGTGAACACGATTTTCCCAAGTGAGATTTGGGGAACTGAAAATGCAACACAATTTACACACCATGGCTCTGTGGTACCTTAAGCAGAAAAATGGAAATGAAGAAAGGCCCCAAAGCTGGTTAGCATGGAGATGTTCTGAATTATTTCGTTCTGTTTACATTCCATATTCCTATTCAATAGAATGCTAAGGGTTGCTAACCAATTAACAAAAAAGGAGATTCCAAAACTAAAAACGTGTTAATATAAATTTTAATTTAATATTAAAAGCCTGGTGAAAAAGAAGCCTCTTTACGTATTTTTAAAATGTTGATAGTGGTTAGCACAAGTTCTGAGGAAGCATATTTCACCGCTTGGGAGTAATGCAGAAGGGCTTTTCCCCAATAGAAGGCCTCTGACAGCAGGAACTTCTTCAGAAAGGCTTGTCCTGCAGTTCTTAGCTGCTGGGCAGGACACGAATAAACTCTCCTGGGCCTTAAGCCATAAACAGTGCAGATCATCTAGTACAGAGATCAGGGTTCCAATATGTTACAAATATCCCATAGTTTGGTCTACGTTTAGAAACATTAAGAAGAAAAAAGCAATAAGGTTGCCATTGGAACTGCTCCAGAATACATTGTTTCAGATAATTTACTTACGTTTATTGAGAAATTTAAAACAATATTTTCCCTCTTATATTTCAATTAGAATATTTTATATCAGTCAGGTTGCAGATTCCCAGCTACCAACTGACAAAAAATTATCTTCTTTTGGGTAAGATGGATCCAAAAATGATGGACTGTTATTTCTGTAAAATAAGAGAAAGGTCAATTTGAGCTGGAAGGAAATGCATGTCTAAGGCCTGCAGATAAAAGGAACTGTAGCCAAGATTTTGGGGTAGGTGGGAATTTGAAGTGGATAAAGATGCTGGAAGCTAGTCCGAGGAAGCTGGGAGTAGCCATGGTTGAGGCCTAAACACAAAGGTATAAGAGTCGGGTTGGCTGAAGAAAGTATTCTTTGAAACAATATTTTTACTGTTTTTACACAGTGAATTCAAGGCAATAACTTTGAGGTTCAATGAATGTGGGAAACTGACTGACCATGGTTAAAAGAACAATAGCTAGCACACCACTCCTATGGGAGAGAACAGGTAGAAAAAGAGAATCTGAGAGAAGAAAATCAAACTGTGGAAAGAAGAGGTGAAGGAAAAGAGATAGTGAAATCCCAGAGAAAGGAGAAACATCAGCTTGTTGATATGCTTGTGTGTTTTATTAAATCGGCCTTTGCAATCGTTCTGTTGTATTAAAGAGGGAATTGTGTTGAATTGTGGATAACTCAGTCCTAATATTCCTGACTATTGCTGGTCATAATACTGAGCCTGCTGGGTTTTGTGGAGGACAACAGCTAACCTCCACTCACCCACCTTTCTTTCCGTCTTTCCCTGGGCAGCTTTCCTGGGAATAATCAGGGTCACTTTTGATTGCCTGTCCCAGATGTGCAAACTTAATCTGAACTACAACTGACAAAGGGATCCTCTTCAGCTATTCTAATAAGCAGCAGAGATACTCATGGATGAACCAGGTTTCCCGAAAGACAGTGATCACCGGAGAACTGCAAATGTTCCTACCTTCTATCTCTCCTGTTAAAAGGACTACTTTCAATTTGGGAATGGTTTTGTTTGCGTGATACATCAGTTGCAACTGTGACAACCAGGTTTTAAGCAAGCACCTTCTATGAACTGCCAAAAATTTACAAATTATCCTTAGACCATGATTATAAACAGTTTGGTCTAGAGGTTAAAACACCAGACTAAAAAGTCGGAGACTCTTGAGTTCAGGCCCCACCTTAGCCATGAAAGCCAGTTGGGTATCTTTGAGCCAGTCTCTCAGCTCATCCCACCTCATGGGGTTGTTGTTGTGGGGAAAA
The DNA here is from genome assembly GCF_009769535.1 of Thamnophis elegans. Lineage (NCBI taxonomy): Eukaryota > Metazoa > Chordata > Lepidosauria > Squamata > Natricidae > Thamnophis > Thamnophis elegans. The sequence continues at coordinate 98,412,650 of NC_045542.1, forward strand.
TAGGAGAAAGGAATGTGGTAAGAGCCGAGGTGGCGCAGTGGTTAGGGTGCAGTACTGCAGGCCACTTCAGCTGAATGTTATCTGCAGTTCAGCTGTTCAAATCTCACCGGCTCAAGGTTGACTCAGCCTTCCATCCTTCCGAGGTGGGTGAAATGAGGACCCAGATTGTTGTTGGGGGCGATACGCTGACTCTGTAAACCGCTTAGAGAGGGCTGAAAGCCCTATGAAGCGGTATATAAGTCTAACTGCTATTGCTATTATTATTTATTTATATGTTCACTGCCTTGCGCTATTTGTAAAAACAATAAAGATGGGATACAAATAAAATAAACAACCATGGGTAAGCATGTAAGTAAACAAGGCCTATGTAAAGCAGTATAAGCATTCAAAAGCATAAGTATTATTATTACAGTGACCAGGTAAAAAAGCCACTTTTACTACACAGAGACGGGGGGGGGGGGGGAGAGTGATAGCTCTTTTTATTCTATGTGGACCTTTCTTTCCCAATTTCTTGCTCTCCAGATACCAATTTCCATTATACTCTTCAGAATCTGGTTCAGGACAGCTTGTAATCAGTAACTACTTCAAAGAACAATACTGTCAATTTCTATTTCATACAGGAATATTTGTGGAAGAGGAGGATTAAAATATTTGTTTTATTTAGATCAGTTTGCATTCTGGCCAAAAATATGTAACAGGAAAGGGTGGTTGGTATATTACTGGTATTAGGAAATACAAAACTTCCTTAATCAGATCATTAGTTTATTTAGACCAACTTCCTGCAACTGGATACATCTTCTGCTGGTCCAAACTTTATTGGGGCTGCAACTTTCCAAATTCTAATTGGTGAGGCATTCTTTGCACTGCAGTCCCAATGTTTCGGGGGGGGGGGGGGTCAGTTTGGAGAAGACTGACCTGGACCACTAGGGCACATTCTAGTTTGTCTATTCTGAGGCCTCAGCAGCTGCAATTTAAACAAAATGATGCTCAGTAATAATAAAAGTAGAAAAACATTCTCTTTTAGAACTTTATTTGTGCCAAGGTTCCATGCACAAGTTCCATCTGAGATGGTAGTTTCAGAATAAAAGTTGGTGATTTGCCCAGGCTTGTTCAAATTGTCAGTGGCAAAATTAAATCTGTTTGTGCAATCTGCGCTGTGCTTCGCTTTTAGTGGGGATATTTTAAAAAGCCCGATCCAAGATGTCAGAATGTAGCAGGTTCGTCCACTGTGGGCATACCCCATCTCCCCCATGCCAGCCTATCCTTGAATGGCAACTCCCCCACACAAGAGTTTTTCCTCTGGAAAACTAGCACTAAGAGCAAGCAAGCTCTTTCAAGGCAGCAAAGAGCAGAAGCTGGAAGCTGGCCTTGGACACAATCGTCTCCCCTGTTTGCTTGACTGGGGGTTGCTTCTGCCTGCTCACTCTCAGCAAAGGATGAGAATTTCGCTGAAGCCGATTCCATTTAAATATATAAATGAACATATCAAATAGAAATAAGGATTGATAAGAAACCGGAGGTCCCGGTTCCCTCTTCAGCAAGGCTGCTTTGCTTCCTGCGGACGAAATTCGGCGGCGAGGATTTCAGGTAGACCGAACGAGCCAATCCACCCCTCCCGCTTCAGCCCGTCTGGAGGGGCTTGGGAGCCGCAGGGGGGCTGCCAAGAGTGCGAGTGCCCTGGGAAGGTTTGCCTCGGCTTGGCTCGCAACTCCAATGGCTGCTGTACAAAGCAGGTGGGGGGGGTGGGTGGGGTGGGGGTGCCGGGCGGGGGCGACTGCATTCTGCTCCCAGGCGAAGCCGGGGCTGCACGCGGAAACGGGAAGGGAGAACCACACGGTCAAGGCCCGCCGCTCTTGACCGATGTCAAGGAGCTGCAGCGGCCGCGAAGGAGCGGGGAAGCCGGAGCCTGGGTAACTCTGGGCCGTCGTTCGGGATCTGCACCGCACCACCTCCCGCCGGAGTTTGGGGATTCGGCCGTGGTGGCTGCGCTGCGGTGGGTCCCCCTGCGAGGCTCCCCGCCCGCCTTCGCCCCACATAAGGAAGAAGCAGCGCTTGCCCAAGGCAACAGGCACGCGACGTTCTCGCTGGCCCCGGAGACCAGCTGCGGCAGCGGGGGTGGCCCTTTCAGCGCCCGCAGCGGTAGAGCGGGCTTCTCTCCCCAAGTCAGGCGGGAGACGCTTCATCCAATCTGTGGGGAGGAAGGAGGACAGCCACCCAACCTCACTGCTGGGCAAGCCATTGGCTGGGGAGTGGATCTCCCCCCCTCCCCCCCTTGAGGGTTTGGGGAGCGGCCTGGTTTCGTTCTGTAGATGAGATCCTAGCCTCGTCTTCCTCTGCCCCCCCCCCACGGTTCTCGGGGGCAGTGTGGCCCTGCTCTCGTCTCTGGGAGAACAGGATCCCTTTAGAATTTGGCGGGGGCCAAAAGGCAGCCAGATCTCTCGCCACAGCCCAGCCATTTATTTAAGGAGAGACGGCTCCCCTCCCTTAATCGGCGAAGGAGGTGGGGCGGGGGGGGGAGAGAAAAGAATAGCGACGGAGCTTTTCTTCACTCGCCACCCCATTGTTGGCCGCGAAGAGGGAACAAGTTGACCTGCTCAATTTCCCTCATAGTTTGGGCGCGAATATGGGGGCAGCCTTGGCTACGTCCTGCTCCTAATCTCAGGGGCAGAAAGCCCACCCGGTTTTCCTCTCCCCCTCCCCCTCCCGAAGCGGAATAGGTTTACGAGGTCGGCCCGGCGCCCTGGTCAACCCCATGGATGTGGCGAAGGGCACTCAGACTCGGCGGCACCACGTGCCCCGGAGAGAACCCCGGGACGGCACTAAGCCCGGTTGGCTGGTGGTCACGGGGCGTCAGGAGGACTCCCCCCTCCCCTTATTTCAGGCTGGCGAGGAAAGCGGCGGCTGCCCAGCGGATGGGTGGACGAGCTGAACAGCCACCATCTTTGCTCGCTCGTGCTCTCTCCCGCACCGCTTGGCGGGGGAGCTAGCAAAGGCCTGGCCTCGCAGGCGGCGCCCTGCCTGAGGTGGCTTGGTACGAAACGACTCGTTTAGGCTGCGTGGAAGGACGGGTGCTGGCGCTGGGCGCGAGAAAGGCAGGGTTTGTCCAGCGCGGGCAGAGAGGAGAGCTGCGGCGCCATGTGCCGTGGGAAGGAAGGGAGGGAGGCCGAGGTTAGGCCGGGCAGAATTGCTCGGCCACAACCAGCCCTCGGGAGCAGGCTAAGGAGATAGTCAGTGGAAGGAGCAAGAAGTGGGGCAGGAGGGGCTGCAGCAGTGAGCACTAGGGGGCAGCGACAAGCACACAGGGCCGTGTGGTGCCCAAAGGGGACAGGAGCGGGCGCGCCCGCTCTGATTGGACAGCGCCGCGTTTGCAGCTGCTGAACCCCAAGAGTCAGTCAGGGGGCGCGCGCGAGCGCGCACGGGGGGACAGCAGTGGCGGCGGCGGCGGCGCGCCTGCGGCGGCGGCGCGCCTGAGCGGAAAAGAGCGAGCGAGCAAGCAAGCTAAGCGCAAGAGGCCGGCAGGCTGCTGTGCTGGAGTCGGAGCGGGTAGGGGCCGGAGGAGCCAAGTCGGCTCTTCGTTTTGGCCCCGCACTGAGGGAGGGGGCAGGTAAATTTCAGGAACGACTTCCCCGTTCTCCAAAAAAGGCTTTAAAACGTTTTCTTCAGCCAAATTCCATCCGGACATGGCAAGGGCGCTGCAGCCCACTCCAGATGGGCCTTTGCAAAGGGGAGGGGGGGCAATCCTTGCTCGCTTCTGTCGGGCCTAGTAGGGAAGCCGGGCGGTAGGAAAAGGAGGAGGGATGAAAAGTCCAGAAGCCTTTGCTCGACCGTTCACTGTGTAGCAGCTGGAGCTTTCGGGGAGGTGGGGCGGGGAGTGCGGCAAGGCCAGGCCAGGCCTGCTCTGCTCTGCGGTGCTCCCGGCAAGCAACAGCAGGATGGATGCTGCCCTTGTTATGAAGGCAACGTCAGGTTGTGGCGATTAGGAGGCAGCGTTGCTGGGAGTGGAGAGTCGGGGGAAGGAGCCCGCACCCGGCTTGTTAGACGTTCTGCGGCCTCCGGGCCAGAGCAGAAGGCGGCTGTCGGGCCTCTGCCGCGGCAGCGGCCGCCGAGAAAAGGAGGAGGAGCAGGAGGAATGGCTGCCATTTTGGAGAACAAGGCCATGGAGGGCTTGGCTGACCCCATTGTTGCTGTGTTTACTTCACAGGTTGATGCCCGCCTCGCAGAATGGATCAGGCCTGCGAAGTGAGCAGGAGGGGCTGCCTGCTCTCTCTCACCACTCCTTTGGGGCTAGACGCGCTGGAGGAGGAAGGGGACAGCAGCCCCTACGTGGGGGAGGGTCGGAGTGGTAGCCCCGAGCTCCCTAATGGGTGCCCCGTGGGGGTTCCTCCAGCAGCGTCCGAGGCTGCATTCGGTCAAGAGCCTTCCTCCTTTTATATCCCGCTGCGCAAGCTGCAGGATTTGGCCTCCATGGGCAATGCTGAATATTTCAATAGCTCAAAAGATGGCTCTGATTCCTTGCAGGAGCTGGAAATGAACGACTCCAGCCGGGACTCCCTGGAGCTTTGCAGTTCGTCGTTGTCGTTAGATGGCTCCAGAGACTACCATCTGCAGGATTCTGCCAGGACTTTGGATTTTGACTCTTTTTCTTCATCCGAGGAAGACAAGGAGGAGGATTCAGAAGCCTCCTTCATCACAGCTGAGGAAAACCCAGAGGAAGAAATTCTCTTGAGGATGGCAAATAGAGCTACAGCCACCTGCAGTAAGGAAACCGACTCTGAGAACAGGGCAGACCTCCATCTAGGAGACTGTGTAGAAATTAGACCCAATGAGACCATTTCTGCCCTCTTATCAACCCCACTTTGTTCTCCAAAGCATGTACAAAATAATTCTTACCAAGAGTCGGCTATAGGGAGCAGGACTGAGAAAACGGATCTACCCTCAATGCCTTATTTACCTGGAGATGCTGATCTGAGAAAAGAAAACCAATTCAGTCTCATGAAAGTATCTGAAAAGGAAGATCCAATTCCAACTCCCATCAACTTAGGAAACTTGATAGAAAGGCTTGAATCTTCAATTACTGCAAATCCACCAACTCCAGGATTACCATCTGTAAGCAGCCTTGGGGTACCAAATAAGTTTTCTGGAAATTTATTTTACTGTGGCCACCTGCTGCTTTAGAGAAGCACAAATAGAGGGGAGGAAGGTCGATCAGTTAAGGGGCAGCCTTCTGCAACCTGGTGCACTCCAGATAATCTTGTTCTTAAAACCATTAACTGTCTGAACTAGGATGCTAAAATTTAATTCCATCTGGAAGACATTAGGCTGAAGAAAGTTGTTGTGGGGCAGATTTTTTCCATATATCTGCTTATGTGTTTCAGATGAAAATTGAAATGGGAATGATTTAGTAAAGTGAATAGTACAAATGTAGCTTATTCTGCCTGGCACATAATCATCAAAGTTGGCATATTGAAAAGTAACTTATTGCAGAAACAGGATTGAATCTGTTATTTTTTTTCTTTTATAGGAATTCCCAACTTTCCTTGCTTCTTATTGACAACCATTTGCCAGAATTGGGATGTGATATTTTATTGATTTAATTATTATTTATTTATTTTTTGTTTACAACATTTTTTTTCTTCCTGCTTACGGTTTCAATTATTAGTATAAATCTGGAATTTTAAAACTACTTTGAAGCCAAAATATTCTTTGGATAGAACATTTGTCTATAGAATTAATTTCTACAGTTCATTGTAATTTGTGAGTGTAGGTTATCTTTACATCAGTGAAAGATAAACCAGTTCTACGAGCTGAAAGGTTATTCGTGCATTTCTAATTTGATTTGCAAGGTTGGTACAACCGTTTCACATAAAAGTCACTGCAAGAGTAATAGCACAAATATGAAAATAAGTGTAATTTTGAGCATTTCTTTTGCATAGAAACACATTTCAGATACTTGCTGTCAGTTTTGTCTTTTTAGTGCATGTACATATGATACAACGAACTGATATTGTGTGGTATACTATACATTGTATAGTATACATTGATGTCAACAAGTGTCACATGCCAGGTAGGCATGCAAATATATCAGGATAAAATAACATGAAGCAGGGGGAAATATACTATTTTAGTAAAACTAGAAAGATTTAACTAAAAATATAGGTTTGAAGATTACATTGTTTTATAGTTATAAGAAGCTGATCAGTTCATGGGCCTGGAATTGATTGGGAATGACAACCATGATACTGATAATACCTGGAATGAAAAGTTTACTTTTCAGGAGTAATTTTGCAAATAATTATGTTTTGCTGTGGCCCTATATTCATTGTTGTGAGTGGAAGTATTAAAGAATAAACACAGGGATTGTCTTAAGAATTTTCATTGTGGTTGGTTTGTAAAGGTTGTGCTGTGGCAGTAAATAAATAGAAAAAAGAGTGTGATATAAGAGTAATAGAACAATTCTGCATTTGCCCATTCAGAAGTACATTCCATGTAATTAAATGGAACTTATTTCTTGATAAATGAGAAAAGGATTACGAACAGTTGTCTGGTGCACACATGTATACACATACACTCCACCTCTAAGTTTGGACATATGGTGGGATTTTTTTGAGTTTGCTTGTTATGTGAACCAAGCTATTATGAGTTTTTGTGGGATGCAAGCAATGTATTTGTACGAAGTGCTGCTATAAGAATTGTTTTATCTTCAACTGTAACATTGACATATTGTTCATATTTATTGTTACTTTATTGAAGGCTAGGTAATTCAGGGGAAAAGTTGTTACATCTAAAAACAGCAGCCAACCCAATAATATTTTTGCAGCAGGATTTATACCTCATTGCATGAAGTGGTTATTTCAACTATTAAGTGCACATATAGATATGTGAAGTTCTTAAAGCAGTCATCCAATATGAATTGAGTAATTTATTATATTTGTGGATAGGTAAAATTGATCTGACTAAAGAACCTTATTTATTGTTTTAAATAAAGCAAGCATAATCCTACAAGAGACATTCTCTGCAAGGCCAAATAAGAATATCTCTGAAGTGGTTATTTTATGAGGTTGCTGCTATTTGTAACTGCTTGCATTTGGCTTTTTGTTAAAGTGAGGTGCAAAGGACAAGCAATGCAAGAGTTAGTCATAGGAATATTACTGTCCTGAATATAATTACGAGTTTCATTTCCAAATTGCTTTGTATCTACTGTTTTGAGTTAGAATCTCTGTTCTCTTGAGCCTTCTAAGTCTTGAGTGTCCATGATTAGGTCCTGTGGTGGTTAAGAAGCCTATTTGGCTGAACACTGCTTGCTTGTGTGGGATGCTGTTAAGATAAAGAAAAATAAGAAATCTTTTTTTTAAAAAAAGAGTTTTGTCTTTTGGAATTCAGTATTACAATTCTCTTTTAAAATGTTTTGCCTAAGGTTAAATCAGACTAAAAGTATGTTAGCTTACTGGATCACTTTTGTGAGTTTATACGTATATTAAGAATAATAAACCAAGTAAATTCTAGGCATTATTAACAATCTGTAACAAAGGGTAGTTTCCTTTTTCATTCAATTGAAAGTATTATTTTGTCTAAGAAGAGTTAATAAGGATTAAATTATAGTTAATGGTGTGAGTTCTCATACTTGAAGAAAGTGGAAACCTTTATAGGTATTCCTTGACTTACCACCATTTCTTTGTAACTTTTTGTTAGTGCCAATTTGAAATTATGATGAGCCCTCACACTTATGACTGTCTTAGTGTTCCTGCAGTTACATGATTTCAGTCTGGATGCTTGGCAACCAGCTTACATTTACAACAGTTTTTTAGTCACATGATTGCCATTTGTGACCAACAAAATTAAGTGTGGTCATGATGCTTTGCTTAATGACCAAACTGCTTAACAACATATTTTCCAGTTCCAGTTATGGTCATAAGACGAGGACTACTTATAGCCTGTGACAAACTTGAAATGGGACCTTTACACTTGTATGGTGCTTAGGTGAGTGCAGAAGCATGTGGCCTGTAGTGTTGCAATGGGATGCTAAACATCGCTATTACTTCAATCCTGAATCCCTTGTAGTAAACTCATAGGTAGAACTGTTGCTTTTCTGTGTAGAATAATAGTGGATATTATTTTTTGCTGCAAATTAGAAAAAATAATTGGATGGTTTATGAACCTTATGATTGGAAAGGGTAGATTATGGAAAGAAAGAAACTTTGATATAACCTTAGTAAAAAGGGTAAAATACAAATATTCTTATAATTGCTATTAAGTAGATTAAAAACCACTTCTTTATTATCTCTTTTTCATTCAATTCAACTTCATTTCTTTTTTCTTTCCTATTATTTTTCTCTATTTCTCTTTAAGTAAAAATTTGTAATATTTTTATTCGGAGGAAAATTATCTATCTATCTATCTATCTATCTATCTATCTATCTATCTATCTATCTATCTATCTATCTATCTTCTAATACCAGTAATGGGGATCTGGCATATTCTTGTGGCTGGGGGGGATCTGTAGTCTGTGCCCCTGGGAGATCCCATCTCAGATTTCTATGCAAAAATTTCACTTAGGTCATCTTTTCTGCATCTGTTTCTGTATTTACTACCACTCAAATTATGAAGGGCTTTCTAAAAATAAATTGTTTCCATTCTATCCCATGTACTCTGCCCATAACTAATGAGACCTTCTGACAAACATAATGGACAGGTAAAAATAATTTTGGAGGTTCATGCTAAATATATTAATACCACACTTATTAAGTTTTAGTTGTTCAGAATTAATCAGCTTATTTACAAAATGTTTGTTGTAGAAATAGCCTTTTACCATATTTTTCAGAGTATAAGATGCACCAAGATTTTGAAGAGGCAAATTAAAAAAAGTTTTTGCATTCTGCAGACCACCCAAAAAATCCATTTTTTTGCAAAAACGGGCCTGTTTTTTTCAAAAAAAAGGGCAGGAACAGCCTTTAGGAGGCATATAGAGTATTCCTGGGGGCTGGAGAGCAAAAACGAGAAAAAATGGCCCATTTTTTGCTCATTTCTGTCCTCCAGTGCCTTGGAGCACTCTAGAAGCCTCCTAAAGGCTATGCACAGCCATTTTGGTGAAGGGGGTGGGGTTTTGGGAGGCGAAAAAAGCTGTATTCAGTGTATAAGATGCACCCAGATTTTCACCATCTTTTCTGAGGCAAAAAGTTTTATACTCTGAAAAATACGATAATTAATTTAAACCGATATTATTTATTATTTTATCTTAAAATGTGATTCTCGGACCTGTGAGTGTCCCCTTAAGACCTCTTAAGGGTCCGCAAAATAAAATTTGCCAGACTATGTTGAAAAATAATATCTGAGGAAGCATCCCAATTTCATCACCCCATTGCATTAGGTCAGGCACGGAAGGTATGTTACCTGCTCGATTGGTTAGGTAGTTTTGACTGGCAGGACCTAGATAAAGAGCCTCCTCTGCCATTGCCATCGCCCTATAAAATATTTTGCCTCCAGAGGTGAGATTGTGCCCAGCTCTTTTGGCCTTCCAGAAGAGTATAAAGACCTGGATTTGCCAACTGGCATGGGGATTGAAGAGTCACAGGTGACCAGTGGTGGGTTTCAAAAAATTTTAGAACCTCTTCTGTAGGCCTGCTTTGTGGGAGTGGCTTGTCGGCCATGTGACTGGGTGGGCATGGCCAATTTGTAAAATGTGGTGAAACTCACTTAACAACGCTCTTGCTTAGCAATCAGAATGTTGGCTCAGAAACTCTGGCATTTGAAGCACACAAGTCTTAAAGCTGTCAAGTTACAAGACCCTTGCACCCCTAAGCCTTTAGAAAAAAAAAACAGGGTTGTTCAAACTTGACATCTTTAAGACTTGTGGACTTCAACTCCCAGAATTGATGTAGGAAGGTGGAACCGGAGGAAGCTGGAACCGGTTCTAAATGGCACTGTAGATTTGTGGAACCTCTTCTATAGAACTGGCAGGAACCCACTCCTGCAGGTGACCCTGAGATTGGTTGGTGGTTTGAGGCGCTCCCTCTGACTTTTAAGTTGCCTTTTAAACTTTGTTCTTATTTTATTTTCTGCTTTGTTTCCATTCTGGTTTTCAATTAAGTCTCTTTTACATAGTTTTATGGTTTGTATCTGTAAACCACCCAGAGTCACTTGGGTAGTGAGATGGGCAGTATCTAAATTTGATAAATTAATAATGCAATATTAAAATCCCATCAACAATTATAAGAAGTGGCAGTGTGAAAGCAAATGTGTCGGTTTTAATTTTTAATATGATAAATAAAGATAAAAGTAACCCATACAAACAAAAGCTCTTTTGGGAATCATCCATAAATTTTAGAAGGGAACTGAGAGCACAAACATTAAGAAACACTGATAGTGTTTTGCATCATTGATTGTACCTAATAAAGCAGTTTGCCCATTATATCAATATAGAGGAAGAATGTTTCAGGTAGTCTGGCCTGTGGGTGAAAGAGTTTTCACTCAGAGAGAAATAAATCTATCTGCTAAACGCTCCCTTGATCATGTCTTTGCTCTGCCTCTTCCTGATGTGTTGGATTAAAAGGATCCTCTGCCCCATTACTGTCCAAAGGTGTCAGTCTTACCTAGATTCTAGTGCAGTGATGGCAAACTTTTTCAGCAACAAATGCCCAAACAGTAACGTGCCGGAGCCCCACAAACTCAAAGACCAGCTGCCTAGTGCGCATGCACATGCCGGCCACTCGGCCTCTGGGTTTCTGGCACACGCATGCATTCTGGCCAGCTGGTCTTCAAGTGGCAGAAACCAGAAGAGCAGGTGGCAACAGCGCACATGCCCACAGAGAGGGCTCTGTGTGCCACCTCTGGTATGCATGCCATAGATTCGCCATCATGGTTCTAAGTGTATTCTTTTTTTTTTTTAATATATTTTTATTATTTTTACATTTAAAACAATGCAGTACCGCGAAGTCGAAGTGACCATACATTCATATTATATACAGCTAGTCTCAACTATTAACATTTAGCCTACTTAATACATTGTCTATCCTTCTGTTCAATCACAATATATACAGTTTGTTCCAGTCTTGTCACTTTGTCTTATACCAATCATAAAATCTGTTCCAGAGTTCAAAATATTCTGATTCCCCTTTATTTTTAAGTTCAAGAGTGAGCCTATCTGCTTCCGCACAGGCCAACACTTTTCTGATTATATCTAGCTCTGATGGTGTATTTTCTTTTTTCCAATATTGTGCATAAGTTATGTGCGGCGCAGTTAGTACATGTATAATTAGATAAAGTGTATCTTTCTTAAACCCCTCCGGTATTATACCTAGGAGAAAAATTTCTGGTTTAAACAAGATTTGGTTTCCCACCATTTGTTCTAACCACAATTGAATCATTTTCCAATATTTTTTTGCCTCATTGCACGTCCACCACATATGATAAAAAGTGCCTGGTTCTAAGCCTATTCTTATAGTGGCCTGAGAGCCTTTTAAGAATGAAATGTTTTGAAAGAGGTAGTAAGAAACTGGCCGTGTTCCCCAAGACCAAACTAAAGAGACCAAACCCTAGTGAAGCTCCTCCACCCATTACTGGAGGACTCTCCTTGGGCAGTCAGCTTCTTTTTGTTATTGCAAACTGTGCAATAACACACACACACACACACACACACAACTCATCTTTATGGCTTAGGAAATGTTAGAATCACAGAAGAGAAGTTGTACCTTGACTTGACTTTCTGACAGACTCTGGTGGTTTTCCCAATAAGTGTGTTGGTTCCCATAATTCTCGGCCAGCCTGGTATTAGACTGAGAATTAAGTCTAATGCATCTGGAGAGGTTCTTGGGAGAATTTGCTCTTCCTGTGGAAGTTTGCGAAAACTAACTTTTATTTTGGGGGGGTTTGATGCTGTATAATACTGTGTAACCTTCAGAGAGATTGTCTTCATTGTTTTCAGAGGAAAAACAATGTATCTTTATAGCAATATTCCTTATGATAAAATTGAACAATCCAGGCTAGGCCTGGAAAACATAATGAATTTAGGGATTGATCCAGACGTTCCTTTCATGCAGATCTCTGCTGAAAATAATGGGGGAGGCAGTTTCTTTCCCACACCCAACCCAGGCTCCAGTGGCAGCAATATCTTCAATTCTGAAACATTTGTAGTCCTCCATAGCTGTGTTTTCTGGGGATGCTAAAATGGGCAAAAAATTAGATCAAGGGTATCAAACTCGCATTGTCACAGTGTCATCATATGATGTATCACAGATTTTTTCCCTTTTACTAAACCGGGGGTGGGTGTGACTAGTGTGTGACGTATCTGGGCCGTGAGTTTGACACCCCTGCTTCAGATTATTATTTCATAAATTAGATGCATGAAGCCTTTTATTTTGTGGTTGTACACCAATTGCTTAACAGCTTTGTTTATTGTGTTTCTGTTCAGAAGTATGTAAAATGGCTTTTTAAGTTCATAAGACACATGTTTAATTCCTCCATTTTCAGTGGCTATTTTTAGTTTACTTATCACAATTAATTTGTGGAAAATCATAAAAATCGTTGAAGTGAGGCGTAATCTATTATTAAACATTATGCTGTTTCTTATGTCTTGTTCTGCAAGTGACCTTTCTATCAGTCAATAGTAATTTTTGCTAAAGTAAGTAATAATATGCTTTCCTCGTTGTGTTAAATGAGGATGAGAAGAAATATGGCAGTTGGATCAGTTAAGAAAGTTAAAAGATCTGTGTCAAAATATCAGTTTAGCTGCCCTGAGCTGAGGATCATTTCAACCAGTTGTTGATTAAAGACCTTCATTTGAGAGTAACCAGGCAAAAGTATTGATAGTAGGCATGGATTTCTGCTTCACATTAGTATCATTAAACATCTATGATATGGACAATACCGTGTTTCCTCGAAAATAAGAAATGGTCTTATTTTCTTTTGAACCCTGCAATAAGCACTTGGCTTTATTTTCAGGGAGGTCTTGTTATTTTTGAGGTGCAGGAGGTGGTGAGCGTGGTCACCTCATGACTGCTACTGTGTTGCAATATTTTGGGGGAGGGCTTATTTTAGCGCATGCACTCAAAAGCCCAATTGGGCTTATTATCCGGGGAGGTCTTGTTTTCAGGGAAACGGTGTATCCAAAATTCAGTAAAGTATAATTTTTTTTCCAGAAAGTGGAGTAGTTGAAGTACCAGCCTAGAAACTGGGAGACTATAATAATTTCTAGTGTCCCCTCAACCAACTGGGTGATCTTGGGCCAGTCACTTTCTTCTAGTCCTAAGGAAGCAAGAAATGGTAAAGCACCCTGAAAGATTGTGCCAAGAAAATTGCAGGAACCTCTCTAGGCAGTCACTAGGAGTTAAGACTGACTAAAAGGTACCAAATAATCATTTTCTTCGTGCCTAAAATGGGCTCTATAATTAGGGTAAGACAGATTTAATTGTGTAGTTATAGAAAGAAATGGCTCATTGTTTAGCAGGCCAAACTCCAAACTGGAAGTAAGTGCTGGAAACTGGCAAAAATGCAATCATGTGATTGTGGAGACACTGCAAATGTCTGTAAAAGGAAATTGGGTGACAAATGCCCAAAATGCAATCACATGACCCACAGGATGTGTATAGCTGTAATAATTCAAAAAATGGTTGTAACTTGGGGGAGGTCCATCGTAACTCTTGTCATTAAGTGACCACTTGGCAGTCGAGGATTTAAAGTCTGGTATACTAGAGTGACTTTCTGCTCTGTTTCTGGCTTATGTAGGGTTACAAAAAAAAACCTAGAATTTGATAACTTTAAAATAATATAAAGCACTGAACTAAAGGATATTTAATTGTAACAAGCTAATACTTATTCCTAATATAGAAAACGTGCTTAATGTATATTTCTATTTTTCCCCCCAAAAAGAACAAACATTTAATGTTCTACTTCTCAGACTTCTTTTTTCTTGTGATACATTTTACATTGTTGCAAGTTTTCTAAAGCTATGAACAAAAATTAGTAACATCTCTAAGTAACCTGGAATATTTTTTTTCTTTGCCTATTAGTATTGGAATGTCTACTGAGAAAAATTCTGGCCCAGAAGATTACCTAATTGCATATGTATACTAAATTACTAAATTAATTGCATTTTTTTCTTCTGTTAGTAAAGTCAGAATGAATGGATTAATTTGAAGACAAAAGGTTGCTTTTTACTGCTTTTGGAAACCAGGTAGTATCAGCCCTTGTTAGTATTTGAATGGGAGACCACAGGGAAATTTCAGGGTTTTAGACTAGATTAAGACATTGAAAAAAAATACCCTGAAAGAAGGCAGCAGGCACTCACTTCTGTGTGGTTGCTAACAAAACTGTATATTGTCTAGGAGTCAAACTCAATTTGAAAGAAAAATTTACATGTAAATGAGGTAGTACTTAAGGAAACAGTTATTTAAATATTATGTGTTTTCCTTTCTAAAACTTCCTTTGAATAGTGGTATTTCTTTCACAGATGCATGTATCAGTTTGTAAGTAGCAGTATTTTGGGATATAAAAATATTAGAGTTTTGAAGTATCTTGCAGGCTCAGTTAAAGGATAATTCAGAAAATAAATTTGTTAGCCTATTTTGGTCCAATGTCTTTTATAAAGTCTTTTTCTCCATTCCAAGATGCTGAAGTTTTAAAGATATTTTCCTTTTAATTCATCTAAATGTTACTTTAAGAAAATTCTAGTATTTCTGTAGAAAAATATGGAGTCTTTTCCAAGGCAGTGGTGTTACATAGAAATAGTATTTATAATGAGACGTCAACTTCTGTCTTAACTTCTCTCTCTTGTTTTGGTGATAAAGACTCTTGAGTTTGATTCCCATAAAGAAATCTATCTTTATGTTTGCAGATAATTTCTGGTGCTTCTGCTGAACAACCATAAAATGTTGGTTTTTTTTTTAAAGCATTAATTAAGCTGATATATAGATCCTAAAGCAGGTGCTGCACAGTTAATTTTTGAATCCCTATATGTAGCTATGTCATCTCGCACAGCACTGTGGCAACTAGGGAAGTAATAACTATGCTAAGATTCTTTATATGGGGCATCAGTAAGTTGGGTACAACTATATATGTTATATTCCGTTTTGTTAGTGTTGAATATTAGCTTTTTCTCTCTCTGCAACGAGAACTGTTATTGTGCCTATAGCTTTTTAAACATCATTGGGGGGGGGGGACTCCTTGGAATTGAATCACCAGTAGGCATGTTAAATAATGAATGGAGTTGAAGAAAGAAAGGTCCTAAAGTTATAAAAGGAGAACGACAAACCATTACTATGTTACTATATTATTAATGATTGAAACAAGATTTCCATTTCCTGTTTTTTTTCATTTGCGTTGTTTCAATTTAATTATAAGTTAGGCCAAAATCTTAAATTCTTTGCTCTTTAGAAACAATGCATTACACCACTATGGCAACATGCAGTTTTTCTTTTATAAAGGAACACATTTTATACAGTGTTTTAATTTTATTGTAATTTAGTTTAACCTTAAATCAGTTGTAGTTTTTGTCTCTCTCTTCTTCCCTTTCTCATTCTGGCCTCCCAACATTCTACTCAAAACTTAAGAGTGGTGCTCCATCCAAGAGAATACATCATTATCACGTTGTACTATGTCTGAACCATGTTAAAATACATTTTCTAGGTAAATAAAATGGCATAAATTTTAAATAATGAAACAAAGCCATTGGGGGTTTGAGACAAAACATCCTCTGGCAAGATGTTTTAATACCATTCTTTACTTTTATAATATTGACCCCCAAAGTCCAGCAAATGAGAAAATGAAGAAAATAGTCCAGATTAGATTAAAATTGTTTTGACGTCTTTGAACTTTTGAAATATCAGAGTTGCTCACAATATAAATCAAATTAACATGAATTTAATGCAAGCCAGAATTCCCATAAAAAGTATAAAAGAACTAGCTGCCTAGTCTTGTGAAGGATCACAGAAGGTAAAATTCTGCCATGTTTTCTTTTTAGAAAACCCATTTCCTCTCCTTTCTACCTTATCTTTTGGGAAGGATAATAGGGGATATCTTAAAACAAGTAGGACATTTAAATTTTTCTTCTGTATGTAAGACTATTTTGCACCCTGTAAGATATATATAATAAAGCAAACCCAGGATTTACCTGACTGAAATAAACCATAGTTATCTGATTTACATGCAGTACATTACAGCTAGGACATAAGGTTGACTTTATATAATCACAATAAATCAATAGCAAAGAAAGCTTAGCTTTGAACTATGCTTTTTATACATTCCTGTTATAGTCAGTAGGTCAGTGGGGCTTTGGAGAATCAAATCTAAATCTACATACTTTGTCTCTCCAGTCTACTAGTATATATTTGTTATGTTAAGGGTTCTATTTATTTGTCACTTTCATTGTGCCCCTCATTTCCTAATACTGTTAAATATAATGTTTCAATGTTTATAGATAAAAGGAAATGGCATTAGAACATGTAAATTAACGAGGTGGCCTTTTGAACATGTAGGTTGTCTGTTTTCTAGAACTTGTTCGTGATGATAAGAACATCATTGCTGAAATGCGTCTCTGCTTAGTAACCAGTATGTTCTCTTTGGAAATTGTCTTAATGACAAATATGTTCCATTTGGAGATGTTCTGTCTGTACCCAATAGACTTCTGTCTGCTACTTTCTCCTTTCTTGATTGTTTTCTGTTTTTCCTTTGTGCAGGACTTTGATATGCTTCAGATGTGTATTGGATAAAGCTATAGTATTAATATTTATGGTTGTTTTATGTGTATGCCAAATCGTAACTTGA
Source organism: Thamnophis elegans (assembly GCF_009769535.1). Lineage (NCBI taxonomy): Eukaryota > Metazoa > Chordata > Lepidosauria > Squamata > Natricidae > Thamnophis > Thamnophis elegans. Next base: position 98,429,402 of record NC_045542.1, read on the forward strand.
TACTTAGTACTCCTACTTACTTAAATGCACTGCTCCCTACTAATATTGTCCTGGATCCTAAATAATGCTTAGTCAGTGGAAGCTTCTTCTCAGTGGGTTACCAGATTGGCTGCAAACATCTGGATGACCATCAGATAGCAAGAATGGTTTAGATCAGTGCTGTCAAACTCTTGGCCCGCAGGCCAGATCCATCACACACTGGCCACACCCACATTAGTGAAGGGGGGGAAGTCTTGATATATCATGTGAAGCTGCTGTGACGATGCGAGTTCCACATCTCTGGTTTAGAACTTTCTTTACTACAATCTAATGGTCATCTGGAGTTTTTGTTTCCTGTATCTACTTCTCAACCTCTCTGTACATGCACAAAAATGTATCCATATGCACTTTGCTCATGTCATACTTTCTTCAGTATTATTAACTGCTTTCTCAAAAAAATGTTTGTTAGCAGTATGAGTTGAATTTTTATCACCAGTGACATCTAGATTATAAGAAAATTACACATTTCTTTAGGATGCTTGGACCCCTCTTATTTCCATAGCCATGAGAATATCAAGTAACAGAATTTAAGTTTGGAGGATATCTATGAGTTATTCAAGTGGCTACAACTTATAATTGCTTCTTAGAGCAAAATAATAGGGAGGGTAGTATGCAAGTTCAGAACAGAGATCAAGCTAAGGCCAGCACTTTGCCTGTCAAATGAGTAGGTTTGAGATAGCATATTTTATGGAGTATAAGATGCTCTGAAGTATGACGCACCTAGCTTTTGTGGGGGAACACCAGAAAAAAAAATCTGCCTCTGACTCCCAACAATTTGTCATCTTGTAGCAAACAGCAAACAGCCAGTTTCAGTTTCAGCACAACCTGATTAGCATAAGCAGCTGATTGTCGAGCCTCCCCACAATCAGCTGTTTCAGGCTGCAGGGATTGCCATAGCCTATTGCCACCACTGCAGGCCCCATTTTTGGCCTCTGCATCCTGTTTTCAGCCTCCGCGTGCCCTGTTTTCCGCACATTCTGGGCGGCAGGGATCGAAATGGGCAGAAAATGGGGCACTCGGAGGCCAAAAATGGGCACACAGAGACCAAAAATGGGGCATGTGAGGCGGCAATAGACAATGGCAATCCCTGCAACCTGAAACAGCTGATGGTCAGGAGGATGATCCAACCAAGAGTTAGCTGCTTGTGCTAATCAGGCTGCGGTGAAGCTGAAACTAAAACAGGCTGTTCACTGTTTGCTGCAAGAAGGCAAATTGCTGGGAGGCAGAGGCCAAAGAGTGGTGGGTGGGGCTACATTTGGTGTATAAGATGCACCCAAACTTTCAACCTCTCTTGGGGAAAAGTGTGTCTTATACTCCAAAAAATATGGTACATTTATAGAATTCGGAGATGAGAGTCAAGAAGCTAGAGGCTTGGTTGGATAAAGCAGTTTCCCTTTTGGAGCATTCCTCCTAGCAAAAAAAGGTAAGAGCCATCTTTGCCAGCCATCCCTTTCAGAACAGCCCAATATTCTGATGAGTTCTCTAATTTGTGAAAATAACTTTTTGAGAACCACAGAGGCTCTAAGTTAGTCCAAGACCCTATGAAGCCCTTGTTTTTTTCCAGCTTCCAATAAAATTGCCCACTGAATTAAAAGCTGATTAAAAATAGTTCTGGTCCAATCTATAAAGTTAATGTTTGAACAATTTAAAACACTAAAGAAATGCTACTATTGCAGAAGAAACGGTTTCTGACTGATTTGTAGCCATATTCCCATTTTTTAAAAACACAATTAAAATCCTTTCATCCACATTAATAAATATAATCGAGCAGGGGGCGCCATTGCAACCATTGAATGCCAAATCAGTTCATCGGTGGACTACAAAGTGTAATATTTCCTCCCCTTTCTAATGAGTAAGGAAAATCAGTTAATAAAAAAAGGAGAAAACTGCAGAAATAATATCCCCTGTAGATAACACACACAGTGTTAATTTATGCAAACATGAATTATTCTGGTGTTTTCAATAAGCTCAGCGGAGCTGAAAACCAGTTTAAAGTGCATTATGAAAAGGCACTTATTGGACATGTGGAATAATTATAGCTATGGATAGGTGGATTATTTAAAAAAAGGTTTTGGCTAGGCTTGATTTGTTAGTTTCTGCCATGTGCATATTTTAATCTGGTATTAATATCAAAATTTATTCAGTTCTTAGTACAGGAGAATTCCAAACACATTAGAATGGTACCTATGTTGATTTTTAAGTGAATATATTTTCAAGTGAGAATAAGCGTTTGTAAATTGAATATATAATGGAGCTTGTAGGGTAGTGTGTGTGTATTAAATTCAGGAATATATATAGCTAATTCTCAACTGTGATATAATTGCTATAGGGAATTACATTTTGGATCATTGCTTCTGCAATAAAGTCTGTAGATATTTGGGGATTTGAAATGCTTTCACCATCATTAAGCACCTTTTAAATGCAATTCAAGCAATAAATATTGCATATATATTGTCAGAAAAACCCATATCCAGTATATTAAATACGGACCTTTGATGGGAAGTGGGATAGATATAGTTTAAATAATGAAATCATGTTCAGAAAACTCACTTCCTGTACTTCTGTGGACATTCCCTTCATAAATAGCAGAAACCTTTCAAATCCTTTTGAAACATCTGCAGAATCTTAATGTTCAAGACAAGGGGACAGTAGTTCGACTCAGCAGTCCCCAATCTTTCTGACTCCATGGACTGGCAGCAGCAGTGGCGGTGGCGGTGAGGGGCTAGTTTTGCATGCACAACCTACCTCCTGCTCATGCACAAATGAAGCTTTGCGAGTTTGCCCCTTACTTGTGCAGTACACAGACGGGTTGGGGTCCCATGTTCCAACTGATATAGGTCTTTCTGCTACATCCATAATGAAGAGGTTAGGACACATTCTTTTGAAGGAAATTCGTTTTAGACAATTTAGTAACTCACAGTGAAGAATTGCTTCCGCAAGAGATACGGCAGATGTGTCCTCCAAAAAGTTGATGCTGCTGTTGTGAAGGTCATACACCCATGGATTTTGCAAGCACAGGAGGCATTTCCATCAGGGCTGTTTGCAGCTGCTTTGTTTCGCCACTAGCCCTGCTTAGAAGAGCCTATGCATGCAGATATATATCCACTTGGCAGTGGAAGGCCTTCACAGCAGCTGTACAAAATTGTTGGGAAACTCTGATCATTTGGACACTTGAAGAGATGCTTTCTTCAAAATGCTATGCAAAAAAAAATACATGATTTATACAATGCTCATGGATAGTTGGTTACTGGGATCCAAACTGGATCACTCCAAATGGAAGGAACAACTTGTCCTGAAACCCTCGGTAGCAGATGCATCACCAGATTTTTGGTTCACATTGTCCATTACCTCCAGCTGGGGACTCTGTAGGTGACATGGCTATGTGGCATCTTTCCATAGAGGAAGGAGACATCCTCATTACCTATCTTGCCGAACAAAAGTATATGATGCTCAGATTATTTGAGTGGCACAGCCAGCAATGACCCACATATGGCTGGCCTACAGATGCGCTTTGAAGTTTCTTAGGCCCCTATTTTGGAGCCCTAAGTTGGAGGTTGTGCAACCAGGGTTATAGTTTTTTTAGGTGAAATTTACATACTAGGATCCTGGTGTGATTGGTGCTGAGTTATAGTGAATCTTGATGCTCTCTTTTGACAGAGTTTGCATATAGTTACTAACTGATAGTAGTTGAAAAAGAATTCTCCCCCAACTTCTCATTACCCTAAAACTGCATTTCTTTAATGGAATATTGATTGTTCATGGTTTATGTACAGAGAATTTGGTTTATGAATTTTTGACACCAGTTGGCTTGCTTTTAAAAATGTATATCTTTTCTTTATAAAGGAGATAGAAAAACAAGAGAGGTAGAAAAAGGAAAATATTGTGAGAAACTGTCATAAAGAAGCACTTCCTGGTAGTAATATTATGATACAATGCATTGGAATGTTGGGGTTTGTGAATAATTTTCTGTGCTATCAAAGGAATATTATGTTTATGCAAATTATTATAATTCATTTTTTAAAATCATAGTTGAACCTAGAATATCCTTTTCTTGAATGTAAGTATATACGGGGAGTGCATCTTTTCATACAGTGGGAGACACAAGTAGTTTCCATAGTGCAAAATGATTTCAGATTTGTATATTTCCAGTTCAGAAAAGGTAATAAATTGTGATTCTTATTATATTTCAGAGTCAGTGTGATGTTTTTGAGATGAAAAATCTTGATGGGAGTAAAGTTATTTGAAAAGAGAAGTAGGAAAAGGATTTTCTGAGCACTTTCAGTGTATCCAAATTTATTATTTCTCATGCGTAGGGAAAGAAATAAGGTTTGTCCCTACATTCTTCAACTTATTTTCAGTTTTTTAGACCATCATTTGAAGTGTAGCTAAAATTTCTTTTTGAAAAATTAGTGATGGTATCTATATTCTTTAATATGACTTGTCTCAGGCTTAATAAAGGTTACCCTGTAAATAGTAGAACTTTAATTGGTTATCAGCTGAATTAATTCCATAAACATTTTTACAAAATGTCTTTAAGTCTTCTGAAGCCACAAATTACATAAGATGCTGCAGAAGAATGTTCTTGTTTATCGATGGGTGCAGAGATCAGCAAATTATTTATAGAGATTTGCATAGATAGATTCTGTTCAAAAATCGCATCTAACCAAGGAAGATTGCTGAGTATTGTGTTATTTATATGGTTCATTTGCTCTGGAATTTGAGGTGAGGCCATAATTAATATATTTTCAATCTTGGCTTAGCAATTATAGTCAAATTTATATCCAATATCAGTGGCCTCCAAACTTTTGGACATTCGGGAACAATTCCTTGGACAGGTTTTTCCGCAGACCAGAGGGGGCATGGTTTTCTGTGCTGCCTGCATCCCGCGGATGGGGCTTTGCTTGTTTGCACAGACCGGTTTCTGGCATGACACAGACCAGTGCTAGTCTACGGACTGAGGCTTGGGGCCCCTTTTCTATATAATAACTGCTGTAAAATTCCAAGTAACATTTAGCTTGGGAAGGCATAAAAGAGAAAACTATTCTCCCATGGAAAGTCAAAACTTACAAGAACTATAATCTCATATGAACAAGCATGCCTATTGGTAACACATTGTTTAATTGCTCCCAATTAGCTTTTCTTGGCATTTGATGACTCTAACCAACTTGGGAGAACTAAAAAAAATGTTAGAAAAGTGTTAGGTAAGCTCCCCGTTGGGAGAGTGAGTACGTTCAGCGAAGCGTTGTGAGAGTTGTGTTGGAGAACACACAAACCAGCATATAGAGACACTGCAGTTTAAATAGGCTTTTACTTTCGTGGAAATAGAGGTATCAGAGTCCATCAAACAGTCCAAGTCATACACGGATAAGACAGTCAGCCATCAATGGCTTTCCGTTAAGGGATAATCCAACTAACATAGTCCAGTATCATATAATCAGTCCGGTATTCAAAGTTTGCTAGCAGTTGCAAAAACTTACAATGGCTCAGGGCACTCAGATCAGATCAGCCCAGCATCTAACGAACAGAGAGAGAGCTAACAGTCATTCTGGCTCCCTCTTATGGCCGATTGAGGAAAACAGCAACCAATCACATTTTACAGTATGCTTTAAAGAAACAGGTACAACATTGTTACATGATTTATATATTGCCAACCCAACCGTTAGATTATATTCCTAACAAAAGGAAACAACAGATAAACAATCAAGAAGCTGACTAATTGGAAATTAAGTGTACAGTTCTCTGTCAAGAATTGAAATGGGACCTAGAAGTATTTATAGGCAGTTAAGGTCATCAAGAAGCAATGAATAACCTAGTAGTTCAAATATGATGAAAATTAAGATAGGAGATAATCCTACACTTTCACAAATCCAAAAAAATTAAAGCAATAGACCCTATATCTGTGATGGTGAACCTATGGCATGCGTGCCAGAGGTGGCACGCAAAGCCCTCTCTCTGGGCATGGGCACTGTCACCAGCTGCTCTTCTGGTTTCTTGCACACTGATCTTTGCAGGCACCTGAGTGTTGGAAAATGGCCTGAAAATGCCCAAAACCCAGGCAGTTTTCCGGGCCTTTTCTGGGCCATTTTCCAGCGTTCCAGTTCCTGCGAAGACCAGCTTGTGTCCACGAAGACCATTACAAAAACAGCCTGAAAATGGCCAAAAAAACTGCCTGAAAATGCCCCTGAAAAACAGGCATCTGCGTGCCGGCCAGCTGGTCTTCGGGTTTCCAGTGCTCTGGCACACATGTGTTCTGATTTGGGCCCTTGGTGCCGAAAAGGTTCACCATCACTGCCCTATACCATTACCTATTGAATAAAAGTGGTAACAACAGAGTTAATCGGATTCAAAAGATACAGAGATAAGAGAAGGGCTTTTAATCAATAGTTTTGTGTTGCGGGTAGATGTTTGGTGCCTGTATGTTGGTCATTAGACAAAGAAGTCACTAAGTGAAACAGCAAATGTGCCTATGATCTTACTTCAGCATTCCTTTGCTTTACAGACCTGTGAAGGTCATAAGTGCAAAGATTACCGTATTTTCACCCATATAACCCGCCCACGCAAATAACCCGCCCACGCGAATAACCCGCAGGTTTGCAAGACCGTGTAAAATGTTTTCCGTATACCCCGCCCACTTATATAACCCGCGACGAGTAAGGGAGAAGGGAAACTGCTGAGATCGGGGGACGGAACGGAGGAGAAAGCTTGTGCCAGCTGGGGAGGGGTTGGACGGTAGTTAATCTGCGTAAAAAAAAATTGTATACCCCGCCCACTTTTATACCCCGCGGGGGCGTGCTGTGTATGTAAAAAAAACCGCATATAACCCGCGGGTTATATGGGTGAAAATACGGTAGTTGTAAAGTTACTTTTCCATTATAGCCGTAATTCCAAACAGTTGCTGAACAAGGATTATCTCTACTCAACAGAACAAACCAGAGGAAATGGTCAGTGAAATGTGATCTTTTGGGTTGTGCATAATTTCTTACTTAGTGATTCTTGCAATCTCTAAGAAATGTTAAAATTGGGAAAGGTTTTTCCCCCTGTGAAAAGCTATATATATATGATTTTAAAAGGAAAAGAATCATTGGTAGATATCTTGCATAAGTTTCCACTTGGGGCTAGCTATTTAAGTAGGAACTCCTGTTTTCAATTGTTTGTATTTCTAATTAAAACTCAAGTACTATAATTCAATTGGTGAGGAAGAACTATTGTGTAAAAAAATTATATTAAAAATTCCAAATTGTAGCTGTTTGTTAACTATTTCCTACAGTATGCTGGGTTACAACTCCCCAGCCAGCATAATCATTTAGCAATCAAAGATGATAAGAGTTGTTGGCCAGTGCTGGCTAGTAGAATGTTCGAATCAGCCATAATTTCTGAATCCCAAGCAGTTTTTATCTTTGGAGATAGCATGCTTTGTCCTCTACAAGATTAGAGAAAAAAATGAGTGACTCAGAATTAGCTCCATTAAAATTCATTGTTTACTCTTAGCCTTGTATACATAGAATTGCAGCTGAATACTCACATGATCTTCATATTAGAATAGGATGAGCAGATACAAAAGAACTTTGAGCTTCAGTTATCCTTTGCAAATTTAATCTTCTGAAATTTCCTCTACACAACTCTTAAAGAAGAAACCTAGTGCTCCTTTACTATAATTTAGCTACCTGAATATAAGTAATTTCTATGAGGGATATGAGTTCTAATTTTTCTACTTGACAGAATGGCTGGACTTAGATGTCTCACTAACCCATTATATGACCATTATATTTTCAAGCTATGATTAAAACAAGCCACAACTCCACATAATATAGCAAGCTAAGGTGACCTGGTTCACAAAATACTGAGAGGGAATGGCCTTGTTTTTGGCTTGTGGCCCCTGAGAATTCTGAAAGCATATTGTGGATCATGTCCTAAAATTTGTAATAAAAGATAGTTTATTCAAGAATGGCTGCTCCACTGGCTCTCTTAGTCATAAATATTTGTTTATTAGATAATAAACTGATGAAGTTATTCTTCATGATCTATGTTGTTAGATGCATATACATTTATCATAGTGTTCCTTTCTGGAATAAGCCATGCACAAAAAATAAGTGAGAAATAATGAACAAAAGAAATTAAAACATTAGATTAAACGTTGACATTAGAATTTTAAAATGAAAGTATAGCTAAATCTTGTTTATACTGGTTCTACTATCTATATTTCTCCAAAACCTTCTATCCTTTTAATCTTTATATCATCACTTTGAGGTCTCTTCAACTGGAACCCAGAACTCAATAGTGTGGGCAGTGGTGATTATGCCTCAGTATGCCCATATAACATCTCTGCTTCAGGAACTGCATTGATTGCCACTTTGTTTCCAAGTAAACAATTCAAAGTGCTGGTTGCAACCTTTAAAAACCTATATGGCACAGGGCTTGGTTACTGAAAGGACTACTTGCCTCCCATAGAGAATCTACCCAGATGATCTGATCTGGCAGTGTTGGCACACTCCAAGTTCCTTTCATTAAACAATGCAGTCTATCAAGACCCTAGAAGTATGCCATCTTAATAACACCAGACCTCTGGAATGAGGTTTTCCGCAATATTTGAATGCCCTCCAACCTACTGTTGTTTCAAAGGATCTCAAGGACCTGGCTCTTTATCTAGACTTTTAGTGGGTGTGACTGAAGAGTCCCTTCTTCTTTTTTCCCGTTTGGGTTTATTATCTCTGCCAACTTTACTCTTTTTTTCTGAGTAGTTTTCTTAACTTAAATGTACTTAATATTTAAAATGATCAGAGTTGCTGGGAGTTGGGCAGCATTTAAATTTAATATATTATTGTTAGTCATATAGTGAGCCCAATGTTTAGACTGGATTTGGCATTTTTACCACCTATTGAGTCCTTCCCAGGGGCCTGTGATAGTCAGATGTGTTTCATGATATTAAAGGTATCATCTCAGGATGTAAGTTGCTGAAAGTAAAGCTTACTTTTCATGATGATTTTCTCACTTGGTGATCAGTGGTGCTGCAGTTGTTTTGGGATTGCACCCAAGGTGCCTATTACTATTTGGTACTATCTTTGCTTTATTTTCCAATAGAGTCATTTTACCTCTATTTGCAAGTCTTTGTATTTTGTGATTTTTCCAATGGTTTCTCTTCTGTTTTGCTGTTTTCAGGTACTGTAGCATCCACATCCAGACTTTTTTGTGTTTCTTAACTATTATTAATTAAGATGGCAGTGTGCTTATCTGTTTGAATTCTAAAGTCCAAGAACACTTTAGCTTCTTCATTTTCTTTTATTTTCTCTACGTTATGGTTCTACCAGTTCTTGGTAAATGGTGATTCTTGCAGATACTCCAGTGCAGCATTGTTGGTATTTTGTCATGCCATTATCTGTGTGATCTTGTAGCATCTAACTAGGTGGTCCATTGTTTCTTCAGCTTCTTTGCAGAGGTGGCATTTGCTGTCTGGCTATCTTCTCAATTCTGGCTTTGCCTGCATTTGTTCTTAAGGCTTGGTCTTGTGCAGCCAGAATTAGCTCCTCTGAATTTTCTTCAATTTTCCTGCTCCTAGCCATTGCTAGATCTTCTATTCTGTCTTTCTTGTATACCAGTTCGGTCTCTCCAGTTCTCAGTTAAGACTTCATGAGATTGTAGCTTCAGTGCGTCTTCGTTGTCCTTCAGATATTATTCCAAATCACTTTCTTCTTCTTCAGCTGTCTGGTGTACTTGTAACATTCCACTCCCACCTATGCTGCTTGGTAAATAATACCTTTCCATATTGCTGCATGGACATTATTCATTGTAATTCTTTTTCTGATCTTACTCTCCATGGTTTTTAGTTCTATTTGAGCCCAGACATTCCAGATGTGTATCTAATGACTGGAATTGCCCAGGTGTCAATTTCCTTGATGGTATTTCCTTCATTGAGTTTAGACTTTACAATTGTCTTCCTGCATTTTAGCCATTAGCCACTGTAGTTCTATTTTCTAAGAATGGCTACAAATAGCTTTATATATCCTGGGGGTATTCTTGGAAATAATTGTAAAAATAAAGCTGGACTATTTTCTGTTTCTGCATTATGCCATGCCAGATTCCTAATCACTTCTTTTTAATTAAAAGAATCTTTTAAAAATGAGTGGAACTTAGAGCCTATTGAATCCCAAGAGAGATATTTGTAGATACATTGTTGCTTATTGAGATTGCATTGCACATTTGAAGAATCTTATATTAAATTATGCATTATGAATTTTAAAACACAATAGATACATTCATATATAGCTCCAAGCCAGAATAGGCAAATAACATCAATAGTATAGGACCGTGATGGTGAAACTATGGCACGAGTGCCGCAGGTGGCATGTAGAGCCCTCTCTGGGGGCATGTGAGCTGTCGCTCCAGCTTAGCTCCATCACGCATGCATGCATGCCTCCCGTCGGCAAGCTGGTTTTCGGGTGTCTGCCGTGCATGCATGGGGGATGGGATGCATGCAAGGGGGGCGTGTGCGCATACGCAGGGGGGCAGAGGGAGCGCAGGGAGTTGCATGCATGGAGGTTGCGCACGCATTCACGGAGGGGAGCAAAGGGGATCGCATGCACATGCGTGGGGGCCCCCACACGCATTGCACTATGGGTGCACACGCACGCGCTTTCGACACACAGCAACAAAAAGGTTAGCCATCACTGGTATATGACAAAAACAAATTATGTCATGTAGATATCTATGTACGTATGTACCAGTATGTATGTATACACAAACACATACACACACATTTGTGTGTTTGTGTGCGCCAAAAACATATTCATGGAAATATTGTATGCATAATTGTATGCAAACATTGCTATTTCATAATTACTTGAAATCAAGATTTGTAACAGTGGTCTCTTGAATAAGCCATGTTAGTTGAATTTGCTCATGAACGGCAGGATTATGCAAAGCCATGATAGAGTTGACTAATGTTTTACTTAGTATATAATGAGAATCTTTGCAAACTAGGCTATTATGGATTGTTCAGTGTTTATGATGTAAAGTCATTTTTTTAGCTTTATAGGAATTTCCCTGCATGCTAGTCTCATGTGGAATATACTGTACAGTTTTTAGGAACATGTATTTATGAAACCGAAAGAAAAAGAAATCCAGACAGCTGCAGAAAGGATATGGTGCAGAAATAAATGTGGTGGGAGTCATAGGAAAACTTGAAATTCATCTACATGGGACAGATCCTAATTCTATAAATAAATAATTTTATTATTATTAAGTTTTGTATCTAAGAGAATTCAGACTTACATTTAGCATTTGTGGCACTATTGTATGCAAATGCAATCTAAGAAAGTTTGATGTTGAAATAACATTTTATCAGTCTGTTTGATTTAAAACAATCTTCCAAAGGAATTAAGTATTGATCTACATGATAAAGCCCCCAAAGGTCTTTCTCAAGACATATTTTATCTTATTCCTGACATATATTATACCTTGCGCCTGATTTTGCTTCAAATCTTAGTTCTTAAATTTTTAATTCTTTTACACAGATGTATCAGATTATACTAGCATACATTAGCTCAAATATGTTATGCCTCCTATAGTCATTCCTTAGTTGGTATTTCCTGTTCCAAAAATTTCCTATGTTCCACTAGGAATATCCAACATTTGTTATTTTTCTCTTTTCCTTCCTACCAAGCAAGAGCAGAGACTGATTTTTCTTGTTGCCGAACAAATAGTTTATAAAACTGTGCATTGGAAGGGGGAGGGGGGTAACTGTATATTTACACAATCCTAACAATAGAGTCAAATGAACATCCTTGTTAGGAATATAATCTAATGGTTGGGTTGGCAATATATAAATCATGTAACAATGTTGTACCTGTTTCTTTAAATCATACTGTAAAATGTGATTGGTTGCTGTTTTCCTCAATCGGCCATAAGAGGGAACCAGAATGACTGTTAGCTCTCTGTTCGTTAGATGCTGGGCTGATCTGATCTGAGTGTTTTGGAAGCTGGCTGTTAGAAAGTGCCGTGAGCTATTGTAAGTTTTGCAACTGCTAGCAAACTTTGAATACGGGACTGATTATATGATACTGGACTATGTTATTTGGATTATCCCTTAACTGAAAGACATTGATGACTGACTGTCTTATCCGTGTATGACTTGGACTGTTTGATGGACTCTGATACCTCTATTTCCACAAAAGTAAAAGCCTATTTAAACTGCAGTGTCTCTGTATGCTGGTTTGTGTGCTCTCCAACACAACTCTCACAACGCTTCTCTGAACGTACTCACTGTCCCAACTGGGAGCTTTCCTAACACTGGTTATGGGCCCAGTTTGGGAGGTGCCTGTTATACTTTGAGTATCATGGATCATTATTCCCGATACGATTATAATACTGTTAAGGACGAAGTTCAGTATAAAACATCTCAGTGAGATTAGGCAACATCTGGTTTACAAATAGATAAAACAAGGAGGGTACAAAATCTCACAAACCGAGAAGATTAACCAGCTTCTTAGAATGTTTAGGATGGAACTGTGTAAACCAGCTAAAACTCCAATGGGTCAGGAATTTAGCCATGATGATGTAAAAAGCCCTGTGTTTGATAAAGGTATTTATCAATCATTGATTGGTAGCTTATCGTATCTGATTAATTGGTCAAGGCCCGAGATAGCATATAGTGTAAATCAATTAGCCAGGTTTAATGCTGAACCTACTGACTGGCAAGCTGCTAAGAGGATATTAAAATATCTTAAGCAGACGATGCATTATAAATTGTATTTAGAGCCTAGAGATGATCTGAGATTAATTGCATATGCTGATGCAAGTTTTGCTACAGATGTGTCTACACAGAAATCAACATCAGGATTTGTTGTATTTCTGGGAAAAGCACTAATTGGATGGTGGTCTATTAGACAAAAACATTTAAGTCTATCGACTATGGAGGCTGAGTTCTCATGTCTGTCATTATTATGTACAGATGTAGTTTGTTACAAACAACTCCTACTGGACATGGGAATTGACATACGAGAGTCTATTGTTGTTTATGAAGACAATCAAGCAGCAATTCAGATGGTATCCAATATTGCTGTAAAAACTAGGTCAAAACACACTGATATAAGATATCTGAACATAAGGCAAAGTGTGAATAGTAAATTAGTTTCACTGGAGTATTATATGTCTGAAGATAACATTGCAGATCATTTTACTAAGGCCCAAGGTAATATAAAGCATAAATGTTGTTGCGAGGAATACCGATTAAGATTGTAAGATTTATATATTGTCCTACCCAAAGGGGAGAACATTAGGAATATAATCTAACAGTTGGGTTGGCAATATATAAATCATGTAACAATGTTGTACCTGTTTCTTTAAATCATACTGTAAACTGTGATTGGTTGCTGTTTTCCTCAATCGGCCATAGGGAGCCAGAAAGCTCTCTGTTCGTTAGATGCTGGGTTGATCTGATCTGAGTGATTTGGAAGCTGGCTGTTAGAAAGTGCCGTGTCTCTGTATGCTGGTTTGTGTGTTCTCCAACACAACTCTCACAATGCTTCTCTGAATGTACTCGCTCTCCCAACGGGGAGCTTTCCTAACAATCCTTAACAGAGGAAATGTCTAGAATTGAAAGCAACAAGCTTCCTTTGATATGCCAGTAGGAACAAGAAGATTGCCAGTAATGCTTGTGAACTTGTAAACAATAATTAAAATGTATGTACATGCTGACAGTGGTTGCATAATATGCCAATGTTGGTGAATTATTTTTCTAATGCTTTTCAACAAATAAATGCATTCCAGACTAGCAATTACTATCCTGCTAGGATTCCCCAGTAAAAAACAAAACAAAATCCTTATGTTGAATTAATTATATATAAGCCTGGTCATAAACATAGAAAATATATTATGTAAGGCAAAAGTGAAGACGTCTCTTTCTCCAGATATTGATCAGAGACATCGTCTGGTTGCTAGAGTCAACCTTGACCATTGCTGAGGGATTCTGATAACCTCTTAATTCTTCATTCTGGAAGCCAAAATACGTCCCCATGGTTACTGCAAACAGGATATAATACGGTCTCATTTTCTAATTCAGATTTTGCTTATTTATTTGAAGCATAAATTCTTTTGGAACTTAGGATAATTTATTTTTTTACATGTCGATCTGTGCTTTATGGCTATATCTTTATTAAGCCTTTAAGGTTTTAGAAATATTTTGATCTCTTCCGTGGCACACAAGATTTCAAAATTGGAGAAGGAAAGAAGAAGAAGGCAAAAAGCTTGAAGTCATTGCCTGCAGATGAAGTCTAGTTAGAGGCAGAAGCTGCACATAATACTGTACTGATAACGGTTAATATAAAACAGCTTTTAAGGTTTCTGGAATTAAGAAGTAGTAAAGAAATAGATTATTCCTGAAAATAGGAAGTCTGATTGTATAGAAATCACTTTATTCTTATGCAAAAGACAATGTTCCTTAGTAGTAGAAAACAGAAGGGGGGAGTAGTAGTGGACAGTTTTGTGGTTATAAAGTTGGACCCTGGGAATAATTTTGCCTAATAGGTACAGGAGCTTGTTGCTATTTTTACTATTATTATTTTACATTCATTGGTCACCCAACTCCAATGGGCTCCTGGTTTATACCTTTTCAGAGAATGTAGCATCATTCCTGCTTCAGATGGCATAATTCTTTTTTTCCTATATAATTTCTCTGCAATTATGCAGATGACTACCATTAAAAATATTAATTATAGTTCAGAAATCCATATGAGTAAACTAATCATGGTCTCATGGTAATATCCTAAAATGATGATTAAACTTCAAGGTTTATTATTTGCAGCCCAAGATCAAACCCAGAAAAAAGACCCAATCCCACAATAAATATAATAAAAAAAATTTAAAGAAAGAAAATCCTGAGATAATGAACAGTTAACAACAGAATTTGAAAGGAATCAGATGGTTTCTAAGAGCTGTTGGATAAAAATGTTGCAATTTAAGTTTGTGAAAACTTAAGAAGTTTGTGGCATTCAAAAAAAAAAAGATAATGGTATTCTGGTCACAATGACAATATTAAGTGGATAGCAATTGGGAAAAGTAAGTAAATTCAGTTGCCAGTGGGATATTTTAATAGCACATGTGAAATAGATTCTATCTCCATGACTGTGTAGAAGCAAGCATGGTTTTTGTATTATTTCTACCAGTTGTTGCCATAATAGGTAATACACCAATTGGGCCAGTGCAAAGGAGGGTAGTATAGAATATTGGGGAAAAATGCAGGGACAGTCCAGGGAGGGGAGGAAATTATACAATACAATAGCAGAGTTGGAAGGGACCTTGGAGATCTTCTAGGCAGGAAACCTGTACCGTTCCAGACAAATGGCTATCCAACATCTTCTTAAAGACTTCCAGTGTTGGGACATTCAAAACGTCTGGAGGCAAGCTGTTCCACTGATTAATTGTTCTAACTGTCAGGAAATTTCTCCTCAGTTCTAAATTGCTTCTCTCCTTGATTAGTTTCCACCCATTGCTTCTTGTTCTACCCTCAGGTGCCTTGGAGAATAGTTTGACTCCCTCTTCTTTGTGGCAACCCCTGAGATATTCAAAATGCCTTAACCTTTTGGCAAGTCCACTATATGTGGAAATATGTATCATCGAGAGAACCACATCTCCAACATTTGGGTTGTAAATTTGGATACATAGAAGCCAACTTTTTAGAATCTAAATGCCATCTATAGAACATCTTGTAAAAATTTTCTCTCAGGTTTTGGGCTTGTGTAAATTTTACATTTCTTACCCAAATTCTTTCCCATGTATCCAACATTATTGGTTCTTCAATATTTTGAGCCCACTTTATCATACAATCTTTAACTAGTTCTGTTTCAGAATCCATCTGTACTAATACATTGTATATCCTCTTTATATGCATTAAACTTTGATCGCAACCCCTGAGATATTGAAACACTGCTATCATGTCTCTCCTAGTCTTTCTTTTCATTAAACTAGACCTACCCAGTTCCTGCAACCGTTCTTCATGTGTTTTAGTCTCCAGTCCCCTAATCATCCTTGTTGCTCTTCTCTGCACTCTTTCCAGAGTCTCCACATCTTTTCTACATCGTGGTGACCAAAACTGAATGCAGTATTCCAAGTGTGGCCTTACCAAGGCATTATGTTATAAAAGAGGTTGCATATCTAGATTGAGCATCTAATTTAACAGAAAAACACCACTAATTTAGTAGGTTAAGATGGAAGCTGTTGAGATTACTGAACAGTGCAATCATGTGCACATCTTCTCAGAAGCAAAGAACATTGGATTCATTACTCTTTGAATGGGTGAATATATGATGTAAGGCTAAAATGGTAAAACAAAATCTATATCAGCACTATCGGCCTTGCAGCAGGATGGGCAACAAACAAATTTAATAAATAAATATTTCTTTGCATGTATTGCATTTATGCTGAATTCTTCATAGCGACATCCTTAGTTTCCCAAAGGAAAATGCCATTGATCATGGTATGTTTAAGTGGAAGAAATTTATGCTTGGATAGATTATTTCGGATGTCTGCCATTTTGCTACCTCTCTTTGCAATATTGTTGTGGCAAATTTTTAATACTTGAGCTGCGTTCTGGTTTGTGTGTGCTGTGATCTGTTCAGAGGGAAAGCCCTACTAAAAAAAACCGATTCTGGATCCCAGTTCTTCCTTTCATGCAAATAAAAGTTGTTTTATTTGTCTTAAAGAAGCTGCTACTAAAAGAGCCCTAACAAGGTACAAAGTATCTCAGTGATCAAATATTGTGTTAGTAATATAAATTCCTTTCCCCATTTTTATTGACGAAATTGTTAAGACCAGAGCTCTTTCCTTTCAGAAGAGAGCAGAAATACTAGTTAGGGTTTGTTCACAGATTTTAAAGTTGATAAATTTGTTTACCAAAATATCAATATTGGTGCCTTTTTTGATTTTCTTCTTCTTTTATTTTATTTTCTGAAATAAAATTTTGCAGTGTATGATTTATAAATGTTCAAAACAGTGACTTTATACAAAAGTTTGTGATTAGATTTGCCTTGAAGTAAAATACTCTTTTGACTATTTTAATTTCCAATATATATGGTGCACTTTTACAGTGGGGAAGGATGGGAACTAATTCAGCAACTGATTTATTGTGATTTCTTGTTTTATTTCAAAGGGTCGAACCAAGAAGAAACCTGCTCCAGTGAAATATGAAGCTGGAGATCTTGTATGGGCCAAGCTCAGCAGACGTCCATGGTGGCCCTGTAAAGTTTGTCATGATCCTGTATTAGATACTCATTCAAAAATGAATGGTAATCTACTCATCCTGCATTATATATGTTTTGAGTTTTATCATTGAACATCATTAAGTACATATAACATTTTGTAAATGATTTGTTTGCATTGTGTGGATTAATCATGATCAATTGATAGGGAAGAAATAGAAATGATTCCTAAGATAGTCCTAAGCTAATCATATTTGTAATGAGTGAGATTTTCTTAATGGGGAGATGGGAAGTACAGAATATTTGTTGCATAGTGAGTGGGCTTGAGTATGGAACAAGTTCAGGACAGTCCAAATTTTCAAAGCACCTGAAGGTCAGACAAGGAACAATGGATGGAAACTGATCAAGGAGAGGTTCAACCTAGAAATAAGGAGAAATTTTCTGACAATGAGAACAATTAACCAGTGGAACAGAAGTTGCCTTCAGAAGCTGTGGGTGCTTCATCACTGGAGGCTTTCAAGAAGAGACTGGACAGCCACTTTTCTGAAATGGTATTTCAGCAGGGAGTTAAACTAGATGACCTACAAATGTCCCTTCCAATTCTGTTGTTCTGTATTTCGAACGACTGTTTTAAGGTCAGAATATTCTTGAATGGAATATTTTGATCTTCCTGAGTATTATCCACATAAATGCTGTCATGCAGTAAAATTCTAAACTGGTATTTTTGAAGTTAGCTGTTTATGCATTGGATTTTTTAAAAAATGCAGGTAAAGATTTTTATAATTATAATCCTATGCAGAATAATTTATTCAGTTCTTAAGAAATCTTCAAATGCAACTACTTAGGCATTTTTAAAGTGCATATCTTTAAAAAATAAACTTTACAATAGAAGGGGGCAGCAGAACAATCATATTTTAAAAAATAATTGCAGGACAGAGTATGTATAGTCCTCAACTATTTGTTTAGCAACTGTTTGATGTTACAATCAAACTATAAAAAAAGCAACTTATGACAGGTTCTCCCACTTGCAACCATCATAGCATCCCTGTAGTCATATGATCAAAATTTGGGTGCTTGGCAGATAGCAAGTATTTATAAAAATTGTGATATCCCAGGATTACATGATTGACATTTGTTGCCTTCCCATTTGCTGTCTTCTGACAAGCAAAATCAGTGAGGGAAGCCAGATTTGCTTAATAACCATGTGATTCACTTAACCAATGAGGTGATTCATTAACTGCAGGGAAAAAAGGTTATAAAATCGAGCATGATACATTTAACAACCACCTTGTAGCTAAGGGTTGAAAGGAAGGGTTCTTGATGCTCTCTGAGCTTGGTTGCTTTCTTGCAGATGTTTCATTACCCAAACTAGGTAATGTCATCTGTGCAAATGATGAACATCACTAATGATTTTACCTTCATTTGGGTAAATGTCTATGGAGATTCTCAATAATCCAGGTCATGGTTGCCCCAAAGATGCTTTCTCCATTAGGCAACTGGACTTTCTTGGAAAACATTTCTCTTTGAAAACATTTCACTGAACATTTCTTCAGTTCTGAAGAAGCTTCTTGGATGAGAAGCAAAATGTTTTCAAAGAAAAATCCAAAGAAAGTCCAGTTGCCTATTGGAGAAACAATGGGGAGTGGGAAGGATAGATTCCTGGGAATGGATGGTTTAAGTGCAGCTCATTTTTTTCTGAACCTTCCTCTCCACACACTTTCCCCAATGGAAAAGAAGACTGTTTCCATTGGAAGACTTTTAAAAAATGGCCAAAAAGAAAGAGCAGTTTTCAAGGTCTCTTGTTGGACAAGGAGAAAAGGGTTAACTTTGTCTTGCCTCTTGTCCCCAAAATGTCTTGCTATGCTGCCTGCAGATAGGAATTGGAGATCCTCCAGTGTTGCTGAATACTGCTCTGTAGTCCACCTCATTGGCCATGTTGTTGGCCAGTTTGCGGTCCAGCAATTTCTGACCCTGCATGGATTCACCACTTCTGGCTAATAGGGGTAGTTGAAGCTTAATTTGGAGAAAAAGGAACCTCAGATGACCTGTGAATTAACTACCATAGACTGACTGCATCCTGCTAATAAAATAAAGCAGTAGCTGTAGAGATATATTTATTTATTATATTTATTCTGCCTTTATTATTTTACAAATAAGGCAACAAACACATGCAATACTCCTTCCTCCAACAATTTTCTCCATAACAACAGGCCATGTGATGCGGGTTGGATTGAAAGGAAATGACTGGTTCAAAGTCACCCAGCTGGCTTTCATGCTTAAAGCAAGACTAGAGCTCCTGTTTTTAGGCCAGCACCTTAACCACTAGGTCAAATTGACTCTTAATTTTAGAGATAAGCAGCGCCTATTAAAATAAAGCCTTTAGCAACATTGGGATTGCTTTGGAGCAATTCTTAGGATATTTAAAGAAAGAAAGGCTTATTTGTTTGGTTTACATCTTTAATAGTGAACTTTGATGCTATTAGGGAGCAAGTTGAAAGGTATCAAAGTGCTGAGAATGGTGAAGTTTATCGAAACACATCTTTAAATATAGTGAGGGTACATCCTACATGGGTGGGGATGGGGGTTATGGGTTCTTATGTTGTGAAATTTTCATCTTGCAAATTACCTAGTGTCATTGTACATGAGTTTATTTTATTTATTTATTAAATTTGTTTGTTGCCCATCTTGCTGCGAGGTGACTCTGAGCAGATTACAACAATTAGGAATTATATAATAGCAATAATAGCAATAGCAATAACAGTAGACTTACATACCGCTTCATAGGGCTTTCAGCCCTCTCTAAGCGGTTTACAGAGTCAGCATATTGCCCCCAACAACAATCCGGGTACTCATTTTACCCACCTCGGAAGGACGGAAGGCTGAGTCAACCCTGAGCCGGTGAGATTTGAACCGCTGTACTGCTGATCTACCAGTCAGCCTGCAGTGCTGCATTTAACCACCGCGCCACCTTGGCTCAATTAGGTTGCCATATACACTTATTTAATAAATAAATATTATATTTAATAAATAAAATCACAGGTAGAAAAGAACATTCTTACTTGTCATGAAATGTTCTGGGGATGTGCATTTGGAAAGTCTAATGTATTTCCCTTGAGCTCTTGATTCTAAAAGAAAGCTAACAGAAATCGTGCAAAGGACTCTCTATAATAAAGTGAACATGTGTTTCAGTAACTTATTTTAGGCTCCATTTGCTAATCCTAAATTGGCAGTTTCAGGCCGTTCTTTTCTGAACTTAGTACAAAATGTAAATATAACTAATTTTATTTCAATAGTTACTAACCGCAAGCCATATCGAGAGTATCATGTGGAAGTATTGGGCGATCCATCTGAAAGAGCCTGGGTGATGGGAAAATGTATTGTGATTTTTGAAGGAAGACATCAGTTTGAAGAACTACCTATCCTTCGGAAAAGAGGGAAACAGAAAGAGAAAGATTACAAGCACAAGGTAAATCTCTTGTTCTCATGCATGTACTGTGTTTAGGATTCTTGCTGAAATATAACACATAAGTAAGGATCCAGCCAAAAGGAACTATTATTGAAAGAAGCATAGATTGCAGTTGGAATGAAATCACTTGCATAAATACCTCATTGAAATTAGTAGGATGTCAGTTTTGTTTTGATTATGGCCATAACATTTTCAAGCTGTAATCATTTATATAATTTGAGACTTGAAACTTGTTAGTAGAATAATGTTATATGTATTGGTATATTCACAGAGCCGCCTAAAATAAATTAGAAAATGGCATTTTTTTATTTTCTTTTTTAATAAAACAGTAGAACTGATAATTTTGAGAAGAAGTCACAATATTTCTAATGATAAAGCATTTGCCTTGGAAGTGCAGGTATAGGATAAGATGACCAGGATGGGGCTTATTTTAGAATAATGGGTCCAGTAAGAACTCGTCTATTTCTAGTTCCTAGCCCTGCATTCCTTTTTCCAGTGCAGAAGTGGTAGTATTAACTGTCCAGGGGATTGTTTCACTTGAAGTACTCCAGGCTGACCAATGGAATTCTTAACAATTCCATTAGGCTTCATTAAGGATCAGTATTTGTCAAGTTATCTGAATGTAATAATGCTGCTCAAATCTGAGTTGTATATTTTGTTATACATTGCAAATAAACTTTGTGAAGGAAAGTATGATAATCTCTTAGTGTGATACTATTATTTGCATATAAGTATTTATTTTCTAATTTCCTCTTGTCCTGTCTCTATTCATTTTTAAGGTTCCTAAGAAATTAATGGCTAAATGGGAGATCAGTGTCGGCCTTATTACTGAATATCTTAAGCAGAATGGCATGAAAAAATGTATCCGGACTTCTAGCAAGTTGGAGAGTATTCATTTAATGGGATCGTGTAAAAAGGATTCCTTAAACGAGCAGAGCAGGCATCTGAATGGATATTTGAAACCATTAGCATTTGATTCTAAACATTTGTCCCATGATAAAGGAAAAATATTCACTAAATCACAAATGAGGAAGAACTCTGATGCAAGGAAGGGGAATAGAATTAAGAAATGTAACATTAAGAGAGAGTGTGAAGGGGAAGTGCCAATGAGCAAAGTTAAAAATACAATTTCTGAAAACATGCCAGATAAGCAGGCATCTCATGAACTTTGCAGAGCAGCAGAAAGCCTTATGGGTTCCAAATGTACAGTGGAAAACTATTTGCTCTCTTCTTTTGGAGAAAGACAATTTGAAAATAAATCTAAAAAAGCAGAATATGATGTCTCTCAAAGAGACTGCCAACTTGAACCCCCCCAAATAGATTTGAAGAAAATGAAAAGCCCCTCAGGCTTCATGTCCAGTTCAACACAACAGCAGCCATATTCTGGAACTGAAGGTGGAAATGAGATAAAAAAAGAAATGGACTCTGATGGTATCTGCGATCTAGAGCCTCTTGACCAAAGTATTGCAGCAGCATATAGAGATCTAAAAATTTGTGACTCTATAAACAAAGGAGGAAAGGAACTGTCTTTGGGACAGAGAAGCATTAAACGTCCTGTACCTCTCTCCAAAAGTAGTAGTAGAAATCAGAAACCTCTGGAAGGCTCTTTAGATAGGAATGCCAATGTTGAAGCAGGAGACAAGCAATTCCAGCAGCCATCCTTTGAAGCTGAGAGGAAGGCATCTGCTTACAGGAAGGACAATCTTACCATGGTAGATAAGCACACTACACTCCAAAGTAAAGGGTTTACAAGTCACATGGATATTGAACAGCTTCAATTCAGAACTACAAAATGCAAACACAAAGGATCTGCTGCTGCTACCACCCCCACAGAATCATCTCTTAAGAAAGAGGAATGTATCCCTGACAGCTGCTTTTCTACTACCAAAGGTGCTCCTGGGTTTCAACTAGATACACCTGCCAAAAGTGGGAAGCTTGATGGCTCTCAACTGCCAAACAGCACCAGAGAGAAATCTCATGATTCTGCTGAAATAGAAACAGCTGTTGTGAAACATGTACTTTCTGAGCTGAAAGAGCTGTCCTATAGGTCCATGAATGATAAAGCTAAAGACTGTGGGCCGCCTAAGACTACGGTGCCCCTACTCTTTTCATCTGTCTCTGGGCAAAATCACTTGCCTATTGAGCCTGATTACAAATTCAGCACCTTATTAATGATGTTGAAAGATATGCATGACAGTAAGACAAAAGAGAAACAGATCATGACTTCGCAGAACATTGTCTCCTACAGAGGTTCTAGCAATGGGGAAAGTGCTGGAAGTAATACTCCGAGTGATTTGACACCTTTGACTACAATGGGAGCAACTCCTAAAATAGAAAAAAATCAAGAAAGTGCTCAAGAACCAGAATGTCTTAAACCCAAAGAAGGTCAGTCCTCTTTTTCACATGATATCACAGCCAAGTTGATCAATCCTGGTGCTAAAAAAAGGGAACTCGCAAATACGGCTGTAGCTGATACACACTGCACCGCAAGGCGCAGCTATCCAAAATCTAAGCAACTATCTAAACTAATAGTTAACACAACATCAAAGAGCAAATCATTAAAACATTTATTCAGTGCAGCAAGGAGAGTGTCCCACCAGCATAGAGCTACCCTAAGCTCAGTTGCTAGATCTCTAGACAAAACCCAGGAAGATTTTGCAAGGAAAGTACCTTGGGAGTTGATCCAACATTCTCCTGGTGAAGACTCTTCGAGTTCCTCTGATGGCAGTTTAGTTCATGTAAAAATGAAGTCAGAATCTGGTAAAAAGAAAGAGAGCTACAGGCCCTTTGACAATGGGGAGTGCCTAGAGTTGGAAACAGGACTGAATAGAGAAGGCTCCTTGGGGGATGAGTCTAAAGATGTAAGCCACGTAGCACCCAAAAAGCGATGGAAACATTTTAACCAAAGCAGTTCTAAAGCTGGTAAGCACATCGGTAGTTCTAGGGAAACAGGAGGGAAAATATTTTGTTCATCTTTGGCTGGTACTGAACGAAACAATTTTGATTGAGTGGAGATCTGCCCTTGCTTTTCAGGGTGATTAAATAAGACAGGCAAAGTTTGTGAAAACTTTTTAGCTGAGTAATGTTTTCTTGTTTATAATAAGAACTGCAAGTGGGTTGTTTGATTTCCTATAGCTGCAGGTGGAAAGTACTATGAAATCCTGTAGATTAAAAAAAAATCATTTTTAAAAAGGTGGGCTAGAACTTGGTTCTTTGACATCTAATTTTCCAGGATAATTTTCTGTTTGTTAATACAAGGATCATGTAGTAAAAATGTGTGCCTGTACCTGTAGTTTGGTACAGCTGTTAAATTTATTGTCTCATTTGTAGGTTGTGAGAAGTAAGTGTTGCAAAGCTATAGAAGCAAGCTACCTTTGATAGGAGAGAAAATCTTAGAGAATAGCCTGGCATATATTATGTTGTATTGAATTTTTTGAACACTTCTCCTCTTTTGAGGTTAATTTAGGCTTCTAGTTTTTAGAAGTCAAATCAACAGCTGTCCAAATAAGAAAAGAAATAAATGTAGGTTTGTTTGTTTGTTTACTTTGCAAAAAGGATATTCTTTTCAAATGAATGCTGTGGAATCAAGCCCAGCTGTACTATAAGCAATTCAAAATGGCAGGAATTTTAGTGTGTCTGTTGTAAATGTTAAGAAGTGTAAGATGTAGAATGTACTGAATCATTGCTGCACATACCCAGATGACAATATAGGCAATAATTCTGAATCTCTTTGCTGCTATCTAGTGTTGCCTCAATTTTTGCAGCCGACGGATAACACGCCTAGTCTGTATCATTTCAATCCATGAACTGTAGATTGTATTTTTAAGTGTTCACTTATTCATGTCCAGCCTTGGGGTTGCCTGTTATGCGGTACCCCAAATCTTAAATAGTTGCTTGAGTTCTGCCAGACTATAATAATCAATATGACAAAAGAGAAGTATTATTTAATGCATAAGGAATTAATTTATTAACTATAATTTATATGAATATCTTTACTTGAAGAACCTCTGCAAATAGGCAAACAGAACTGAAAACATTGGGCTGAACTACAGCTCTCCTCTTCTCATATAGTAGAATGTATTTTATGTTTTGCTTTGTTTTTTAACTGAGGCAGCATTGAAAAGAATATCTCCACAGGAGGTTAAAATATTCCCATTTCAGTAATGGCTCATGTGGAGGTAGGTTGAGATCTGAAGGTGCAGAAAGCAGGATAAAGGTCAGTTATAGTTTGATAGAGCCATAGATATTAATTTGTACATTCTTTATATATGAAATGTATATTCACACATATGTGCTTGTATGAATAAGGTTAGGAGTTAATAGGCTGCTATCATAAACTGCATCTCTACCTGCTGTTTTATAAAAAGTAAATTAAGCACATTTATAATTAGGTTGCTCTCAAAAATGACCTCAGATTTAGTCTAGTAATTCTACTTCAGGTTGAAAATAGACCTTGCAATATGCATTGCAAGATATATTTGATTTAAAATTTTATCATATAGGCTATTGTTTTAGTAGAACAAGGTAATATTGCAAGAAGCTGATCCTGCCTAACAATAAGTTTCTGCACTTTTTACCTAATGTAGTGTTTGGAGGTAGCTACTTGCACATTATAGCAATAGCAATAGCAGTTAGACTTATATACCGCTTCATAGAGATTTCAGCCCTCTCTAAGCGGTTTACAGAGTCAGCATATCGCCACCACAGTCTGGGTCCTCATTTCACTCACCTCGGAAGGATGGAAGGCTGAGTCAACCTTGAGCTGGTGAGATTTGAACCGCTGAACTGCAGATAGCAGTCAGCTGAAGTGGCCTGTAGTACTGCACTCTAACCACTGTGCCACCTCAGCTCTTCTTATAGTATATTCTACATTATATTGGTTTTGTGGGCTCAGCATTAATTACAGTACCAGTAGATTTCTAGGTGAATTTAAGTGTTGATTTTAACTTATAAAATCCATATAGCTTGGGACTTGCATACCTACAGAATCAACTACTTCATATGGAGGCTATTGATCCAGTGTGCACATCCTGTGTAGGAAACTTAAAGGGAGACAGGAGAATTTCAATACTTCTAAGATGGTTGAAAGGTTCTCTATAGTCTGTAGGGTTGACCTTTGCCGAGAAGTCTAAAACGGTGAAGAGGGACACAATTTCCCCCATCCAGATTCCTTTGTAGATCATCCCATGAAATTTCTGCTGCTTGCTGAGACCTGAAAGGAATCAGATAATCCAATTTGTCTTGGACACTTTGCAGTTGCTATCATAACCTTCCCCAGAATTGGAACATTTAAAAATGGATAACAGTTTTCCAACATGGCAAAATCAAGGGAGGGGTTCTTCGTGAGCAGGGGCACTTTTTCAAGGAGGATAATACTAATCTTCCACCAACTTTGGCTTTACCTTCCTGACACAGCTGATAACCCCTTACCTTCTTCCTGAAGGGGCCAGGTCAGGCAGGATTTCCATTCACATGTGGGAGAACTGATACTCTCCACTTCCCCAGAATGCTCAGAATGAAATGAAACTATATATAACATTGCAAGATGCTTACCTCTGTTACCTCCATTGATTCTATCCTTTTGGCATCTAGTTTTGAGTGAGTTTAATTTTATAGGCAAAATGTTTTGAGCTTGTGGGCAGTTTTTCCTCACTCTTGCTAGACAAAAGGAAATGGGTCATCCTGAACAATACTGCTGGGACCCAGCCTGCCAGCACAATAAAAACAAATAAGAATACTTCACCACACTTAATCACTATAGTATAGACTCAAATATGAGCTTGTACCAGGTTTGTTTAAACCCACTTCTATGTTTCTTCACCAATGGTCTTGGTGTTTCATTTCCCAGAACTTCTTAGTAAATTACTGGGTACCTTGGGATGAATGAACAGGGAGAGAGAGCACTCAAAAGCCATCTTATCAATCACCATGGTCAGTTGAAATCCATGCAAATCCGTAAAATATTAAGGGTTCTCCTTCTCTGCAGAATTTTTAGGTGATGACTAACATTAGGCAAACCAGTAAGTGATTTAGCCATGGCAAATACTACCAGTCCCATCCTCAAGCATAGATTACCAGCAGCTGATCCAAGGTGAATACTTAGTATGATGGGTGACTGCTTCCATACAATACAATAATATAATAGAGTTGGAAGGGACCTTGAAGGTCTTCTAGTCCAACCCCCTGCCTAGGTAGGAAACCCTATACTGTTTCAGACAAATGGCTATCCAACATCTTCTTAAAGACTTCCAGTGTTGGAGCATTCACAACTTCTGGAGGCAAGCTGTTCCACTGATTAATTGTTCAGATCAGACATTTATGTTAATGCAAATATTCTCAACTGTTTTCTTTTTTTTTAATCATTCAAAGGTTTTATTTCTTTTAAAACACAAATATTTCATCATTCGTCAATCATTAAAACATCGAAGTACAATTTTTGTGTGTGTGTGTGCCCCTCCCTCCCTCCACCCCCCTACCCCCCCTCCTTCCCCCCCCCCGACTTCCCAGAACCCGTACACGGTATGGATTTTTAACAAACACAGTCTAAAATCTATTGGGGAAAAAAAAAAGAAATAAAGAAATTAATGACATTCTGCATTGACCTTAGCTTCTTCTTGCTGAACTAACTTTAAACAATTTAAATCATTTCTGATCTTAAGCATAGGCTAACTGGAATTTCTTGGTCCCGTATTTATTTTGTATATAGTCAATCCATTTTTTCCAGTCTCGTTTATATCTCTCATTTGAGTGATCTTTAAGATATGCCGATATTTTAGCCATCTCGGCTAAGTTTGTGACTTTCAATGTCCATTCTTGGATTGTAGGCAAGTCTTCCTTCTTCCAGTATTGCGCCACCAACAGTCTTGCTGCCGTTATTAGGTGCAGAATCAAGTTAGTCTCTATCACTGTAAAGTCAGTACATATACCTAGTAAAAATAACTGAGGAGTAAACTTTATCCTTCTTTTAAAGATATTTTGCATAACCCACCATATTTTTATCCAGAATGCCTTAACTTTTTGGCAGGTCCACCATATATGATAATATGTAGCATCGAGAGAACCACACCTCCAACATTTAGGCTGTACATTCGGATACATAGAAGCCAACTTTTTAGGATCTAAATGCCATCTATAGAACATCTTGTAAAAACTTTCTCTCAGATTTTGAGCTTGTGTAAATTTCACATTTCTTACCCAGATTCTTTCCCATGTATCCAACATTATTGGTTCTTCAATATTTTGAGCCCATTTTATCATAAAATCTTTAACTAATTCTGTTTCCGAATCCATCTGTATTAATACATTATATATCCTCTTTATATGCATTAAGCTTTGATCTCTTATTTGTTTAAACAAATTATCCTCAACTTGGATAAAACCAATTTTTTGATCTATTTTCCACCTAGCCTGTAATTGCCCATACTGGAACCATGTTTGAACTACCTTCTCCTCTTTTAATACCTCTAAAGATTTTAATTGTAATACCCCCCTTTCCGAGGTAAGAAGCTGTCTGTAAGTAATTCTGTCCTGTTTTTGTGCTATATTCATATTTTCAATTGCGTGTCTAGGAATTGCCCACATGGGTATCTTGTCATTTAATTTATATTGGTATTTTTTCCAGACCCGCAGTAAAGCATTTCTTAAAATATGACTTTTAAAATTCTTATCCAGGTAATAACAGGTAAGCATGCCAACCATATACCAGATCGTGTCCCTCAATATTCAATATTCTATCATTGGTTAAATGAGTCCGATCACTAATTACAGATAATGCCACTGCATCATAATATAGTTTTAAATTAGGTAGTTTCAATCCTTCTCTCTCACGTACATCTTGCATTATTTTCATCTTTACCCTCGGCTTCTTTCCTGCCCATACAAATTTGTTGATACCCTTCTGCCATTCTAAAAGATTTGCATCTTTTTTAAGTATAGGTAACATTTGGAAAAGAAATAAAAATTTGGTAATTTTTGGTCATTTTCACTGCCGCTATCCTACCCAGCAAAGATAAGTGAAATTTCTCCCATTTTTTCATCTCCATCTGTATACTATGCCAAAGTGGTTCATAATTATGCTTATATAATTTCCCATTTGAAGTTAAAATGTTAACTCCAAGATATTTGACTTTTTTAACTACCTCACATCCTAGCATCACTGTTTTCTTTATGTCGCCACTACATCATCATCAAAAGCTTTTACCCTATAAGGTAGAGTTCAGTAGCATGGCCATTGTGGATACCATAGCATATGAGATTCTGGCCAGGTGTAAGAGTAACTCCAAAAAGGCAAACTTGAAGACAGGATGATAAAGCTACTGGCTGAATCCTATTTGTTTTCCAGACTTGTGGGACTAAAAGAAATGAGGATGGAATCCTCTCTGAAGAAATAAAATTGATGTTTAGAGGGCAAAGCAGGGGTGAAATTCAGCAGGTTCTGACAGGCTCTGGAGAACTGGTAGCGGAAATTTTGAGTAGTTCAGAGAAACGGCAAATACCACCTCTGACTGACCCCAGAGTGGGGAGGGAATGGGAATTTTGCAGCATCCTTCCCCTGGAGTGGGGAAGGAATGGAGATTTTGCAGTATCCTTCCCCTGCCACGCCCACAGAACTGGTAGTAAAAAAAATGAATTTCACCACTGGGGCAAAGATACATAAAAATAATTTTAAAAAGAGTTTGCAATGATGATGAAGAAGACAGTGGTGATATTTTACAATGGAAGATTCTATCCCACCTCCATTGTTCCTTTTTGAAGTCTATGAAGTTGTTTCTCTCTTCTCTCAGTTGTAAATGCAGAGAAGAAGCGCCTTAGAAAACCAAGTAAGAGGCTTCTAGAATATGCGGAAGAATATGATCACATATTTGCATCAAAGAAGAAAAAAAAGAGTCAAGAATCATTTCAAAAGGTGGGTGTTGAATCAAACTAAGAATTTATGAAAAATGGAGAAAACTCTTTATGGCTAAAAAATTAGGACTAGAATTCAAAATAGGAATAAGTGTATAGAGTGTGGAGAAGCATTTTCCTCTTTTGACTATAGTTTTTGTTGTTATAATGTGTGAATATACAGGTAGTAATTTGGTGACTGTCTCATTTAGTGACTATTCACAGGACAATAATGAAAAAATAACTTTACAACCAGTCCTTGCATTTAACAACTTTTGCAGGTCTGTAAAACAAAGAAAAGCTGAAGTAAGATTGTAAGATCACTCTTGGCTTTACTTAGTGATGGCTTTGCTTAACAACTGAATTGATAGTCCAAATTGCACTAAACAAGGACTCTCTCTAGTAGGAATGAGGAAGAATGGACGTTAAATAACAAGTGACACAAACACCCCAAAATATTTGACTCCTTCTGTAAAGGAAGTTTTTTTTAAACAACTATAAACAACTTCTATAACATGTTTGTTTCCTATGAAGGAATAGGATTTGAGTATATTACCAATCAGAAAATAGTTCACAGAAATATTATAGTACTTGCCTATCTATTTTGAGTACATCAAGTTTAATCTCTAAACTACAGTCAGATTACTGTAGTTCTTTAAATTATAATTAGGGATGAGGGGAATACATTTGGTCATGAATGAATAAAGTATTAATTAGTTGTTTTAATATCTGTTTTTTCCCCAATACATAACTTTTTAAAATCATCATTAAAAACAATAAAATAAATCAATTTTAATTTTAAAATTATACATCTTATTTTTTTTAAGCATGTATCTTAAGGAACATAGGGATTTGCTTCTGCAAATAGCATCACCATGATTCCTTTTTTCCTTCATTCTTAGAAATGTCTATTGGCTCTCCATGATCCCAAAGCCATCAACTTATTGCTTCCCTCGTTCCCACTTAATGGTTGTTGTGAACAGAGAAGAAAGTTAGAGAAACCTCTAGCCTAACGATACTGTATCATGGGGTGTAATTTATAGGGGGAGCGAAGGAATATTAGTTATGGAAGTACCAAATAGTGGTAATACTGTGCCTTTCTCATTTTAATCTTATATTGTTGTTGTTGTTTTAAAAAAGAAGAGTTTATTGTATACCTGCATAACTTCTTCCACTAGTAGAGCCAAAATAAAGCATTATTTTCATTGACTATTATCTAAAATATGCTGAAATATGGTAATCTCTTATGTAACTTTGCTCATGATTAGCAGTGATTCCTGCTCTGACCACTATCTCTTTGTTGGTCACTGCTAATAGACCAGTTCTCTGGAGAAGTCTGAAGCCAAACAGAAAAGCAGCATTGAGAAACAAGCATGTAATAAACCTCTTGAGAAGAAGCCCTTGGACTCCATTTCATCCTCTTCTTCATTAAAAGAATCTCCTCCCATCCTTGAAGCCGAGCGTCCTCTGTCAGAGGAGTCTGATGTCCAGTCCAGGGAACCCAGATTAGAAATGCCAGTTTTGACGTTATCTTCAGCAGACGTGTTGGAATCTGTTGCCTCTGCTCCAGATTCTCACGCACAGGGAGAAGAACCAATAGTCAAACCAGGTATCAAGATACGTTTTCTGTGTAACTCCATTTGGAAACCCAAGATATTGCATGCAGTATTTATTGGATGGATTTCATTTATACCTTGCCTTTCCACCCAGGCAAATACTGAAGTAGCATAATTTAAACAAACAAACAAAAATCCCATCCCAGGTTAAAATCAGCATCAAAACAGGTACCATAAACATTTAAAAATTAAAGGTTTCGAGAAAGGTAAACTTTTATAAGCTGTGTAAATTATTCTCTTGGAAGCATTCCACTTCACAATTTTATTTGTTCAAAAATATTACTTATGTATAAAATTCTGTCTGCCTCAATGTTTATAAGCTTTTTAACTCTGACAAAATGCATAAACACAATTTTCAGACTTGTAGCTTATAAAGAAAAATGTCAGTTTATAACAGGTTTTTTTTGTAATGTTTTACATTAATTACTATGTGAAAACATTTTAATGTGTATATGGAATGCATTATGCTTTATTGTTTCCAGGCATTTCTGTTCAACTAAGCATAAGAAAATCACTGTAGTACTCTTACATTTTCTAACTTGCTAGTTAGACTAGTTATGGTAAAACAACCTGTTAAGAAGACCATGAATCCAGGCAGATCTGTAATTTTTCATGTTGGACTTGGCTTTAGTTTTTCTTACATCTTGCCTTTTTCCAAGAGCCATTAATCCACAGATAAAGACCCTTTAGGTCATGGGTATCAAACTTGCAATGTCATATTGCCATCATGTGAAATTTTGTGATGTTTTTCCCATTTGTGGAGGTGGGGTGGGCATGGCCTTCATGTGTTCATGTGACACATGTGGCCCGTGGGCCGCCAGTTTGACACTCCTGCTTTAGGTCCATAAAATAAGTGCTTAGGAGCCCAGTTTGCAGTATATTAAGAGTATAGAGCTTTACCACTGTATAGGAGGGATCCTTAAATGTTTTGCCATTGAACATCACTTTAGCATAATCTTAATGTACACAAGTCCCCATAAAATCCAAACACCAAAATGAACACAAATTAACAATGAAAACAATACAATGAGATTTATTTGCAATGAATTTATTATTGGAGTTTTTTCCCCATTCAATCCTGTCCAATTCTGAAAGGCTGCCTGAGCCTGCAGTTTTCTTGGCAAGGTTTTTCAGAAGTGGTTTGCCATTATCTTTTTCCTAGGGCTGAGAGGAAGTGAATCTCCAAGGTCATACGTGGTAGAAGAGAATGTAAATTATCCAGTTCTCTGCAGCCCAAGGGCATTAACCCATTCATTGCTCGAACTGGACCTTGCATAATAGCACTTCGCTCACAAATGGATTGTGCAAGTGGAAATGCTGCCATTTTTACTTGTTTTAGATTTTATAATAGAGAAACAGGAAAGCACGGGGATTGGGCTTCAAGGAGTTCATTCACCAGTAATTACCAGAGTTGCAGCTGCAGTTGAATAATTTGGGATATCTTATTTATTCTTGCTTTTCTTCCTTCTGTTATGAAGAAGCTTAATAAATGATGCCATTGTTCTTAGTTGTTTGATGCTGCTTTTTTTAATCCAGTGAAGTCACTGTTTTATATATACATTTTTTGTAGGAAGCTTTGAGAGTAAGCGCCAGCGAAAGCCAACAAAAAAGCTCTTAGAATCCAATGATTTGGATACAACATTTATACCAAAGAGAGAGTGGACCTCTATAAAGAAGGTAAGTTGATATTTCTTTCAGCTTAAAAATAATTCTTAAAATATTATCATTTACTCTGAAAATCAGTTACTTTCAAAACCTGGCTATGTGACTAGGCTTGGGGTTTCCATGGAACCAGAGAGTTCTGTAGATGACTCCATTGTTAAGGAGCTGTTTTTTAATTCTCCTTCACTTATCTTTTTAGTTGTTATGATATTTATTATTGTTGTTTTTATACCTGTACTTTCTGTTTTCTATGTTCTGTTGTAAGCTATTGTGCATAACCCATAGTTGCCTTATGCACCTATATAAATTTGATCAATCAATAAGACTCTTCGTTTGCGACTCTGTAATCCCTTAATTAGGAATAGAGTTGGGGCGACTGGATGGAACTGAGCCTGATGCCCTTCCTGGTGCCACA
This sequence comes from Thamnophis elegans, assembly GCF_009769535.1. NCBI lineage: Eukaryota > Metazoa > Chordata > Lepidosauria > Squamata > Natricidae > Thamnophis > Thamnophis elegans. The sequence continues at coordinate 98,462,669 of NC_045542.1, forward strand.
CAGAGTGTGCAGCAGATATAGCTATAGGACTTAGATTTATATACTGCTTCATAGTGCTTTACAGCCCTCTCTAAGCGGTTTACAGAGTCAGCATATTTCCCCCAACAATCTGGATCCTCATTTTACCCACCTCGGAAGGATGGAAGGCTGAGTTATCTGCCTGGTGAGCTTTGAACCACCAAATTGCAGGCAGCTGTCAGTCAGCAGAAGTAGCTGCAGTACTGCACTCTAACCATTGCGCCACTGAGGCTCATATTTTCTTTGTGCCCTAGGAGAAAAATATATGCCACTACCTAAGATTAAACTCTCAATCTTTTGAGTGAGAGCCAAGTCTTCATCACTAGGCCACCATGCCACTCAAAAATAATAATAATAACTAAATAAATTACAGAAGTATGACATTTTAGACAGCATATGTTTAATTAACACATAAGAGCAGAGGGGGAAATCCATGTAATGTATTTCAGAAGATGATCTATAGTGTTCCATTGCGTATTCTTTAAAACACACATGTATACACAGACAGAGGTTACATTATGACATGGTGATCTGAATTGTGAACTATTTGGTAAAGAAACCTGGATTGGAACTGAACTGTTTTGTGAATTGTGCACACTCTTAGGCAGAGTCAGATATCAGTGATTGGGCATTCGCAATGAAATCTGAGTCCAGAGGGGAGGGGTGTGAGTGGAAAAAGCATCCCAGAAAGGACCATTCCTAGTTTTTGGGTGAGAGTAAAAGTAAGGGAGGGAAGAGATACTTTTGGTATGGAATTGTTGGTGCTCTCTGAACTTGGATGCTTGCTGGCAGAAATTTCAGTGCTAGAAGAAAGTGGAGTTTTGCTCTGTTATATATATACTGCTAGACAGTGGTTTTCCCTGTCAATGTTAGTGGGGGTGCTATTTTCTTTTTGCTAGTGCTTTGATTAGGTTCTTGTTTGCGCCTTGTTTTTCTAAGTTGCTAGTTCCTTGATTAGGGCATTTTTACTGCTTGATTATTTGTCTGGTGTTACTCCTGATGTTAATATCTATTTATCTGGATATTGATTGGGGAGATATTCTGGTCTGATTTTTCTTTTTAGTTTTTGAATGGTGTGTAATATTGTTTATTTCTATGTGCCTGTTGACCAAATACCAAGCTTCCAGGAATTCTGTCATATTTTTGGATTTACCTTGGTCTAGAAGGCTGACAAACCATTGTTGAGTCTATCTATACGTTGTAAGATTAAGGAACTTTTAATCTGTCTTCTTACTGCTAGTTGGTATTCATAGATGCACTCTGCTAGTGTTCTGCCTATCTTTCCTGCATAGTGATTATTACAGTTCTTTTACTGTTGTATGTTGAACAGGTAGTCCCTTACTTATGACCACAACTGGGACTGGAATCTCGGTTATTGAGCATAATGGTCATTTAGCCCATGTGACTGAATTACTCTGACCGGCTGCAGGAATGGAGCTGGGATTTTAGGATCTGACCTTTCAATATTTGAGAAATTAATAATACATTATGTATTATATATTCATGGCATCCCACTGTCCAGCCCCACTCCTGCATCTTTCTCATTTAAAAAAAATGTGTAACGTGTCAACTGGAATTGCTTTTTTAGACAAACTTAGTAAAGTAGAACAATGTATTTTCATGTTCTAAATTATCAATGGTGCTTATCCACAGTGTTCTGAGGCTGGTCCTTTGGATACTGAAATGTCTGAGCTTTATTCCACATCTCGGCTTTCAAATGCTGTCGAAGGTAAGAAATGCATACATAAGTAAATAATATTAAAGTGAGCCAGGGTTTGGGATTGCATCTCAGAATCCATCATCTATGGTGAACGTAAGTATCTTCATATGAACCAAGTATAAACCGAGTTCAATAAAAAGAACATTATTTTTATCTCATTAGACTGAACTGATTTAAATGAAATATTGGGTCTACCTGGAATTCCTCAAGAACATTCTGAGGAATAATTCAGGAACATTCAAAAACATGAACAAAACATGAACATAGAAAGAATATGAATAGAAGTCATCCTGAGAAGAATGTTGTGTGAGAATTAGAAATCTTCTTTGACTTAACTTTGAGAGATTCTGTTCCAACTAGACTATTTTTGGTTATGTTCTAAAGGATGAGACATCCACAGTCAATTGAGGTGATTCCTTAATTCTGATATGTGGTTTCCAAAGAGATTCTTAAACCACTGCATTTATCTAGACGTAAACTGTCTGCGTTAAAAATGAACATTCCCCACAAAGGAAGAATAGGTAGGAAAAATATAATTCCACATTTGTTTGATTATTTGCTTTCATTCATAGAAATGGTCCAGTATTCTCATGTTCCCTCTCCTTCCAGCAAAAACAGTAAGGAGGAGGAGAAAGATGATGGAAGGACAGTTGCAATAAGAATGGAAGCAGAAAAAAGGAACATCAAAATACTATAGAGATGATACTATAGAGAAAAGAGGTTACTAGGCAGAGAAGAGGTCTGCTAAAAGAGTTAAATTTTCCAAGCAAATAGTGTGTACCAAGCAATGACTTCAAAGTCACATCTTTTCAGCAGCATTATTTGTAACTTCTATCCATTTGCTTATTTAAAACACTGCCCCGCTATTGTTCTCTGAATATAAAGATCGGTTTTTAGGTAATTATTTCACAGTAATAAACAGATAAATTATTTGTTGCACAATGGTCCTACAGAATAAGTAGGGTGTGCTGTTTGCAAATGGACAGACACGTTTATCAAACTGTTAAAACCAAAATATGGAATACATATACATTGTCATTACACTGTCTATATATAGTCAATGAAGGGGAATCAAAATTTGTAGAAGTTTTTGCTCCATTAGCAGAAGGTGCCCAAGGTTGGATTATGGTATTCAGTTCTGAGGACCAGGGATGCCAGAATTGTATTGGGGGGAAGTTAATTCCATACAGTTCCAGGTGTGTGGTCTTCCTTGCTGCAGCTCCTGAAAAGGTTCCTGGGAAACAGAGGAAGAGAAAGCGTCAGCGACGCAGCTTGGCAGTAACTTCCTGTAAAAAAGAAAAGAGTGACAATACCCAGGAGGAAACTCTGAACACAGAGGTACTACTAAGCTCTGTATGAAGTGACTTTGCAATTTTGATTGCTTTTCCATTGAGGAATAAATTTTTGTTATATTTATAACAACAACACATAAGAAGGGACATTTTAATAAATACTGTTTTGCCAACAGATATTTCCCTGCTAAAGTAGGCACTTGCTTTAAAAATCCTAATCATGTTAATTTTAAAAGATATTGTTGAGAATCACATGACCAGGGTAAGCTAGGGGTTTCTGGGTAATTTTGTTCTGAAATTTGAGTGGTGTCTAATAGTATCTGTTGTTGTTCAGTCGCTGAGTTACGTCCAATTCTTTGCAACCCTGTGGATCGCAAAAAACCACACACACACACACACACGGTCTTCCATTGTCTTTCGCAGTTTGCCCAAACTCATGTTCATTGTGTTGATGACACTTTCTAACCATCTCATCCTCTGCTGTCCCCTTCTCCCTTTCCCTTCAATCTCTCCCAACCTCAGAGTCTTTTCCAATGAGTCCTCTCTTCTCATTTGGTGGCCAAAATATTTGACCTTCAGCTTTAGTGCCTGTCCTTCCAAAGAACAGGATGGGTTTCCTATAGGATTGTCTGATTTGATCTCCTTGCAGTCCAAGACACTTTCAAGATTCTTTACAGTGTCTCAGTTTTTTTTACTATATATTGGTATAAAATCATATACTTTGTAAAATGTTTCCCCCCTCTTTTATGCTCTGAATGGTTGTTTTCATTTACTTGGTTTTATTTTTAAAATGAAAGTGTTCAGATGAGTGGAAGAATTAAACTCATTTATTAAACTTTCGTGTGTGTAAATGGCCAATGGAACATCTGGAAACCACTAGGGATATATTAAATATGGGATTGGATTGTTTAAAATCTCTGTTTTTTCTTCTTTTTAAAGGGTGACAGATCTCATGGAATAGCTGGAAGCCCTAAGGAAACTACTGAGGAAGGTTCTGAAAATGATCCTGGGTTGCCTTCATCCAAAAAGATGCAGGGGGAGCGAGGTGGAGGAGCTGCTCTCAAGGAGAATGTGTGTCAGGTAGTAGCCTCCAATATTTGTCCTATCACAGTAACTGTAAGGATGGCTTGAAACAATTAGACAACCAGAAACACTCCACGTTCTTCAATTCTTTAAAGAGAGTTTGTATAGTGACTGCTTTTGTTCGCATTGCTCTTTTCCCCCTAGGTACACTTCTACAAATAAAACTTATTTGTACTTGGCAAACTGCCCAGAATTATTTGAAGTCATCATCATAATCATCATTATTCTCCACATGATCTTTTATTCTTGAAAGTTGCTTTGTTGCGTTCAGCTTCCCTTACAAGCTTGTTCCGTTTGCATGTTAATGTTTCTAATATTCTTTCTGCCTTTGTTGATTATCTCCTTGCTGATTTCTCCTCTTCTGTTTCTCCTTTATCTTGTTAGTTTTAACTCCTAACTGAGTTAAAAGCTCCCTATGTATTCATAATGATTTCTTAAGCTTCCTGCTCCCATTCCCCTCCCCTCATGGAATAGTGTGCAGTAGTACTTCCAGAATCACTTTTGAGAAAGCCCAAACCTTTCTGCGCTGTCTTTGATCTAAGGATTTCTGTCAATGAGATCCATTTTACTGCTACTGAGTTGTTCATTATTGAGTACCTGCCTATTCCTCTTGGTCTCAATACATGGCATCATGCTATTTTCTGGGATCCCTGGTAAGTTTCAGTCTAAAGCTCTCCAGATGAGGGTTGCAAAGTGATTTGTAAACACTTTCTTCCCCATTCATACGTGAATGAATATGTCATTTACCTTGGAAGTATCAAAAATTGCTTCCATTCCATACTATCTGCATTACAAATTGAGGTGAAGAAAACACCTGTTTCTTCACTCCCTTCACTCAACCTATCAATATAGCATAGCACCTTATAGTGTCTTCAAGGCTCTGACAGGTTGTATCATGTGTTCCTATGTAGATCGTCAGGAAGGGATATTTTTCAGCAGGTATACAGGTAATCCTCTGCATACAACTGTAATGGAATCTGTCCATCACAGTCATATGCCACGATGGTCAAAAGGCAGCTCATACTATAACATGCAGTCGTGTGATTGCAGGATGCTGCAAACTGCTGTAAAGGGGGGCTGGTTGCTGGATACCCAAAATATGGTCACCATGGGTGAGGCGATGTTGCAACTTCAGAACTAGGTTGTAAGATCCCTTGGGAGGTCTCTTATAACTTTGAATCATCACTAAGTGACTGGTCATAAGTCAAGGACTTATAAAAATTTGGGGGAATTGTTTCATTATTTCTCCTCTTTCAGTAAGCTGTTTCTGGGAGTCTCCTTGATGCTGCAGTCCCAGCATCTATTTCCTGAGCCTGATTTAAAAGTTCTCCATCTTCCCTGATAATCCAAGTGAGAAATAATTTATCCTTCTCTTCCAAAGGAGCAGTCATCTTACACTTATAGCATGTACATGTTTTCAAGGAGAAAAAAAAAGCCCAAATATGACACATCCCCTACAGGTTATGAGAGCAGGTTCCTCACTATCTCTATGTTCCAATAAGCCACAAACAATTTCAAAAGTTGGTTTCTGAGTAACTGGCTTTCTTGTATGTCCTATGAAGATGCCCTACCTATACCCGCAGCAAACAGAATTCCAGCTTCACCCCAACATTACTCAGGAAACATTAAGCAAGCAAACACAGGAACATCCAGGAAGCAGCCAGCAGCAGAAGCTGCAATCAGTCACCAGTCACTCCTGTTTTTCTGCTTTTCCACTTTTCCCTTCCCTCTTTTCTGCCTCTTTCCTCCTCTCTTTTGAATTCCTCTGCCTAGTAACTGTCTGCTCTTCTTATTTATTTGCTTAGTGACCTCTCTGTTTGGGAACTAGCTCCCTTATATTTCAGTGTATAAGATGTTTTCCTATTGACTTTATGGTAGATAAGAAATGCACGTAAACACATTTGCCAGGGGAAGGGGATAGAGGAATTGAGCTAAATTTTGCCTTGTAGGATGAACTTAAATTTAACTTTTGAAATAGTCTAAATTGCTTATATTTCTACAAAAGAATCTGTATACTTAAGAAAAAAAAGTATTGTTGAATGTTTCCAAATAAAGTTTCAACTGGGGTTTTGTATATTATTGTACATACAAAAAAAACAGCTTATGGTGACATACTGTTCATTTACATGCAGATCTGTGAAAAGCCAGGTGAATTGTTGCTGTGTGAAGCTCAGTGCTGTGGTGCTTTCCACCTGCAGTGCCTCGGGCTCTCAGAAATGCCGAAGGGCAAGTTTATCTGCACTGAGTGTTCCACAGGTACAGTACTGGGTGGATGGAAAGAACTTACTATCAAGTGGTGCTGTCTGTCAGCTTGGCAGCCTTGGAAAAAGGGTTGGACCAATTAATGGAAAGCATGGGGAACAATGGCTATTAGCCTTGATGGCATTGTGACTGCCCCTGAAGAGCATCTGCTGGAGGCTACTGAGCTTCCTTGTAAAGTTGGCTGGCCACTATGACAACAGCTGCTGGACTAGATAGTCCAGGGGTCTATTCCAGCAGGGCATTGCTTAGGTTCTTATATATTTAGGTAAGTGTTTGAACTTGTTGCAAACAAGTGGTTTTTCCTATGGGGAATGGATGGCCTTATGGTCGGCTGATTTAGAACATATCTGAGCTCTTTTGAGACCTTCTCTCTGGACGACTACTTAATTATAAATTTTTGTTGTTGTTGCTTCTGTATTTGAATGCCCCTATCTCTTGTTCTTGATTTCTCCATTAGGAGTTCACACGTGTTTTGTATGCAAGAATAGTGGGGAGAATGCAAAGCGTTGTTTACTTCCTCTGTGTGGCAAATACTATCATGAAGAATGTATACAGAAATATCCTCCCACAGTCATGCAGAACAAGGGTTTTCGCTGCTCACTGCATATCTGCATGACATGCCATGCTGCTAACCCAGCTAATATTTCTGCATCTAAAGGTACATGCAGGCGACTTGGAGCAAATTTGGAGCAAGATGTGGGTTTTATTTGTAGACATTTAAGGACTCAATGGACTTTTTTAAAATTGAAATTTGAATTTTATTATTATTTCCCAGACATATTAATTTTTGAACTGCAATTCAATATATTTCTTTTTAGGTCGCCTGATGCGTTGTGTGCGGTGCCCTGTTGCATACCACTCAAATGATTTCTGCCTTGCTGCTGGGACAGTGATTCTTGCTTCCAACAGCATTATCTGCCCCAATCATTTTACCCCGCGAAGGGGCTGTAGAAACCATGAACATGTAAATGTCAGCTGGTGTTTTGTTTGCTCAGAAGGTAAGGCATTGTTTGCTGGATGTGATGCATTGTATGTATTTTAATGAAGACTCCTTTGCTGTTGCATTGGGAAGACACCTCTGAAGATAGGAGAGGGAATTTCTGGTGTGTGTATCAGAAGAATAAAGCAAAAATATCCTAAATATTATCCCCATGCAAAGTCTGGTAAAACTAAACCTCAGCATAAGATGTTAAGATGAGTTAGAGCTTGATTGCTCAGAAGCTTCATTTATATATCAGTTTACTCTGCATCTTTCCTGAAAAGTATAGGGATGATTCCTCCTTGACTCCTTTATTATCTTGTGAACTACCCTGTTTCCCTGAAAATAAGAGTTTCCTGGATAATAAGCCCAATCGGTCTTTTGAGCGCAAGCGCTAAAATAAGCTCTCCCCCCAAAATAAGCCCTCCCCTAAAATATTTAATCACATGCACAGCAGGTCCCTGCCATTTCCTGGGGGGAGGGGAAACATGCCCCCACACCCCATATGCACCTTCCATCCATGTGGAACGACCTTGAGGAGGCTGCTTCTGCATACCCTAGCTACCGCGCCCTTTCTCTTAATGGCGGACGCAAAAAGAGCGGCAGGCCCAGCGACACTATGGTTGGCAAGAGTGTGCTAGAAACACAGACAGAACCTCTGGCCCTCCCTGGATCAGCCAATCCACGAGCCGTGGGCTGAGGTTAAGAGGCCTCCTGCACTTCAAAAATAATAAGACCTCCCCGAAAGTATAGCCAAGCGCTTATTTCGGGGAGAGTCAAAAGAAAATAAGACCCTGTCTAAAAAGCAATCCAAGCCCTGCAAGGGCATCTTTGCACAAATAGTTGTTGTAGCATTAAGTACCTGCATGCTACATTGGCTGTAAGGCCTCTAATTATAAATCCTATTTCTGATGGTAACTTGCTTCTGACGACTGTGATAACGCACCATTCGTCCTTATAGGTGGCAGCCTTTTGTGCTGTGAGTCGTGCCCTGCTGCATTCCATCGGGAGTGCCTGAGCATTGACATGCCAGAGGGGAGCTGGTACTGCAATGAGTGCAAGGCTGGCAAGAAGCCACACTATAAGGAAGTGGTCTGGGTGAAAGTGGGGCGCTACAGGTGAGTGAAAGAGGCTATTCATGCTACACCTAAATTAATAATTTTGTCTCCACTAGCAATAGCAATAGCAGTTAGACTTATATACTGCTTCATAGGGCTTTCAGCCCCCTGTAAGCGGTTTACAGAGTCAGCACATTGCCCCCACAGTCTGGGTCCTCATTTCACCTATCTCGGAAGGATGGAAGGCTGAGTCAACCTTGAGCCAGTGAGATTAGAACTGCTGAACTGCAGATAACAGTCAGCTGAAGTGGCCTGCAGTACTGCATCCTAACCACTGCACCACCTTAGATCTTATAATCTGAGTCTGTCCATTAGAAGAAGACATCATCTTTATGGTTCAGTTGACTTACAACAGTTCATTTAGTGACTGTTCGAAGTTACAACACCATGGAAAAAAGTTACCTATGACTTTTTTTCACACTTAACAACTGTTGCAGCATCTCCATTGTCATGTGATCAAAATTAAGACACTTGGCAGATGACTCATATTTATGACAGTTGTAGTGTCTGGGGGGGGTGTCATGTGATCTCCTTTTGCGAGCTTCTGACAAGCAAAGTCAGTGGGGAAACCAGGTTCACTTAACAACCAGGTTACTCATTTATCAACTGCAGTGATTCACTGAGGCAAGAAAGGTCGTAAAGTGGAGCAAAACTCACTTAACAGATTTCTCACTTAAGAACAGAAATGTTGGGCTCAATTGAGGTTGTAAGTCAAGAACTACCTGAAATGACAATTAAGCTACCTTAACACACGTGTGTGTCTTATCCTCAGTTTTTCCTGCTGAGGCATTGTGAAGAGAACATGAAAAGCAGGGGTGTCAAATTCAAGGCCTGTGGGCTGGATGCAGCCCATGGGGTGCTTAGATCTGGCCTGCAGGACCACCCTGCCAGCAAAAAATGGACTCCCATTTTTGGCTGCGATGGCTTCCTGCAACCCTCTGCCAGTGAAAAGAGCTCGGGAGGGCCGCCTGTGGCCATCGCAGCAAAAATGGAATTCAGGAGCCCGTTTTCACTGGCAGAGCACTCAGGCCACCACAGGCACCCACGCCCACCCCGGTCCCCCAAGGTCAAACACAGCCCTGATGTGGCCCTCAATGAAATCGAGTTTGACACCTCTGATTTAAAGCACCTGGTCTTGTCCTGTCGTGACTGAGTTAGCAAAGGTGATTCATATCTGAGAGGAGAAGTTGTAGGGGATGCATCTCTTCATTACTTTACCCTTGTGTTCTTTATCACCAGGTGGTGGCCGGCTGAGGTTTGCCACCCTAGGACCATTCCTGTCAACATTCAGAAGATGAAACATGTCATTGGTGAATTCCCTGTTCTTTTTTTCGGATCAAATGATTACCTTTGGACTCACCAGGCTCGAGTGTTTCCTTATATGGAAGGAGATGTGAGCAGCAAGGATAAGATGGCAAAGGGAGTGGATGGCATTTATAAGAAGGGTAACTTACTTTAATTCAATCCAATCTGAGAAAGTGCGTAACGATCATAAAATAAAAAAAATACTTGGTTTATACTGTGATATATCAATTTACTTTATTATTTGTGGTCTCGGAGCAAAGGTAAACTAAAACATTGACAATCTGATATTTGCATTTTTATCACAGTTAATGAATCTGCCTTTGGGTTACTTATATGTCAATTTTGGGCAGGAATTCAGGATGTTATATTTGCTTTGATTTTGTTGACATGAAGCCACCATAATAGTCTATAGATAAATGTCTCCATCTTGAAGTCTTGTCATTGATTTGGGTCTCTAGCCATTAACCATACAAAACAAACTTTACACCTTCATTCAGCCTAACTTCCTCCTTGATTCAGACAGAGCACACTTCATTTCCCTAACTTCCCTGATCTACATATCTCATTGCTGATGCTGGAAAGAAGAATTTGAGTTGAAACTTTGCATAGCTTAGGGTATGTCCTCCTCCTTATTTTGGGGGCCTATTGCACATTTATTCACATATGATTCTTCATACAAAAATCTTGAGAAACAATCCAGATTGCCAGAAAGGTATATAAAAGTGTCTGTTCAACTATAATAAAAAGAGCAATTCTCAACTTAGCTTTACAGGAAGCTGCTGTAAGATTTGAAGAATTAAAGGCACAGAAAGAACTGCGTCAGCTACAAGAAGACAAAAAGAATGATAAGAAACCTCCACCATACAAACACATTAAGGTCAGAATGCACAACATAAGAGATCTGATAATACTTTAAATGTAATTGAGTGGTTAATGAGGCTGATTGTATGTGACTTTTGCAAGCCTTAATTGTATATTAAGCTTTAGTTTTAATCAGGAATTGTTGTCAACTAGTACATACATTTCTTGCTTAGCTTGAATTTAAATTTCTATGTTTCCTAATATCTAACTACTCTATAGAAAGTTGATACTGGATATAAATTTAAGGAAGGAAGGAAATTCTTTGCTATCATACCCTACTAGCAGTGTTAAACAAATCACACAAGTAGATTCCCAAACTTTTTATCCCATCCCATCCCATCGCATGTAAATTAGCTGTTAGGTACACTGAGTTGAACTTGGTGCTCACCTGCAATAAATTTGTATAAGGGAGTCTCCTGGTTCAGCAAAGATATAAATTTATATATAAATATTATTGGAAGGCCAACCCATCTGACAGCCATTATATGGTTACATAGAGGAAGTGAAATATGTACTATTTCTTCTGGTAGTGGTAGTAATAAAGTACCCTCTGCAACTGTAAAAAAAAAAAAGAAGAAGTAACTATTCCAATATTGTTTCCTCATCATCTATGCTGCCAAAAGTTATTTATCTTTCAATGAATGTCAGCGTACTGCCAGACAGTGCATCTGAGTGGTGTTTTCAAAATGTACACTTCCTAAGACAATGGTTTCTGCTTGTAGGTAAACAGGTCTGTGGGCAAAGTGCAGATCTTCACAGCAGATTTGTCTGAAATACCACGCTGCAACTGCAAGCCTACAGATGAAAACCCCTGCGGCTTGGATTCAGAGTGTATTAACCGCATGCTGCTCTACGAATGTCACCCTGCGGTTTGCCTAGCTGGAGAACGCTGCCAAAACCAGTGTTTCACCAAGAGACAGTATCCAGAAGTAGAAATTGTCCGTACTTTAGCACGTGGCTGGGGTTTGCAAGCTAAGAGAGACATTAAAAAGGTACTTTTGCTTTTTTTAAATTTTCATTATAGTTACCACATATCTAAAAACAAAGAAAAAGCCAGTTTTTCTGTTCTCATATACATCATAAAGACATAGTAGAAGTTTTATTTCTCATGGTACATTTTCTACCTACGTAGAGGTTGGATTATGCAACAATGGAATCTTAAATTGCATTCCTCAAATCAGTGTAGGTCAACAATTCCTTATACTGATTGCTTTTCCATGTCAAGTATTTCTTTTTTCAGTGTCAATTATTTGTCATACAAATTCTGATTTAAAAGACACAAATTGTCTATGGCAGCTCACTTGTTTCTGATACCCATGTTGTTACATCAAATTACTACTGAATATTCATAATATTCTTAAACTGTACTATAAATAACATGATCCTAAATTATTGTATCAGGAAGTAATTGAACAAATGTTCCTTAAAATATTTGCCAGTTTTAGTGTAACAGCTTTTAGTGTACAGCTGCTTCAATAGTCAGGTTTTTGTAACAACAACCCTGGAGATTGTAGTCTGTAAGGCCTTGTAGGCTTCTTAGATTTTGAGTGGAATATAAATACATATGAATATATAATCTTCAGGTAGCCCAATCCCAAATTGTTAAGAGCTCTAAAGTTCAAAAGCAGTTTTTTTTTTACTGATTATATAAATAAGTTGGTTATATTTCACTTATGTTGGTTACCTGTGTGACAAATATATAGGCTGCTTCTCTCTAGCAGCTTCATAGCTTCTGGATTTTTGAAAGTAACCCCATGTAGGCTTATTCTTATTGTAAGAGTGAGAACATTATTGAACATGAAACAGATTGGTTTCATGTTCGTGTTCCATGTTCCTTAGACTTTTCTCAAAAAAGTAGCTTGGAATATTGACATTAATGAAGAACTTTTTGTTTTCCTAGTTTTGTAATCAGAGTACTTACTTGTTCTTCCATTCCTGGGAATTTCAGGGTGAGTTTGTGAATGAGTATGTGGGAGAATTGATAGATGAAGAAGAATGTCGGGCCAGAATCCGCTATGCTCAAGAACATGATATCACCAACTTTTACATGCTGACCTTGGACAAGGTGGGCTAAAAACATTTTTGTTTGCTGTAGATTGAATGACAGGTGTCTATATAGAAACAATGTCAAAACCCTTGAAAAAACAAATGCTCCTTTGATAGGTTTGTGTGCACTGTTCTCTTTCTGAACTGTTCAATTTGTCCACCTTTGTATTTTTTAAAGTGCTCTACATATAAGCTTTTAAATACTGAAATTTAAATACTAAAAATTTAAATATTAAATAATGAAACTTAAATACTTTGGTCACCTAATGAGAATGAAAGAATCATTGGAGAAGAGCCTAATGCTGGGAACGATTGAGGGCAAAAGATGAAAGGGACAACAGAGGTGGCTGGATGGAGTAACCGAAGCAGTAGGCAAGAGCTTGAATGGACTCCAGAGGATGGTAGAGGACAGGAAGGCCTGGAGGAACATTGTCCATGGGGTCGCGATGGGTCGGACACGAGTTCGCAACTAACAATAACAACATATAAGCTAGTCTCAGCTAAAAAAGATTAAAGCTATGTTTTTAAAAGATGTTATTTCATTTGGTGATTTTAGGATCGAATAATTGATGCTGGACCAAAGGGCAATTATGCTCGATTCATGAATCATTGTTGCCAGCCGAATTGTGAGACACAGAAGTGGTCAGTGAATGGAGATACGCGTGTTGGGCTGTTTGCCCTTGTAAATATTAAGGCAGGTCAGTATGTCTCATTAAAGCTCTCTTTAGAAACATTTGGGGTGACTTAAATGCTTAGCTTTTGCTATCTGTTGACGATTATAAAACTCATTACAAATATTTTAGTGTTTAGGAGATAAGTTGTTCAGGTGGATAGTTTGTTCCCTGAGTAGGTGGACAGTCTGCTAGCCAGAACTGACTCATCCTGATTCCATCTGCAATTTGTCTTTTTCCTTTATATTTTCTTGGCTCATTTATTTCCTGAAAGTTGACAGAGGACTGTCTGCTGTAGATGCATGGTTCTTCATTTCTTTTCTCTGAACACCCCACAGTGAAGTTTTTTTAACCTCATGTCTTCTTTTCCCACTTCTCTGCTACTTTCCTGCATAGTTTTTGATACCAAGGTTTCTTTCATTTGCTTGGTTGCCTTCCTTGTCAGCATTAGTAATACTGCACTTCTATAAGAGCCTATAGAAGTCTTATAGCTGCTGAAAGAGTTCTGAAAGAAGGGGGAGAAATGGTATTAAAGGGACAGTGAATAAACACCCATGTTTTATTTAGTGGGATTAGGTTCTGCAAAGGGTTAATCTCTAATAATTGCTATTACTTACCCATGGATACTGCTCTGTGTTGCAGTCATTCTGTTAGAAAAAACATGTCACAGCTATACTTCAGAAACAGTACTGAGATATAGGCAAGTACAGGGATCGGCAACCTTAAACACTCAAAGAGGCACAAAGGTTGTAGCTGAAAGCCCCCCATTCAATTCTGAAGCTGACCAGAAGTCCGGTTCACCCACTATAGAGTCTCCTCCTAGCACGACATCCTTTTTCCTTTACCTGTCCTAACCGAAAGCCCTATCAATTGTGGAGCCAACCAGCGACGGAGCCACATCAGAGGGATGAAAGAGCCACATGCAGCTCCAGAGCCGCAGGTTGCTGTCCCCTGGTGTGAGATACTAGTAGATACTGCCTAACACAATAGAAATAGATTCCCCTCAGCACTTTTAATTTTTCTTCTGGCTTTATTTATTTATTGAATTTATTGGCCACCTATCTTACCACAGGGTAACTCTGGATGGCTTACAATATTAAAAGATAAAACTACATGAATGAAATACTCCAAAAAATATAAAAGTACAAAATACAATATCTGGGGTGGGAGGGAGTAGGATGAGCATGGGGGGGAGTTGTGATGTGATATTAATCTATCAACCAATCTCCACATGAAGTCCCTCCTTTAGAACCGATGCTTACTGGCAGAGCCAGGTCTTTAAGCTCATGTGGTAGGTCAGGAGGGCTGGAAGTGATCTCATTCAGGGGGTGCAGGGGGCAAGGCAGAGAAGACTTTTCTCCTGGACCTTGCCAGCCAGAATATTGTGGCCATCCCTGGCCTGGTTGGGGTGGGCCAATCCCAGTGGGATAAGATGGTCCCTCAAGTAACCTGGACGCATGCCATGAAGGCTTTAAAAGTGATTACCAACACCTCAAATTGCACCCAGAAGCTGACAGCTAGTGCAGCTCGCGGAGCAGTGGTCTTACATGGGCCACCCTTGGGGTCCCAAGAATTGCTATGCTACTGCAGTCTGCACCACTGTAGCTTCCAAATGCTCTTCAAGAGTAAACCAATGTAGTGTGTGTTGCAGTAGTCCAACTTGAGATGATTGGGGCTTGAATGGCTGAGCACACAGACTCCTGATTCAGGAGACACCGCAACTGACGCACAACTCTAAAGTTGCACAAACGGTCTTGTTTCATTAACATTTGATCTTTCATTTGTTTATGAGATACTGAATCTCATGCTCTAAAACCTGTATGTCATCATCCAGGTGGGTCTTACTGATTTCTTTCATTACCAGGGACTGAGCTGACTTTTAACTACAACCTGGAATGTTTGGGGAATGGGAAAACAGTTTGCAAGTGTGGAGCACCAAATTGCAGTGGCTTCCTTGGAGTACGACCAAAGGTATAACAATCTGTCTTTGGATACTTTTCATTAAATGCAGCTATATTAACCTTATGTATACTGGATACACAGGAATTGTTTATACTACTGTGGTCTTCTACTATTAGTGTAATTTGCTCCTGTTGATAAAAGTAGCATCCCTGGTTGTCTATTCTGCATTATTTAAACTGAGAGCTGAGAGTACAAATTAAAAAGAAAAAGAAGAGCAGTTCTTGTGTTCCTTGTAGTTCTATTAGAACACCTACTAATGGACCATCTAGGATTAGACATTTCATTACGTGCCATGTTTCCCTGAAAATAAGACAGGGTCTTATTTGCTTTTGACCCCTGAGATAAGTGCTTGGCCTTATTTTCAGGGAGGTCTTACTATTTTGGAGGTGCAGGAGGTGGCAAACACGGTCACCTTATGGCTGCTGCTGTGTTGCAATATTTTCAGGGAGGGTTTATTTTGGGGGGAGGGCTTATTTTAGCGCATAAGCTCAAAAGCTTTATTGGGCTTATTATCTGGGGAGGTCTTATTTTTGGGGAAACAGGGTACCTTACTTAAACAAGTTAAATAAAACTAGTTATACGAGAACAGGGACTTTTTTTTTCCATCCTGAAGAACTGCTCACTGGAATTTTTTTCTGTCTTCAGAATCAGCCCCCTGCTACAGAAGAGAAATCTAAGAAATGTAAGAGGCGGCACGGGAAGCGCAAGTCACAGACAGAAGTCACAAAAGAGCGGGAAGATGAGTGTTTCAGTTGTGGAGATGGTGGGCAGCTGGTTTCCTGTAAGAGACCAGGCTGCCCCAAAGTCTACCATGCTGACTGCCTCAATCTGACTAGGCGACCTGCAGGTCAGTCATGCATTCTCATATTTTGTTACTGCAGAAAGTATTTCCAGGATGAAAACAGTAGCTCATATGCATGTAGGGAAGACAAAAGAACATATTGCTACATATTGGCTAAAGTTCTGTTCTTTAGCCAATATCGAGGTGGCGTAGTGGTTAAATGCAGCACTGCAGGCTACTTCAGCTGACTGCGGTTCAGCAGTTCGGCTGTTCAAATCTCACCGGCTCAAGGTTGACTCAGCCTTCCATCCTTCCGAGGTGGGTAAAATGAGGACCCGGATTGTTGGGGGCAATATGCTGACTCTGTAAACCGCTTAGAGAGGGCTGAAAGCCCTATGAAGCGGTATATAAGTGTAACTGCTATTGCTATTGCTATTAACTATAAACGTAGTTTTCTTTTAAGGTGTTCTGTGTTTTTCTTCTCCTAGAAACATCGTGTGTTAATGAATCAAAATCTAGGACAAAGTTAGAAAATGAAATTATTTCTTTCATACATTAAGTGTAGTACTAATAGAAAAAAAAAACCTTTTGGATGAATTGGAATCAGTTATCTCTCCTGTATCTTTTTTTCCTCATTAAAGTATTCCACTTTAACAAGCTTTTAAATACCAGCTGTTAAATGATTTAGTTACAACTTCTGTCTATCTAATTTGATTTTCTTGTAAATGGTTCCTAGAGTTTGAATTAAGTAATTTAATTGTTACCTCAAGCAGCATTTATCATTAGAGTGAACGAGGAAGAAGGTCAGATCAAAAGAAATGAAAAAAGGAGCCCAGGGGAACCAGACATATGCTTATGAGATGTTAAACAGCAATTAGTTGAAACTCACAGGAGGTTATACCACCTCTAACGTTTTTTTCTGGAGGTGGGAGAAGTGGAAATTTTTATGTCTCTAGTTAAATTCTGTCTTCCTTAAATTCCCTTTAGACTATCCCTAGTCCTATAGGGTGTAAACTGTTTTAGTGAAAAAGCACATGTGTTCCATTAGAATGCAGTGGCTGTTTGTGTGCTAATGTTCCCTTGAAGCGCCAGCTCTCTAGTGGCAATATACCTTTGCAAAGTGTTTTCCCCCCGAGTGCTCCCCCCCTTGCAGTACTAAGCACAAATACTTTAGATAAAGCAAATGTATTTTATTAAGGGGGGAGTCTTGATAAAGGGGACAGAACAAACAATATATTTGATATTTATAAGGTGACAGCAACAAATCAAACAATAAAAGACATTGATTAGATGCAGGGAAAGATAAACACCCTTACAATATGTGGCGTCTTCTCCTTTCCTATCTGGGTTTTTTTCTTTAGCATTTGCAGCACTCGAGGATTTCAGAATACAGTCCTATTGTTAAGTTTCTGAACAGGTTAGTTTTGCAGATCAAAGGAAATGACTTTGGCTAAAGGAAAAACAAGATTTCCTACACTTCCAAAGGAGGCATGGTTGCCATGTTAAAATGCTAATATCACCTTAATTAAAAATGTAATCATGAAGCCTAACATTCCAGGTAACACTAAGGCCCTGTTTATTTCTGATCATAGGTATCTTTTCTTGTTCTATAAGATGGAGGTTCCTGCAGTTTGAGCCAGGGCAAAGTTGAAACACAATAATAGTTACACAACAGTAGAATGAAACCTTCGTATATAATGAATTGGCCTTTGTGGGTTATATCCTCTGCGGGCAATTTAATACCAGCATCTGGGAATCTAGAGCTGAATTTAGCAATTTACCCTGAACAGCTTTCAGCAGTCAGGCTTTCCTTGCATCTTGATTTCAGGGACTTTCAGAAACTACCATCACTCATTTCAGTCATGCTTTTTCCTGTGCTGCAGGAAAGTGGGAATGTCCTTGGCATCAGTGTGATGTGTGTAACAAAGATTCAGCCTCCTTCTGCGAGATGTGTCCCCGATCATTCTGCAAACAGCATCGGGAAGGCATGCTGTTCATCTCCAAACTGGATGGACGCCTGTCATGCACAGAACACGATCCTTGTGGACCTAACCCTCTAGAGCCAGGAGAGATTCGTGAGTATGCGCCTTCCACAGAATCAGCAGCTGGCTGCCAAAACACTCAGCCATCAGACCAGCAGCCTGCAGCTACAGGCCCGAAATCTCAGTCCTCAGAGAGGCTTCCTCTGACTGTGTCTCTGAGGCTGCAATCCTCAGATAAACCATCTTCCTCTTCATTGGCTCTGAGGCTACAGTCCTCAGACAAGCCGCCTTCCTCGGTGGCCCTGAAGCTACAGCCCTCAGATAAACCACCCTCTACAATGGCACTGCGGCTTCAACCAGCAGACAAACTGCCCTCCACCCTGGCCCTGAGTTTAAAGCCCTCTGACAAATTGCCCTCCACCCTGGCCTTGAGGTTCAAGCCTTCAGACAAACTATCCTCTGCCCTGGCCCTTAGATTGCAATCATCAGACAAGCCACTTTCGGCAGTGGCTCTTAGGCTACACCCCTCAGAGAAGTCAGCGCCCACGGTGGCCCTCAGGCTGCGGGCCTCAGAAAAGCTAGCTTCCCCTGGGGCCCGGAAGGGGCAACCCCCTGAGAAGCTGTCCCCCGCCATAGTTCGGGAGGAACAGTCCTCTGTCGCCACTGAGGAAAAGCTACCTGGATCTGAGACAGCAGCCGACTGCTCGGCCCTAGAGGCACCCAGGAATTCAGACCCATCTCCGATGGGTACTTCCCAGCCCCTATTGCTAGATAAGCGCCCCACCACCCCACCGCCCCATGGGCAGGTAGTGGACAGAGCTGCAGAACCTGACTCTCTCAGGTCTGAGCCGCAGGGCAGGGCCATTTCTGTAGGGCAGCTGCCTCAGCCTTCAGGGAAGGCAGCCCCTTCACTGAGCCTGAAGCCGCAGCCGCCAGTTAGACCTGTCACCCCAGTAGCCCTGAGGTCTAAGCCGTCAGAGAAGCTAGTCGCTCCGACCGGCTCACCGCCTCAGACGCCCAGCAGGCTGCCTACCCCTGTGGACATTCGGCCTGTACCATCTGACAAGCCTTCTACCGCCACGGGCCTGAGGCCTCAGCTCTCAGACAGGCTTCTTGCCCCACTAAACCCCAGGCCTTTGCTTTCAGAGAAAGCACTGCGGCCAGTCGACCAGAATGCTCAACCCAAAGAAAGAGGCTTTGTGACTGTGGAGCAGAACCCTCAGCCGAAAGAACGGACATCTGTATCTGGCGAGCAGTCTTGTCGGCCAACGGGGAAATGTCCACCCTTCCCAGGGCAAACCTCCTGTCCGCTAGAGAACTTGCAAATGCACGAAAAGACCTCTTGGCTTAGTGCAAAAGGGCTGCCATCCATGGAGCAATCTTTTTGGACAGCTGAGAAACTGCAGTCTCCTGAGCACAGTCTCTGTCCAGGCCAAGAAGCAATATCTGCACCCTCCACGGAGCAGACATTTTGGTCAACAGAGAGATTGTCTGCATTTGAACAACCCCCTTGGCCTGGAAGGGAAGCTCCACTACCTTCTGGGCAAACCTCATGGCTGACCAGAAACATTCAGACATTGGAGCAGATCTCTCGGCTCTCTGGGAAAACACAAACGCCTGTGGGGCAGGGCATCTTGCCTTTGTCTGAGCAAAATGCGGTGCTAGGACTGGACCAGGACTCCCCTGGCCACGAACCTCCTGAGTCTAAATCTAAGTGAAGCCAGTTTGAGGCCAGACGGGTCACCTATTTGTTTTTATTGGTTTTTTAATTGTATGGGAAAGGATTGTTTTGGTTTGTTGTTTTCTTTTTAATCCACTTCCCCAGTTTCTTAACCTTCAGCAACATCCTGCTCAAGCTATTCAGACGTATTTTAACTAAATCTCTATGATGCCCAACCAAGGAGCAAGAATGTAGGTGGTCTTTACCTTCATTTCGCAGACAGTAATGCTGATATAAAGGAATCCGCTTGGGATAAAATATTTAATTCCATTAATCAGAGTTTACTAATTTTGTGAGTCTGAATCTAGGAACAGACTTGTGTTCCTAGATTATTCCCATGTAGCTCCAAAGAAATAGTTGTTATCATGACAAACTTCCTCACTGGCCCCTCGTATTTCCAAAATGTTTAACTAATGAACCCAGATATTGAGGACACGCAAGGAAATGCAGCAGGTTTTTAGTCCTTAATTTTCATTCCTTGCAGTCTAACTGCTGTCAGGTTGGAGCTTTTCAAATGCAGGTGCTTTAAAAAAATACTTGAAGTTAGTTGAGGACGTCAGTTCTGCAAAACAGAAGAACTTGTGCCTCAGTGAACCTAAGTCTTACAGTGGGAGTATTCAGAAATACTATCTGTTCGATTCTTTGGGACTTAGACCTTTAGTGCAATGGCACCGGAGCTCCCTTTTCAACAGAATTTTGGCCACTAAAGACACGAGCAGGTTAGAAAAATAAGTACATTATTCATCTAGCTTTTCAGTGCAGCATTGTTGTGTTGGATTTTGTTTTGTTTTTACAATTTGTTCACCAAAGTCATCTTGTAGTCAAAGCTGATAGTCAGTGTGGACAAATACAACTAACTTTCCTCTTTTCCATGGCAAATCTGCTTAAAAATAATGTTTGCATTATGTATGGGTGCTTTTCTAAATTATAAGCTAATTCAGAAAACTAAGCAGTTGATGACCTATATGAGAATAAATGTTCAAGGTGAAAAGTGAATATTACTATTCTGATTAGTATCTAGCTTAGCAAGCCTTTCATATTGTCTCCTGCAACACTCCCACACCCCACCTACAGAAAATTGACTTGAATTTAGTGGGGCAGCCCCAAGGTGTCTTGTTGTTTAAAGAGAGAGAGAGATAGCTAAGGTCATAGTTCTCACACTGGAACATGAAGAGCTCTAGCACTTGCCTGAGGTTCTCGTTCTTTTTTCTTTATTTTTCCAGTTAATGCAGCATTTTAGTCTTGACTGGTTGCTAGATTGATAATACTGTCTTTCCGTTAAGGAGAAGCATTTAGTATTACATAAAGGGGCAGATATATTATCTGCATCACAGAAATATAACTTGCGATGGTAGTGATGGTGGTTTCTTTAAATCGTAGCTGGGGAATCAAATAAATTATTACTTCACCATGTATATGACGATATAATTCACTCTGCAGGGCCTTCACATATATAATATGGCTTACATTTCATACTACAAAATCAGCAAACTATTTGACCATTTTTAGATTGCCACCTTATTCTATTTGCCTGGGCATTCTGAACTCTCACAGAATATTAAGCTCCAGTTTGAAGCAAAAAACTTTTGAATAGCTCCCATTTGGTCCTCTTTAGATGTTCACATTTTGGCACAGAGCAGAAATTCTAACTCTGTCCCAATCTAGAGCCTCTCATCTTGGAATAGATAACTGGGGTATTCAGGGCCTGTAGGCAATCATCAATGTTGCAGTGGCAGTTCAAATTCAGATCCATTACTTTTTTCAATGTTGGCTTTCCACAATGACAATATCTACTCGGCACTGCGAAATATTCCCTACCTGGTTGTGCATCTCATCCTCTTCTCTGATTCATTTCATTCTCTCCAAGTGCAGCTAATGACTTTGTAAAAAGCATTATGACTAAATGGAACCTTAGTGCTTAAAGTTGGTTTTCCTTGAACACCTGCAGGCCGAGCGCTGCTAATTGCTGAAAATGGCGAAATGCAAACACCTTTTGTTTCTGCGTGACTCCTGCCCAAAAGGAAACAGGACAGTTCTTCTGAATGAGACAGATACAAGAAACCAAGGGCATTTTACCAAAACTTTTTAAAATGAAAAGATCCACCTTTTTGAACAATCAAGCAAGTCAAGCCAATCATGAGGCTCAGCATATTAAACATTTCTCATGTGGAAACAAAACGAGGCTCTAAATTTCTCTAGGCCTTCCCATCAACTGGACTTTATCATATAGATTGTGTGTTTAGGGCTTCCTTTGTGCCAGCCCCTGCCCTCCCTTCACAGCTGTACTTGTAAGAAGAGAGATATCTGCACTGCTTTATCCAACTTGGTTCTTGCAATGTCATGTGTTTTAACTAGGTATTTGTTTCATGGAAAAAAATAAACTGTGAATATTTTTGGTGGAGGCTATTTTAAATCTTTAAAACTCAGAATTTTTTATTTTGAAATCTTTTGTTCAGATTCCTAGGGATCATGTAGGTGACTGTAAGAACTGGGATTTATGTAGCAGCACATTCTGAATCTTTGGCTAGGAACTCATGATTGAACCAATTTAAATCTTTCAAGTGGTATTTCAAAACAATTGCCCAATGACTTATTTAATATTACGCCTTTCATCTTTTCAGTGTCCTTAAACTGAATTTGTTTAAAGTCCAAAGCTGTTAACTGAACTAAGTAATGAAATAGAAAACATTGCAAAAGTATAGCTGGAGCAACTTGAATATTTTATCAAACACAACAGACTTCTCCAAGTCCAGGGTTAATTGTCCAGGTCATTAAGCTAAGTAAAACTACAAGGTGTAACTTCAGGAAAATATGAGGCATAAGGAGGAATCACCACCCAGGTCTCAGTTAGCATAAGGTAAGTTGCAGTCTCTATAACCAGATGACCACGAGGCAGGAAATTCTTCATTAGAAGGGACACTGGTCAAATAGAGAATGCCATCAGTCCAAAAGAAAAGAGCAAATGAGGGTTGGAGAACATAGTTAATAAAAGTTGAATTTCTAGGGGCTAAAATAGTCTTGAATTTAAAGTTGTTTGGGCATATTTACTCTACTCTGCTGTTGAGTAGTGGTATCTTGCTGGAATTGTGGATTCGCCTATGTGCAAATATTTTACTTTGCTATCATGTTTATTTTAGACAGAAAAAGAAATGGTCTATAACTAAGAGTCTGGTCTAGGGTCGTGCAATTTTGGTAGATGGGGGTCTGAGATCATATTTTGTCTTTGAAAAATGGGCCAAGAAGGCACATTCCAAAAATTAAACAGATTGGGGAATTGAGAACAATCTGGGCTAGAATTTAATGTAAATACATACATACACACATACATGCAGTGTGCATTATACAGTTTGGGTGACTGTTATAGAACTGTAAAGAATACAATTTGTGCCTCTCCTTTTTCCAAACATTTTATCTAAGCTTTTGAGAAGGGAGAAGTGAACCTTAAAGCCTGCAGGTGCCTAGATCTGTTCAGAAACACATGAAGCTGTTAAAAAGGTTTATTTTTAATATATAGGCTACTTGTGGGATGTGTACAGTGTAAAACTAAATTGAGGGCACTCCTTGGTCAGTCTTGTAATAGTTACAAGTTAAACATATGTTTATTTCCCAGAGGCTTGAATGGGGCTTGTTTATACATGATCGTGATAATATTGAAGTATATGGAGAATTCTGGCCAGAACGGTTCAGTAATGTGCTGCTATATTTCATGCTTCTCTGTACCAGTTTTCTGCATTTTCCTGCAGATGGTAAATTGACTGCAAGTTCTTTCATTTAGGATGTATAGTTTTAAAATGTGGGCGTATTTTTAATTAAAAATGGGAATTTAGAATTATATGTAATATTCTGCAGCATTCATATGCTTATGTTCAATTTTTTAAAAAGTCTTTCCTCCAAATACACGTAATTACTAATGAGCTACATAAAAAGAATTTATTACCCCTTGTGTTGCTATATGAGATTTTACAGTGTGGTTGAATTCCTTGGAATGTACAAAGCTGTTGAAACTAATTTGACCATTTAAGAACATTGCATTACAGGAATTGAGATAACATTCACATCCAAGATCAAGATGCATTGGCTTATTCAAATATTGACAAAGTTACACTAAATAATGGACACATCTCTGTCTCCTTTTCTAGATTTGCAATTGTTAGTATGTTCAAGGTGGTAGGGAACAATTTAGATGACAGCCACTTGAATGCACTAGTCCTTTTGGACTTCAGGTTGTTGTATGCTTTGTGCTTCTACAGGGCAACATCTTGAAAAGTTGTAGTAAGTGCAGCTCAAATTCATCCTGCACTCTTGACTAGATAAATCCCTGAAGCTGTGCATTCTGCTCATCACCAGATAAGCCAGATTACAGAAAGCATGCCCTTTTGGTTGTAAAGTTGAAAAAACCCTGAGGCAGCAGGATATCCCATTGATCATTTTTTGATACTGTACTCTACGGTGTGATGATTTTACATTTGCTAGGTGTGTCATCTGAAGAGAGATGCTTTTGTAAGAGCCTAAGAGCTTATCCTAGTATGTGGTCAAAAGTATTAAGAGAGGCTTGCTTACATTTGAGGGCTCAAAACAAAAGTAATGTTGATTCAGGGGAGGGGGAGATGGTGGAAGAGGATCTTGTGTTTATCTGTTGCGGCAAAAGCAAATTCCTTGCAGCATTTTAGAGACTTAACAAATTTATGACAAGTTTGGGGGTTGCAGTTCTTAAAACAGCTGCAGAACTATTGTTCATACTTTTGGTCATTTATAACAGTGATTTTAAAGTTTTAAAAAAATCATGTTGTCTTTATGAAACCAAAATAAAAATGAGTCAGATAAGGTAATTAGCACTTAGTAATGCTAACATGATGGGAGGGGGGGGGGAGAGAATTGTTTCTCCAATATGCATTGTTTCATTCTCAGGCATGTTGGTTACTGATTGTGGAGAGGGCATCAGTGGGAATTATGGCTAAGCAGAGCTGTTTGCAGGAGATCTAAACAGTATATGCTGCCATATCCCTCCAGTGCTTAATTTTACCTGCATGGATGATGAAAAGGAGTCAACAAAGCAAATGCCTATATTTGTGGAAAAAACCAGCCCTATATGGCTATGCAGAGCTGCCCAATTCAGAGAGCTGGCTGTCAGAAGAAATTTTTGGAATAGCTACATTGGAAGAAGATAAAGTGTCTTTGGATTATTATTTTCATTTTGCTTCCCATACCTAGTTGACTGTATGTGAAATTTATAATAATTGGGGGAGGGGGGGAGGTTGCCCTACCTGGCGTTCCCAAAATATGTACTGTAATTCTTTGTATATAAAAGAACGTAATTACTGTAAAGTAAAGTTTAACTTTACTCTTATCTGTGTGCATTGTCTCATTAAGGTCTGGCAGAACATTAAAATCTACTTTAAAGGAAAGCTACTTTCACAGCAGTTAACCCCTCCAAACAGTTAATGGGCCCAACAGTGCTTAGCTTCCAAGAGAGCACAATGTTGTTTGTCTGCCTCTCAGGCAAAGTCAAGTCATGCTCATTTCTGGTGACTTTTAAAACTGTCCAGACTAAATTATTAAAAACTGTTGAAAGTGTGCTGCAAAATTAAAATGTGATTTTTGCTGGATCCTTAACGTGGCATTTTAACTTCTATCTTACTATAGCTAGAAACGTAGATAATTATTATTTATTCACCATCCTGAATTGATGGAGCTTCTTTCTGTCTATCATTGACCAAAACATTGTGCAGCTTTCTTTTTAGTGTCTTAGTAGAAGATTCAGTCCTATTTTTAAAAGTCCAAAGGGAGAAAAAACATTTTCCAGTGACAAATTAACAGGTAACGAAGTGTAATATATCCAACACCTTGATACTGCTAGTGTTTATAAAAGAAAACATCACTACCCTTCCCTGTCAGGAAAGGAAAAGCATTTTCATGATTACATCTGTGATCTCGCTCTACAGCCTTCTGGCATTCTCTAGCTCCCATATTCCACCACTGTAACTGCATTGGAACTCCAGTATCCTAATACTATCTACTGTATGTAGTTCTATGCATTGTTGTATTAAATTACTTTGGCCAACTCTGATTAAGCTATCTCAATAGAGACCCCTATTTGAAAGAAGGGTTGTTTCTGTTGCTACATTGACAGCCGCTGATTGGCAGAAACTGATGGTCATCCCTAGAACCACTCTGAGATGACTTGCAGGTAAGAAAGTTTCCTCATATGGCCCCTACGGATAGCTCTCATTTAACAACAGTAACCGATACCATCATTTCTATCTCTAAGCAATGCAGTTGTAAAGTGTGGGGTTATGTAACCATGTCACTTCATGACAGAAATTCCTACATTTTCAGTTGCCATCATTAAACAAGAATATCACACCATCACTATTTGCAACCTATACATTTCCCTATTGACTTTGGTTATAGGAAACTGACAAAAGGAGGTCACAAATGGCAATCGTGACCTAAGTATCAAGAGAGGTAAGTATCACGCCTTCAGCTCCATCATAAGTAGGGTCACTGAACAAGTGGTTAAGTAAGGACCACCTGTATATAACATAGTAAAACCAGGACACGGATTCTTTTCCTAACTTTCTGAAGTTCTGGACATACTGTAACTGCAGATAAATTCTCATCCCCAAGTGCTGCTCCAAATAATCTGAAACTTTTTCAGCAGAAATAGAAAGCTGACCATATCCCTCACACAAGACCACACTGCATTTTATTTACATGTAGATAACTTAATTGGAATCCATTTAAATAAGCTTAAGAATCAGGCAACATCTTCAAAATAGCAGAAACAACCCTAGTCAGCATAAGGTCTCTTGTGCATAGTGATGAAAAATAATTCTTGACACAGTTCAATAATTTAGTCAATATCTGTTGGGAAGGGAGCACAAGGCAATCAAATCTTCCACTCAACAAGGCAGCACATTTTGCAGCATATTCATATCCTTGATCTCTTCTGTTTCCTTGGATAGCGGCCAACAAATGATGTTCTACATATCCAAAGGGCAAGGCATTCCAACTAGCAAGTAGAAGATGTGACCCACCATAAAAAGCATGAATTGCAATCTCTGGTGGAAAATGTTACTTTTGGCAAAATAAAGAATTCAGTGATGACAACAGCTGTAAAAATAGGTGGTAGTGTTCTTTTGATTCAGATCAACTCCTTTGTCCTCTGAAAGTAAACACATATAGGTTATACAAGTTGTACAGATTTCAAACAAATCATAGTTAAGGCTCCATTAAAATTTCTGTGGAAAAATTTGGCAGTCACAATTCACTTAAATGTGGGTAATGCATAAAAGCCAATACCTTTCCTCTGTTCTCGTCATTCCCAATCCTCCCTGTTACTGATAAGACAGGAGTGTGAAAAGATGCTTATTGATTCTGCTGCCTTCCATGCTTCTCAGGACACATTCACAACTATTCTCCTAAATTCAGTTAAAGGTCTCCAGGTCTCAGTTTCACAGGGAATAATATGCTGGATATATGTTTTAATTCAGGAATACAACAAATGATTTAGAAGTGGATATAGATGCTTAAAACACGCCTGGTTCAGCAACTCACCTGTTAAGTCAAAATCAGTAAAATGCGCATAATCTTCAGCCACCTTCTGGAATAGCTCATCTTAAAAAATAGAGATAATAAAATCACACAGAGCAATGAAACACTCAAAATACAGCAAATAATGAAAATCCCTTTGATAAACTGCTGAGTACTTTTGTAGTTTTTCCCTTCCCCTCCTTCGGGTTTGTGCGCCGCCCTGAGTCCCGCAGGGAATAGGGCGGCATATAAATAAAATGAAACTCAAACTCAAAACTCAAACTGAGGCAGCCAAAAATGTAACCCTTTTAGTCTATTTGTATACTCGCAGGGGGATAGTTAATTTAACTAAGTATAACTTTTTTTAAACAGATCTGCTAGAATTATATTGTAGTTCTAATTGAAGTGGAGGTAAAAATAGTTGCTTTGTCTTTTCTCATAAAGAAAAGATAAAATAACTCCATTCACATTATCCTCTCTCCAACACTAGGAGAGAAAAATAGGGGAATGAACATATGATTAAACATTCTGCCTATTCTGGAATTCGGTTGTTCCAAGAATGCCAGGCATGTTTAGCATAATGTATGTACTGCACACAAACAAGATACATACCTACATTCTGTCCAGTCTTGCTTGAGGTTTCAAACAGCTCAGCTTTGATCTCTGGAATGATGTGTCAGAAGGCAAGGATAAATGTTTTGTTTTGTACTAGTAACCGATAATATATCAACTATTACAACTCTCAGCCTCTGGGCTAGATCTAGAGCAGGAGCAATCTATACAAAATCACAGCCATTTGGAATCAGATCATTTCCCCTCTCTTCCCCCCCAACCCCTTCAACAAACATGAATATTCCAGCCAATGACATTGCTCCAAAAAGGTGGATGCAAATTATTTTCCCTGAAGGGCAACACTTAAGTCACATAATTGCAATAAACTGCTGTTTTAGAAGACGACAGTAGAACTGTTTGCCCTCCTTTCAAAACTGAGCAATTGTCAGCAGTGTCCCTTCCATGAGGAATTATAACCAATAAACAAACATGGTTTGTCTTTCCAAAGACATGGTCAGTGGAACATTTGGACTGCCTATGAATGACTGACAGGGACAAGAAGGACCCTGATATACAACAGAATAAAATAAAAACACACCATCTGCATAGTCCTGTACATCATGGAAGTCAATTTCTCGTCTTCTCTTATCCTCTTCCAGCAAGTCACTTTTGGTGCCACACAAATAGATCCTGCAGTTCTACAAAAAAAGAAAACAAGGCTAGTACTTTCAACATATGAGGACTCCACTGACACTTTGCTCCTCACAGGAATCGTTATAGAGCAGGGGTGTCAAACTCAAGGCCCGTGGGCCGAATTCAGCCCACAGGGGGTGTAGATCTGGCCTGCGGGGCTAGCCTGGAAATAATAAAGGCCTGTGGTGCCTCCGCTACTGAAAATGGGGTGCAGGGGGGACCATGTGCCCCCCCAGCCCCCGGTTATGGGCCTGGACAGCCTCCTGCAACACTCTGAGAGCCAAAATGTGCCCCCAAATTTGGCCTGTTTTGGCTGCCAGAGTGCTGCAGGAGACCATCCTTGATTATATAGCCCCGATTAGAACATATGTGTGTTGTGAATTTTAAACTATTTTTTTACTTATTTTGCTTTTTTTTTTCTTCTTTCGCTGTAAGCCGCCCGGAGTCCTCCGGGATTGGGCGGCCTATAAATTTAATTAATAAATGAAACGAATGAATTCGTAAGCTTATAAAAGGGAAGAAAGGTAAAATATTTTACCTTTCATGCTTGCAGGATTCTGCTACTATAGCCTATGTCAGCGATGGCGAACCTTTTTTGGCTCGCGTGCCATAAGTGGGGGGAGTGCAGGAGGGTCATGCGTGGGCATGCCGCACCCATAATGCAATGTGTGACACACACCCCAGTGCGCATGCGTGCATGAGAGGCACTCCGCCCCCCATTTTTTGCATGGTTTTTTTGCCCTCCTCAGGCTCCAGAGGCTTTATAGGAGGCTGGGGAGGGCAAACACAGCCTCCCCTGCCCCCCCCGGAGGCCCTCTGGAGGTTCTGAATCCTCCGGAGGGCTTAAACCAACCCTATGAGCAAACCGGAAGTCCATTCCCGAACTTCCTGTTTGCCCATAGGGCCTGTTTTTTGCGCTCTGGAGACTTCAGGGAAGCTTCTGAAGCCTCCGGAGAGCCTCTCGGGGTGGGGGGAGGCTCTTTTCGCCCTCCCCAGACTCCTATAAAGCCTCTGGAGCCTGGGGAGGGTGAAAAATGGCTTTAAAAAAGGCTGAACTCAGCTGACAGGGCACCGCCTCGTGTGCCCTGACAAATGGCTCTATGTGCCACCTGTGGCACGCGTGCCATAGGTTCACCATCCCGGGCCTATGTCAATAATTTATAGTTCTAGTCTTCCTATGGATCTGGTCTCTCTCTCATAGGGCGTTCAAGTATATATTAAAAAAGCAAAATCACAGAAGTGTACATCTATCTATTTCTATAAGTGTATAAAACCATGTGTGCGGAGGTGTGGTCCTGTGCCATGCCCACCATGGCCACGCCCACTCTAGCCACACCCTATACTCCCTCCCCACCCTCCGAGGTCAAACATGCAGCCCTCAATGAAATTTGACCACCACCCGTGCTATACAGAGTTAAGTCTTCATTCTGTTTAGTATTTTGCCAAGAAAGATCTCAGAAGGTCCCCTAAAGCAGTTTTGAACTTAATAAACACCGGGGGATTAATTTGATAATGACCAAGTCAAGCTTCCCAAAATATACTTCCAGTGTCTCAATTCCCTACATCAGTGCCTATCATAAGCATCTCCTATGGGGGTGAGGGAATTTATTCTCTGTAAAAACTAGTAGCAGTATTTAAACAACAGAAAAATAATAAACAGATCATCTGAATCATCCAAACAACTATAACCCATATATTATAAAAAGAGACCACTGATAGGACCCCATAAACATCATCCCAGAGTTTTCCTTGATGTTGTCCTGGAAAAGCCAACTATCCCATTTTCTCTGCCTACAAATAGAGATCAACGTACTTCCTCAAAGTTCTGTAGTTCATTCACCCAGAATTTTGCTCTCTGGAAACTGCTTCTGTCAGTGAGATCTGTGGAAAGAGGAAGTGTCAGGACTAGATCCCATCCCTGGAATTAAATAAAGCAGTTCCATTCATCCCTGCATAAGTGAACTATGTCAAGAAACTAGAAGGAGTAATTCAGTTGAGAAAGTAGAAGTATCTTCCTCAAAGGCTCTTAATAAAGCCATTATAGTCATTTGGGCTACTTTATGTGCATGTTAAGCAAGGTTATCGGATACCTGTCATTTTTATTGGCTCAATTTCCCAAAGAAATTCATTAAATCACAACAAAATCTGAGTACCAAAGTACAATTCCAATTCTGTATACAGTAGTGCTTAAAAATGTGTGGTTCTTTTTGAATTTTCAGTATTTCTGCAAAAATATGTGGCATGTTTTCCACACAAGTTATTACTAGATAGACAAACCCAATTAAATAAACTAGAAAAGTCTATTTATATTTATTCATTTTATTTATTTATTTGAGGAAAACTGAGGTAAAGGAACATATTTGTATACGACAAAAAATAAGCCAACCTTTATTTTTGGTAACTAGTGAACTCCCTTTGAGCAGTAGTAACTGCAACTAAACATTTCCAATAACTATTGATCGGTCCTGCACATGAATTTTAGGTCATTCCTCCTTACAGAACAGCTTTCAGAAGTCTTCAGAAATATCCTTTTGTCAAATTGTGACAGACTTCCACAACATTCATGTTTTGTGAAGATCAGACTTGAGAGTGAATATCCAGAATTCTGTTGTTTATATAAGGTAGGACCTTCCACATTCACATCTAATTATCAGCCCATTGATTGAACCAGCTGACAATTTCCCTGAACTGCTAATCCTAAAGGTTCACATAATTTTACAGTACAGAAATGTGTTGCTTTAGATAATTTTCTTTAATAAACCAATGAGCTAGAACAGATAGTCCTCACTTCACAACTGTAATTGGGACAAGCAGCTGTGGTGCTAAGCAATGCAGCCAAGTGAAACATCATGTGGCTAAACTCAAGACTCATGACTGCTGCAGTCATTAAGCAAATCATCCACAGTCACTGACGTCATTTGACCACAACTTGTAGCTCAGCTTTCCCAATGAGTTGTTGGAAGCCAACAATGAAGCTCATAAATAGGGATCATGTGACCATGGGATTGTTCTGACCCAGGCTGCCTAGGCAGAGGCAGGCTTCCCTAGAGTCCTTTATTGCTCTGCTAATTCCACAACAAATGGCCCTGCACGCCGGTAAAGTTCCACCCCAAACTTCCCCGAAAGCAGCAACCCACAGTTCCATAAACAAAGCCAATAACCCTGAGCCGGATCGCAGAAGCAGAGAGGAAGTCCAAAAATGAAGTCCATAAAGCAAGGTCCGTAAAGTTGTACACAAGATTCCAGATCCATAAGGCAAGGCCAGAGTCCGCACGCAAGAGTCGAATTCCACAGCAGAAACACAATACAAGCCAGAGTTTTCCCAAGGCCAGGGAAATGCATGCCAAGGCAAAGCATGGAGACCTTCATCCAAGCAGCCTCTCAGACCTCCTTTCAGCTTGCCTCCACTCTACTCTCTATGCCATTGGATCGAATGGGGAAGGCTGCTGTTCCTCAACAGAGGGGATATGCTGCCTCTCAATCGTACCACCACCCGTCTGCAGGTCATCCCCCCATGTGTCAGTGAGGGGAGGCAGCTCCCCATCTGGTTGACCACCTCCCCCAATGCCTGAAGAGCCTAGGACATCATCATCCTCAGCTCCTGACCTCTCCAAACATTCCAGGGGAGCCTGTGGTGGTCTGCTGGCAGCGTGTGGAACTGGCAGCAGAGTCGGACAGTGAGGAGTTTGGGTAGGAACATGGGCCAGTTCTGGAATCTGGGGAAGACTTGGACGAGGGCTCTGCATCGAAGGAAGAGAGGTGGCCAGGGCCATCTGGTAGTTAAGTGCTAACTCCGGAGCCTGGCATCAGCGAGGCAGAAGAACAGGGGGAGCCTGTTCCTAGTGCACGCATCTGCAGAGCTGCCAAGAACAGTTAAGACAAAAGGGGGGACTTGGGAATAAGGCTTGGAGATGATTGGCCCCCTCCAATAAGACATAAAAGAGGAGCAAAGGGACTTGAGCCTTTGCAGGTAGCAATTTTGTTCATTCTGCTCTGTTTAAACTCTGAAGCTGTTTGACTGTGTTCTGTTTGGCTTTGCAAAACTAATTGGCAATTAGGTCTCTGGCAGTGCTTCAAGGAATATAAAGGTGGTGTTTATCAGCCTTACCCTGAAAGACTCTGGCAGATTTCTGTCGGACTCTTCAAGACTGGTTGTGAATCATTATGGACTATGAATGAACATAATTCACAGCCGTTTAAATAAAAAGAGGGGTTGGGGGACTAAGCGTGTGATTTTTACTGTCTCAGGAAGCCTAGATCTGATTAGAGCCGTACCATCACCATCAAATGATACTAGTTCTAATTCCTCTTCCTCCTCCAAACTGGGATCCGAAGGGGCCATGACAGGGACAATATGATGGTCATAAATACCCTCCGGTTGTGAAGTTTCCAAATTTAATCGCATGAATGTGAGGCTACTGCAAAGACACTGCAATGGCCTTGTTTGAAGACCAGTCGTAAATTTACTTTTTCAATACCATAAGCAATGCAGTCATCAACTGAAGAGTACCTATACAACTTATTTAATGGGGCTCTCTTTATCTAGTTTTAGGACTTTTGTGGACAATAGAGAATATTTTAGGTCTTACTTATGCAGAAATATTGAAAATTTAAAAAGTTTCACAAATGTTTAAGCACTACTGTATATGAAATTATTTGATTATAAAGTGAGATTTTTCCCCACTGATAATATTTCCTGACCAGGACGAGTCTCATAATGCTGTATTAGATTTAAGTATATAACATTTGCTGTCAAGCAGCTCAACTATGATTGCTGGGTGATCCAACAGAAGAATAGTTTGTATAGCACTGCCCTCAAACCCAGCTATATTATAGATGTAGTTCTTCCTTCCATTCTGCCCTTTGTAGCAACAAATTTTAGCTAGAGCCGATTACAAGATATTTCAGGGTGAAATGACTTTCTTCAAGTGGCAACATGGGATGGGAGAGCTAGATGAAAGTAGCAGTTGATGTCTGAACACTACAAAAAATATTGCCTTTTCCAACTGGCATCTTCTAATTGCAGTTTCCCCGATGTTCCAAGCTAAGACGGTCAGCTTGGCTCTAGAAATCTGCCAACATGCAAATACATGCATGTTTACCAAATGAATGCTTACCATAACATACAAATGAATGCTTACCATAACATACAATGGCAGCTTTCGCTCCACGATAGTATATTCGGCTCATAGCTTCATACCTCTCTGAGCCGGCTGTATCCTAGAGAAAGGTAATGGAGAAGAGTCAGATTTCCACTTAGTGGGAAAGTATGGTTCTACTTTACATAGTACTATGCATAATGCAATGCAAACATTGATTAAACATACCTGCTGTCAGTATTGTGAAATAAAATTAAGAAACTTTCTCACATATCTATTATTTCAACCGTGACTTACCCAGATACCCAAGGTTACTGTGCGGCCTCCCACTGCCATTACTTTAGCCACGAATGCAGCACCTATTGTCTAAAATAAGAAAGATAGATGTGAACACAGATATAGTATCCCCGTCAGTTTTGGAAAGCAAACATATAGTCAATTTACAACCATAAATGGCCCCAGAATTACAGCTATGTTGCTGCAATCCTAACTTAAGGCATCATGTGAATGGATCCATTTTTAAAAATATTTTTATAGTGGTTGCTAAGCATATTTATTTCATCCAAAGGACTCCCCACCCCGCCCCCCAAACCAGAAGTAAATACCATAAGCAGCAAAAATGTAATTGCAGTCACTTGACTGTGGGAAGTTGCAAAGACCCTATTGCCAAGTGCCCAAAATGCGATCATATTGGTGGGGTGGGGGTGGGGAGAAGCTACCTCCATATCTTTGAAAACATGTCATAAGCAACTCTGGAGAAGTCCGTCTTAATTTCAAACCAGTCATTAAACAACTGGTCATAAATGAAATACTTTTTTTAGAGGCAAATGTATCATATCCAAGCAACAGTGGCATAAATAATTTGTAAACCGGAAAAACAACTGTTTTAACATTTTCTTAGTGTGCATTACTGAGTGAAACACCTGCTGGCAGATAAGACACTATATATTGAGGATCAGTAACTTCTCAGAAAACATTTGCAAAGCTCTCTTAAACGGAAAGTAGACTTCTCTGCTCCAGTTAAAATGGCTCCTTTTTGAAATAGTTTCACTTCAGTTTATCAGCCGCTCCCCATTTCACAATAAGTAATGTAAAAACCTTCTCAAATTCAAATCCTGATGACTAGAGCCACAGGGCTGTCATTTATCTATTTATTCACTCTCAGCTTCTGAAATCCAATAGAACTATAACAGCAGTTCTATAATAGTAACAGAAGAATATTTTAAAAGATCATCGGGAACAATAACATCCAGGCCCAACCCGGAGTGGGGCTTTCATCTTGTACCAGATCTCCTTTCTCAGGATTTTCTTCAATAGCTATGTTTTATAGCACTCCTTAACACTCAGCAAGATAGGGGATAGTCTGAACTTAAGAAATAAACTATTTCAATTCTGCACCAGGGAAACACAACTCTGTAAAAAAACAAGGAGCTCTTGGCAGCATTTAGCAAAATGGTTTCCTCCGGGATGTTTGGGGACTATCCAATCTAGCCAATGGCCCTGGGATTTCCCAGGCAATTTCTTATCTGACTGTCAATCAAGACCAACTGTGCTTAGCTGAAAAGATCAGCTAATATTGATTAAAGTTGCTTATAACATTAAAATAAAATCAAGCCTGAGAATCCTAACTTAGTGAAATGTGGGGGAAGAAATGGATGGACTTGTGAAGGATTCAGTACAAATGAGTGGACAATCTTTCAGCACAAAAAAAGACAAAACTCACATTTTGATAAGGTCCTACTAGGAAGCGGTTGTGAACATATCGCTCCACCAAGCTGGTCTTGCCTACATACTCTTTGCCCAGCATCACAACTTTGGCATCCACACGCTGCCCGCTCATTCTCCTGCCCTCGCAGCCGAGTGTTGCCCTCCAGAGGGATCCTAAGCTCCCCCAACTCAGTCAGGTGGAGCAGCCAAAGAGGTGCAGCTCAATTAGGCAAGTTCACCTGAAGGAAGGAAGAAGAGGAAGTGCAGTGATTCATCACAACAGAGAAGATATCTGACCAAACCCTAAGGCATCCTTCTCTTCTGTTCTCTTTCTGTATTTGGCAACCAAGAGTGATGGCACCTTGGATTAAGAGCCATGGCATCCATTTTCTTACGCTAAATACTCCTACCTGTGAGAAGACAAAGTCACCAGACTAGAAGCACAAGCTTTTTTACTCTTCCAGTTCAGAGACTTCGCCTAATATCAGTAGGTAACATCAGAATCAGAATAGAGCTGGAAAGTACCCTTAGAGGTCATCTAGTCCAACCCCCTGCTCAAGCAGGAGACCCTACCGTTCCAGACAAGTGGCTGCCCAGTCTCTTCTTAAAGGCCTCCAGTGATGAAACACCCACAACGTCTGAAGGGAAGCTGTTCCGCTGGTAGGCAGCTCGAGAGGCAGGAATCGACCTCGGGGAAATCCCCGGCGCGGAAAGGAAGACCTGACTTGGACTGGAGGAACGGTTGCCCGGTGCATTTAGCATGACATCGGAGCACGCCGGGTACGGACCGCTTGGTCCCAAGGACCAAGCACGGGCAGCAGCGCCGAACGAGGCCCGGCAGATACTGTGGGAGACGCTACAACGATACTCACCCCGGCCTCATGTCGCTGGAGCCGGCCAGCCACCGCTACTGGAGACGAGGCGAAGAGAAGCAGCGGCCTCCTTCCGGGCCGCCTGGGCCAAGCAGTTTCCCAGGACATCCCCGGGGAAAGGGGCGGGGCTTCCATTCGGGAGCGGAAGCGCGCTGGAGGGCGGGGGCGGGGCCTGGGCTGAAAGCAGGGAAGGGAGGAGGCAGCGGCGGAAGAAGCGCTGCCGTCGCCCCGCGGAAGTCGTTACTCCTCTCCTGTTTCTGCATGGCGGCTGCGGTGTCCCTGCAGCTGCTGCTCCCGCCGCCATCTTTACCACTGGCCGCTCTGCGTGGACGGGACGGCGGGAAAGCGTGAGCCCGGGTCGGAGCAAGCCGGGCCGGGTGACGCTCTCCGCCGGCTCCTTCCTCCGCCTCCTTCTCCTCTCCCGTCGGATCGGTGACCGCGGAGCCGATGGGGAAGTACTTCCTGACCCTGAGCGTCCTGAAAGGGCCTTGGGACCAAGTCTTCACCGCCTTTTGGCAGCGCTACCCGAACCCTTACAGGTCAGGGGGAGCGAGCAGGGACGGGGCGCTTCTCCGTCCTGTCGGGCGGGCGGGACTGGCGCTAAGCTGCCCTCGTCTCCTGGCCGAGGGGCTCAGAGAGGCATGGGGGGGTGGGCGGGCGGAGAGGGACCGTAGTTACACGGAGCGGGTTCTTCTTTCGGGGCAAGACGCCAAAGGGCTGCTGTTTGCGAACCTCCTCTCATTCATCCTGCTCGCTACTACGGGTGTGGCTCCGGCTGCTGTGTCGATCGGGGGAAGCTCTGCGCCGACCCGGGATTCCGCCCCAGAGGTAAACCTGGGAAGCCCACGGACAGCCGATGAAGCCAAAGGGGAGAAAACGGAGGGATTGTGAATCTCAACCTTTTTTTTCCTTCCCTCCTAATGGCGAAAGCCGCTGTGTGACCCTTTAGTGCAGTGTTTCTCAACCTTGGCGACTTTTAAGTCCTATGGACTTCAACTTCCAGAATCCCCCAGCTGGCTGGGGAATTCTGGGAGTTGAAGTCCACAGGACTTAAAGTCACCAAGGTTGAGAAACACTGCACTAAAGGGAGGAAGGGAGCCAGTGGAGCTGAACTGGTTGGTTTGAGCTCACCTTACAATGGGTTAAAGGAAGCTTTTACTACTGTGAGTGGAAGCTGAAATAGGAAGTTGGGGTGGTATTTTAGAAATTCAAAGATTCCTGTGGAAAAAGAATGATCAATAATGGTTTGACTCAGTTTAACTGGTGCTAGAAGAAACTGTTGTCAAAATGAGCCCCTTAGGGAAAGACCCCAATAGTGTAGATTAAAATAATACTCCTGAGGTAAGTTTAGTTAGCAACTGCTTATCTTCTTAAGCCTCTTTTATCCTGATCTCATTAATTTATAAGGTTAATCTTGGTCATTGTGTACTGTCCTATTTAACTTACTTTCCCTACTTTAACACCTATATTTGGCTGAAATAATTAAAAGATGGTCGACCTAATTAAACATAAGACCACTTCTCTTGCCCATTGGACTCAAATAAAATAAATGCATGCTAGTAGAACTGTGAAAAATACAGCATCATTCAGTTAATCCTCCAGGGAAAGATTGAAGGTGAACGAGGTCCAGGCAGAAGAAGAATATCATGGCTTCAAAAGCGAAGGGGCTGCTTTGGACAAAACTCAGCAGCACTTTTTCATGCAGCTGTTGACAAAAATAGGATTGCCAACATGATTGCCAACGTCCGATGATGGATATGGCACAAGA
Organism: Thamnophis elegans; assembly: GCF_009769535.1. Classification (NCBI taxonomy): domain Eukaryota; kingdom Metazoa; phylum Chordata; class Lepidosauria; order Squamata; family Natricidae; genus Thamnophis; species Thamnophis elegans. The sequence continues at coordinate 98,500,693 of NC_045542.1, forward strand.
AGAGGAAATACAACTGTAATTCTGTCAAAAGTAAACCTGAAAGCAATGCTTCTCCATTTCTCCTTCCCAATCAGGATAGGTGTGGTTTTGACAAAAGATTCTAGATATGAAAATAGGGTAGCTAAGACAGAAATAGTATTATTTGACTCCACTGAATTGTGTGACTAGATAAATAGGGAGTGTTATGCTGCTATTTAATTATAGCTGCACAACATAGGGTAATATCTTAAAATTCTCTTGTCTTTTTTACCCAGCAAGCATGTCCTAACAGAAGATATCTTGCATCGAGAGGTGACTGATGACCAGAAACTGCTTTCCAGGAGGCTCCTAACCAAAACCAACCGGATGCCACGCTGGGCAGAGCATTTCTTTCCACCTAATGTTGGCCGCCATGTCTATATCCTAGAAGATTCCATTGTGGACCTACAGAATCGAACCATGACCACATTCACCTGGAACATTAACCATGCACGTCTGATGGTAACAGTAAAATGTTTTACATTTACTTGCCGCCACTACGGCAACATAAAATGACTCAGAAGGTTTGAGGAAGTGATTCTTACTTTGGAATGCTGTCTCCCTTGCAGGTAGTGGAGGAGCGATGTGTTTACAGAGAGAACCCAGAAAACAGTAGCTGGACAGAAGTCAAGCGGGAAGCTTGGGTCTCCTCCCGTCTCTTTGGCGTTTCCCGTGCTATCCAGGTAAGGGAGCTACAGGTGTATGCATGACAAAGAAGAGACTGCCTGTAATAAACAATCTGGGACTACTGGTATCTAGCTGAAAAACCAGGCTGATTGCTCAATATTTCAGCTCTCCTAATAAATAGAGAAGAGGCTATTTTTATCTCTTTGCTCAACTGGCTGTTCTCTTGTTTTAGGAATTTGGCTTGGCTAGATTCAAGAGCAATGTGACCAATACTACTAAAGGTTTTGAGTATGTGCTGAGCAAAATGCAAGGTGGGTACATCTGTAATAGCAACTAAAAACGCATACATAAAATGTAGATTAAGAAAATTCTTTTTGGACTTGTTCTAAGTACCACAGGTATTCCTCAACTTAAAATCACAATTGAGCCCAGTTTCTGCTGCTAAGTGAGACAGTTATATCCCATTTTACAACCTACTTTGCCACAGTTAAGTGAATCTGTTTATTAAGTTATTAAAACAGTTGTTAAGTGAATCTGGTTTCCCCACTGTCAGAACGTCGCAAAAATGATCATATGAACCCAGGATATAGCAACTGTCATAAATATAAGCCACTTGCCAAGTATTTGATTGTGATCATGGGGATGCTGCAAGATCATAAAGTGTAAAAAACTGTCATAAGTCACTTTTTTTCAGTGCCATTGTAACTTTGGTCGCCAAACAAATGATTATAAGTTGAGAACTACCTGTATTAAAAATTAAAATCACTCTTCATAGGTAATGACTTAAAATTTTATACAATATTTTCCAAAATCGGAACAAACTAGAGTTTTACAGAAAAACTAGGTACAGTGGATATATTTACTTACTCCTGGACTTTTGGCTTATTGGTTTTACAGGTGAAGCACCATCTAAAACACTAGTGGAAACCGCCAAGGAGACTGCCTTGGCGGTTACTGAGAAGGCAAAGGACTTTGCTGGCAAGGCAGCTACTACAAAAAAGCAACAGTATGTGTGAGAAAACAGTTTTTCCACTGAAGGAACTAAATGCCACTGGCAGAGTGATACAATAATACTGGAAGGTTCATTTTAACTTAAGCTTCCCTTCCTTTGGAAGTTGACCAGAATGTCTGTAGATTTTATGTTTTTTTAATTAAGACTGTACAAATCTGACAATCATCTTCTTTCTTAAAGGTGTAATTATCATTAAAAGAATAGACTTCAATTTCAGGATCTGTTTTTCATCAATCATTTAATTATCTTCCTATTTACACTTGCCTCTTATGCAACTCAAAAGTAAGCCTTTGTATATGAGACTTCAGAGAGTTTGTAGCTATTGGTGAATAAATGTAACAAATTACTGAGGTTACGTTAAGGTAAAGGTTCCCCGCACATGCATGCTAGTTGTTTCCAGCTCTAGGGATGATGCTCATCTCCGTTTCTAAGCCCAAGAGCCAGCACTGTCCGAAGACTTCTCCGTGGTCATGTGGCGGGCATGACTCAACGCCGAAGGCACACAGTGCTGTTACCTTCTCACAAAAGCAGTCCCTATTTTTCTACCTGCATTTTTACATGCTTTCGAACTGCTATGTTGACAGAAGCTGGGACAAGTAACAGGAGCTCACCCAGTTATGCAGCACTAGGGATTCGAACCGCTAAACTGCTGACCTTCTGATATACAAGCTCAGCGTCTAAGCCACTGAGCCACTGCATCCTTTTAGGAGGTTAGGTTAGGTTACAATTAAAAATAGTTATCAAAATCCCACTGAGTACATCTTAAGGTGGTTCACTTTCAGTCAAAAAAGGTCAGAAAAACCTAGATTTTGCAATGGCAAAAGGTCTCTTGAAGCAAATCTTTACTATTAGTCCATTCAACAACAGCATATTTCATATTTAAAAAAACCTGAGCACAACATTTACCTGTTATGATATGGATTTTTAAAATCCTCCCTGTAGATAAGAGCTAAGTTTATATTTTGTTTAAAATACCTAGGGTTCCTCACCAGCCCAAGTCTCTGCAGAATGGACTTGCCTGTTCCACAAACCTTAACTAGGATGACATGTAAGATGCATATGTTATGTATAGTCAGCTTCTAACAATTGTCCTAGTTGGTTTTGTGAAGAAGGTGGAGATGCAAGACTTGATTTGATGAGGTGGTGCATAGTCTTTTTTGTTAAGAAAGGAAGGGTTCTTCTTTACTTACAGAAAACAGTCTTATAACTATGTATCAGTTACCCTGCCACGAAGTAATTTCTGAAAAGCTTGAAGCCTGTCTAGATGAATGCTGTCCTCCTAAATGAACTTCTGTCCATAACCAGAAGTTGCTGATATTGGAATAGCTGTGCTCCTGCTGAGTACTGAAAGCAGTCACGACATCTCCAATGCTAGCAGATGCCAGGCCTTCTACGTCCACTTCATTTTCTGCAACAGAACAAAAAAAAAAACCCACCTTAGCATTATGCTTTATTCAAATGGAATGCAGTATCTCTTATACAAGCTTCATTTTCAACATAGGCATAGCTAGCTTTCCTAGGGACCACTTATTTCCTTTGCCTGTGCCTGTCCAGTTCAATCCAGCAGGATTTATTCTGGGTCCTGTCGATTAAAGTCATCTTGTAGGACACAGAAAGCCTACATACTGTTACAATTCTTGCCCTCTGGAATGATCTCCCCTGCTCTGAGATTTTATAAGCCTCCCTTCTTTTGTTTCAGTAAGTTATTTTTTAGTTTTAGGCTGCCCAGGATTGCTTGGGAGCCATGTGACCTATAAAATGAAAACAAACATAGATCTGGCTCAGTTATTCTCCAAATTTACCATGCCTTTTTATCATTTAACACTATAGCCAGTGACTTTCTGCTTATCAGACTCTGCATTTTTTTTGCTGCATAACTTGTCAGTATCATGAAAATGTAGCACTAGAATCATTATTGGGCATTGCCCACCTGAGTCAGAATGCTCAGAGGAGAACCGAGAAGAATCCAGGCTATCTGCTGCCCGTTCCATATTCAGATGGGCTTGCAATTCTTCTAAGCGCTGGTGCAAATTCTGCTGCTCACAATGTAGCCTCTCTTTCACTTGTTGAGCTTTCTGTTCCTGGTATTCTAGCTTCTGGGAGTGAAAGAAGGATGGAAAATAATATTTGGAATTGCAATTGAAATGCTTCCATATCTCCTAGGAACATCACATTGGCTACTATTGGGAACAAAAAATAGCACAACCACTTTCTCAAATTCAGCTGGAAGCATTTGCTAGGTAGTTCACCCTAAACAAAAAACTGAAGGAATTATAAAAAGTTATTCTTGGCTGGATTTAAGATTTCTCCCTTTGTTTTTATTGGTTCTTAAACTTACTTGAAGGCTGGCAGTAGTTTTTCTTTTTTAATACAAAATTTATTAAAAGTTTAAAAGAAAACACAAAAAACAAATACAGAACAAAGGAAACAAAACGGGTGCAGAAAAAAAGCTGCTGGTTTTCTTTGTAGCAGATATGTAATGTTACATAAGTCTTATTCTATGATTACAAAAAAAGCTCACTTTTTTCTACTCAATTTTTTTTCAAATCCTCAAACCTAGTTATGTGATAGGTATAATTTTTTTCCATTTGATGGAAAAGTCTACAAGGCATTTCCAGTAATCAAGGAAGTCAATTTAGCCATCTCTGCAAGTTCCATCATCTTCACCAACCATTCCTCTATTGTGGGGAGTATCAATTTTTTCCTCTTGAATTTTTTTGAATACGCTGCAAATGTCGTACATAAAAGCACAAGTTCTATGTTTTTTTTCTAGCTATCCATTAATCCCAAATGAGAAAGTTCTGATTTCAATTGTACATTTGTCTTTAAAATCTTCTGAATTTAAAAAATGAATAAAACGTCCCTTCATATTGTTCACATTTCCAAGAGAGATTCGAAATTCCTTTATACATTCTAGATAGTTTCTCTGATGACAAATTGGTTTTTCCTTCTTTATTCATTTCCATTTATTGACTTGATCATGCTTAAACCTCTCTCTCTCTCTCTTTTTTTTTTTTTTACTATTTTTCAGTTTTAAAGGCCATGTGTTATTTCTAATAAAATATTAAAACTAGAACCCTCAATACCATTTGCAAATTACTAACAACTAAAGCAGTCAAGAAAGGCAGTCTCTAGTTATTCCCAATATTATTACAGCTTCCTGGAAAAAGTGAGGTACATTACTTACTTTAATATGCAATCTGGCACGATGCAGGAGACTAAGTATTGTGTAACGAGAATGCTCTGTATTTGTGGGGATCTGCTGCTTCAACTGTTCTAAACACTGCCGTAGCTGGGCCCTTCTGCTGGGAAGAAACAGACTGTGGACAATCACATTTTAGGTAAAGCCTTAATTGAATTCTAGACTCAGAAAACAGGTGTCCAACCCGTGGCGTCATGTTGCCATCATGTGACGTTTCACCTCTTTGCGGAGCTAGGGTGGACGTCGCCTGCGCATGATGCATCTGGCCCATGGGCCGCCAATTTGACACCCCTGCTCCAGAACAAGGCAGAACCACATTTTCCAAAGAGTAAATAATTAATATATGGCTGAACTCAATAATTCCTTAATTCAGAGATTTCTGTATTGAGTCACCACTTTCTGGGTGAAATCAATTCAGAGGAGATAGGATTTTTAAAACTAATTGGACCTGAGAATGGTGTCATTGTCAAGACTGATTCTCAGGGATGTAGAAAACTAAACCAATGAGCTTAGCCATCTGCTGCTCACGATAAATTCATTGGGTGGATAGGTTATCTACATTAATGTATGATTTTATAGCACTACAGTAATGAAAATCTAAGAATTGCTGTTTTACTGGGCACAATACTGTATAACATGGATTTCTAATCTTTTATGCTCCCTTGCTGATAAGAATGTAACAAACTCCAGTCATTGAGATGTTATGAAAGGGTTAATGGTCTTGGACTACATTTCAACTTGAAAGTACTTACATAGAAAATACTATCTACCATCTGCTGCATTCCCAGTTCAGTTTCATTGACCGGAAATGAGAACAGCCAATAATAACAGGCTAATGGAGAACCAGCTATCTGCACTTGAAGAAGCCTGAAATGGGTGCTTAAAATATTTAGGAAAAATAAATCAACGGGAAAAGAATTACGAGGAGCATGAATTCATTGCCTTGAATTGATAAAATATTCTTACCAGGGCAATATAAAGACCAAGAAGTTGCATTTTTTCCTAAACTAAGTTTGGCCAGTGCTAAGCTCATTCACTTCTTGTTGGTGCTCAGTTTGTTATTCAAATTCACCCTGTTTAATTCATGAGATGATACAGGTGAAACTCGAACAATTAGAATATCGTGCAAAGTTCATTTATTTCAGTAATGCAACTTAAAAGGTGAAACTAATATATGAGAGAGACGCATTACATGCAAAGCAAGATAGTTCAAGCCGTGATTTGTCATAATTGTGATGATTATGGCTTACAGCTCATGGAAACCCGAAATCCACCATCTCAGAAAATTTGAATATTACATGCAATCAATAAAACATGGATTGTACATAGAACAATATCGGGCCTCTGAAAAGTATAAGCATGCATATGTACTCAGTACTTGGTTTGGGCCCCTTTTGCAGCAATTACTGCCTCAATGCGGCGTGGCATGGAAGCTATCAGCCTGTGGCACTGCTGAGGTGTTATGGAAGACCAGGATGCTTCAATAGCGGCCTTCAGCTCTTCTGCATTGTTCAGTCTCATGTCTCTCATCGTTCTCTTGGCAATGACCCATAGATTCTCTATGGGGTTCAGGTCAGGCGAGTTTGCTGGCCAATAAAGCACAGTAATCCCACGGTCATTGAACCATGTTTTGGTGCTTTTGGCAGTGTGGCCAGGTGCCAGGTCCTGCTGGAAAATGAAGTCAGCATCCCCATAAAGCTGGTCTGCGGAAGGAAGCATGAAGTGCTCCAAAATCTCCTGGTAGACGGCTGGACTTAATGAAGCACAGTGGACCAACACCAGCAGATGACATGGCTCCCCAAATCAACACAGACTGTGGAAACTTCACACGACTTCAAGCATCTTGCAGTGTATGCCTCTCCATTCTTCCTCCATACTCTGGGTCCTTGGTTTCCAAATGAGATGCAAAAGTTGCTCTCATCAGAAAAGAGGACTTTGGACCACTGAGCAACAGACCAGGTCCGTTTTTCTTTAGCCCAGGTAAGACGCTTCTGATGTTTGTTCTTCAGGAGTGGCTTGACAAGAGGAATACGACATTTGAAGCCCATGTCCAGGATCCGTCTGTGTGTGATGGCTCTTGATGCACTGACTCCAGCCTCAGTCCACTCCTTGTGAAAGTCCCCAACACTTTTGAATGGCCTTTTCCTACAATCCTCTCCAGGCTGCGGTCATCACTGCTGCTTGTGCACCTTTTTCTTCCACACTTTCCCCTTCCACATAACTTTTTATTAATGTGCTTTGATACAGCACTTTGGGAACATCCAACTTCTTTTGCAATTACCTTTTGAGGCTTTCCCTCCTTATGGAGGGTGTCAATGATGGTTTTCTGCACAACTGTCAGGTCAGCAGTCTTATGATTATGATTCCTACTGAACCAGACTGAGAGACCATTTAAAGGATCAGGAACCCTTTGCAGGCGTTATGGCTTAATTAGCTGATTAGAGTGGGACACTTTGAGCCTAGAATATTGTACCTTTTCACAATATTCTAATTTTCTGAGATTGTGGATTTGGGGTTTTCATGAGCTGTAAGCCATAATCATCACAATTATGACAAATCACAGCTTGAACTATCTTGCTTTGCATGTAATGAGTCTATCTCATATATTAACTTCCTTTTAAGTTGCATTACTGAAATAAATGAACTTTTGCATGATATTCTAATTTTTTGAGTTTCACCTGTATATTGTGTAAGCTAGAAAATGGTTAACTTGGTAAACAGCTTAAATGTACGTGTGAATAGTATGAAATATTAAGAAACATATAAATGGAAGAAAGGACTTAGAAAGATCATTTCCTGGTTTAGAAAAAGGAAAACATTTTTAAATGGTGACCCTGGAGCAGAAACTAACCCTCAAAATTAATGGAGGAATTGGTGCTTCCTAGTTATTAACAGAGCTAGGACCAGGCAGAAATGAGTCCATCCTTCTTCCCTAGCCAATAAAATGTGGGAGAGGAGCCTAAAAAAAACCCAATTAGAACAATATTCTTCTTTAAGTGTACCTGTGTTTCTCCAGCTCATTTTGTACAGACCTGAGAAGAAACAGAAACACAAAACAAAAATGATGAACTATATTTAAAATTCCAACAATTGATAGTTATTTTTTATCAACATCATTCAGTGAAGCAAACTAAGCACACATTCAGTCAAACCAAAATCTCTTATGTTCAATTTCAACCTTCCTCATTTGTGCAAAGAAGTAAATATTTTCCATTCAAAAGAAAACCATAAATTTGCTGGATTTGCATGAAGACAGAATCTCATGCCTTTGCAATAGTGGCAAAATCAATTTAAAAATATGAATACTAGTAACAAATATTAAGAAGTAATGTTTTCATTCATTGCACAATCTTAAAAGAGAGAAACAAATATGAAGTATACTTCATCTTTCAATGTTTTGTTATTAGATAATGAAATTTATAAGACTCAAAGTCAAGTCAAAGATTTAAACCCAAGTCTATATACGCTTCAGCACCAAGTGGAAAAGTATTATGAAGCATCATTCAGAAACACTAAAGGAATAACTAGTCAATCTAACTACTAGTTAAAAAAAATACTTCCAACAGCCATCCTTTCAGTTAAATCCTGCTTAAATTTCACACACAACCTCAGCTTCCTTTTGAGTATATCTTGTTCTTTCAATCAGAAAGGCCTGTTTACTACACGCCTGTGTGAATAGTACCTTTCTTCTATACGAGTGCTCTTCCAAGTACTTTTTCTCCTTATAGTGAGAGAAATGAAACTAAAAGTAGACATAAAAACATAAAAACTTGGTCTAGGATTAGTGGCTCTCAAATTCTGGTCCCAGGACGACCTTTACATTATTAAAAATGACAGAGGACCCCAAAGAGCTTTGGTTTCCATGGGTAAGGTAATGTAATATTTATTAGAAATGAAAACTGAGAAATATTAAAGCATTTGACTTCACAGATCTTCTCCCCCCCCCCCCCCAAAAAAAAAAGGTCTCCAGACCACACTTTTAAGAACCTCTGGCCTGAAGGAAATGCAACCTTTTTCCAAAACTTGGTTTTCCACATCAGGGTAGCGTTCCTCCTTGTCTTAAGTTTTCAGGAAAAAAAAAGAATAAAATCAAACAGCCCGAGGTCTAACCGAAGAAGCCTTACCGGAGGTTTCTCAGGGCCTTTCGCGTTTTCGGCTTCCTCTGCGATTGTAACGCATCTGGTCCGCAGAAAGGCGAGAGAGAAGCATAGCCGTGTTCGGCTTCTGGCGCGTGTGAATATATAGATATAAAGACGTGTAAGTATGTTTTAGAGGTTCCAACCTGCCCTCGCTTTCCCACTCGCTCCCTTCCTACCGAGGAGACCCAGTTCAGCCGCCCTCCGGTTAAGAGCCATATACGCGTCGCCCCTTTTTTACCACCCTTCGAGAATAATACCTCTCTCTCTGCGCTCCAAATAGTCGGCCGCTTGAAGCAACACCTGAATGTTGCTACTCGTGAGCTCCATGACAACAGCGGACCCGCGCAAGTAAGGACTCTGCAGCCCTGGTCACGCAACCGCCCCCACCGCCTTCAGCAACCAACCCCGCCCCTTCGAACGCTCCAGGGTTCTGGTTCCACCCCTTCTCGTCCACAGTAGCAGTTCTTCCTTCGTGGATCTCCTTCGGGCAGCGCCAACCAAGGAGGATGAAGCCAAGCGGACTTTTTTTTTTTTTTTTTTTGCTTTCGTCTTTCGAACCGCTCAGCCACCCCCACTCCCCACCTCTCCTCGATTTTTAGGTTCGGGGCGTCCTCGCTGCCTTGTTTTGAATCTTAACCTGTGCAGGGCGGGGCTAGAGAAAACAGCGCTGTCATTGGTTGGAGGACGTGACCAGACGTTTATCCGTCACCGCCTCCTTGAAACAAATTCGGGCGGGTAACGATGAAGTCTTATATTTGAACGGAGGGCGGGGCCTGCACTTTGTTGTTTGGAGGAAATAGAACGAGACACATTTTAATGCTGCTTGGGCACAGCTCGGTTTTATAAATTAGATGCTTTCGCTTTCGTAAATTATAGACTTTTATGTGTGTACATGGTAAGTGCATGAAAAAAGAGCGTGATAAAATATCCCATGATCGTTGTAGAGTAGAATAGAATAGAACCTGGAAGGGACCTTGGAGGTCTTCTAGTCCAGCCCCCTACTCAAGCAGGAGAAGAACCTATACCATTTCAGATAAGTGACTGTCTAGTCTCTTCTTAATCTCTAGTGATGGAGTGCCTACAACTTCTGAAGACAAGCTGTTCCACTGGTTAATTTTCCTGTTAGGAAGTTTCTTTTTAATTCCAGGTTCCTTCTGTCCTTGATTAGTTTCCAACCATTGTTTCTCATCCTGCCCTCTGGTGGTTTGAAGAATAATTTGATCCCCTCTTCTTGTGGCAGTCCTCAAATATTGGCGTACTGCTATGTTACCCTTAATTCTTTTCTTCAGACTAGCCAAACCCAATTCTGCAGCTGTTCTCCATATGTTTTAGTTCTTTGCCTTTGATCATTTTAGTTGCTCTTTTCTGAACTTTTTCCAAATTCTCAACATCTTTTGTAATATGGTGAGCAAAATTGGTTGCAGTATTCCAGGGGTCGTCTTACTAGGGTTTTATTATTTATTTTACCTTTACTAGGGTTTGATCTTGAGTAATTATGTTCTACGTTAACAATGCCCATCAATACATACATTCATGTGTGCTCGCTAATCTGTACCTAGTTAGAAACAAATGATCAGCATATATTTTACTACTTTTAGGGAGAAAAAAATATTTAGAAGGCAAGAGGCATACACATTCCCTTAAGTAATACACATTTATAATTTATTCCATAGAATAATTCAGGCAACGGGGCTGGTGATATATCAGAACAGTAATAGAAACAAACTTCATTTATCCTCAACAAAGCTGGGTGTTGCTATAAAAGTTCCAAAGGTGGGTTGCTATTGGTTCGCAACAGTTCGGGCAAACCAGTAGTGGAAATTGAAACAGGGTTGCGGAACCAGTAAGCCCACGTCCCTGAACCGTTTGCCCAGTCGCCCATGCCATTGCTGGCATGTTTTTTAGTCATTTTATTAATGTTCTGCACATGCAAAGTGAGCACAAAGTGAACCGGCAGTAACACTGGCAGCAACCCACCCCTGAATTAATCTATGTTGAAAAAAAACAACTACCACCCTTCCTGCTACAAATTCACAATGTAGTCTTACCTTCAGATGTAACCCACCCCTTAAATATGCAACCTTAGTTTACGTTTAAGGCATTCCACAGATCATGAGAGTTGCAAGGAATCAAGACAGCTTACACATTTAGTAAATTATTATCATCATCCAAAAACACTTAAGCTTCCTGCATTGAAATGTGTTTTTTTAAGTAATTGTAACGTGGAGTTGTATTTACCTTTTATAGAAAAAGCACACATTCCAATTTATACTCACAGGCAGCCCTGCTGATAGACAGAATGAGAAATCACCTTAGGCAACTCATGATAGGAATCATGAAAGGGTATATCTATGACTAGTTATTATTATTTTTGTATCATTGTTGCCTGAAAGCAGATGTTCTGAAGATATTCTGCCTCAGTTACCACTACCATGGCTCTGTATTTGGGAGGAATGTTATTTGTTACAGAACAAAATTGTGTTGGTCTTGCCATAGCTGGCAAGATATGAGGGACAGAAAACAGCAGTCCATTCCAGAAGCAACTTTATTCAGCAGAGAGACAAAACTCTGATGATTAAGATCTAGTGCAAGTAAATATGTCCTAGCCCATGGTCCATATGCAGCACTGGACAGCTAGTAATTCGGCCCCACAAGACCCTCCAAAATAAAGGAAGTTTGTTATTTGTATACATGAATTATATATTTTATATGTGGCTTAAGACAATTCCTCTTCATTCAATGTGGCCCAGGCAAGCCAAAAAGGTTGGATCTGCCTGGTCTAATGTAAAGATATATTAGAAGCCAAATTTATTGTATTTAATTAATGGTAAAGGGACGGCTGCACTAACACAACTTTTAAACATACAATTGTAAACAGGTTGTGCAATGAACATGTAGAATCAAGTACCTTCTTTTCTTCTCACCTGGACATTGTTTTTCAAAATTTGAATGGGATGAGTTTGCTTATAATATGCCATATTTTTCAGTGAAAAATGTTCTCATGCAGCTGCAGTATGAGAAACTGTAAATCTGAAATAAGATGGTATCTTAATAGGTATGCATTTGCATGTCTGAATATTTGGGGGCATATTATAGTTTATACTCTGTTCCAATGGCATTTTTCTTTTACTGGTTTAAACATAGCCATTATCAGGCCCAAGCCCAAATGTAACATAGCAAAATTTAATCCAATCCAATCTTTTATTTACACCTAATGGACTAAATCTTACCAAATTAAAGCTATAACTCTCTACTTTACTAGATATATCCTAAGAGATTCTAGGTAGGAAGTGGCTACACTGAACTTCTTCCTCCTTCCCCCCATCCAAGGGGCAATTCTGGCCTGTCTGATAAGATTTACTGCCCCTTTCCTGGGAAAGCTCTGTTTTCCCAAACTCCTATCCATCAATTCTCCAGATCAGACATGAGCATTTTACTGCTCTGGGCCACATCCGGCCCTTTGCCTGTCTGTTTGGCTTGCATGAGGTCAATTGGAAATTAGAAAATAAAATGTAAATAAGCCAGCTGCAGGAGGTGGGAGAAGCAGCGGACTGCACTCCTTTAATTGGATGGAGAGAGAAAAGCTTTTCTGAGTAGCAGAAAGTGGCTGGGTTGAAGCAAAATGAGGCTGTGCACTCCCTCCTCCCTTCTGCCAGCGGCAGAATTAAGTTCAACCTATTGATTTGGCCCTTCAGGGCAGTCCGTTTCTCATGTGGTGGCCCCTTGCCCATCCCTGCTCCAGGTGCACATCCCATCATAACCTTGCACTCAATGATTTCTAATTTGCGAATGAATTTGTAGATGATTATGGCTTGAATATTTTTAAAGACTTATTTGGACCCGAGTTATAAATTCCATTTTTTAAAAACTGGAGTGACACCACTTTGTTGCATATCAGCAATGCAGTTAGTGGGGTAATCATCAGAAATGAGGAAATTTTATGATTATTATGAACAAATTGAGCAGATCTTAGGCAAGAAAGACGAGCAAAGGAAAGATTATTGAAATGCTGATTTACATGTTATTGTTAATAGAGATCTATGTATTACTTAAGTCAATAATGTTACATAGCGTTTTTATAATATTCAAGTATGAAAATGTCAAAATCTCTTCCCATGCTAGGCAGGTGGTTTAAGTTCGCCTTTAAGCTTCTCCAGGATGACTAATGGGCTGGAAGGCATGCATACGTCTTGTGTGCAGTTAATAAATGCTGATACTTGCTATTCAACTGACATCAAAGAGATTATCTAGCACATAAAGAACCAGAGCCAAAACCAGTCACCCACATTTACACAAGCTGATAAATACACAAAATCCTCTGGTTGAAATGAGGTGGGAAAAGAAAAAAAGCACAGCAACAAGATTTGTAGAGTCTGTATTTGCAGCAGCAGATTCTGTCTGTCAACACCCAATAGCAACCAAACAGCTAAATCCAGAAAAAAACAATTATTTTGAATTCAGAATACACAAAATGGCAATAGCAACAGACAGCATTTTTCAAGTAAAAAATTAGTTTATTCAAGTCAGACTTGATTTTATGCAGTTTTCTTGGCAGCAGTATGGAAATGATTTGCATTGCCTTCTTTTGGGATGGATGGATATGATAAGTAGATAGAGAGAGAGGGAGGGAGGGGGAGAGGGAGAGAGAGAGAGAGAATGAATCTTTTAGTGTAGCCAGGTTTGCAGGTAACTAGCTCATAAGTCATTTCAGAAAGAGTTGTATGAATCCCAGGTACTGTAGGTTTCCAAAGCATCTCCCGCAGTGTGGCAGAAGAGTTTACAAGTATACATTGCATACGAACAGTGTTGCAGCCCTTATGCACATCAAGAGCTGAAGAGCAAAAGCTCATGGCTGTTCTCCACAAATTATTGTTGGAAATCCAGGTCCTGCCTTTCCATTCCAACCAGAAGTATCCGAAAGCCCTTATTGCACATGCATCCAAATCTGGTAACACAATCTCATTTTTTGGTTAAAAACTAACCATAAGACTATACATCATTCTTAAGTTTTACCAGAAGTCAGGTAAATAGCACCAAGTAATTTCTACATGGGCCATTATTCCATTATAGAAAAAGCCAGCTTTATTAGCACATAGAAGAGTTTGTTCAGACTTCTTTAATGATAGATTCTAGTTCCCACCCCACAAATCCCAAGTTCTTTATTATAAAAATGCAAGAGTTCATTTCCCCTTTTAAGAACATGGTGCTTCTTCCTCCAACCCAACTCTTGCTTGACAACCAAAAGCCTTTTGTTTCACTCCCTGGAGAATCCTAGTAAGACAAGTGTGATTGCTCCCATAATCCTTTGCTGGTGAGACAAGCTGCAATTGTCTTCCAGTTCTTGGAGTTCCTCAGGCACGAATGGAATTTGATAAAGCCCTCATCCAGAAACTGATGCTCACAGGCAACTGGCATTCTTATTTGTTGAAGGCAAGTGGGTAGTATAGCAGTGTGTACAGATGCGGACTGGCTTCAGATGCCTAAAATGGGGTAGTGCTGCCAAGTGGGATGAGCAACGAGAGCAGAAGATCTGAGAAAAATAAAAATAAAAATGTGTCCATCAAGAGCAATTTGATAACAAGTCTTGTTTGCATGAAAGAAAGTAATAATAAACCTATGTTCATGTATGTATGAACTTGAATAAATGTATGTATAACTAGAAACATCCAATGAAGCAGACTGAAGTAGAAAGGATAATAACCATGGTTTAACACCCAATCGAAATTCAACTTAAGGCCCAACATAGGAATACTCAACAAGCTGCAATTTAATCCTTTCTTTTACACTATAGGCTTCTTTCTTACTGTTCTTAACTGCCTGGTAGCTCAGTCACCAACCCCTGAATGGACTGCCTCTTTCAGTCTGTCTCACCTGGAGATCTGCATTTCCGATCCCCCTTCCAAACACAAGAAGGATCTTTTTGGAAAGGAATCTAATTCATGAGTTGAACTACGGCTCCCAGCATTCTTGACTCCTGGTTCATGTTGGGTGGATCTACCCCAAAGTAGCCCTAATCGCTTACCTTCCCACAACTCCGGCAGTGGTGCCGTCGCCGAAGAAAAGTGAAAGGCACATGGCAAGCCATACAGTGGCTAGAGGTGCTGTCTGGTACCCAGTCTGGCGGCACCGAAGTATCTGTAAAGGAACAGAAGACTAATTGGCAAAATAGTTGCATATCAGTCTTCTAAAGCCACTCAGAATCATAAACCTCCCTGTCCCCATTTTTCAAGTGTTTAGTGTCTTTATTCAAGAAAATAACCCAGAATAGTAAGGCACAGAGCTCATTAAATGGAAAAAACCCTAAATTAAGAAAGCAAAAACCTACATAAATCCAGGGAGCTTCAGAATAGGAAATAATAATACAGCCCAGGACATCAGACTGATATGCCTCTATAAGATATCAATGGACTATGAACTATTGACAAGTGAAGCGTCATTTATCAGATAATATATTTCCATGAGTGTGGGTGTGTACACGCATGCCTTTGAGTCAGTCTTGACTCCTGGTTACTGCCTGGACAACTCTCTGCAGTTTTCATGGCAATGTCTTTCAGAAGTGGTTTGCCATTGCCTGCTCCCTAGGGCAGAGAGAGGGAGAGGGAGGGAGAGAGAGAGAGAGAGAGAGAGAGAGAGAGAGAGAGAGAGAGAGAGAGAGAGAAACTGAGCCTCAGTAGTGACACTAACTATACATAGATTATTCCTAAATATAGGAACATTTTCTCTTGCAAATATTTGTTGCAGCCACTTTGAGAACAAGGTCATCAGAGGCAGAACCCTTCCTTATTAGGGGCTTGTAGAGAACCCATTGCACACTTGGAGCTCTTACCTTCTCTCCTCACACCTTCCCTGCTGCTGGAGCAGAGAGCACAGTCTGTCAAGAAAGGCGCTGTTGGTGCCATACAGAGATCCAACTCTGAAAAAGGGAAAGAAAAACATGCTTTTTCAAGAGGTAACTGGACTTTCTTGTCTTGGATGACTGAGAATCTCCATAGTTATTTAGCTATGCATTTTGGGATGAACACCCTTCGAATGGTACGTATATGTATATGTAATAATTAAAGAAAAATATGCAGAGCAAGGGAAAGAGGTAAGAAATAGCAAACCAAATAAATGAAAGGCAAGAAATAAAAAAAACATAACTAAAACTATTTTATGTATACTATTCACTATATCTTTCCATATCCTTTTATCTTTGCAAACCCCCTCAATTCTGTGACATTCATACATCCTTTTATAATTGCTTTTTTGTTTTTTTTCATCTCTTTTCTCATCAACCCCATCTGACTATGACTCTCTTGTCCTTCCCCTTCCTTTCAACCTATTCACTTTTCCTTCCTATATACATTTTGCAATCTGATATTCATTCATTCTATATGACCAAACCAACTCAATGTTTTTCCTTCCCACTGGTGGTTCATGATTGCATACAATCCACATTCATTTATCATTAGTTTAGGGTTTTTGCCCTGTGGTTTTACTATGCACTTAAGTTCAGGCAGTCACTCACTTAATGATCATTCATTCAGCAACAATTTGAAGATACAACAACACAGAACAAATGGTAGTTACTGTATGCCTGTCCTTAAAGTTACAAACATGGTTGCACCCTCCTAGTTTCATAGTCAAAATCTGGGTGCTTGGCAGTCAGCCTGCATTTATGAGCACAGCATGTGCTTCAACTCATGTGGCCTTGTGAAGGGTATTGGGCACATCTTGTCAGCAGTGAAAGAAGACAGTAAGATCAGCTGGGGCCAGCAAAAATAGTAGATGGGGGTGGAAGAGGGGAGCAAAGGAGCCGAAAGGGAATAGATGGGAAGGAGATAAATGGATAGGGGAAGCTGAAATGAGCATGCAGGGCAGGAGAAACATGAAGTCCTTGCTAAATGACTGTTGGTCCTCATCTAACAACCACAACCGGGACTCCTGGAACTGCTGTCACTGCATGATGCAGTCACATTATGCTTCGCCTAACAAATGCTTTGCTTACTAATGGAAATTTTGTTCCTGATTAGAATTGTTAAACGAGGACTACTTATACCCCATTCATTTTTTTTTAGCATTCCTAGCTCTTTCTTCCATATAACAAAGTGATAGAAGCATGTTTTTCTTCAGGGTTTTTTTCCTTCTTTCAGCAAACATCCATTCACAATGGATCATATATTGGCCACAGCCTTTCTCCTAGGATTTTCACAGCCGTTCTCCACCCATTTTCTCATCCTTAGGATACATTCCATCAATGTACAGAATTCATATTTGCTCTAGCTTTCCATCATCTATGTAAAATTTGTAAGTTTTCAGTCTGTTTTCCTCTCAAATGCAACTACTACTATACATGCATTCATTTTGATGAAGGAACATGATTGTCCTAACAGGTTAACCAGTTTGAACTGGTTTGGGAGAAATAGAATCATGCTACCTCTGGAGTAATGTGAACTTGATCCAAATGTAAACAAATATGTGCAGTTAATAGAGTTGAGGCTTGTCAGTTGTGGCACCTAAGTGAGAAATAAGTTTCCTTGTTTGAACCATTTAGGGTAGGGGTATCAAGCTCGTGTCTTCACAGCAGCGTCACGTGGCATATCACAACTTTTTCCCCATTTGCTAAACTGGATGTGGGCGTAGCCAGGGTGTGACGCATCCTACTTGTGGGCCCTAAATTTCACAGCCCTGTATTAGGGGATTTTATTCTGGCACATTTTTTTTTCCATTTAGAATCTCTGATATTTTTATTTTGCTCATGGACATTGTAATGTTTCCCAATTGAAAGAAAGCAACAAGGCAAGAAGATTAATGAATCACTTGGAGCAAGGGATCCTATCAACTACAGCAGTGGTGGGATTCAAAAATATTTACTACCAGTTCTGTGGGCGTGGCTTGGTTTGGTGGTCATGGCAGGGGGTAGGATACTGTAAAATCTCCCTTCCCTTCCCGCTCCAGGGGAAAATTACTGCAAAATCCCCATTTCCTCCTGATCAGCTCAGACTCGGGAGGCAGAGAATAGATAGGAGCGGGGCCAGTCAGAGGTGGTTTTCCAAACTACTCAAAATTTCCGCTACCGGTTCTCCAGAACTGGTCAGAACCTGCTGAATACCACCTCTGAACAACAGCCTTCCTGGTAATTAAATGTAACTGATCTAAATGTTACAGGATCCCGAATCTTGATGCATCACTATTACAGAACCTGGTAATTTTGTGGAACAGCACTGTATGTCCTCGTCATACCATGCCATCTTCTTCTCATGCTGCTTTGCACAAGGTAAGGTGGTTATGGAGCTATAGGTTAGCAAAGGAGATTCACTCACGTCCAGTGTCTGTTACCTCCAATTCTTCCACTTGGGAGGTCACAATTTTAAAGACACTCTTCAGAATGCTGCGCAGGTCACTTGCAAAATTAGTTTGGAGCTGGTCTGCCACTCCTGCCAAAACACAGCATTTTGAGCATTTCACTTGCATATGGGAAGGGGATCATGGCAGACTTTGGTACAAAAGACTCCTTTCATAATAAAACAAAATACACAATAAGCAAATATTTTTATTTGAATGTTATTGATACAAAATGCTCTGTTTTTATTACATTATCTGAAACAGAGCAGACTTTTTAACATCTAAATAGTTCAGCATGTTAGAAAAGAAAAATGATATACAATGATTTAAATAAATACACTTAAAGATTATTTGGGGTCCAACCAGAAAGTCAGCACGATGCCTAACATTAGCTGAGATGTATCCAATTCTAACATATTAAGCCAGCTATTCTCAACCCCAGTATTGCCATTTAGCCATTTAGGAGTAGTACTAGCCATTCTTACAAGATGATTGTAAAAGATTTCTAAACTAAAGTAAAAAATAAAATATAATACTAGTAAGAACAAATGAAACAAATCCCTTTTATAAGCAGCAAGTAACTGGGCGCATTGTTCTAACATACAGTACCAAATATGGATCTGCCCAATTTTATTTTCCTAACATGATTAAGGTTACTAGTAGGCTAAGCCTTGGTTTTTTGGAACTTTGCTTCATTTTAGTAAGACTTTCAGTTTTTTTCTCCACTAATTTTTGCAAAAAAAGCTACAAAAAGTCATAGGATCTGGAGGCATTAATCTGGTACATTGAACTTGTTCTACTGTACATTTATTTCCAAAAGGAAAAATCTCACCACTTTAATAGGCTTTATACTTGTTCTTAGCATAAATAGTTCCAAGTTACTGATCTTATCAATAAAAATGGACCATGGTAGTGATGGATGGATTAAAGAAAACCATATCCTTAATTACTACTGACATTTCTATGTTACTCCACCCAAAATGATTGTGAGTGGCTTACAGCAAAATACTCTTATTTAATCATTATTTTGCAAACTGTTAGACAAAAACGAATAGCTATAGAATGCTATAGAATACAATCAGTGGAGCACTCACCAGAAATACAGACAAATAATGTGTGAATCATGTCCTCTATATTGCGGTAACGGCCTCGTAATTCCAACCCTCGAGAGTTCAGTGGAATACCTGTGAACATTCCTCTCTGAGCACTATCAGATTCCTGCACAAAAGGCCTGTTAAGAGGAGAACAAGCCTTTAGAAAAAATGTAAAGAGTTTATTTTTATTATTGCATTTCAACTGTACCCTCCCTTAAAAATCTGTATGCCGATCAAGGAACTACTGAAATAAAGTTATGCACACACAGTTTCTCTGCTTTAGCTTGGGGACAAATGAAAATATCAACTCTTTACATATTTTTTAGGAAAGAGAAACATGACCACATGAGACTGCAAGATATAAGATTACGGATCAAAGAGGCTTCAGTCTGTGGCTTCTCTCTCTGACAGCTTCTGTTATCCATCTACCCCTTTCATCTCAAGTAGTTAATACTGGACAAAAACTTCCCATTTAATTGCATATTACAAAGTATGTCCTGGTCCTGACCTTTTGATGGCCACAAAAGACCTTCTCGGCAAGCTGTATATGAATATCACTCCCAATTTATAAGCTGAAGATAGGCAACCCCACATTTAAATGGGTGGGTGGAGACTGCAGGGGAGGAGAAAGTTCTTAGTCGCACCTTGGTACAGATGGGCAGGCACACTGAGATGCAAAGCCCTGGAGGTCTGGAGAGTCCCTATTACTGCAGGGCTGTGAATCTGCAGTGCATTCATTCAGCACACGTTTCTCCAGCTTGTACAGCTCCTCCTTGGAAAGCACACGCAGCAAATCCCTGTAAGAGGAAGGGTCCATGAAGGAAACATCAGTGGCAACAAAATTAAGTGATTCTAATCTACAGGATGGACAGCTGTGTTGCAACGACACAACACAGGAATGTCCTAAGGCTGCTTTTTCAAGAGGCAACTGGATTGTCTGGTTTTTCTTTGAAGACGTTTTGCTTCTCATCCAAGAAGCTTCTTCAACTCTGACTGGATGGTGGGGAATGGAAGGATTTATAAATGTATAAATGCTTCCATCTAGTCAGAGCTCACCTCAAAAACATCTTTGGGACAACCATGACCTGGATGACTGGAAATCTCCATAGGCATTGGAAGGAATTGTTGCTCCAAATTGCCCATGCCATATGGTATGATGTAAAAAGCAATGCAAAGCTAAGCATGGAAAAAACGGGGGGGGGGGCATAACATTTCTCCATGATATGCATCACACTTCATTCTCAGAACATCTCATCTTGTCTTCTGCTAACTCTATTTAGAGAAGAAAGTCACTTTCAAAGACATTGCCTCCTACTTTTACCTTAAAAGTGGATAATTTTGATTGCAATCTTTTATTTGTTAAAATGTATTCAGCGTTGCTTTATTTCATTGGAGAGCAACACAAGAACTGAAGTTTAAAAAAATAACCCTATCCCCCCCTTTTAAAAAACCATGGTTATGTTAAACCATTGCATCAGTGAGAACAAGTAAACAAGAAACTATGTCTTTCTCCTGTACTTAATTACTAGCTATGGAGAACGTTAGTAAAAGATTTTAGTCTGTAATCTGAAGTGCTTTGGTCCAGGAAAAACACACCTAGAGTTCTGTAGAATATACAATTTGGAAGCAAAATCTTCCACTACCCCCCCTCCTTAATTATTAATTGTATTTCTATACATCAATGCTATATTCACACACCTGATTTTTCTAAGCAAGACATAAAAAGGGCTGAAGACTCGAGAAATCTCCTCTGGTCTCCTCTCCAAATTGAGGGGTCCATCTGGATAGATCAGAAGGCCACTGCATAGAAGGCAATAAAATAAAATGCCAATCAGGGGTACCCAACATTGTCCAATAGAATAAAAGTACTTGACATACTGTATACACACAGAGTCTCATGGAAAGCACAATCTTAGTAAAACCACATTGTTCATTTTTTTTATTCCTTTTAGCAATAATTTTTGAGCATATTAATGGCACCGTCATAAGTGTCATCTTGCTTTCTGGAAGGCCTTGAAGAGCTGGTTCTTCCCTCAAGCATTGGTGTAGGATGAACCCAATAAGATGATATGTGGATGTGTGGAAGTGTTGCCCCAGGGGTACCAGAGTTTTTATTATGCTTGTTTGGTTGTTTTTATTGTCTTGTGATTTGCCCAGGATTGTGGTTGTAATCCATAGCTATATAAGCCTTTTAAATAAAATAAGAAAATATATACAGTACACCAAGTTGTCTAAGCCTTTCATTAATAAGCTTTCATTTTCAACAGCTTTCAGAATTACTTTTCTTAAGCCCTTTCATTTCTTACAGAGGTTATTATTGACCATCATGCATCTTAAAGAAATATCGTTACTGCTTTTTGCCAAGATAGGAGACACCATATTTTGAAAGACTATTGCAATTGTAATTTGGCAAAACCAGAAGTGAATAGTGAATAGATTTGCCATTAGCAAATACTATCTTAGTAGTGATCCATAGTAAAATAAAATTTGCTTTTGAAAGACCAACCCAATTAAAGAGTTGCCACTTCTTCCATCCTAACCTCCACCTCAGGAAAGGCAGGCAAGAGGGCTGTTTGAAAAGAAAGCTATCCAGAAAATTTGAATTAACACTCTTAGTTCATGTTCTACACCAGCTACTAAGAATAACTTGATGGCAGTGTTAAGAGATCACTAGGGTTCCTTTCTATATCAGGAACAAATCTGATATGCTGGCTCCTGTGCTTTAAAAAACAGAAACAAGTTCATATGCATGATGAAGATCACAAAAACATAAAATGTGATTTTCAGATGAAGAGCTATGCCAGGAAACTAATATGCCACAAGAGAATTTCAAATGAATTTAAATAAAAGTTAGACCTTTTACTATATAAATTCTAACCAGGAAACAGATTCCCAAAGTTTTATATGAAATAAATTTTTTTAGAAATAAATCAGGGTTGCAGTTACGTAGCAAAGAAGGAGAAAGAATTTCATAAATTGCAAAACATTCTTTGGAGGAGCATATTATATTCACCAATGTCAACCATGCAGGAAAGCACAAGAAAAGACACAAATCTGAACCCATAGTAATAACTTAATTTACTGAGTAAATGTTATGTCAAATTACTTGTTCCAAATTCTTTTGCTAGGAATATGTGGATCATGCTACTTTTGAAAAGAAGCCTAATTCTGGGTGAATACCCTCCCCCAATACTGAGGCTTCGCTGACCACCGATGGAGAATGGACTCTAGACTGACCTTGGCCTCAGGCCGGAATAGGAGATCTGCGATGTCTATTGTCAGAATGGGATCTAGATGTCCTTTGGGAGGACCAGTCCCTTTGGACTAACCCTGATGTGATGACCCTAGAGATTGCTGAGGTGATGAGCCTTCTGATGCTCTCAGGCAGGAGGTCTAGATCCTCCAGGTCCTCCTGAGGGTCGCATGGGAGCCGGACCCTGGGGAGCTAGATGAGAGGGAGGTAGATAATCCCCAGATCCCCTATCTGAAGGTTCGCTACCCCCATCCCTAAACGATCTAGGGGAGATGTGAGGTCACCTGCCTGCAAAGTCTAGCCAGAGAAACAGATGGAGAGGGAGGACTGAAACTTCTAGGAGGCGAGGCAAAAGGAGGAGGAATGGGTCTCACCGGAGACCTGGATCTGTCTGGAGATGCGGGCCTATCGTGGTGAAATTGTTTCTCAGCTCTGGCCACTCTCTTCTCCAAAGCCTTCTGTCTGCGGAGTTCATCCCTCACTGTGGCTCTAGAAGGGCGCTAATCTGCAGATGGCTTAGAAGCCACTGCCCTGGGTCGCAACCTTGCCTGGACTTCCTCTCTCTCCTCCCCATTGCTCCCTTCAGGGGCCTGCGCCGACCCGGTGCTTGTAGAGGCCATGCCTCATTCACATGGCTGATCCTCATGGGGAATCAAACCAGAGCCCCCCCCCCCGGCCTTGATATGTGGTCGCGATGCGGGCTGGATAGATTCCTGCCAGCCTCAATGACTGGCCACGATGCAGGCCTTAGTTGGAGATATCGGCCAGCACCACGAGGTTGCTCCAAAATGGCCACTGCACCTCGTGGCGCACAGAAATGGCAGCCGCCCCATGAGATGGCCTTTATTTAGGTCACTGTGAAGGCTTCCGAGCCTCAGGAACCTTAAAGGCCACGGTTGTTTAAAAATCGGCAAGGCTAGAGTGACATGCTGAAATTTCCTCCGCTGCGGCAAGCTGTTAAGAGCGTGGCGGCTTTAAGGCGCGTCAGGGATAATCCGGTGATGCGGGTTGTGTTTGCAGCTGCGGCCCCTGCGATCCTACCTCGTCACCTTAGAGCCTCCAGGAATCCCGGCTGTGATGGGAGCCCATCACCCCTGCACACCCAGGAGTCGGGCAAAGCCCCCTCAGGCCCAGAGGCAAGGACCGGGAGCCCTGCCTCCTTATGAGACTGAGTAGCAGACTCGATGGCCAGCAGTCCGATAATTAGCAATTTAGAGTATCCAATTAATCAAATTAATATAACAATTATCAGAACCTCAAGGAGCCAAAACTAGTGCTTGGATCATAGACTGAGAGGAAACTGGGAGCCAATAGGGAAGGATGGTGTCTTTAAGAAAATTCCCTCAGTCTCTGGACCAATCAGGCTGTAACTAAACCCAGCTGTAGCCCCTCCCGCTGAGCTGCAGGAAAACTACTATGTCCAACATTTTAGGAATTCCAAACCTACAGAAGCTTCTATAGTTTCCATCTTGTAGGTGGCTGATTTGGTAGTCAAACACCAGCTGTTTACTAAATACATACCTAATAATAGCTAGGCGGGGAATGGTGAACATCAGCTGGGGTTCATATCCATCAATCATCTCCTGAGTCAAGTAGCCAAGTTTCAAAGCTCTAGGTAAGCAAAGGGAATGAAGAGACAGAGAATTAGAAACCAAATCTCTGGCTATGTCTAAATTCCAATTATTCTGAATGTACATTGGGCCAAGACAGTGATGCTATTCAGCCGGTTCTATCCGGTCTGGGTGAACCGGTAGCGGTGGTGGCAGAAGGCTTCGCCCACCCACCCGGACACCATCATGTCCCATTTTTGACACCCTGCACATGCACAGAATATCCTGTGAACACATTTGCGAACCGGTAGCAAAGGTAAGTGATTACCAGCCCTGTGCTAAGATAGTTATCCAAAGGAATGCTTAAAGATGTGCTTACAAAGCCTAGTATCATTGTAATATATATATATCATTGTAAAAGGACACACTTCCACCTAATCAAGACACACCCAAGCCCCCATTCAATCAGTTTTCATCCCCTACTGGCAGTTAAAACTTAATCCCCTACTGGCAGTTAAAATTTAATCCCCTACCAGCAGTTATAAGGAACAAACAGCCAGCCAAGATCCCACACTACTCCTGGAAACACCAAACCTGAAGTAGTCAGCAGCAGCCTGAAGATGACGAATGTGACTTCGTCGAAACGTCGCCAAGACATCTCCAATTCTACGCGGGAGAAAACCCGAACAACTAGAGACCTACATCATTGTAATATTGTATATATTGTAATAATGTATATATATATATATCATTGTATCATTGTAATATATATATACATATACATGTACACACACAGACACACGTACACACACAGACACACACAGAGACACACACACACACACACACACACACACACACACACACACACACACACACACACACACATATATATATATATATATATATATATATATATATATATATATATATATATGCTGGTCCAGACTACAGAGAGTGAAGAAGCTGTGTCAGAATGCTCACCTAGCCACTGTTTCACAGAAGAGCACAACAATCTCCTGCTGCCTGTAGATCTCTTCAGGGGATTTAACAGAAACTAAAGACGACACATAGCTGAAAAAGAGACACAGTTTGAAGTCCAAATGAACATACAATGCAACCCCTCTGCATTCAAATCCCAAAATAGTTTCCTTCTTTTTGTTTTTTTAATCAAACACCATTTTGTTATCACTCAATTATAGGTAGTCCTCAATTTACACTCATTCATTTAGTGACTCTTCAAAGTTATAAAGGCACTGAAAAAAATGACATGATCAATTTTCACACTTATGACCATTGCAGCATCTAGCCAGATGATTAAAATTTGGATGCTTGGCAACTGGCAAGAATTTATGATGGTTGCAATGTCCCCCCCCCCAAATCATGTGATCACTTCTTGCAACCTTCTGACACGCAAAATCAATGGGGAAATTAGATTCACTTAAAAGCTATATTACTAACAACTGCAGTGATTCACTTAACAACTATGGCAAGAAAGGTTGTAAAATGGGGCAAAATTCACTTAACAAATATCTTGCTTAACAATGGAAATTTGGGGCATAATTTTGGTAACTGTAAATCAAGAATTACAATTGTAAGTCCAGGATTATGTGTAACTAATTGGATTTATCCAGGAGATTTTTGGCCTTGTTTTGTTTATGAACCAAAGAACAGCAATTAGGATTTTTCATCTTTGAGTCCACCTATCACCTATTGCTCCTTAGTCCAGTTCAGTTTATTCAGTACCTTACGTAATATACTTTACCAAGCCTTGACCATGTAGCTATCTTTTGTCAATGAGCACCCCCACTCCAAGCAGCTGTTTTCTTCTCAAAAGGTTAGTTCTGCTTATTGCTCCCAAGGTCAGGGACTCGCAGCCCACACTGTGGTTCCTATTTCTAACTCTGACCAAAGTCCTTTCTAACCCTGATTTCTCGGGGGGATTAACAAGTAGGACATAAACTGATATATAAGTGAATTTCGTCATACCTCAGTTCAAACTCAGCAAAAAGCACATCAAAGCGGATTAATGCTCTCCGGATAGTCTCTGAATAAGGTCCAGGTTGGTTTAAGCTTTGCTCTCGGAGAACCATCCGCACCACCTCTAAGCTGCATAGCAAATCTTTGGCCAGAGGACGCAGCCGTACTCCATCTGCCTCCTCCACATCAATGTAGGTGCGTGCCATAAGACACTAAAGGAGAAAAAAACCAAGAATACAGGAACACTCCTTATCCCTTAGCTGCCTTTCCACAATAGAAGACAAGAAGTTCTAATTCAGCTATGGTGAAGGATGCTGAACCACAAGGCCCTCCCTATTCACCAGGACAATGCACAGCCCACCATAAGATTGAAATCCTGTCGGGAGGCTTGGAAAACAGCTATTCACTTAACATCTACCCAGTTTAATCCTGACAATGCATGGAGAGAGGAATAGTCCAAGGTACCTTCTTGTGATCTCTCTACCAAACCACCTGGTTTTGACTTGCCTCACTTTGTCTGGTAGAAATTGAACAGAATTAGGTGTGATACTGGAAGAACTGCAAAGAGGAGGAGGAGGAGGAGGAGGAGGAGGAGGAGAAAGAAAGAAGAAAAAGAAATGATGATGATGATGATGGAAGGAGGAGGAGAAGAGGAAAAAGAAGAGGGAGGAGGAGGAGGAGAAGAAGAAGAGGAATAAGAATAAGAAGAAGCCTTTCCCCAACACAGCATACAAGTTGTTGTAGAGCAATCCTCACAAAGTACTAAGTTTTAATTTCTGAAATAATTGCAGGCTATATACCTCAGTAAAGAAGGAACATTTATGTCCTAAATATTCAGCAGCCACCTGGACCATACTAACTAGCTGATTTGTGAGCCACTCAAGAGTTGTGGTGTCAGATGACATACGTCAGGGGTGGGTTTCAACCGGTTCGCGGCGGTCCCTGAAAACCGGTTGGTCGGTGAACCCAGAAGTAAGTAACTTCTGGGAACGGCGAAGGGCCCACCCGCCCGCCCGCGCTCCTTACCCGGTTTTGACGAGTTCTGCGCTTCCACACATGCGCAGGACGCATACAGCATCTGCGCGATCCTCCAGGAGCAGCTGGAGCATCGCACAGACGCTAGTACGCATGCGGGCACTGCGCGTGTGCACGAGGACGCTGCCGGCCCCGTTCCAACCGAACCGGTTGGAACGGGGCGAGAAACCCACCCCTGACATACGTATACCGGTAAATGTTTTAAATACATAAATAGCATAAAAAACACAGGTGGTGGATATTGGAACAACAAAATCAGATTATCAGAGAGCATGGCCATGCAAGTGCTTTATATCTGAGTGCAATTCCATTTACACTAGATATTAAACACAATACAAAAATACAAGACATTTGATTCTACCAGAGCATATTCTGGAGCTATGGCAGCATCTCGGTATCTTCCCTACATGACTCACCTCAGCAGCAAATAACATATGGTTCCGTAGGTTGTCCACTAGAAGGTCTTCAGGGAATTTGATGACATAGTCACGGCCATGACGTTCCTTGGGGATACATTCCTCCATGATCTGTTCTATGATAGCCAGTAATTCAGCCTGCCAGAAAGAAAAGAAATATTTCTACTTTTTCTAAAAATACACTTGACTTATTCTCAACATATCAATAGATAGTAATCCATTCGTCTCAAATACATCCTGAAGGGCAAATTCATAGCTTTGCATTTGAGCTAGAAATGAATAAAGCTACAAAGAATCAGCAGGCTATAAGAGAGCACTTGTAACATGCTCTTCTCCAGGGGTGTCAAATCTGCATCATCACAGTGTTGTCACATGACGTATCGTGAACTTTTCCCCTCTTTGCTAAACCAGGCATGGGCGTGGTCAGTTCATGATGCATTTGGCCTGTGGGCTGTCAGTTTGACAGCCCTGCTCTACACTGAAATCAGTGAAAAGGGGAATATCCAGAATTGAGTTTGAACCATTTGCAAGAATGGGCCACTTTTTTTCCCTTTAGCTGAGGGATAAAATTTTACTTTGGAAATATAAAATTATTTTAAATACTTAGTAAGACACTATACATTGCTGCAAAATGTCCATATTTCTTCTTGCTACTCAGTGCAATACAAACTGCACCACACAACTAGTACTCTGGAAAGAGGGAAAAGCCAGATTAACCTTTAAAGACAGTTTGGTATAATGGTTAAGGCATCAGTCTAGGAACCAGAAGAAATGAGTTCTAGTCTTGTCTTCAATCCAAAGCCAGCTGAGTGACTTTGGACCAGTCACTGTCTTTTCAAACCTAGTAAAAAGGCAGTGACTTTGAAATCTTGCCAAGAAAACTGCAGGGAGTTGTCCAGGCAGTTGCCCAGAATTAAGACTGACTTGAAGACACCAACAACATCAATATTAGTGCCTCAAGTTCAATCCCAAAACATCTGGAGCACCACTTGAACACAATCAGCATTGACAAAATCACTCAGTCAATTGCAAAGGGCAGCTTTACTTGGAACAGCTTACATCCTGTGACAATACCTTTAATATCATTAAAAACACCACCTATCTATGCCACGCTCTTGGGAAGGACTCAAAAGGTGGATAAAAATGCCAACTGCAGTCTAAACACCTGGCTGGCTGACTGTGCAGGCAACCATAATAACAATCCTTTAGTTGGTTTCCCTGAGTATGATCAGAACTGTAATTTAACCCATTTGAAGGGCACGAGCTAAGTGGATTAATGAGTCAGGCTACTCAACTGTCAGGGTTTGCAGTCCAGCTTGAGTGGAAGTATCAGGAAATAGAATGACCATTCATACCATAAACCTCTTACTTGACAGGAATAACCTCTAGTTCTGGAGTTCCATCAGGAAAAAGGTAAATAGAAATCTTTGCAGGGACACATGTGGCCATACAGGAAAAATGCTAGAAGAAAATTCCACTTCTGTTTGTGAATGCTGCACAGTTACATTCACCACCTCCTGACTGCTGACTGGCTACCACTTCGTACCTTTTGCTCTCCTCCAAACAAAATCTTACCTGACTAAGATGCAACTGGTTTAACAGTGTCAGATACTGTTGGGGATCAGTCTCTACATCCAGGCAGTTAATTTCTGTTACCACTTGAGTCACTCGTTCATCAGCATAGAAAAACTGTGACAGCAGTCTTGGATCAGAACGCTGAGGAGAGAGAGAGAAGCCTGGGTTATACACAGCCATACAATATGAGACACTCATGTTCAACAGCATCTTAATTACATGTATACTTTGATATCAACAAGGAAATTCCCTTGATACAGAAAAGTAGTTGCCAGGTGAATTCTAATCTGGCTTTTCCCCCAATGTGCTTGTTTTCTATATCTGGGTAATTTTTTAAATTAAGGTGCATACAGCCCAGCTGCATTTCATTATGACAAATGAAGCAAAAATATATCTGTAATCTAGGTATATGTTTATAATATTTTAGATTTTATGTTTCATATTTTGTATTTTTATTCTTTGTGATTTTATCAAAATGTGATGTGAATGTGCCATACGATAAATAACAGTCCAGCCTGCCATCTTACTCCAGAATGGGGACTATATTTACCAATGGGGCTTCAGTCAGAAAAGTGCCACCTCTTTTTAAAAGCCATATTCACATTTTTATTCTTCTGCCAAGAACTATTGTTTTCCTACAAAGGTCAATTAAGGAAGATTTATAATTCCTCCTAAGTCAGTCAATAGTGTGCAAATAGAGTGAAGTCTACAACTTTAGATGATGGGATGTTGGCAGGAGTCTCCGATTCTTATCCCAGAGAAAATGGTTGTATAATTAAGGAACTGGGAATAGGTACCTTCAAGGTTGAGAGTTTACTGGATATATGGCTGCAGACAAACAAGCTGGAGGAAAAGGTTCAGGATTTGGAGGGTGGGGGGGGTGCAACAAGCCCAGAGAAGACAGGATTCCAGAGAGTTTCAGACAGAGAACCTTTGTATATGACAGATTTCCTAATTTGTGAAAATCTCCTTGTCTAACATTCTGGTGCTGCTTGGGAATGCAGAGCAGAAAGATTCATTGTTTTGCCTGATATGAAACCCTGCCATTAAGCACAGAAGGGAGAGAATTTTCTTGTTACACACTTTGCAACTATTTCATTAAGCAGAAATTCTCCAAGGGCTGGTTATTCAGCAATATCTCTACTTAATTCAAGAATCAGAAACCAATCTGTTTTCTAATTGAGCTTATCAACACGATAGAAAGATTAAAATGTATACCACAGGAGAACTATGAATGCAATACAAATTAATATATAACTAAAACAAATATAAAGCAAGCGAAATGGACTACAGAACCTTGCAGTATGTACTTGCAAACGGACGTGCAGAATCTAAAAGGGCATGATGTAATTATAACAAAGGTGGAGAACCTTTCTGAAAAAGGGTCCACTGATAGGCATTCACCTGTTTAGGATGACCCACTCCCCTCTTGATAGGGAGAGCCCCATAGAACATCTGTGGAGCTGCTGTGAGTATTAATCAGGAAACCTGGCAAATAAAATTGCTCAGATCCATTCTGACTTATCTGGACAGATCAGTGCCTGGGGCGTGGTCTGGTCACTGGTGATATGATCTGGGATGAGTTTTAGCCAGTGACTCCTGAAGAAATGACAGGGCTATCTCTGTTGTCAGCTTGACCTCCATTCCTGGGTTATAAAAGTGGCCAGAGAGATGAGCCATGGTTGGGTCCATGCTATAGTATTGGCCTTCTTGTATGAAATTGTAGTACCTCTTGCTTTGAGACAGCTAGTGAGGCTGGGGGAACATTGTTGAGCAGCTGGTCAGTCTGCAGTTGATGAGAACCCTGGAGGGAATGGATTGTGTAGACCTATTTCAGATTGGGATTTTGCACTGACACAGCATAGATCACTGGTGGTAGAGAAGGAAGGGAGATGGTAATGGAGGTGGCCACCCATCCTTGTGCTCTTGATCTCTCAGTAGCTTGAATATCATTGACTGCATAGCTTTCTGAACCAACTCTGCAGGTTGGGTATTGGGGGCATGGTTTATGGGGATTCTCTTTCT
This sequence comes from Thamnophis elegans, assembly GCF_009769535.1. Classification (NCBI taxonomy): domain Eukaryota; kingdom Metazoa; phylum Chordata; class Lepidosauria; order Squamata; family Natricidae; genus Thamnophis; species Thamnophis elegans. The sequence continues at coordinate 98,531,940 of NC_045542.1, forward strand.
CAACAACTAATTTCAGATGTGTTAGTTGGGTTAGATAAATTGCTCCCTAGGCCATTCCCTCTCTCCCTTCCCCTTTGACAACCACATGAAGCTACTGGATAAGGTTATTCACTGGTTTGGGGTTTGGTATCATTAATATATTGATGACACACAATTACATATTTTGATGGTGGGCTGGTCAAATGGGGCTGCTGAGGTTCTGTCCTAGTGCCTAGAAGCTTTGTGGGTATAAATAGGGAAGAACCGTCTCTGACTTAATCCTACCAAGATCAAGTGACTTGAGATGTAGAAATGTTCCACCTACGCTATAATTCTGAATGGAGTAGCACTTCCCCATTCAAGAGTGTCGCACAGTCTAGAGGCCTTCTTAGACCCACAACTACTACTCACTGACCAAATGGAGGTTGTGACAGAAAGGCCTTTGTATCAGTTGTATGAGTTGAAAGCTCTCCTAGATTGGGAAGCCCTTGAGACAATCACTGATGCCTTGGTCAGCTCATGGTTTGATTACCGCACAACACTTTACACAGGGCTGTCCTTGAAGATCATATACAGGCTTAACTGGTCCAGAATGCAGAGGTACAGATAATGATGGGCAAGCCTCAGTATGCCCATGTAACACCTTTACTTTGCAGGTTACATTAGTTATTAGTTTGTTTCTGGATATAATTCAAGATGGTGGTAATTGCCTGTACATGGCAAACAGCCTGATTACTTGAAAGAATGCCTTTCATCCATAGTAGCTGCCTGAGATTTGGCAGGGTTGATGTGCTCTATGGATCCTTTGATTAAAACAATGTTAGCTATCAAAAGCAGATATTCTCTGCTATAGCACCTGCCTTCTCGAATAAAGTTTCCCTTGAGATCTAGGAAGGCTCTGCACTGCTGTATTTTGGAGAGCCTTGAAGTCCTGGCTCTTCACTCAGAGCTTTGGCAAGGTAACTGAAGCCTCTTCTGAGTAATGTGAGATTACTTTGCCTCTTATTAGGTTTGTGTCACCTTTGTTCTTTGCTTTTATCATTGCATTATTTTATTGTTCTGAGTGTTTTTACTCTGTGAATTGTTCAGAGATGCCATAAGTTAGGCAGTGTAAAAAACCAATATAGTCCTGTAAATAAGAACAGGAATAGGAGAAGAGGCAGAAGGAAAAAGATATAAAATTATTATTATCAGTTTAGTTCATGACAGCAGATTAATTTTGGATTAAGCTTGAAATTTGAAAAAAAAACTGAAAGTAACAGCTAGTGTTTGCATCTCTTATGCCTTTGAGCCTATTCCAAAGAAGAGATGCAGTCCAAATTTCTGACAGAAATGAATCCTAGCCTTTCACTCAGGTTCCACTAACTGGTAGGACTATTAATATGTTATGTTCAAAGGCCTGAATGTTTTCTATCACTGCAATAAACAAAATACAGCCCCATTAGTCAGCTGCTTTGTTCTATTCATATGGGGAGGTTTGGGGTTGTTTGTAATGGTAAAACAGGGTAGAAATTTGGTAAACAAATACAATAGGTTGTTTCCCAAATTAGGTCATGTCATAATGAATCTTTAAAAATCACAAAACACTTCCTTTTTCTTGCACCAGACCAACCTAGCTATTTCTCAAGGATTGCTAACTTTTAATCAACTCAGTTATTCATACTAAGCACTATGTTCTTGTTGTTTCTGACTCTTTGTCAGCTGACCGAGATAATTTTGTGAGGATGGTTTCTCAGTAACGCTTCTTTAAGGTATGGTATGCTCATGTTTATGTCACTAGTCATCTAGTATCTAGTCATCTTCCCCCCCCCATCAACTTTTTATTTGCATTGTTCTTGATTTTTCAAGCATCAGGGTCTTTCTTGCCTCTGCATTATGTGTCCAACTTTTCAATATTCGGGTTTCCAGTAAGCAATTTGGTTTTACTCCTTCTAATACTAAATTATTTTGTTTCTTCTTGAAGTATTGTCAAAAACTGTCTGCAGCATTATAATTCAAAGGAATACATATTTCTTTGTTCATCTTCTCACAGGGGCTTTCCTAAGTGTTACACAGCTGTAAAATCTAGACCATGTCCTTGATAGTATACAATCTTGTCAGTCTGATGTCTCTAAATATGAATAATTTGTCTCAATCTGACTGTGTTTTTCCCCAAGTAGCAACATGTTTTTCTTTCATGGCTACAATTACTGTGCTTCTGAACATTTGATTTTTATGGAAATAAGATATGTTATTACTTCATCTTCTTTTCCACTGTTTACATTGAGTTGACACTGCTTGTTATTATAATCATGTCTTTTTTGTTATTGTTATTTTGTTAGTATTGATAATCATACTAGCTTTTGACCTCCATTTGTTCATCTTCAACAAGAGATTTCACAAGTACTCCTGACATCCAGCCACCAATCTGGGTTGTTGAAGATTCTCCTAGCATTTATAATTCCAGTTTCTATTTCTTGTAGTATGTTCCACAGGCAAGCCAAACAAATAAACTAATGGTATGTAACCTTAGTTCTTTTCACAATTTTAAAACAATATGAAGTTATTTAATTTCTCCCTTACTCCAATCTAACTGGTCACCACATAAATTCAATAGGCCTGTTTTTCTTATGTTTTTAAAGACTACTGAAAATTTGTTTTGGTCAACACCACTGAAAGATTTTTCTATACTAACATCTATGAAGAAAAATGAGCTTTGCTGTTCCCATTATCATTTGGATTTAGCAATATGACCTCAGGTACTCCTGCATCCTCTGAATCCAACTTGTACTTTGCACCATTTTATTCCACGTACTGTTGAAGTCTAGATTGCAAAAGCTTGAGCATTATCTTACTAGTATGTAAAACTAGCATGTGATATAAACACAATGGTTCAATAAGTTGAACACAACACTGCCCTTTTTTAGTATTGGAATATAAATTATTTTTTCACTTCTTTGTCTGCTGCTGGATTTTCCATATCTGCGTGCAAACTGCAGACACCAATTTAACAGCATGATCTGGTAAAATTTTAAACAGTTCTGTTGGTTTATAATCAACTCTGAAGCATTATTTGCAAAATTTCCTAGAGGGCCTTTAACTTCACTTTCCAGAATGTCTGTTTCTAGTTCAGTTAGATCAACAACTTTAGAAACATTTTGATGAAGTTCTTCAACACATTTGTACCATCTCTAATTTCTTTCTTCCTTTCACAATACAATTTTGCTTTCATCTTTTATGATGTTCATTTATGCATACGAGCTTACTTAATTTCTGTACTTTTAATAGATCTCTTGTCCTTCCCATTCACTTTTTTGCACTGTTTATTTAAATACATCATCTTATTCCTTCTTTGTCTTCTGTAGCATTCGATGTTTAATTGAACGATTTTTCCTCTGTGTTTGTCTTTTTCTTTCTACATTTTTTCAGTTACTTTTGATGGTTCAGCAGACAGCCATTTTGCTGCTTTTTCTTTTTGCATTTTGGGATATTTTTGTTCATTTCATTTTAATGAAATGCAGAATTGGATCAGATCTGATTAATTTATCTAGAATTCCATTTGAGGTCATTTTATCATTTTTGGGATTGCATTTAAGTACTCAATTTTGATCCATTCCTTTTCAACAAAAATAGCAGCTGCATTGTTTCCACGGTTTTCTTGTCCTCAATAGAATTTCTGATATGAAGTGAACCATTCTGGTCTACTTCATTGTCCTGTTTTGTGAATGCTCATTTTGTTTGTTTGCCAGAATACTGGAAGTGTTTCTTCTTTTTGTCTCCAGTAGATCTTTATCCCATCCTGTCTAAAATATGACCAAGTCTTTCTGAACACATTATTAGGCTGGGAAAACCCCTTCACTGTTGCAAGTTAATAATCCATGAAGGAGATTGAGTATCCTAATGGCCATGAAATAAACTCTATTCCTCTTCACTGGAGTAAAGGACAGATATAATATAAATTATAATGGCTTTCTTTAAGAAAATAGAAACCATTATAATACTTCCAGTATAATGTTTTTTCTGCGCATGTAAACAAAGCCCATATATAGTGGTTACTAGATACGGTTTATGGAATCTTTTTTTAAGGATCTTCACCTCCCTGGGAAAAAATAATTCTGATTGTACTTTAACAAGGCCAAAGAGCTGTACAAATAATAACTAAGAAACCTCAGTGAATGGGACTGTGTTCCCTATTTATCCTAAGCACATCACCATAACTAGTACAGTAAATGTAGTAGAATACTAATTCTTAAATTTCCTTGTAAGCTGTTTGCCTTCTTGTTTTTCATGCTGTACCTCTACCTCTGTAAAACAAATAAGAGGGTGTAGGCCTAATCTTAAAAATATTCTAGAGCCACCAAAACTATTTCTTACTCACCACAAAAAAGTTAATCTTTTTTCAATTTGCAGCATTCTCCAAATGACACTGGATCAGAACTAACAAAGTCAGCACCACAGATTTTAAAAGTTTGTCTTTTTTAAAGTGACTGACTAACTTAGACATAGAGAGATTTTCCCCACTACTAAATTAAAGTGCAACCCATCTGCTAAAGCAAAGAAAAAGAGAAAACTAAACAGTGACTACTTCTACAAATCAGAAATAACAAGAAGTAAACAAACTCAACTGTACAAGAAGAAGAAACAATAAAAATATAACAAATATGATAAATATCACCATTAAACATCAACATCTGCCTATCTCTAGGCCTTGGGAAGGACTCAAATGGTAGATAAAAATGTCAAATCTTGTCTGAACAATTGGCTGACTGTGCGACAAATTATATTTAATAAGAGCAGCTTCATGCAGTGGCTAAGGACCCAGGCTAGAAACCAGGAGACTATGAGTTCTAGTTCCACCTTAAGCACAAAGTCAGCTGGGTGATTCTGGTCCAGTCACTCCTTCTCAGACTTGGGAAGGTGGCAAGAGCAAATCACTTCTGAAAATCTTGCCCAGAAAACTGCAGGACTAGTCCAGGCAGTTACCAGGAATCAGCATTGAAGCACAGACTTGAAGGTACACGCATACAAATAATAAGTATGTCATAGAATTAGAATATTTCATAACTATCCTATTCTAAGTGCTGGCAAGTAGTTTCCTTTACTTTTCATAGATTGATCTAAGAAACAATAACAAAATGAAGGAAGAAGGGGCTGACCGGAAAATTGGAACATATCTACAGCAGGCTGAAATAGCTAGTAAGTGCTTCTCTGCTATCGGTCTTCTGAATTTCTTAAGTACTACAGTGACTGAAGTTTAACACAGCATAGCTGTTGTTGAATCAGGGTATGGGAAAAGCACTACTTTAACAAAGATTATGTAAATGTGATCTGAACTTACCTAAGAAATTTCTAGGATATGGTGAACTGGGCTTTCTGACTCCCTCAAGGGGTTCTCTAAAACTTTTTACCACAATGTCCTGCTTGCAACAGCTTGAAAGATGTTGCTGTTCCTCCTTTGACAAACAAGGCTAAACAAAGCAAAAAAAAAAGTGGCACCCTGGCTTTGTTAAAGTTCTTGAAATTTGAAGTTTCCTAGGTTTTATTGGTCTCTATTCATTATCTAGATCAACAGATTGAATTTTATTGACAAATCAAAATCAAAGAGTTTTAACTTTTACATATCCAAACTTCTTGGTATGAGATTTTCTCCATTAACTAACTTGTTCATAGTCTGGGAAGGAGGTGAAAGCAATTTTTGGAGATTTAGACGGGATGGGGAGAGAGGGGGGGTATCCAGAGCATATAGTGATTAGACACAAGTGCAGAAAGGCTCAAGTTCACATAGACAAAATGGCACTATTGTATAGCAAGAATCCTCCCTATAGTATGATTACGAATATCAAAAAGAGATAATAAGGAACTAACTGGGTTGGATTGTAAATTTGCACGGTATAATAATCATTTTCAAATAGTTGACTTGGTAGTGGCATTTTACTGTTAAGATAAATTATACTGCAATCGCAGGATGTGCCCAACCTTTTGGTATAAAGTCATGCCACAATCTTGGGAAGGCAGGAAGCTTTAACCAAAAAAAGAGAGGATGCTCTTAGAAGTACAAACACTGCACTTGTAGCAATCACTAGCTAGCTATTTCTAATCATTTAGCTGATAATACCCCTTGAGTTCACATAATTATTAAATAAAAACCCAGAGAAATGGTACAGGTTGAAAAGTCAAACATCTAAAATAAGGCTAAGCCTGATTGAACTTCCATTAGGATTTTTACATAGACTTTTGCAATTTAAGATCTGTTACAAGTAACAGACTGCTTAATTCCTCCCCCCCCCAAACTGAGAATAGTTATTTTTGTTTTGTTGATTAAAAAGTCAGCTCCCAAAAAGACATTAGAGTCCATAATAAAAAGTCAAATAAGGGATGTAGCAGTTCTTAGCCAAAAACTCTCATCAGAAAGAAGATGATGCTAAAAGACCTCATAAGACTCCAAGAGAGATTACATCTCCATACTTCTCCAAAGCAACTGACGGTAGAACAAGAAGCAATGGGTAGAAAATAATCAAGGAGAGAAGCAACTTAGAACTAAGGAGAAATTTCCTGACAGTTAGAACAATTAATCAGTGGAAGAACTTGCCTCCAGAAGTTGTAAATGCTCCAACACTGGACGTTTTTAAGATGTTGGATAACCATTTGTCTGAAGTGGTGTAAAATTTCCTGCCTAAGCAGGGGGTTAGACTAGAACAGTGTTTTTCAACCACTGTGCCGCGGCACACTAGTGTGCCATGACATAGTGTAAGGTGTGCCGTGGGAAAAACACTTTATATATAGTCAATATAGGCACAGAGTTAATTTTTTTTAACATTTTCTAATGGTGGTGTGCCTTGTGATTTTTTTCATGAAAAAAGTGTGCCTTTGCACAAAAAAGGTTGAAAAACACTGGACTAGAAGACCTCCAAGGTACCTTCCAACTCTGTTATTCTATTCTACTTAGCCTCTTCCAATAAAACTTCTCTGGGTGGGAAATGTGGACTACTTAAACAGGATTTTTGCTGAGATGTTAAATTTTGGGGCAGTTTTGCTTAGACCTTCACATCTGATTGTTAAACATTTTGAGGATAACACTCACATATGGATTTTCCCATGAATGCAGCTTTAGTTTCAGTGCCTCTGAAATGGGTGTTGTGTGCAGTTCTTGAGGCCACTTAATATCTGTCCACTCGTTTCTCCTCAATCATGACAACAAAATGGGAATGTGTAGACTGGCTAGTTTCCTAAGGTTATAAATATGTCTATGTAAGTGGGAATAATATCTTAACACTCTGATTTAAACTATAATGCCATCATCCAAGCACAAAAACATCTCTTTTGGACAAAATATATGTGTTGCAGCATTGCTAATCAAGATAACTTTGGAGGACTGGGATTCTCTGAATCTATTATAAATTGATTCCTCACTTTTTCTTGACACTGAAATAGCTTCAGTTTAATATGTTGCCTGTTCTGGCATGACAAGATAAATTTGACCCTACTCATTAACCAATATATTTCAACATCTTTCAGCACCAAGGCAGTATTCTAAAGGGTTATCTGACTCTGAGAGAAGTTGTTTTGGAACAGAGAAGTACTGATGGCTCACAACTCCATTTATCTTCCTTAAAATCATGCAAAGTTACAGGAATACTCTGTAGACAGAACACAAGCCAGTAAAATTGAACCTGAATTCAGACAAGGCAGAGGAACTTAAAGCAGTAGTTTGGCCAGAAAGGTGGGATTTAATGCATTCTAGATGAAGGGTTAGTTATATTTAATTCACTGTTTAATTATGGAGTGTTATTTCATTCATTCTTCACTATGGTCTTTAGCTGGCCATAGAGATACAGTAGATATTCTGGTTGGTTGATATTTTGTTTAACTACCAGAATATGTTTTACACGGAACTCTAATCTGTTGAGAAAGTCCAGATGCAGATCCCGCTGAAGATGTTAGCTAATTTGTTAATGAAACGTCCAGCAGTTAAATAGAAAGCTCGGAGAACAGACTCTTGCCAAAAATCCAGATGGCACACAAATGTAGTCAGATTATACTTAGGGAATAAATATTTGAAATATGAACGCAAAAAATAGAAGCAAATATGTGCTTCATCGATTATAGTAAGATCTTTAATTTGTTGATCATGCAAAGCTGTGGAATGTGCTTAGAAAAATGGGAATTCTGGAATATCACACTCTCCTAATGCAAAACCTGTATTTAAGTTGGTAAACCACAGTCTGAAGAGAACATGGAGAAACAGACTGGTTCCAGGATGGCAGATACAAGGCTGTACATTACATTCTGTCTTTGTGTGTTGATTATATACAGTATTGAGGGAACCTGAATTGGAAGATGATAAGCACAGTTTAAAATGGAGGAAGGGACATGCACTATGTTGATAGCAGTAGTCTGATTACTGAAGTGCAAACAATCTGCAACCCTACTGAAAAAGTCAAAGAGCACAGTGACTAAGTTTAAATATAGAAAAGATGATAAGAAATACAGAAACCAGTCTTAGAATTGACAAATTAAGATATGAAAGAGGTGGATAGCTTCCACCTTTCAATTGTAAAGGAACCAATTATTAGGAAATACTCTGCAGACTAGGACTTGGTCAAATAGCAATGAAAACCTTGAAAAAGTTATTTAGGTGCTGTGAACGTGGCACGACAAAACCGCGCTATGCAAAATAGCGGAGATTAAATCGCGTCGCTAAAGTCGCGACGTCATCAACGCGCGTCATCACCGCGGGGACAACAGCGTGGCGACACAAGGGCGTTCTTTGCCTCCAAAGGTAGCCCTCCTCCTCCAGCGGCAGCGGACACGGGGCAAAGCGGGCTGCCCAGCAGCAGCAGCAGCCTGCGGGAAGGGTCCAGCACAGCAACGGGGGGCAGCAGGAAGCCCGCGGGGGGCCCGAGCAGGGCTGCCGACGCTGGCGGCGGAGGAGGACGCAGCAGCGGCGGCGGCTGAGGCTCTCCCGGGCCGGCGAAGCGGGCTTGCCCGGCAGAGGCAGGCCGCCCTCTTCTTCCTCAACAACATCTCCTTGGATGGGCGGCCGCCGCCACCGGGCAAGCCCGCTTCGCCGGCCCCCGGAGAGCCTCAGCCGCCGCCGCCCACCCTGTCTCTTCCTCCGGGGGAGGCGCCGGCAGCGGAGGCCGCCCGTCCAAGGAGATGTTGTTGAGGAAGAAGAGGGCAGCCTGCCTCCGCCGGGCAAGCCTGCTTCGCCGGCCCGGGAGAGCCTCAGCCGCCGCCGCTGCCGCGTCCTCCTCCGCTTCCTGCTTCCCCCCGCGGCTGTACTGGACCCTTCCCGCGGGCTGCTGCTGCTGGGCAGCCCGCTTTGCCCCGTGCCCGCTGCCGCTGTCAGCTGGAGGAGGAGGGCTACATTTGGAGGCAAAGAACGAAGCATGTAGAACGCCCTTCTGTCACCGCGCTGTTGTCGCGGCGGTAGGGTCGTTTTTTTCTTAGCGCTTCGGATGCCGCGGATTTGCCTCCGCACTTATGTCGGCGCGGATAAGGGCATCGCGGTTTTGTGGTGGAACCACTGTGAAATATCTAATATCTACAAAGATCAGAATACTGTAGTGCAGGTAATAGCTTAAAGTATTGAGATACTGTGACACTATGGAAATGAGTTTAGGACCTTGAAGAAGGCGGATATAAAGAATATTGACACTTTTGAATTTTGGTGTTGGAATGGACGATGCGGTTTAGAATATCATGGCTAGCCAAGGAAACAAACTAATAAACGATCAATCAAATTAATCCAGAGTTCTCACTAAAGTCTCAAATGACTAGGCTCAAATTATCCTACTTTGGGCACATTGTGTGAAAAAATCACTCTCTGGAGAAAGAGAGAAGGAAAGAGAACAAGAGGATGACCAGCAACAAGACCCAATTACAGCAGCAATGGATGCACGTCTGAAAACCTGAAGGACCAAGGTGAGGAACAGAATATCTTGGAGAAAATCCATCTAAATGATCACTAAGAGTCAACAGTGATTTGATGGCATATGATCAACCAATTCAATTTCAAATATTCAATTCTAACTTTAAAGCAACTAAAGTAGCACCTATTTTGGTTCTAAGAAAGTTGTAAAGTTTTGGTCTTGATATTGACTGCTTCTCCATGAGCTTCTTTCCATATTCTGATCTTTTAAATCTCTCTACCTCTCCTTCATAGGTAAAAATGGTGCTTATTCAGTAACACAACCTGTCTTTATATTTGTTATAACCTGTTTTCAGGAAACAGGGATGCAAACAGGTAAAGGTTCCCCTTGCACATATGTGCTAGTTGTTCCCAACTCTAGGGGGCAGTGCTCATCTCGGTTTCAAAGCTGAAGAGCCAGTGCTGTCCGAAGACGTCTTTGTGGTCATGTGGCCAGCATGACTAAACGCCGAAGGCACAGGGAGCACTGTTTCCTTTCCCAGGAAAGGTGGTCCCTATTTTTATACTTGCTTTTTTACGTACTTTTGAACTGCTAGGTTGGCAGAAGCTGGGACAAGTAACGGGAGGTCACTCCATTATCCGGCACTAAAACTTCGAACTACTGAACTGCCGATTTTTCTGATTGACAAGTTCAGTGTCTTAGCCACTGAGCCACCACGTCCCTCATATACCTTGTTTCCCTGAAAATAAGACCACCCTGGATAATAAGCCCAGTTGGCCTTTTGAGCGCATGTGTTAGAATAAGCCCTCCCCCCAAAATAAGCCCTCCCTGAAAATATTGCAACACAGCAGCAGCCATGACCACGCTTGCCACCTCCTGCACCTAAAAATAATAAGACTTCTCCAAAAATAAGGCCAAGTGCTTATTGTGGGGGGGTCAAAAGAAATTAGGACCCTGTCTTATTTTCAGGGAAACATGGTAAGTATGTACAAATAAATAGGTATGTACAAATAAATAAATAACAATTTTCTCCTGTCCTGATCCATTTCATGTCTTTTGTACAGCACTCATTCCAAATCCATGGCCTTTTTTAAATAAAAGCTATGCAGAATGCAGTAGACTGAGCCTTCTATGCAGATTATTACTTTTTGTGTTCAGCTCCAATTTTCCATTTATTGGACTATTTATTGAGCTGTTGTCATAACCACAAATGACGTAATCAGACCTGATTTTACACTGACCTGTATAACAAGACTGTCAGTTTGACCAATACAGCCTGCATACTATTTCTTGAATAACTTGAATTACACACATTCATTCTTATGACTGACACAGGAAGTTGGATTTAAGGAGTGATGATCAGAATCTTTTGGCTACCCAGTATAATTAAATCAACCTGCAGTGTCCCCATCTGTACGTCATCAAGACAACAGCATCCAAATACTAAGAATCTGTGCATGACTAGGTTCAGTTTGGCTTAAACGTATTATGTGTACTTACCCCTGGTGGTTTGCAAACTATTGTTTACGGTTCTGGTTTATTTGATTATTAAATAAGTCACAATTACATTTATACAAACTATCATTAATGAAACCATGACTTAGCATATGTGAAACAAGTCTATATACTTTCAAAACAAGTTCCTTTTCTCCAAACATGCACTTCCAACTATTCAGTGTTTTTCAGGATTAATATAGATCAACCATAGATGATTGTAATGAATTATGGCCTCAGTTTATTGATAAATGTAAATATACTTTAATAATTTTTTAGTTTTGCCTCTTTTTATAATTTAGGATATTATTCCTTTAAAAACAATTATTAATAAAAAATTAAAAAGTTGCTTTCCCTTGAGAAAAATAATGATGCAGGAAACAATAGCAAGAGACCATGTTTAAAATCTTACACAGTCTGCAAAATACAACAGCTACCAGAGTTCAGTACTAAGCTATATGCAAATAGCCTTTTAGCAATGTTGTGTTAACAAATACAAAGCATATTACTGGAAAAACATGATGAAACACTATAATGTGGAAGATACATGCTCAGTTAATTATATATAAATGTTACTTCATCCAGACATCACAATTGTGACCTATTTTCCATTCCTGGTGTTTATACTCAACAAAATTATTAGGCATACTATATTGAAAATATTTGTATCCAGACATTCCTTTAGGTGGAATATTACAGATAATTATTAACATTAAATCTAGGAACATTAGAAAAAGGTGAGACACCATTCAACATGTACTTGGGCTAATATTTGAGGAAAACTGGATAAAAAATAAGGGTTAGTATGTAATTATTTAACTCTAGAATCAATTCAAGAAACAAGTTGCTGAGGGATCCTTTTATTGGAAAGAGCTGAAAGGTTAAATCAATTATTTTCAGAAAGGTCTCCTTGTTAAGCAAACCTTATCTTAACCTTTCAATGACATTATGAGTTTAAAACTGAGCTAAAAGTGTTACGCAATTTATAAAAAATATTGGCTCAGGTCAGTATATTTATAGAGGAGCCCATGATAGTGAAATTCTGAAAAGATCGCCAGAAAATCTGAAGGTCTTTGTCAACTCTGAAGTGAACCCGGCTGAAGCCATCTTGTGCTGCCTCATAGTTGCCACAAAGCCAGGGAGAGGGAAGGGAAGGGGGAAGTAGATAGCCGGGCTCCGGTCAAAACAAAATACTTTCTTGTGGAAACCAAGGTCATTGAAACAGTTGGCCATTGAAAGAGACAATGTGACTGGTGACACCTGGGAGGGAGGAGTTTGATTCTTTTAATTAGGTGAAAACTGTAGAAACTGTCAGAATTGGTTTTCACCAGCTGTGCTGATATGATGTATCCAATAAACATATCTTTTGAGGAATCTACCTTCCTTGGAGTTATGCTTTCAATGGGTGCATTACTCAGAACACTGACATTCTTTGGCTAAAGGTGCTCAGCAATACAAGTAATCCTCAAATTACAAAGGTTCATTTAGTGTCTGTTTGAAGTTACAACAACATTGAAAAAAGAGACTTATGAACATCTTTCACACTTATGACCATTGCAGCATTTCCAGGGTCTCGTGATGCTTGGCAAATGACTCATATTTATGACAGTTGCAGTGTCCTGGAGTCATGTGATACCCTTTTACGACCTTCTGACAAGCAAAGTCAATGGGGAAGCCAGATTCACTTAACAAACATGTTACTAACTTAACAGCTTCAGTGATTCACTTAGCAATTGTGGCAAGAAAGGCTGTAAAATGGGGCAAAATTCACTTAACAACTGTCTTACTTAGCAACCGAAATGATGGGCTCAATTGTGGTCATAAGTAGAGGGCTACCTCTATTCTCTCTCTTTCTGAACTTTGCAGCTCACTGAAAACTTTTGATCTTTCCAGCTAAAGGTCATTAAAAATGTAGGATTCAGACATCCACAACTGTTTTAAAATAAGTTTCTCTCTTCTGCTCACCTCTTCTGAGTCTTCCATGATTTGGAAAAGGATGGTATTGCAAAGGTCTTTCACATGGCTTCAGTTTGGACCAAAGCATGGAACAAGAAAACTACTTCATAGTTCCCGTTGAACCGTTCGGCATCAGGATAAGACTTTGGGAAGTGGCTGTAATGATCCCAAACTTGCTTTGGTTACTGGTCAAAGAATGTTTTTGTGGGACGCTGCTCACAATACATACAAACAGTGGTGACCGCAAGTCTTGAGGAAAGAAGCTGTTCTCTTTGAGTAGAATATAATTCGCAGTGACTTCATGGATGAGCTCATGTGGTTTCTTTATTAATAATGCAGAAGTGGTTTGCCTTCTTCCAGGATGTTTTTCTTCAACTTCCTAGTTTAACCACCAGTCAATGACATAAATCTAATGAAGACCAGGGAAACAGTCACCCTGGCTCCTGCAGGTAAGAAGAATCATGGCTATCCCTGTCTGCTGCTCATTCCTTTCCCCAAACAAAAAGGTGTCAAATACCGGGGATGGGGGGGGGGCAGTCAATGTATAGAAGTCCACATATAAGATCTATCAATAGAAGCATCATGTCCTAAAAGGCCTCTCCATCGACAGGTAAGAGCTCTGTGCCTGCTTCCCTGGCATAGGTGGGAGGTGTACAAAAAAAAAGCAAGGGAATCTACCAATTGGGGACTGTGGAAAGTGTGATATAGATAGAACATCACTGTGGCTAAAAGGATTGAAATCTAGCAAGTATTGTCTTAAGGTGGTTTCATTTCTAGATATTTAAGTATGGGAATCAAGTAGCTTAAAGCTGCAGTGCAGGAAAGCCCTTATTGATTTCACTATCATTGACATGCTTGCTTTGCACAAGTGACAGTTTTAATTTATTACCATGTAGATTACTCAAAATATTGATAAAGCAGCAGAAAAATCAAGAAAATTGAAACTTTAATGTTTGAACTACTGGAATACAGTCACGTTGTGACAATTATACCAAATATTTTTCCTCTATGTACCTAGATTGATAATATGGCAATTTAATGCAGGAAAATATGCCTGTCTTAATGGCAGCAATAAGCTACGCTCACTTTAGAACTTGGGACTTGTAGACTTACAATAACTTTGTCACCTTGAATGTACACTAATTGGCATACATTAAAATGAAATTTCATTGCATACAGCTCTCAAAGGGTCACCACCTCCAATATACACTACATAAACATGACAAAATCAATCAATCAATCAATCAATATGCATATACCCACATTTTTATATGACAGGGAGAAACAACACAGTCTAGTTTGGATGTATACATGTACATGGCGAGAAAAACAAACCTTGCAAGTTTACTAGACAGATGACATAGGGAACAAAACTGTTACAGAATCTGGTAGTCCTGCCAGAAATTGAATTGAATTGAATTTCCTTTATTTGTATGCCGCCCTTTTCCCTGGGGGGACTCAGGGCGGCTCACAATTCAAAAAGGGAGGGGGGGAAAGACAAACAGTATTCCAATATGGAAACAATACAACATATTAAAAGAGAGCACAACAGTCACACAATTCGGGTGGGGTTGAAATCTTAACCCTAGGCCAGCCGGGACAGCCAGATCTTTAAAGCGGCGCGGAAGGATTGAAGGGTGGTGAGGGTCCGAATCTCCACGGGGAGTTCGTTCCAGAGGGTCGGAGCAGCCACCGAGAAGGCTCTCCTCCGGGTAGTTGCCAGTTTGCACTGGCTAGTAGATGGAATTCGGAGGAGGCCTAATCGATGCGATCGTATCGGTCTAGTGGAGGTAATTGGCAGTAGGCGGTCTCTCAAATACCCAGGCCCACTACCATGAAGGGCTTTATAGGTGATAAGTAGCACCTTGAAGCACACCCGGAGACCGACAGGCAGCCAGTGCAGCTCGCGGAGGAGGAAATACTTTGAAACCTCCTTGAAATAGGAGGTTTATACTTTTGAATTCCACATGCATTTTAGATTTTAAAAGCCAGACCTATGCCCTTCCCACTTACTGTCTCATAGCTACATAAATAAATGTTACTGCCACAAGAGGGAATCTGAGTATTCTGAGCTTTTTGCAGTCAAGAAATGATTTAAACCACCATCCTCTTTGCAATGGTGCACTGAGCTGAACACTTTTCCTGCTGATTTCTCTTTTCTTCATTTCTTTCGTAGGCATTTCACATTTATTTTTTGATAATGCTGTGAGTTTTACAAGTGAGATATGTTATTTTTACTTACATTGTTTGGAGGGAATAAGTAAATCATTTAAAAAAAAACAGTTTCCAATTCATAAGTATTATAAAAGGTAAAAGGTGCATAAATTGAAAAAAAAATTAAGAACTGGATTTTCAGAAATTCAATTTTTGAAAGAGCAAACCCCACATAACTGATATCATTTTTACACTACATATAAACACTGATTTATTTTTTTCAGAACAGGATTCTTTAACACACACCCAATCCCCCAATGGGTTACATGCAGCTTTACTCTCTCAATTTATGACTCCCAAAGCATCCTGAGTTTACCCCACCAAAATTATGAGAGGATGTAAATAAGTTAAAGATTAAAACTGATTTAAACTTCTGTAAGTTCCAAGATGTTAATAAAACAATTAGCTTGTCTAATATGCACAGTAATGTAGTGAAGGTCTGATACAGTACAGTCCTCCATGCCAATAAAATTAAAATCAACACATAAAGAAAAGAAAAACTGAAAGGAAGATGTTAATATATTATGGAAAAACATGCAGCTCCCACGTACATTCAAAGTATAATGCTCAGGCATAGCGTTAATCAGTATTAAACAGTTCTACTTAAGCCACAGCATGGCTAAAACAAATTATAGACCACGTGTGTTCAAAAAACTTCCCCAACACCCTTCTTTGAGCATGCTGCCTAGGAGTTCAGAGACTTGATGTCCCAACAGGTCCAGAAGATACCAAACGGGGAAGAGATTGTGTTGGCACATACAAGAAGTTCAAATGATGCATTCCTTTGATGTCGGGTGAAACCCAGTTATCTTAAATCAAACAATACTTGCATAACTAGTTCCAGCATGAGTGTAAATCAGGAATACAAAGAGAGAGAAAGTTCTGGTATAAAATCATGCTGCCATGTTACACATTTCTGTACTCCTGGTGGACCTTTAAGATTCCAATGCCATGTGTTGCTATTCTTATGTTCTATCAAGTCCTACTTTACTCCTGGTAACTCTAAGGATAAAAACTATCTAAGCCATCCTGACTCTTGCAGGTGTATTTATGTGAACGCCCATAAGCTCCAGAATTGATAGGGATGGTGCAAAAGAAAACTCAGAAAAGAACAAAAATGATTGTGGGTGGGGGGAGGCTATAGGAACCATAGATATATTCAAGGAAGACTGATATTTCAATCAAGGCAAAATTTAAGATAGTCAACTCAGCGGAATTCCATTATGATGTTCAGATGTGAGGGATGGGCTCTGTGTAAGAAGAGGAGGGTTAACTCCTTTAACCTAAGGAGAAGATTGCTTCAGATTCATCAGAAACAGTGGCTGAGAAACCAACCATTTGTTACTGGAAGAAATCAAGCCAGAATGCTCACTGAAAGTAAGGAACAAAACAAGCCTTTATACTTTTGATATGAAGACTGATGTATCTGTACAAGAGATGATAATGCTGGGCGGCACACAAGGTGGACAAATTACCATAAGCCACAGAAATGCAATTTACAGTTAACACACCATATGGCAAACTTTGCTGATCTACCAAGTGTACAGTATACTTCTAAAATTATATCTTGCAAAATTGAAGCCTGAGTGGAAAGTGAGTCATAAAATAAATCAGCAGGAAGTCATTCTCTTGCAAACCAATAGTGGGTACTGCTCCCTGTAAAGCCTGTTGCACTCACCTTCATCTAAAGAGGTGATGCAGCAAGACAACTCACACACGAACCTCAACTTCTCAGCTCCACCCAGAGCCAGCCTAGATCTTTCCTCTGTAGGCAACTATTCTGGGACTTTTTATTTTATTTTACAAAGGCAGAATGTATGTCTTCTTCTTCCCAGGCAGAATTTTGACAGGTTTAGGCTAAAAATTGTTGATTGATATAATGTTTCTAAACATATCAATTGTTTGGCAGTTGCAATTCATTGTATACTTGGTTCCCTCCTTCCTTTTTTCTTCGCTCAGAATGTAACATATCTTGTTACATACCAGAAAGTCAGATACCGTATAAGTATGAATCACAAGCCTCGCCTCAACGGCTTCCTACAGCCGTACCCAGCTCAATACCGTACCCAGCTCAAAACGCACCGACTGTGTCTCCTCGAACGGCGACGAAACGTTCGCGACCCAAATGCCAAGCTCTTGAGCTCAAACCAACAGCCATACTAGCTATACTCACGTACTATGAGAGCCAAGGTCTTGTTCCCTTCCAAATCTGTTAATCTGAATCCGATGGCACAAAGTTGACAAGACAGGACGGAAAGTTGGAGCTGCAATTGCCACACGCGCTATCCTGGAGCCAAGGCGTAGCTTAAGAGTAGCTTTCTGGAGTATCAACTCATCAACAGACCAAGAAAGAAGCAAGAGCAAGCCGAACAAAAACAAGAGATCCCTACTTAACCCGACACAATTACGGGCGGGAGCGCAGACAGACCGCGCGTCTGGAGCTCAGCTACGGCACCGCTGCTCATACTCACAACGGGAGCTCCCGGGTTCACCGTCGCCGCGGCTAAACCGCACGAGACGGACCAGACAAAGGGGGGAAGGAACACCCGGCCAACCATCCCACAACTCGCGTAACAAGTCCATTATTCGAATAGGAATAACCGCCGTTTGTGCCGAAGGAGCCCCTATAGCGCACTCTGACCAAAGCGGACGGTAGCCGCCCTTCCCTCCCTCCCCCACTCCCGGTAGCCGCCGAAAAAGCGGGGCAAGAAAGCAGCGCTCGGTTTACTCAACCCGCCTCAACCCCGGGAGGAGCGAAGTCTTCGCAGACCAGGGGAAACCCTCGCACAAAAGGAGCCCGCTCCTCGCCAAGTCAGAGTCCGAACGGAGACGGTCTTTCGGTTCCTATCTTCCGTCGTCCCCGTCCCCCCCCCTCCCTCCCCCAAAAAAAAGAGAGAAACGGAATCGCGGCCAGGAGGAGCTGCGGGTTGCGCTCGGGGAAGGAAGACTGCCCGGGGGGGCGGGATGGGGGTGGTGGGAGGGACAACTCCAGGCCTAGTTCAGCAACTACTAGGCAGAGGGTGGGAGTGGGGGGGGGGGAAGAAAGAGGCACCCGGCTTCTGCTCCCCGCCGGGACTGCCGCCAAAGACCTCCAGCCTCACCTTAGGTCTGTGCAGCCACCTTCGGACAACGGCGGGCAGCATGGCTGGAGCCGGGAGCGCAGCGGCTGGAGAAGTCGCCCTCGCCAGTCTACTCGGTACACCTGAGCTAGGCGCTGTCTTCGGCTGAGACTCCCACCGCCTACAGGCGGCTCGGAGGCTTGTCAGCCGGGCCGGGATATTATAGCGCCTGGCCACGCCCAGAGGAGGGCGGGCCTTTGGCCAACAGGAACGTGGCCGCGTAGGGTTACGATTGGGCTCCCTCCGCCGGCGCGCGGCTGATTGACAGAGAGGCCGTTCCCTCCTGGATCAAAGTTACTGAGGGCGGCAGCGGCAGCCAACTCTCCGCGGGACGTGCGAACGAGACGGTAGTCCCCTGGAGGACGGCAGCGGAGGCGGGGCACGACGCCGCTCCGCTCCTGCTGTGGACCTCACTTCATTAGAACTAAAGCAACGGGGAGGGGGGGGAGATGTCTCGACGGCCTTCTCCGTTCTATCGTGGTTGGGGACGTGCGGTTGACCGGTACCTTGACCGGGTCATCCTGTTACAAGAAACAGAAATCCACAAGGATGGTTGCTTTTGCTTCCTTGTGGGCTTCCACCCCAACTGAACCTCTCCAGGTGCACCGAGTGCCAACTGAGGCAAAGGCTCCGGTGTTGAAGTCCAACCCATCTGAAGGGCACTAGTTGGGTGCAGCCAGTCCCGAAAGCGATCTTCAGGGCAGGCACTACTAGGGATCCTCCTTGACCAATAAACTCCACGGGTGAGATGTTGCCTCCCCTGCTGTGCTCACGTTTAGAAAACGGCCCTGCAACTCAGTTTTTGTGTATTTAAGGAAGAAGAGGTTTTATTCCCATTCTTTTTTTTTTCTATATTGACTATTGCATAAGAAACCTTTAACGGAGCACTCAACTGACCTACTATATAGATTTTTAAAAAAAGGGATCTCCCCACTTTGAGATGATTAGGTAGATAAGGAATGAAGAGCAAGGAACTCCTTTTATTTTAAAAGTTACCCAATATAATTCTCAATCAGGAGGAAGAGGCCAAGGCACTTCTAAATATGCACTCACAAGCAGTCTTTCTGACAGCACCTCTGTATTTGAATGCTCTGCTTCTGGCATGGTAACTATGAGGCTGCTGCCCCTCTTAGTGTTGGTCATATAGTGAGGATTGCTAGGAGGCAAGCAGGAAAAAATGGATCCCAAACACAAAATAGGATCAGAGAGAATAAAATCTGAATGGCTCCCTCACTGAGAGTCAGCAAGATGAACCCTGGACATATGGTACAATAGAGATATTAAGTATAGAGTTTCATGTTGAAGAGGAGCACTTTAAGATTTCGCACAGGAGTCCTTCAAAGGCTGATGTAAAGTCAGTCCACGGATCCTTCATGCACTGAGTTCCACATCCTTCCCCATCCCTCTGATTTGTATTGGTGACCCAATAAAAAAGATCTAATCTCAAGAAGAGTGTCAAGATTGTGTAGTTTCAGAGAATCTGAACTGGCATATTTCTATTTTCCTACATTTACACTTTATATTTTCAGGTATAATTATTCCCGGTAGTTATACAATTTCTTCTTAAGGATTTCACAGGTGATTATAATTTACTGACCAGATGAATGTTTCACAGAGGAGATGAACTGTTTTCCATCATTATTTGGGATTATAAACACAACCACTCTGCTACTATTGAATTGAACTACTCCTTAGTTAACTGGCTGTAAATCTGTAGCTTGTATAAATGTGCTAATAGCTAATTAAAGGGGAAGGGTGGATTTTCACAAATCTAAATGTGAAATCATTTTCTTTGCCAAATACTCTGGTTTTGCTCTTGAAGAAATGTACAACTCTTTTATCGAGAATTTTGGATAAACCTGTATCTACAATTGCCTATAGTTTGGGAAATTGGCCTTAAGATAGTATATCAAATTAAAAACAACAACAACCCTCATGCTCTCCATATTCCTGAGGTTACTTTCCATGGCCTTTTTCTAAACAAAGGTTGCTGCTGTCGTAGACAAGAAGATTAAGAGATACTATCATTATAAATGAAGTGATGCTTACATAATCCCACAGGGAGGATTAGAGATGACATCACTGAGATACCCAGACACTGACATAAGTACCTGCATAACCTAATGTGACGTTTTTTGGTTTAAATGTGGGTATCAAGGTTAACATTTGTTCTTGAATTCCATAGTGTAAGGGAATTAGATCTCTATAGAAAATGATACTTTTAACCTTGACTGACAAGAAGTACTCTTAAGTGACTGTAGGAGTTATAGAAATGGAAATAAGCTTTTAAGATTAATTCTATATAATTTATAAAAGTTCTGGTTCCAGTAAAAATTACAAATCTATTGGTATTAAAATGAATATATTGGTATTAAAATGAATTGATATTCATTTTAAATTGGACCAGAAATCTTGCCTTTATTAAATTTATTAACCTCTCAGGTTAAAGTTATATATATACATATATATGTTGTATTTGTGCTGATAAATAAATAAAGGGAGACTAGTATAGATCTATTTCAAGCTATTTAGCTCTCATCAGCTAGCCATACCCTTGAGAGCCAAATAGCTTGAAATAGATCTATACTAGCCTCCCTTTATTTATTTATCAGCACAAATACAACAAAAAAATGTAACAAAAAGGCAACAGTAAAAATATTGGGTTTCTGCCTGGATGGTCTCTTGTGACGAGCCGAAGGACAGAGAATGGAAGTAGTGATCTTCCTCCCATATTTGGGCATCCCGGGGGTTGTAAAATCTAATATAAATATATATAGAGAGAGAGGGCTGAAAGCCCTATGAAGCAGTATATAAGTCGAACTGCTATTGCTATTGCTATAACAATGAACCAATAAATTTTGCCCCATTGTATGACCTTTGTTGCAACAGTTGTTAAATGAATCTGGCTTCCTCAATGACTTTGCTTGTCAGAGGATGGCAAACGAAGTGATCATATGACCCTGGAACACTGCAATCATCATAAATACATGCCAGTTGCCAAGTGTCCGAATTTTGATCACATGACTATAAAGATGCTGCAAAGTTGTGTGAAAAATGGTGATAAGTCACTTTTTTCAGAGTCATTAACTTTGGATGGAAATTAAATAAATGGTTGTAAGTCAAGGACTGCCTGTATGACTTTTTAACATTTTATTAAAGGTATTTTGAGCCATAAAACAAGAATAAGTCCAACAGATGAACAAAATAATGAATATATAACACTAGCCATTAATAAAAAATGAAACAAAAACCAAAAAGACTATCAGAATTACATATGCAAATGAAACAAAATGTTAAAAAGATATATATATATATATATATATTGCCTGGGAGGCAATAGAGCACAGGTTCGATTCCCAAAAACTTGGGTATGGCTAGCTGATGAGAGCTAAATAGCTTGAAATAGATCTATACTAGTCTCCCTTTATTTATTTATCAGCATAAATATAACAAATGTAACAAAAAAGGCAACAGTAAAAAATATTGGGTTTCTGTCTGGATGGACTCTTGTGACGAGCCTAATGACAGAGAGTGGAAGTGTGACCTTCCTCCCATACTTGGGCATACCAGGGGTTGTGACTTTAAGTATATATATATATATATATATATATATATATATATATATATATATATATATATATATATATATATATATATATATATATAATGTATATGTATATGTATATGTATATGTATATGTATATGTATATGTATATGTATATGTATATGATGTATATGTATATGTATATGTATATGATGTATATGTATATGTATATGTATATGTATATGTATATGTATATGTATATGTATATGATGTATATGTATATGTATATGATGTATATGTATATGTATATGTGTATATATATATGTGTGTGTGTATGTATAGTTACTTATCAAGCACATCTAAATTATATTAAACTAACCAAAATATCTTTACAACCCCCAAGGCATGTCACAACTTTTGAGCACCCCTAGTGTTTGGAAATTGAAAGTTGAAAAATTTGACACACTCTAAAACTACCCAGGGACAAATAAAGCTATCAGGTAGTCAACTATTGAGCCTAACATTGCAGAAAAGTTATCCAAATGCTACATGAAGCAAATGTTAGCTTTTCAGAACATCATTTCATCTGGAAGATAAAATAAAGTTGCATCTTATATCAGCAATGCACAATTGTGTGTGTTTTTTAATTTGTTAATGCAAATGACTTTCTTATATCTAGATATGACAGAGATTCAGCATCTTTTCAATATTTAAGAAAATGAAATCTAATTGTTAAAAGTTATGCGGGTAGAGATTTATTATATCTGGGAGTATGCTCTAGTACAATCACTGTTAAATATCAGAATAATTTAATAGTACATTTTTAATGTCTTCAGATTCAATTGATTACTAAATCAAATAGAATGTATACCTTTCTGAATACAATAGAATTCTTGCCTAAATTTTTCTTCCTAAATTATTCTTATCTCAGATAGAAAACCTTGGCAAGATAAATTTATAAAAATCAGTAATTGATTGTTTAATTGATTGATGTAATGCCTAATTATAATATATTCAGTGTTGAATAATGTTCTATTTACTACCGATAAGTGATATTGTGGTAAGTGACCAGCTTACCATTAAACTGTTCTTTAAGAAAAAAGTATGTTTTCAATTTCTCACTTAAGATGCCTGAGTCACAAAAATGATTGTATCCCATTTATGGTTATCTGAAGCTGAAAGATGTAATCAAAGGTTTAGAAACATCTAATCATACTGGTTTGTGAGTAACTCAGATATAGCAGACAAAGTCACATTAAAACTGATAGTAGTACCTTGGATAGCACCTGGTAAGTACTGCTGGCTAAAGTCCCTTTATCCTCAATTGATCTTGGAGTTAATCTTGGATTGACATCACACCAATAATCAAGTAAACAATACCCCAATCAAGGAACTGCCAAATAAATAAAAAATAAACATTCCAACCAAAGTATTTCTAAGACCACCCCTACTAACACTGGCAAGGCAAGCCACTAGATTAGAATATAAACAGAGAGCAAATCCCATTGCTTACTAGCCCTGAG
The DNA here is from genome assembly GCF_009769535.1 of Thamnophis elegans. NCBI lineage: Eukaryota > Metazoa > Chordata > Lepidosauria > Squamata > Natricidae > Thamnophis > Thamnophis elegans. The sequence continues at coordinate 98,555,620 of NC_045542.1, forward strand.
GAGGATGTTATCTAGTTTGGGTAATGAAGCATTTGCAGGAAAACAACCAAGCTCAGAAAACACTAAGGACCCTGATTTCAACCCTGAGCTGCAAATATTCTCTTTTATTGGTATTAACCAGATTAGTTAAAGACACAGCTGCAATCACACAGCATGCTAAACTGGGCTAATTTTAGCTTGTGTTTATTTGTGTGCTTGCTATATTGTGTGAATCCAGTCTATGAGATTAGTTTATTATTCAATGTCTATGCAAACTCAGAAATAAGTTGATTCAGTAACCAGATGAAGTATGTTGTAAAAACCCCTTTTATTGTAGGATGCATTATCATGGATGGGCATCCATTTGTCACCAAAAAAGAGAAATATTGAGTGAAGTCATTGCTAGATTCTTTTTCAAACCGTGCCCTCTAAAAATTGAAAATCTATATAGTAATCATTTGTTTACCGTTTTCAGAACAAAAAGGCTTAAGTTTCCTTGTAGGTCTGGTGGCATTGAGTATGATTAAATGATTAAAAGACATGGTACTATGAATAAGCAAACAGAGCTAACTGGAAAGACCCTGGAAAGCAGACACTAAAAACATTAGTCTGATAGATAAAAAAAAGAAATTACACAAAAAGAGCTTTCTGAAGGAGTAAAAATTCATGCAAATTAACAGAGTTTGGTAGTTGGCCATTTTTTTAAAATGGAAGAGGCAAAGCATTTCTGCTTATGTCCACATTTTAGCTTGTAATTATTAAATTAATGCAGGTTAAAAGATATATAAGATAATTTGTATTGATGTCTGGAATGAAGGAACAGTGCCCTCTGCTGTAACTGTAAAGGTAGCATATCAAAGTAAAATGAATATCAGGCCCTGTCCTTGAAGACCTATATGTAATCTTCCTAGTCTATTGTCAGTCCAGGTACAAACTGCAAAATGCAGCATGCTTCTGGTAGCAGCTCTAATCCCACCCCCACCCATTTTGTTAAAAGAATGTACATGCTATCTTGCTGTTCTCAAATTTGAAGCCTTGACTTGGATAGATACTCTTTCAGAGGTGGGTTGCTCCCGGTTCGGCCTGGATTGGATGAACCGGTAGTAGTGGCAGTGGGAGGCTCCGCCCACCTGCCTGGACGCTTCTGCGCATGCAGAAAAGCTTCGCGCGCCCGAACCGGTAATAGAAAAATTGGCAACCCACCTCTGTTCTCTTTATATATACGTATATCACTAAATAAAGCAAAAGCACAAGTGGCTTCATGGATATATACATGTTCATGGATAAACATACAGCCAATATATAAATGTTGTATACATGCAACTCAATAAATAATAGTTTGTTTCTTTATATACCCCAATTGCTAATCTACATCAATAGGTAATTTATTCATAACTTGCTAATATCACTGCAGACTATTGGATAGTAAGGGGGAAAGAATAAAGCATATAAAGTAATTCATAGTATGGAAAATATGGATAGAGGGAAGTTTTGATCTTTTTCCCATAGAGAGTCATCCATTGAACTTGAATACAAGTAGTTCTTAATTTACAACAGTTCACTTAATGACTGAAGTTACGTCAGCACTGAAAAAAGTGACTTACGGCTGTTCTTCAGACTTATGATCATTGCAGCGTCCCCATGGCTACATGATCAAAATTTGGATGTTTGGCAAATGGCTCATATTTATGATGGTTGCAGTGTCCTGGGGTCATGTGGTCACCTTTTGCAACCTTCTGCCAAGCAAAGTCAATGGGAAAGTCAGATTGACTTAACAACCAGGTTACTGATTTAACCACAGTGATTCACTTAACTGTAGCAAGAAAGGTTGTAAAATGGGGCAAAACTCATTTAACAAATGTCTCACTTAGCAATAGAAACTTTGGGCTCAATTATGGTGGTAGATCGAGGACTACCTGTATAGGGAGATTTCTTTACTTAATGGATATTTACATGGTAGAATTTGCTGCCATTAGATTGGGAATGGTTAATTTTGACAGGTTAAAATGGACACTGGATAAATTCATGATTAGGCTATTAATATCTGCCAGACTGGATATCTATTTACAGTTTTGCTACAAGAATTACAAGCTGCACATCTGTCTAAATTTGAAAGCTTGCAGAATGTATTTATTTGCCTTATATATCACAGAGAATGCTGGAGTAGATGGGCCATTAGAAAAACTCTTTTAGGTACTGTTTCCAGCATTGATTGAAGACAGATCACTTTACTCAAATCTTTCCCTTTTTCCTGACAAAATATGTGGTGTCATTTTTATGAACACTGTTTTATTGAAATTGTTTTACATTTTACATTGTTTTACTTTATCCATTGCGTAGGGAGTCTTTTTAACAATGTGGTTTAGAAATATTTCAAAATCTACAGTAGTCAAGCTTTCAAATACACATAAAAACGACATACTGCAAGTTTCTTCTAAACTGCATGGCGATCTTAACTGAGGCGATCAGTGAAGGCACTAATTGCAAGGAAACGTAGTTGGAAAGCGAAAAGTCAACGGGGTAGGGACGAGACGAGAGGCGGCCTATATGGATAAGGGCGACGACTCCTTTTAACTGGATGGAAAGGTAAAATGCTCAGTTAACATGTCTAAACACTCTTCCTTCCGCATCAGTGCCCGAGGACGAACGTTACCTGGCCTGTACCCGTTTGTGCTAAAGAAGCCTTCCCGCTCTCGGAAACTGCCTCCAAACGACAACCAGCCATCTGAGCCCGGCAGAAACGCTGCAGAGGGAAGGAGGGAGGGACGGAGGGAGCAGGGATCTCCCTGCCCAAAGCCACAGGCTTTCCTCCCGGGCCATTTAATCTCCGCCGTGCGCTGTTCCTGCTTCCAATGGCGTCTCCTCCAGCCACTGGGGGGCGCGCTGCCCAGGCACTGCCCGCCTCGGCGATGGCGGCGAAGGCTTCCCCCGCGGGCAGGGGCCGGACGGGCCGCGCCGCCATATTGGCTGTTGTCCTGTCTGAAAGCAGCAGCGGCGGTGGCGGCGAGCGGCGTTAGCGGCAGCGAGTGGCAACGGCATTATCGGCGGCGAGCGGCGGCGGCGGGAGCTACTGCGCGGGGTGCAGGACAAGCATGACTCGCAGGCGGAATAAGGCGGTGGGCGCGGCTGGGGCGCGGCGGGAGCGGGCGGGGGGAGCAGCCCCCCCGGAGCCGCCCGCGCCCCCCGCCGGGCCCGGCCTTCCCGAGACCCCCGAGGTGGCGGCGGCGGCGGCGGCGAGTGGCGCGGAGCAGGGAAGAGCCTCACAGGTACTGGGCGCGCGCGCCCCCATCTCGCCCGCCGTCAGACCCGAGCCTGCATCCACACCCCTCAGCCCGCTTATCCCCGCATCCATCGGCGGCGCGATCCACCCTTCACCCACATTGCTGCTAGCGCAGTCGGATCACCCGCATTCAGCCACCCGGAGTAGCCTTTCGCCATCCCTCCTCCTCCTCCGCTCGGTGGGATCGCCCTCCCGAATTGCGGCTCCCGCAGCACGTTGCTTCAGCACCCTCCTTTCGTGCCCCCTGTACATCCAGCAGCACCCGCTTGGTCGCTTGGCGGTCACCTCAAGATCCACCTTGGATCCAGGCTGCCTAAATCCCCGTAGAGCATTGTGTGTGCCTTTTATCAGCCCCCCCTACCCCCACCCGCAGCCACCTGCTTCCCCCGACATATAGCACCCATCAGGCCCAGAGCCCCTCCACTTATTCACCACCAACATCACCTGCCGTCAACCCTCTGATTAGATAAACACTTAGCCTGAAATAATATCTGCTGTGCTTGTCGGTATTATTTTCGCCTTTCAATTGCTACCTTTTTCCTTGTATGCTATCCTAACTGATTGTGCATATAGTCCACTCCAGGATGCAGAAGGCAGGGCTGCTTACACATTTGCTGCAATTTCCCTCTCATTTCAGTAGAGAAGCATCATACCATATGCTGGTTGCACCTTGTAATCATCACCAAAGCCTATTTAGATTTCTTTTGCAAAAGCAGTTACATATTCTTAAATCTTATTCTGTATTCTGCCTATTGGGCATACAAAGACAGGCCTTTCCCAAAATAATCAGTTAGTGTTACACATCTGTATCCTAGCATTCTGTTTATATTTTGAGTACTGTATTTCATTTGCTTTTCAGTGGGCCCTGCCCTGGACTATGCTGCATCTTGTCCTTTAGATTGTGCCTAGGCCTGTTTCAGAATCCCTTTCAATGCATGAATCCTTTCCTACTAGGTACTAGGAGATGGCAGTTAATTGGATCTTATGCGGTTGAAACATCCTTTATTAAACAATAAAGAGTTAATTGACAGCAGGAGATGGTTACCAAAATACTTTTTACAAGAAGGCTGCCTTGCAAGAAGGACGTATGTAGATCAAAGAACCCTGTAAGTCCAAAAGGAGACATTGACCATGTTCCACAAAAGTCATTGTGTAAGTGATGTTATGTCCCCCAAGAGGCTCACCAAGTGGATCTCAGCAGTAACTTTAATTTACGGATTTATTGTGGGAGAACTAAAGTAGATCTTTGCTACAAACATAATGCAGTTTGCCCCAAAGAAACAACTAGAATCTGATGTATGCCAGGATTAGTTCAGTATAGCTATTGAGCCCTATTCTGGATAGGTGGCATCTGTTCTATTGGCATAGGGCAAAATGCTTCTACATCTGTATTGTTTACCATGTATAGTGAGGTGGCAAATGCTTAGGATAGTTTTGTGCAAACTAAGGCCTGTGAATTAAACTGGGAAGCCAGACTACTATTGGTAGACAAACATGCCTAAGACTCAGTCAAAGCAGTACAGAATATGTAGAAATAGGGCCTTGTCTATATACTGTGCCAGTTGGCAAGACATTTACAGTCTTAGGAGGCTGCAGGCTACTGCACTTGTTTACATATTTTTCAGTATGGCTAACAAAAACTGTTTGATGGGCACTTTAAGTGAAAGAAGGACAGAGAGTTTTCTACGGTTAGAATGCAGCTCACCTAAAATGACACTAGTTTCTAGCCCAAGGTTAAAAAAATGTCTATGCTGCCATTACTTAGCTGCTTGTAAGCAACCCTCTATTTACTTGTCCCTTATTATTTTCAGGAATAATTGTATAGCTATCATTTATAAATGTTAATGAAATGGCATCAGAAATGGCTTGAAATATGCTTGAATAAAATAAGTGGTTTCCCCAATCAAATCTGTAAGTCTTAGGTGTGATTCCAATTTTAGCCAAACACATCAGCCCGCTTACTCTTTTTAATCTTGCAAAATCTGTTATAATGGCTTTGATATAGAAATTAAAGAAACTAGGACCCTTCTGATCAGTCACAGAATATTCTATTTTCTGAATTCAGAGAATCAAAATTAAGACAATGGGAGGTTTTTGTTTTTTTGAGATACCTAGCATTAGGATTGCCCCTTAACTAAGAGTATTTTCCTTGCTTTTTAATGTATAATATCCTTTTTTCTACAGATGACTTTTATCTAGAAAAGTATTCCCGACTTGCCTTGTGGCCAGGAAAACACTCCTAGAACTTATAAAACTTCAACCGTTTTTAAGAACTAAAATCACCATAGGCATCAGCATTGGAGAAGAATAGTCTCACTTACACATACATATACATAATCCCACTGATTCAGTGGATTTTACTTTAGATAACTGGGTCCTAGGTTGTGGTTTAGGATTTCTTGCTTTGGTGCTTAACAGATATATTTATTAGAGAAATCAAGATTTTGACAGATTGGCACAAACATGAACTAAGCCAGATAACCAGCAGCATGGCATCTCTGAAAGTTGAGAAAGAAATTAACATCAGTCTGCCCTACCTGTCATAAAGATGGGTAGCACTCTGTGCTTGCTTTTTTATTTTTTGCTCCCCAACCATTGTACCATTATTAAACACCAAAGGCATGACTTTTCAACCTTTATTATTTTGGCAAGTTTAGGTTTAAGTACTGCATTTTAAAATCCAAATATTGTATTATGTGTGGGAAGACTAGGAAGCCACAGTTTGCTTCTGACTTTCTGGTAGGAAGTGGAGACAGATTCCCCTGAAATAAGAGAAGATACCACTTTCAAGAAGCAGCACTCTTACGGGATATAGCTGACACAATTAATTGCTCCACTTTGGGAAATACTCCTTTACATTTTGGGCATAGATGCCCTAATCAAATTGGAAGTGACTGTCTTTGACAGCTTCCCTCTCAAAAGAAACAAAAGATTATCACTACCTGTAATTTTTTTTTTGTATTATTAAAAAAACATAAGTTGGACAGAATTGACCCAGTGTTGACATAGTTGAAAGAGACTTCTCTGCTTGTTTCTTACGATTTTAGCCCCCATATAGTGGGTATAAAAAAGTAAAACAAGCTGTAAAGTGTTGCTAGAGCTTCCTTTTTTTTGTAAGGCCACTCTAGGATTTTGTCTCTTTGACAGCAGTAGCAAGAGATTTTATGCAGCATAAGTGAGGGAAGCTAATGTAACCCTGTTGCTTCTTAAGCTTGTCAGTGTGAACTGTATCTTGTCTCATCATTTTCAGAAAAAAATGGTCCTTGCCAGGTTGCTGGCATAAGGGGTAATGAAATTAGAGATATGCACCTTCATCAGTTTGGCTAGGATGAATCTATCACCTGTTTTTCAATTGTAATCTAGATTGAAAAGATACATACATACATACATACATACATACATACATAGTTTAGGATATCTAAAGGGATGTATGTGTGTGTGTGTGTATCTATGTATGTGCATGTATGTAAGTATGTATGTATGTATGTATCCCTTTAGATATCCTAAACTACCTATTTGTGGCAATATCATCTATGAATTGTGAAGATTAAAACTTAGCTTCAAGCCATCCTTTTATGTGAAAGAGGGATGGGTTTAAACATCTGATTTTGTACAGGATACTGCCCAAAGCATCCCTGTAGCCTCATTTTCTGAAGACCTAAATCCACATGTTTGAAGTCCTAAAATTAATTTTTAAAATCACAGCTGTCTCAGTTACTATAACTGATCACCCTGTTGGAGTGCTGACTGATGTATGAAAGGTATGACCTAGGTAGTAGATACATGATTGGCTAAGAACACAGATGTCTTGGTTTTCTGTAGAACTTAAGACAATGAAGCACTTAAATAGATGACTAGGTTGACTTTTGGTAAAGCAAATTAAGGCCGCCTTTGTAACTGATAAATCATTTCTCTCTAGCTCAATGTTCTCCCACAGAATTATTTTGGGTTCTTCAGTGACTATTACATTCTAAGTAATGAGAAGAGTATTTCCCCATTTCCACAAAACCTATTATGATAAACTTTATAACCTTGTTCTGATACAAGAACCTTTTTCACATCAAGGTATATTACGTAGCTTCTAATGTAACTGAGGCAACCACTTCTTTAGTTTTGATAAATGGGATTCACTTAAGGCCATGAGCCAGGTTGCCTAGAGGAATAAGGCTGATTGCTCATTACAAGGGACGTAAGTCTAACCATTTGAATTGTCTTGAAAATGAAAAGCAAAGATGATTAATTTCAACTCCTCTAATAATAATAATTTTGCAAAATAAAGTCTTTATTTAATCCTCTTAAACTAGATAACTGTCAGCAAACATCCCATTTTAAAAATATAGTCAAATGTAGGAGGATATAGCAGATATGCCAGACATGACATCACAACTCTTAAGTGTTCTTGGGTGAAGACTATTCTTTCAACCTATTCCATTTTGGGTTCAAGCCTCAGTAAACCCTTGAGAAGGTAATGCTGGGATCTAAACAATAGGAATGCATTCTGTTAGTTGTTTTGGGCCTTCCATCACTACCAGGATAAATGCATCTTTCAGAAACTGGCTAATTCAGGATTGAGGGATAATATATTAGAGAGGTTCCTGAATGTATTGGCTAGATGTTTCCAGAAAGTGCTACTAGAAGACAATTTCACTGCCTTTTGGTCCTTGGCTTATTGGATAGATCCTTCAGACATATGTATTACCAAAACTCTTGTGTCTATATGATTGTTTGTAATCTTCAATTGTGTGAAACAGTGCATCATAGGGCAGTAATTTTTAAATCAAAGTACCTCAAATGGGCTAACTTAAAAAATGTGTCCAAACTCAGGGATTCCTGATTTCTGCAGGATTGAAATTTGTTTGGCAAGGTGGAGACCCCTTCACTGCTGTGGTCAGCCACCATCACATGACCATCATTTCCAATGCTCCCTGTGAGCTTCCTGAAAGAAAACCAGTGGGGAAGCCAGCAGGAAAATGGAACTTATTCTTTGTCCCACTACTTTTTGCCTGCCAGTAATTTTCTTTGTTTAGGTAAGGAAATATTACTGAAGCAATGACCCAATGGGTCATAGGTAGTCTAATATATACTATCCCTGTAGTTCTTATTTATTACATTTATATGGCACTTCTTCAAAAGAAGCTCAAAGTTTGTACATAATACTTTAACAATTTTTTCTCAAAACAGCTCTGTGAGTTGGTTGGGTTGAAAGATAGTGACTCTGTGAACTTCCAAGGTGGAGAGTGGACTGGGTCTCCCCTTCCTAATCCTACAGTTTAACCATTTCACCATCTTATCACATCATCACAGAAATGTTGGGGTAAATATACTATGCTGATGACATTGACCTCTTTTTTCAATTGAGCCAAGAAGGCTATGGATGTTCTGGACAATGTGAAGGACTGAATATTAGCACACAACTTGAGACTCAGTTGAGATAAAATGAAGGTTTTACTGGTCAGTTGATGTAATGTCATGTGGGGAAAGCCTTGGTAATAGGACGAAGAGATACTGCTGAGGGAATGGTCAGATAAGAGACAACACAGCCTGCAACTGCATAGTAGATGGAGCAAGAGGCTCAGAAAGGACTATCTCTAGGTTCTTGGGCTATAATGGTGATAGCAAGAGAATTTTACTTTCAGACTTGCGTGAATCTGTTAATGTTACTTTACAGTGTATTAGAATTAGTTTATCTGATCATGTTTCCTGTTTGGTCTACCTCATAAGATTAACAATAGACAAAGAAACCTGGAATTTGGGCACAACCTGTAATGAATGGATTTGTACCCCCCCCCTTTTTTTTTTTTTTTTGCAATTTTGCATGTTTTGCTGCTTTTCAGGAGTGTGAATTCTTAGACCTAGCACTGCTTTTAGATAGCCAAGTAGTAGTCACAGTAGCCAAGCGTTCTTTTCTTTATGCTAGTTACATTGCTTCCCGGGGACAGTGAGTAATCATGCCTTAGCTACCTCTTGGGTGATTACTATAACACTCTAACTGGATTTGCACTTCACATGTAGTATTTCAATAAATTGGTAGTTAACCAATTATGGCTTAGCACGATGTGTGAAACAAGCCTGTGTACTGGCTGCCCTTGAAAAACTTTGGACTTCAGCTAATGCGAATCACAGCTGACAAAACCACTATATGATTTATGTTTTAGAAACTAGACATCAGCAGATATTAACTACATTGGGTCTCCACTTGTTCCTAAACACAAAACAAAATATGTTTTTTATCTGTGAAGCCTTCACAGACTGGAGCCTTGAATATCTGAATGCTGTAATATCTCATAGAGTTTTTAATCACAGGCCTATGTTGTATCACCAATGAGATTAGATTGTTAGGTTCATGGGATAAAGTTGTTTTGGTTATACTTCAGTTATGGACTGTCCTTTTGGGAGAGATCGAGTTGGTTCCATTCTTTCACTTTTAGTTTTAGTTGTAATTGGTAGTATTGCTTGAATAGCTATATTTGAAAGTCTCAGATATTTTAAAAAATGTTTTTATTTTTAGTAATTCAAGTTTTATTGCACTTTTTATGTTTTTTATTGCTCAGGGTTTTAAGTATAAAAATAACGATCTATTGTATTCATTTTTTATTAGCCTACTTCTATATTTTCAGTATCCTAAACACAAATTAAAGTCACTGGATGACAGGCTTTTTCCCAGTTTTTACTCTGGGACAGAGGCTGCAAGATACTTTAGGTTTCCCAATTATTCATGTATTAGCTTTAATTATAATTTGTGCAACAAATTGTGCCTGGTTCATGTTAAGGGATAAATGTTATCTTACAGACCATAGTGTTAAATGTATGCATCATGTTAAATCAAAACCAGACATACCACATTTTCACATAGTATAATGTGTGAACCATCTTTCAATTGCAACATCTTAAAGTATCTAACCATCCTAAATGACTTTATAAAATAGTGTTGAGAAAAGGAACAAACCACAACACACTTGAATTTAGGAAACAGAGAAAAGAATTATTAATTTGTGCATCCCTAATTTGAAGACAAAAATTGAGTATTATTGAGGTTTCTTCCCCTCTATTTCCTTAAATTCTTCCTCAAGTAATGTATTTTTAATTCATTTCTGTGTAAGAGTGATTAATAGTGGCCACACAGATAGAAATTCTATGACCTTACATGAGGTTTCTGATAATTATATATGGTTTGGCTGTATGGTAAGGCTGTACAAGATACTGGGCCACAAAAATCTGGACAACAACTAGAGAGTAGAGAACACTTCCCATTATTATGTGGTTAATCTTTGGTGAGATTCACAGCCTTTGGGGCTGGTTGGTAGTTCAACAGCTCGAGTCCTAACCAAGGACCTAGGAATTGTTAAGGTAACGTCAGAGGATATAAGCTGTTCCAGAGTGTTTTTTTGTAGAATCAGAATGTTCAAGTCTGATAAATTTAAAATTTCCAAATAGCGAGGTAGCCCTTTAGGTATTGCTCCAAGGGCTCCAATTACAATCAGGACAACACACAATTTCTTTTTCCACAGTCGTTCAACTCTAATTTGCAAGTCCCTGTACTTTGTGATTTTTTCTTGCTGTTTATCTTCAATTCATGCATCTCCAGGTATTGCAACGTCAATGAACCATACTTTTTTCTTTTCAACTGTTGTTATGTCAGGTGTGTTGTGGGCCAAGTGCCTGTCAGTCTGAATTCTGAAGTCCTACATGATCTTGACTTTCTCATTCTCTAAAACCTTCTGAATCTGATGTTCCCAGTGGTTTTTGCTATACTCATCTAAACTTTTGGCACAATTTCCAGTGAATGATCTTAGCAACGCGGTCATGGCATTGTAGGTAGTCAGTTCGTGAAATTTTGCTGCACCCACTGATCAAGTGGTCGACTGTCTTGTCTTTCTCATTACAGAGTCAACATTTGCTGTTGGTGGTAACATGTTGAATTTTTGCCTTCATGCAGTTTGTGGCTAAGGCTTGTTTTTGAGCTGCCAAAATAAAGCCTTCTGTTTCTTTTTTCAGTGCTCCTGATCTTAACCAGTTCCAAGTTAGCTTTTGGTCAGCTTTGCCTTCAATACTTTTCAAGTACGTATTGGCTATGCATAGCTTTGTTTTTCCAATTTTCAGCTAGCTTCTCAATTACTTCTTTCTTATATTCAGCTCTTGACTTAGCTGTCTTTAAAAGGCCTCCTTTATTTACTTCCTTAATCATTGGTTCTTCACTTTTCTGGAGGTAATCATTCAAGCTGTGTTTTTCTTCTTCCATAGTCTGTTTTATTTGTAGGAGTCCTCGACCACCCTCTGCTCTTGGTAGATATAATCGGTCAACATCACTTTTAGGGTGCAAAACATGATTCATTGTCATAAGCTTCCTTGTTTTTCTGTCCAAATTGTCCAACTCCATCTGGGTCCAGTCAATTATTCCTGCAGAATATCGAATTACAGGTATAGCCCAGGTGTTTATGACTTTTATGATGTTTCCTCCACTCAGTTTGGACTTTAATACCTTGCGAATTTGTCGAATGTACTTGGCTGAAGTTAATTCCTTGACTTTATTATGCATTAAGTCGGAGGCCTCTAAAATCCCCAAGTACTCGTAGCCTTCTTCTGGTTTTACTGCCTTTATCATTTCTTCATTCCCAAATTGTATTCCATCATCTTCTAGGACCTTGGTTGCCATTGTTGCACATTTGTCAATTCCAAACTGCATACCAATGTCTTGGCTAACTTCTTTTGTGCTTTCAATTAATAAATTCAGTTCAGCTTTTGTTTTACCAAACAGCTTCAAATCATCCATGTACACCAAGTGTGAAATTTTCAGTCTTTTCTTTGCAAGTTCGTATCCACAGTTCACCTTCTTCAAAATGGTTGTCAGTGGTAGCATTGAGAGTATAAAAAGTAGGGTTGAAAGGGAATCACCCTGGAAAATGCCTCGTTTAATTTCAACTTCACCTAGTTCTTCTCCATTAGCCATAAGCTTCATTTTCCAGAGGTTCATTGAAGTTTCCATGAATTATTATTGTTGTTGTTGTTATTATATGATCATCCAGAGTTTTGCAGCTCAGATCTTGTAGTTTTAATTATATTCCCAGAAAGTTCTAGTATTAAATTCATTAATGTAGACATGTGCATTTGACCTTGTCCTGTCTCAAAGTGCTTATTCAAAGCATAAATGATGTAGTACAAGTAATGATGAAATTGGAATAGTAGAAGCTCTGCTAAAAACAAAATAAGTATTTTGAATTTAAATATTATTTTCAGGTCTTCAAAGTGCTTTTCAGGCGATGGCATTTACACTAACCATGTGTTTTGGCATATGCGTGATGCTTAGCAGAGGAGAACCAGAATAAAAGAGAGTTCAATAGAAGGACAAATAGAAGTTTGCCCGTAACCTATGGATAGTGAAAGTACTGCATGAAAGAAAGAGTACAAATATTTGCACATTTGCAATACTTTTACTAAGCGAGATTTTAGGATGACATTCTTCTTAAAACCTGACACATATATTTCATGCAGCGTAGCTGAAGTTGTGTAGTTTGTGCTATCTGGATACCCAGATTTCAACATATGTACATTTTTTTCTCCATCATCTGGAAGTTTTTATCACAAGCTGGAAACTAGCAAGCAGCATGCAGGTGGTCTTTGACTTACAACAATTTGTTTAGTGACCATTCAAAGTTACAGTGGCACTGAAAAAAGTGACTTACAATGGGTCCTCACCCTTACAGCCATCACAGCATCCCCAGGGTCACGGGATCGAAATTCAGGTGCTTGGCAACCGGCATGTGTTTACAATGGTTGCAGTGTTCTGGGGATTATGGGATCACCCTTTAACTTTCCCAGCTGACAAGCTGACTTTGACAAGCAAAGTCAATAGGAGAAGCCAGATTCGCTTAACAGTTGCACGATTCACTTAATGACTATGGTGATTCGCTTAACAACATTGACAAAAGTTGTAAAATCTAGCCTGACTCACTTAACGATCACTTGCAATGGAAATTATGTTCCCAATTGTGGTCATATGTTGAAGACTACCTGTACTAAGAAATAAGTATTGCCCTTCTGCAGATAGGACAGAATTTTGGTGCCTTTAAAAATAAGAAGCCAGGAAAAGGAATAGGTGTAAGTTCTTTTATTGTTGTATCAGAACAGCAGTGCCCACTGATAATCTTCCTCTTATACAGCTTGTAAAAACATAGGAGTCTGTTATTAAATTGACATACCTTCTTAACTGCAGTGAGGAAAAATTCTCTTCTCATTTCTAACCCATTAAGAGTTTAATGACAGGGCTGACTTCATAGCTCTTGCTAGTGAGCTTTATTGAGGATAACTTACAATCATTTAATTAAAGTTATTAAAATGAAAGTTGTCTTCAAGGCAAAAGAGACAGGATGCTGCCTGAGTACACATTGGCACTCACGTGTTACAATTTTCCAAAGCAGATTAATAATACTAAGCATAGTTTCACACAGTGGAGTTTCTTACCTGCCATATAATTTAAGACACAGATAACAAATGAGCTATCCAGTTGAAGTTGATTAGCATTGCACGGATAGTCTTCAGGTTTAATATATAGAATGCAAATATTTTCTAATTTGGAGATTACTTCTTAAAGTTACAAGTGATATGTGCTATAAAAGACTTAGAAGTACTGTAGAAAAATGTTGCTACAGAAATGCAACCAGTATCTAAATTCCCTATCAGAACACTGTCTTATCACTGCTAAATTTATTTGGAGGTTTCTTGGACTTCACTGTCCTTTTAAGTTCTAGGTGGAGATTGTGCTGCCTATATTTGATCTCATATTTTATTTTCATTTGCTATAAACCAAGTCCTGCCCGTGGTCATCTTGGTGTTAGAAACAGATTGTGACAATATGATTTGACAAATTCCCTGATGATATCAGTCAGTCTGTGGGAGCAAAAGGTGCTACAGGATTCTTTGCTGATGAGTTAACATTGCTGGTCAACAAATCTCCTCCTTGATTGAAGTACCAGTTGCACTCTTAATACCCAGGGCCACAATCCAGAGGTGCATTAACAGAAGTTATTTTTGTATGTTTCTTTTTTGCAGCTGTCACATCAAGTCAGACTTGTAGTTGGCATCTGTCTCTGGATTAGAACCTAAATGGCTAATTGGATGCCAGCAACACAGCCCCCTGCAAGATTATGCCGAAGACAAAATGATATGCAGGGGACTGAACACCTTTTTTATTCTTTAGCATTTAAAATAGCTAATAAAAGGGAAGCGGCACACTTGTGCACAAAGTGTGAAGCCTCCTAGTTTGTAGCCTTGTGATAAAATGCTTCAGATACTGTTCTCCTCACAGCATGTATGGGTAGTCCTTGACTTATAACAGTTCATTTAGTGATCATTCGAAGTTACAACGGCATTGAAAGAAGTGAGCATTCTTCATGACCGTTTCAGCCTTCCCATGATCACGGGATCAAAATTCAGATGCTCGGTAAGTGACTCATATCTATGGTGGTTGCAATATCCCAGGGTCATAGGATCACCTTTTGTGTGCATGCAAAGTCAATGTGGAGGCCAGATTCACTTAAGAAGCATGTTACTAATTTAACAACTGCAGTGATTCGCTTCACAACTGTGGCAAGAAAGGTCATAAAATGCTGGGAAACTCAATAAATGCTTCACTTAGCAACAGAAGTTTGAGGCTACACACACGCGCGCACACACACACACACACACACACACACACTGAATTGTTGAGTCAAGATCTACCTGTAATGGATGATATCTACCTCGACTTACAAGCACAATTGAGCCCAATTTTCTCCTGTTAAGTGAGGCATTTGTTAAGTGAGTTTATGACATTTCTTGCCACTCTTAACCTCTCTGCGTCACTTCAAACGGAAAGCGGAAGATATAGTCATGCGCCCATTCAATCTTAGCCGAAAATCATATAATAGCGACTGGCTGCACCACCTGACAACCCTAGCCCAGGACCGAAAACAGTGGCGTCAAATTTCCATGGAAGTCGCCTATACCCACGATGGGTGAAGAGGCGTCAAGTACAAGTACAAGACATTTCTTGCCATAGTTAAATGAATCACTGCAGTTGATAAATTAGTAACATGAGTTGTTAAGTGAAACTGACTTCCTCATTGATTTTGTTTGTCAGAAGGTCGCAAAAGGAGATCACATGACCTTGGGACACAGCAGTGGTTATAAGTATGAACCAGTTGCCAAACATCTGAATTTTGATCACAAGTTCATGGGATGCTGGAAAGGTTGTAACTTTGGAGAACAGTCATACGTCATATTTTTCAGTTCAATTGTAACTTTGAATAGTCACTAAATGAACTGTTGTAAGTCAAGGATAATATGTATGGTAATATATCTTCCATTACAGGTAGTTCTTGACTTACAACAGTTCACCTACTGACTGTTCAAAATTACACCAGCACTGGAAAAAATGACAGTTTTTCACACTTATGACCGTTGCAGCATTCCTGTGGGCAGGTGATCAAAATTCAGGTGCTTTGCAACTGACTCATATTT
Source organism: Thamnophis elegans (assembly GCF_009769535.1). Taxonomy (NCBI): domain Eukaryota; kingdom Metazoa; phylum Chordata; class Lepidosauria; order Squamata; family Natricidae; genus Thamnophis; species Thamnophis elegans. The sequence goes on from NC_045542.1 coordinate 98,571,374, forward strand.
ACAATGTCCCTGGGTCATGTGATTACCTTTTGTGACTTTCTGACAAGCAAAGTCAGTGGGGAGGCTAGATTCACTTTACAGTTGCAATGATTCACTTAACAACTGTGGCAAGGAAAGTCATAAAAAGGGGAGGGGATTCATTTAACAAATGTCTCCCTTAGCAACAGAAATTTTGGGCTCAGTTGAGGTTGTACATCAGGGACTACTTGTATAGATGAATCAGTGTAATTTTTGTACTAAAGTATTTGCCAGTTCCTGGAGAATTTTGTGGAAGTGTTTAATCATACATTATTTGGGATAAGGAGTGTCCTCCCCCTAAGCCCCTCCTCCTTTTGGGTCACAGCCCAGATTATACAGAAAAATCTAGCAATGAAGCCTGAACTAATCAGCTAATCTATATTTAACTAATTTATTAATTTTAATGTCCTGTCTTTCTGGTAGGAGCTGAAGGCAGTTTACAGGAGGATTTCCATTTTATCTTCACAATAAGAAGCCTATAAGGTTTGAGGTAGGCTGGGCTAAGAGAATGCGATTTGGTGAAAGTCACTTGGTGAGTTTCCACAGCTGAGGATCAACGTGACTCTGCCAGTACTAATCCAACACCTTAACCACCTCACAGCAGCTCTGCTATGCTTACACTGTAGTTAATAGCCTCTCTAAAACATTATATCATTTGCTCACAGGAAAGTGATTGTGAACATAAACAGTGGGAAGAAAAATAGAAAAAATAATACTTGAATAGGCACTTTATCGATAAAACTTTGCAACATAAAATAATTTAAAACCATTCTGTCCAAAATGAGTCCCCCCCTCCTTTCTTTGCTCCAATAGAGCTCCTCTGAATAGTTCATGCTTATAGAGGGACAAAGGGATTTAGAGACATGGAGAATGAATAAAGTTTTAACAGTAGTATCATGGAGATTCTCACACTATTTGTTAGTTTGTTCAGGCACAGCATACTATGCACTCCCCCATCCCCCTATTTTCAGTCCCATAGGAAATCTTTCTCTTTTTTACCCTATATGCAGCCCAACTGCAAATAAGTTGACCCTCGAAATATTTATGTTTTAATTTTCAGAACTGGCTTATTTGCAGGCCGCATATTTCTCATGGTATTTTGGTTAAAAATTTGAAGGGTTACTTTATCCATGGATGAGTTTATTTGTGAATATATATGGGATTTACAGATACTTTTAAAAAAGTAATACTTTTTCAGTATTACTGTAACACTCAACATGTATATCTGCAGATAAGCTCATCCCTGGATAAACCAAACCTAATTTGCGGGTATGTTTTGGCACCTAAAATTCTCGGTTTATTGGTGAGTGTATGGTATTTTCGCCATTTAAAGTTTGCATCAACCTTAGTGACTTCCAGATGGTGTTGGGACTGCAGCTCCCAGAATTCTCAGCCAGGAAGGCTACTGGCAGAGAATTCTGGGAACTGCAGTCCCAACACCATCTGGAGGGTGCTAGGCTGAAGAAGCTAGTGCTCGCTTTGCAAGGGATTTCTCATTAGAAGCCACCCACCAGAAATTCAGAAATTAAGAGGCACTGTCATATGATTTCATGTAGCAGCAGCTATTTTATGTTGTCTGTTAAGTCCTAAGTAGATAAATATTCCATCTGTTCTGTTATAAGAACAAACCCGAATTGTTAAAGCATTATAAGTAGAACTCCTTGGTAAAAATCAACATCATGCTAATGCCAAGAGAGGTTTTCTGCCTCACTAGATTCTTTTTTATATAGTTCACTCGCATTTCATGGTGTCATTTAGAACCATTAAACAGAAATGTTGAATTCTTCAATTGTTCAATATCAGACTATTTTGACATAAATTTGCAAGTTATTAATAGGCTTGTGTTTGTTTTTTTTTACTATAGTAATATACCAGAAAGCTTTAAAAAAGGTAAACAAGCTATTAACTCACAAGCTTACCAGTTAAAGTTTCTCTTGAGAATTTGTTGAATGCTTGCCTGTTTAGTCTACAGATGTAGAAAGTACAGACATAATTCAAATAAATATTCTTCATTGTGCTTTAGGTCAGCTTCTTCACTCCCCTGCAGTCAAAATTCCCCTATCCTTCCTTGCCCAAAGGTTAAATTAATTATCTAAGACAGTTTAAAGAGCAACTATTCTCTGGGATGTCTTTAAAATGAGGTTTTAACAAGTTTCCTACAGATGAGAAGAATCAAAACGAGGCACTCTCAAGAGACAGGATGCAGCCCGTATACACTTCAACTTGAACAACTTTAAGGACAATCCTCTTAGTAATTAACCAAGAAGAAAGAAAGAAAGAAAAACCAAAAACTAGTAAACACTTCTGCATGATGGGAAGTTTGTTGCTTAGGTATCTTTATTTAGAAAGGAAAAGATATTCTTTATTGAAACAGATCTAAAAGCAGTAGAAAACTCTGTCATGCAATATATTTTCCCCAAGTATTTGAAAGGGGATCTCTGGGGGCCCACCTGCTTAGCATCAGGTGTTAGCTAGAAACATAGCATCTAAGCTAGTTAGAGCCCTACATTACAGCTAAAATAAGTTTGAAACTTAATTTGATCAAGGCTTTAATTAATAAACAATTATTAAGTTCAGGGACGGAAGTAGGGGGAATAAAAACTGTTTATCCGGTTATATTCCAAAACATTTTCAGAAATAGGAATGCGGTCACTATCATATTTTATTTGTCTCTTCTCTCTTAATATTATGCTGAAGGATAACAACCCCTGAGGTTTGTCGGAGCATGCTCAATATTTCTTTTTCCTGGTTAAGTACAGGATCTAGAAAGAATGTAATTGAAACCACAGATTCTAATTAGAATTCTGTTTTTTCAGTATTTTTGATCTAATACAGTATGTGGAACCAGTTTAAATAATAAATATGAGAGAGCTATTTTCTTTCAAATTGTCTCTAATGACTAATTATTTTCATTTTGTAAAGTATATAGTAAGGAAGTAGAGTTTTTTAAAAAAATTTAAGGTTGGTAGAAATAAACCTAGAATTGATTTAAAACATTTACATAAAAACAGTTTTTCTTACAGCATTTCCTTGGCATGTGCTCTTTGCCACAGTCTCTTCCATAATCATAATTTGCTTTTATCAGTTACAGGTAATATGGATGATAAAATGTTTATTCTCTGAAGAAGGAGTGATGGTTATATATTTTGTTGCAAATTGGAAATGTTTGTCAAATAGGCAAGGTTCTGTAGAATAGTCATTGAATGTGTCTTAATGATGTTGGGAGAGATGGCTGTATTATGGAAGAATAGAATTCTTTGCAATAGTGTTTGTGTAAAATAGTTGTTATAAAGTAGTGATGGCTAAGCTTCTTTGTCATCGCGTGCCAAAAGCGCACATGCTCACATGCATAATGCAAGGTGCACGCGCCCCCATGTGCGCCCCATCCCCCGTACATGCACACACGACCCATCTGTGCTCCCCCGCCCCACTGCACAATCGCCCTACACCCCCTCGCCCATTTTTGGCTTCCAGGTTGTTGCAAGAGGCTTTCCAGGCCCCCAACGGGGCACGGGGAGCTTGCATGGCACCCCTACACCCCATTTTGGGCCTGGAAGGCCTCCTGCACCAACCTGAAAGCCAAAATGGGGCATGGGGTGCTGCATGAGGCCACAAAATGCAATGCGAACACCCCCCCGTGCATGCCCCCCACTGCATTCACGGCAAAGACCAGCTGGGTGGCGGGAGGTGTACACGCATGCATGATGGAACTGGGCTGGGTTGACGGCTGGCATTCCTGCAGAGAGGGCTCTGTGTGCCACCAGTGGGACATGCGCCATAGGTTCGCCATCATGATTATAAAGCTTATTTTGTGGATTTGAGATCCAAATTATAAATGACGTGCAGAGATTAAGATTTCAAACTAGGTTGATTGGTATTAAATGCTCAAAGTTTCATTCAGGGACTTGTAAATAAGCTCCCAATAAATCAATACTTTAAAGTATTAAATATTAAATAAATATGTTTTCCCCAAAATAAGACCCAACCAGAAAATAAGCCGTAGCATGATTTTTCCAGCCTGCTCATAATATAAGCCCTACCCCCAAAATAAGCCCCCATTTAGATTGTCAGCCCCTATTGGCGTGGCCAGCACAGGAGGTGGCAAGCGCACAGAGGCCAATGGTGTCTGGCAGCAGCCACAGCCTGCTGGTCCATTGGCTGGCACACTCTGGGGCTGCGCAGCCCATACAACCTGTGCAGTCTATGTATCACAGGTGAGTCTGAGCACTGCAACCATTAGGCTGGCCCTCTGCCCATTGAGAAACAAGTTAGAAGAACATTGAATACTGTGAGTATTTGACAGTTCTAAGTGTAATCAGCTAAAAACAGGATAAAGTGGCAGCAAAATGTGTTATTGTTTAGAAAAGTGCCAGATGTTGGATCTGACTGAGTAATAATCTCTATAGTAAAATAAAGAAATATGGAAAAATTACATTTCCTTACTGTATAGTCAGTGGGAAGAACATAACCTAACACATGTTGTTCATGATTCATTTCTTTGAAACTGAGGCACCAGTTATGACGTGATCAAGTTTCATAATGTTTTTTACAGAGGTTCATTCTGAAAAATATATGTTTTTTAATTAGTTCAAATGAATTTCCTTCTGAATTAAAGCTCAATATAAAGGGCCCAATATAAAGATCCTCACCTACGTTTCATCAGTCTTGGGAACCATAATATATCCTTTTTATAGAGAAGATAGAACATATTTTATTTTTCATAAAAGTAGTCTGTTAACTTACGGTAGTCTCTCATTTATGTCCTGGCCTTTCTTCAAAGCTTCAAAGCAGCATACAATATATAGTGTTATGCTTGAAAACAAGAAGATCCAGAGATGAATAGGTCTTTAAATCTGGTGATGTATATCCATATATGACTGAGGGTGTTACTTGGAAACAGTGCTTTCTACACTCCTATTTTATTTTTAATAATTTAATATAGTGTATTATTTACTAGTGTTATTTTAATGCTTGTAGGTTGCATAAGAGTCCACTAGAATTAAGGCAGTGGATAAATTGCTTAAATAAATACTTTATGCAAGGGGCATGAGATGATGGAGACAAAAAATTTCATTTATTGAAAGACAGCAAGAAGGGGCTGTGGAGTGATGAGATCTAACACTGCATCTTTCCATCGTTGATACACTCAGCAGACATGAGGCATTGTCATGTATACCAATGTTATTATTGTTAGTTGGGAAGTCATGTCCGACCCATCGCAACCCCATGGACAATGTTCCTCCAGGCCTTCCTGTCCTCTACCATCCTCTGGAGTCCATTCAAACTCATGCCAACTGATTCGGTGACTCCATCCAACCACCTCATTTTCTGCTGTCCCCTTCTTCTTTTGCCCTCCATAGTTCCCAGCATTAGGCTCTTCTCCAGTGAGTCCTTCCTTCTCATCAGGTGGCCAAAGTATTTGAGTTTCATCTTCAGGATCTAACCTTCTAAAGAGCAGTAAGAATTGATCTCTAGGATTGACTGGTTTGATATAGGAGTCCTCAAAAAGTATGCATTGAATGATGGAGCATTTTTTTCCTCCCTGCCGACAAATAGCTGATTCTATTACCAACGATGTCTCTTTGGAAGCATGCTCCCCAGTTTTGAATGGGAGTAACTTTGAATGACCCATTATGACTGTGTACTTGCCTGGGAAGAGGAATCTAGAGGATTGCAGCTCTCGGGAAGAGTGGTCAGTGGTCATCTTTTCCTGCTGTTTTGTGTATTTTGTACTGTTTGTATTTTTAAGCACACCTCCATTTTAATATCACTTTTTGAAGCTTAATTGTTAATAGCCTGGATGAATACTGATTCGCCTATACCCTTTTGCTTCATTAGAGGTGTAAAATTTCATCATCTTATTTCAGAGCTTTAAAATAATTTTCTCTTACACCACAAAGACGTCAGTGGCATAGGCTGCTGTTGGTTTTAAATTTTTTGTAGTGAAAGTGATTTGATCTCATTTATACCAGATTTTTACTCTTAAGGATTTTATATTTTATTAGTTTTTTTAAAGAATGTCATTGCTTCATTTTACTTTTGTATATATTCTTGTCTTTTTATTTTTAAAAAGATGGGGATTTTCCCCCTCCCCCCCCTTTCTCTTTTAAAAAAAAACTTTCAGTTGTGAGAATCATTATCTTAGCTCATTCCATGGTTCATTTGTTATGGAACATCTACTTTCTTTGTCCTTCAAAAAGAACTGTTTACATTCTGCTGTGAAAGCTTGATTATAAGAGAGATTCGGATTTTATAAAACGAAAGCAATAATAAATGAAGGGCTGAGATGGGATTCAGATGACTTTAATGTTAAAATCTTCTTGGAAACTTTGGGGGAAAAAATGTTTAGGAACTTACACATTAAATGAAAAACTAGATAAACGGTTTGATGAATTTGTCACAATTTCAGATCATCCTAAAGAAGACCTCCAGGTATAGGCGAAAGTAATCAGCTATGCAATTGGATGAATTGGAAATAAATTCGCTGTTAATAGATTTGAAAGAGAAGGAATTTTGCTTGAAAACTGGAGATTTTGCTAGAGGAACTGAAGGGGGCATTTAACAAACAGGAATCTCTTAGGAAAGTTGATGAAGTCTGTGGAATAGAACCATCACGTGTAACTAGAAGACAGCTGTCAAGAGACATGGTGTTCCAATTTGCAGGAACATTTACTGAACGAGTGCTATGGAGATATATTCAGTGGAGACCTACTTTTTGGGGAGTGAGAAGCAGCTGTCAGGAAAGATTTCATTTACAATTTTAAAGAAAAGTAACGATGATAAACTGGAAGATGCTGCTTTTATTTCCAAGAATCAATCAGTGGTATTTGATCCTGGATGGATCAGAGTCAATGGTTGCAATGTTTATGAGGCACTAGAGGCTGCTTGTGGACTTTCTGTGAGTTAAATACAAAAATAGATAGTTAACAGAGGGCTTTGAAGTTTAGCTTTGTTGTTGGGATTATATTTTAACTGTTTTTTTAATAGTATAGGTCGAATTGGTTGATTGATAATAGATTTCGATATTTGTGATATTTTATAATGCCGTATAGCCATTTTGCAAATATAGATGTAGAAGTTCATAAACTGTGGACCTGTTTTGCAGGGAGGGGGGAACTATTATTGTGGAAATATATTTATCCATATTCAACTGGGGGGCAGGATATTTTATTTGTATCTTTAATATTTTGTTTTATATAATTTTTTTCTTCATCTTTGTTTTTGCCTTGTATTTTTTTATTATGTATTTTAGCTTTGGATTATGTATTTTAGCATTCAAAATAATGAATACCAACGTTTATGTGCTTATGTTCCATATAGCGGACATCTCAATTAGCCCAGATTGCCCTTATGTGGAGGAATTTAGATGATTTAATTGATAAAATTTAGATAACCTTTGCATGCATGACTAGTATGGTGGGTGAGTGGGAGGAGAGGCCAGGTCTACTTGAGATTATTTTACTTTCGCCTTCAAAGCACAATATCATTAATGTTTTATACATGCATGGAAATTCCCCTTCAGAATCTCTCATTGGGGAAACTGACATTTCCTCTTTCTACAGAGGCTTGCATCTGATTGGCTGATCCCTGTGTTGTTACTATCAGTTCCTTCATTAACCTTTATAGCTTTTTTAATTATATCATCGTCAACATCTACAAATGGGGCTCTTACAGATTGTGATTTCTCTGCTTAAGAATGTTTTCTTTAAAATTAGACAGCCTGTTTGAATCAGGAAGAGGCAAAATAGAGTACTGAGTCAGAACTGGATATGCTGATTAGTCTGCCTGAAGAATTGCAAAGATAGGGGAATGCTCAGTTCAAGCTGCATGCGGGGAAAAAGAACAGCATCTCTGATTTTGAAGCATGACTGTACATAGTCTAGGCTGCCTATATATAAACACATTCTAGCCCATTTCAGTGGCTCTCTGCCATTTTCAGCAGAAAGCTTCAGGGAAGTAGCATTCTGACATATAGTATGTGAATGTAGTAGCATGCACCGTGTTTCCCCCAAAATAAGATCGGGTCTTATTTTCTTTTGACCCCTCCAAAAAAGCACTTGGCCTTATTTTTGGGGAGGTTTTATTATTTTAGAGGTGAAGGAGGCGGCGAACGTGGTCACCTCATGGCTATTGCTGTGTTGCAATATTTTCAGGGAGGGCTTATTTTAGGGGGAGGGCTTATTTTAACGCATGCGCTCAAAAGCCTGATTGGGCTTATTATCCGGGGAGTCTTATTTTCAGGGAAACAAGGTATATATCTTCAAATAAAATCCTGTACAGTAATATTACACAGTGGATACTTGAACCGGTTCACCGACAAATGCGCGCACAACAAAAGTGCGCCGACAAAACTGCGGCGAGAAAACCGCGACATCAAAATTGCACCCACAACAGCGCACTGACAAAAGCGCGCCATCAACAAACAACGCGAAAACAAGGTAATAACCTTAACCCTAAACCTAACCCTAAACCTAACCCTGAACCTAACCCTAACCCTTACCTTAACCCTAATCGTGCTTTTGTGGGCGCAGTTTTGTCGGCATGCTGTTGTGGGCGTGATTTGAACATCATGGTTTTCTCGGCGCGGTTTTGTCATGCGCGCATTTGTCGGGTCACAACTTGAACCAGGCCTATGACAAAAAGACAAACCAGGCCTATGGCAACTGTTTAGCTGGTGAGACTCAGCTTCATTTGAGACCTAATAGAGGAATCATAATCAGATTAATAATTTAATTAATAAATAAATAAAGACAAAAGTGGTTTGCCAAGATCATAATTCCTTAATGAATAGAAAAATTGGGTAGAAATGCTATGGAATAGACTTTCACCCCATTTAACCATAGAAAAGGGTGCCATACAGCTATGGCTAAAAGTCTAATGATGAGAGAGCAAGGTATGAGACAGCATTGTACCTGTAAGCTCAAACTTTATGAAATTTATGAGGGTTTATGAGGACCTATGAGGGTTTTTTTTTCTAATCCAGGCGGTATTGTTTTGCATTATATAACTAATGCTTTATTTTTACTCATCTGTGAAGCATAAGTAGAATAATCTAATGAGAAGTGGTAGTAATAGATATTAGAAGATCTGTAAACTAGACTGATTTAAAAAAACATTTGGAATAAATACTATGTTTATGTACTATATTGATTAAAATATTTTTGCTGCAACGTATCTTCAGAGAGGTAGATCTTCTCTCCTTTTTTCTTTTTCATGATGTGGGACATTATCTTAAGTTCAGGTAAATATAGGGAATTGACTTTTATCAAAATAACCTCCGATATTTAATAGATGAGCCTTCATCTAATAGATGAGGCAATCAGGTGTTCTCCAGATGGGTTGGATCTGCTGGGAATTGTGGAAAACTTAGCTTATCTGAGAAAAGCCACCTTAAATTAACCTGAGAAATATTTCAGTTGAATACAAAAGAAGTTTACAGCTGCTTTTAGTGCAACATTTTTAATGTCTATAACTCAAGCATTCTTAATGGCAGTACTCCAAAACTTGGCCAGCTTATGTCCCTTATAAGTTAGGTTATCTAGGTGAGTAATAGAAAACTTGTGCTGAGAAAATTACTTGCCTTCTGGCAAATCAATAGAAGTTTGTTTGTTTGTTTGTTTGTTTGTTTGTTTGTTTGTTTATTTATTTATTTATTTATTTATTTATTTATTTATTTATTTATTTATTTATTTATTTATTTATTTGGCTATTTTGCTTTTTTCTATTGTGCGGGTATGATTGATTTACCATGTATGATCTGATGTTACCAGATTTTGATTAGCCATCCCAGCCCCCTAAGCACACCTGTTCCTAAAGATGTTATGAGGAGCACCGACCAGCACGCCTTCTGTCTCCCACTAATACATTCTTTGTGCTTTGAGTCACCTGGGACTGAGACAGGCCATCTGCTTTCCAAAAGCCATTCAGTGCACAGCCTATTGTCCCAGGTTTTTTGCTTAGTGGGAGGCAATACAACCTGAACACTTCATGCTTGTTGCCCTTTCTTCCCAGTCCTGAGTCCGATTTGTTGCCAAGCTTCTCTCTCCCCCCCCCCCCCCATGGCCAGGCATTGTGGTGTGGGAGGAAGGAAAGGAACAGCAAGGAAAGCAACGTCTTGTGTGTTGCAGCTGCTCTTCCTTCTTCACTCACACTAAATATCAAGTAGAGGGTCAGAGTCACTTGTTTGACCTAGGTGGCCGTATAAATTGAATGAATAAAAAAATAAAAAAAAGAATAGGCTGAGACCAAAGATCCTTGACATAGCCCTGAAAATATGTGTATGGTGGGGCGGGGGAGGCAGCATACTAGCTGAGACAGAAGTTGAAAGGCATTTGAAGAGATGTGTTACAAAATGTATTGTTATCTATTGGTCCTTGGAGCATTGAAGTAGTTGCATCCTCCAAAACAGGGCTCTGGCAACTTTGGCAACTTTAAGACTTGGAGACTTTAACTCCCAGAATTCTTTAGCCAGACATGCTAGCTGGGGAATTCTGGGAGTTCTGGGGAAGTCCGTAAGTCTTAAAGTTGTCATGGTTGGAGACTCCTGCTCCAGAAGACTCAGCATAACCTCTTTGAAGGTTTCATAGATTGTCTGCTTGCCCAATCTCTTTGTTTCACCAGGCGATCCAGAGCTCATTCAATCTGTGTCTGCATGCATTTGAAACCTTTGAAACAATCACACTTTTAGACAATATAACTGCCTCAGGGTTTTGAGGCAGATCACTCCATTTAGACCAGGGGTGTCAAACTCTTTATTTCATGGAGGGCCGCATCAGGGTTGTGTTGGACCTCAGGGGGCCGGGTGGGTGTGGCCAGCTCGATGTCACTCATGTCGAGAGCATCTGTGGTGACCTGGCTGGAGCTGGGGAGATCCATTGTCTCCAGTGGAAGGAGGTGAGACCAGGGAGTGGGCCAAGCCCTTGTCCTCTAGAGGAGCCTCACCGCCCCTCTCAGGTCATGTGGAGGACACAAAACATTTCTTGATGCCTCCTTGCCTTGTGATCAAATGCCACTTTTGCTGGTAGATTGTTTTGCTAGCACTCTGCCAGTGAAAAGGGGGCTGGGGCGGCTGCGCTTCCGAACTCCGTTTTCATCTGCCACAGCCTCCTATAGCATGCTGCCAACAAAAATGGAGCTCGGGAGGGGCGCAGGCTCTGCCAGGTTGTAGATCAGTGCTGGGCCCAGGCACCACAGGCCGATTGTTTGCTATTTCCAGGGTGGCCCTGTAGACCAGAACTAAGTGCCTTGCGGACCGGATGCAACCTGTGGGATTTGAACTTGACACCCCTGATTTAGATCAATGTATTTTGCAAAGCACTTAGAGCTTAAGCTTATGTACCTTGAGAAAAAATGGCTGTCTGGATGCTTTCTCTGGGCAACGTGTCCTGAGCGTGTTTTTGTTGTTCTGCTGCAGGTTCTGCCTACTTCCAACCAGTCGGTGCAGACGTGCTGCTTGCTCTGCCATCGGGAGCGCAAAGACTGGCTTGGGCCATCCCATAATGGGCTGGTATCCCCAGGTGAGCGGCTGCCCCCAGACTTTGTACCAACATTGGTACAGAACCTTCTGGGAGAGATGCCCCTGTGGATCTGCCAAAGCTGTCGGCAGAGCGTAGAAGAGGAAGAAAGAAGAGCAGTCCAGGAACAGGCTCTGGCGGTAAGCATTTTAATGTGGATAAACGTTTGAAGGCCCAGTGGCTCACTCCAGGCAGATGCCATTGGTTAACAAAGGGTAATATCAATATCAAAGCTTAGTGTGGATTTGGGCATTTTCTTGAACACAATTCTAATTGCTTTGGGGCAAGGCTGTGAGAGTTGCCAGCTATGACATGGTTAGATGTTTTTTGAACAGTTATTGGCTTTGGGTCTTCTTTTTTTTTAGTCACTGTTTCTTTTTTGGCGGTAAGAAAGGAAATACAATTAAAGACAAGACTAGACAGGTCTATCTATCCTCACTCTAAAGAGCCTGCAATTTTACTCTTTTGTGCTATTGCTATGAAAGGTGCTACTGAGTAGGAAGAAACATTAGTCCAATGTTATATTTCCATATAGCTTAGTTAGCAGCTTACTTTCCCAAAGCAAAGTGATAAATGGAATGAGTGGCTACTTAGCCATCAATTCTCTTCCCAGGTCTCACTGTCACATACAGCCTGTAAGTCACAATCCTGCGGGGCAGGCTCCCACTCCTCTTCGTCTTCATCATCTTCATCCTCGTGCCACGGGAACTCGGGAGACTGGGACCCTAGCTCCTTCCTGTCCGCGCACAAGCTTTCGGGGCTCTGGAACTCCCAGCATGCAAATGGGGCAGCTCAAGGGAGCTCCCTTGGGGGAACACCTGTTGTACCAGGTGAGTTCATGTTGGCCCTGGACCAGTGCTTGTTTTATCCCTTTTGGTAGTGAAATTCTCCCTATAGCTTCTTCATGGAGGCTTTTATCAGTTACGGGGATGGATATTGTAGAACTATATTAAGAAAGTGTTTACATCTGCTGGTCCAGAGAAAGTAAGGTGTCTTCTCTTTGGGCTAAGTAATGCTCATAGGAAAGTTTCTGCTTACTAGGTTTATCTCTAGAGACCTCTATGATCTTGGACCAGGAAAAGGTTCCACAAGTGGGGAGGTGAGCTAGGGGCCTGGAGAGCAGCCAGCTCCATTTCTGACTCCGTTTCAGGTGACAAGCACCCCGGCCTTCCTCCGGAGTGTGTCAACCAGGCCCCTGCTGTAGGAGGTGGGCTCAAAGCCTGTCCTTACAGCCACACGCTCACCCCAGCTCCCAGCGGCACCCCAGACTCACCTCTGCCTACCTCACTCGACTTCTGCAAAACGCTTCCCAAGCAGTTCAAGAGCATGTGTCGGAGACCCACCCCGCCAGGTCTGTATATGCAGGGCCTAGGGAAGGCCAACAGACCAAATTGGCAGGGCAAAAAGCCCCACCACTATATTGTTGGGCTCCCAACTGAAGGCGCTTTCTTCCTCCTGGATTACAGAGAGCCTTTTTCTTTTGGTTGAACTTGGGGCTTTTGTTTGACAGATCCAAGCCAGCCATAGTTGACTTTTTTTACCCATCTCTGTGGGTTATTGAATGGGCTTAGAACTTAAAGCATCCTTTGAGCCATGGTGGCGCAGTGATTAAAGTGCGGTACTGCAGGCTACTTCTGCTGACTGCCAGCTGCCTGCAATTTGGCAGTTCGAATCTCACCAGGCTCAAGGTTGACTCAGCCTTCCATCCTTCCGAGGTGGGTAAAATGAGGACCCAAATTGTTGGGGGCAATATGCTGACTCTAAACCGCTTAGAGAGGGCTGTAAAGCACCGTAAAGCAGTATATAAGTCTAAGTGCTATTGCTATTTACGTCCTGTATTGGGTTGGACTTTCTAAAATGCTCTGGGAGGAATGTCACTTATGGAAATGCCAAGTGTAAGAAGACATATAGTTGGGTTTGGTTAGATTTTACTGTGGTATCTAGATATATAGCCTTAGACCCTTTGAGATATTACAGAAGGAAAATATTTTGTGGGAGGAAACAGTAGTTTATGGTGGGGTTTATTTGATGTAGCAGCTTAGTGACTCAGGGTATTTTTACCCTCTTCGTAATTCATGGAAATGTCTGCTGGAAGGATTAGACCTAACATCATTTTGTTCCCATCTGGCTGCAGGCGAGGCCTTCCACTCCTCGGAGCACCACCGGCATGTGGACCTCACTGCTCCACCCAACAGCCCCACAGGCCTCCCCTCACAGCCACCGGCACTCCTTCCTGCAAAGCAGATGCCTGCCCACACCGGGCCCTACAGCTCTCCTCCTCATGTTCACTTGAGCTCTTCACCGCAGGCGGCCCCATTTCCTACACCAGCCCTTAGTCCACATGCACCGGCCCCCAAACCAGGAGCAGAGTCCCCTCCTACTGGATCTTGTAAGAGCCCACACTTACCCACTGCCAATGTGCCACTCCTGAAGATTCCACCTCCTGTAGGATGCACCCATCCCTGCAACGGGCACTGCAGCGGTTCCTTGGGTCCTCCTACCGCATCACATCAACTACCCAGCACCAACAGGTAATTAAGTGGAGTTCTGATTGCTCTGCACTCCCAATATCATTAATCAGGTTCTTGTTGCATTTCCCTTCATAGTTTGCCTGCTTGTCTTGACAGATCTGCTAAAAATCATAGCTCTCATTGGATACATATTTTTGGAATATCTGATTTTGTATTGAGAATAACAATATATGGAACCTCACATCTCACATTAATCCTTAAAACATCCAGCAAACTAATGGCATAGTAGGCAGAGTGTTAGTCCCTTTTTCAAGTATGGTTTTATATGTATTTGATAATCTGATCTTCTCCTCCTGTGTTCTTTCTGGCTACCAAAGAGGGGTGTTGAAGAACTCCTGTCAAACTATTGTCTTTTGGACTTGATTGAAACTCTTAAATCAAAATCCTAGCTCTAGCTTCACCTTATGCCTATTTGTCCCACTGATGACTGAATCCTGATATGTTTCCTCAAGCGTTAATGTTGCCATATGGAAGGATATGTAACAGAAGTTAAATAAGAATACACCATTGCTAATTGTTTTTATAGCTTTTTAATGACAACAGTAAAAAAATGAAAAACTATCTAAATTTTTTTACCATAAAACAAACAACTCCAGACAATTAGACAACTTTAATCAAAAATCCTCTGCCTTGCCCCACTGTCAATAAAAGAATAATTCACATTATCTGACAAACACACATATCAAAGTTGAGTCTACTAACCAGCAGTAGCTTTATCTTTCCAGCATTGTATAATTTAAGTGTTGATAAATCCCTGTGTATAAAGGAATTACAATTTTTGATGCTTTGTTAAATTTTAACTACTGGAGAAATAGCTTAAAAGAGTGTGGATATTTCTTTATTAAATAGACAATTTATAAGACTGCCCATCTTAAATAATTTTGGCTACTATCAGAACAGCAATATAAGAAAAAAACACAACAAAAATAGCAATTAAAATAATTTTTATTTCAGAAACAGCAGTTGACCTAAAGCAATTTGACAGTTCTGTGAATTTTGACCTTTACTATGGCAAGAATAGAATAAGTCAAAATTGTAATGAATTAATGTTGCATCGTCTAACTGTAATCAACCATAAGAAATAGCAAATCAACCATAACAAATCTTTGCTGAATATGTTCTAGGATGCAGTATTCCTGTAGAAAAAAAGAGTACTTTTTTCTTGTTGTATTAACCACATTTTTATCAGAAGACACTCATTTTTCAGTTTTAAAAACAATCTGTCATTACTTTGCTAGAACAGAACATTCAGATCAAAAGATCATATAATGCTATTGGTCTCTTACTCATCTGGGAGCATCAGATAATTCTTCCAAGTTATTTATTAAATGCAGACTTTCAAAAGCAGTGATATTTCAAGTCCAGATAATAAATGGTTCAAAGCTATCAAGGAGATTCTGAAATAAATTCTTAAGTTTCATAAAGTTTTAAAACTCCTTTAACAGGGCTATTTTGATCTAAAATAATCATGTTTTAAGGAATTGAATATGTCTTCCATTATTCTTAATTAGAGTTGACCTTAAATACTTGATGGATAAAGGACACAAACTATATTGGTTACCGAATGTTTTCCATATATTTCTTACCGCATAAAGTGCAGGTATTGAAACTTCCCTTGAGAAGGATCCCAGTATTTCCAAGATGTTAGTAGCTTTAATAATAACTTTTCAACTGATTTTGAAAAATCTTGTTCCAAGGAGTAATTGAAGTAAAAAGAGATCAGGATTAGCCTAAAGTCATTCAGGAATAAGGGTGGACTTGGGTTTTCCCTATAGTGACATATCACCTGAACTGCCACCGGTAGCCTCCCATTGTCGAGTGCGATCCCACAGAGTTGGCCTCCTCAGGGTGCCGTCGGCCAGACAGTGTTGGCTAGTGACCCCCAGGGGGAGAGCCTTCTCTGTGGAATACCTTCTCTCTGGAATGAGCTGCCCCTGGAGCTTCGTATAATCCCCGACCTCCGGTCCTTCCGACACGCCCTAAAAAGTTGGCTTTTCCAGCAAGCAAGCCTGGCCTGAACAAAACAAAATAAATTATTGATCACTGTTAATTTTAATTTGAATTTTTTTAAAAAAATGTCATTGTCAATTTTAATTGGGTTTGGGATATTCTATTTTTTTTTTTAACTTTTGTACTATGTGTTTCTTTTAATATTGTACGCCGCCCTGAGTCCTTGGAGAAGGGCGGCATATAAATCTAATAAACCTAAACCTACTGTTTCTCAACTTCAGCAACTATAAGATTTACAAATTAGCTCAAGATGGTATATCGTATTCTGTCCTCCTATTTTGCCCTGTAACAGTCCTGCGAGGTAGGTTGGTCTGGGAGAGAATCTGTGGCCCAAAGATTTGCTCTTTTACAGGAAGGGCAACCTTGTTTCTCAAACATATTTCTGTCATAGTCGGACAAATCTTCTACTGATAGTATTTCTATCTTACCTGGATGGGGCTTTTAATATGTTGGCATTCATTCAACTCTTTCAAGATATTAGGCATCAATCTAGCATGTCCATTGGGAATTGAGAATCCAGTGTGTGCCTTTTCTTACCTCCTTTCCCCCCTCTTTCTCTCACAGGGACCCTGCCTGCAAGGGTCATAAATTCCCAAACGGTACAAGCTGTCATGCACCACAGTCCTGTGAGGCAGATGAGGGGCTTGGGGAGGATGAGGACAGCAGCTCTGAGCGTAGCTCCTGCACCTCATCCTCCACTACCCAGAAAGATGGGAAATTCTGTGACTGCTGCTACTGTGAGTTCTTTGGCCACAACGCGGTAAGTGAAGGCACTGCCAGCAGCCATTCCTAATCTATACTTATAGACTTCGTGTGAAGCTTGGAAGGACACCTTTCTGGCAATGGAGGCACTGCACTTCCCTTTCTCATTCTAGTGCCGGCCTTCCTCAAGTTGACTTCACTCTATCTAAATCGTTGTTTTTGTTCCAAGTTTTGAATTCTGTTATATTTTGTACTCAAGCATTTCAGCTGGGTTTTCTTCAACCCCAATGAGGCTAAATGCTTTAGATCAGCGTGTTTCTCAACTTTAAGATGCATGGACTTCAATTCCCAGAATTCCCCAATCCATGCATCGTAAAGTTGTCAAAGTTGAGGAATGCCGGCTTAGATAGATGAGACTTGCTTGGCAAAACTTTGAGTCAAGGAAGGAAGGGGAGAGCAGGAAAGATGGGAGTGGTATTCCTTGGGAATAATGTTGGGGTGGCAACTCAAATGTTTTGCACTCAACTAACAATCAACTCTGTCCACAGCCTCCAGCTGCTCCAACAAGCCGGAACTATGCTGAGATCCGGGAAAAGCTGCGCTCCAGGCTGACCAAGAGGAAAGAGGAACTTCCTCAAAAGCTGGGGCATAGCAGTAGCTCGGGAGAACCAGCTGTAGACCACCGGGACGTGGATGAGCTGCTGGATTACATTAACAGCACTGAGCCGAAGCCTCTGAACAGCGCTAAGGCTGCCAAGCGTGCGCGCCACAAGCAGAAGAAGAAGGTGGGCTTGTGTCCATGTGAGGAGTGGGTAAAATTGAGCTCCTTAGACCTAGCAAAATGATGTAGGAATGCTGCATAACAGATGGCTGTTTATTTATTTAAAAGATTTGTATGGTTCTAGAAACACAGCTCTGGGCAGCTCTCAACAGCAGCAAAACTAAAAAGTAATTAAAGCTTTTGTAGAGACAAAAAATGAGATGCTTCTAAGAAAACGTTCCACAAACGTCCATTTCATCCTACCCCCCCAGCACCTGGGAGAGAGCTAACTCTTTATGGCCTTCCTGAAATCTAAATATCAAATAAGGGTAGGTTTGGGAAAGAACTGCCTCAGAAGTATAAACGGTAGTCCCTGAATCTGGGTATATGGACAGGTAAGTGGTTTGGTGAAATGAAATACAGTGATACCTCAGTGCTCTATTAATTGGTTCTAGGAGGTGCGACGGGTACTAAAAAGGGCAAGTCTCAAAGAAACCATGTAACTTACCATGTAATACTTGGTTTTGGCCAGGAAGATTTTTCTGTCTGTTACTGTCAAGTGCTGGGGAAACCAGGAGATTCAGGCAGTTCAAACGAGTATGAAGATTTATTGCAAGCTTAAGCTCTCTACAAAAATCTGAGCTACTAAAGGTCAAGGGAAAGGAGTGGGAATAAGAAAGCATTCAAGGTGGGCTGGACTTAGAACTCTTGCAGTTGCACAGAGACTCATGACATGTTTGACCCCCTCCTTCGGGTTCCGCCTGGTCATCTCCTACAATCCCTTTTCCTATGTCAGTGACCCACCCAGTACGGATGACTTCCTGTTCACCCTCTGTGGTTGTTCTCCTTTTGCAGCAGCCTTCCCAGCATGGGAATTTCCTGTCCATTGCCCACAGCTGTCCCCCTCTTCCTATAGCAGTACATTAAGTACTAAACTAAGATCCGGTACTGGGACAACATTTTCACATTAAAATGCATTGAGTACTAAATTCGTTTTGAAGCAATTGATTACTGAGGTACCACTGTATATACCGTATTTTTCGGAGTATAAGATGCTCTGAAGTATAAGACACACCCAGTTTTGGGGGAGGAAAATAAGGGAAAAATATTTGCCTCTGCCTCCTAGCAATTTGCCTCCTTGCAACAAACAACACAGAGAATATACACTATTTGTAGTGTTACATTCCAGACTATACTTGTACAGATGCTGTTAAAATAGATGTGCTTTCTGGAAGTATAGTTATTCTCTGCTATTTAAAAGAAGATACAATAGCACTGGGCCTCTTCAGATCAAGCATTTATTTTAAAAAGCTTCTTCATTTTGTTAAGTTGTCTAGAACTAAATAATAAAGCAGTCTTTAAAAAAGAAGTCTAATAATTTGAACATTCTATAGGCCAGTGTTTTTCAACCTTGGCAACTTGAAGATGTCTGGACTTCAACTCCCAGAATTCCCAGCCAACTGCATTTTAGTTACTGACTTACTTCCTTGCAGCAAACAGCCTGATTAGCACAAAGGGAAAAAATGTGCTTCCCGGCAATTTGCCTTGTGGAGAAAACAGCAAATTTCACTTTCAGTTTCTCCCGATCATCAGCTGTTTCAGTCTGCAGGGATTTCTGTAACCCAGTGATGGCAAACCTTTTTTGGCTGCCGTGCCAAAAGCGGGGGGAGCACAGGGGGGTCGTGCACTGGCTTGCCACACCCATAATGCTATGCGCGCAACCCCCCACTAGCGTGCGTGTTTGCACGTGTTTAGCGACACACACCGCTTTTGCCGCATTTTTTCCGCCTTCCCCAGGATCCAGAGGCTTTCTAGGAGCCTGGGGAGGGCGAAAGCAGACTCCCCCCCCCCCCAAACGACCTCCGGAGGCCTCAGGAGCTTCCCAGAAGTCTCCGGAGGGCGAAAAACAGACCTGTGGGGAACCCAGAAGTTTGGAAATGGTGACCTCTGGAACGAGCTCCCCGTGGAGATCTGGACCCTCACCACCCTTCAGGCTTTCTACAAAGCCGTTAAAACCTGGCTGTTCCGGCAGGCCTGGGGCTGATGAGTTCCCATCCCTGCTCGAATTGTGTGGCTGTTGATTGTTTTTAAATTGTTTTTTGTATTTTGTTGCTTGTCCTTTGTTTTTTTTGTTTTGTACTATCCCCCCCCCCCCCTGGTTTGTTAGCCGCCCTGAGTCCCTTCAGGAATAGGGTGGCATACAAGTGAAATAAACCTTTGAACCTTTGACCTCCAGTTTGTTCGTAGGGCTGATTTTCGACCTCCGGAGCCTTCAGGAGGCTTCCCTGAAGGCTCCGGAGGGCGAAAAACGGACCTACGGACAAACAGGAAGCTACTTCCGGTTTGCTCGTAGGACTATTTTTTGCCCTTTGGAGCCTTCAGAGAAGCCTCCTGAAGGCCCCTGAAGCCTCCAGAGGGCGAAAAACAGCCCTACAAGCAAACCGGAAGTCCGTTCCTGAACTTCTGGTTTTCTCCTAGGGCCGGTTTTTCATGCTTTGGATGCTTCAGGGAAGCCTCCGGAGGGCAAAAAACAGCTTCAAAAGAAGGCCAAAGTCAGCTGGTCAATGTGCACTTATGTTTGCTGGCCAGCTGACAGGGCAACGCCTTGCGTGCCCTGACAAATGGCTCTGCGTGCCACCTGTGGCACGTGTGCCATAGGTTCACCATCACGACTATAGGCTATTGCAGCCCCGGAAAGCCCCCATTTGCTGCAAGGAGGTAAATTGCTGGGAGGCAGAGGCCAAAGGGTTGGGCTCGATGGGTGGGTGGGGTTACATTCAGTGTATAAGACGCACCCAAATTTTCATCCTGTTTTAGGGGGGGAAAGGTGCATCTTATACTCTGAAAAATACGGTAATACATTTATAGTCCTCCCAAGTCTATTTGGATATATTTTCATGATTGACATAAATTCCAAAAACATATGACATAATTAGCTCATAACATTTTAACTTATAAATGGATTGTGAGCCCGCCCCCCTTTTTTTTTCAAATTCTGCAGAAAAAATAGACTTCAAAAATACCATATGACCTACTCTGAGTTTAGTGGCAGGAGTCTATTAAATATGTGTGTGAATCTCCCAAAAGCATTGTAGACCCTTTAGGGATTAATCCAAAAGCCTTTTTCTCCATCTGGGTATTCTGGAGACTGAAAATATGAAGGTGCATTACACCAAATCAGACTACTACGTTCTTCCTGAGGCCTGCCAACCTGAAAGTGTGAATGCAATAGAACGACTATAAATGCAGCTGGGACGAATTTCCCTGCTACCTTTGCATGGAAGATAAAATAACTTTGCTTTACTGTCACTTTGAAGTAGAAAGATATAAATAAAGTCCATGCTCTTGCTATAGGATCTGATCTTCCCCCTACAATATATAAATAAACCAGAAGTTAGAATGAGTTGAGGATTTTTTCCTATGGTTAACTAAACAAGCACTTCAGCTATTTTACCCCTTGAACTGGGTCAGACACCTTGAAAGTTTATATTTGTTTTTCTGCTCACATCTTCCATTCTTTCCTGAATGTTGCACTGTCATGAGCTGAGCTTAGAGCAAGGGATGTAGGAGTCTTGGGACTTGTATACAGAGGGAAATTGCTGTGGGAAATTGCTGTGGGAAATTGCTGGCAGTGCGTCTCTTCCCTAAGGTTTGTTACTATAGCACAGACTTTGTATATGCCACCTTATTAGTTTCCAGAGTCAATTCCCTAGGATGCTCTGGGGTTTGTGTCAGTGCTTGCCTAGCTGTGTAAAGTGTGACAGGCTGAAAAGCAGAGGCCAATTCATTAGCCTGGGACTGACACTATCCTTCATCCTGCCGCAGAGCTACTCTTTCAATGGCTGTTTGATTTGCTGAAGCTGTTGAGGATTCATACTACTAATTCTGGTATTGCAGGAGAAGGAAAAGGCCCAGCTAGAGGCTGAGGCTCAGAAGCGTGTGGATCGAAGCCCGCCTACAGGTCAAGATCAGGAGCTGCCTGAAGAAAAGCTTCTGGAGTGGCCCCAGCTAGAACTAGAGCGAGTGAACAGCTTTCTGAGCAGCCGGCTACAGGAGATCAAGAACACAATCAAGGATTCCATCCGCGCCAGCTTCAGCGTCTATGATCTCAACTTAGATGTGAATGACTTTCCCAAAAAAGCTGCCGTGCTGGAACAGAAGAACCTTCTCTCCCACCTCAATGGCTCCTCTGAGCTGCAAGAGATTGACCTTGACCTGTCTCCACTTAGCCTGAATGCCCCCCATAATCATTCATTACTGAGAAATGAAGTGGGTCCTCGATGGGCTGAAAGCCCTGGAGAGGTAGTACCGCCGCCGGCCTCCGAAAATGGTGTGGTGAAAAGGCTGAATGCTGTACCCAATCTCTCTCGCATGATTTGGGTACAGTCACCCAAGCCGACAGACTCTCCCCAAGAGATTGGGACTAACCATGAATCCAAGGAGGCAGCACTGGGCAGGGGAATGGAAGTGCTAGAACAAGTGCCCAACACTGGAAAGCAGAGGAAGGGTAAGCGGCAGGGCTGCCCGGCAAAGAAGGGTGAAGCTCTCTCTTCTAACGATAACTCTGGCTCCAAGGGGATGGGGCAGAAGAATCCCTCCAAGGGCAACCTTTCCGAAATTCCAAGAGGCAGCAGTCATGCAGAGCAAGGCGATGGTGCCCGGGGGCTGCGACAGAGCCAGGGATGGAGTTGCGGTGGCTCTAAGGCAGACAAAGAGAAGAGCATTGAGGGGAAGAACCGGAGAGGTGAAGGCAGAGCTGATCAGACTGAGCAAGAGCCTGCTCTTTCTGGGCCTGGGGACCGGCATCTCCCACACATAGCCACCCCAGATGATTTGCCTCAACCAAAGGGCAAAGGCAAGAAGAGTAGGAACAAAATGGAGAAAACAAGCCCTTCCATTGGTGAGTTTCAGATATTCTCCATGCTTTTACTCGGCGACTACCGTGTTTCTCTGAAAATAAGACAGGGTCTTGTTTTCTTTTGACCCCCAAAGTAAGCACTTGGCCTTATTTTCGGGGAGGTCTTGTTATTTTTGAGGTGCAGGAGCGTGGTCACTTCATGGCTGCTGCTGCGGTGCAATATTTTCGGGGAGGGCTTATTTTAGCGCATGCACTCAAAAGCCCGATTGGGCTTATTATCTGGGAAGGTCTTGTTTTTGGAGAAACAGCATTCTTTAGATATAAGCTAGTTAACACTCCAAAGGGCTGGCAGTTCTAGACCGCCAGAAACCCATCAAACGTATACGATGATGCCACTGTCAGTTGACTGCAAGTCATGGAAACCACTGAAACAGGAGAGTTGTTAGGTTTCCTCCTGAATGATATTGCCACAGTCACATTTTACAGTGCTACAGCAGCCTTTTCCAAGCTGGTATTTTCTAGATTGACCCCACTGGCAAAGGCACTTCTTAGGGCCCCTTGAGTGGCCCATGTTACACCACTGAGCTGCACTGATTGCCAGTTTGCTTCCGGGTATTGGTTATCATTGTTAAAGCCTTGCATGGCATGGGCCCAGGCTACTTGAGGAGCCATTTGCCCCGATGGGGCTGGCCCACCCCACCAGCATCAGCAGAGGGGCCATTCTGCGGATCCCATCATTTAAGTAATTTCAGCTGGCGGAGTTCAGGAGAACAGCCTTCTCTGCCGTGGCTCCTGCCCTTTAGAATAACTTATGTTCTGAGGTGAAATTGGCTCCCCCCCTCCTGACTTTTCGTAAGAGACTTAAGACGTGGCTCTGCCAGATGGCCAGGGAACCCAATGGGGGAGCTTTGCACTGGAGGTGGTTGATTAATGAAAAGCTAATCCCCCCTCCCCCATCTCTCCCTCCCCCCCTTTATCTGGTTCCCTCCTTTGCCATCTTGTGCTAATGACCTTATTTTATCTGCTTTGTTATCTTAAATTTGATGATTTTTATTGTTTTTTTTTAATGTTTTTATGTTGTAAGTATCCCAGAATCGTTTGACACAAGATGGGCAGCAAATACATTTCATAATAAAATAAATACATTCTGGGAGATGCTGTATCTGCAAGATAAAAGTTTGGGGAATATATCTGGCCTAGAGTCTTAGCATGCTTTACAAAAAGGCCTTAACATGGTATTAGGGAGAATTTTACTGAGTCAGGAAAGCAAACTATAAATACTTTTTATGCCTAGTTTACATTTTCATGTAAGATTGTGAGAGGCTGGAATTTTGGCAGGGGCTGGTGTGGCTAACAGAGGAGAGAGGTGTGTGGATAAGAAAGAATTATTGTGTATGGAAAAGAAGAGAGAGAACATTAATGCTAAATACAACCCGGAGCTCCCAAACTGTTTTTAGCCTTCAGTTCCCTCCAGAACCAGCCATTATGCCCAGTGATTCTGGGATGTGCATGCAAAGGATTTCTGCCTCTTGCTAAAGCCTGCTTTTCATTTTACTCTCATAGAGTTCCCCCCTTGCAGTTGTGAGAGTGAAAAATATTTTGGATTTATTTAAAGTTGAGAATCACATGAAACCAAGGAAGGCCACATGGAATTTGTCATTCAGATATTTGTGTTTCCCCAGAAAATTTTCTTTCCACCACAACCTGCCAAGTGGGTTGCTGTGACACAAATACAGAATAAATTTCAATGAAGGACGCTTTGCTGTCTTTGTTTTAACCTGCAGGATGTGGCCTTCAACACATTTTGCATCAACATAAGAAAGTACCAGTGGTGAGTTGCAGGCGGTATGCCCCGGTACGGGCATACCAGAGCCTGCCCGGACCACCGGATGCCGTTCTGGTACGGTGCTCCGGAGGGCCAACCCGCCCCCCTGAGCTCCTTACCTGTCTTTTAAGGCTTACGTGCATGGCCCGTACAGCACCTGTGCGACGCTCCGCTGAGCAGCTGGAGCATTGTGGAGGCTCACGGAGGTGGTAAGATGCATGCGCGCGCTGTGTGCGTCCATGTGGACGCCACTGGGCCCATTCCAACCATACCAGTTGGATCGGGATCCAGAACCCACCACTGGAAAGCGCATGCTGTGCTTATCAAGGGAAGGAGATCCTTACAATTGATCTTTCTTTTGAATTATTAACCTTCTTGTATTGTACATTGCTAGATGACGTGTTCCTGCCCAAAGACTTGGATAGCGTGGAGATGGATGAGACTGACAGAGAAGTGGAATACTTCAAGCGGTAAGTTTTTGTCACATTAAAACTGACCTTTGGGATCTTTTCACCTCAGCTTCCACACGGGAAGGAGATCAATGGCATGCAGCTCTAATCCGAACGTCACAGTCAATGAATCTGGTTTGTTGAATAAGCCACAGCTTGTTCAGTGCACACAATATATGAAGCGACAAATCAGAGTTTATAAATCACAGTGCTAAATTGTTGCACCACTCTACACCAAACCATATTACAGCTTAACACAGTGGTTGAAACCTATTGCAAGGATAAGATTGGCTCTAAGGAAATGGAAAAATAATTTTCTCTTGTATTGCAAAGTATTAATTTGCAAGGAGGTGCACCGATAACGCCCTCCAGCCTCACAGGGTCCCTGATTGTAAGCATCATTCATCAGGGAAATGGTTAGGAGTGGAAGTTCAGATGCACTGTGCCGAAAGGAAGAATTTGCTGGTTGTTTTTTTTTCCCCCCCCCATGAATTTGGTAGCTCATGATTGTTTATTTCTCTGATGTCCAATTTTGTCTGATGTCAAATTCCTGCTATTGTGGTTTGCAAAGCATGGCTAATGGGTAGATCAGTCAGCGAGGGGTGGTTGGTGGTCTCTGAGCTTGGTTGTTTTCTTACATGTTTAATTACGAAACTAGGTAAGATCATCAATGCTAGTAAAGAGTGAGGGTTGCTGTCAATTTCTATTCTTTCAAAGCATTCCTATTAAAAGGAAACTAGATATTATGAGTCATCCAAGAGAAGAGTATTGTCTTAGTTTTCTTTTCAGGCACTTTGATAGCTGAATCTTGTAATAGAAATGCAAGGTACATTGTTAATAAATAGGAAAGGTTGACAATAATTGCTAATTGAAAGAATCATGTTTTCACTCTGGTTAATTTTGGGCCATTTTATTTGAAGAAACAATAAAATGATTCTGAACAATATATACAATATATATATATATGCAAAATATCTTTTATATTTTATTCCTCTAATGTTTACCTTTCCATTGCCTTTATGATAATCTGTCTCAAAGCTTCCTACATACATCACAAATTCTTTTCAAATGTGGCCCTATTTTTCCTTCTTATTTACAGTTTTTTTAGGGCCTTCAATTCATTAACCTTGAATTTCCTCCCGTTTTCTATGTACTGCTTCATCACCCATTTTCTATTATCTACTGTCTAAGAGTGTTCATCAAATACAATATTTTAAAAAATCAAATCAAACGTTTTGAGTTGAAATTCAATACAACGTAGTCGCATTTTAGAATGCTTCTATAAAACAAAACTTGAAACATATTTAATGTTTCATCCTTGGGAATAAAGGAAATAAACTCCTCATTCCCTTATTTATATCTTAGGGTCACAAAAGTATATGGAGTGGGAATCCATGCTAAATGTTATTTGTTATCCATCCACTCAACAGAAAAATTGACCCAAATAGAAGCAATACAGTAGTGAACCATACTTTTTACACTTTGCCAGCAGCAATATCTGCAAGATTGAGCTTAGCAAAGTGACACCAATGAAGTCATGTCAACATAAACAGTAAATAACACAAAAACAAAAACCCCTTTCTCTGGATATTGATTTAAAGCTTCTACCTAACTGTATGCACATTTGTATTTGGCAACATACCTGAAAAAAGAAAGTACAACAGAAGACATGGTAACATTATTATATTCCAGCCCATTAGTATTACTTCCCCATAAGTAAATAGCTAAAACTTTCCTAGTGGTTAACCATCTTCTCTCTGGCTATTCAGCCATTCAAAATTGCCTCTGATGCAGGTTCAGAACTAAAGCGCTTTGTCCAATCTTTATAAGTCATCTGTGTCATTATTAGCTACCTACAAATATTAGTTTTGGTGAAGAATTACTGATGGGCAACTGCTGGTGTTTGGGGAATAAAGCCAAGAAGGTTTAAGAGGAGAAGGTTGATTTTCAGAAAAAAATGACTTTTCCACTGAATCAGTATCCAAGTATGAGGAGGTGCAGAATCCTATTTGTTAGGCACGATGTTTGCTACTATAAAGTAGTCAGTTAATAGTTGTGAGGTCTGTTGAGATCTGCACATTCATTAATTAATTGCCTAAAAGAGGTCTGGAATCCATCTACTGTTTTTCTCTGGCTTTGCTGATGCAGTGTAAACCATTTCTTTCTGCAATATTGAGTACTCTATAAATGCCTTGAAAAGAAGCCAGGCATATACCTCTATCCCAAGTTCTGGGAAAAGCAGGTGTGCACTTGTCAAGGAGAAGCAATCGAAGTAATATTAACAGTAGGCAACTGAATGGGGGAGGGGGGGAATGTCTGAAACAATCAATTTCGCTGATCTGCAAATCAGTCTGTGGTCTCAAATCAGTTACTCTCATAAAATAGCTACCTAACAAGTTCCTGATGTCTCATTCTATGTCTGAAGACAAAGGCATGACTAATGTTTCTGTGTGTACATATGGGAAAGATAATGAAGTATAGATTTGTATGCCTATACAGTAAGAACAAATTACTACTCCGTTCATCACCCTTTTTCATCCCTCCCTGTATTGCAGGTTTTGCCTGGACTCAGCCAAGCAGACCCGACAAAAAGTGGCTGTGAACTGGACCAATTTCACCCTGAAGAAAACCACTTCGAGTGCAGCTCAGTGAGGTGTGCGGTGCAGCCCTGGTATATCCGCAGGGCCCCACACCTCGCCTTCCCTCTCCCCAAACCCATAGAGAGACACTTGACCTCACTGACCCTTGGCCCTCCCCTTTCCCCCTCCCCATGGGGCTCCCCATCCCTAGCCCATAAGCAGGGCCTGGACAGCCCGTGTCCCTCACCTCTCAGTGTTCGACGTTCGGGGAGATGCTGACTGAGCCGCCCCAAGCCCAGGGGCAGTCTTATTCGGCCAAGGCCCAACGTGGCACAGGGACCAGGCTGCACCCAATAAAGGACTTTTTAATTTTTTATTTTATTTAAAAAATCCATCTTCTCTGTTGTTTGTTCTGCCTTCACTGGGCCTTTGGTGCCAGGGCGTGGCCCTCTTCGTGGCAGGTGTGGCATGATGGAACCCCCTCTGCTCCTGAGCGCTTTCTTACATGTTGCTTCAACACTGTTGAGTTTCATAAGGGCAGGAGGTGCACAAGGAGCTCCCTCTACGAAGGAGTAAGAAGTTGTCTTCTGCTTTGAGAACTAGATATCCCCTTGCAAAATTACAGTGGCAGAGCTTCTGTGTGTGATACAACCCTTGTCCGTTTCCAGAAATTGCACATGTCATTCAATGTGGCTGTGTTACCTTACTTCTCAGGGAATGTTATTCTCTCAGATCGACATACCGTAAAGTACAGTATTGCTGCTAGGATCCCACTAGTAGTAATAAGAGCTGCAGTTTCATTTCAAACAGGTAGCCCATGGCCTCTGACAACCAGTCTGAGCAATGCTGATAAAAGTCTGCAAATTTTAATCTTTTCTCTTATTGTCTTCTCCCCTGCATCTAATAACCATTCTGGACGGATATTTCTTCAGCACAGGCAATTCTGTACACTTTCTACGTATGAACAGCACACACCTCTTTGTTTCTCCACAAGCACACACAACAGAATTACCCCCAGTTGGCTGCATCAAACATAGTTGTGCTCTTTGCACATGAAGATATATGTGTTATGTCCTACAAAGACATATTTATGGAGAGTCCTCGTGTAAAATAGACTTACTGAAGAGTAAAACTGCACATCTGCTGTGTCATAGATTATGTATTTAAAAATCAAATGTGGAGTGTGACTCCATTCTTTCTTGCTGCACTAAAAGTCCATCATTCCATGACTGTTACCCTTTTCACGTGTTTGCAAACTCGAGCCTCTCTCTAAGGGTTTGGTTCTTGCTGCAGTTAGTCACCCGATTCATCCGATACAGGTGTATCTGATGATGCTCCTTGTGTATGACTGCGGAAATCTGATTGCTTCTACTGTAGATAATCTTACAATCCCACAGCAGAGCCCTATTATTTTTCAGTTCACTTACTGGGTATTGTCATACCAAGGATAGTGCATCTGAAAAAAATGCAAATGATGGAATTCCTTCCAAGACATTTCCCAAGCAAAGGTTCTCTCTCAAGGATCTCTGTTTGGCTTATACACATTTGCGCCTATGCCCTTAGAGCAGGAGGTATCAAACCCGCAATGACACAGTGTCACGTGATGTATCACAACTTTTTCCCCTTTTGCTAAAATGGGGGTGGGGGTGGCTAGCACGTGATGCATCCAGCCCCGTGTGCGAGTTTAACATCCCTGCCTTAAAGTCTCATACAACATTACTTCTTGAGCTCTACTGGATTTAAATTTGCCCTTGAATATTATATTGAAACACACTGGTTTCACCCCTCTAGCAACATAATTGGAATTATCAGCTCCCCATACATCAGTGTTTCTCAATCTTGGCAACTTTAAGTCCTGTGGACTTCAACTCCCAGAATTCCCCAGCCAGCACAACTGGCTGGGGAATTCTGGGAGTTGAAGTCCACAGGACTTAAAGTCACCAAGATTGAGAAACACTGCCAACATGATACTAGCTAATTTACTCTGGCAAGTGTTGGGGGGGGGATTCTCCCCCTTTGTATCAGTGCATGACTGGGCAATCATTGTTGCCTGCGTGATATTGTTTGTCACATATCATTCTTTCTCTCAACAAATGAGTATGGTCCATTGCTGAACTAAATTTCTGGAGGTATCCTGCCTCCTCCATCTTATGAGATGGATGCCTTGCCTACATCCCAGAGGGTTTGGAATATGTGACATTATTATCAACAAACTGATCAGATATTCTGTTCCTTTAAAGATGCTGTGAAACATTTTATGTGAGATGATGTAGCGATGCAGCAGCAGCCGTAGCAAACGTCAATGACACTACACCTTTTTCGTAAAAACTCCACAGTTACATAACTTGAATTTTGATGTTGATGCAAATGTCTACCTGCATGCTGGTTCATTTGTTCCCCTTGACGCCCTTCGGCAGATGCTCATGCTGACGTAGTCAGAAATCAGCAGTATAATTACAGCCTTTACGATAAGTGCCAAGGAATTGGAGTTTTAGTCATTAAGTCACAATACAGAAAGCTTAGAGAATTTCACTAAGGCCAAGGCAAGTTGCTGACACCCTATAAATTGCTTACTGTTATCAGCCTCCCCCCCCCCCACTTTTTAAGAATTCATCTGGATTATTGGTAGGTGCTTTATTTCAGAAGCAGGGAACATGATGAATTTATAGCACTTAGTGTTGATTCAGAGTTGAAGGCATTCATCACTGCAATACAAGGTAAGATGTGTCATTCCAATTCTAAAAAACCCAATATCTTTAAATCACATCGGAAGTTTTCTGCAACTGGAGTGCACGTTGTCTATCTATCCAATGCTATTTGAATTGTTAGAATATTTTAATATCTAAAAAGCTAACCTTGAAATGGGGCGGAAGATATGGCAGCCAAGTGATCTTTCCTGCATTGGTTAACTTAAACCATACATATTGCAGGCAGAACAGAAAGAGAATTTCCACAGTGTGGCATATTAAATTTTTCTTGTATACTTGTTCATTCCATATTTGAAAATCTTGTTGCTCGTAATCAGTTTCATGAAATACATATAATGGTCTTCATCTTAAGCAAGTGTTTCTTAACCTTAGTGACTTGAAGAGGTGTGGACTTTTAAGTCCCAGAATTGCCCAGCCAGTGATCTAAACCATACAGGTTTGTAGCAATCATTCATCAAAACATAGGTACTATATGATATAGTTCTCTGCTAGTATCTGGTGGAGAAAATTACGGCATATATTGTATGGGGAATTTTGGTTAAGCCCAACCAACAACAAAAATCCAGCTAGTCTAGAAAGCCACACTTGTAGACAGAATAAAATCAACTTTTGCTTTTTTATTCTATTTGAATGTTTATCCCCACCCCTCCAGCTACTATTCTGTTAGCAGAGTAGTAGCTAGAGTAGGGCATTGGGGTGGGAGGTGTACTTTCTAGATTGGCAAACATCCATCTAGTTTACCTGTATTTGCAAGATTCAAAAGGTCCCAGGCTGGACATGAAGGCAGCAAACGTTTTTGCCTTCAGAATCCAGTAAAAAGTACTTTAATTTAATCAACAGGCCTCAACTTGTTCTGGGTTGGATTTTTTTTAAAGTTATCTAAGCCACTTGTAATGACGTACTTTATTACACTATTACTTGTTTTCATCTGTCTGCAACCTGCTTTAATGGACATCTCAATAATAGTGCTCTAAGAAAAGCACATGTTTTTCACACAGGATGCTGAAAATTTAAATCACTAACCAAACACCACATATAAGACACACTAATCTCTTATGAGTTAGTACAGAATCCTAAATATGGAGCCGTTTAAGTTCCCTCAGGAGGAAGGGAAGTACACAAAAATATCTATTTACTGTGGAGTAAACCTCACTAATTCACAGGATTGCCTTCTTTCCCACATCAGTCACATCCTTTATTAGAAGATCAATATCCCAAGCAGGACCAGATCATATACTAGTAAGGGAATGATGGTACAGTATAAACCTTATTTTAATTTAATGATTATTCTAATCATTACCATTCTTCATTGCTGATATACAGTATTTATCAAATATACTGATTTGATAAATGTTGGCAAGGTTTTCACCAACTGATTTTATTTCCATTTGCTTACTGTCAAGTTGGGATCCATCTCCTTTCCTTACATAGAATAGAATAGAATTCTTTATTGGCCAAGTGTGATTGGACACATATGCACCAAAGATTGGTCTTTGGTGCATATGCTCTCATAAAAAGACATGAAAAGATACATTCGTCAAGTTACATGTCTTTGTTAGTAATTTACAGTTGTTTTTCTTCCACTCAGTCACGTACAATTCTCAGAGGTTCCTTGGACAAATTCCTACAGTTTTCTCAGCAAGGTCAGATTAGCTCAGTATCAGCTACTCTGAATGACGTTTTTCCCCATCTCTTAATCTCAGTATTTTTTTATCTGCCATGACCCATCTCAGCCTTGTAAAGCATATGGGGTGTTATTGAGCAATAGTGCCTCACTTACAAATAATTTGCTTGGTTTAATGTGATCCTAGAATGAGTTCAAGTGCAGTAAATTGGACATCTAATGCCTTCATTCCTAGTCCTTGTCCTAACATAATTCATTTAAAAGAAAAGAGAAAATACTTCAGGATTGCCTGTATGTGCACAAAACCATCCGTTAGGCATAACTACTGGTGGTCATGCTTGTGCCAAATTCATGGTACAAGCTGGGCCTTCAGATATAACATATTTTGCTTCTCTAAGCAAGGGATGTATAACCTGAACATGACAAAAAGGATTATCAAAATACAGAGACTTAAAACTAAGGAATAAATACAAATCCTATCCTAACTAGTTGTTCCAAAGTTAAGCTGCTTTCTTTTCTCTAGATATAACATAGACAAAACAAATAGAATGTTGAGTTTTCAGAAACTGTTAGATCAGAATATGTGCTCAGCAGGTGCTCCTAGGGAGCTTCTCAATTGGGATAACCTGACTAATGCCTTCCAGATAGTTTGGAATTCAATTCTCAGAATCCTTGATCGTTGACCATCTTGAGCCTTATGGGAATATAACTTGAAACTTCAAGTTGCCTATAAAATAACACGGGTATGGCATCATAATTTATATAATTTAATTATATCAAACTACCATCAGGGAATATGGAAATTCCACAGACATTTTTAGTCTTATATATGAACTTAAGGACATGTTACATATTTTTATTAAATCAGTTTGAAATTCAATTGATATTTGAATATTATGAACATCTAGATGAATATTAGCTGGATCCAATTATATGTTTTCAGTTAAATAATGTACTATGCAAACTTCACATTCCAAAGTCAAGATGCCAACCTAAAAAACAAAGCTATCTTCCATAGCCACTTGCCAAACTCTTGATGGCACCAAATTTCTGAACACAGAGAAAGGACTTAATAGATATTTTAGACCATTCTGGTCTTTAAAGAAAATAATTTGAATTCGGCTTACTATTTTGAATGTAGTAAATGCATACTGAAGCATCTGACCTTTAAAATTAATTTTAAGACATCCTGTATTTATCACATAATCAAATCTGGATGTAATTAAAAAATCAGTAATAGGATAATGTACAAATCTGCAGAAGACACATATTAAAATACCTTGTGCTTCAGGAATCTGCCGAAAGATTATAGATTTACCTAGCAGCTGCTTTGCTTAACAATCAAGTTGCCAGTCTCAATTATGGTCAATAACCAAGAATTACCTGTAAAAACCAGAATTGTACAAGCGATTATTATGAGAATGCAATCAGCTCTGATTTAAGAAATAAATTATAATGCTAGGGCACAATTAAAAAATAGTAGGTTGTCATCTGTATATTGATCTCATCTCATTCAAAGTTAATATAAGAATTCATCAAAAGATTTCATGTATCGTCATGTGAAAATCAGTCCACCCCATTCAAATTTTTCAACGTATTTTAACAGACATGTATTTAGTCATTTCAATCCTATTGCAAGATAAAAGATACAACAAATGTCACATACCATTTACACTGTGTGGTCCATTGTTGAATTTAGATAAACAAATGCAAATTTCAGATTTGGAAAAAATAAGTACACCCTTATTATCTATAACAGCTTCAAATAACTAGGATCTTTAGGATAATTAGGATCAGGAGCATCATATCAAGTATAAGTGTTTAAAAAACAGTACAAAGGATCTGGGAGTCTTATTTAAACCTCAGGTGTTTAGTTGGATTTGCTCTATGTTGTTAGAGAGTTTGAAATCACCATGACTAGACTGAAAACTCTTTGAGGTTTCCAGTAAGTTTATAAATGCCGACGAGTCTGGGAAGGAATTTAAAAAGATTGTCTAATGATTCAACATCAATTATTCCATTGCCTGGAAAATCTTCCACAAGTAGAGATTTCAAACAAATTGCCAAAATGCTCAGGCCAAGCTTTCTACAAGAGCAGAACACACAATGCTGAAAGAAGTCTCTAAGAACCCCAGAATATCCCCTAAGTTACAGGTAGCTCTCCACATTACTGATGTCAAAGTGCATGACTGAACCTTTAGAAAGAAGCTGCGTAAATTAGATCTACATGGAAGGTGTACCAGGAGGAAACCTCTGCTACCCAGAAAGAACAGGGCAAGGTTAAAGGTCACTGTGACGGACTGTGCCTATGAAGAGGGACATATCGGTTGGACTACAGTGAAACAGCAGTTTCCCAGGAAAGAAGGAAGACGTTCCAAGGAGTAGGATGAAACAAGAGATAACATCCAAGAGCTGGATGAGAAACAAGAGAACTAGGACAGCCACTTACTTGAAGTTCCCAGGTTATATCGGTTAAGGGTGAGAGTAGTATAGGTTTAGTCTGGCAAGATTCTATTTGGTACAAGCAAATAAAGAACAAGTTTGGCAAGGATTATTCTATGTCATTCTCGGGCTGAGCTGATATTTACTTATGGAATAGCTAGGCAAAAGCAAGGAATAATGTGGAATAATGTGCTGATAGATAAAGCAAAGATAGTATTATTTGGCCACAGTGTCAAAATACAGCATGTTTCACCAAAACCAAAGACACCATTTTACCAGAACCTGATGGCCGCTATAAGGCATGGTGGTGGATATGTTATGATTATTTGCAGCAGGGCAGATATGAATTCTTCATTGTACTAGAGCTGTGATGATGAACCTATGGCACATGTGCCACAGGTGGCACGCAGAGCCCTCTCTGCGGCACGCCAGCCATCACCCTAGCCCATCTCCACTGCGCATGCATGTGTGCCTCCCACCAGTCAGCTGGTCTTTGGGTCTCTGCTGTGCATGTGCGAAGGATGGAGCGCATGTGGGGGACATGTGTGCATGCGCAGTGTGTCTATATGCTGTTCGCATTGCATTTTTGGGATTTGTGCATGTGCAGAGTTTGGGGCCTGGAAAGTCTCCTACATCAGCCTGGAAGTAAAAAATGGGTGAAGAGGGTGGGCGCATGTGCAGGGAAGAGGGGTGCATCACAGGTGATAGGGTGCATGCGCGAGGGGCATTTGCATTGCATTTTGGGGTTCCGTGTGTGCACGCTTTGGGCACTTGGCACCAAAAAGGTTAGCCATCACTGTACTAGAGGGTCTGTGAGAATGTGAGAATATTTGTCGAAAGACAGAAGCACAATCAAAAGTGAATCTTGGTACATGACGACCCTAAATATTCCAGTAAATCCACCAAGAATTGGCTGTGGGGGAAAGGGAAAAAATGGATGGTTCTGGAATAGAGAAAATGCCTGCCTATAAATCCCATTGAGATACTGTGGGCTGTGCATGCAAGAAACCCTTTAAGCATCTATAGCTGAAAAAATTCTGCATGAAGGAGTGGGAAAAATGCCTGTCAGTCAATGTCAGAGATTGGCAGACTATTATAACAAATGCCTACTTGAGGTTGTTTCTGCCAAAATGGGAAGAGTAGAGCCAAGAGCATACTTACCTTTTCCATAGAAGAAAATGTATCTTTTACTTTTTATTGAATAAATATTTGCAATATTAATATTAAATTTAATTAATGATTCTTCAACAGTAGGTTGTTTAAAAGTGAAACTTTTTGAAAAATTGCTAATCCAGGGAAGTGCTGAAATAATGTAGTACAGCAAAGAGACTACTTGAACAATTTACATAATTATGGTATTGCTGGATAAGAAATTCTCGCCAAACATAATTTCCGTATCTAGTTTTGATAGTTCAAAACCCTACACACACGAGAGCTTTAGAACTGCATTAACAAATAGAGTTTTGTGATGGCTGAAATATCATTGGAATCATCCTTTTTTTTTTTCCCAATTTTTATTTATTTATTTTTCTTAACACATATTGTATTTCCCCCCTCCCCCTCCCCCCAAATCCCCACCTCCCTTCCCTCCCCCCGACTTCCCAAAGACCATACGTGGTATAATTTTTGAACAATCACAGTCTGAAATATCTCTACATTGAACTCAGCTTCTTACTGTTACCCAAATTTAAAACAATTTAAATTATTACTGATACTAAGCATAAGCTATCTGGAGTTTTTTAGTCCCATATTTACTTTTTATGTAATCAATCCACTTTTTCCAGTCTCTTTTGTATCTCTCGTTTGAATGTTCTTTGAGATATGCTGAGATTTTGGCCATTTCGGCTAAGTTCATAACTTTCAAAGTCCATTCTTGAATTATAGGTAAATCTTTCTTCTTCCAATACTGCGCCACCAAGAGTCTTGCTGCCGTTATTAAATACAGGATCAAATTAGTCTCTGCTACTGTAAAATCAATGCATATACCCAGTAAAAACAACTGGGGGGTAAATTTTATCCTTCTTTTGAAGATGTTTTGCAGGATCCACCATATTTTTATCCAAAATGCCTTAACATTACGACATGTCCACCATATATGAAAATATGTAGCATCACAAGAACCACATCTCCAACATTTAGGTTGAACATTTGGATACATAGAGGCAAGCTTTTTAGGATCTAGGTGCCATCTATAAAACATCTTATAAAAATTTTCTCTCAAGTTTTGTGCTTGTGTAAATTTCACATTTCTTACCCAGATTCTTTCCCATGTTTCAAGCATTATTGGTTCCTCGACATTCTGAGCCCATTTTATCATACAATCCTTAATCAGTTCCGTTTCAGAATCCATCTGTACTAATACATTATATATCCTCTTTATATGCATTGAGCTTTGATCTCTTATTTGTTTAAACAAATTATCCTCAACTTTTACAAAGCCAATTTTTTGATCTGTTTTCCACCTAGCTTGTAGTTGACCATACTGAAACCACGTTTGAACTACCTTCTCTTCTTTAAGTACCTCTAAAGATTTTAGTTCCATCACCCCTCTTTCTGAGATAAGAAGTTGTCTATAGGTGGTTCTATCGAGTTTTTGTTCTACATTCATATTTTCAATTGCATGTCTAGGAATTGCCCACATGGGCACTTTATCATTTAGTTTATGTTGATATTTTTTCCAAACCCGCAATAAAGCATTTCTTAAGATGTGATTTTTAAATTTCTTATCCGTTTTTTTGTTAAATAACAGGTAAGCATGCCAACCATATAACAAATCATATCCCTCGATATTCAAAATTCTGTCATTAGTTAGATGAATCCAATCAGTAATTGCAGATAATGCCACTGCGTCATAGTATAATTTTAAGTTAGGTAATTTCAATCCTCCTCTTTCACGTGCATCTTGCATTATTTTCATCTTTACCCTCGGCTTCTTTCCTGCCCACACAAATTTGTTGATACCCTTCTGCCATTCTAGAAGATTCGCATCTCTTTTAAGTATTGGTAACATTTGAAAAAGAAATAAAAATTTTGGTAAAATGTTCATTTTTACTGCCGCTATTCTACCCAGCAAGGACAAATGCAGTTTTTCCCACCTTTTCAACTCCAACTGTGTACTATGCCAAAGTGGTTCATAATTATACTTGTATAATTTCCCATTTGAGATTAAAATATTAACTCCAAGATATTTAACTTTTTTAACTACCTCACATCTTAGCGTCGCCCCCAGTTCTTCCTTCTGTTTGATAGTCATATTTATAGCTATTATTTTGGTTTTTCCTCGGGGCAGGATAGTCTTGCTGCCCCTAACTCGGGGAGAAGCAGAATAATAACAGTATAGTAAGAGTTGGATGGGACCTTGTAGGTCATCTAGTCCAACCCAACCCCCAGCCCAATCAGAGGACCATTTCTGACAAATGGCAATCCAGAAACGACACCCTCCATCTGCTGATTCAGCAGTGACCCCAGCTACACAGAATGGGACCAATAAAGGAGAATATTTCTAGCTCAGGGTTGACATGAGGGATCCTTGGTGCTGAGCTGGCTTGTTTTCTTGCAGACGTTTCATTACCCGAACTAGGTAACATCATCATCCGTGATGGGTAATGAAACGTCTGCAAGAAAAGAAACCAGCTCAGAGAGCACCAAGCCACCCCCACCCCCATGCAGAATGGGGTTTTTTGCCCGACTGCACCCGGCGCTCCTTCTCGCCGGAAACTACCAAAGAGGTCGCAAAAGCGAATCCAAGCTATTAGCGCCAACTAAGGTTAGCAGCCTGCAATCGGCAGCGTTCCCGGCGCGCACCTCCGATGGCCCTAGACCGGACTTCCGCTCCGCCTTCCCGCAGTTTGTGCCGTCGCACATCCGTTTTCGTCGCGAGAATTTATATATTTTTTTGGTTTTGTTTTGCTTGGAGGCTCGGCTGCTGTCGCTAAGCAACGGTAACCTTTCCCTCATTGGATACGTGCGCGCGTGCGCTCACGCGCGGAAGGCCGAGTGAACGGAGTAGCTTGAAAACATGGAGACCGGAAGTAGCAGGAAGGTAAGGCCGCATCGGGCCGGCGGGGACCCGGGCAGGGTTGGGGGACGCCGGTCGAGTGATTCTTTTTTTCTCCTGACCCTCTCAGAGGCAGCACGAGCCAGAATCGGAAGCGTCGGGCCTGTCTGGAGAAGAAGAAGAAGAAGACGACGACGAAGAAGAAGAACGAGTGAAAGGAGAGGTCGAGGAGGAGGCAGATGATGGTGACGGCGAAGACTACCAGCCTTATGTGCCCCTCAAGCAGCGCAAGCAGGAGCTGGTAATGTGGGACAGGTTGGCGTGGGGTGGCGGGAGCCCTTAACGGACACCCCTTGTTGCTGTCTTCTCACTGCGCAGCTGCGAGGCCTGTGACCCGATCCTATGCACCCTTATGGAGGGTTTTCTAGTAGGGTCTTCTAGTTAGGGTCGGTGCCCTTTCTCTGCTTCCCCGTTTCTAATGATTGCTCTGTTGGTCCCAATCTTTGGCTCTCCGCAGCTAGTTGTATGTTTCCCGGGACAAAAGAAGAGGAACCTCTAGGTTAGTGGAGTCTGTGGGAAATGTGTGCGACTCAGAAATAAGTTAGGTGGTATAGCAGAAAAGTCACTGGCACTTTAGTTAAGCTTTTAACATAAAATGAGAAATATACTTTAAAAATGTCCATGAACATACACATCTTCTTTTGAGAAAAATAGCCTTTGTGTATCTATCATGGTGGGACCCAGTGTGTTTGGCAGAGTGGCTGGTGAGAGTTAATAGAATCATTTTGCGTAACGGTTTGAAAACCTTTGTCATGTAGTGCTTTGCTTATCCCGAAAGGGCAGAGCAAGTAGACATATCTAGTTCCCACAACTGTATATCATATGGTTATTTTCAATTTCTCTTCTGTGGACATTCAGATTTATTTGGGGGAAATACTCCAGCTATGTTAACCAGTTCTATAAAACACATCTCCAAAAAGCTATGCTATAAAAACCTTGGTATAATTTTTGCACTTTGTGAGAATTTGAATATAGTACTCTAAACGATTATATGAGTTTAGATTCTCATTCCCCTTGATTCCTACTTATTCTTTTAACATGTGAAAGTACCTTATTTTTCAGAGTATAAGATGAACTGGAGTATAAGACACATCAAGATTTTGTTAAAGGCAAATTTAAAAAAAAGTTTTTGCACTTTGCAGACCTCCCAAAAATGGCCCCTTTTTTTGGTCAATAAAAGGGCATTAATAGCCTTTATGAGGCTTATAGAGTGCTCCTGAGGGTTGGGGGAGGGGCAAAAACTAGCAAAAACAGTTTGCTCATTTTTGCCCTCCCCAGCCCCCTAGGAGCACTCTGGAAGCCTCTTAAAGGCTATGCACGGCCATTTTTACAAATGCTGTATTGAGTGTATAAGATGCACCCAGATTTTCACCCTCTTTTTTGAGGGAAAAAGGTGCGTCATACTCCAAAAAATACAGTACTTTTCATATTTGCTGTGAAAAATAAAAACCTGACTATTTAAAATTAACCTAGAACTATGCAGAATTGAATAGGTTAGATACATATTGATGAGGTGACAAACAGTTGAGAATACAAATCTCAGAGGGTTCCAATAAATACAAGATCTATGTCTGCAAAGACACCAGTAGTTAAAGCCTGCCTCTAATGGAATTCTCCGCTCATAACTTTATGCCTCTAGTTGCAAAAGTTGCTGCAGATTCGTCGCAAAGGAGTGCTGGAGGAGGAACAAAGAGACAGTGGCAGCGAGTATCATGGCGATGAAGATGACATTCCCCTGGGCCCCCAGTCTAACATCAGCCTTTTGGATCAGCACCAGCATCTCAAAGAGAAGGCAGAAGGTAACAATCAACATACTAGGTTTGATTTATTATTGGAGAGAAGATTTTGGGCTAATTATCTAATATGTTACTCTTCCCAGCACGTAAGGAGTCAGCTAAAGAGAAACAGCTTAAAGAAGAAGAAAAGATCCTGGAAAGTGTGGCAGAAGGGCGAGGTAAAGTGCAAAAAAAGTTTTTTCAAATAGCTTTGGTACTTGGGAAAATATTGATGATGTTATAGAAGATGGCAAAATTGAGATAGCTGGGAAATAAGAATTAATTTTGAACACATCGAGAATGAAAAATGCATTATGTTCCATGTCTAGAAGAAGCATGTTAAGGCTCAGGTGTTTGGATAGGCCATTCTGGAATGCTTGTGGCCAGCCAAACTGAAACCCATAAAATATTAGTTATTCCAAGTTTTGGCTGAGACAGACTTAGAGGGGTCTTTCAGGAGAAAAAGACAGGGCTGATGCACCTTGTCTAGATGGCCGATGGGTCTTCTGACTTGATCTTTCTTACCCTCCTTTCCTGTGTCTCCACTGCTATGCATACCCAAATTTTCTGTGCCTTTGGATTCCCTTATTTCAGTTTAGCTTCTACTATGTACTGTAACTTCTGTTGACTTTCCCTTTTACCTCACTCTGGAACATATATGTTCCATATTCATGCCAAAATTGCAGAACAATCCATTCATGGAAGGTTTTCTACATCTGCACCATAAATCCCAAGTGCTTCCCAGGAACTTTAGCTTTCTGTTGCTATTGCATAGGATAAAGCCATGTTCAAATAGGTTGCTTTTACTTTTTCATGGCTGCTGACTGATGTCTTTTTTCTTATGTAGCTCTGATGTCTGTGAAGGAAATGGCAAAGGGCATCACATATGACGATCCAATTAAAACCAGGTAGATGTACTCTGGTTGTACAAGACCCTTTTAAAAAAATGACAAACATTTCTCTATAACTTTTATTTGTGTTAAAATGCATAAAAAGGTGTACCTCTATCTTGAGGTTCTACCTTGAAATAATTAACTTTTGCATGTGACTTTGTCTTCTTATATAGATAGATGGGTATTAAAAGTTGCAATCACATATAAGATTGTAGCCACAGTGTTCATGGGTTGGATATAAAATAGGTGGTTGATCTCTCTGTCAAATCTGTCCAATTGTTTACAAAGAAATATCTGAAAGTTGCAGTTGATGTTGGCTTGTTAGGAGAACAAACACTGTTTAACAATTTCTGATTAAAACATCATGACAGAAATTTTCAAATGAAACAATCAGTATGATCAGAAATAATAATCATAATAAATAAGGTTTTTATGTGTTTCTGTACCAGCTGGAAGGCTCCCCGGTATATCCTATCTATGTCAGAAGCAAGGCATGACCGTGTCCGTAAAAAATACCATATCCTTGTGGAAGGGGAAGGCATTCCACCTCCTCTCAAAAGTTTCAAAGAGATGAAGTTCCCAGGGGGTAAATATCCATGCTATTGGTTTCAAATTTGATTTGAGTGTTCAGATTGTGCGGCCTATATATTTGCTTTAGTTTGAAAAACAAATAAATTAGCAGTTCTATAATATGGTAAAACACATTCAGACATGTACAATCTTTGGATCAAGACCCAGTTATCTAGTTTGCAAAATGTTCCAAACCTACTTTTATATTGCCCCAAATAATTTGGATTTCTCTTATATAAGACCATCCCCAGTAGTCAGTGAGTATATTTGAACTAATATCTTTATTTAATCACAAGGCACTTGCTTCCACAGCTAACAAATTGTATACATTTCCACAAGAGAGAATGGAATGCGAACCATCAGTGCATAAACATGTGGCAGCACTCCTCTCTTTGACTATAGTCCAGAGAAGAGGGGATGAGATTCTCAGCCTATAGAACAGTGATGGTTAACCTTTGTTAAGGCACTTGGTGCCAAAACTGGACTCCACACGTGCACGCGTTCACCGAAGCCCTGGAACCTGGAAGAGAGCAGCTGGCCACCAATCATGGGCACAGAGAAAGCTCTATGTGCCACCTCTGGCACGTGTGCCATAGGTTCACCATCATGCTATAGAATGTAGGGAATACTGAGTGTTGAAAAGAGTTCTAAAGCAGGTTTCTTGACGGTTAGAGTATTGATAAGTGGCTCTATTGTTTTGAGAGTTCTGGTAATTGATCTCATATATTATTTAAAAATCTATCATCAAATAATTAGATTTCTACAATCACCAACATCCAGGAAATCAGAATTACATCAAAGGATGTTGGTCTGTCTGGCTCATCTGCTGAACATTCAAACAATAGAACAGGTGCATCAGCATAAGAGATTTACTAGCCTGTTCTTGATATTGTTTATGATCCCAAAGAAAATAG
Source organism: Thamnophis elegans (assembly GCF_009769535.1). Taxonomy (NCBI): domain Eukaryota; kingdom Metazoa; phylum Chordata; class Lepidosauria; order Squamata; family Natricidae; genus Thamnophis; species Thamnophis elegans. The sequence goes on from NC_045542.1 coordinate 98,613,602, forward strand.
ATTTGGAGTCTTTTTAAATTTTGAACCCATTGACCAGATTGATTAAACACTCTATATTCAAAATAAAGACATTTGACAAAAGGTTTCCTGGCCGCCATAAACCTGTCTAATGCATACCTTCACATCTCTATTAGAGTGAATCACCACATATTTCTCAGGATTGCTCTCAAACCAGACCCCTTCCACTTGTCTCTGCTTTAGCCCCTGTAATCTTTGAAAAGTTAATCATGGCCCTAATCAGGAATGTGAGGACCAACAGATTCATATCTATGCTTATTAGGATGATTTACTATTCGGAATGTGCTCTCACAGGGCAAAGAGGAACACAGTTTAGAGTACACCATCTTATGTTGTATAAATATGAGTTTATGGTGACTTGGGAAAAGTTCTCTAGCATTCTAGATGGATGCTGGTTTTTTTGGGGGGGAGTGTTCACAACAACCAGTCAAAATAATATTTATCTTTCAAGACTTTGATGAATTCATGCTGAAATTTGGGAAATACTAATATTTAGGAAGCACTTTCTTGTGGCCTTTGCAAGGATATAAGGAATTGTGATTATGACTCAGAACTCAGTTCCTTAGATTTAATCATATGAAGACTACCCACCACAATAGTTTCTATTTGTGTTTCAGAAACATAATTGTTTTAAATACAAGTTTAATTCTGTAGGTTACAATCGCAGTACAAGTAGTCCTCGACTTACAACCACAATTTTTGTTACTAAGTGAGACAGTTGTTTTACCCCTTTGTACAACCTTTCTCATTGGAGAAGAGCCTAATGCTGGGAAAGATTGAGAGTAAAAGAAGAAAGGGACAACAGAGAATGAGGTGGGTGGATGGAGTCACTGAAGCAGTAGGCATGAACTTAAATGGACTCGGGGGGGTGGTAGAGGACAAGAAGGCCCGGGGAAACGTTGTCCATGGGGTCGTGATGGTTCAGTTATGACTTTGCAATTAACAACAACAACCTTTCTTGCTACAGTTTTTTTAATAACAATTTTTATTTGTTTTTGAACAAGGACAAACATAAAAAAACCCATCTTCCATTGCAAATTGTAGAAAGTGTGTCAGTTGGTTACAGTATTTTCATGCATCTCTTCCATAATCACCACCTGCTTTTCATATCAAATCACATATTTTAAATTATCTATATTCATGTATAACAACAGTTATTATAGTTCAACCTTAATTTGACTATATTGTTTTACATCCTTTTATATATAATTTTCAAAATCTAGAATAGAATTATATGATAATATTCCATTAAATCATCCTAAGATCATCCAATCACAATACATCTTTATAACATATTCTAGATAAAACATTTAAACCTCCTCTCATAATCTCCATGTGTTGTTTATATAAAATTTCATATTATTAAACTAGTATATCTATATGTATTGTTATCATTATTAATCATTATTTAACTATAGCTATTGTCACTTCATTTTATATATGCTACTAGTAAACTAAATTTAGCTTAATTTTTATTATACATTTTCATTGCATCAACCTGTATCTTTCCAGTAATAGTACTGTCTTATATCTCTTGCCATTTGTAGCATTAATGTTCTAGTTACTTTCTTAATAAATCTTGTATAAACTTCTCTTGGCAACATGTTATTCCTTTCGTATCTCATAAAAGCTTGAAACCCAACCTCTGTTCTTTCCATCAGCTTATCTTTGGTTATTGCTAGTACTTCTGTCAACATTTCTCTTCTTATCTCCATTAATTTTTCTCTTTTTTGTGCTTTGAAGTCTGGGGTAGAGTTCCAATCCATCTATCCCCCCCTTTCCATATTCCGCTCTTGCCATTACCAACCACACTCACTTTGTTGTCAGTATCCACAGTTTTCTTATCTCTTTGCTCATTTTTTTCTTCCATCTTTTGATCTTCTGTCCTCCACTTTCTTCATTTGGTAAACATCCTCAGTTTCTCCATGAGATTTTTCTGTTTTGTATTCCATGTTCTCCAATCTCTTTTTAATTCTATCACAACTAATAGATTTTGAATTTCAAACATAATCATTGGCAATGTTACAGTTTCTTTTTCCTGCTGAGCCATTCTTTCAATTTTGCAGACACTGCCACTATAGGGTTCAAGGCTATTTTAATAAACTTCAAACAGGTTGTCTTCCCCCCAATAGCTAGTGATAGACCTTCCAAAAGGCACCTGTATAAAGAACATGCTCTTCCTACTATCACTGTCAGTAAATAAACTTAAAGAATCTTGAATCTCAAGTGATCAAAGAGAAAGAAGAAAAAACAATTTATTCAGCCTCCAGCCTCTAAGTGGCAGTGTAACTGCTTTCCTCCTGTTGTTACAACCCTCTTTATAATCCTTCTTATTATCTTCTTTAAGAAAGAAAAAAACCCTTTAATGGAGATCAAAAACAATCAAATCAATCAAATCAAGCATTATAAAAAAAAGAATTTTAATCCATAGGTATAAGCAAAAGTGAAAAAAGAAGAAAGAATTAATCCATTCAATTTAAAAAATAGGGAGCCCCTGCAAAAGTTCCATTTGTGAAAAAAAAATTAGAAACTGGATAACACATTAAGTTCAATGCAGATCAATCTCGCCGCCTACAGTCTTCTTTCTTCAATCTTAACTTAAATTTTTTTCTTGGGTAGTCTCTTCCTCTAATAATAAAATTTCTTCACCAATTCGACACACTTTCTCTTTCCGCTTTCTTCCTGTTCCGGAGCTGTCCCAACTTCAGCAGCTTCATTAGCTGTGTTTCTGTCACCGGAAAAAAGGGCTATTCCTGGATCTTTCAGGGGCTTTGCGGTGACCCTGAGAGCAGCAGGAGGTGCCCTTCTCAATCACCAGCTCTGCGGGACGGTTTAGGTCCAAATGGACCGTCCAGCGGCAGAAATTCGACTGCGGTCTCGGAGCACCAAGATCACATGTCGTGCTGTTGCGACATCAGCTCTCCTCTCTCTTGCTACAATTGTTAAGTGAATCACTGCAGTTGTTAAGTTAGTAACATGGTTGTTAAGTGAATCTGGCTTCCCCATTGACTTTGTTTGTCAGAAAGTCACAAAAATGTGATCACATGACCCCAGGAATTCAACCATCATAAATATGAATCAGTTGCCAAGTGTCTGGATTTATCTAATGATCATGAAGATTCTGCAGCAGTCATAAGTGTGAACAAGGGTCATAAGTCACTTTTTTCAGTGCCGTTGTGACTTCAAACGATCACTAAATGAACTGTTGTAAGTTGAGGACTATCGGTAGTCACCTCCTCTTGGTGATGGTTAGCATTGACAATTCGTCAAGAGGAATGTCCTTGGAGAACGCTAGAAGGACCAGTCATCATGGGTTCCAGCCTGTTGGGTTTGAGAGATCAGTCATTCATGACCTCGTTCAGGGAAGAGTCGTGCCTTCCCAGCAAGCTGTGGCAGGGTACCTAGCATTGGAAGACAGAGAGAAGGGAACCATATGTTAATTTGGACAGAAAATATCTACAGAAAAGCATATCCCACCAATCAAGGTGGGGAGAGCAGGCTGAAGATTGAGATTTCTCACTTGTTTCTGTGGGCAGAAAGACATCATGCCTTCCTTTCAGTGGAAAGTGTATAATAAAGTGGATGTTGAATGTGTCTGCAGATTGATTGTCTAAGACATTGTACCCAGAAATATTTTAGACAATCATGGATTAGTGGAGAGTTCCTTCAGTTGGCCACTGCAACAAAAAAGAACATGAAGGTGACCATGGTTTTCTCTAATTTTCACAATGTCAGTGTGGAAGGGACCAAAGCTTTGATGTCTCCTTGTCTTTAGTGCTTACTACATGCATTCTCACCTGCCTCGATATTATCAAAGGAGACGTGCAAATTAAGAACGATAGGTTCAAGTGGTAGAATGATTGTTCCTTTTTGACTCAGGAAATCTTGGTTCTAGACTCAGGTCAAAATAAGCATCCAAGAATTATGAAATCTTCCAATATGGCTGAATCTTCTGAGATAGGAACCTGTTGTATATCCAGGTCCAGGTGGCACCTCTGTGCTTGGAATTTAAACAGAAGTAGCACTTAAAAACTCTTCTCAAAAAAAGCAGTAAACACCCATTTTAACAGGCAGGTATCAAGCACAATTCATATACACAACTTGGCTGGAGCAATTTTTATTCATTAGTGCAGAAATAAGTTGTCTTTGAGAGTACTAGAAGTTTCTTATGGGTCTACACAAGGCTATTGGAATAAGCCAAGTTAAACTTTTTCTTAGAGGTTCCAGACTAATTTTCCATCCTTTTATTCATCACTTTCCTTGGTGTGATTCATCATTAGTAGCAATTTCTTTTGAACTCAATAGATAGGTTTCTGTTAAGATGTTGACTTGCTTTTCTTGTGATGGTCACTTTGACTAGAAATGTCTAACTGCTCTATTGTTTGGGGGAAATGTGTGTGTTTTTCAGTCAGGTCAAATATTATGGTGATCTAATATCTTTTTTTCTCTCTTTAATCTTCTCTTTAAGATTGTGTAGGCGGATATAATTTTACCCAATTTTTATTGAAATCCCAATAATCTCAGCAGAGTTTGTCATACGAACTGTGGGGAAAAGGGCTGGAAAGCAGGCTTTCCGTTAGTAAGTCAAGGATTATTGTCCCAGCCAACTAGAAGAAGTGCTGACCTAGTGCCAGGAAGCTATCAGTGTCTGGAAGTGGAGGAACAGGCTGAATACCTCCAAAATTGAGTGGCTTTGGCTCTGTGGGCAAGCAATCCCATAATTGCACCAATCTTGCTTTGAACAGGCTTATACTGTCCCATCCAAAGGTCGTCTGCAACTTGGGATTCACCTAGCTATAGCTTTTGCTCAAAGAATCAGTGGCAGATGGCCAGGAGGGCTTCAGTGCAGCTCTATCTTGTGCCAATTGTAGCTATTTCTGGACTGGGGACTCCTACTCAGAATCACTCATGTCCTAGTCACTTCCCCTTTGAATTATTGCACTATAATACACTCTATATGAGGTTGGTCTTGAAAAGCCTTTGGAAATAACAGCTGGTGCAAAATTGATCACCAGGCCAGTGATATGTATTTCCCACTATACTTAGGTAACCCTAGTGTTTTCGGAACTGCATTAACTGTCAATTGGCTTCTTCTTATAAATAAATCAAAGTGGTAATTGTCATCTTAAAGCCTCTACACCAGGTGTGTCAAACCCAATCACATCGCGGACCCTATCATGACATTTTGGGATTTTTTTTGCCCTTGCAGAGCTGGGTTGAATGTACGGCCCATGGATCTCGTGTTTGACATCCCTGTCTATACCTGCCTAGTTAGCTGTTTTTTTACTCATCTGCCTACCGAATCAGATTGAACCAATCACCTCTAGAACTTGGCTGTTTAACTAATTTGACAAAGCCTAGAAAATGAATCATTTATATTGCTACACAGATCTGATCTGTTTCTTCCTTCAAAGATTTCAGAAGAGCAGTTAAAACCTGGCTTTTCTATCTCTTTAAGCAGGTCGATCCTTCAGATTTATTCTGAGGAATAACGTTTAGGCATAAAGATTTTGTAAATTACTATAATTTACTGAAAAAGCCCTTTGTCACTGATCTCTTTTTTATCTTGTTTCATTGTTGTAATTAAATATTAATTGCTGTGCAGTATTATCCAGTTGTGGAACTGGTGGCTCTTGTAATTGAAATCAATAAGCAACTGTGAAATGGGTTATCTCCATAGAATAGAGGCATTTTAGTCCTGCCTTCTACCTGGAAACAGTGGGGTTAACCTTCTTCGTTAAGGTCTATCAGGTGGCCAGAATGGCACCCCATTTATGCTTCGATCGATTTTGCCAAATCCAGGCTATATATGTAATTCAGTAATAAATTCAAAATTTGTATCACTTTTTAAACTATTGCGAATGAGGTTATGGGTTTTTGGGGTGGGGTTTGTTTGCTATCATTGTTTTCATGTATGTTTTAGGAATAGCTAATGATGCATGTATGCCTTATTCATATTCAACAGGATAAGTGGGAATTATTTGATGATGTCTCATTATTAAATCTCAGCATGAAAAGTACCCCATCTTGCTTCAATATCCTTCTTCGGGAAACTCACAACTCTCTTTTCTGATCTACTTAGCTCAGTTTGCTAATCTTTTCACTGAATTCTCCCTCCAGCAATTCTGCGAGGCTTGAAAAAGAAGGGGATCCAGCAACCAACTCCTATCCAGATACAGGGTATTCCTACCATGTGAGTGTTGCAAGAATATTGCCAGCCTGCTTCTGAAGGGCCACTACTAAGCACTGTGCAAAAGCTTATTACTAGTTATGCTCTCTGTTTTCACCTCATTGCAATGGTAAATCCATGAAGAAACTGAACTGTAAAATCTTGTCGTTTTATTGTGGCAGAGATGTTTAGGTGACAGAATCCATTTTATCAGATATTGGCAAAGTTGAGTCTCTGGTTCAGACCTCTTTTCAACAACAATGAATATGTGGGATATTTGTTACTGCAAGATGATTTGCTGCAATCCTCCCCCCTTAAAATCTGGCAGGGCTTGGCCCTCTTCATTTTCTCGAAAGTGATAAATTGCTGGCTCTGGGATAATAAGATTGGCACTGGAGATTACACAGAGGAATGAATCCAAATGATGGATTTGGCACCTGGTTTTTCTTGGTTTTGGTTTTATATTTATTGCTGTTAGCCATCCAGAATAGTGCTCACAGAATGGGTGGCCATATAAATCATTGAAATAAATTTATCATTGCAAGCATCTCTAAACCCTAATGCCAGATTTTGAATTAGCTTGCATCAAGCCATTATTGATAAGCTGCTGCAGTTTAAAGCAAAGCATTAAATCAATAGCAGTTAGAATAATACAGAATTGCATATTGAAAAGCAGTTTTGCTTGCTATAATTTAATATCTTTTGATGCATATATTTTGCCAGATCTAAAATCTAAGCCTTCAAAGGCTATTATCAACATCTTAAACTGGAACTCCAAATTAATAAGCAATATAATTATTGCAGTATATAGGTTCTTCAGCCGCCTCCTCCCTTTCCCAGTATTTGAAAAGTTACACTCTATACCAGTTGCAGTTTCTGAATAGTTTTTAAATGTTGCTCTATGTAGAACATATTAAAATAGTCTGTAAGAAACAAGGGCAATTTAAACCTAAGGCAAGTTTAATTTTCTCTAGACAAAGTACAGTATGTACAGCAAGCTAATTCAAACGATGGCATATTCTAGAGAAAGTACAGTTTGTGTATCAGCCAAAATTATCGCTGTCACAAGTTATCGGTGATACCACCAACGCCACTACACACTGAATCGAGTCCAACAGAGTCCCTGAATTGATGATCTACAAAAGAGTCATTTCTACATTATCTTGGAACTGTTTATTAAGGATCAAAGCATGCAGATTGTGGACAAAAATAGAAAAAGATACTAGGACCCAAGTAGATGGTCTGGACTTTTTGTTTTGTAAGCTAAATAAGCTTAATACATACACTGTTGGAAACCTCAGTTCTTCCATTGCCTTTAGTCTTTCTATGATTTTAGATACATTAAATACATAAATGATTTTAAATACATTTCTTAATAAGATAAAGCAGCGGAGGCAACTTTTGGATCTCTAGAATGTTAGATTTCTTACCTTCCATCAGCTTCAGACAAGGGCAGACTTAGTTTATCATAACATTTGTATAATAAAAAAAAGGGCAGACTTTAGAGTTGACAGGAAATATATGGTGCCTTCAGCATCTGGAGGCCAAAAGTCTAAGTGACCAACTTTTCAACATGCAGGTAGTCTTCAACTTCCAACAGTTCATTTAGTGACTGTTCAAAATCACCACAGTGCTGAAAACACGACCAATTCTCAATCCCCCCTCCATGGTCACATGATCAAAATTCAAATACTTGGCGATTCCTATTTATGACGGCTGCAGTGTCCCATTTTCATGTGGACACCTTTTGTGACCTTCTGACAAGCAAAGTCAATGGGGAAGCCAAATTCACTTAACAACTGTGTTACTTAACAATTGCAGTGATTCACTTAACAGCTGTGGCAACAAAGGTCGTAAAATGGGGCAAAACTCACTTAACCACTGACTCGCTTAGCAATGGAAATGTCGGGCTCAATTGTGGTCATAAATTGAGGATTGCCTGTATTCTCATAGTCTGCCACGCAGCAGCAGTTCAGCTCTCCTCCTCTCCTGGCTAGTGTACCCAGAAGCAGTTCGTTCCAACTAAAGCAAGGGTTTCATTGGCTCATTTGTTCTCCTCCACAGACTTTCTGGTAGAGACATGATTGGGATTGCTTTCACCGGCTCTGGCAAGACCCTTGTGTTCACCCTCCCGGTTATCATGTTTTGCCTGGAGCAGGAAAAGAGGCTGCCCTTTTCCAAAAGGGAAGGACCATACGGGCTCATCATCTGCCCCTCCGTAAGTCACCCAGCTTGCACTGGGTTTGTGCATTTGGTGTGGGGGGTGGTTTGGCCAAGAGAAAGAGGGGAGGGTAAATTGGCTTAGTGACTGCGGTCCCCAGCTGATCAGGTTTTTGTTTCTACAGAGGGAACTGGCTCGACAGACCCATGGCATCCTGGAGTACTATTGCCGCCTGCTGCAAGAGGACGGGATGCCTGCCTTGCGCTGTGCTCTCTGCATCGGTGGCATGTCTGTGAAAGAACAAATGGAGACTATCAAACAGTAAGGGCAACCTTTGAAGAACATTTAAAGCAGCGTGGCTACATTTTTCTTGTGTGGATGTTAAGGAAGCAAAGCAGCATTCAGCTTCTTGGTCTCATGCGATTTCTTCCTCTTCCTACACAATATAAAAGATTGTGGTGTTATTGTCAAGAGGTGGCCTGTTATTTTTCATCTGCAAAATTCCTCTTTTGAAAAGATCTGGATCTCTGTCTCAACAATATTGGCTACATACATATCTAAATTAATCTGATTGATTCCTGGCTTGCTAGGAATCCAGAGCAAAAGCCATATTAATCTCCCCTCTAATTCTCCTTGTGGAAGGGAGGAAATCATAGCTATCTCTACATGCAAAAATAGATAGTGGGTTGATGTGATGCACGTGGATGCCCAAGCCCATGTATCATCCTGCCCTCGCATCGGCTTGCTGTGTCTCATCCGGATGAGTTAAAAGAGAAAAGAAGAACCGTGCGGCATATGTGGCACAAATTACTGGTTATTCCACTCTTATTGGCAGGGATCTTGAATGCTATCACTGTGAAGGAAAGAAAGCTTCATTGCTTAATGGCCCTGCTCCAGTGGCATCGTTCCCATAGTTTAGGACTTGATCTGCTGGTTGGTGGTAAAAATAAGAAAGGCCCCTAGAGGCCCCACAGACCAGTAATCAAGGTCTTTATAGGTACCACATTTATGAAATGTGGTTTCCATGGTGAGATGCAAATGCTTCACGGGAAAAACCACATTGTTACGCTATGCTACTGTTATTGTTGCTAGTACAGGACACTCTCTAGTGTTCTAATCCTTCTGTTCCACAGTGGTGTACACATGATGGTAGCAACCCCAGGCCGTCTGATGGATTTATTACAGAAAAAGATGGTTAGTCTGGATGTCTGCCGCTACCTGGCTTTGGATGAAGCTGACAGGATGATTGATATGGGTTTTGAAGGAGATATCCGCACCATCTTTTCCTACTTCAAGGTACTAGGGAGGGCAGAATTTGCTCCAAATCTGATCCCAGCCAACCCTCGATCGCCTAAATGATTATTTTTCTCTTGGCCTTATGCATTTTCTGGTACCAGATGTGTGGCTAATGACAACTGTGATGTTTTTCTGATCTAGATAAAAGCTTTAGGCTAGTACTGTGTTTCCCCCAAAATCAGACAGGGTCTTATTTCTGTTTGACCCCCGAAATAAGTGCTTGGCCTTATTATTGGGGAGGACTTATTATTTTTGAGGTGCAGGAGGCCCCTTAACCTCAGCTCGTGGATCAGCTGATGCATGGAGGGCTGGAAGTTCTGTTTCAGGCACACTCTTGCCAGCCCTAGCATCGCTGGGCCTGCCGCTCTTTTTGCGGCTGCCACTAAAAGAAGGGGCACAATAACTAGGATTTGCAGGAGCAGCTTCCCGCGAGGCCGTTCCACGCGGATGGCAGGTACATGGGCATGTGGGACATGTTCCCCCTTGCCCCCCCCCAAGGAAATGGCAGGGACTAGTTGCGCATGTGTTTACATATTTTTGGGGAGGGCCTATTTTAGCGCATGCGATTGGGCTTATTATCCAAGAAAGTCTTTATTTTTGGGGGAAACAGGGTAGTAGAGATAAGATTTAATCTGCACCTGTTAGGATCTTCTTTATGTGTTGGATGTCTCCATTTGTTGGTCTTATAACTTATATAAACCTGAGAGAACTTTAGACTAATTGGAAAGATTGCGAGGCAGATTGGCAATCTGGTACATGTGCTCTTTTTAGAAATCAGGCTCTGAGTAGGTAGAATCACAGATGTTTGAATAATATATTGTGAACAGCTACTTATCGTACAAATTCTTCTTTCTCAGAAGAGCCAGCTTCCATGAGAACTTAGGATAAAATTTAATTTTCATGCTGTCTCTTGAGATAATTCATCTTAGTTCAAAGTCAAAAAGCTGTGTGGGCCACTAAGCCCTTTTTTCCTGGCTATTAGAAATTCTGCCATCTATTGTTTTCTCTTTCCTTTAGTACAGGTTCAAACTGGATTTCTTGGAGGGCCAGATCAGCATTGTAGTTATTCTCCACAGGCCAGCCCAGGGTGAGGGTGGGGAAGATGGGATGGACGGTAGATAGGACAGATGCCTCCTGCAACATTCCGCCAGCCAAAACAGGGTGCGGGGGGGCCGTGCACAGCTTCCCCCACGCCCCATTTTTACTAGCAGAGGCACTGCTATTTCCACGCCTCCCCTGCTTGCCAGATCTAAGCACGCTGCGGGTCAGATCATTGGAGTTTTTTGAGGCATTATTTTCTGTCTTTTCAAACTTACTTTTCAGAAATGAAAGATGAGATTCTCAGTGTTCTAAATTGCTTGCCCAGTACAAATGTTGGTCTGCAATTATTCAGACTTGCAAATACCGTAAACTATATCCTATGGCCAGATTTGGAAGCAGAACTTTTAGGGTGACATCAGCAGAGCAAGTTCTCCATCATTGCTTATTTGCCATCTGGGGTTCTCTTTTTCTTTTAGGGACAGCGACAGACCCTTCTTTTCAGTGCTACCATGCCTAAAAAGATTCAGAATTTTGCAAAAAGTGCCCTTGTAAAGCCTATCACAATCAATGTGGGACGTGCAGGAGCTGCCAGTTTGGATGTCATACAGGTATGTCAGTTTAGAGCACTTCATTAGCTGTTTGACCCTCAAACTGTACTGCATAGGAAGTCCAAATTAAAGTGAGCTGCCTGTGAGTTCTTTACCTTGTGGGTGTTGGATAGGGGAAATCTCAAAATGTTCTCTTAATTCATTCATATGTAAATAATTCATTATATCTACTTAACTTTTACTCATGCATAATCTCAATCTTAGTTTTTCATATCTATACTTAATACTTCAAGTTACTAATTTGTTGAGCCCTAATGAGCCACCCTGTGCTGACTTCTCTGTAGTATCTTTCACTTCGTCTCTCTCGTTCCATCTAGGAAGTAGAATATGTGAAAGAGGAAGCTAAAATGGTGTATCTACTTGAATGTCTACAGAAGACTCCACCACCCGTAAGTTCAGACTTATCCTGATCTGATCTGATCTTATCACTCCCAAAGTCATCTCATTTTTGCGCTTGTCATAGAAAAGGAAGCAGTGTTGCATGAGAACAATCTTATTTTTTGGCTGTTCTGTCATTGTATTCTATCTTATTTCTGAAGTGGGATCTCCCTTTGATTAAGGGACTGCAGTATAATCATCACTTATTTTTTGTTTTTCTTTGGCAGGTTCTTATTTTTGCCGAGAAGAAAGCCGACGTAGATGCAATTCATGAATATTTATTACTCAAAGGTGTAGAGGCTGTGGCCATACATGGTGGAAAAGGTCTGTAAAACCTTTTGGTTTAGAATCAAAGTACTCCTTTGGTTCCAGACATAAACACAGTAATTTGAAAGAGCAGAAACTGGATATATGACAATTTTCTGACTTAACTATAGTTAGGTTAGATTTTTTTTAAAAAATGTATCTTCCTGCCAGCCATAGAGCCGTGTTGGCACAGTGGTTAGAATGCAGTATTGCAGGCTACTTCTGCTGACTGCCAGCTGCTAGCAGATGGCACTTCGAATCTCTCCAGGCTCAAGGTTGACTCAGCCTTCCAAGATGGGTAAAATGAGGACCCAGATTGTTTGGGTCAATATGCAGACTCTGTAAACCGCTTAGAGAGAGCTGTAAAAGCACTGTGAAGCGGTACGTAAGTCTAAGTGCTATTGCTATTCTTTTATATCACAGAATTGCAGTCACATGGAATGAAGCATGGTAAAGGTTAGAAAAGGGTCTAGAAAAGACGTTTCAAGCAGGAGCTTTGGCAGCTTTATCAGATCCTTTAGGGAGTGTGATACCAGCCTGTGGTATCACACGAATCTCAAAACAAATTATTGTTTGTTTTGTTCAAATTATTGAACCAGCTTTGGCCAGTAAAGCAGTTTACTCTTGTCATTTCATGAAAGTGTCCATGAAGATAAAGGCTCTCTTGTTCCAAGAGTGTGAATCATGCTCACAGAGAATGGAAGCTTCTGGATTAGGGATGAGGGGAAATCCTTCTGCTCTTCTTAATGCATGACTTCATCTTACAGACCAAGAGGAGCGAACAAAGGCTATTGAGGCTTTCCGGGATGGGAAAAAGGATGTTCTTGTTGCAACAGATGTTGCCTCCAAAGGCTTGGATTTCCCAGCCATCCAGCATGTCATCAATTACGACATGCCCGAGGAAATAGAAAACTATGGTATGAAAGAGAGGGAGCCCTGTGGGGTTTTTGGTTACCGGGTTCATGTGTTGGAATCCTTAAACATATGCAGAATTTATCCACTGTGACAAAAGCAATATTAAAAAAAAATATTGAGTGAAAAAACAATCAATCAGCAAAATTTGGCTTGCAGAAGTTATTATATACAGTATCTGAGTTCTAAAATGGGTGCTGCTAAAATAGGATATGAGACACCTTCTGGCTTTTCCTCTTATCCATGTTTTACCTGACTCACCTCTTAATGTATCTTTTAGCTTTATTACTGGGCGGGAATGCGGGAGATGCAAATAGCAACAGAAATCAACTGTTGAAGATTAGGAAATGAAGCTCCTCCCTGTTGATAGTGAATTTGAATTCCTTTTGAGAAACCTAACAGCTTCTCATCAGCAAAGGGGACAAGGGACATCAGCTGCATCATTTGGCAGATACAGGTAGTCCTACGACTTACAACAGTTCATTTAGTGACCGTTCAAAGTTACAACGGCACTGAAAAAAGTGACTTAGGGCCGTTTTTCACAGTTACGACCTTTATAGCATCCCATGACCATGTGATCAAAATTCAGACGCTTGGCAACTGATTCGTGTTTATGACCGTTGCTGTGTCCCAAGGTCATGTGATCCCCTTTTGCGACCTGACAAGCAAAGTCAATGGAGAAGCCAGGATCACTTAACAACCAGGTTACTTAACATATCAACTGGAGTGATTCACTTAACAACTGTGGCAAGAAAGGTCGTAAAATGCGGCAAAGCTCACTAACAAATATCTCCCTTAACAGCAGAAATGTTGAGCTCCATTGTGGTTGTAAGTCGAGGACGACCTGTGGATTGTGTAGTTGGAACAATCAAAATTTATTACTCGCAGGCTGCCTAATTCTCAATGCCTCTGGCAGCTTAAGTCAATCAAGCAAAAGAAATTATTATCAATGCAATACATAATAAAAATAAAGGTAAAGGATGGCAAGTGTTTCATCAAAGCAAAGGGTCTGACTGTCCCTGGCCAAAAGCATGTGTGAAGAGTCAGGTTTTCACAGCTCTTCTAAACAATACTAGATTGGGGCCAGCTGGATCTCAGGGGAAACTTAGTTCCAGCGGCAGGTGCTGCTACAGAGCAAATGGGCTTCTGGGGTTCTGATAGATTACCTGATTTAATTGAAGGAACCTGGAGCATGTCACGCCCCATTGAATCTGTCGGTTATATATTATGGGATACAGGTGGGTTTTTTTTTTCAAGTAACAGGGATTTATGCCATGTAGAGCTTTATGGATAACAACCTGTATTTTAAATCGCACCGAGAAGTAAACTTGCAGCCGGTGGTATTCACAAAGCTGACATATTACATTGGCCACTGCTTTTTGAACCAGCTTCTGGGTGGTCTTCAGGGGCAGCCCCATAGAGAGCGTGTCGCAGTGGTCAAGCCACAAGTCACTCATGACTGAAGGCCCCCCCACTCCCATATGCAGGTTTCATAATACATCTTATTTGAGTGACAATATCGTGATGTGTGCAACATCACTTTGAATTACTGGAGACTTGTGGCTTCTGTCTACTTTCTTTTGTTTTTATACAAAAGATTTAGTTTTGTTCCTCCTTTCTTTTTCCTTTCCAGTATTCTTGCTCATTCCTATTTTCCCTTCTCTCTCTCTCTCTCCCTCTCTCTCGCTCTCTCCCTCTCTCTCTCTCTCTCTCCCTCTCCCTCGCTGCTTCTCTTGGAAGAGCAAGGGGAATTTGAATGTATGTGAGAGAAGGTATCTTATTTTGCCCACAACTAATGAAACTGGGGCTTATGAATTCAATTAATTTGTATGAGCAGTCTGGTCCTGATTTTATTTGGAATGTGGCTTTTGTGGGTATATGTAATCATTTGTAAATACTCAGTTGCATTCAGTTGCCACGACGCCACTGCTATAAAAGGGTTGACAGAGTCATAAAAATAAAAAAAAATGTAACTCTTATGTAGGTACATGTATGTGACACGTCACACATTATTCATGAGGAGTGGGAAGGGCTTTCCAGGATTTTTTTTCATTGGATAGGCTTAAATTAACTTGATGGGGAAACTGAATGGTCTGTTTTTTGTCTGTTTTTTTTTTTACTAATTTCCCATGGCTACTGTATTTTGCTTTGGTGAAGAAGCATAATCAAGTCATATTTCTTTGGGCTGAAAATGGTAATTGCGTCTGAATTTTTCCCTCTCCAGTTCATCGGATTGGGCGTACGGGCCGCTCAGGGAATACTGGCATTGCCACCACATTCATCAACAAAGCCTGTGGTAAGGAACTGAGAAACTGATATAAAAGCTGGGCTGTGATGAACAGAGCCAGAGGAACTAAGAGGGTGAAGGATGAATGAACTTCAACTAATTATATTTTTGTCAGCTGGGCTCATCCAGTCATGCTTCCTAATGAATCATTAACAACAAAGAATATTCTGGGGAACTGGGATATGATCAGTGAGTGGCTTGGGTACATCACGAGCAATATCTTATAGAGGCAGCTACTTGCATATAGGCACTGCCCCTTGTCTACGGTAATTGAAATGCCTTTGTGCTATATCTGAGAAATTGACCTTCGTCTACATGACTTGTCTCTTGGTCCCTAGATGAATCAGTACTCATGGATTTGAAGGCGCTGCTGCTGGAGGCCAAGCAGAAGGTGCCCCCTGTGCTTCAAGTGTTGCATTGTGGAGATGAATCCATGTTGGATATCGGAGGTAAGTAGTCGGTTCATAAAGAATGGGATGAGAGGAGGCTTGGGAGACCAGAATAGTTTTATAGTTAAGACAGTTCAACCTTCGGCATGACTGGGTTAGGCAAAAGCATGTTGGAATTATGGTCATCTGCTATTTGAAGAAATGGAAGGAATTGTCTGCTCGGTGGCCTCATGGAGGAAGGAAAGAAATAACTGCTATGCAAATTAGAAGTCAGCCAGGTGCATTTTTCATAAAGTGTAGGAGGTTTTTAAGTCACATTAGAGCTATAATAAGACAGCCGTGTCTTGTGGCTGAGAACTGCATAGACGGTCTTCCTACTCCTCCCATGTGGTAATCATCTTTCAATGATCTGAACTTTTAACTGATGCAGTATTTTCACTTCCAGGAGAAAGAGGCTGTGCTTTCTGTGGGGGACTGGGTCATCGTATCACAGACTGCCCCAAGCTGGAAGCCATGCAGACCAAGCAAGTCAGCAACATTGGACGCAAAGACTATCTGGCACACAGCTCCATGGACTTTTAGATGGATTCTGCCTTTTGGCTAGGCATAGGTTCTTTTTTCCTGGAAAGACACCTTTTCTGAAATAACTCCAATGCAGTTTCTGGCACAACTATCACCAATAGGAGACAGGCTCTGGCAGAGGAGGACTTTTTCCATATGGGGATCTGAATGCTTCTGTTGAAAATATTGATCCTACCTCGAGGTGAAGTGCTAGGCTTGGTTGTCCTATCTCCCACGTTGCCTTCTGTGTGGACATTTTGTGCTAATTTGAGACATCACCTTGGTATCTGCACATTCTTGAAAGGCATGCTCCATCCTTTTTAAACACCTGTTTGTTTTTAAGCTGTTCAGTGTACTTTCTCTTGAGGGTAGCAGGCCATTGTTGCAATAATCAGTTGCATCAGAGATTGTCATGTGTGCTGGGCAAACATTGCCTCTCTCCTCAGCAGTTGACCGTAATGAGGAGCCAGAGACTCGGCATGTAGTTCACATTCTACTACTAGCTTCTGGTCGCTATAAAAACTGTATAATTTTATTTACCCCTTGCCTTGACTCCACCCATCTTGCTTCCCACCCATCTTGCTTTCTCTAACAGCTCTGTTTTGGATGACAGCTCCTGCAGCTGCAGAAAAGCTATTCTTGCCTGCAAAAAGTTGTTGAGTTAAATGTCTCCTGGGACAGTCGTCTGTCTCTCTTGGGACTTTTTGCCTGTTATAACTTCCTGCGTGCTTGCAGGCCCCAAAGAGGAAGTTAGCAGGCAGAGGAAGTTGCCTGCACTATCATACTTACTGACTCATCCCTTGGGCAGCCACAAGAGCTCATCATCTTGACAGTCTCTGTCGTACACTTCACTGGGTTGCTAGCTTGGATCTGACTCCTATGGAGCACCCTATAAAAGATGGGTTCCTGTATATTCAACACCCGAAATTTGGGAAGGTAAATGTGGTGTCTCACTTGTATTGCCAAAACTGATTCTACAGAATCGTAAAGGTAGAGATGAATGGATTTGTGGATTTTGTTTGCCTTGTCAAAGTCAAGGAATCTTTTCTATATACTTTTCATTGTTAGGGCTTAAGATGTTAGCCTTGGTCGTACAAGGCAGAGCCTGCAGTAGCTGTGATTATCTGGTATTTATTTTCCATTCTCTTGCTATATTGTTATATTGAATTGTGAGTGTACAGCTCTATATTCGGTTGTTTCTGAATATGATTAAATCAAATGACAAATTAAATTAAATTCTGTGTACATTAAGGAGTGTAGCATAAATGTGTCTGTTGGCAAAATGTGATAAATTGGCCTGAAGCAATCATTCTGAATGGAATATGGACAAGATTACTTTGTAGGGTATGCCTTTTGAATGGAGAAACCCAAGACCAGGGCCTTTGTATTGAGTCCCGAGTCTGCCAAGTAGGGGAGACTCAGGCATTTTTAAATTTGAGGCAACCATGTTGAGGCTGGGATGGAGGGACGTTTGGATCCCCTTGTCTTATTCCCCACCCTCTTCACTTTCCTATCTCTTCTCAACTCTGGTGTTGCAGCTACCAACTAATGCAAATACAATCAAAGTCTTCCCAAAAGTAACATTTGGCAGTGTGAGGTGGGGAAATCACCAGCACAAAATCCAAACGGTTCAGTGATTTTCTCACTTTCAGTCACTTGCCTTACAGGCCAGGGCTGCCAGATGTCAGATGATAACGCCAGACTGGAGAGGAGGCATAACTTGGCTTTTAATATTCTAGCATTTCCTGAAAGTATTTCCATGGTGTCAGTGATGTTATCTCACTAAGCCTGGTGGCTCCCAGTGAAGCCAAAATCCAGAAGTCCAAAACTTTCTGGCAATTTTGGTTACTGGTGACATCTGACACATCAGGGAACTAGATTTCAAACCCTCTTTCATTAATCTCTGATTGTATTTTGAAGTTTGGGGAATGGCTGCTGGCAAGCATAATTAAATGCCAAGTTGAAGTTGCTTTCTTGTTTTATTGTAACCACTCTGAAAATTTGACAATGGAAATTGATATAGGCTAAAATAGGTTGTTACCATTCTAATGGCTGGAGCCTCCCAGCCTCAGTATTTTTAGTACAAGTGGAAAAATGTGTTTCATACCAAACTTTTAACTCGCTTTTAAAATGACACAGATTCTATATTGGGTTACCTAGAGTTCTGCTTTTAAAAAAAAAATATCTCATCTTTATTATTTTTATAATAATAATACATATCTAATACTCCTTCCTCCTCTATTTTCTCCACAACAACCCTGTGAGGTGAGTTGTGACTGAGAAAGAGTGACTGGTCCAAAGTCACCCAGCCAGTTTTCATGCCTAAGGCAGGACTAGAACTTGCAATCTCCTGGTTTCTAGCCTGGTGGCTTAACCCAAAATTGGCTAAATTTCTTAGCCAACTGAGATGCTCTTTCTAACAGCTTTGTCATATCACGCTCCGCAGAAGTAAGCGGCTCATACAGTACACTAAAACTAATATGAGTTGATGCTTTGGTTTGGCATGGTGTGAACCAAGCTAACTATTCTTTCTAGAATAAACGATAGTTAAACAACCCACAGCTTAACAGTGATTGATTCGGTGTATCCCTTTGATAACTGCTACTCATTGAGGAATTTTACAGGAGGAGCACCAATTGGTGTGGGTAGGTACTATGATAATCCTCATCTTCCAAATATTTATACGAGCCTTTCTAAATCTGGTGCTTTCCATCTTTTCAACAGTATTTCCAACATTTCCAGACATTTTGTCT
Source organism: Thamnophis elegans (assembly GCF_009769535.1). NCBI lineage: Eukaryota > Metazoa > Chordata > Lepidosauria > Squamata > Natricidae > Thamnophis > Thamnophis elegans. The sequence continues at coordinate 98,632,481 of NC_045542.1, forward strand.
ATGCTTCTCTTTGAATCAGATCCTCTGTTGCAACAAAAATTAGGTGGGTGGGTATAGAAAATAGCTCAGAACATAGATTGGCTGAGAATTATTGACGCTGATAGGCAGCAGTTTCATAAGATTTAGTCAGATTTTAATCCTGTCTGGAAAAGCTGACTATTGAATCTGGGGTATTTTATGTTTTAAAGTCAAATCCACTTAAGGAAAAGCAGTGCACCCACCTTCCTCTGGCCTTTTTTGAACAAATTACATATCTGACTTGCGTAATGGAAATTACTATATTTCATTTGCTCAATCGCTGATCTCAGACTATGAAATGCAATGTCAAAAGGGAGGGGACAGGCATTGGCTGAAGATGAGCTGGAAGATGAGCTGGTCCAATAAATAATAGCTGAGGGCCCTGAAACCATTACTCACTATCAAGTCTGCTGTTTTTTGAATCCCACGAGGATTAGAAATTTACATTTCTATTGACTGCTTGATCAAGGGAAAAAAACCACAAATACCTTTGTTTCCACCTGGAAACCACTTTCTGGATTTTGTGCTTGAGGTAGAAAAAAATGAAACTTTGATTTTGGATTTTACAGGTTAGAAAGATTTGTTAAAGAAATGGCTAGTTCAAACTATTACATAAAAGTAAAAAGTTGTGGTTTGATGTTATTACCCTATTCTACTGCACCAAAGGGAATCAGAAGTCAATGCCTTTTCCTTCTCCCCCTCTCCCTGCCTTTTTTCCACAGTTTTCTTTTCTCTTTTCCCTTCCAAATTTTTCCTAGTATTTTCTTTTGTATTTTTTTGTATGGTATATTATAAACCAATAAAATTGCTATTAAAAAAAGAAAAAAATTACACTGAGATTGTACAAATATTTTCTATGCTTATTATAAATGGCAAAGAGGGACCACGAAGTAATTGAAATGCCTTTTTGTGATTCTATACATTAGCTCCTGCTTCTGTGAGTAGCTCAGTAGCAGTGGAATCATATTTTTTTTCCTGTTTCTGGGCAGCTACTTCAAACTTACTTTCTTGTTTCTTCCTCGTGTGTGCAAATATTTGACTGCAAATGGATTGTTTCCTGGATTGCTTCATCCCCCCCCCCCCATCCTTTTGCCTCCATTCACAGAAGACTTGGCGGAAAGTATGGGTCCAACTTTTTGCTGACAGTCCCTTTGGTGTTGCCCGTCTTGAGTACTTTGAAGCACGTGATGGTGGTGCAGCCGGAAAAGCAACCCTGAGGAAAGGGGAACGTAAAGTGATTCGCCTCTCGGACTGTGTCTCTGTGGAAAGAGCTGAAGATCAGAGCTCCCCCAAGGAGACAGTGCCTTTCTACTTGTGCATGCTGGAACGCAACTGGATGTTCGCAGCAGATCAGCCAAACGAATGGATTGAATTCATCTGCCAACTAGCTTTTCAGGTATTGATCAGTGTGTAACTGAATAGCATTCACTTGCATCTACTTGAACTGAATTATAGGATGATTTCTCATGCCCAAAAGTTAGCCATACAATAGCAATACAATACAATCGCAGAGTTGGAAGGGACCTTGGAGGTCTTCTAGTCCAACCCCCTGCCTAGGCAGGAAACCCTATACCGTTCCAGACAAATGGCTATCCAACATCTTCTTAAAGACTTCCAGTATTGGGGCATTCACAACTTCTGGAGGCAAGCTGTTCCACTGATTAATTGTTCTCACTGTCAGGAAATTTCTCCTCACTTCTAAGTTGCTTCTCTTCTTGATTAGTTTCTACCCATTGCTTCTTGTTCTACCCTCAGGTGCCTTGGAGAATAGTTTGACTCCCACTTCTTTGTGGCAACCCCTGAGATATTGGGACACTGCTATCATGTCTCTCCTAGTCCTTCTTTTCATTAAACTAGACATACCTGTCACCATACCTGCAACCGTTCTTCATATGTTTTAGTCTCCAGTCCCCTAATCATCTTTGTTGCTCTTCTCTGCACTCTTTCTAGAGTCTCCACATCTTTTCTACATTGTGGTGACCAAAACTGAATGCAGTATTCCAAGTGTGGCCTTACCAAGGCATTATAAACACTTCACGTGATCTTGATTCTATCCCTCTGTTTATGCAGCCTAGAACTGTGTTGGCTTTTTTGGCAGCTGCTGCACACTGCTGGCTCATATTTAAATGGTTGTCCACTAGGACTCCAAGATCCCTCTCACAGTTACTACTATTGAGCAAGGTACTTGTGCATTTCGTTTTTGTTGCCTAAATGTAGAACCTTACTCTCTTCACCATTGAATTTCATTTTATTAGATAGTGCCCAATGTTCAAGTTTGTCAAAATCCTTCTGTATCTTTAGCCTATCTTCAGGAGTGTTGGCTATTCCTGCCAGCTTGGTGTCATCTGCAAATTTGATGAGTTCCCCCTTTATTCCCTCATCCAAATCATTGATGAAGATGTTGAAGAGTACTGGGCCCAAAACAGAGCCTTGGTGTATTCCACTGCATACTTCCCTCCATGAAGATGCAGTTCCATTGAGTACTACACGTTGAGTGCAGTTGGTCAACCAGTTACAAATCCATCTGGTGCTGATGCTGTCTAACCCACATTCTTCTACTTTATCTAGTAGTAGGTTATGGTTTATCAAATGCCTTACTGAAGTCCAAGTAAACTATATCGACGGCATTCCTCTGGTCCACTAATTTTGTCACATTATCAAAGAATGCAATAAGATTAGTCTGGCATGATCTGTTTTTGACAAACCCATGTTGGCTTTTGGCTATTACTTTGTTTGCTTCTAGGTGTTCGCTAATTTGTTGCTTGATTATCTTTTCCAGAATCTTTCCTGGGATTGAGGTCAGGCTGATAGGTCTATAGTTTCCTGGATCTGTTTTTTTCCCTTTTTTGAAGATGGGAACCACATCAGCTCTTTTCCAATCCTCTGGTAGTTCCCCAGTGCTCCAGGATCTCTGAAAGATATAGTTCAGTTGTTCTGAGATCTCGCCTGCCAGTTCCTTCAGAACCCTGGGGTGTAATCCATCCAGTCCCGGTGATTGGAACTCGTCTAGGGTAGACAGGTGCTCACTTATCATTTTCTTCCCTATTTCAACTTGTGTTCCTAATCTGATTTTTGTGGTGGTGTTTTTGATAGGTTGGACTGTTTTATCCCTTTGTGTAAAGACAGATGCAAAACATGAGTTAAATAGTTCTGCTTTCTCCCTGTTGCTTGTCACTTTCTTGCCACTTTCTCCCAGCAATGGACCAATTGTTTCCTTAACTTTTTTCTTGCAATAGCACTTAGACTTATATATCGCATCACAGTGCTTTACGGCCCTCCCTAAGTGAGTCAGCCTATTGCCCCCAACAATCTGGGTCCTCGTTTTACTGACCTTGGAAGGCTGGAAAGCTGAGTCAACCTTGAGTCGGTGAGAATCGAACTGCAGGAAGTAGCAGTCAGCAGAATTTGCCTGCAAGTACTGCATTCTAACCACTGCGCCACCACAGCTTTTGTAAGCCATAATTGAATTGAATACCAGACTGATAAGGTTTGAGATCCGGTGTAGCGAAGTAGTCAGGGAGTTGCATTAGGACCGTGGAGTTTCAAATCAGTACTCAGTGATCTCAGACAACTTATTTCACTGGTGAGTGGAAACAACAATAGGCAGGATATTGAAATTTTGGAGGAAGATGGGATGTAAATATATCAAAACATAAGTTGCAGCAAGCTTTGCTGTACATGGCGATAAAAGGTGGTGGTAAGGTTGTGATAAAGAAGGGCCGTTCAAATGCTGTAACTTTGCTTTTATCTGAGAATCCCTGTCATTTCTTTCACTTTTGCTCTGGTGCCTGCAGAAAAGACCTTCCAGTACAGTTGGAAACACCTCAAGCCCTCAACTCCTAATGGAGGAGAATTCCATCTACTCATCCTGGAAGGAAAGTACGTATACTGACCCAAGGGTTGAGATGAAAGAGCTATGGCCAGCCAGGGCATTAAAAGGGTTAACACTTGTTTGGGCTGACCAAAGAAAAACATTCTGGAGAAAGCCAAGTTTTAACAACTTGCTGTAACTGACAGGGTTGTTCTAGAGTAGGGCAGTCAAACTCACAGCCCGTGGGCCTGATGTATCATGCACTAGCCACACCCACGCCCAGTTTAGTGAAGGGGGAAAATGTCCTAATATGTCACGTGACACCGCCATGACGCCGTGAGTTTGACACCCCTGCTCTAGAGCAATGGAAGCTCATTCAGGCCCAAAAGCTGTGCTTATGGATCCCAGTTTTCCATCTAAAGTTTCCCTCAGATTATAGGTTTAATTTAATGTAACATGTTTTTAATTTTACTTTAAGTTAAACCAAATTGTTTTTGTCCTGGCCCCATCCAAGTTAACAGGAGTGCAATCTCTCCATGCCAAGGGCAGCCCGTCTCCACGCAGAGGTTGCTCACCATTGTGATACACATTCTAGCACTCGGCTTTGTTAGTCTACATCTGTCAGTGTTGACAAACTTTCTCAAACAGCAACCATCATTATGGAACAAAATAATATGTAAGCATCCACAATATCTTCCGTCCAAGAGATAATGTCTCAAATTCTACTTTTAAAAGTGAGTCCATAGTTGTGCTCGGAGTTTAAAACTCAGTCTTCAGTATTTTTATCAGTTAGGCTTTCCTGCTCTCTGGAGCTGATGGCTTTCCTTGTTCTTCAAGCATGTCCTATTTATTTTCCAATAGCTTTTAAGGTTATTCTGTGAGCTGCCTAATGTTATGACACATAAACCGTCTTTTAAAGTAAATAAATAAATTTGGTTCATGTTGTCAAACCCAATTAGTCACCCCAGAATGAGAAAGTTTAAAACCGTAGACATCCACGTTCTTAATGATACCAATGCAATCCCCACTGAAGGATTAGGTAAAGGATTAAGAAAGATTCTTAGATAAATAAATAATACATCTGATATTTTTTCCAACAGTTTGTGAGTTCCCGGTGAGTGTGTTCCCAACAGAGGCTTCTGCAAGATGTCAATTGAAAGGGAACTACCTGATGGTATCTTTACCTGAGCAGCTGGTCCTGAAGGATGTGCAGTCTGGACAAATACAATATAACTGGCCTTATGCCTTCCTCCGGAGGTTTGGCCAGGAAAAGGTACATAACTTTCTCCTCTCTTCGTTTAGGCCAGAAAAGACTTAAAAAGCGTCAAACATGGAAGACGATTTCCTCACCTGTTGAACCACGTGAGAAAGTTGTCAGTCCTTCAAGTGGAACAGACTAGGAAATAAAAGTTATGAATGCTACTTTTACTGTAGGATTAGATTAACAGAACCTTGCAAGTCTGAACGTACCTCCCCCTTCCTTCCTTCCTTCCTTCCCTCCCTCCCTCCCTCCCTCCCTCCCTCCCTCCCTCCCTCCCTCCCTCCCTCCCTCCCTCCCTCTTTCTTCAAGAGAACTGCAGAGGGTCAAGTTCAAGATGCTTTCTCAATTTACATTTCTACTTCAGACTCATTTAAAAAAAAAATCTGACCGTTGCCTTGATTGTGGCTCTTTTTCCAGTTCCTCCAGTTTATTCTTACTACCATCAGTTTCTGTGATTGAGCATTTCATGTGCCTTCGGCGTTTAGTCATGCTGGCCACATGACCATGGAGAAGTCTTCAGACAGTATTGACGCTTCAGCTTTGAAACGGAAATGAGCACCGCCCCCTGGTGTCAGGAATGACTAGCACATATGTGGAACATAAGGGGAACCTTTACCTTTACTTTAAAATTATACATATACATATACATATACATATAGCAATAGCAGTAGACTTATATACCGCTTCATAGGGCTTTCAGGCCTCTCTAAGCGGTTTACAGAGAGTCAGCATATTGCCCCCAACAATCTGGGTCCTCATTTTACCCACCTCGGAAGGATGGAAGGCTGAGTCAACCCTGAGCCGGTGAGATTTGAACCGCCGAACTGCTGATCTAGCAGTAGCCTGCAGTGCTGCATTTAACCACTGCGCCACCTTGGCTATATGTGTATATATGTGTGCGTGTGTGTATATATATATATACACACACACACACACACACGCATATGCATACAGGCAGTCCTCAACTTACAAGAGTTCATTTAGTGACCTTTCAAAATTACAACAGCTCTGAAAAAAGTGACCTATGACCATTTTTCACACTTACGACCGTTGCAGCATTCCCATGTTCCTGTGATTTACATTTGGATGCTTGACATCTGGTTCATCTTGATGACAGTTGCAGTGTCCCGGGGTCATGTGATCCCCTTTTGCAACCTGACTAACTCCATGGGAAAGCCAGATTCACTTAACGATGAATTTAACAACTGTAGTGAGTCACTTAACAAATGTGGCAAGAAAAGCCATAAAATGGGGCAAAACCCACTTAGCAAATTTGCCACATAGCAGCATAAATTCCGTCATAAGTCGAGAACTCTCTGTCCTCTTCAAAAGATGCTTCTCACAGGAAGTTTGCCCAGCAGAACACTATAGCTTTTTCCTCCCCCTAATCTCCCTGGTCACTGAAATATGGAAATTAACCCCAGAAACGGGAGGAAGATCAAACAGGAAGTGCTGTGGCAAGACAAGACCCTGCATGTGATGTACCTTCGACAGGCAGCTGAGGTGGCCAACACTGAGAAATCCTACCAGTGAGTGGAAAGGGCAGGACTGAAAGACAGCACTGAGGCGTTGATTATAGCAGCACACAAGAACAGGCACTCAGCACCAGCACCATAGAAGTGGGGGTCCTCCACACTAGACAAGACTGAGGCAAAGAGTGTGCAAAGAGGCCTTGGAGGCACTCCAGCACACAGTGGCAGGATATGAGATGTAGGCAGGAACAGCATATACTGAACAGCACAAGCAGGTAACTGGCATTATCTGCACAGTGTATGGGTTGGACCCTCCCAAGTCTACATGAGGGACTCCACAGAAATCCAGCAGGTTCTGACAGGTTCTGGAGAACCGGTGGCGGAAATTTTGAGTAGTTTGGAGAACCGGCAAATACCACCTCTGCCAGCCCCAAGGATTGGGATGGGAATGGAGATTTTGCAGTATCCTTCCCCTGCCACTCCCACCAAACCACCCCCCATAGAACCGGTAGTAACAAAATTTGAATTTCACCACTGAGGTCAGGGCCAGGTTCTTGAGATCCAGATTGACAAGCAGGTACTGGCCAATTAGACATCCTGGTAGTAGGGAAGGAGCAGAAGACAGCAGTGATAAAAGGTGTAGCTGTGCCAAACGACAGGGACCTCATGAAGGAGGAGGAGTATGAGAAGCTGGAGGAGTACAGGGACTGAAGGAGGAACTGGAGCGGGATATGGAAAGTAAAGGCCAAAGTGGTTCCAGTGATGGGTAGGAGCTCTGGAGGCTGTCACGCTTAATCTGAGGGAGGGGCTCCAACTGGAACGAGATCCCAGGAACAAAACCAGAATTCTGTGTCCAGAAGGGTGCAGTGTTAGGAACAGCTAAAATACTGTGCAGAACCTTCAAACTCCCGGGCCTCTGGTAGAGGATCTGAGATGGAAGAAGAGATATGTCCCCCATAGGGGTGATATGGGATTATTTTGAATATGTGATAATATCAATGATCTGGCTCCACATGAGAAAGGTATTGATTCCAGCAGCTGCTATTTTATGCATCTGTTTTCATGGATTTGAGAGGAAATTGAGCATCACCTGAAAATCTTAGTAGTGGTTGGCAAAATTGAACAAAGGAAATCATGATGACCTATAAAGCTCTACATGACAGAGTGTCAGGTTATCTGAAGGACTGCCTTTTTCTTCTGGTGTCAGTCTGCCTCATTTAATCCATTAGGCTCCTAATTCCTTTGATCAGGGCCATCTATAGTGACCCGGGAAGCAAACCTTCTGTGTTGTGGCACCTTCCTTCTGGAATGAGATTCCTCATGAGATCTAGATTGCTCCCACCCTGATAGTGTTTCAAAGGGCTTTTAAAGCTCTGGCTTTTCTCTAAGTTCTGCGTTAGGTGATTGGAGCCCCTTCCTTGGTGTATGATTTTTACTTTTTGTTTGTTTGTTTTGCTTTGCTGACCAGATTTTCTCTCTTATTTAATGTTCCATTTTATTGTCTGTCTTGTTTTGTTAACTATGGTTCTTTGTGCCCTGGATCGATTGGAGTCAAGTGGCATTCTAAGTCTCAAATAAATAAAATGATTGCTAGTTTGAGTGTGCAATCCAAACGAATAACTGTTGAAGTTTTCTTTTTCTTCTCTCTCCCCAGAGTTCCTTCTCTTTTGAGGCAGGTCGCCGCTGTGATTCGGGAGAGGGCGTCTTCACTTTTAATACTTCACAGGCTGCGGAAATAGGCAAAGCTGTCTCCGCTGCAATAGAGCATCAGAAGGCCATCCTTATGGAGGACAACAAGAAAGGTGGGGTTTCTCAAGCTCAGGACTGTATGCAGAAAGCCGGGCTAAGGTCATGGGCCTCCAGCACACAGAGTATGGACGAAATGCAACCACTTCCAAAGGGGAGCATGGAAATTAACCTCTCTGGCGAAAACCACTCTGTTTCCCCAGAGCTCGAGACTCCCGAGCCGCCCATCATCTATGCTTCCATTGGCAAGAGCTTTCCTCTCATGTTCCAGCCTTGGGGTAAGACAGAGGCGGAATCCCAAAGGCAAGGAGCACAGCTCTCAGACCATCTCTACGAGAACCTGCACGATCTGGAACAGCGTGCCTCTGCCTCAGAATGTCTTGGCTTCAGCTACGGAGACTCCCCTGAGGGCAGCAAGAACAATGACCAATTGTCCATTTATGACAGTCCTAAAACACTCAAGCGCTTGAGCGGCCATTTTGTCTCAAGCGCAAGGGCGGACTCCTCTCCGGACAGACAGTGTCCATCTCATCCGCTAGACAGTCAGGAGGCTGCGAGTGGAGGTGAAAGGAGTGGTAGGCCCAAGGGAAGAGGTGCGTTCAGACACAAGCTGGTTACCATGCTCAGCAGAGATGGATGCGGTGGTAAAAATAAGAACTCTAATCAGGTGGACAAGCCTTAATAAACTGCTCCAGCTGAGAGATCAATTCCCAAGGCCTGATGTTCTTCTGATCTGCATATCTTTTATTTTCTTTCTCTTGCCTCATAGCCATAACCTCCAAGCAGAGATAATCTATGCATGGTGATGGTTTAGGTAGAGGTAAAATCCTCCAGGCCTATTCTGTTCCTTGAAGGCTAAGTGGATATCTAATTGTTTTTGTTTTACAATACCATGATCAATAATAACATTTGTTATCTCAAGTGTGTGTTGCTGTAGAATCTTGACTCTCTTCACTCCTTTCTAGCTATTACAGATCGTTCCACTATATTGCTGGTACTATAGAACTATCGGTTGTAAATCATTTCCACAGGTAATGAAGATGATAACTCAGTGATGCAAGACCTTGGGTTCCTTCCATTCCTGCTTTTATGATCCAAGATTGTACAAATGGGGGGAAAATAGTGAAACTTTGTAAAATTATTGCTAGTTCATACAGAGATAGAAAGACAGTGGTTTAAATATAAATATTTACGCTATTAAATATATAGTTTTATTTTTAATATAGCTTAATATTTAAACTAATGAAATATATTGATAGTTTAATATTCAAGCTTTTAAGCATATAATTTTATTATATATAGCTACTAAATATACAGCTATTCCGAGTATGTAAATTTCTCGTAATTGCTTGGTCCTGCTCTTTTATTTCCACTAGAGGGCAGTGTCTTGCTTGAATTTAAGAGCTCAGCTTGAGAAGAGATTCTGCTCCAAAAGACACTGGGTGACTGAATTGATGTGGATCTGATAGGGTGCCCATTTATCTTAAACCCTATAAAGCAGGGGTCTCCAACCTTGGCAACTTTAAGCCTGGCGGATTTTAAGCTGGCTGGGGAATTCTGAGTTCCAGGCTTAAAAAGTCTTCCAGGCTTAAAATTGCCAAGGTTGGAGACTCCTGCTATAAAGCATGGGTGTCAAGCTTGTGGCGTCACTGGGCGTATCGTGATGTTTCCCCCCCCCCTTTGCGGAGCTGGGGTGGACATGGCCTGCGCAGGACGCATCTGGCCCGCAGGCCGCCAGTTTGACACCCCTGCTATAGAGTGCTAGAAAGCAGACAACAGAATCTGCATTTGAAGCTCTGTTTCCCTTCTTTTGTTCCTCAGTTACTAGAATGCCATTTACTTATTATGCATTAGGGAAAACCAAGGCAATAGTTGCAGCTACAATATGCCAAGATAGATCATTCAGAAAGGCAATTCAATTTCATATGTAACTTGAAGCCAGCATGCGATTTGCTTATTTCTGAGATAATGTGATACATGGAAATTGCCCAGATGCCCTTGGCCTGCTCATAAATAATTGCAATTGAATTAGTTAGTGTATTAAGTAGTTAATATACAACTACTACAACTAATTATCCATAACAAACAAAAGCAGGGCAAAATCGCTAATGCAATCTAAAATATGATAAGATTATATGAAAACGAAAGAAAAAATAAAAGAAAAAGCTAAAAGTAGAAGAAAAAAGTAGGAAAAAAGAAACGATATAAGGAAGCAGCTCCCAATATTCTTCATGGAGAATTATAAGTTCAATTATATTTTAACCCCACTGTTTTTAAAGTTACATCACGACTTTCTTCTTTCTGTAATCTATATCCTGTCTAATCATCCAAACATAAATCACTTTCATTTTAATTCAAAAGGTCCATAAGAGGTTTTCAGTCATTAATAAATATAAATATTGTCCTTTCTGTGATCAAGAAATCAGTTTATCCCTCTCAGCAAGTTCTATCAGTTTTACCAACCATTCCTCCATGGTGGGTAATGCCAAATCTTTCCATTTTTGTGCATATAGTACCATAGTAACTGTAGAAATAATCTTCCATCTAAATCAGTTTTCACCACATGCTTAGAGGAGGAAAACATCCAAGAACTGAGAACTCTAAGAGAAATGGTATTTATGCATTTGATTTTGTAATTGCCTAATATTTTATGAATATATTTCTTGGTATCTATTTGGATGAGATCATCCCATTTTTTATCTTTAGAAAAATAATAGTTTTACAGTGTCCTTTGATTAATAAATTGGAACACCAGCACTTCACTTTGACAGGGCAAAAGGTCAGAGAGAGAAAAGGCAGCTATTGTGAAGCACTGTGAGAGAGTTGCCATGTAGATTTCTGGTTCTGTGAATAGCTCTAAATAAGATCATCAGTCTTACACACACAAAAAGGAGGAATCTTGGCTTTTAGGTTTGTGAATTTACCTTTTTTTTCCTTAATGGAACTCTAACCGAGAGCCAGTTTAGTCTAGTGCAGTGATGGTGCACCTTTTCAGCACCGAGTGCCCAAACCGGAACATGTGTGCATGTGCTTGCATGAGTACACGCTGGAGCCCCAAGATGAGCTGGCCAGTGCACATGCCTAGTTTTGGGGGCTGTTTTCGGGCTGTTTTCCAGGCTGTTTTCTGGGTCATTTTCAGACCATTTTCTGGGCTAAAAAATGGCCTGCAAAACAACCCGAAAAACAGCCTGCTTTTGGGGCATTTTCAGGTGATCTGGCGCCTGCAAAGACCAGCTGGCTGATGCGCGTGCCCACAGAGAGGGCTCTGGGTGCCATAGGTTCATCATCACAGATCTACTATTTAAGGCACCAAGTTAGAAAGCCAGAGGCCAGAGAGTTATAGCCCCGTCGTGGCCATAAAAGCCAGCTGGGTGACTTTGGGCCTGTCACTATCAACCCAACTCACTTCACAGAGTTGTGGGGCAAATAGAGGGAGGAAGGTGTGTTGAATGTGTTTGCTGCCTTGAATTGTTTATAAGGATAAGAAAGGCAGAATACAAATAAATAAATAGCCATCAACCTGAGCCTAATAAATACATCCATAAGAAAGGATATGAGCCTATGAATTAGAGCATCAACACAACTAAAATCGTAGTTTAATTAACAAACCATACAGAGTTTATTGCAGCATAAACTTAATGGACTGGAGTGCGCTTTGATATGCAAACCACACAAGGTTGGTGTGTTAACTACAAGAATTATAGAATAAGTGTTGCCACAGTGGGTCAAAGCCACAAAATCCACAGAACAGCAGTATCTATTGTATTTTCTATGCATAGCCCACATATACATACACAAATACATGGATACGTTGTGTATATGTATCAGTGGTGGGTTTCAAAAAATTTTTGAACCTACTCTGTGGGTGTGGCCTCCTTTGTGGGAGTGGCTTGCCGGCCATGTGAGTTGGTGGGAGTGGCTTGCCGGCCATGTGTTCTCTCTCTCTCTCTCTTTCTCTCTTTCCTTCCTTCCTTTTGTTCTGTCCCTTTTTCCTTTTTTTCTTTCATCTCTCACTTTTTCTTTCTTTTTTTCTTTTTTTCTTTCTTTCTTCCTTTCTTTCTCTTTCTCTCTCTGTGTGAGTCTGTGTCTGTGTCTGTGTCTGTGTGTGTCTGTGTCAGTGTCAGTGGTGGGTTTCAAAAAATTTTGGAACCTCTTCTATAGGTGTGGCCTGCTTTCCGGGTCCACTGGTGGAACTTCTTCTAACCGGTTCGGTAGTTTTGACGAACCGGTTCTACCGAATAGATGCGAACTGATAGGAACCCACCTCTGATATGTATACACCTGTATACACAAACATTAATATTACAGTACAGTATGCTATGATTTGTTTTGGATTGTTTCAAAAGAAAGAGTACAAAAATAAACTTTAGAGCTGTAGTGCTTTGAAACATAGACCAGTCTTAAAATATAGGCCATCTGTCAGCTCTTTGTAGGAAAATGAGGGAGGTTCTCTCCCTCCCCCCCAACAAGAGCTCAGTTTACAGGCTGCAGCAAACACATGGAGTGGATAGAAGGAAGATTTCCTGTTGCCACCAGCTGAAGACAATACTGCAGCCACTTCCTGCTTTGCTTGACTAAGCAAATCCAGATGTGCTCCCTGAATAGAAGCAGCAAGCAACTTGCTGTAAACAACTCCAGGCCTCAGCAAAAAAGGAGGACAGGCCCTGATCTGCCAGTGCAGTAGCTTAAGCGATAGCTCAAGAATCAGTCACAAATCAATACATCAGGAGGGGGTAAGGCTGTGAGTCACTACAATTTATTACACAATTATTTCAAGTGAGTAGGATAAGGAGAGAGCCCAGGTGCATCAATCTCTGCAGGCTTAGAACTAACATTTTCTGTCCAGCCAACAATAATTTTACGTTATGATGGTTTCCATTTGGATTTGGTATCCTGGCTGCTGCACTATCAGCTTTATCCAGCAGAGGGGGTGAGATGATCAGCTAGTAATATGTTGTAGGGCCGCATGGTCCTCCAATATTCCCATTTGCTATAAACTCAGCTGGATAGGGTTGGAAAGGACCTTGGAGATCTTCTAGTCCAACACTCTGCTCAATTCCAGATAAGTGGCTGTCCAACCTCTTCTTAAAAGCCTCCACCCACAACGTCTGAAGGCAAGCCATTAATTCATTGGTTAATTGTTCTCACTGTTATGAAATTTCAAATTAGTTCTAGGTTGTTTCTCTCCTTGATTAGTTTCCATCCATTGCTGCTTGTCCTGCCTTCAGGAGCTTTGGAGAATAGCTTGACTCCCTCTTCTTTGTGGCAACCCCGGAGATATTGGAAGACTGCTAGTTCCTTTTCACTAGACGAGACAAATCCAATTCCTCCAACTGTTCCGCATACGTTTTAGCCTCCAGCCGCCTAATCATCCTTGTTGCTCTTTTCTGCACTCTTTCCAAAGTCTCTACATGTTTTTACAATATAATGACCAAAACTGCATGCAGTATTCCAAGCGTGGTCTTACTAAGGCTTTATAATACGAATACTTCACGTGATCTTGATTCTATCCCTCTGTTAATGCAACCTAGGATTTGTATTGGCTTTTTTGGCGGCGGCTGATTGTCCACTTGAACTCCAAAATCCCTCTCACTTCTCTTAAGTTTTGCCTAATCTGCACATTTACATTTGGGTTTTCTTGCCTAAGAGTAAAACCTCACTTTTCTCTACATTGAATTTCATTTTGTTAGACAGGGCCCAGTGTTCAAGTTTGTCAAGATTCATCTGGCTTCTGAGCCAGGACAAAGCTTGCTAGTAATTCAGAATATAGCCAGCGATGATGCTGTATCCATTAACTTTGGGATAATAGAGTGAATAGGAGACAATATATGACTGGCTAGGGTTAATGAGAATTATTGCTCAACATCTGTAGGATCATGTACACGGTATGTTTCACCTTTCTGCACCAATTGCTTGAGTTGTAAAGTGTAATTTAAGAAGGATGTAAGAGAAATGAGGCCAGCCAATATCTTAAAAGTGAGTTTTGTTACTGGCATCGGAGTTACTGAAGAGGATTGTAAAGTTAGTTCCACTCCACAGCTCCAGTTTCTTTCTTTTTTTTTAACTGACTCTTCCAGAAGACTACAAGCAGAGGATAATAAAGCTTAAAATGGTGGATAGTAAAGGAATTGGCTCCAAGATTGTGTTAGACCTCCCTGTTTCGTTAGTCACTGCAAACTTTGCTCCTTCTCTCCCAACTCTGTAGCTTTTCAGTTTTGTTTTTACATTCTTTCATTGCCTTTTCCTCCCCTGGAAGCAGTTTTATAATAATTCTGAATTCAGATCTTAACATCTGGGAGGTACATAGCTGCAGACTTCAGAACTATCTTTTAATAAGCCCATTCTGAGAGAAACTAGGCTGCACCTTTTTGATGCTTGTTAGTTGCGAAGTCATGTCTGACCCATCGCGACCCAATGGACAACATTCCTCCAGGCCTGCCTCTACTATCCCCCAGAGTCCATTTAAGCTCACGCCTACTGCTTCGGTGACTCCATCCAGCCACCTCATTCTCTGTCTTTCCCTTCTTCTTTTGCCCTCAATCTTTCCCAGCATTAGGCTCTTCTCCAGTGAGTCCTTCCTTTTCATTAGGTGGCCAAAGTATTTTAAGTTTCCCCTTAAGGATCTGGCCTTCTAAAGAGCAGTCATGGTTGATCTCCTCTAGGACTGACCGGTTTGATCGCCTTGCAGTCCAAGGGACTCGCAGGAGTCTTCTCCAGCATCATAGTTCAAAGGCCTCACTTCTTTGGCACTCAGCCTTCCTTATGGTCCAACTTTCACAGCCATACATTGCAACTGGGAAAACCATAGCCTTGACTATACACGCTTTTGTTGGTAGGATGATGTCTCTGCTTTTGAGTATGCTGTCTAGATTTGCCATAGCTTTCCTCCTCAGAAGCAAGCGTATTTTCATTTCTTGGCTGCTGTCCCCATCTGCGGTGATCTTGGAGCCCAGGAAAATAAAATCTGTCACTATGTCCATTTCTTCTCCATCTGTTTGCCAGGAATTGAGAGGACTGGATGCCATGATCTGAGTTTTCTTAATGTTGAGTTTCAAGCCAACTTTTGCACTCTACTTCTTCACCAGCATCAAGAGGCTCTTTAGTTCCTCTTCACTTTCTTTTTTTGATGCTAGACAATAGTTTTCTTCTACTCTCTCAATGACTATAGAATTACACAACATGTTCCCTACAGGTACAACAGTAAATAAGTTAAATATACTGTTCACACATAGTTATTATGTTCTTTTATGCTATTAAGGTTAATAGAGTATAATCCATAGGACTACACCTATGGATTTCAACACTTCATAATTAAAACAGTATAACTGGATTCATGCATAGCTTTAAATCATAGTTTGCTTCACCCTGTTTCATTCAACATGCTGCCATAAATTACAGCTTACATATCCAGTAGTTAGTTTTACCTAACATGCTAAACCAAATACAGCTAGTCCTCTAGTTACAACCACAATTAAGCCCAACATTTATGTTAAGTGAAACATTTAAGTGAGTCTTGTCCCATTTTACTATTTTTCTTGCCACGAGCATTAAGTGAATCATTGCATTTGTTAAGTGAGTAACGCAGTTGTTAAGTGAGTCTGAATCCCCCCATTGACCCTGGGACACTGCAATCAGTGGTGGGTTGCCGGCGGCGTCCTCGTGCACGTGCGCAGTTCACGCATGCGTCTTAGCGCCTGCGCGATGCTCCAGCTGCTCGCGGAGACTCGCGCAGGCGCTGTATGTGCCATCCAGCTGCTCGCGGAGACTCGTGCAGGCGCTGTATGAGCCATGCGCCTGCGTGGAAGCGCAGAAGCCTTCAAAGACCGGTAAGGAGGGCGGGCGGGTGGGCCCTTCGCCGTTCCCGGAAGTTACTTACTTCCGGGTTCACCGACCAACCGGTTCGTGGGGACTGCCGCGAACCGGTTGAAACCCACCCCTGACTGCAACCATCATAAATACGAACCAGTTGCTAAGCTTCTGAATTTTGATCATGTGACCATAGGGAGTCTGCTATGGTCATAAGTGTGAAAAAGTCATGTCACTTTTTTCAGAGCTTTTGTCTTTGAATGGTCACTAAATGAACTGTTAAAAGTCAGGGACTGCCTGTCCTTTATAGTATCTAGCAGAGGCAGATGCCTTTTCAAACCGTGTTAAGGAATCACTCTGAGCCATAAGAAGGCTCATTTCTTCATCACTGGATTTTATCAATCATCAGCAGTAGAAAGAATCCATCTGGAAGTGAGGGCCATTCTGCCTGACCCAGAACTCCCATTCACCATCACATCTACTGTGAGTTTCAGTCTCTGCTTCCTGGCAAGTCACAAATATCTTTTGATAGCTCTAGTGAATGTTATCTTCTGTCCTTTGAACCTAATAGTCAAACAGCTTGAATGCCAGCTGAAGAAGCCCGGATATCTGGGATAGTTTGCAGAGAATAGAAACTTTGATGTTTTTTTTTTAATCAGTTACTTGTCACCTGGAAATCAAACTAGTTATGAATGACAGTTGCAAAAGCGTACTACATAGTGTGCAGGGTTGCCAAGAATTGTACAGTGAATGTAAGAATACATCTAAACAGATGTCAACACAATTTTATTGTTGCTATAAAACCAAAAACTTCTTGATAAATGAAACAATTTCTTTCCAATGAAGAAAATGAAAAAAAACCCCACTAATTTCCTTTGTAATTTAGAACCCCATGTACTCCATCCAAGCTGGCTGGCCTCTGACCTCTATTGTGAAGGTAGACCCAATAGAGTTAGTTTAGGTATCTAAATATTTCAATTCCCAACATTTCATTTCATTTCAATCCCTACATTTTTATTTGCAGGAAAAGCACCAAGTTAAACTGAGCTATAAGCATCACTCTCTCTCTTCTGCTTTTTAACATATGTATGACCCTAATTTACCAGATCTATTCTTTTCAAAATGTACTTAATTAAAAAAAAAACCCAAAGTACTACTGTTTAAAAAATTGTATATGCTATGAAGATTGCACATGCTCAAAAGGAGAGGATTTCAGCAGGCTTATGAGAAACCAGTCCTTTGCAAATAAACAAAATAATTGAGAGAACTTCCTTAAAAACATAACCAAATGAGGACTGAGCTTATTAACCTACAGTATCATATAATGCAGAGGGACTGTGACTAGAAAAGGGTATATCTGAGCTACTGGCCAACATCTGAATTCTGCATTTTCTTCTTTCTGCATGTAGGCAAGCAAAAACAGCCTGATGCGAACCCTTTCCTTTGTGATAGTTGTAGTTGTAGTTGTAGTTGAGTTTATTTATAGGCCGCCCTTTTCCCTGAGGGGACTCAGGGTGGCTAACAACTTGTATGGGAGGGGGAAAACATACAATAACATATAGACACAATGTATAATTAAAATCGAGCAACATTCATTCAACATTCGGGTGGGGGCGGATTATACTCTTTACCCCCAGGCCTGACGGGATAGCCAGATCTTGAGGGCTGTGCGGAAGGTCTGAAGGGTGGTGAGGGTACGAATCTCCACGGGGAGATCGTTCCAGAGGGTCGGAGCTGCTACTGAAAAGGCTCTCCTCCGCGTAGTTGCCAGCCGGCACTGGCTGGCAGATGGCACTCGGACGAGGCCTAATCTGTGAGATCTTATGGGTCGAGAGGAGGTGATTGGCAGGAGGCGGTCTCCCAAGTACGCAGATCCACTACCATGAAGGGCTTTGTAGGTGGTAAGCACCTTGAAGCGCACACGGAGATCAACAGGTAGCCAGTGCAGCTCGCGGAGGATAGGTGTTATGTGGGTGAACCGAGGTGCACCCACAATCACTCGCGCGGCCGCATTCTGGACTAGCTGAAGCCGCTGGATAGCACTGAGATTTACTTTCAAAATCATCAGTTTCCGCATAATAATTCTAAATAAATAGATTACCCACCATAAAAGGTCCCACAAGCCACTAATTTACCATTACAGTGGACATGCAGGTCCAATTAATTTGATCCTTACCCTGTGGTAAGATAGGCTACCAATTATATATATATCCTGAGTGTGTATATATATATATATATATATATATATATATATGTATGTATGTATGTATGTATGTATGTATGTATGTTTGTATGTATGTGTGTATGTGTATGTATGTGTGTATGTGTATGTATGTGTGTATGTGTATGTATGTATGTGTATATGTGTGTGTATGTATGTATGTATGTATGTATGTATGTATGTATGTATGTATGTATATATATATATATATATATATATATATATATATATATATATATATATGACTCAGGATATCACTACACTAGTGCTCAGGATGTCATCACACAGCCCATTACCCAGGTCGTTACAATACAAAAGACTAATGGGCACACAGCTAGTATCTCTGCCACACAGGATGTTACAAAACAGCCGACTAATCTGCATACATCAACTCAATCAACTAATCAAGATGTAACAACACAGCCAACCAACCCCCTTACAGCAACAAAGCCAGCACTCCACACACACACACCAATATTTACAAAAAGACGGCAGCTCCATCACGCTTTGCTCGCTCAAGCACGAAGCCGAAGGCACCAGCCTGAAGATAGCGAGTGGGACCTCGTCGAAACGTTGCCAAGATACTCTCAATCTTACACGGGAAAAGACCCAAATATGCCAAGACCTGCATGCATGCATACATGCATGTTCTGACCTCCCTCGTCCTACACCAAAGCACGCCGAGACAAAGATACTTCCAGGATTTATTGACACACAGACAGGACCTTGGCAGCAATCCAGCACAGTCCAAGCCTTGGCAGCAATCCAGCACAGACTAACCTTGGCAGCAATCCAGCCTGCCAAGCTAGCCCCATGAGTTCTCCAGCTCAAGTGAATACGTTGACTCCTGCAAAAGGGTGTGTGCACAATCATTCCTTTTATAGTCTTGAGAGGAGCCTAATTACCACCAACTGAGTGCAATTATCTCCTGTAATTGTGCAACTGTTCCTTACGCCTATTAGCTCTTCGGTGCCGGGCATCCAGGAACAACTCCCTTGGCTCCTCCCCACTGCTCCAATGCATGATGTCCAGATCACACTCCCTTTTCTCCTCCCCACTGGTCCAAGGTTCAGGCACCTCCTGGTAGCCAACCAGCCTCTCTGCGCCCTGCTCGGAGTCGGAACCCTGTCCAAGGTCCTCCACATCCTCCAGAGCTGACTCATAGGGCCCCTCACTGTCGGAGTCTGGTGGCAGCTCCAACGGCTCCTGCTGGGCCACAACATGTGTGTGTGTGTGTGTGTGTATGTATACACACACACACACACACGTTGCATTTGTGCTGATAAATAAATAAAGGGAGACTAGTATAGATCTATTTCAAGCCATATTTGGGCATGCCAAGGGTTGTGACACAATACATTATATATATGCTGTTCTTGTTGTATTCGGGTCTTTTCCCGTGTAACACCAGCCTGAGGATGGCGAGTGGGATCTCGCCAAAACGTTGCCAAGACAATCTCAATCTTACACGGGAAAAGACCAGAATACAACAGTATTTCTAACAGCAGCATTCAGGATTTCAGAGCTTGAAATCTAGTATGGTGGAAGATAGAGAGCCACACTGGGCCACTGTGTCCCTCACACATCTCCTTTAGAAAGAAAACCTGGTCTGTTTTGAACAGACATGAAAAAGAGTTTTCATCCTTTTGTTCTTTTGGCAAGATGACGAGTGCTCAGCAGCAGTTGGGAGAATGGAAAGCTCATTGCTAGACATTTGACAGAAATATTAAACTAATAATTAAGCAAGATATAGGCCACTTAGAATTGGATTCAATTGTTAACTCCTCTGTTTTATTAGCCAAGTTTACACGTTGCACTATAAACTAGTTAGTCAAATTCATACACCATACAACTAAGTTCGCTTGCTTTAGATTGTGAGAGCCCTGATAATGTGCTATATTGTGTGAATCCAGATAATTGTGATTAATTCAATAAACCCAAACTGTTTAGCATGATGTATAAACTCAATCATATCAGCTTGACTCAGAGAACACTAAATCAGAAACCATGATTCATAATACCTAACAGCTAAATTACACATTGTATTAAGGCAAAATGTAACAAATCACAGTATGACTTAACCATGCTATGCAGATCAAGATAATGATTTACTTTGGAACAGACTAAACTGCTTCACAAGGCTTGTGGGGAGGGAATATCATTGGAAGAAAAAATATATCACAATCACTTTAGAAGAACGGTAGGATTAAAAAATGAATAAATATAGCAGTTTACTCCCACACACTTGGCAACCTTTCGTGGTTGAAATATGAAAGGTAAACATCGTTCTCAGATATCTTGGTCTTGCTTTCTTCTGTTAAGTTAGACTGAAGCAAATGCAGCAAGATCATAGATTCTTAACTATTACAAAAACCTATGGATATTTAATAAATACAGTATTAGGCAATATTTTAGAGACTTTCCTTGGAAAGGACTGGCTTCTCAACAAACTATGTTATTGTGTACAAGGTAAGAAATCTGGAGAGTGTGAGCTTTGTCATCTTCTTTGTAACATGACAATTCATTCTGGGAATTGTGAATCACAGCATTTTGCCTTAAATAGAAAAGAAAGCAACTGGAGATTTGCCTTATTCAGCTGTGCAGTTGCATTAGCCCAGTAATTTTTCCTGGCTCTGTGCTGGCTTTTAACTCCTCCGTAAGGTGTCCTCTGGTGACCTTCATATAATATTGATGGAACTGGTATGCGTGAACATAAAACCGTATGTATTGATTCCATATGCAGAACTGTAGATCATTTTATATCCTTTCTAGTTTTGTACACTACTTTCAAGTTTTTGCTATTTTCTTTGGTCATTTGCATCTCTAAAGTACTTTTCCCTGTAATCGTTCAAGATTTGTGAAAATAAGAAATGAAATACTTTATGTACTCTAAATAAACCTGTAAAGATTTTCCTCAGAAAACCACACCTAAGGCTACCTTTACAGACATAGTATAATCGTTTACAGAAAAGTATAATCCTTTTCTTGTACTTTTAGGTACCGGTACGCATATTTGTCACCTTGGGGGAAGATTTTGAGAGGAGAGCTAATTGAAAATGGCTGCAGTTGAAGGCCTTTCATTCATTGTGTGAACAGGAGTAAGTGAAAGAAATAGTTATGGGCACACAAGTTGAACACTGCAAATAAATGAAGCTATGAAATCTCTAATGAACTTCTTTTTGTCTTCAAAAAAAGGATTATGGCAGATTGCCTAAGGAATTATAAGCATGCAAAACAAAATCCCAGAATCATTAGAACTTGGAAACAAAAGCACATATACAGATACAGCATGTATCTTCATGTGACCAAAATTTGTACCATGGTCCATCAAATGGCTCCCAAAATTGGAACAGTGCCAAGCTGCATAGTTCCTGAGCTTTACCTGGATCTTACCAACATGCTCTTTGTGTTAATATTTTGCTTGTTTTGTTACATTCTTACTTTAAATTGGTCAATGGTCATAACAAAGGTGTAATTTGGAAACAAAGCAGTACATAGCTTCAACAAGTTAAAACACAAAAGAAGTTTGAAGATCCACCCTCATCACAATTGTCTGAAGCTAGTATAAGTGTTGTGACTCCTGGAAGAAGCTCAGGCATTATAATTTCCAGAGGTGTTGAAAATTCATTAGAAAGCTTTGGAGTCCTTCCAAACTGAGAGTTTCTACTGCTAATAACAATTTTGAGATTACTATCCAGTGATTTTGGCTTTCCTAAGTTTTCTTTGGTAAGAAGAAAAAATGTGAAGAAAACTCTGGGAAGGCACGGGTGGGTTGCAAAAATGATATTCCCATTCCTCTCAGTAAATTCAATGCAATTAGGGTAATTGGCCAATAAAAAGCTCATTAGTTAATACCGCTACTTTCTGTAGGGAAATTCCTGCCTCAGAGCCTTGAGAAGCTACACAAAATTGAACCCCACTTGTAAAGAATAGATGTGTCACACCCTTTATATAAAACCAGGATCAGCTTAATTGTTGTCTACTTCATCACACTCAGGCAGAGAGAACAGCCTTGCTTTTTGGACAAAGCTAGATTCCTGTATGAACTGCAAACGTTCCTCAGAGGTTTTATCCCAAAAATGGTATCATTTCAGTTTTTGCTCACGCAAGGAACTAGTCCAGTCTTGCTCATTGTTTTCAACATGGAAATGTCCCTTAAATTGCACTTAAAAGTAATTGCCTTACATGCTATAAGCCCAAGATGGCTTTGTGTACGTACAACTCTTGTCAGAGCTATTGTGTATGCTTGCTCTGTACACAAAAGCCCATACATTTAGAGGAGACAGCTTACTCTACCTAATGGCAAACCTTTTTAATTTGACTCAGGATCAGTAGATAAAAAAGTTTATTTGGCACCTTTAACAACCCGGTGCTTGATAACAATTAAATCAAATCCATGTTTATGATTTGGACCAATGCACATGTGGGCAATAAAGAATCAAATAGGAAAAAAAGTTTCACCATATTCAAGAGAGGTTGAGTGTGGCCTGATCGGAAATGGCAACAATGGCTTTGCAGTGTTTGCTGCATTCTCATTGCTGGGAGTCCCTTTGGAAGAAGAGTCTCTTGTGTGCTTGATTCTGTGTAATGAAGTACCCTGGCATCTATTATTTGCCTCCTCTGGGGAAAGTACTGCAAACATAAGGGTCATGTGCGCTGTTACCGATTACTTTATATGGCATGTTTTCTGACTTTGGAATGCTCTACTGTACCAAAGTCTTAATTCTATCTGGGCCACTTCCCAGACTGCCCGCACATCGGATTACGCTTCTCTACCCAGGGAGTGGATAAGATGGACTGCGGAAACAATCCCCCCCCCCCCCCAATTTCAAATCGTTCCCCCTTGAGTTGCCCTTTTTTCCCCAAAAAATAAAATCAGCTTACAGATGGTTTAAGTCAGTCAAAGCTCAGTCAGAGATCTTTACGCCTCAGTTGTGTGAAGCAACAAGTATCTCCTGAGCATATGCAAAGTTTCTGTTTCCTTCCAGAAAGAGTAACCACAGCCCCCCATTCACCCTGGCCCCAACATTTCCAGGCGTTAAGCAGCTCTCTATTTCCCTGTGTTCAAATACGACAATCCTAAAGCATCCCGCCGACTTGGAAAGGGAGCAACAGCCACAATTTCCCGGTCTTGCTTCTGCACAAGGCTTTCAAGAGCTGGCTAGCCGCCGAATGTCAACGGGGCGCGCCCCATCTTCTCCCCCAAACGGGATCGCCTTTCTTGCTTATCCAGTCCCGCGATCGTTGGGCTTGGAAATCACCGGCGGCGGCCGCGCCCTCCCCGGAGACATCACCCCCAGCAGCGACTCCAGGGGGAGACTTCGGGTCGAGGAGGCGCTGGCTCCCACTGCCGCGCATGCGCTCCTTACCCAAAGGCGCTCAGGGGGCTTGGCTAAACGCAGAGCGGGCGGGGCTCTTCTATCCCGGCCGGAGAGGAGCGCGAGGGATATCTATATATAAGGCTCGCTCTCGTCTGCGCGGCGGCGAGCGCGCTGAAGCATTGAGGGTTCCCCTCCGTGCGAGCCGAGGCGGGAGACTGCCGTGCGCGGGCCCTGCAGGTAGGTAGCCCACTTTAGGGGCGGGGGGGAGAGACGGGAAGGCGGTAGGTTTGGCCTTTTCTGGGAGAGCGTTAAGGTTGCTATAGCCTCGGAGGGAGGGGAAAGAGACCGGCCACTAAAATAGGTGCCGAGACGGGACTTGTGTGTCTCCGTCGTAACCCGGATCGCACCGTGCAAAGCGGCCGTCCTTGAGCCAAACGGCACTGGGTCCCCGCTTGCTTTTCTGCACCTCTTTTCCTCCTTTCCCCACTCCGCATCTTCGGCGCGTCTCCCGGAGGTGGAAAGAGCCGGGCCACCCAGTAAGTCATCTAGAGAGACTATCCTTCCCGTCCGCTCCAGCCCCGGTTCTATCTTGCCACCCAGGGGCAGACCGATGCAAAGCGCGCGTAGCCTCGGCGCCCCGAGTCCAGGTTGCTGCGACACTGTCCGGGCTTTTTTTCCCCCCTCTCTTTTTTTTTTGCGCGGCCCTTGAGGCGTCTGCTATGAGCTTTTAAGCTCCTGGGATGTTGCCGGCTTTCCCGGCTTCCTGTGCCGGATCGGAACGCCCCGTTTTCTGGGAGTCAGCGGGGCTGCAGACAACGGCAGGCTCTCCTCTCAATTGGGGAAGGGAACCGGGGCTGTGGGGTCCCGCTGCGGCGGAGAAAGTGGGATCGGGCTTTTCGTGAAGGGAGAAAACATGAACATGATGAACCTTCCCTGAATTTAGCTATTCCAGTCTGTTGGACTACATCACTCGATGCTATTGGTTATGGATGATGGGAGTTGTGTTTCCCAATGCACCTGGGCTGTCCCAAGGTGGGGAAGTCCCCTGTGTACAGTAGTATTCTGTCACAGGTTGCCTCCTAGCAAATGGACCTTTCGAGTGTTGTCATTTATATACGGTATTTTCGAGCTCAACTTAATACAGTATTATAACATTTAGGAGAACTCAGCTCCAGGCGAGCAGTGAATAGTGTGGCTTTTGTAATGGGCATCAGCTGGGATGCTATAAAGATGGTAAAGCACCTCTGACATTTTAACTCTAGGACTTTTTTAAAAATCTGATTGTGAATAGATTTGGAAGGGATAAATATTACCCTCCATGCAAACAGTATATCTCTGAAAACAAGACAGCAGGAAGAAGAATCCTAGTTGTTCTTTAATGGAGTTTTAGAAACATTTAGTTTCTAAATTCCATTTAGAAACAGGATTCTGAACAAAATGATCTTTTGATCTTATCTAGTGGGATTCTTGTTTGGATATCTTAAAGAAATTATTCCATCAGGTGAACAAATAAACTAAATGACATGCACATCATATGTGTGTTTCTTTCTGACGGTATTCTGTGACATCAGTCTTATGGGAAGGGACATCCTAACCAAAAGAAAGTTCAGTTCCTATGTGTCAAAATTTAAATTTAATTTTAAGGAGAGTGTGGTTGATCAGGACTATTGAATTATTAAGTCATTTATCTTCAGCAAGATTAGTGAGGAAAAAGATTTGCAAAAGGCATTGGGGTTGGGAGTAATACTCCCTGGCTATTGCTCATCTGCTTCTTTCCATTTGGGAGAACTGCCAGCTGAATCCACATCATGAATAAACTCTTTCTGGAGAAATGCAGGGTTAAAGAGTGAGAAAGGAAGCCTAGTCATTCTCCATGTCTTCTATTGGCTTCCACTCCAAAGTGACCTTACTCTGAAAAGATGAAAGTTCTGATGTTTGCAAACGTTAGGGATCTTAAACATGCCATCTCTTGGGACAGAACTTGCCTCCTTGAAGTTGAGAGATTTGTGTGCAAAACAAGCAAACAAAAATCCATTGGGTCACTCTCAGCTAGTAATGAAATAAGAAGATATGTTTTCCTTTCCCAAAGTGAAGAGGGAAAGTAGGAAGGGATTTTTCTTTTTTTACTTCTAAAAGATTTATTATAGAGGAGTATTTTTATGTTAAACTTTGCAAGGGAGTAGGAGGCTATTTATTAAAAGCTAAAATTCAACAGAGCTTTTCTTTAGTGCTGGTAATATATATGGAAAAGTATCTGCCTTTTTTAAAAAGCACAGTGGATTCCAGCATTGCTGAGTGATTTTACTTTCAAGACAGTACAGAAGTGCTTGAGTAATTTTATCATTCTCTTCTGTTTCAAGGCAGAAGCCTCTCCTTATTCCCTACTCTTTAGTTAATACCTGTCAGCGGATTGATTAGCTTTCCAGTTTAGGTTTATATTCTGCTTTAAGATCATTGAATCATTAGGAATTCTAATGTGGATCGAGAAGGGGAAGCAAAGCAAGTGATGAAATGCGTGACTGACCTCGTAAAATGAACTCTCTGACTAGTTTATGTATTGTAAGGGACAGTATACAGTACATACAGATGGGGCAGTTTATCTCATGATGTTGGTATGTGGGTTACCATTTCCTTGTCAGAGTGGGTTACCTGTAGATGCTATGCAATGGTCAACTTCCTTGGTGGAACACCTGGTGCTCTTTGAGCCTGGTTGTTTGCTTTCAGATGTTTCATTACCTAACTAGGTAACATCATCAGTGCAAGTCACATTTGGGCAATGAAATGTTTGTTCAGTGAAACAACCAAGCTCAGAGAGCACCAAGAATTCTACAGTTCAGTCCAGAGTTACAGAAATTCTCTTATATTGGAACTTCCTTCGTGCCTGTCAAATACTCTGCTTTGCCTGACTTAAGTTTTTGAAAGATTCTAAATTTAAAGTGCAGGGATGGGCAACCTTTTGATGGCTCAGGAGATTTGGAAAGGCTGTAGCGGGACACAGCCTGGAGTTCAATCCTGACCGGCTCAAGGTTGACTCAGTCCCTTCTGAGGTAAGTAAAATGAGGATCCAGATTGTTGGGGGCAATATGCTGACATTGTGAACTGCTCAGTGAATGCTGTAAAGCACTATGAAGCGGTATATAAGTCTTAAGTGCTAGTGTTATTCAGCCACAGTGCACTTGGGGTAGGAGTTTTGGAAACTGGTATAAATTAGTGATAACTGCATGGTTATCATGGTTAGAGGAGATTTCACATTATTTATAACTCTAAGACTATAGGCCTAAGCATGTATTAAATATATTATGGCCATCCACTCTGAGTGGCTGACAATATTGAGATATATAATTAAAACTAAATTAAAGATATCTATTATAATCCACTGTGACAAAATGATAACCTGTGTCACAATATCATTACAAACAAAATTCTGTGCTTGCATCATGAGGTCTTGTGAGGTTTCTCAATTATATCATTTGCATGATGAGGTTATGACACCTTTGTCATAATTCGTTCTCTCGTAGATTCTTGTGTCTGCAGCGTGTCCACAAACCTGGATGGTTACACAGTCCGTTCTTCTTTATTTTTGTTTACTAGCTCAGAAAAAAGGCAAAAATAAATTGTGGAAAGCATCCATTTGTGGATGATAATTTGTCAGTTTACTTTTTGATAAATGAATTATTTGATGATTGGATATGCATATCAGGGCAGCCATCTTGGGAAAACACTAGTAACATACACACAAATTCAAATGTGCATATCAGCTCTTTAAAAATTGTTAAGCCTGCTTGAATATAATTTCTTCATTTCAACCTTAATGCTAATCTCAATACTTCAAACTTTCCTCCCAGCTAGGATAGATATGTATGCCTGTTTAGAATAAGACGACAAAGTGATTTCTGATTCATGTAAACAAATACATTTGTTATTCTTTAAAAATGCCAGAGTGCTTTGAGGGAAGCAGAGTCTGTTTCTGGAATCTCTGTGGTTCCTGTTTCTTTCCTTTTCAGTAGGCAAATCCTAGCAGTGCCTGGTGGTGTATGTAGGTATGTTACCCTATCCAACTGACACATTGCTTCAAAATTTGGTCACTACGGAGAAAAGCATAGATATTAGTAAGGCAGAAATCTGACTTTATGAAAACCTGTCTCTGCTGACTAGTGTTCCCCTGCATTTAGAGAGAGCCTTTCTTTTTCCCAGCACCTTGATTCACCTTTATTTTTCCATATCCAGTGTGTTTTATCAAAGGACAGCTGATTATATTATAGTAGTGTTTCTAACTACAAAAGCAAACAATGCTCCAGTCAAGAAACTACCAACTCAGACAAACAAGCTAACAGTAAACAACAGCCCAATCAAGGAACCACCAACTCCACTCCCAAGAACAGGGCAAGCCACTAGTACATAAAATGAGAGCAAACCCCACTTCCTTACTTAAACTGATGATGTTATTTGGTTGGTAGTGAAACATCTTCAAGAAAACAATCAAGCTCAGAGAACACCATGGACCCCATAACGAAAAAGTCCTAGTTTGTGTAGTTCAGTGTTTCTGAACTTTGGCAACTTTAAAATGTTTGGACTTCAATACCCAGAACCGAGGTGGCGCAGTGGTTAAATGCAGCACTGCAGGCTACTTCAGCTGACTGCAGTTCTGCAGTTCGGCTGTTCAAATCCCACCGGCTCAGGGTTGACTCAGCCTTCCATCCTTCCGAGGTGGGTAAAATGAAGACCCGGATTGTTGTTGGGGGCAATATGCTGACTCTGTAAACCGCTTAGAGAGGGCTGAAAGCCCTATGAAGCGGTATATAAGTCTAACTGCTATTGCTAATTCCCCAGACAGTATGCTGTCTGGGGAATTCTGGGCGTTGAAGACCAGACATCTTAAAGCTGCAAAGGTTGAGAAATACAGACATAGCCTGAGACTGCACCTGCTGAGTAACCCAGGATGCTGCCACTCTCTATCCTGGTACTCATGGCTGGGGATGCTCCGGTGAGTCTGAGGATGCTGTAGAAACCTTGCACCAGGCAGTCAAATAACTGATGAGTGAGCTCTTGTTGTGAGGCATAAGACATTCCTCCTGCCCGCCCAGGCATGTTTTGCCGACTCAGGTTTGGGAGGAGGTGGGAGAAACCTAGGCTCTCAGATTCCTCCAGCCAAGCATGTTCCTCTGCGATTCCCAAGGAGAGAAGATATTAAACTCTTGGAAATGTTCCAAGCTGAAGTACCCCAAGGGTGCAAAGGAAAGGATGGTTCAAACTTGTATGCTGCTGCTGCCGCCAGAGTTTTTTTTCTCAGGGAGCGGATGGGGTTCATTATACTCCCCGCTCCCCAGTTTGTCTTCACGATATACTTTCCCATCCATCCTGCATTAAAAGAAAGAAAAGGTTTTGGGTGTGGGAGGACATTTTTCATTTTTCCTTCTGATTTGTCCTGATGTCTATTAGATCAAATAAGAACGAAGTTGACACTTGGAAGAGTTCCCAGTGAGTGCTGCAGCCTTGATGAGCAATCCTTGGAACATGACAGTAATGCTTGCCTTATATAGACAACCCACTGCCTGTGGGAAATGGAGGAGGCAAAGGAAGGGCTTTGTGTTCAGAGGAAACCTTTCCTGCTTACTGTACAGGGAGGGGTTTTTAATCATCTTATGTTGTAAGGAGGTAGGTGATAGCCATGTCTAAGAGAAGGTATCTCTTCCTTAATATTTAGGGTAGATTCTAGGCATTGCTATTATTTGCCACCCAGCAGCTTGCTAAGGTGAGGAATCTGTGGTCCTCCAATCGTTGTTTGAACAAAAGCTCTTACCATTACCATGCTAAATAGGGGTATCAGGGTTCAGGAGTGTGGGAAACTTCCCAACTCTGACCAATTGTCTTAGCCATAGCAGCAGAACACTCCCCCCCCCCGTTTCCTATCTCTCTAGAATAGTATTGGTATCAGATATTTTCTTTTCAGTTATAGGGGTGCAGAACATGATTACGGGCAGATCTTAGGATCAATCAGAATAGAGCTGGAAAGGACTTTGGAGGCCTTCTATTCCAGCCCCCTGGCTCAGGCAGGAGACCCTATACAATTTCAGACAAGTGGCTGTCCAGTCTCTTCTTAAAAACCTCGAGTGATGAAGCCCCCACAATTTCTGAAGGCAACTGTGCCACTGGTTAATTGTTCTCACTGTTAGCAAGTTTCTCCTTAATTCCAGGTTTGCAAATGTGAGGGCGCTTTCACATTTGTGAACCGGTAGCCAAGGTGAGTAGCTTTCACCCCTTTTCTCAACTATGGCAATTTCAAAATGCGTGGACTTCAACTTCCAGCATTTCCCAGCCTGCATGCTGTTGGGGAATTCTGAGAGTTAAAGTCCACGTATCTTCAAACTGTCAAGGTTGAGAAACAGTGCTCTAGAATTGGAGGTGGTGTCCTATCTCCCCTATTTTGATAGGGAAGATAGGAAGTTGACTTAAACTCCATTGATTTGAGGTGTGCAGGGAGAAACAGTCATACTGAGTTAAATAGATTGAAGCACTAGGTCTCTACATAACTCTGCCATTTTCAGCCTGCGAAGTTGTGACCGTCTCATCGTGACCCCATGGATAATGTTTCTTCAGGTCTTCCTGTCCTCTACCATCTTGTGGAGTCCATTTAAGCCAGTGGTGGGTTTCTGTTTTTTTTACTACCGGTTTGCTTGTGTATGCGCACGTGCTGGTGTGCACACACAGCCTCCCGCCTCCACCACTACCGGTTCCCCCAATCCGGGAGCAACCCACCTCTGATTTAAGTTCACACCTACTGCTTCAGTGACTCCATCCAGCCACCTCATTCTCTGGCATCCTTCTTTTGCCCTCAATCTTTCCCAGCATTAGGCTCTTCTCCAGTGAGTCTTTCCTTCTCATTACGTGGCCAAAGTATTTGAGTTTCATCTTTAGGATCTAGTCTTCTAAAGAGCGGTCAGGGTTGATCTCCTCTAGGACTGACCAGTTTGATCGAATTGCAGTCCAAGGGACTCACAGGAGTCTTCTCCAGCACCATAGTTCAAAGGCTTCAATTCTTTGGTGCTCAGCCTTCCTTATGGTCCAACAGCCTTAGGGATACCTACATTATTAAAGGCAGAGTTTCCTCGAATTAGCATTTTAAAAAATACTTCTTGTTGATAAATTTAACCCATGCATTTTAAAAACTGAATGGAACAAGGAGTTGGCAGATTTCAATTTTGCCTAAACAGTGGGAACATACTTGCTGAAAATTTTAGTAGATCTTAGATCTTTCATCCTGATTGGGCCCCATTACAAAAGAATATTGTTTTTGGAGATGCCATGAGAAAAATAGATTTTTGTACTATCCTAAAATTGCTATGTTCTAACAAAGTATCATTCCACATACTAAGTTGACTTTGAGACAGGTTGAGACAGGTTGGGATGGTTTGGTCATCAGTACTCTTTTGAACTATATACTTATTGCATGGAAGTGATGGCTGAGCAAAAAAAATGGATTTTCTGTACCTTTCTGATTGCTAAAAGTTTTGCCTTTTCACATTGGAAGCAATCATTTATGGCCCCAATTAATGAATGGATTGAAGACATGACGCTACTTGGAATTATGAAGTTGCATACATACAGTAGATCTAATGAAATATGATAATTATGTACTGTATATAATCATGTAAATGCATGTATGAGAAGTCCTTGAATATATATAATGCCATTTTGTTGTTTGTTTTTTATTGTTTTCCTTCTCTGTTCAATTAAATAAATGCATGTGAAACCTGTTTAAAAAAACAACGAAAAAAAGGGGGAAAGAACCAGTCTCCCATTTGTACCTGTCCAGGAGTAAATTTAGTACCTAAGTATATCTTATTTATCCAACTACTTCAGGGACTTAATAAAACCTGAGCAAAATTGATGGGAATATAAAAAAGCCCATCCAAACACCATGTCAATTGGCCCCAAATATCTGAAGCTCCTGTGCATCAAGGCTATTGGAAATACAACTCAATAGAGAAGTACCTCGGCTTCTCATGTTAACAGGCTTTCACTATGTTTTTGGACAAAGAAAGCTTGTGGGATTTTTCTGTAAAGAAGTGGGTGGGGAATGAAACTAGCTCTGGAGCAAATGGAAGAAGTTTAGTAGTGCAGCAATTGAGCAATGTTGTTTGCGTAAAAAAACGTAAAATTGTAAGATCTTGCTCTGCAGCATGCCACCATTTAGCGCCGCCCCTCTTCTGCATGCCTGATGTTTCTGGTTTCTACTGTTTTGGGTAACTATTAAGTTAATATTTTCTAACCCCTTAGAAATGTGCGACATGGACTCCTACAAGGTTCTTCTGGATGGACCAGCACCATGGGGGTTCAGACTGCAAGGGGGCAAGGACTTCAACATGCCACTCTCCATTTCCAGGGTAAGTAGTATCATCTAAAGTTTCGTTAACGGAACTGTTGTATTTTTCATTTCTCTCTCTCTCTACCATGGAGGATATTGAGACATTGCGACTGCTGTGTTACTTCATCATTTTGGTTGCAAACATTCAAAGTTAAAATATTCACAGCAAGTTGTGGGC
The DNA here is from genome assembly GCF_009769535.1 of Thamnophis elegans. Lineage (NCBI taxonomy): Eukaryota > Metazoa > Chordata > Lepidosauria > Squamata > Natricidae > Thamnophis > Thamnophis elegans. Next base: position 98,664,680 of record NC_045542.1, read on the forward strand.
TTGTGTTTCGTTCGCCAAGCCAAGCAAGGCCCTTCCCTCAGGAAACTGCCAGTTTGGATTGCTCCCATGATGTCATGAGAAGGACCTCAGCATTTAGGCTGTTACTTGATATCAGGCTCTCGGAGATCCCACACACTATTTTTGAGTCTGTGGCAATAGCTCTTGCCATGTGGCTAGGTGGAGATAGCAGTACAGGAAGGGATTGTGGTAATATGAATACACACATGCCTGCAGTTCCAAATGTGTTGGCAAGATGTGTAATTTAGTTGATCCAGAGGGCAGCAGTTTCGGTTTGACACATTACTGGCAGCTGATGTTTGTTGGTACCTAATCAATCTTGTTTCTTTCCAGCTGTTGGGTTTGGGCTTTTTTTAGGTTCCCTTTTGCAAATTCAGGAGGTTTCCCATTTAGGCAAAATAAGACTGAGTTTTGTAGCAGGATAAGAATAAGATGCACAGATCTTTTGGGAGATTACTCACTCTAAGCTCGGTCTCTGCATCTCCAAAATGAAATATATAGGAGCCGCCCTCACTTTCCCTATTCATTATATATATTTTTTGACACATTTTACAAGAAAGCTTAGAGATTAACTCTCCTGCCAGAGAGACTGTGGGCAGAAAAGCCACAAGACAGTACAAATAAGGTCTTACTAACCTGGCACACTCTGGCGTTTATTTTATTGGTTATTTATACTAATCCTTTCTGCTTATATAAGCTCCCAAACAGATAGACTAGCTGTCAGTATTATTATGGTACCAATCATCATGCAAACATTTCTGAGTTGCAAGTGGGATCTTGAGATTACAAAGAACCAATATTTTGGGAATGTTCAATTCCAATTCCAAAACAGCATTACAATAAATACTTTTTAAATGCCTCAGCTTCTCATGCCGTATGCAGGAATCACAACTGCCTCTTTATAAGGCAATAATGGATGCATGACGGGCCAGTTTGATGTTGGGATTAAAACCAGGTGATGATGAGTTCTAGTCCTGCCTTAGGCACAAAGCCAGCTGGGTGACTTTGGGCAAATCAGTCTCTCTGTGTACTGAGAAGAAAGCAAAGGCGAACCATTTATGATAAATCTCACTAAGAAAACTAATGTCTGTGTACTTTCTGGGACTGACATTTTCTCCCTCTCCAAAATGAGACGTTTCAGCCACAAAGTGCCACGAAGGCTGTTTTAGTGTTAAGATTAGTAAGCAGCTGCTCCTTAGGAACTGCAGGCATTTTTTTCAGTATTTCCTATTGTTCATTATTAAGGGTACCTTGGGCTTTCTTTCTGGGCTTGAGGGGGCCATCTTAACAGTGTGGACCATTCTTGACCTGAAAGTGCCTCTCGGGGTTGATTTGGCTGCTTACAAAGCTGTCACTGGATGGCTTGCAGACAATTCCCCCCCCCCCCCCCCACCTTGGAATTGCCTTATAAGCCTAGGAATGCTGAATGCAGCCACTGCTGACGCCTGCAGCCCTTTGGCAAAGCAGAAGGTTTCTTTATGAGCTAGAAGCCCTCAGGGCTGGAGAAGGGCACCATGAAGTCTCCCAGAGCTAGGCACCTCCTCCCCGTGGAAACCCGCTCCTACACTCTGTTTTTGTACCTCCCTCTCACCCTGCGGAGCACCACTCTCTTTCCAGTTGTCTGGGGCAGTCCTTTTTTTAATCCTGTGCTTGGCTATTCAATCCTATTCCTGCAAAAGTGTTCTTGGAGCCCATCTGGTGGGTGGGTGGGGGGGAATGAGCTCTGCTTTCCTGCTAGGAGGGTTTTCTGCTGAAACAGCCCCAGCTATTCCCCCTCCTCCTCCCTCTCTCCTTTTGGAAAAGGGTTTCTCTTGGCTCACAGCCAGTTCTTAACAAAGCCCCAGCCTAGACAGGGTAGAGCCGTTCTGTGGCGAGACCCCAGCTAGTGCCTCCCACAAACATACCAGACGAGGATTGCAGCCCCTCTCCTTGGCCCTAGCATGCCACAGCAGCCCATCCCTTTTTGCAAGTGAGGTGGGCCCTTCCTTAGTGGTCAGGCCTTGGGAAAACGTTCCTTCCTATGCTGTTGTGGCTCACTGCATTTGCCAGCAGGCATCGTGGCTAAGAATAGTCAGTATCCCTCCCTCCCTCCCTCGCTTCCTCTGCTGCTTGGGCAAAGGCAGATGGCTACCACTGACCTGTACTCTGGCAGAGCACTATTGTCTATTTTGGCAAGCTTCAGAGGGAATATGGTGCAAAGATTCATTGCTGATTCTGGCACTATTACATATTTCCACTAGAGTTGCCTCATTTTACTTTTGTCCTTCCAAAAACGACGTGTTCATTTTTCAGTATATGCTTTCCTCTTCTTTGTTTTTTAAAAAAAAAGTTAATTTCCTTTTCTTGCTTAATAAATACTGGAAAACTTGTGCAGCTTCCGGAAGGAGATGGTCAGATATGTCGATTATGAAGTATCAGGAATGGTTAAGCTAGGGCTTGTTTCTGTTAAAAATTAATAAGGCATTTCGGTGAAAAAATGCTAAAGATGCCTTTCAGTCAAGCTGATGAATACTCTATGACTTCATGGACCAGGTTGAGGAAAGGGGCGGTAGAGATATTCAAAGGCTGGAGGTGAAACTTGTTGCTTTCTAAAGAAAACTGAATTGCAATTCTCAGCTGGTGTGATCTTAGTGAGGACTTTGGGAGTCGTAGTTCAATAAAACCTTTGTTTGATAAAACTCGGAGGGTATGTGAGAACATGGAGTTTTATGAGACTAAAATAACATGCTCCCTTGCTACTATTTTTTTTAACTTTTCTCTCTTTTTTTTTAAAAAAATTGGGCCCCTTCATCCATGTGCAGGCCGATGTTAATTGTCCCTCTATCCTAAAAATTTTAGTATATGTGCTGCTGAAGAAAGCACACTACAACTTTACCTTTTGATTAGAGATGCTGGAAAAATTATCTTTAACCAGCTTCTGGGTCTAAAACAGTTTGAAAACCCTTGATCTTGATGGCTGTAGTACCCCAACTATGATATGAGTTAAAACATAAGGCAGAGGGCAGCGTGAAACCCCCTGGGCCCAAAATGCAGAAACGCCTAGCATGGAAAATAAATAGTGGAATACAAATAAGTATTGCACTTGCATCTCCCATTCAAATATTAGTAAAAGATTTGTGAGATATTGAACATGCCCTTAGTCACATGTGCAGGAATGCCTGATTGCTATATTTAGAGTTTTCAATAGACATGATCACATACAAGCTTTTATAGTCTAAATCTAGAGAATAGCACCTTTAGTATTGTAAAAGAAAAGAGAATGGCAACAGCTAAATTGTATATTATATAGACAGCGGGTGGGAAATATATGAAACCCAAGGATATGGTTCATATAATGTTCAGCTTGCTTGATTAATAGATATCATCCTTTTTATTTGGGAGAATATGAGTTTTAGCTTTCCTGACTCCTGAGCCTTGTCCTGAGCGTTTTCACATGTTTTTTTTTTCCTTTGCACTCTGAAGAATGATCCTTGAAGATCAGAAAGTTGGTTCAAGTTTAATATGGGAATAGTTATCTTTCAAATAATCCAGATCCAGTTCTTAGTACCACTTACCCATAAATAACTAGGAAGGCAGTCAATTACTACTGCCTGAAAGTGAAGTGAGTTCCCAGAGAACTGCTTTCTCTTTTTGGAGTCATGCTTCTAAGGAATTCTTGGCCCAGGATGACTGAAATGGGTTTCTAGAGCCCATCTGTTCTGAGATGGCTTTCTGGAAGAGCAGAGCTTGACTAGCGCATTATGCTTGGGGAGATTTCTTCCCCTTAGTTCTCGGTTCCCCCTGTCTTGTCCATTAACCACTCGCTTGCATAGCTTGTTAATGTCACGAGGGCGAGAAAGAGTACCTTAATTAAGGCCACTTCAGTGAAGACAGCAGCATAGCTGCTATCTTGAACGGAGATGCAGCCATAAACAGAAGCAGTTCTCTTAACATTTTAGTGAGTGATTCTGCAAAGATGAATGTGGGTCTTTCTTGGAAGAGACAGTTATGTTCTTTAGCGTCTCCACCCAACTCTGCTATGTGTGAGGGTTTCTTTCCCGAAATCGTTGGCATAAGATGTATCTAGTAGAGAAAGAAGTGAGAGATGGTGGGAGATGCTATTGCAGCAGGCATTCTGTTTCAGATATTTTGAGTGGATCAAGGGTGGGTTCCAGCTGCCGCTACTGCTGGTTCGCTCAAGGATGCGCCGTGCACACTTGATGCATGCTGTGCGCGCATGTGCACTGCAACAAAAATTGTTCCGCACATGTGCAGAAGGCAAAAACAAGATGGTGCCGCTGATGGCGCTGCCGAGAGAACCAATTCAGGGGCATGACAGGCCTGGGTTGCTACTGGTTCCAGCTACCCAGGCTGCCAAGTTACTACCAGTTTGACCAAACCGGTCCAAACCTGTAGGAACCCACCTCTGGAGTGGATTTGTATTATGTAGGCCACTTTGGCTAACTTTTTGTATAGGCTCCCAAGTATAGGCCAATTCGACTGAAATTAAGTTTTAAATTATATTTTAGCTAAAGTCATCCTTTCTATGTAAATTACCTGATGTCTGATGGGAATTAGAACTGGGTGGTCCGTTCTCTTAACTTGTTCTTTACTTCTAACTCAGACAAAGTTATGCAGTTTAGTCAGCCCCAAGTCTGGCATTTAGATATGAGTGGGGAGGAACACACAATGAGTTTTTAAAAAGCCTTTTCCGCTATAATACACAAGGTTTCTTGGGTAATTCTGTAACATTTCGACAACTATAGCCTAGTATGTAAACCTCTTAACCTGTCAAAAATCTAAAAGAGAAGATTATTGCTTTGGTGTTCGTTTAGCTTTGATTTATAAGCAAACTACAATATTCAGAGCATGGTATCTTTTTTTTAAAAAAAACTATTTATTATTAAACTTCTAAGCCACCCATCTTGCCGAGGTAAGTCTGGACAGCTTAAGGTAAAGGTAAAGGTTCCCCTTGCCCATATTTGCTAGTCATTCCTGACTCCAGGGGGTGGTGGCTCCAAGTGGCTTCCGGTTTGCTCATAGGGTCGTTTTTCGTCCTCTGGAACCTTCACGGAAGCCTCTGAAAAGCCCTGAAGGCTCTGGAGGGCTTAAACCGGCCCTACGAGGAAACCGGAAGTCCGTTTCTGAACTTCCATTTTGCCCGTAGGGCTGGTTTTTTTGCGCTCCGGAGGCTTCAGGGAAGCTCCTGAAGCCTCCGGAGGGCCTCCGTGGGGGCAGAGGAGGCTGTTTTCACCCTCCCCAGGCTCTTCTAAAGCCTCTGGAGCCTGGGGAGGGCGAAAAAAGCATGCAAAAAATGGGGAGTCGCACCTGTCATGCGTGCATGTGCGCTTGGGAGAGGGGTCGTGCATTGCATTATGGGTATGGCACGCCCGCGCACGACCTTCCCTGCGCTCTCCCTGCTTTTGGCACGCGAGCCAAGAAAGGTTTACCATCACTGCTATGGGTCATCTAATATCTTTCTGGATGTTATAACAAGATCAGCTGATCTTGATTGCCAGATCAGATCTTTTCTGATGAATGCTATCTTTAACTACTGCAGTTATCCAGGAAGACGTAGAGACACCTACAGCAGCTATAGGACCTATTTTAGAGTCCTCTATAAGTGCAGAACAGGTGCATTCATTCATTCATAGAAAAAATAGCCAAAAGTCTGTTAAAAGGATGAAAAGAAAACACATGTCTGACTAATATAGAGGGAGCTTGACTTCTATATTCTTCATCAGGTAGGTATTCTGCATAGATATGACTTCTTTTAGTCTGACATAAACAGCTAATTTACCTGTATCAAGTTCTTAAAGTTTCTGCTATTACCTAGTCCTGAGCAAGAGGCTAAGTTTCTTTTCTGGAAAAATAGAGAAAAAAAGTCATTTTATGAATTAGAATTCAGAATACAGTTGGAAGGAACTTTGGGGGTCTTCTAGTCCAACTCCTGTGGCGGTCCAGTCTCTTCTTAAAAACCACCAGTGATGAAGCAGCTAAAACTTCTGATGGCAAGCTGGTTAATTGGCCTCACTGTAAAAATTTCTTCTTAGTTCCAGGTTGCTTCTGTCCTTGATTAGTTTCCATCCATTGTTTCTTGTCCTGCCTACAGAAGTTTTTGGTAAATAAGTTGACCCCTTCCTCTTTGTGGCAACCTCCCCAATACTGAACTACTGCTATCATGTCAACTCTTTTTTTCTCTAGACTAGCCAAACCCAAATCCTGCAACTCTTGTTCATATATTTTAGTCTCCAGGCCTTTAATCATATTAGTTGCTCTTCTTTGCACTTTCTCCAAAGTCTCAACATATTTTTTTTTTAAAAATATATATTTTATTCATTTTCACATTCCATTTTGCAATCACTTATATACAGGGTAAGAAAAGAAAACACAATCAAAAAGAAAACACAACTCATCGTTCACAACCCCACCTGACGCTTTCATCCTCCATACACCCCATCTACCCCCTCCAACTTTCCTTTCTCCCTCTAACACTCCCCTCCTACTTCCCTTTCCCCTCAAACCTTCCTTCTCCCCTTACTCCCAACACGCCCTCCTTTCATTCCCCTTACTCCTTCCTTACTCCTCCCTCTTCTTTCCCTCTACCTCCCTCCTTGGTGTATGCCTTTATTCAAGTGTTGTTTAATCTGATAAACCAAGGGAAAAAAAAATATAAAGAAAGAAAAGAAAAGGAAAAGAAAACAAAAAAAAAGAAAAAAGAAAAACAACCGTATATAAGTACATTCTTGTTCTTATTGAAACTATGTTAACACCCACCCACCCACCCCCCAAAAATCCCCATCCCTAATCCCCCCGACTTCCCAGGGCCCACACCTGGCACTGCCTTCTGTCTAAAGTATCTTGTGTACGTATGGATTAAAAATAAAAGTAATATATTAGAAGAAAGAAAAAAAAAAGGAAAAGGAAAAACTCTTTGTGTTGAGCTCAGCCCCCCATCTTTATCTATGCTTAAATAGTATAAGTCATTCTATCTATATTTTATTCTCGTCTCTTACTTCTTTGTTATTTACCCCAACCTCCTGTAGACTCTCCCGTTCCTCTTCCTTAACCTTGTATTCAGATAAACATTTATACAGATTTGTGTAGGCATCGATATACCGTCTAGCCAAAAATAATCCCTTCCGGTAAAATTTAAGCAACGTGGCTCATGCCACATATTCAAATATTACTTTACAGAAGAATAATCAAACTTTCCCTTCTAATAGAATTTAAACAACGTAAATAATCTTTCTTAACCTCATTTTAAAACAATAATTCAAAATAATCTAACCAAACTTTGTTTAAGCAGCGTGTATCAAGTATTACTTTACACAAAAATCAGTTTACGTTCTATCTTAAAATAATCCCAACCGGCTTTCTCTTCTAATAGAATTTAAACAACGTAAATCATTCCGCATGCATTTTACCCTCATCCCTTGCTTGTCTGATATTTACCACTATCAAATTTATGCAGACATTAGTTTAAGATCTAGCTCAAAGTAATTTCACCCAACTTTCCCTTCTAATAAGAATTAAATAATATGGATCATTCCACATATTCAAATAATACTTTCAACAAAAGTCAGTTAACCTTCTGTTTTCAAACTTTCCCTTCTAATAAAATTTAAACAGCGTAAATAATCTTTCTTAACCTCATTTTAAAACAGTAATTCAAAATAATCTAACCAAACTTTCCCTTCTTAGTAAAGTTTAAGCAGCATGAATCAAGTATTACTTTACACAAAAATCAGTTTACATTCTATCTTAAGATAATCCCAACCGGCTTTCTCTTCTAATAGAATTTAAACAACGTAAATCATTCCGCATGCATTTTACCCTCATCCCTTGCTTGTCTGATATTTACCACTATCAAATTTATGCAGACATTAGTTTAAGATCTAGCTCAGAGTAATTTCACCCAACTTTCCCTTCTAATGAGAATTAAGTAACATGGATCATTCCAGATATTCAAATAATACTTTCAACAAAAGTCAGTTAACCTTCTGTTTTAAGGTAATCCCTTCTAACAGAATTTAAGCCACATAAATCATTCCACATTCATTACAATCAATATCACCCCACCAATAAGTTCCGCTTTTTCTACCGGAGAGAGGTCGCAAACCCCCATTCAGTCCACAACTTTGGCAAATATTTTAAAATGTCTAAATCGTCGATCTCCGCTTTTCCGCTTCTCCAAGGGAGGAAAGGCTACCCCCTCCATCTTGCAGCCACGCGGCCTGCCGCTTGCCTTCTCCTTCCGCTTGTCTCTCCTCTTTTCCAAGTGAATCAGGAAGTCCCGCCTTCAAAGTCTTGTAATAGAAATCTCGAGCCTCCGAAACAGAGTTAAGACGAAATCTTTGATTCTCAAATGTGACCGTAATGCCGGCTGGGGCCTCCCATCTGTATTGAATCTGTTGGTTCCTAAGCTCTTTAGTTAAAAAGGCGTAGTCTCTTCTTGCTTTCAACATCTGGAAAGGAATTTCTTTAAAGACAATCAAGTCCTGATTATCAACTCGCAGACTGTTATTATGAAACTTTTGCATAATCGCGTTTCTGGATTCTTTTGTGGAAAAATATATAATTATGTCCCTCGGGAGCTGTCGCTGTTCCGCTACCAACGAGTTCTGGCGATAGATTTTCCGAATCTGCCAATCAAAGTTAAGTCCCGGGCTTCCCACCACATGGCTGAAGGCTTCAACAAAGGTCTGTTTCAAATTCTCTCGCTCCTTTTCGCGGAGTCCTCTGACTCTTATTGCAAATGCCTTCCTATTAAAATTCATCATCACAAGCTGTTCTTCGGTGTCTCTAATTTTTTGTTGTAATATTTGAATATTAGTAGTCAAATTAAAATTAGCCTCCTCCAAGCTTTCCAATTTATTCTCTATTTCAGCAGAATAATCTGACAGGGCAGACACGGCTGCAAACGTATTCGCCTTCATTTGGTCAATTTTAGACTTTAAATCATCATATAGCTCCAATACAAATTCCTTGATTTCTTGTTTAAAATCCTTAAACATTTGAAAGAAAGATTCCTGTATTAAAAATTCTCCAGTAGAGGGCATAGGAGACAAGGGCTGTGACTCCAATATAAATTCTTTAGATTCTTTAGGCACATTTGTAGAGAGACGCTTCGATTTTGACCTGGGTGCCATAATAAATAAACAAATAAACAGCGCCTTCGCTCCCCTCTGTTTCCAAGAAAAAAAAGGGTTTATTTTGTTAAGGAGCGGTCTGCAGGAAGGTAAAACCGGCTAAGTACATCCACTATCAGTCACCAACGGAGAGAAATCGCCATTTTGAAGTCCGTTTAGACAAAGAAGTCTCTAAGACAAATTGTGCTGGTATTTAAGATAGTAATAAAAGCATAAATCTCGCAGGAGTGGGACCCGCCCGTATTAATCCTGGCTTGAAACAACTTTGCTTTGTCCTGGGGAGGGGCTCGCCTGTCTGGGGCTGCAAAAAAAAGCAGCTAAGAAGAACTGGCTGGAGATAAAAGCTCCGCTCCTGCTGGGTCTAATCTCTGTCCACAGCCGAAAAAAAGAGAAAGGCTGTGGATTACGAATAGACCCTAGCACACAGAGCACGCAGAGCTACTCCCTGCCCCTTTCTTAGCCAAAAAGGGGTGATATCTATGATCTTATTTAGATATACAGACCAGATCTCTGAGAGGAGCTCGGTTGAGCCCTCCTCGGCAACAGGCTCCGCCCCTCGGCTCCCAAAGTCTCAACATATTTTTTGTAAAGTGGTGATCAAAACTGGATGTGGTATTCCAGGTGTGGCCTTACTAAGGTTTTACAAAGTGGCACTAATACTTCACGTGATGTTGATTTTCTCCACATTAAATTCCATGTTGTTGGATAGAGTCCATTGTTCAAGTCTGTCAAGATCTTTTTGGATCCCGAATTTCTGTTGGCTATTCCTGCCAGTTTAGTATCATCTGCAAATTTGATGAGGTCCCGTTCTGTTCCTTCATCTAAGTCATTTATGAAGATATTGAAAAGTATTGGACCTAAGATGGAACCTTAGTTGTTGTTGTAAATGTAGTACCATTAAGGATAGTATAGTTTGTCAGCCAGTTGCAAATCCATCTAGTGGTGATGCTGTCTATCCGACATTCTTCTAGCTCAGTATTTTTCAACCACTGTGCCGCTGCACACTAGTGTGCCGTGACATAGTGTAAGGTGTGCCATGGGAAAATTACTTTATATATAGTCAATATAGGCACAGAGTTAATTTTTTTTAACATTTTCTAATGGTGGTGTGCCTCGTGATTTTTTTCATGAAAAAAGTGTGCCTTTGCACAAAAAAGGTTGAAAAACACTGTTCTAGCTTACCAAGAAGTTTTGAGGCTTCTTACTTTTTAAGGAAGAAGTTATTTGTTGGACAGATTTGTCTACAGTTTGGCTGGTCTCTTCTGCAGAACATTCAGAGATGCTCTTTTATTCGAGATAGTAGAACACTGAATAATCAAGACATCTACCCTGTTTTCCCCAAAAATAAGACCTCTCTGGATAATAAGCCCAATCGGGCTTTTGAGCGCATGCACTAAAATAAGCCCTCCCGGAAAATATTGCAACGCAGCAGTAGTTGATCACGCTCGCCGCCTCCTGCATCTCAAAAATGATAAGACCTCCCTGAAAATAAGGACAAGTGCTTATTTTTTTGGGGGGGGGTGTCAAAAGAAAATAAGACCCTGCCTTATTTTCGGGGAAACATGGAAGCTCATTTTGTCTATGTGGTTAGAAAATCCTACTGGACTTGAGAGCTGGAAGAACCTATCTTCCAGGAGTATGGAGTTTATCATCTGTCTGGTTTCTGCACTGTAGGGTAGATACTAAATAAACATTAACTTGTTGCAGTACAGCAGAACCTATTGGCTCATTAAATCCTATGCCTTAGAACCTTTGAGGGTTTTATGGAATGTATGACTGTTCTGTGCTGCCTGCTTCCTTTAGGTCATTGTGAGCTTGTAACTTTCGCATAGTTTAAGTGTGCAAGTAGAAAGATGTGTGAGTCACACACTGGGCAAGTAGATGAAATATTTTGGTTTCCTTATTGCAGCAATGTGTCAGCGTAGTCTTGCAACTCATGGAGAAGCCCAAGGTTTTTTTATGTTTGTTCTGATATATCTAGCTTGGCGCAACTTGCCAAGGAGTAAGAAGTTGGATGAATTCCATTCCTCAAGTTCCTGACTCTGTTCATCATACCAAATGGTCTGCTTTTTCTTGTGCCTGGTGCCTCTCTCCTAGTAGAGAAAATGTGCTGGAGTAAGGCTATTTGAAGAATTACCTAAACCAACAGGCAGGATGATATTGTATGGGGCATAAATGCCAGACCCCTGCCCTTCCAGAAGAATGAGGGAATGATCGATGACAGAAAAAAGCAGATGGAATGATTTATCCCCGTCTTGTTCAGCTGTCCCAAAGCTGAGTTCTGAAAACCAGGGAGGACTGCTGAGGTCAAATGGAAAACAGGATAAAAATACACTCCTCGCTGTTAAATAAGGTTGAAGCAAGGTGGGCATTTTCCAAGGAGGTTCATTGGCCAGCTGGAAGAGGTGCCTCCCCCAGGTGCTGTACATAGCCTTATATGGGACATTTCCCCAATTTGTCTTGGTAGCTTGGGAACTGGAGGCAGAACTGCTGTTTACTGAGCAAGGGATCGTTGACAGATTTCTGAAAATCTGTCTGGTTAGATACCTAAAACACTTGTTGAAGTTTGATTGTACCAGAACTGTAGCGGGGAAAGGTTGCAAATTTAGAGTTTGGCTCTATTAAGCAGAGAAAATTTATTCCAGGGTTGGAAATCTAGGTTAGAAATCCATGCCAGATGCTGTGATCTGCCTAAGTCAGTGGTCACCAACTGGTGGTCCATGGACCACTGGTGGTCCGTGAGAAAACTTTGCTGATTCGCAGAAAAATTATTTGCATTTTTTATATTGCAGTAAATCAGAGGTTCTCAAACTACCGTCCCTGGGGCAGATACATGCAATGAACGTTTGTGTTGCTGCAGAGAGTTCCCTGTTCAGGTTTTTTTTGTAGGGGTTGGGGTGGGGAGAAATTCTGACTTGGGGTCTGCTTCAGCCTCCTGATGTGGGGCTTTGGGCAAAGGCAGGAGGGAAGTGCCGCTGGTGGCAAAGAGCTGAAGGGCCTCGTTCCAGTGGGACTGCATCATGGCCTGGAACTGGCTGACCATCTCGGCCCGCTGAGCCTCCAGGCGCTGGTATCTGCCCTTCCACAGTCCTCTCTCTGCTTGGAAAGTCTATGCTCGTAGTCCTCAGTGAGGTGTTTCTGCTGAGCCGTCTCCTCGGTCAGATCCAATTTGAACTGAGCCAGATATTTTGCCAACTCTTTCTTGTGGTGGCTGCTTAGCTCCAACAACTCCTTCCTGTTGGGGCCCTAAGGAGCCTGAGTGGGTTGGCTGGGAGGGGAGGGGTGAGTAGAGATTGGTGAGGGGCCCCTTGATGTGAGTGACATCGAGTTGGCCACGCCCATCCAGTCACATGACCCCCCAGCCACACCCACCCAGCTGGGCATTAGGCATATTATATTAGTGGTCCACAGGATTTAAAATTATGAATTTAGTGGTCCCTGAGGTCTGAAAGGTTGGTGACCCCTGGCTTAAGTCATGCCAGTCAAGTGTAACTGTGATAGGGTCAGTTTTGTTGATCAGGGTGAGAGGCAGAATATGGAAGTCCTTGCTGAGGGCCAATAGAATCACCCTCTGCCTTTCAGGTTTCTGCCAGATATTCTTGCTGTCATTTAAAACTTGTTTTCATTGAGGGCTTGGCTCTTCTTCCCCAAACTGTTCATCTATATCATTTTGATTAATGCATATATAACTTGGGGCCAGATTGAACTTGATGGATGTTGTTCAGTTGAGGAAAGCTGGTCTACTTGTCCAGATGCATGTCAACAAGTACACACACACACACACGCGCGCACACACACACACACACACACACACTACATGTTAAACTAGAAAAAGGCCCAGTAGTAACATTCCTGGAATGCTTGTGAATGCCTATATCTATAAAATGCAAATACCAGTCCCTGAAAGCAGCACCAAATAAGAGCAGTAAAGATGAGTTTCAATACACATGTGCAATTCTTAAAGAGCAACGTACCACATTAACCTTCCCTGCTTAAACGCTAGTAACAGTAGGATAGCAGCAGGCTCCGCAACATCAACAGGAGAGGTAGATATTTGAATGGAGGACCAGTTTCAGTGTCTCGACTCTTCTTTCAAGGTTGGCAAGCAGGCATGGGACCTCCAATGGGAAGGTTGCCCCTGTTTGGGAAGGTCAGGGAATGAAGAAGCATGAAGTGCAGAAAGGAAAGGCCAGAGGGTGGAGAGTGAAGGAAGGAAGCCGAAAGCCAGGTGCAGCTGGCTTCAGGACCGAAACCTCAACCCAGGCAGGAAACAGGGAAGTTCTGGCTTACAGAAAGAACATGACCTGCCTGCTTTCCCTGGAGTGGAGATTGTGGGGCCTCAGCGATGATGTATGCCTGGGAATAGACTGCCTGTCCATAGGGCAGACCCTGGAGCCTTGAACTTCCTGCCCAGCCTGATTAAGTATACAGCCAAGAGTGGGCAGTTTGTAGACTTATTTGGTCTGTAAAGAAGGAAGGAAGTTGGGGGGAGGGAGGGAATTCAACTGTGCCAGAAAATGGAAGGTTAGTGCATTTTTGATAAGCGCTGGTTGCCCAGCTTCAGGTCTTTGATATTCCTGGTTCTTGCTCCGAGCATTCCCGACTCTTCCTTTGCCCTTTAACACAGGGGTGGTGGGCCTGTATGCACTGCTTGTCCTTTAAAGGTTTTTTCTGTGTGTATTATGCTATACAGTACTCTATTGGGGATGTATTATTATTGTATTATTCCTTTCTAGGAAGCCATTTGCATTCTTCATCCTGAGGAATGAGTTGGTTGTTTTAATGTCTAAACTATCTTATGACTGAAGACTTCCCTCAGAAGGCCTAGAAAAAGACTGTCTTATGTTCATATTAGGCACATTTTGCCAAAGGATAGGTTCCAAAATGGTGGTCTATGTTGTGGCTTGAGCTTCTCAGTATTATAGAAACTGTTTTGGGTCTCATAGCAGTAGCACTTAGACTTATATACCACTTCACAGTGCTTTACAGCCCTCTCTAAGTGGTTTACAGAGTCAGCCTATTGCCCCCAACAATCTGGGTCCTCATTTTACCCACCTCGGAAGGATGGAAGGTTGAGTCAACCTTGAGCCAGTGAGAATCAAACTGCCGAATTGCTGGCAGCTGGCAGTCAGCAGAAATAGCCTGCAGTACTGCATTCTAACCATTGCGCCAGAGGTGGGTTCTTACCTATTCAGACCTGTTCAGCCGAATAGGTACTAACTCGGCTGGACACATGACCGTACCAGTTCTATCATGGGCGCTGCTATCTTTATTTTCTCTTCTGCACATGGGCAGAACAGTCTTCATTGAAAAAAAAATGTTCGGGCACCGAAATGGTAGTAATACCAACAGTAGTAATACCACCCCTGCAATGTCCCATCATGCTTCTTATCCAATATTGCTCACATCTAAAAGGGTTAAGTTGATCTGATTTGATTACTCCATTCCTCAAAAGCCCATAAATTTCAGTTTTCTCCTATTTTCTCCTCTCCGAGTCTGCCCCAGTAGGTACACTAGACAAAGAGGTCTCCCCACATCACCCTACCAATAGATCTTACATGCCTCCATCAAGTTCACCTTCCTTACTCTTTGCGTCACCACGTTTTCTGAATATTAATACTCCTGACATTGTTTCTTCTAACTTTGCCGATACATGGCTTTATAGAGAATTCTTTCCTGATGCGGCATTCTGTGGATTGTGTTGGTTTTCCAACATTTCTAGAATTTGTCTCAAAACTCCTGGAGTTGTTGTTCAAACATATGTATCTGGAGAGTACTATTTTGGAAAAGGCTGGAGTAACCCTTTGAACATAAAAGTTTGGCACAGCCTCTTCTGGTCTTGCTTCTCACATTATGGAAACTTATAGCAGTGTGTATTTCTTGCAGTAGTTTTCCTTTTTTGAAAATATGAACGGATGACGTTTACTTGAAGAAAAAGTTTAGCTCTGAAGGAGGACTGCACTAGCAAATATCAGGGCCTAAATTCCTTTGTAGCTCTTTCTACCTTGTTATCCATTCTCACTTATCCAGCCCTACTACAGCATTCTATCCTCGGTATTGCTTGCATGTCTCTTGGGATTTGTTGTCACGATGTTAAGTGTGATATTTACAAGCCCAAGGACAGTTTGAATCTGCGTCAAGAAAGCAGGACTTTACTGCTGGGCTTCCACAGAGATTTGTTAACAAGCGCTCAGTCCTTTTATGTTCATGTCGAACTGGACGTACACAAATTTTCCCAAGCACTAGGAAATCTCCATTCCAAAACTGCAGGGCTCACTAGCATCTTTAAAATACATATTTTGTCCTATTTTTCTGTCGCTCCAAACTTTAATATATGTATGTATGTATGTATGTATGTATGTATGTATGTATGTATGTATGTGAGATGGGAAGCCCAATGGTTCGTGTGTTTATTTAATATGATATGGTGACATTTTCTAAACATATGACTCCTTATCTGTGTGTTCATACCAGGTGGCCATAGTAGTTATGGAGTTCTATCTAGGAGAGTTGCTGAGAAACATGGTTGCTTGACTCTTTAGAGTAAGTATCCATGGAAATATTGATGATGGCATTGAAAACTTCCTGGGATATACAAGGCAAATGAAGCTTCTTCCAGAAAAAGCTGTAGCAGCATTTGTGTGAAGGAGATTGGGGAATATCCTGTGAGGAAACTCATGGTGGACTCCATTTATATGCATATTATCACATATTATCTCTTTTCCTATAATCTCTATTGCTGTAGCCTGAGCTGAATGCAGGAACTGTTACTAGCTTGTGGATAAGCAAGTCGTAATTATACCTTTGAACCCCAGGAGAGGGGACCTTTGCATTCCTTTCAATCCATCCAGCAGTGGACACTCTCAGTACTAATATGAATAAAGCAACCCCCTCCCCAAATGCACTTCATGTATTCTGCTTCTAGATGATCCTCCCAGTCCTGCTTTAAAGGCTTCTGGGGGACCCTTTTGCTTACTCGTGGAAGGCTGTGGAAGAAGGAAGAGTATGAGTAACTTTTGTGCGCAAGCTGATGTACTCCTTTCCATTTTTATTGGGGTCAGGGAGGCGGGCCTCAACACTTAAAAGGTCATACTGATTCCAGGGCCATCTTGGGAAACTAAGTGATTTCCAGACAAAGCCCCCTTGCTATAGACCAGGGGTAGGGAATGACAACCCTTTTATGACTTGTGGATTTCAAATCCTAGAATTCCTGAGCCAGCTGGCTCAGGAATTCTGGGAGTTGAAGTCTACAAGTCATAAAGGGGGCCATCGTTCCTCACCTTTGCTATAGACATTGGAAACAAGGAGTTTCCATATGAAACTGTTTTCTTACAGTCTTTGCAGATGACTGTATCTATGTTCTCCAGCTAGGCTTTCTGCTTCTCCCTGTTATATATTGCACTGGGGACTGTCATGTCTCAGACCTAGCAAAATGGCACAAGAGCAGTTCTGCTTTCCTCTGCTTTGGCTGCTGCTTGGGGCCCCTGTAGCAAGAAGGCTTTGGGTTAATGGTTCCCTGCCCCCAGGGTAGGTATTGCATTGCTGCTGATGAGCTAATGTCTCTGTTTGCTGACAGAGGGAGATAAATTAGTTGCTGGGAGAGGTGAGCCCTGTGGAGAGGTGGGCTGATTGCAGTCCCCTTCCGTTTCACAGAGCAGATGTAAAAGCTTTAGGAATTCTTGTGGCTTGGTAGCTCTGAGAAAGCATGAGTGTGACCACATGGATTGTGTTACCAGAAAGGTGTTGATTCACTCCAGTGCCCTGTTCTCCCCTTGAAGTCTGGTGATGGTCTGAAGGTGCTGGAGTCCATCAACCCCTCCTTTTCTGAATGAGTCAGGCTGGAAGAACAGTTCAGTGGGTTCCCCCAAATTGTCTTCTGTACTTTTACAAAGATGGATACGCACACTAGTTGTGTATGTGTGAGAACTTTCTTTGTAGGGTATAGAATGGAATTTGGGTAAGACAGGAGGACACAAAGAAGTACTTATGCAGTTAATCAACTCACCGCATGTCTGAATTGGCCCATGAGGAAGAAAACGTGATTACAAAAGAGTTATTTCTAACTGGAAGTCTGATACTGTCCCCATGTTAGTTTTATTCAACATGGTTTTATGAGAAAGCATATGATTGGGGTGCATATGGGCAATTTCTCTTCCGCAGCTCTGGATGAACTGATTAAAATGGTGATTAGATTATCAATGTAAATTAGAATTAATGTTCTGACATCATTTTAGTATTCAGTTCTGGAGATAGGAAAGAGGAATGAGGAATGCTGGTCCTTCCCCAGTTCAACTCTCTGAAATTTCTCCTTTAGGCTGTGCAAGGATTAAGCAATGGACAAGTGGCCTTTATAAATCTAAATTTTACTGAGATTATGATTTTCCAGTTTGAAGAAGATAGGCAAACCACATGGTGATTGTATTCTCCAGGATACGTCCAGATGATATATGATCGTGCGTACCAATCCAAAAATAACCTTCAGAACTATTCAGTTTTCCCCCATTTCAGTTCCATTAACAGAAGACATGCCTTTTATATTTTTAAAGATGTGTGTATATTAGTGTGAGGTATTGGCAGGAAACTATAAGTTCCAGCACTGGAAAAAGTTAGCGTGCACCACACCTCCATACTGTATATCCCTCCATATACAGTATGTTAAGCTTTATTTCCATAATTCCTAGCCAGTATGGTTGTTGGCCATGTTGCCTGGGACTTATTGGTGTCTGACAATCTGGAGAGCATTTGGAAGGAAAACTGGTGCCTTAAAAGATAAAAAAAAGTCAGTTTTCATGACCGAGAGTTGCTCACCAATAGCAATACTCAGGAGTTCCTACAATATATTCCATACAATACCCACGGTAATTTGGGTCAGCTTCCTTGAGGGAAATGTGTACATCACAGAGCCTGTTTGGTGTAATAGTGAAGGCGCTGACTAGGAACCAGGAGACTGTGAGTTCTAGTCCAGCCTTAGGCATGGGAGGTGGCTTGGTGACTTTGGACCAATCACTCTCTCTCTCTTCATAGGGTGGTTGTGGGAATAATAGGAAGAGGAAGAATTACATATGTGTAGAGATGGGAAGGCCTGGAAAAAAAAACCTGGAAAAATGGGGGGGGGGACAAAACCCCCGCCCCTCATTTTCCTGTTTTTTTCCCCAGGCCTTCCCATCTCTACATATGTCTTTCTCCTTGAGTTACTTATAAAATAATAAAGATAGGATTAGAAAACACAATTAAGTGTTGAGGACAATCTGATATCCCTCAACTTCCGTAGAAAATAGAAGCTTGGAAAAAAATGCAATTCTAAATCACCTTCTCTGAGAAGATGGCTGTTACCTAACTAGAGAGACTGAAGCTATCTTAGAAATTTTTAAAAAGAGAATGTCAGCCAACATAAAGTAGGAGGCAGTTAGATCTGCATACCAACCAGGTTATCCAGATTAACCCAAGTGTGAATTTCCCCTTCAAAGATATCTGTTAAGCATCTTTGAACTTTGAATGAAGATGTTTGTTTTAAAACAATAGAAAACAAAACTCCTAAAAAGACCTATTATTAGCCCTACAGAGTAGAGTCACCCTTTAAAGACCTTATAAATCAAACAAATACACGTTTAATTACATGTCAGAAAATTAAAATATATTCCCAGCCTCCTTGGTGTTGTCTGAAAAATAAAATGCTTTTGAGCATACAGAGAAATGTTATCCAAACTAAACTATAAAAAGAAAACTAGAAATTGTAGTATCTTCCGCCGTTTTCTGAATATCTTATCAATAGTTGCCTTTGATTCTCCTCAGATGATTTCCAGTTATATAAATTATAGTCTTTTACGTTCTTGGTTTGAAGTTTTAGAAATACCAGGTTATGATCATTTCTAAGTGGGAAAAAAACCCCATTTTCCTACCAGTCCCTCTGCTCTGTGAAGCAAATTAAAATATTTACTTAATCTGCAAAGTCTTTTATGTTTTAAGGCTGTAAACATTTGAACCTAGATTGATACTTTTCTGAAATTTCCTGTGTAGTAGCTAATCCACAATTGTCCTATTGTCAGGGAGAATGGAGGTTACTCAAAGGTTAGTTCTCAGTTAGTTAGTTCTCATTCCTACCAACAGTCTTCGTCATTAGTCATTAAATGCTGCTTATCTTCCCCATTCCTCTCCCCCTTTTCTTTCTCAATAAGGCATTACATTTTTTTCTGCTTAAACTGTGGAGGTTGGCCCATTTAGAAACCTATTGCATCATAATACTTGAAATACTTAGTGCAGCAAGAACTTTGGTTCTAGCTTGCTTCCCTAGATTCACAGATACCACCATCCAGTACAGACTTGCAATCTGGATTTAAATGATGGCCAAACCGCAGAATTTTGCCACTTGCACAACTGCAATCATCTTTAGACCTTCTCTGTAGGCTACCAATAGCTCTATTTTAAAACTATCTTGGGGATGCAACTTTGCGTGATTCCTTTTTGCAAAAAAATAAAAATAAAATCCAAATTTGTCATGAAAAAGGGTCATTCTGAAGGTGTGTGGCTTATCTCAAATTTTAAGACTTTATGAATGTTAAGAGAGTCATAAATGGGATGGGAGTGTGAGGCCAGTTACAAATATCCTATTAAACAGAAGAAAATATGGATAAAATAAAGGCCAGTTATTTTTTCAAACACTTGGGTGGAAGGTGCAAGTAGAATAGTACACACACACACACGCCCCTCATTCCTCTTGTATCCCCAGTTTTTATTTGCCAACTGTTCCATAAACAAATATTTCATTTCATCCAGTCCCCTCAAATTAATCCATTATTCTGCCTTTTAAACTCATATGAACATGAACCTCCCCAACTCCCAAAGCAAACTCACACATCCCATCCTGCAATGTGCCTGCAGTGCACGAAAACTGTGCTGAAGACCTAATGCCTGTGATTTCGCCTCCTTGGAACACGCAGCTCTGTTTGTGCAGATCTGGATAGAACACTGAACGGTGGGATTCATTCCCACAAGATGTAATATTTAGATCAAGTCATGCCAGATGCAACTATCAGATGACCTGGTTTATCAGTTGCTGTGCACAGTATTGGAGGAGAGACCTGTGGCAATAAGAGTAGGAGAATGTTATTGTGCTTTCAGGAATTGCCACATCAGCTGTGGTCAGAAGTGTGCCTTTTGCCTAATTCAAGAGTCTGTGGCAGTACTCAGAAAGTAGAGGGAAAGCTATTCCAATTCCTTGTGTGATCATTTAGGGTGGATATAGCATACTTTAGGTGCTCTCAACATGATCATAACTGTTGGCTTTAGAAAACTGCAATTGTTGGTACAGGGTTGCTGGGGTTTTCCTGCAAATTTTCAAATTTTAAAACAACTTTTGTAAACGGACATTCCGCAATCACCCGAAATGTTTACTTATTACAATAGGCAGGTGCACATGCTTTATTTCTGCTTTTTTAATTCAAGACGTTTTGACCGGGAAGGAAAAATAAACAAGCAAACAAGCCAGCAATCAACCCAGCTCTAATTTTGAAAGTCTTTCATTTGGGCTTCCAGATTTCCACAGATGATTCCAATCTTGCAGAGAAAGTGGAAAGAGATTTTATTCTTCTGTTAGAGGTTTAGACTGCCGATCCTGCAAGCAAAATTGAGCATCGTGTGAAGGCCACATTTCAAATTGTGTGACTTAGGTGTATAGATAGTTGTGATTGTTGTTTCCATTTCTAAGAAGGTAATGTGGAAATACATCTAATCAAGGCAGAAAGAGAGCAAAGAGGAGGGAGCCAAGGACAGTCCAGTCTGAAAATGAAAGATATTTTTATTTCTTCCTCCTTCTGTTTTCAATTAATCTTTAATGAACCAATGGCTTTTTTTTTAAAAAAAAAATCAGTATCCTTTGTGAAATTAGGTTCCCATATTCCAGTGTTCAGAAGATGAGGAGCTTTGTCAGCTCGTTCAGGTAGTCTTAATTGGGATGTCCTCAAAGGACCATTTGTGTATGTGAGCACATAGGCGCTAAATTTGGGAATGATGCAAATAGAAGCAGAGGGAATATGAAGCTAAATATTTTGTGCGTGTTACTACATGGCAAAGGCTTTCTGACTTACCTGGCTTTAATAGCTGAATGTCACAAATAACAGCAGGTGCACCATCTCTGCCACTTGGCTGACAATTGGCATGCTCCAATTTAAAGGCCTTAAGGAGTGCACTTTGGATCAGCAGCTGGCACAGCTCTGCTGAGGTTGTTCTGTCTGATCCGCTGCATTCATCAGCAAGTCTAAACTCTCCCGCAGGCCTTGAGGTCTTCCGAAGAATGTGCTTTATGGCTCAAGCACTGTACATTGGTTGCTCAATTATTATTTTTTAAATTTTGCAATGGCTCTGCTAGATAACCTGCCTGCTGCAAAGGATGATGGAGAACCTGCTGGGGTTGCCACCAGTCATTGAAGGCATTTCTGCAGGTTTCAGCTTACGATGCAGGAATTAAACATTTAGCACCTACCGAAAATCTCTACGTCTGTACAGATGTTACAGTGGTAGCAGACTGGCGAACCCAGCTTGCCTCTTTCGGCTCTCATCTTGTACAGATTCATTTTTAATCCATCTCTATGCTGCTTATATTGACTTGCATTTTTTTGGTTTTTATAAAAGTCGGCTTGATAACCCTTTTGTAAATCTTCCCTGAAAAATTCTACAAAAACTAATGTGATGAAACCATGAGTACAACTCCCTTTTAAGGTAGGCCAGTTACAAACATTACTGGAATGCTGGAACCTCCCTTTCTCTTTTAATCCTGGCCTAAGGCCCAGAATATATTTTTTTCTTAGGAGTGCTAGTAAGTATGATAGTTAGAGCTCTCCTATCCTTGTGGACAAAGCCAACTTGCTTTTCACTGTCCCATTAGGCACGCCAGGGTAACATACCGGTAGTAGAAGCTTGCCACAGACTCACCACTGTACAATTTAGCTTCAGATCCAGTTAAAAATACTTTCTAAAATCAAAGAAAGGGGCAAAGGGAGACAAAGAAAGAATAGAGGAAAATAAAGTGGTAAGATGTTTGTTATCCTTTGCTAAGTCTCTTGGAAACGAAGCTGCATATTTGCACATTTGGCCAAAAAAGGTTTTAGTCTGGAACATACTCCGATATCAAAGAATGGAGTGCCGAAAGAAAAGGAAACTTATTCTGTATTTATTATGATTAGGCAGGATAGACCAACACCCCCTTGAATAAGCTGTAGGCAGGAAGGCAATCTTAGCACCCTTTGACGCTTAGGATATTGTGGTAGGAAGATTTTAATGAAAAAAGAGAGAGATTGCTTTCTGAGCTGCCTGGAGCCTCAAAGACATCAAAGGATTTATCCGATTCCATGTCTGAAACTGTTTTTATTTCAATGCCCTGAGCAGAATGAGACTAGCTATGAGGACTATGTTGTTTGTGTGTATGTTTTTATTGGTTTTTTTTTAGTGAAAGAAAAAAATGCTAGGCAAGACCATTCCTCCATAATAAAGGAAACATGACAGACGATACTTTTAGTCCACTTACACTTATTTCTCCTAGAGATAGCTCAGTCTGGTACTGGCAGTACTGTAATATTTAAATTTACAGAATAACAAAGTTGGAAGGAACTTTGGAGGTTTTCTAATCCAACCCCCTGCTCAAGGAGGTGATCCTATACCTGCACGTCTACTTATACCTTTGGAAAATAGGTTGACCCCCTTTCTTATCTGTGATAGACCTTCAAATACTAGAAGACTGCTATCATGACATCCTGCACCTTCCCTTCATTAGACTAGACCAGGGTTTCAGCCCGAGGTCCACATTGGACATCTTGCAGACATTCAGTTGTTGTGAAGGGGAATCAATTTTATAAATGAGTGAATGAAATTTAATTGAATAAATGTGTTTTATTTTGCTCAATGTGATACTACCCTCTTCTGTTATACAGGGAACCCCACGTTTCTTTCCAGACAGTGGTGAATACAGCCCTGCTGTCAGTTTTGGAAGCCATTTTGGGGGTGTTTCTTGGAACTCTGCCACCTGCTTTCTCTCCCTGTGGTTTTTGGAAAAGATCAGAGTAGAGCACATGGGAGGAGGCGGGTGGGCTGGAAGGAGCCTTCTGAAGGACCGGCTGTAGCCTGCAGGCCGTAGTTTGGAGACCTCTAGACTAGACATTCCCAGTTTCCACAACCGTTCATTATGTGGTTTAGCCACCAGTCCCCATCTTTGTTGCTCTTCTCTGTACTCTTTCTAGAGCCTCAACATCTTTTTTGTATCGTGGTGACCAGAACATAGTATTCCACATGTGGTCTTCCCAGTGCAGTATAAGGGGTTCTCTGCCCAGTTGCTGGGTGGGTGTGGCCATGGTGGGCATGGCGTAGTTGGCCTCCTGCACCACGGCATGGGGGTGGCGGTTTGCCCTCCCCGGGCTCTGAAGGCTTTCCTTGAGCCTCTAGGAGGGCGAAAACGGTCTCTCCAGGCTCCGGAGGCCCTTCCTGAACTTCCGGTAGGCCCGTTTTTCATCCTCCCTGATCCTCCATACACACCCTGCGCTTACCTGCATCCAAAACAGACTGGGTGGGGACTCCTGGGAGGAGAGGGGCCAGCCAGGAATGGGATTTGGGGGTTCTCTGAACTGCACAGAATCTTAGCTAGAGGTTCTCATGAACCCCTGCAGCCCACCCCTGGTATCACACTGCTTCCACGCACTATTATCTTTTAAGAAACTTCTTTGGGAATAAATAAGTTTACTATGCATGTTATTCAGCAAAAAAGTATAAGGGCATAGAGAAAAACAAGAGTTGTGACCGCTCCCATTTCTCCTTTGTTTATTAACATTGGAAGGATTTTTGTCATAGGTTCCATTAATGATGTCTTCCTGTTGGGAATAACTTTTTCTTTCCTCGCAGCTCACCCCCGGGGGCAAGGCAGCCCAGGCAGGGGTTGGAGTTGGGGACTGGGTGCTCAGCATTGATGGAGAGAGCACCAGCACTATGACCCACATTGAAGCCCAGAACAAGATCCGTGCCTGTGGGGACAAACTTTCCCTCAGCTTAAGCAAGTAAGTAGCTCTTATGCTGGTGCTGGTTTTTTTCTTTTCTTTTAGGAACATAATGTACATGTTGGAATAATGATGACTTGGTTTCACTCAGAGGTTTATTTCATTCAGACTCGATCCTTTTGGATAGCAGCTGCTTGCCAACTTTCATTTTGGTATTTAATAAAACAAACAGCCACCTGCCTGAATTTTACATCCTGAAGGTAAAGGATCCTGAGTCACACCAAACTGATAGGAAATGTAAACTGCGTGTTCTATTTTCCCCCCATAGGGCTTCCCAACCGTCACATTCCCTGTTTAAAAACTTAAACCAAAGTAATAAGCGGTGTAGAAAGTTTTAGATCAGAGCACCTGGATTTTTAAACTAGGACTCCAGTTGTTCCTGAAATAAAGGTTCATTAGGATTAACAGGACATAAATCTATTTGGCTGCTTGAATTAGTCCATATATTGCATTTTGCCTTTTAAGCCCCTGAGAATCTGAATGATAAAGCAATATACAAATTTAATATTAATAACAATAATAGCCCAAACAAAGTGGCAGCTCAGTGTCCAGAATTGTTAAGCATATTGTAGAACCTGTGTAGACAGTTTCCTGGATAACCACTGTGTCTCTGATTCCAGATGTGCATTTTCTCCTGCAGAAAAGGGTTTAGACTGGCTGACTTGCACTAGCGTGACTTCACATGGATTTCAGCCAAAGTATCCGAGCTGATTTCAGGCTACACAAAAGGGATTCCTAGGTGAAAACAGGTGTGGATTTAAAATAATAAACAATTAACAAGCAAGGTGGTGCTAGTTGGTATTTCCTGAAAGTTAAGAGGCAGAGAAAATGCCTGCCAAAACAGCCTTGCTTGTTAATTGTTTATTATTTCAGTTCCACACCTGTGAAACAGATAGCATAAAAAAACGTTATAGCCAAAATTAATGTGGGTTGACCAAATTATTTTTGGATGAACAGTGTTTGTTGTTGGATTTCCGTATAAGGATAGCTTGAAAGCTGCAATGGTATAGAATGTAGTTAGTAGGATACTCTGTTGCTGTGAATTCTAAAATCCTTAACAGTCAAACATTCACTTAGTGAATGGAAATTCTGCTCTTATCACCGATAGACTTCTTAAATGTGATGCCAAAATTATGAAATGCTATCCCAAGAGGCTTTTTGGTCTCAGGAAAGCATTTTAGCTGTCTTTAGTTGAGTGACTTTTAGGGTTTAATTTTTCTGCTGTCTGTTTTATAACATAAATTTGATAGAAGTTTATGTTAATATAAAATACAAGTGAAAATTGAGACAACAGGGAAAGTGGGGGAGGGAAAAGAAAAGGGGGGAAAGATGTGAGAGAAAGAATGATCTTTATATATTCAGTTAAGATACAAAGTAAAGTTACAATCTCAGCTTTTTACTTTTATATAATTAGTAAGTAATTAGTAAACACCAATTCTATAACAACAAACTAATGTAAGCATCAAAACCCAGTCAACCCCCTCTCCCATTTTGAGCACAAAATCCAGAAGCGATCTCCATGTAGAGACAAAATTGGATACATTTTCCCCCTTAATTAGGACAGTTAATTCTGCCATCTATGCCAGTTCCATCACTTTTTCCATCTATTCTTTCATTGCGGAAATTGACATATGTTTCTATTTTTTGCATATATAAAATTCTAGCTGCAATCAACATATATAACAACAAAGCTCAATTTTTTCCCATTTTTATCCAATAATCTTAAGAGAAAAACGGCTTTCACTTATATATTTCTTTTAACAATCTTCTGAATTAAACATAAACCTGGCCTTAAAATTAATTTGTTTGCTATCTTAATTCTGCAACAGCTTTATTGATTCTCTTACCAATCGGTGCAGTATTTGCTTGTTGCTGTGATTTCCCCCTGCATAAAAATCTAGATAATATAGAATTAATAAAATATGCATTGTATCTTTATGCCACAGTACGTATGTGTTCTTGATAAGAGAACATCTAACAGGATTTTCCCCCCAGAAAGATAACATGAACTCAAACAATCCTTAATTGCAATACAAAAAGGGCAATAACTATAAAGGGAAAACAATAAAATTTACTCCATGTTATAATTTAAGGGACAATTGATATAAAATGTTTTACAGATGGTTTATGGCTCCATCAATAATTTTCAAGTTGGATACATCCATGTTGGAAATGTCACAACAAAGAAGGAACATTTTATCACATATGGTGGTTATGCCAAAAACTCAAAAGTATTGGAAAGCAATACATCAAAACATTCTAAAAACCCTAAAAATAAAATTTAAACTGAAACCACAAACATTTTTATTGGGTACAATCCCAGGAAAAAAAATAAACAAAAATGTTACAATTTACTAAGATATGTGCTGACAGCAGCAAGAACAAATTTGGCACAGCATTAGAAAAGGGGGCCTTTGCTGACGGTATCAGATTGGGAGGCCATAATTGGAGAATGTGCAGGAATGGCAAAATCGACAATATATATTCATAATGGAAGTCTGACCAAATGTGTGCAGTAATAACTTCCATATAGACTGCACATTAGACAGCAGGGCAAATTAAGACATTTGGAATATTGTTTTTAGGAAGGAGGTTATGAGATTAATGAAAAAACATAGATGAAAGAATTGAATCTAGATATTAGCAATAGCCTTACTTGTTTAATGTAAAGCATGTATACTGTATTTAGGTTGTGGTTAGTAGTTAGGGAGATATCTGAAAGGGGAGAATGTGTTATTAGAAAGTTATCCATAATATTTTTTTATGTTTTATTCAAGTTAAAAAATGGTTTCTTGTGTGTTAGTCAATTGTCACTGTCCAGTGTAGTCCACTTTTTAAAAAATCCTGTTTGTCGGGATTCTGTCAGAAAGCAAAAACACAGGGAAGCACATCTACCTGATTTATTTTACTTTCGTCTTTTGTCCCCTGTTATTTTCAGTCTGCAAAAGCAGGTTAACTTGTACAGGCAGTCCTTGTTTAGCAAAGGGGGACCAGTCACTTGGTTGTTAAGCAGAGCAGTTGCTAAGTGAAACCACTAATGTGCTTACAGTGTTACTTTGCTTTATAGACCTGTGAAGGTCATAAATGATGATTGCTTGCAAAGTTACTTTTTAAACACTGTGGTAACTGAATGGTTGCTATCCAAGGCAGTCGTTAAACGAGGACTATAGAGTCTTTGCTACTGCTTTGGCAGTATGGAAGTACATAGAGTATGCAAAGGTGATATTTGCACGAGAGTGTTCTGAACTGATGAAATCATTTTTTTAAAGAGACTAGGTTGGAATGCAAAGGAGAAATATTATTTCTTCACTGAAAGAATTTCCAGACAGTCTGGGAAAAAACCCCCACACAAATGCACTCATTGAACTGTCTAAATTCTCATGACTGTTCTCTCCCAAAGCTTCCTTTCCAGATGCCTTATTCTGTGAAAGGAGCTGGATTGCCTATACTAATTTGCTTTAACTCTCCATGGTTACAGATGGTTGCAGCTATGTAGCTCTCTTGCAGCAAAGGGACTGACTTGCAAAAAACCTTTGATTGTAAATTGTGTAGCTGAATTCAACTTCTTAGGCCAGTTCTCTGTTAACAACGTTTTTTTTTCCTCTTCCAGAGTCCAGAATCTCCTAGGCAGACCTCAGAAGGTGCGTGTGCAGCTGTTTCTCTCTCTGTGTGTCTCTCACTTCTGTTGGGGAAACTGTGAAAAAAGGTTGGAGGTGATATCTGACCGAGCTTCCCCTAGAAGTTACAAAGGAAACTGCAATACATAGATACATACCGTATTTTTCGGAGTATAAGACGCGTCTCCCCCTCCCAAAAAAGAGGGTGAAAATCTGGGTGCGTCTTATACACTGAATACAGCATTTTTGACCTCCCAAAACCCCGCCCCCTTAACAAAAATTGACGATCAGAGGGTTTGGGTGGCCTGCAAAGTGCTCCTGGGGGCTGGAGAGGGCAAAAACAAGCGAAAAATGGGCTGGTCTTGCTCATTTGGCTGGTCTTGCCTTCCCCCCAACCCCCAGGAGCACTCTGCATGCCCCCCCCTTTTTTTTTTTGCAAAAAACAGGCCTATTTTTGTGAAGAACGGGCCATTTTTTTGCTCGTTTTTGCCCCTCCCAGCCCGCAGGAGCACTCTACAAGCCTCCCAAAGCCTCTGCATGCCCTTTTTTTTTTTTTTTGCAAAAAATGGGCCCGATTTCATGTAAAACAGGCCATTTTTTGCTCCCCCCCAACCTTCAGGAGCACTTTGCAGTCCCCTCAAACTCTCTGCATGCTTTCTCACAAAGAACGAGGTGTGCAGAGGGTTTGGGAGGTCTGCAGAGTGCAAAAACCTTTTTTTAAAAATTACCTCTTCAGAATCATGGTGCATCTTCTACTCTGGTGCGTCTTATAGTCCGAAAAATACAGTAATGTATTTCAAAAGTAGGATAATAAATGTCCATATATAATTGGGTAGAAGTGTGGAAAGTATTCCACAGTTTGACAGCTCTGAACATTAAACATTTTGCAACGAAGCCAGACTTTGTTCAGATAGTTATTTTAATACCTCAAAGAATAGTAGATATAGGGGACTTAGAGCTTCAAAGCAGTTAGCCTTCTTAGCCAAAATGGACATCCATGTTGAGCTTCTGAATAATTCCAATTGGAACTTCTCAGCCATCAATAGAAATGCTTTATTTTTTTCGCCCTTTTTTGCACCTGATTTTGGTAAGCTACCCAGAGTCATTTCATGAGGGAGTTGAGCAGTTGCTAAATATGATACAGGTAGTCCTCAACTTACAAACACAATTGAGTCCAACATTTCCATTGCAAAGCGAGGCAGTTGTTAAGTGAGTTTCCCCTATTTTAAGATCTTCTTTTGCCAGCGTTGTTAAGCGCATCACTGCAGTTGCTAAATGAATCATTCGACCATTAAGAAAATCTGCCTTCCCCCATTGATTTTGCTTGTCTAAAGCCAACTGAGGAGGTTAGAAATGGTGATCACATGACTCGAAGACAGTGCAATTGTCATAGATACCAGTTTCCAAGCATCCAAATTCTGATCATGTGGCTATGAGGATGCTACAATAGTTGTAAGTGTGAAAACTTTTTAAAGTGCCGTTGTAACTTCGAACGGCCATTAAATGAATGGTTGTATGTTGAGGGCTACCAGTATATAATAAATAAATTAAAATTCTCCTCTCCTTATACTTTTTCTTAGAATTAAACTGGTGTTTTAATCTTACATAAATGTGATGTTCTGCTACAGGGTAGCAATTGAAAGAACTGTAGAATGCAGTACCTTTTTTTCCCCCTTCCTGAATTTCTGGCTTCCTGCTCATCGGTAGCTTATTTTTAAATTGCACTCCAGAACTTCCCCAAAGTCAGACATTGGAAATGGGCATTGCCCTGGTGTAGCTGTGTGCAATTCTCAAAGCAAACGAGAATATAAATTTGAAGCTACAAGCAGAGTCGTGCTAATTCCTGAATTGGGAATTTGCTTCACCCAATAGAGAGGCAAACGGTCAGATCCTGGCCTTCCCAAGGTCTTGGGAGGGCTGCCCTGGAAGGTCCCCATTTATTTTTTCGGGTCCATGGGTGGAAGAGGGAAATGAGATGAGGGTAGATGAAGAGACACACATGGTTTGTTTTTGCTCCTTAAAACTTCAGCATGTGCCCGTGTCTGGTTTCCGCTGTTTGGATGGAAGGCAATTGATTACCTTGCACACCCTCTGGGCAGCCGTAGAGGGGCCCTTCCTGTCCCTTGAAGAGATTTGCTGAGCAAGGCAGTGCCTGTTTAGGAGTAGACAGATAGAGATAGAAACAGAGATGGACCACTGGCTTACGTTACAGCTGCCCTTTGCCAGCTTGTATTTATTGCCTTGGTGCTCAAAGAAGAGTCCTGAATGGCCTGGCTTCCATCTGGGACACTGTGGCCTCTGGCTCTGCCTGATTATGGGGTGCTCTTGCATGCTGCCTGCCATGCCAGCTTGGGTATTGTTGTTTTGTCTTTTGTCTAGGATGCACTCCCTTCTTCTCAGCCCCCCAAATACAACTTCACTCCCAGTTCTGCCCTCAACAAGACAGCGCGTCCCTTTGGAGTTAACCCTGCTCCAAACTCTGAGTCCGGGCGGGTGACGAAACCCGTGCGGTATGTTCCCCCTGCATCCGTCTGCACCACACAGCACAATGGGTATGTTGCTGTGCTTCTGGCCACCTGGGGTGGGATGGGGGTGGGGGTAATAATGCGACTGTGAAACTCTTCACACCGGCCCTGCTCTGTACACCTGTGCATGTAAACTTGTGCATGTCTGGCTTTCCACTGAGGGGCACCTGATTGGTAAGAATGTCCCTCCTCCCCATTGAAAAATGTAAACCTCTGGTGTTGCAGTGGCCTCTTGTGGCTGGAAAAGATATTGCAATTTCTGAGTAAAACCATACCCAAATTTAGTGATGTTAATTCAGATAACATCTCACTTTTTAAAACTTCTTATGTGTTCTGGTCAACCCAATAGATGAAGTTGGAAATATAATGCGATGTCCCAGGGAAAATGTTCTATTGTACCTATAATTCTTTTTACCAACCAATCCTAAATCATTCTTACATCCGATAGTTTGATTGTAATGATAGCATATTACATCAAGTCAGCTGCATCTACACATTCATTGTTGTCTGCTTATGAGTTACATATTCTTATTTTTATAAAATAGAGTAAATGTACTTTCTGGATGTCTTTGAAATTCTCCACCCTCACATACTCCCTGGTTACAGGTTAAATATTTTTTTGATCTGAAAGAAAGGCTCAGAGAAATACAGATCTGAAGTATAATGCTATTCAGCCTAAAGCTGCACATTTCAGAGAAGACACCAAGAAACAGACTTGAGATGAAGAAGAACAAAAATATCATTCTTTTAAACTGAGATTTCTAAGAAAAGTGTTAAAATGAAAAATACATCTTACAAAGGAAATGCATATAAAATACAAGATTTACATGTTGCGGCATCTCGTTGTCCCAACATTAAACTAGTAGTTCTATCTTATCTATCATATGGGAGAAGTGAGGGTCTAAAGATTTTTTTAAAAAAATCTTTTGAGCTGTTACCTTCCTCCACCCCACTTTTCCTTCTGTGGAAATTTTAGGTTCTTCTCGTTAGCTTTGCAAATTTTGACCAGAGCAGGATCACGAGACTAGAAAAAAAAAGCTGTTCAGTTAATGCAGAAAAACGAAGCCAGGGTACAACTGGTGGAAAGGATGCCGGATGGATGGGGATTAATTCAGTAAAATTAATAAGCTTCAAAAAAGAAAAGGGGAAAAGAATATGTTTGGAATCAGCAACATTGGCCTGCTTTTTCTGCCAGGATGAGCTGCTCATGTGTGGAAGACAGCCCTAAGTGCTTAACTGCATGCAAGTTGTTGGCAGTTTTTGTTCAGATGTTGCTGAAAATAATGATGCTTTAGTTGAGCTCCTCTAACTTGGTGCATTCTAGCTTGTTCTTACTTTATTTATTTAAGCTAATAGTGGATAGTGAGAATAGCAATAGAAATAGAACCTAGACTTATATACCAGTGCTGTATATTCTTAGTTGTTTCAGTATGACTTCATTTCCTTAGCAAGGAATAGCTTTCTGTGCAACAATTTATAGTGCAAAAGGAGTTGTGAAGACTCACTCTCAGATCTTTCTTTGTAGTTTTGTAGCAAAGGGCCACTATAAACTTTATGTCACTTGCATGTAAATATAACTATGGAAGACTGTTCTTAACTTGTTTGGAGATGAGAGTTTTTACAAAGTAAGCATTTTCTTCTTTGGATGGGAGACTCTCGTCCTAGATTTTGCTTGGGATCGCACCACACAACATCCTTAGCCAGCATTATCACAACCTGTGATGATTGGTCATTACACCTGTCATGATTTAATGTACTCTTTCTCGAATTGGTGCCCTCCAAATATGCTGAGGTTTCAGTTTCCCAATATTCCTGATTAAGAGGGGTGTCATGCTAGAGATAACAAAAGTAGGGGGATCCAGGGATGGAAGGGATGTGAATGTGAATGATATCAAAATGGTGGGTGTGACTGTGTGATCACAGCCTTGCTCCTTTTTACCTGCCTGCAGTGCATGTTAAAAAGGGGCTGGGCTTCAGTCCTCTGGTTGTGCCTGCCATTCTGCTGTTTTGACTCCTTTGTGGATTCTCTCAGATTGAAGGCCACCTGTCTCTTACCCAAAATAGAAATGGGGGAGCATTGTTTTCTCTGCCTTTGATTCTAATCTGTCTGCCTTTCCTGTCTTTTTTCTCTTTCCCTCTTTTTCTCTCCTGCAGGCACAGAATCCCGACAAGTCAGTAAGCTTTTGGTCTTCTCTGTAGCCTTTTTTCTTTGCTTTTCTAATTTGCATGATGTTTTCCATGTCGGGTTTCTCATTTCCCATCTCACTCCACTTTGGGGGGGTCTGGTTGTGACAGGAGTGGAAAATTATCTTTTCTTAAAGAAATCTTAAGTTTGTTTTGATTGGGGGACGAACGACAATGATGACAGAAAGTTTCAAAAACCGCAACAGGCTTAGATGGGAAGAGCTGCTTTTACCTAAACAAGAAAAGCAAAATTTATTTGTACTTTCGTGACCAAATCCTTTTGGGCCATACTGGAACCCCTTTGAAGTCCCATTTTCCTGGAAATAAGTGGAGGAGATAAGACCTCTTTATATGGCAAGAAGCCACGGAAGTTACCCTAAGGTCAAGGTTGCCAAAAAGATTTGATTTCTGAAAGAGGATTCTGGTGGCTTCTGCCTGGGGCTGGAAAAGCAGTCTGGTGCAGCTCTTGCTAGTCTTCCTTCATCTATAACTGTGACTGCCTGACCTAGATAAGGGTGAGGAATTGGTGCTAAATTTGGCAGGGAGCTTGTGGCTTCTCTCCTCCCCAGTGAAGCTGCAGATCTCTCCGGGGACATTAACTGCTCCCCTATGAGCAGCAGAGATGTAAATGTTCTTGCTCCGTGACCCGTCAAAACTGCGGTAGACAAAAGCGCGCTCGACGAAAGCGCGTACCTGACGTCATCAGCAGCGCGACGAAAAAAATTAAAAATAAATTAAATTGAAATTAAAACAAAATTAAAGCAAGCCGATTCACATAAAGGTAAGGGTTAGGTTTAGGGTTAGGTTTAGGGTTAGGTTAAGGGTTAGGTTAAGGGTTAGGTTTAGATTTAGGGTTACGTTAAGCGTTAGGGTTAGGTTTAGCGTTAGGTTAAGGGTTAGCGTTAGGTTTAGCATTAGGTTAAGGGTTAGGTTTAGGGTTAGGTTAAGGGTTAGGTTTAGGGTTAGGCTTAGGGTTAGGTTTGGGGGGGTTAGGGTAAGGTTTTCACTTTAATTTTAAATTTACCGCTCACAGCGTGATGTTTTCGTCGCGCTGTGATGACGTCACGTACGCGCTTTCGTCGAGCGCGCTTTTGTCTACCGCGGTTTTGTGGTGGAACCGTTCTTGCTATGTTGGGAGGGAGTAATATTTTTTACCTGACCGGTACTTTGCTTTCTCTTATCCCATGCTGCTCCTGTCCTCAGGGTGACTGCTCACCCACCTGAGGTGAAGGCTGCGTCCCCAAATCACCCCCCACCTGATTATGGAGATTACTACCTGGAGGACCAGTAAGACTTGGGAACGGGGTCTGGGGCTAGGATGGCCATGTCAGTAATGTTTGTATTGTATGTAGCTGTTCTTGCCTCATAGCTTGGTAATGTTCCTCCCAAAGGTTAGTGGGAACAATCTCTGAAACACCTGTGGCTAAAATGCAAGTATTCTTTTTTTTTTTTTTAAAAAAATCCGGTTAAGGGGGTATATTAGAGCATCACCTGGTAAATCAGGCCACTGTATGACACGGAAGTACAGGATTTAAGGTCTGTCTCTCACAAAGTCAAATATTAGCCAAGTTGGCAGAGTTGACGGCCTAATCGAACAGCCCAACTCAAGGCTTTGGTAACTCAGAATCAACATATCATCCCATGAAGCAGTTCATATTTAACTTCTGATTACAGTTTAACTTGGTTGTTCCAGTCCTTGGGAGGATGGGGGGGAAGGGTGGGGAAATCTAATTTCTCCCTCTTAAGATGATTCCTTTGTGGGATGAGATATTTCTAGGTACCTCCTCTTTCTCGGGCCATTATTTAGGCGAGGATCGAAGAGTTCATGCTTTCTTTGATGATCCAGTTTGCTCTGATGCTTTGCACGTTCTTGGGTTTGTAGTCCCCCTCAGCCAGGCCCTAAAGGCTGTGAAGCACCCTCCCTCTCCCCAGCCAGATTGCAATTTACAATTGCAAATGGCTCCTGTTGAGTTTATAACAGAGAACCAGAAGGTTTTTGGTGGTGTTCAGGGTAGGAAGCACTCCTTTTTTTGTAGCCTTTCTGTAGAGGGGGGTTACTAGGACACACCCACATATACCACACACACACCACACACACACACAAACACACACACACACACACACACACACACACACACAGAGTCTTTCTTTGCTTCTCAGGATTTTTGAAGGAATTTCTTACAATCTGCTGGCACACATTTTCAAACCGTTGCTCCAGCCTGCAGAAGGATTTCCATGCATTGATTGGCTTGGGGGGGGGGGATAAGATCTGAATTTTGCTGATGGACAGAACAAAATGACATGTAGCTCACAATAAGAACTGTATGGACAGACACTATGTTTAAAGCACTTGCTTTTCAAGTGGCCACAGAAGGGGCTGAATACTGTTGCAGAAAAGGTGTAGGACCGATCACTTGACAGCTATCCCTTATTCCCTAGTCAGACCCTTCATACTCGGTACAATCCTACACTATCGGAGGTGAGAAAATGGCCGCAGTTTTACATCAGGCATGATAGGCCCAAGGCTTTCTGGTTGTGTTGTGTGTGGCTCCTTAAATGCCATCTATATTCACTGCCAAAGAAGCTCTTAGAAAACTAATTTGTCACTGAGGCTAACAGTGACATCCCAGCTCTCTAGCCCTCCCCAGCCAGATAATCAGCCCCCCTGATAGAAAAGCTTCCCTTCTGCTTGAAGGAAGTGCAGATAGGATGGCTTCCTATTTCCTCCCAGAGTCTGGTCCGCCTAGTCTCCCTTCCTCCCAGCAAGTAGAATCACGGGCGCTGGGAAGGATATTAAGCAACCTTCATAGCCTTCACCCTCCATATCTGTTAAGATTGTGACTCTCAGGACTGTCAGCCATCTAGCAGTTCTGGCTGATGTATTTCTTTAGCTGCAGAAAATTAACCATTGTAGACAAGGGACTGATGGGGTGAGCTTCAGGATCTC
This sequence comes from Thamnophis elegans, assembly GCF_009769535.1. NCBI lineage: Eukaryota > Metazoa > Chordata > Lepidosauria > Squamata > Natricidae > Thamnophis > Thamnophis elegans. The sequence goes on from NC_045542.1 coordinate 98,700,137, forward strand.
ATTACTACTACTGAAGGACAGGTTATTTATCCGGCCCGTTAGAATGGCCATGTCTTGATTCATTGCAGTGTATATGTGTATGTGTGTGTGTGTGTGTTTGGGTGCAATGCATGCCCAGCAACTGCTGTTTTCCGTACAGTTCTGGCTGAGTGCCCTGGTCTGTTTGTAGGCACTCTCTGCGGCTGGTGAGCCTGCCGGCTTTCTTCCCCAGCGATGCCAGTAAAAAGAGACTTATTGAGGACACAGAAGACTGGCGACCACGGACTGGGATTACTCAGTCTCCTTCCTTCCGCATTCTGGCCCATCTCACAGGCACAGAATTCAGTAAGTGCCCCTCTGGGGGGAACTATGTAAGGGGCAAGGCAAACTTTATTTTCCCATCCCTCTGAGTGGCCGGTTCCCACTAGAGGCTTAGGGGAAATCTCAAGCTTTTCGTATCTGCCACTTCAGGAAACAGGTGCAGTGGTGCTTGAGATTTGGTGACAGCTCTGGTCCTTCTCTCACTCGGTCTCCATGGTCAGAGTCTTACATTCCTCCTTCCCCCTCCCCCCCTCTTCCTCCTCCTCCTCCTCATTCCTGGGGATGCCCCCTTGGCCCCATGCAATCTGTCTGGGGATGCAGCTAAATATTCTGCAGGCATCTCCTTCTGCTTCCCTCACCCCAATTGGGGATAGCCTTAATTAATTCTTGCTTTTTCTTTCCATCTACCAACCTGATTGACCCAACTCTGATCCTCTCTCTTTCTCCCTTCCTTCTGCTGCTGCCAGTGCGAGACCCAGATGACGAGCATCTTAAGGCGGCCAGGTAAGAAGGGCCAGATCTTTGGGGCTTGGATTTCTTAGGGTTAGAGAGAGGATTTCTGCCTGAGTTCCTCAAGTGCTAGGATGCCAGCTGAGATGAGCTTAGGGTTTCAGACTTGTTTATAGAGATACGTTTTCTCTCTTGCTACAGATAGTTTGTACAATACATCCCTAGTTAAGCGTGGTTTATCAAGCCAGTTTTCTGGGTTCATGTGGCACACTAGATCCTAAACTAATGGCTTAAATTGTTGTTGCCTGAGTTGAGGTGTTGTATGAACACACTTGCTTCATGGACTTATTGTCTACTTGTGGGAAAGAGGTGGGAGAGAGAGAAAAGTCATTTCCCCCACTTGAGGGTGGAATGCTATTGAAACAGGTTGGGCATTGTGTGAAGTGTCTTCTGCATGCTCTCTGTCTCTTTTTCCTCTCCTCTCCCTTCCCCTAACATTACTGTTTCCTCTCCACTGTCTGCCTTCCCTTTCCTTTCCTTTTTCTAGAGAAAAGTTTGTCCTGGAACTCCGGAGCCCCCGTTATACTCACCTGCGTGACTGGCACCACCAGCGATCAGCTACCTCTCTGAACGTGGTCTAAGACGCGTAGACTGATCCTGTCTTACTCTTCTGACTCGACCCTTCTGTTGATTGTAATGCAATGCAGATGTTATATAGGGAGGGTACATTTCTGTCTGTTTCCTTCTGGCTGTTGAGTGTAACTTGAAAATAGGAAGCCCCCGCAACTCCTGGAATGTAATGATTGATCTGTGCTGGAGAATTACTTAGTTAGGAACTAGAAATAAGCAGGAGGCTTTTCGTTTATGGACTCACACTTGGAATTCCATGCCTCACTTCCTGTCCTCAATGGAAAGAAACTTTAGAATCCAGCTTTACCATTGGAGAGGAGGATTAGTTTCCCCCACCTTAAAGAAATGTTCTGGAAGAAGGAAGCTATTTCCACTGAAGTGGGAATTATTTCCTTGTATACTCATATTCTACCAATGGAAGATCTTCTGGATTTCTCAGACTGGCCTTGTTTTTATGAACTGTCAAGAGTTTTCCCTTCTGGATAAGCATGACAGGAAAAGATGGCATCTTTAGCCATTTGTTTTGTTTCGGTTCTATTGATGACATTTATAAACTAGCCTTCTCCCAAGGAATGTAAGATCACACGCATGGCTCTCTGTCCTTTCCTCACAATGCAGTCAGATGAGCTAGGTGCAGCAAGAATGGCTGGCCCAAGGAAATATAGCGCAATTTGTGTAAGCATTGGAGTTTGAACCTAAGTATCCAATACCAGATAGTTCTCAGTTCAACCAATTCGGCATAGAATCTCAGAAAAGTAAGGGCTGTACAGTCCACCTTTGCCACTTTCGGATATAGTTTCTCAGCACTGGAAATGAAGACAGACTCTTCGCCAGATAACCCCCTTCTGCCTCTCCACAACTGTTAGAGAAAAGGGTCTCCCCTCCCATCTTCCACCCTGCCATGGCTATCCTTTTCCTCTCCTTGTTCCCTTGGCTATGAGTGTTGGTTTGTGTTTGCTACCTTCAGGGAAGGACAGACATTCCTCTCTGGGTGGGCCGATGAGATCTTGAGAGATGGCAAGACTATCTTGCTGCCCATTATTTGATTGGAGATGTCTATTTTGCACTTGATCTATATACCAAGGCGCCTTAATTTGCAAAAGACCACCATGTTTGAGGAGTGCGATAGAGATGATCTTGCTGGGATCAGAGCAGACTCCGGAAGAGGGGTGAATTGCTCTGGGTCTCCTTCTGCATCTAGAATGTCCTTTTCCCTCATGGGGGGCACATCTGTTGGCTACGACTCTACCGTTGTGAGAGTTTTATCAATGTTTGGTCTACATGCATGATGCAGAATTCAACTATTATCTGTACAGTGCTATCACCACCCACACTTGAGTGCCTGAAATGTAGTTAAGACCGGATGGAGACTCACTTACTACTTTCCATTTTGTAGTAAAAATAAATGCTTCTATTCTCATATCTGGCTTCTGCCTATTTATTATTGTATAGGCAACTGAAACTAGAGATGCTGAGTCACTGGTGAACTAAGCCAAGCTGTGGGTGAGGAATTGTTCTTCAGTGCAGTATCAGTCTATGTGTCATCTGAAAGGTCACTTAAGATGCAGTTGAGAAAGTGGTCTCCACTCACTTGTAAGCCTGGGAGTTTTCTTATTTTTTGGTGCTGGTTGACATCTGTCTCCATGCCCTGAGGGTTACGTCTGGAAGCACTAGAGGCTTGATGGCCTCCGTGGCAACTGGCAACCACAGGCTTGTCCCAACGACTTCTGCTCCTATGCATGCAGATGGGCCTAATTGAACATTAATTTTCCTCACAAGGGTTGGGCTGTTATCCTATATGTGGATGGTTTATTTCTCTCTCTGTTGTGATCAGGTCATTTCCTGGTCCATTTGAGATGTCCTGCCACTGAGGACTTCTGTGGACTATTATTAGAATGGCCTGTCCAAGACAGGTTTCTGAGAGGTTCTTGAGAAATTTCTCTGCACCCGATAGGCAGTTCCATTTATTGCCAGGTTCACCTCTGGCATCAGGAGGGTGATTCAGCTTCCTTGACAAGATTGCATTCACTACTCCTAGAGTACATCTTAGATTATTGAGGAACTCCAGAAGAGATGAAACAGAAAATGTGACACTTGGAGCGTTGATGGAGAAAATTTTACAAGGACTCAACCTGAGTGTGGGTGGGAGATCAAACTCAAGCCTTTATCATGGCAGTAAAGAAGTGCAGTTCTCCATTGTTGCATGTTAGTCTGTTTGTTTATATCTTGCCTTTATTATTTTTACAAATCATTCAAGGTGGGGAACATGTGCACCTTCCTCTTTCTATTTTCTCACGACCACAACCCTGTGAGGTGAGCTGGGTTAAGGAGAGAGTGAATGACTGCCTAAGGCACCCAGCTGCCTTTCATGGCTAAAGGGGTGTCTAGAACTCACAGTCTCTGTTTTTTAGCCTGATGCTTTAATTATTAGACCAAACTGGCATTGGTGGACTGTTGATTAGTAGCATCATTTAGTAAGTCTAGGGCTTTCTTGGGGAGCATGAGTAGGTGTAGTTGCCTCCTAGCCATTGTAGCTGTTTCATACAGCATTTTCTGATATATTGACTCAAAGTTGCTGACGTTTTGACTCTTTATGGTGGATGTCCAATGAGGTGACTCAGGTGATACCTTACCATATTATCCTTTTGGCCTGTAGACTCTTGATGATGTAACCTCTTGATACACTGTGGTACTCACACGCCCTCACTTGCTTTGCAAGGTACTGGTGAGAGCATAATTGGCTGGATTTGGAAGGTGGCAATGCCAGCAGTTTTGGAGGAGGCTTTGCTGGAGCTTCTCCTTAATAGATTGTCCCTGCATCTGGTTATTTTTGACAGCTATTTGACACCTCTTTTTAGGGAACGCTTTTGAGTGGGCGGTTGGGAACAGTTCTTACACAATCAAAAACAAACAACCTGATGCCACATTTGGCTGTTATCAAAACATGGATCAAATGGAAACTTCCCATTCCACCCAAAAGAGAGTCACTTGCAGGCATGTACACTAAGCAGGTAGGAATTTAAATACTGATTAGACTACAAGTAGAAATTGCATTGAACACTCAGCAATTGCTGGAATTCTTTTGCCATGGCTTCTTAGACTTTCCGCAGTAAGTCTCATGTTATCATACCTTTGGGTGATTGTTTATCTGTTCTAGTCCAGTCCACTGGGAAGAAGTTAGTCAAGGATTCCAGTCTAGAAGACCAATCTAGAAGAAGCAGATTATTTGAATGTATTTCAGTTAAAGTTCAGTTTTGAGCATAGGACAGAGATGGAGTTGGACTCAAACTGATGGTTTTATTGAGATTTGCACAGAAGTAGTGGATCCTTTAAAGGGACGCGGTGGCTCAGTGGCTAAGACACTGAGCTTGTTGATCAGAAGGTCGGCAGTTCAGCGGTTCAAATCCCTAGCGTCGTGTAACAGAGTGAGCTCCCGTTACTTGTTACAGCTTCTGCCAACCTAGCAGTTCAAAAGCACGTAAAAATGCAAGTAGAAAAATAGGGACTACCTTTGGTGGGAAGGTAACAGCGTTCCGTGCGCCTTCGCCATTTAGTCATGCTGGCCATATGACCACAGAGACATCTTTGGACAATGCTGGGTCTTCGGCTTTGAAATGGAGATGAGCACTGCCCCCTAGAGTAGGGAATGACTAGCACGCACCTTTACCTTACCTTTAGTGCATCCTTCATGATCTTTTTAGACTTTTCTGTGCCTTCAGGAGCATTAATTATGGGGACTAAAAGCATTGTGTGTAGTGAGTGATACTGTTCCTGCATTCCAGTTGGTTGACATTAAGAGAATAGTTTGGGTCAATAATCATTCCCTTATGGGGTGGCACAAGATTTGGTCTTCTCTAGTCTGATTTTGAGCATCTACATAAAGCTGCTGGAAAAAGTAATCCACTGTTCAGGGGTGAGATATTAATATGCATTGTACATTGTACATTACCTGGGCCTGGCAGGGATGGCACTGAAGTCTTATCCTGATGTCTGGAGGTTTTGGGGTTCTGCATAGAATAAAACAGAAGGATAAAGATGAATCACTGGTAAAATTGCTGCTTGTTTACTAGGTTCTCTGTTGGTTCCTGTGTTTTCTTGGGTGAGGGAGGAGCTCTATGCTTGAAGGAGATGATCTGTAACTTGGAATCCTCCTGGCTGCTGCTGGAGATGGCCAGATGTAGTTAACTGTGGTTAAAAGGTAAAGGTTCCCCTTGCACATATGTGCTAGTCATTCCCGACTATAGGGAGAGCCAGCACTGTCTGAAGACTTCTCCATGGTCATGTAGCCGGCATGACTAAATGCTGAAGGCACATGGAACGCTGTTACCTTCCCAACAAAGGTGGTTCCTATTTTTTTACATGCTTTTGAACTGCTAGGTTGGAAGAATCTGGGACAAGTAAAGGGAGCTCACTCTATTATGTGGCGCTAGGGATTCAAACCACCAAACTTTCTGATTGACTAGCTCAGCATCTTAGCCACTGAGCCATCCCATTCTTTTTTAACTGTGGTTAGGAGGGCCTTTGTCTAGCTTCATTTAGCATGCCAATCACAACCCTATGTAGAGTGTGGCCACAATGGAGACTCAGGCCCTCATTAGTGCTTATTTGGAATACTCCAATGTGACCAACATGGATTGCTTTTGCGGGCCACTCAGTAACTGCAACTGGTTCGGACCACACTGGTCCATTTGCTGTCCGCCATGAGCATATTATACCTGTACTGTGAGTGTAGAACTAACTGCTGGTTTTAATCTATATTGAAAAATACTTAATAGTTTGCCACCTTGGTATCTTGCAAAATCATTTTCTCCAATTAGAATTGACCCATCTCATACATCTATCCTGGGGAAATATGTTGATAGTATCCCATATGTGTAAGGTGAAGTCCAAGAGACACTTCTTAGTAATCGTGCAAATATTCTGGACTATTTTAGGTAAATGCTGCCTGTGGTAGCATTCCATAAGCTAATAAAAGTGGAGTTTTTCTAGACTGTTGTCCTCATTATATATATATATATATATGTGTGTGTGTGTGTGTGTGTGTGTGTGTGTGTGTGTGTGTGTGAGAGAGAGAGAGAGAGAGAGAGAGAGAGAGAGAGAGAGAGAGAGATTTTATTGTTTTGTCTGGTTTTTGTTTTGATGCTAATAGCTGCAAGTCTTTGCAAATTATGGCTCTCTGTGTGCGTGTGGATATATGTATGTATGTACAGTATGTATGTATAGAGAGAGAGAGGGAAAGGGGGAGATCTGAGGCTACACTCTATCTATCTATCTATCTATCTATCTATCTATCTATCTATCTATCTATCTATCTATCTAGATAGCTTGAAATAGATCTATACTAGTCTCCCTTTATTTATTTATCAGCACAAATACACACACACACATATATATATATATACACACAGACATATTAATGTGTGTGTGTGTGTGTGTGTGTCAACACACACACACACAAAAGAAATCAGTATTTTCAGGTTCTGTTTTATCTTGGCACCTTTGGGAGCAGAAGCCTATCAGCAATCTGGAGCTTCCTTCTTTTCTTTTCCTCAATGCACTATTTTCTAGGATTACATTATTAGGCAGAGTGAGTAAGAAACAGGATGGTAGCTGAGCCTTCTGTTCTTTTAATGGGGCAGAGATACAAAAAATACCTTTTAGCCAAATCATTGTATGAGTGGACTAGAGGTAAAAATGCACAGAGGGTTGCTGTTTTTTTAAAAGGACAAAGTTCTAGAGCAGAACAAACCACTGCATGGCCTCTGTAATGTGCCAGCATTCCATTGTTCTTTTCAGCCTGGGAGGATGTGGTGCGGATCTTGCTGAGCTGTGCCACTTTGCACTGCAGGTGGGGGATCTTAAGTGTGAGGAACAATCTGTGTTAAAAGCGGGAAGGAGGGAGAGAGAAAAAAAAACCCCTCTGTTTCCTGCCTGGTGATACAAATATGTGAGATTCCCCAAACACGACAGTCTCTGATGTGAAGAAACATTGCCTGCATGTGTTTTAAAGGTGTGTGTGATCATGTTCAGATCTTAAGTCCATCGCTTCGCTTGCACTCAGAATGGCAGAGTTTAGATAAAAGTACCACACACCAGTTGTTCTTGCATGGGATGGGTGTGTGTGTGGTGTGCTTGCACCCTGAGGGGGTGTTTTCTTTCAGATCACCCCATTTAGGTATTTGAGAAAGGGGAAAGAAAGAATTAGTAAACGTCCTGGGAGGTCTCTGTTTTATTTTCCCTCTCTTGGGGCTGCTCGGGAGCATTCTCTGCCTCTTTACTTTGCCTGACACGCTCCATACATTTGTTCAGTTCTTCCATCTTTGCGGCGAGCTTCTGCTCCAGCGCAGGCCTGCTGCTCCTGGCTGGCAGCATTTTCTGCTGAAGTGCAGGTAGCATCTTGCTCTCTTCTTCCTGGATCACCTGCTGGAAAAAGGCTGGCTCCAGGGCTGAGGTGGCTTCCTCTGCGATTCATCACACGAACTAAACTGCCACTTGATTTCACCTCTTTCCTGCCATGAAGCTCCCTGCGGTAGTATTTGGCCTTGAAGTGTCCCTCTAAGCTCTGCACTGATAATTTATTTCTATTCGATGATCTACGGATAAGCCGGTTGTCCTTTTGCAGGCATGAGGCCTGAACATCTGGGGAAATCCAGCATGGTCCTATTTACCCTGTTGGTTTGGGATGGCCATATGTTCCCATTGAAACACCCCTGACTAGAGCTGCATGTGAAAACAGCATGAAGCTACTAGCGCTGGCACCCAAGTATTCATCCCCATTCCCCACCCCATCCTTCCGTGATACTTCATCAGGTATCACAAAAAGCATGTAACCATCAGAGAGACGAGGGCAGAAAGAGCTGGGTTGGCTTAATTTTCTTAAAATGTTAAGAATTTACTTCAGTGTTATTCCAGTAGGATTCAGAAAAGATGGAGTGTTCTGGGGATGCTTTCAAGCTAAGTTTGTTTTTTTACAAAAGAAAAAGCTGCCTCCTGACAGCTACACCAGACGCAGAGCTTAAGTGTACATTGCTGACTGCAAAACAGTTCTGGCACTGTAACAACTTTGTCTCAAATGCCTCCAGTCAGAGGTACCGGATGACGTTTTGTGCCTTGTTTTGATCAGGATCTTCAATTCTGCTTACTCTCCTTGGTGGGAAAGTCCTACTACCTCCTGCAGGGAGCCTTAGTAGAGTGCGCTTTTCTACAACATTAATACCAGACATTGTTTCTATATACACCATTGTTTAATGACTTGGGAACTGCCCCAACAACTATTACCCTAACAACTGCCCCAACAGAACGACTACTTAAGAGATGTTTCCTTTGTAAGCATGGAGACACAAACCTCCTACTGCAGACTTTGACGCAATCTTGACTGGCCTGGAGGAACGCGGTGGGCCTGGAGAAGAGTTGACTGTTGTTCCTATGTCTCTTTTTAGAAAGGGACACTATATAGAGCAGTGGTTCTCAACCTGTGGGTCGGGACCCCTTTGGGGGTAGAACGAGCCTTTCACAGGGTCGCCTAAGACCATCGGAAAAGACATATTTTTGATGGTCCTTAGGAACCGAGATACCAATTTTATGGTCACCACAACATGAGGAACTGTATTAAAGGGTCGTGGCATTGGAAAGGTTGAGAACCACTGGTATAGAGGAAAAAATGTTCTTCTGAGTGTGTGTGGAGACAACAGTCCAGAGGTGGGTTCCTACTGGTTTGGCCTGGTTCGGCTGAATAAGTAGTAATTCGACCGCACACATGACCGAACCGGTTCTATCCAGGGCGCCATCTTTATTTTCTGTTCTGCAAATGCGCAAAACAATCTTCATTGAAAAAATGTAATTTCCCCTTTTTAATGGTGTGTGCATGCCAGTCCCAGAGAGGTCCCAGAGACGCCTCCCCAAAAATGGAGGCATTTTTGCCTTCACCCAGCCTCCAGAAGCACTCTGCAGGCTTCAGCAGGGCTGGGAGGAAAGGAAAGTGCCCCCCCCCCCCCATTTTGCCCATTTTTTGCAAAAATGGGGGCGTTTTGGCCTTCCCCCAGCCCTGCTAAAGTCTGCAGAGTGTTCCTGGGGGCCGGGAAGGAGAAAAACTTTTTTTTCCTACTGGGTAGTTTGCAGACACTCCCTTAGTTCCGGGGAGGCTGGAGTCCTCCCCCTCCCCCCCTCAAAACTTTTGCCATTGTTTCGGTGGGCATGGCTTAGTGAGGGGGTCATGTGATTGAATGAACGTGACATCAAGTTGGCCACACCCACTCAGTCACATGCCCCCATCTAGCCATGCCCACTGAACCAGTAGTAAAAACATTTTGAAACCCACCCCTGTAAGAGTCCCTTTTCCTTAGCGCTCTCTACAGTAGTTCTTTAAACCTTCTTTTGAGGCTAGTTAAATTGGACTTTTCTTTGGTCCTGTGGAGGGCCAAAGTGGGATGCCACCTTTCCACATAAGTTGGAGGAATACTTTTCTTCTCGGGCAGCTTTGAACTTTCTGGGCTCAGAACCGACACTTCCTCCTTAGTTCCATGAACTCTCCTTCCTTGAACTCTATTGTATGTTGGGGAACCAAACCAGCCAATAGGGGTCACTGCTACACAGAGAATTTGGCCTATGCTCTCCTTGTCCTGGTTTTAATTTCTGCCTGGGGAGGAGGAAAGTGGGCCCACCCGGAAGCCTAAGAATTTAGGTTGGGTTCTCTCCTCTGTTAAATATATTCTGAAGGGCCAACCTCTGCTTGGGTTATAAGGTAAAAGGCCCAGTTATTTGGAACTAATTGGTTATTTTGTAGCCAGGTCTCCATACCAGATCTGCCTTCTGCACCCGCCTTGACAGTGGAACCTGGATATGGTAAGCAGGAGCCCTGCATGCTGGGGAGAAAGGCAGCTGGAGCGGTGGTCCCTCAGCAGGAAAGTTTGGGGGGTGGGGTGGGGGCAGGGGAAACCTCAAAGGAATGCCTCTTTCCTGATTGTGGAAGCTGCTACAGCTTTCAACTCTGTAAAACAGTGAGCTAATTTTAAATTGTCCTTTGTGTGGGCATAGATTAGAAGCAGATTTATTATTTCCCTAAAGGAAAACCAAAGGGTAAGGTATTCCCAATGACCCACACGCAGAACCGGAGCATGAGCCTTGCACATTTTGGCTCACCCAAGCAAGCACCCATAAACGTGCAGTGCCAGATACGCCTTGTGTAATTCCCGCCAGGTTCTACTTCTCCAAAACCTGCGCCTATCACAGGCCCTTCCAGTCGTCCACCCTGGGCTGTGGATCCTTCCTTCGCGGAGCGATACGCACCAGATAAAACTAGCACTGTGCTGAGCACGCACAGCCAGCCAGCCACCCCAACGCCTGTGCAGAACCGCAACTCTATTGTCCAGGCCGCACAGCAAGCTCCGGAGAGTGCCAGCAAAACGCCCATCTGCTATCAGTGCAACAAAATCATCAGGTAAGCCATCAGGGGAACTCACTGTGGTATCCCTCCGCTACTGTATTACACCTCCAGCAACCCAGCCAAAACAGCAGCGGTTAAAAATGCTATCGGTTGTGATTTAGCAACATCTAGTGGGGGCCCTGCTATTCCTCTCTTTTCTCCCCCATTACTTGATTGAGGAGATAAACGTAGGAATTGCCTTTGCTAATGAGGATTGAGTATGTGTGTAGTGAACAGGAGTCTCGGAAGTGTGCTTTTCGGCTTCCTGCGATATGCGTAATGCAGGCTGGTGGGAGAGAGCTTGTCTTTCCAACTGAAGGGAGTTGCTGCCAATTCGCCACTCACCCTTTCTCTTTACTTTCCAACAGGGGGCGATACCTGATGGCTCTGGGACGTTACTACCACCCAGAAGAGTTCATCTGCTCACAGTGCAGGAAGGTGCTTGATGAGGGTGGATTTTTTGAGGAAAAGGGCTCCATCTTTTGCCCCAAGTGTTACGACATGCGCTATGCGCCCAATTGCGCCAAATGCAAGAAGAAGATTACAGGGGTGAGTTCAGGTGAAACTTGGCCTTCGGGGTAGCAGGTTACAGCCTCAGGGATGCTGGAAGTTAGGAACATTTAGGAAAGCCTGGTTGGCCCTTAACCCTTTAGCTGTTCCTGACTTACACTTCCCCTCCTCCCAGTTTTTTACTAGGTCCGGCTAAGCCAATGAGAGCTGAAGTCCAGAATCAGCTAGGGGGTCATCGTTAAGCTTACATTGCATTCATTCAAAAGTGGTTCATGCCTTAGGACCGTGATGGCGAACCTATTGCACGTGTGCCAGAGGTGGCATGCAAAACCCTCTCTGCTGGCACGCGCACCGTCGTCCCAGGTCAGATCTCGGTGGCGCTTCTTTCGTGAGCTTCTGTTTCCCTGCAAATAATGCAACAGAAGCTCACAAAAGAAAAAGATCTTACCTCTTGCTGCGCTGCCGGTGTTGGGATGCTCCAACTTGCACCGGCCAACTGGTCTTCGGGTTTCTGCTGTGCATGTGCGCATGTCCATGCATGCACACATGTCCACGTACATGTCTGCACATGTGCGAGTACCTTTCAGTTTGGGCATGCGTGCACACACCATTTGGACACTCGGTGTCCATCACAGCCTTAGGAGATAGTAATATGCTTGTTTCGTCAAGGGCCTCATTCAGGCCTGGAACAGAAGTGGGTGCTGATGTGGGGAAGATTAAAAGCTATAAGCTAGAGGTTCCTGGCCCATCTTTCTCCAGGCATGTTTATCAATCTCCTGCCTACTCCAACCTCTTCCTTCTCCCCTGATTCCTAAGGTGAACACATGCTGGCCTAGGATTATCAAGATGAAGGCTGTACAGCATGTTCAATGCTAAGTGCTCCATAAAGCTCTTTCCCCACCCTAATTACCTCGTCATATTGGCCAAGAAAATGCATCCATTCAGTGGAGTGACTCACATTCCTGTATTGCTTTAGGAAATTATGCATGCTCTGAAGATGACCTGGCACGTTCAGTGCTTTGTCTGCGCTGCCTGCAGAACTCCCATCCGCAATCGTGCTTTCTACATAGAAGAGGGGCAGCCCTACTGTGAGAGAGGTACGGCATACCGGATAATTGAGGGATGGCTCCGTGATTCAAGCTTACTGAAAGCCTTTAGCTGCTGTTCCAGCCTGATGAGATGGAATGTGTCCTGATTGGTCCTGGTAGCATCAGAGTTCCTTGTACCAAAAAGGAAAGCCTTGAGCGAAACATATATCATGCAATGTATTGCTAGCCCTGGATTTTCTATCCTGGGCAGCAGGAAGAAGTTGCAAAATAAAATATTTGCCATGCAATTCTCTTCTGTCCCTGGTTTGATCACCTTTTGTTGATGGTTGCTGGGCAGTTCCAGTTCTGCTAGGTTACTATGGAGATGATAGATTAGTACCTGCATCACATAGAATGCCAGAAAGCATGCTGGGAATTGTTGTTTTTTCCCCTCCTCCTTTCATTCTGGGTCTAAACAATACTGCTCTGGAATATTCCATTAGGAAATGGTGGAGGGGAGAGATGTAACAAAATAGTCACTCCTTCCATCTCCACTGCCTGTTATTGGATGCTGTGAACAAATCTGGTATTCTCCCAGATGAACAAGCAGCTGCCTTTCATCAGAAAATGGGTGGGGACGGTGCACAGGATTCTTAACATAATGTGTAGCCTTGCTTGACTCGAGTGTGAGGATTGTCAGCCATCTCTAGCCCAACAAGCAGCACAGTTGTGTTAGACTATAAGCTTAGCTTATAACAGCAGAGAGATGGAGCTGTGGGGGGAAGATCAAAAGGAAACCCAGAACAGAAATAGCAGATTTGTAGATCGGACCAAAAGATGTTAAGTAGAGCTGGTAGTATACTTGAGGAGCTCAGGCACTGGAAAGTTAACCCTGAACAAAACCAAGTGAACCGTCAATTATTTTTAAGAGTTGCCATGTTAATAACAAATTAGAAAAGCAGTGGCAGAAGATCCTGTGATGGATTTTCAGAATCTCCCCTTGGCTGAGGAAGAGTCCAGTCAGGAACCATGGAGAGTTTTCATGCTCAGCATTGTTCCAAGCAAAATAAAACTACAGTATATGGATGCTTTTGGGCCTCTCTAGATGCTTCGGGGGCCTGGCCTTCCCACCAAGCCATCCAATCTTCTGCTACTCTATAGGAAATGTATGTTATGGGGGCCAGTGCAACCAAAGCCCTTTTTCCCAGTGTAGGTAGAATACTGTACTATATTTGAGAATGCTGTCTCAGGAATAATGTCATTTTCCTGTCGTCCTGTCTCTCCCCTTTGTGCAAGATTATGACAAGATGTTTGGAACTAAGTGCCGTGGCTGTGATTTCAAAATAGACGCTGGTGATCGTTTCCTTGAGGCCCTGGGCTTCAGCTGGCATGACACTTGCTTTGTCTGTGCGGTAAGACAGTTCCTCCCCACTTTCCTTCTCTCAAGTTTTAACTAATCTAACTCTACTATCTTCTGCTGCACTTTAGGGAAGTGCGTTGTGAAATAATTGCAGGCTATTATTCCCAGCCAGGGGCAGGACTGGCTGGCATAAGATGTGCTTCCTTCTTCTTGTGCATTGAGGTTGGAGCTACTCGATGGTGCCTACGCAGGCCCTTTTCTCACTGCTTTGTAACTAGCAACATAAAGGTCTCCTGCTGATGAAATATAGCAGAGAGCCAATGTGGCATAGCAGTTGAGATGTTGGATCAGCAGAGAGACCCTTCCGAAGCTTTCCATAGCCATGGGAAATCACGGAATGGCGCAAAGCCTGTCTTCCATTTTAAGCCAAGCCTGCCTTGCAGGGATGCTGTTGCAGAGATCCTGGAGGAAATGAAGACATGCAGTTATAATTAATGTTGGGGGAGCAACTGTGATGTGCGTTGATGGTAGCAGTAGGCAGGATTTGTCAGGCTGATTTCACCCCTATCTATCATCTATCCAGGCCTTTATGACCAGGGGAGGGGGGAGAGGGGAACTGGTGCGAATCTCATGGAGAACGTCTTTTTTCCCCCACAGATCTGCCAGATCAATTTGGAAGGAAAGACATTCTATTCCAAAAAGGACAAGCCGCTGTGCAAGAGCCACGCTTTCTCCCATGTGTGAGGTGAAGGAGACCTTAAGTGCCCAAGCTGCTGCCTGCCCAAACTCTGCATCCCTCTTTCCTGTCCTGAGAGAGCCCCCAGACCAGATGTCTCACTTGACCATTTTTCCCCATAGAGGGAAAGGATAAAACGCTCAGGGTCCTTTTAGAGAAGCTTACAACTATTGTATTTTTTTAAAGCCTAAACTGGTGTTCTTCCTATGTATTTGGCTTTTATCTCTTGCAGACACCATCCAACTTGTGAATTGATATTGCTAGAAGATATTTGGGGAGTTGGAAGTCCAGGACTTCTAGAGGACACCAGCTTAGGGAAGGATACTGTAGAGTTCTGTGCCCATTTCAGCCAAAGAAAGAAAGTCTCAAGAAGTTTCTTCCTAGTAAAGGATCCTAAATAATAGCACGCTTGAAAGGAAGCATCAGCTGGCCTTCCCCTGCAGTCATTAAATCAGTGAAAACTTGCTATTAATGCTCCAGGGAAAAGTGGGGGGAGGCAGATTTCCCCAGAGTTCACTAGCATTACTTTCTGTCCCCTTTGCAATGTAATTACCAACAATCTTCTGCCCTCCCTTCTCTGGCAAAGCATTTGCAAAGGGCATCTATAATCAGGTTGGCTCTGCCTTTTGCCCATTGGCATGTTATTTCCAGCCCCAAACCCTAAATCTCTTTTCCTCCTAACCACTTGCTAGTAACAAAAATATGAGACCCCTACCACAGAAAGCGAGTGGCTTATCTAAAGGATGGTGGTGTAAGTTTCCACAGACCAAGAAAAAAGCTTACTTCAAAGTACCATACAGGAAAGAACAGTTTCAAGACCCTGCTTTTCACACCAGAAAAACTGCTTCTCCATTGTGAGACAAACTTGGGACTCTATACCTAGGAACACAATTTTATATATACTGTAGCACACACAGCTTCTGAGGTCAGTGGTGGCCTCAAAGCACCCCTACCAAAGATCTAGTATTTTTTGTTTTGCTCTAAATGTATTTCTCAGAACTGTGCTGTTCAGCTAGGAGTCTGTGATTCCTTGCCACCTTTGATGGCCTAATAAAATATGTCTTTTAATTCTTCATCCTTGTGGGCTCTCACTGTTTAAGAGTTCCTAATGCTTGGAACATTGGAAGTAGAGAAACCAGATGCAAGTAATGGACATTCAAAGCACAGTGCTATTACTTTGTTTCTGTTCCTTGTCCTCTAATTGTACTTAGAGGAAATTTCAAGAGAGAGTAATTATTATTGCTGCAGTTCAGAACCACATGTTTTATTTTGAAAAGCGGCAACTAGCAAACATCTTTTCATGCAATGATGATATTTTAGGTCATAAACTGCTAGGGATATTTCCCTTATTGTAAGGAAATTGCCTCATCTGGAACAAGGTGGACAGAATACTTTTACTATCCTAAGTAGACAAATTGTTCCTCTTCCACTGATAGAATAGTTCAGTGAAAAATAAGCAGTCTTGGAGGGTGAGGAAACGCCTCCCCTCCAAGTCTGTTTCGTGCAAAAGCTGTCCACAGGTTCATAAAAATAATAGAAGAGCCACAGTGGGATCAAAAGAAGGAAGATACCAGAGTCAGCAAAATGTGCTAATGTTGCCTGGTCAAAGTGACGGATTCCTAGGACCATGGCACCTGCTGAGGTATAATATGATTCATATACTTTGTTTGGAGATGAGGAAAACTTCTCTTTTTGCTCCACTCTCCCACCGTAAATTCTTCTAATTACAAATTAACTTATCCTTTTTAATGAATCATTGCATTATGCTTCATAACCTGGAGAAGTGTTTTCTGTACTTCTTTGAGATATATGATGTATGTCTGTTGTGATTATTTTTGGGGCCTGCTGTGGGGGCTCATTTTGTTGTTGGATGTTACCTTTGTGCCTTTGATGATTATTGATCCTAATTTTAATGTAAGATTTATTGTAATGAGGCAACTTTTCAATGGAGCACATTTTTCTAGGGAAGCAAAGTCTCATCAAAAGCACACACTAGATCAATGCCTTGAGGTCATTGTTTCAAGGAAAGTTGATCTATAAGTAGACTGTAAGATAGATGATAACAAGAGCTTAGCACACATGGAAACCTCTGTTAAACTCCATTCATTCATAATTGTTGCTAAGGAGTAGAGGCCCCCTCAAATTGAATTTGAACCCTGGGGACGATATGAACATATTTTTGGAGCAGCAAAGGTTTGCCATTACCATCTCCTAGGATATTTTTCAACTTCCATGATATTTCATGCAGGTTCCTCCCTTCCAAATACTAACTAGACCAACCTTTACTCCTAGGATTTTTGGTTTATAAATATTTCTGAATATAGTAGTTTGGCAGAGCCTGGTTCTGCAGGTTTTTGTACTTGTTCTATTGGTGGTGGTGGTGAGGGGGGAGATTTGCTTGTTGGGTTTTGGAAAGCGCAGATGGAACAAATGGGAACGTCAAGCGGGGCAATTAGTTTCTCCCTATTCTTCACCTTGTCCAGGTCATCTTTACAGCTGCTCAGTTTGATTGCCTTGCCACTAGAAACCACATGGGCTTTAGCTGAAGAAGCCAGGTGACTAGAAAAAAAAAATGCAGGGCCGAGGGGGGGGGGGGAAGAAAGCCTCTCACTTGATGGATTTTGCAAGGTGCCATGACAGCCCAGCTGCCACCCACTCATTATGAGAATGAGCCTTTGTCTGACTTCACAGTCCCAGAAAATGACCTGGAGAAGCTAAACAGGAGGCAGACATCTTTCAAACAGGCAGACATCTAATGCCTACGAGAAGTGCTGAAGAGTGATAGGAAGGAAAATCTGGCAGGGGTAAGCATCCTGC
Organism: Thamnophis elegans; assembly: GCF_009769535.1. Lineage (NCBI taxonomy): Eukaryota > Metazoa > Chordata > Lepidosauria > Squamata > Natricidae > Thamnophis > Thamnophis elegans. The sequence continues at coordinate 98,717,389 of NC_045542.1, forward strand.
ACTTTTCCAAATGCAGCAAGCAGTGATCAACTTTAAAAAAAAAAGAATACAGGAGGGATCTGTATTATTTGGAAAGAAAAAAACCCCCAGCAGCTGCTCTTGTCTATATAGATGCAATTGTTCTGGTGTAAATCATCCGGGCTGAGGATGGCTTCCCTGCTCAAATCTTTTCCCAGCCTGATGATATCCAGATGTGCTGGATATGATTACCACCATCCCACACAGCCATCACGCCTGATGGGCTTTGCAATGGGAAACACCCCAGAAGGTGCAAGATTGGGGAAGTTTCCGTTTCCCTTAAGAGTTTATATTGTACTCTGTGATGTGCACCAGAGAATGGAGTTTGGAAGAGGTTGCCCCATCAGTTCCTTTCTGGCCAGGAATTGTGGGACAAATCACAACCAGAAAGTTGTTTTATACAAAACAGCCTATTAGCGCCTGTGCACAGTGCCGCTCCTGAGTGAAGTTCACCCCGAGGCCTCTCTGGATACAGTTCCCCAGTGGCTGCACGGAAGGAACGGAAGATCTGTTGGGGATCGCCCATGTCCTACGCACAAAACTTACACCTGAGGGCACGCCAGGTGGTGGGAAAGGCAGGGCAGGTTCTTTCTCTCTCGTGCCGGCCGGACTCTTTTGGCCAAGGCTTTCAGGACTGCAAGATGGCTGATTCCGCGCACCCACGTGTGGAGAAACCGGGAGGCGCCGGTTTCTGGTGCTGAAGAGACGGGGCAGGGGCGGGAGGGGGAGCTCGTGATCCCGGCGCTAGGACCCAGCGCGCGCGCAGGCGGAGCCTCTACTCCTCGCCCGCCCGGCTCCCTCTCCGCTGCTGCAGTGTCTCCGAGGCAAGCAGGCAAGGCGGCCTGTCTTAATCCGAGCGCGGCTCCGGCACTGCTCTCTGCTCCCGAAAGCAGCATCTTTCCGTCGCCGCCGGCATGGCTGGCGTGAGCTTCAGCGCGAACCGCCTGGAGCTGCTGGCCTCCTATCAGGAGGTGATCGGGGAAGACAGCCCCACGGACTGGTAAGCTCCCCCCGGAGAGCGGGCGATCCAGCTCTTTGTCCCCTCGGTGGGTAGGGGGGCGGTGGCTCCAGCCGCTTTGTACAAGGGGGGCGTGGGCGGTGTCTGCCTGTCTGCTTTTCCCTGGGAAATCGCTCTCCCGCTCCTTCCCTGCAAGCTCCCCGTTTAGCCCCGGAGGATGATCAAGGGAATTCCGCGCCTCCCACCGGCAAGATGCTCCTTGAACGTGGGACGGACCGGCGGGCGGGCGCAGCCGGAGGCAGAAGCCATTAGCAACCCCAAGTGGTGCATTGGCAACGCCGCTTGCCGGGCGAGGTGGGGCGACGGCTCCTTTTGTGGGATACAAGGAGGGCACCGGCTGAAGATGCTCCGACGGTCCTTTGTGGTCGGAGCTGAAAAAGACGCCCCTAACGGCAGCGCTCCGTTTGGGCGAGGGGACCAGCCCGGGAAGCCCTCGCTTGTGATTTGAGACTCGAAGGCACGTCCTAGCAGTGGCGTCCGTATCCGGACGCCCCCTCCCCGGCACTTTGTTTCGGGGTCGGGCGGGGGCGGATCCCCTTCGCTCTTTCCACCTGCTCTGCTGCCTACGCGGAGCTGTCGTAAGCCTCGCGGCCGAAACCCCACACAAGACAGCCCCAGGCCGTCATCTTGGAAGGCTGCCCCCTGCTGCGGTCATCCTAGAGTCCTTCGTGGCCTTGCCTTCCACTCTTTTCCCCGGGTTTTTTGGGGTGGGTGGGTGGGTAGGGAGGTGAAAGTTCTCCGATAGGGACCGCTACACAAAGGAAGGTGGGGCCGGGCAAGGAGAGAGGCGGGGGTCTGAAGGCTTGAGGGGAGGGACTGGTGGACTGGGAGGGGGAGGAGGGGGAGGGTCTGTGAGAGGAGTAAAGGGAGGCATCCAGAACTAGGTATCTCAATTCGAGAAATGCTCCCTCCAAAACTCTGGTAGCCTTTCATCCTAGCTGCTAAGGCCTGGGTCTGCAGAAGAGGGGATTTTGTGTGTTTTAGGCCTTTTTTTCCTCTGTGGCAGAGGAAGCCTATATGAGTCTCTGTAGCCATGGCAGAGGCGTTGGTCAAGAGCCTTGAGGCTACTCCTTCCCAGAGCAACCTTGATTTGAAGGCTGCCTGTGGAAGCTGCCTCCTTACAAAGAGACAACACAATTGGCATCTGCTCCATTTTTGCAGTCCCCCCAAACAGGATGGAGGAAGGCAGGTTTTGATGAGACTTGCTTATTCATATTTCTAGCTAATAAGTATTCACAGCTGTGAGGCAGAAGGAATATTCCCTTTATATCTCCTTAATCATTTTCAGAAATTTAAAGCAACTTTTGTTTCAGAGGCCACTGAAGATTATTCCCAGGCAGTTTAGTATGTGTACTTTCTAAGGTGCAGACTTGCCTGGAGAAGTTTAGATAGTCCCCTAAATCAAGGTACCAATGCTGTATTTAGTTTAGCTTGAAATTATAGAACAGCTAATGTTACCAATTATGCAGTTTAAAAAAAAGGGAGGGGGGCTGTTTTTTAGTCTTTAAAGCAATGGTGGCCTATATCCTCTGAGTGTTTTGAATAGGACTCTCTTTTTCAGCATCAGTTCCCTACTGGTGAAATCCAGCATTTACTCTTACTCTTTTATTTAGATAAGTAAATTAAGGAACAATAGAAAACATGTTTTAGTATAGATGTGTGACATAAGTGACTGGTGGTGGCTGGATTCCATCCACTGTAGCCTTCATGACACTTTCTAAGGCACCTTAGTTGGACTTAGTTGTTTTTAAAAAAATAATTTACAAAATCCTGCATTTGTCTTCATAGCAGCTTTTCCCATCTGGATGCCTTCCAGATGTACTGCTATTACCTTCTTATTCCCATGCAGCTGGGTGTTAGTTGGGAAAAGATGATAGAAAAGTACTTATTTGGAATGTAAATGTAAGTGATTAAAGTTCTAAGATTCCCATGAGGCTTTATTTAACTTGCATACTGACCCTCACATTTTCAATGTTTGTTTTGTTTTAATGCAGGCTTTCCCCTTTCTGAAAAGAGTTTCTTGACTCTCCTGAGCCCGCTACATCTCTCCCTCTCTATCTGCCAGGAAGACTGTTCCCTCTGTCATTGTTGGGGGTTCTCTTTCCCCACTCAGGTTGCTTGAAAGCTCTTGTGCACCCATAAAGTATAATTTTAGCAAGAGTGCCGTGGCGTGGGTACTGTGATAAAAAGTAAAACCTTAACCCCTAGTGATTTTACAAATACCTCCATACAGTTTGTATGGCAACAGCAATGACGTAGTTTGCCATTGCCCTTTTCCTGGGTGTTTTTTTTTTAAACTTCCCAGTTTAGCCTCCAGCTCTCATAACCCCAGATAGTTTTCTATTGAAACTCTAACTTGGCCCACCTATGCTTGGTTCCCAAACCTAGAGAGCGAGCCAACGAGGTGCCACCAATATCTTTTATTTCCTCCTTCCAAAGACATATGCCATTGTGTAAGATGGTGTCTTTTATTTTCTTTGGTCTTCTTGGCAGGATATGACTTCTGGTTCAGAAGCTGAAGCCAACCCTGTTCTGTGCTTTGAACTTGATCTCCCCCTACTTCTCCCTATCTACCACAATGTCTTTGAAGCTGCCCATATCATCAGCACATTGATTGCAGAAGGCTGAGCCATGAGTTTCATACTTATTTCTGGAGAGGAAGATGGTAGACATGGCTTTCTGGAGATATTAAAAGCCTTCATCTGTGCTTTACTTTTTTTTCCAACCTATTAGTTTTCTTCCCCTTTTAGTGCTCCTATTTTCTTCCCTACCATATGCACACACATACCATGTGCTTCATAGGGGGAGGTCTTCTTTCTTTTAAGCTCACTCTTCTTCTTCTCTTTCCTCCACAGCAGAAGGTCTCCAGCTGTTCTTTTGCCTACTTCCTTCCCTTTCAAAGCCCAAGCCCTGGGAGACCTGGCTCCAACTTGGAAGCTAGGGCCTCATGGACTGCTTAGCCGGAGACGCTGCCTATAAATCATTGTACATCCACTTGCTAACAATAAAGAGGCAGCTGGAAGAGCATATATAGCATGAGTAGGGTTTGTGGTAGGAAGTGGAAAAACAACAATGGGAAATGATCACAGCATTGTATGAAAGAAATTCTATGCTCAGAAAATCATGAATTTGCAACAGGAGGAAAAGTTTGCTCCAAAATGAGTTAAAAGCAAGCAAAGACTATATAATATATCAAATACAATCATTCCTTTGTTCTGTTCCCACTGTCAGAAATTAAGTTGTCAGCTTTTTAGGATAGTGGCCTGTCATTTCCTCTTCCCACATACTTTAAAATTGTGAAATTAATAATACTGCCTAAGTAGCAACACTAATTGGGCGAGTTAGAGAAAGAGCAAATTGCATTCATGGGATCTACCATGAAAAAGCCATATAAAGAGCAGGCTATTTGGGGTGGGTAGGGGTGAGATAATATGAAACTGCTATCAACAGTTTAGGAAGCAGGTAAAGGGATCAACATGGAAGAAAATCCCTTGAATCAAAGATGGGGTCATACCTAAAGCATTAATATCTATAAAATTAGGCAGAAGGTTGCAGCAATATTCATGGATTTGCTCCTAAGGAAAAGCCTAAAAAGAGAGCACCAAATACACCCATAACAGAAGTAGTGCTGCTTTGTTTTTAAAGACAAGACTCATGTGATTTTGATCTCTCCAGAAATGTGTGTGGCTGGATTTTATAGGGAGAAATCCATCTTGAAGTCAGTCAGATTTGGTAGTTTGGCAGTTAGTTTACTGGCTTTTGTGACATGACATACTTAAGCTCTTTCTCAAGCGTCTTGAAATTAGAGAGATTCCTGGATTTTTATAATAAGCAGGCAGGCAAATAGTGCATGTTAAATCACAATTTAAAATCCTGTCATGACATTAATTCTGCCCTGTAAATCAGTTTTTGAAGATGGCATTAGCTATCAAGTAAACCCCTCCCTGAGCTTTCAGAGATGCTTTCAATTATTATACCAGTGCTCTGTGAGTTGGTCGGAATTTAATTAAAGATATTTGTGCTAACCAGCCTCTCTCCTCCAGTCCCACTGATCCAGCTACCACCCTCCTTTTGGGGGCTCAGTAAGAATATTAAAATCTCTGTTAATTTGCTGTTGGATCCTGGAATTATATGCAATACATGCAATTTTTCAAGATTTTATTACCATTTGTATTTGCACTGTTGTACTAGCCATCTTTTTCCAGCTTTAGGCCATTTTATCTTCTTCTTCCAAAGAGCATTTTATAATACTCATTATAAATACTCATAATAACCATATGAAGTAACAAAACTGATCACATGTATCAGTGGTCCTATAAAAATCTTAAATTGTGCAGGGATCTGAAGCTGGGAATCCCTTGTCCTAGCACGATCTTAGTTCCATGCCCCATTTTTGGCTCTCCTTTCTTTCTCCATTTGCGTTAGTTTTCCATTCCTGCTACTCTCCTGGCCCTGAGATCTCTCTCCCCTGTTGGCTGGCCTTCCTTTGTCCTCTTGAAGCATTTTCATCCAGCTTGCTCTCCAAGGCTGCTGGGCGGGAACAGTCACTTCTATCCAATGCTGCAACAGAAAGTCTTTTTCCTCTTGCAACATGCCGCTTCCTCTTCTAGCATGTTAAAGCCTTTCCCATTTGGAACCCAACATGGGACTCTGCCCAGATTTTCTGGGCTGAGTCTCATCCGGTTCACTCTAGTAGTGAAACAGAGAAGGGATGATATCACTGAAGCTGAGAACATGTAGCTAAAGAACCCTGATGTGTGGCAGCTGCAGAGATTTGGGGGTAGACAGTGGGTTGAAGTATGATGGAATTATGGAGACTGAGTTAGCTTTGATGAATTTGGTAGGTGGGAATTGGGAAGCCACATGGCTCAGCAAAATTGGGCGGTGTCTATAGGGCTCTAAATGGAAAGAGTGAGTTTAAGAGAAAATGAAGAGCAGGATTTCCTTTGGTTTTGATCAAGTGTCACCTTTGAAGAAGGAGGAAGGTTACTTGAGCCTAAAAGCTGGTTTCTAAGTGGGGGATCTCCCCCTCCCACCTCCTTTTTTTTAAAAACCCACTATTTCCCCCAGTTATCCTGTGGCTTGAACCCATCAGATCATTGTTGCTCCAGGGCACACTCAAGTGATACAGTGCTTTGCCAAAGGACCAAGGGAGCTTGCAAACCTTAAATGCTTAACAATGAATGAGCCAAAGGCTGCAGCACCCTCCAGGATTCAGTTCCAGCACTAAAAGCAACATCTGGAGGGGGGGGGGACAAAAGAAACCCTACCCAAGTTTCTTAAGAAAGGGGGCCAAGAAAAGTCTGCTGTCTGGATCTTATTCCCAAAAGATGCTGGGGAAGCCAGCTGGGGATGGTTGGGGTGGGGCTGAACAATAACTTCTTTATGCAGCAAGCCTTACCCTGGCTGGTGGGCAGCTGTCCACACAGCAGGCCCCATCCTGGAGCCATTCAACCCCAGAGTGTGGTGGGTGGGAGGCACCTAGCCGCCTTCTCTTGTGGCTCAAGGTCATCTGGGTGACAAGACTCCTTATCTTGGGGAGGGGTAGGCTAACCACTCCCATTCCCTGGCCCTGCTTGGTTAGTGGGCTGTGGGGCATCAATTCAATTACGGAGAGGAATGGTTCCTGGCTGGGAGGCAGAAAAATGCTGAACGCGGCAGAAACTGCCTGCGGGGTTGAGAGCGAGGAGGACGGACAAAGACTCTGCCTCTCTGCGCTGCTCTGGCGGGGCGGGGGGGGGAGGAGATGCTGGGGTGGGAGCGGGCTCTCTCCCGCCTACCTGGCTGTGACCTTCGGCCAAAAAAATTGCCCCCACTGAGGCTCGCGGGAGGACGGGAAGCACCCCTGGCCTTGGGTCAGACTGTATACTCTCTGGGTGTCCAGCCGTGGGAATCGCACGTGGCTGCTTTGTACGTCAGAACCGAGAGGGCGCGACGCGTAGCGTAGGGAGGAGTTGCTTGGGTGCCGGGGTGCGCTGCCTTTTGCTCCCGGGGGTGTGGGGGAAGAGCGCGCTCAGGGCCGGCGTACCGCCGCCCTGCTGGAAGCCCGCCTGGGGAAGCTGCTTCGCCAGGCTTTCTATTAAGGCCGAGAGCAGCCGCGACCTGTTGGCCTTTGCTTTCTCCCAGCATCGGTCCAGCTAAAGCCACGCCCTTGTAAGGCTCGCCTTTCTCGAGCAGCTGTGCCCCCCCTTCCTCCAAAAGGCGGCGTGGTGCTCCCCCTCCTCCACGCCTGGGGTCTCGCCAACCGCCCTTCCCCCTTGCGGAGACTGCTGGGGCCCATTACTTGAGCAGAAAGGAATTTGGTGCCGTTTTCCGCACGCCGGCGCCCTGGGGCTCGTGGTGCATTAGAAACACATGTGCCTGAACCCCCGGCTCCATAAGGCGGCGGCCCGGGGGTGGGGGCGGCTCTTCCTCGCCTTTCCGAGCAGGACAGAGTGCGCGCGGGGGTGGGGAGACTGTGCCTCTCCTGCAACCAGAAACTCGGACCATCTTCCCTGGGCTGGGAGGGTCCGATTTTAAGGCGAGCCTCTCTTCTGAGCCTAGCAACCAGCTGCTGATATATGCTGGGACTGTGTCCCGGTCCCCCCCCCCTTTTTTTTCCCCTTTAAAAGTGAGGAGCACGGTGAGAAAACATGCAGGGTTAAACATTTTCTTTAATTACAGGGTTTAAATCCCAACTCCCCCCCCCCAACACTAGCAAGCACTGCGGGTGGCTGTCATGTTCAAAACAAAAGAAAAAATCAATTTGAAAGTTTAAAACTTAATATCACAATAAATTAATAGGCTGGAATAAGAGGAGTACATTTACCAACTTTACATGCAGGAATAGGAATTTTGCCAAAGCAGTTCCCAGGGATGTACATTCCATAACCTGGGAGTAATGCAGAAGAAGGCTAGTCTATCCTGAAGTGGAGAAAGGCTGGCCTCTGAGAAGGGGTGTCTTTACATTTGAAGGGCTGGACAAGTTCATAAGTTCAGAAAGGGAGAAGCACTAATTTAGGTAATCACATCCTAAGCCATTGGCAGGGTATTAAACACGGGCTGCCAAAATCTGGACAACTCTAGATGATAGCAAAGAGATGCAGAAAACTCTTTGCTGCTAACTTCTTGTTGTCCTGATGTTTTTTAAAGGAAATGTGATTAAAAGTACATACCAACCCATCAATCTGTGTCCTAGAAACAACTGATGTAGATCTTTCAGATAGGCCCAGCCCTGCTGCCTTCTCTCCCCCTCCCCCTGCAACTTATAATCAGTTTAAGACTTGTTCCATATAAAGCGGTCAGATGTGATTGTAGATAATCACAATTCAGCTGGCTCAGAAAGTTTGCAGTTACTACAGGTAGTTCCCAACCTAGGATCACAATTGAACCCAAAATTTATGTTGCTCAGTGAGAAATTTGTTTAGTAAATTTTGCCCCTCTTTACAACTTCCCTTGCCACATCTATTAAGTGAATCTGGTTAGTAAACCGATTGTTAAGTGAATCTGGTTTCCCCATTGACTTCGTTTGTTAGAAGGTTGCAAGAGGTGATCACAAGACCCAGGAACACGGCAACCATCATAAAAGTGAGTCAGTTGTAAGCATTTGAATGTAAATCATGACCATGGGGATGCTGCAATGGTCATGAGTCTGAAAAATGGTCATTTAAGTCACTTTTTTCAGTGCCAATTGTACTTCCTGTATTGTAGCATTCACTGTGCAAGTGTGCTTCTCACCAAAGACGCTGCTTGCAGTTCCAATGAGAGGAAAGAACTCTGAATGGGTGTCTCAGGTGTAGTACAACTATTTAGAAATGGTTTGACTCGGTTTAGTAACCGAGTTTGTAGTAACTCAGTTTAGTAACTGAGTTTGATTTTCTAGGAGTAAGGCAGATAAGTATGAATATATGAATTTGCATTAGGAATTAGCCACCCACATATTAGTCTCCATATTCTGATGAGGATTCAATGATATGCAAAGCTAGAAAACTGGGATTTGAGTAAACCACGGTTAATTTAGCTATTTAAGTATGACCTGCAAGTAAGACCTATGTGTAATGACTTTTATACACACAAGTTGTATGCGGGCATAGTTGGGCTTTATAATATTACTCTTGCACATTGTGGTACATGACATAGGAGACCCGCAAACCTCACCCCCATTTGTTTTACAAGGTGTTCAAAATCAAAACCACAGAAGGTCTTGAGTAAGATCAAGGCTGAAACCTTTCCTTCTCCTGGATGGCCTGGTTAGTACTATCTCTCCTCCCTTTCAGATAGTCCCCTAATGCAAAATGTAGGCTTAGGGCCTTGTAATTGTTCGCAAACCAGAAAATGTGACCCACTCTTACCTATTAGGACACAGTGAGGGGAAGGCAGTTGTCTGTGTGTCAAAATGACAGTCCAACAGCAACTGGCTAAAGGACAAAGAGCAGAGCAGCTGGCAGTGAGAAGTTGTGCATCATATCTCCACCCAAAACACTGCCCTGCTGTTGAAGCCGGGAGATGTGATACAGCTGGGAGAATCAGGATGAGACTCTACTTAACTGAGAGTAGCAGCAGCTGCTGCATTTCCATTCCCACCCGTGGGGAACAATTATATTTCAGGGTTAAGTTGCATGCAGCCCTTGCCAGCAGCTTAATTGCTGAATTCAGGAGCATTGGGAGGGCATTGCTCCTTACGACAGGCTGTGCCCCTTTCCGTCCAAATACCCATGGAAATTTTCTATCCCGCACTTATCGGCTAGCTGAGTGCCAAATTAGTAGTGGATGGAAGTTACTGTAATTAGTGACGCATTGTTTGAACTAAAGGCCGTGTGGGTGCCTCAGTTGGTGCCAAGCTGGGCTTCTCTGCACAATGACCCTGGAAAAAGGGCACAGAGCAATTCTGGACTTAGAAGTAACAAAGCTCCTGGACTGGTAATCCCCCATTCAACCAGGAGTACAGTAAGGTAGCAATAAAGTTCTTCTGATGAGATGCCTGCTTTCTGTCTTGAAATTAGGGCTCCGTTTTTCCAAATCCAGCACTATACTTTGTAATGTGACATAGTGATTAGAAAGTGTGGTACCAGCTTCAGAAAGAGGCAAGGCTTAAATCTTTGCTTGACTCTGTTGCCAGGTGACCTTGAGCTGGTCTCTCTCTGATAGTACTGTTGTGAGAATAAAAACAGAAGGATAAATCTCTCCTCTGCTCTTAATATTTTTATTAACTCAGCCTAACTATTAACTGCTTTTGGATTCAGTAATGAAGAGATGAAACATCTCTCTTGGTCCCGGACAGCCATTTTTCACAGACAGGGTATTCCACCCATTTTAAAAATGATTTTTCTTCTTGATGGAAACGCTCAAGTCATCTATAACCCCTCTCAAAGACCTTACTAGGCACAGACTTATTGTAAATGGTGTGTTTCGGGCACTGACCTATCTTGGTCTGCAACAGAAGCCATGAATTCTCAAAACAGACCTTAAATTGGAAAAGGAGCTGGTAGAAGGAATATATTGCCTCTATATTGGTAATGGAAGACACTGAAGAAAAGTAAAGCAGTTGTGTGAAACAATAACCGTAATAATCTGAACACTGCTCATATGGAATGAAAGAATCCAGCATGGCTCTGGCAGGCTGTCAGGAGGAATTTTTCTAGTCCCCAAACAGCTGTAAGCTAAACTGCTTTGGTGGCAGGATCCTGCTACTGCTGCTTAAGAGGTGTGCAATCTAGCTCTTATTGGACCTTTGACATATTTGCACTTTATGACTATTACAGCAAAACCTGTTTCAGTTCCAGAAAATCTGTGTATATGTGTCTATGAAAGACAGGGAAAAAAAATAGAGAAGGGGATACCAGTTCTAAGAAGTGACACGTTCTGAAATTAATCATCCCACTTCAATTCCTTATCCTTTGTCTTCAGTGTTTTAGGCATAGTGGAAATCAAATAATATTTTTCAAAGTACAGATAGTCCTTGACTTACAACACAATTAAGCCCAAAATTTCTGTTGTTAAGTGAGACATTTGTTAAGTGAGTTTTGCCCCATTTTATGACCTTTCTTGCCACAGTTGTAAAGGGAACCACAGCAGTTGTTAAATTACTAACTTAGTAACACAAACCTAAGTGAAACAAAGTAAATCTGGCTTCCCCATTGACTTTGCTAGTCAGAAGGTTGCAAAAGATGATTACATGGCCACAAGATCTTGCAACCAACATAGATAGGATCCAAAATTTGATCATGTGTGGCCATAGGGATGCTGCAATGGTTATAAGTGTGAAAAAATGGTCATGTCACTTTTTTCAGTCCATTGTACCTTCAAACAGTCACTAAACAACAGGTTATAAATTGAGGACTAGCTGAATTAATAAGGAAAGGGGGATAAAGCAACTTACAGCTTAAACCAGCACAAGCTATTTCTACAATAGACTGCAGTAGGCTACAGCAGGTGTCTTCTGACAAAATCTGGTGCTAGAAAGGATGAGGTCTTCCTTTTGTCCTCTTCCTTCCAAATACTGAGTGAAGATGAAAATAGCTAATCATAGGTGTGGTCCCGTTTCTGAGGGATTACGTTATTAATCCTTCTAGGAAATATAAGTGACTAATGTCTTGTGACTTATACTCTAATCAATTTTCAGCCCACAGTAAGGTTAAACCACAGGAGGAATTAACTTCATTTTTAAATATGTATTTCTCTACTAGCAGGAAGGAATTCTAGAGAGTTTGACCCAGACACTGGACCCGTGGATAAGACGCTGAGGCTAAAAAGTACATAGTGTAGAGCTAGATGTATCTCGAGGAGCATCATAGAGTATGCTGTGGGAGAACCAGGGGTAATAAATGATGCCTTTGATATTATTGTGGGCACCTTTATAAACTCATCAACATAATATGTTTCGTGCAGGAAAATCCCCCTTAATTCCTAGCCGTAAAATAAGTGGGTTGAGGACTTGGAAACTATGATTTACTTTTTCCGCTGGGCAAGAGGTGCATTTATCTCTACAGCCTCATTTTGGTGTTCAGTTTGTATCAATCCCACATGGCCCAGGAAGCCCCAAGTCCCCTTGTTATCTGATGTGGCTGTGCTCCCAGCTGCCCTGCTCTGCTGTCCATAGACAGCTGCTTCTTCATTTCAAGCAGTACCATGTAATTTGATACTTTTGAGGGAGATGTGAATGACATATATTAGTTCTGCCTCATTGGTACCTTGCTACTTGCTCTCAAATCTATGAAGGCATTCCAATCTTGGGGTATTAGTTAGATGCCTCAAGGAAATAAAACAGGCAGACAGAGGTTAGGATTTCCTAGTAATACATGGGCAGAGAGGACATTAGAATGGAAAGAAGGCACCCAGGCATTGAGTTAGACATTATTGAGCTAATACTGTGTTGAATCTTTGGGGAGCCTGGATTTCTGGGCTAGGACTGGACTAGGACTGTATACCCAAAGATCCAATGGGGAAGTTACAGGCTGGTACCTTTCCTTAGATCTGTCACATGGCCTCAGAAGCCAAGCATCTATTTGATTTTCCAGAGCTGACAAACTTATCAAGCTTATCACAGCTTTTTTTATTCGCACCTTCTAAGTGTCCCAAGTACACAAATCCATTGTGTGGACCAATTAAGCTTTTCCCTTCTCAAGATCCAGAGGGTCTTTCCCTCCAACAAATTAGCTGCACCCTTATTCAATATTCAAGAAAGGTCGGCAGTTCGAATCCCTAGCGCCGCGTAATGGAATGAGTTCCAGTTACTTGTCCCAGCTTCTGCCAACCTAGCAGTTTGAAAGCGTGTAAAAAAATTCAAGTAGAAAAAATAGGAACTACTTTTGGTGAGAAGGTAACAATGTTCCGTGCGCTTTCGGCATTTAGTCATGCCGGCCACATGACCACGGAGACGTCTTCGGACAGCGCTGGCTCTTCGGCTTTGAAACGGAGATGAGCACCACCCCCTAGAGTCGAGAATGACTAGCACATATGTGCGAAGGGAACCTTTACCTATATTCAGTATTGAACTAGCACAGGATTTGGATTTCCCATTCAGAGTCCCTCTCGTGTATTCTGCCCTCTGTGTCTAACTGTCTGTAGTGTGGCAGTAGCCTTGGAGAAGGCTTTCCATGATTTTCCTGGATCTTGGTGGCAAATTGGGTGCAGGATGATTGGAAAGTGAAAGTGAATTTGGTGAGTTTAGTCCCTATCCTAGTACTGCCAGCCTAACATTTCTCTTTCAGTCCTTTGCCCTTTCTACTTAACACATTTTTGATTCTTTATAATGCCTATTATTGCCACTACAATACTACCTTTAATTCTCTTCAGAAAAACCTGAATTTTCAGAGGTGGCTGGGTTTGTCACCATGTTAATTCAAAACTTGAACTTGAAGGGAAATGTTTGCTCTATTTTTGTGTTCCAGGGCCAGAGCCACCTATTCAGAAATGCTTAGTCAACACATTCATTATGTAGTGAGGGAACTGATGCTGCAGTCTTGTGAGTGCATTTACCAGGGATAGGAAACAAAATTGAGGACAATCCCTTGACACATCTCTACATAATGGGAATTTCTGCTTATTTTCATATGGAGAAAAAAGAAACCAACAATGCTTTGCGGCAGGGTTTCCCAACCTTGGCAACTTTAAGATGAGTGAACCTCAACTCCCAGAATTCTTCAGCCAGCCATGGGAACCTGCATAATTAAGCTGGGGAATTCTGGGAGTTGATGTCTACCTGTCTTCAATGTGCCAAGAGGAACACTGTTTTACGCTGTACCATGGAAACCTGTAGTTTTTTCCCCCTGAATTTATTCATTACGATATTTATTAGCCATTGTTTGTCCCACACAGAGGTCTCTAAGCAGTAGACCAATATAATTCTTTACATAGGACAATGCCAATTTGGAGGGCAGAGCTATGAAATAAGAAGGGACCTTCAGAGTTGCATTGCTGCAACTGAAAAGGGATCCTACCCTGATTTTGTTTCTTCTGATGGTGGAATGCATAGCAGTCCCTTAAAAGAAGATGAGTTCTACAAGAGCTTCCTTGTATAGTAGGAAGCATCAGATAAATGGTATCCAACATTTTGAGCCTTATAAATAAGAACAAGCCATCTAACAGAAGTGGGAAGCCAACCAGAAGCTAGGTAATATAATACTGTATGGTCTACAAACTAAAAACTAGGAAGCAATCTAAACTGCAACATTTTCTTCCAATCATGGTTTCCTAATATTCTTTTCAAGGGAGGCCATGTAGACAGTTGCTGTAATGGAAATGTGAAGCACCTGGAGCCTCTTCAGTCTATGCAATAGCAAGAGCATGCTTCATTCACACAAATGTTAAAGGGTGCCCTTATGATGTGTATAGCATGAGGCTACATGGGTTTCTGTGCCATAGAGAATGTGGCTGATCAGAGGAAACATGCCACATTACAGCGATGTTCCCAAGACCCAGAATTTATGCAACCATTACGAAGACAGTCCTCCAGTGATGTTTGTGTGGGTACGGCTTCTCACCATGGCTCCATGCACATATGTTCATAATTTTGTTTCCCTCAGGTGTAGTGAGCAGCTGCCTTTTTTATTGCAAGAGCAGATGCAACCAGCCTGGTGTGAAATATTTGCACAAGCCAAGGGGGTTCCTGGAAGCATCAGGAACCTTAAAATATATTCAAAACCCATAGCTTTCTGGTGCTTTTCCTTCCTTGTCTCTGCTGGTGAATCTTGAGCATGCTTTCCTTTACTGCCCACCCTTTTATGACAGCACTCATTTGAATTGGGGTGTTCCAGAATCCAAGACAGGATCGGAGCGACTGGGTTTTCACTGGGGGAAACCAAACTTTCTGCCACTACTTCGAGCTGAAGGATATAAAATGGTCACATCTGCTTTGAAAAATGGCCCCCCACTTCATTTCACACGGGTAGAAATTCCTATGTTCAGGTACGATGGGCAAAAAAGCTTGTGGAAGAAGGACGAAAGAACAGAGACTGCAAAGGGTGGGCCACAGCTCCAAATTACTGCTTTCTCTAAGCTGATTACTAATTTGCAGCGCGTTTCTGCCTCAATTCAATAATGTACATCCTCATTGACCTTAAATGAAAAAGAAAGAGGTAAACCTGCTTATCACTATCATAGAAATGAGTCTCCAAACTCTGAAAGACCTACCCTGAAGATATCCCCCAAGGCTCCCATGTTAATAAGTATAACATGGATATTGTGTAAAATGGACTCCTGATGAAATTCTGAGGAGAGAAGCTCAGTGAGACATGCACTTCTGAGGGCTCTTAGCCAAATGACTCTTCGAAGCTATCAATCCAAGCATCCCAGAAAGTCCCTACTGTCAATAGTATGCAATTCCCCTGAGAAATCCAGCAGGAACAATATGGATGCCCTCTCCGTGTCTAATTCCTGAGGTAAGACTCATTCACCAATGAGCTCAATATTGTTACAGCTCCCAAACTGAAAAATAAACTGGAATGAAGAGTGAATCTGTGCTAAACTTCAACAAGAGAGCATAACAAGAGGACTCTAATTATTCCAACATCTGTGCAAAGGCAAATTCTGCCAAGCATGTTTTTTCCAGGAAAGTCTTGATTCTTGCTGATACTGTTTTTCTTCAAAGAGCAAAGAAAGGATCAATAAGACTTGATACTAATCAGTATAAACTTAGTCAAAGATGTGGAAATAGCAAGAAGATTGGGAGAATTACTGTATCTCATTTGAGGGAAAACTGAAACTAAGTGCAGCTGAACGCATACTTTAGAGTTCAAGAAAGTGCTTTGCAATAAAAGCAGAGCAATATAACTAGGATTCCAGGGCAAGATAAACTAAAGGGATAAAGATTTCAAAATCGGTGGCAGTTCTTAAAAAAAACTTGGTCTTGGTTGAGAGGAGGAGTGTTCCAGGATGCAACCAGAAAGAAGAGGATGAATGGACAGCATTGAAGTTAGAGTCTGATAGAAATATGGTAAGAGAATATTGGTTTATACTGAATGTTTAAACCTTTTGACCAGTTGGATTGTATCCTAGAATATTGGAGGACTTTCTGGTTTTACACATTGAAAAATCCTGAGATACCAGACAATTAGGGTTCCACCACAAAACCGCGCTCGACTAAACCGCGCCTGACTAAACCGTGTCGCTGACGTCATCAACAGGGCGACAACAGCGCGGAGACAGAAGCACCCTGTAAACCCTAAACCTAAAATTAACCCCTAAACCTAAACCTAACCCCCCTAAACCTAATCCTAAACCTAACCCTAAACCTAACCCTTAACCTAACCCTAACCCTAACCCTAAACCTAACCTTTAACCTAACCCTAAACCTAATCCTAACCCTTAACCTAACCCTAAACCTAACCCTAACCCTTAACCTAACCCTAAAGCTAACCCTAAGGCTAACCCTAAAGCTAACCCTAAGGCTAACCCTAAAGCTAACCCTTACCTTAAGTTGAATCGGCTTGCTTTCAAAGCGCTATTTAAAGCGCCCTTCTTTCTCCGCACTGGCTGTTGTCGCCCTGTTGATGATGTCAGCGACATGGTTTAATCGGGCGCGGTTTAGTTGAGCGCGGTTTTGACTGGTCATGGACAATTAGAGGGTTGTCCCTATCTACAGAGAGGAGAAAAAGTTATAGAGAGATCATAATGTGATTTATTATTAATAATATCCTGCCAGACTAACCTTATTTCACTTTAGCAACAATGAAGTTATTACTAGGAAACGTGGATTTTTCAAGAAGCCATTGTCAGACTAAATTAATTTCATTTTTGGATCAGGTGATTTCCTTAGCATCTGTAGAAATTCTATAACATACCTTGTAAAGCGTTTGCCAAAACATCCCACGATACCCTCATTAGCAAGCTGCAGACACGGTGACATGGATATATAGGCACCTCAAAAATAAAAACAGATTTAGAAGACAACAAAGATGATCCGGGAACAAGAAAGCCCTATGAAGAGTGTCTGAAGGAAGAGGGAGTATTTAACTGTGACAAGAAAAGACTGGCATCACTCTTCAAACATCTAAAAGGATGTCATGCAGCATAAAGTTTAAAGAAGTTGCCAGAGATGCTGGAGACAGATTAATTAATTGAAGTTAAAGGACAGCAAATTGACTGGACGTTAGGAAAAAGTGAGCATAAAAGTAGTTTGACATTGGAATCCAATTACATAGAGATGTGGCACTTTCCCCTTTGCTGGAATACTTTCAATCTGGATTCCTCCATGAAGCAAAGGGCTGCACTCTGTGGCTCAATTGGACCCTTCCAACTCTCTGAATCTGTGAGGATAAGTGGTAGTTACCAAGCCCATGTTTATCAAACTATTGCTGGGTGGAGTGAGGAAATGTAATGCTTTCTGCCAATTTTTCCTTACAGATACTTTGGGAATGCAGAGGTAGTTGTTTTCCTTCTAGCTGGCTGGTTTCTCTCTTTCTCTCTCCAGCCATTGACTTGCAAGGAAAATGGGCTGGGTACAACTGGCTTGCATCAAATCTCCAGTTTTAAAGAAGAATTTATTATAAATCATATTTTAGAAATGTTCCTACTCCCCCTTGCATATAAGGCCAAGATGGGGCCAAAAGCCCTGTTTTTGGCCTAAAATCTTTTATGTTGCTGCTTCTTAGAAGTGCTGAAGCTTCTCTACACTATATTGTCATAGGCCGTGCTGTTGCTTTCATAACAAGGAAGTATTTGGAATAAACTATGCACATTACACAATTTACATACTTCTATTTGGCTTGGCTTTGTTCCTGTAATTAGCAGTTAACAAAAAACCGAAAAACAAAATTATAGGTTTGCAAAAGAATTATATGTTAGCAAAAAGAGATAAAGAAGTAGGCAGGTAGAAGAGGGAGGGAGGAGGACTGATAGAAGAAGCCAGATTTTCAGCAGGTAAAGGAATCACAGCTAAAAGGCAGATAGGGATAGTAGTTTGGGATATTAAAAATCTGTCGGGCAGCAAGAGTTCTACATTGTTCCAATGAAAAACAAAAAGCATTGGCCCTTATGAAGCCAATTCCATTCCAGATGTTAATTATTTTTTATCTTCATAGAATTCATGTATGCTTGTGTCCATGATTCATCCACCTTAGTGTGCACTACTGCCAAGTCATTGGAGGCTTGAAGCAGAGTCTAGATGCCCCACTAATAAAAAGGCACACAGGGTCAGCACTTGGGGAAGGGAGAACCATTCAGAAACTCAGTCCTGCTTTCATTAACTCTAAATCCATCCTGAGACCAGAAATGGATTGCTTCACCTGGCTTATTGCAGAGCTGGCCTTGGACATAGAGCCATATGAATGAAAAAAGCAAACCTAAGCATTACAAAATAATAGAGTTGGAAGGGACCTTGGAGGTTTTCTAGTTAAACCCCCTGTTCCAGCATGAAACTCTACCATTTCGGACAAATGGTTGTCCAATCTTTTCTTTCAAACCTCCACTGTTGGAGCACCCATGGCTTCTTGAAGCAAGCCGTTCCACTTATCAATTGTTCTCACTTGTTAGGAAATTTTTCCTTAGTTCTAGGCTGGTTCTCTCCTTGATTAGTTTCCATTCATTTCTTCTTGTCCTGCCCTCGAGTGCTTTGGAGACTAGGATGACTCATTCTTCTTTGTGGCAAACCCTTAGATATTGGAACACTGCTATCATGTCACCCCAGTCTTTCTTTTCATTAAAGTACACATACCCAGTTCCTACAACCGTTCTTCATATGTTTTAGCCTCCAGTCCCCTAATCATCTTTGTTGCTCTTCTCTGCACTCACTTTTTTTTTTATATTGTGGCGACTAAAACTGGATGCAGTATGTTTCATGTGTGGTCTTACCAAGCCATGATAAAGTGGTATTATAAAGTAGTATAATTCCAAGTTGGATTTCAGCAGAAGTCAAGAAAGCATGAGCTGCATGTGATTCCCCAGGATTCCAAGATTATAATGCTGAAATTTAGCAATATTTTTTTTTAAAAAATGTGAATAAGGAGCAATAGGAACATGAAGCGCCTGGGAAGTTTTCTTATCCCCATCCCCACCCACTAAAGATCCCAAATTAGCCTGATGAATGGTAGTTTTATGCTGTTTCAGAAGGAAGAGATTTAAGATATGTTTGGTTCCAGGAGGCCCTCCGCTCCTATTCCCATCCTTAAAAAAAAAAAAAAAGTTCAAAAGGTTTCAGCCCCACCCAAATCTCCAGATGTCCTTCAGAAGAGAGAAAACCTGAGCAGCAGCCTATGTCCCTATGTCGCTCACTGCATTACTCTTTCTTTTAGGCCTGAACATTTAAAATAATGCCTGGAGCAGAAAAAGCAGGCTGGGTTTTGTGCTTCTTACTTCCATTACAGAAATTAAGACATCCGCTGTTGCAAGAGAAAATGTTATAATATCTATAACATGTCCTGTGCCAAGAAAAGAAGATTAAGATATTTCTCTCTAAAAAGAACAGGAGAAGGATTTAGCTGAGAGCAGGCCAGTTAACTAACCATGCTTTTTACTCTCCCTTAGTTCTAAGGATTACTATGTGGTAAGGTTATTTTTTCTTACCCAACTTTTAAGTTGGCATCTAGGAGAATATAATACTCTACATATTATTTTAGCCATAGGTCTTTTAAAGCTCTAAAGTGATGGCAAAGTGTTTGCTGGATTTTAACTAAGCATGACTAGATCCAGATTGCTGGCCAGCTGTGATTCTCATTGACCAATCGTATCACAACATAATGTAGTTTTGACTGGGTGTTATAAGGCTAATATGAAAGAGCTCCAGGTATACAATCTAAGATATTTACCCAAAGATCAGGAGTGGGACTTTACTTAATGGATGAAAGAATCCACAATATTCAAGGGCAAACTATTTTTTTCCCTTTACAAATTCACTATTTACTAATTCTGTTCCGTAAGGATTTCCAAACTCTCTGCTACGTTTTACCGATCACTCGATTGTTTAAATTACTCCTACAGTGCAGATACTCTATTATTAAGATAATAATCCCCTCTAAAACTGGGGATAAAAATATTCAGTGTTTGTCCCAGGAGTTTTTATATTAAAATAAAGCAGTCATACCCAGTCTGATGCCCTCCAAATGTGAGTCACCACAACCACCTTCCTCTCCAGCCTTTTCTTTTCAAACATGGCTTATAAGGGGATAACTGAAATCTTAAACCTTCCAGGGACATACCCCCCCACCCGCCGTTTCATTTCTTAAAACCACTGGAAATCTTCCCTCTCCCCCCAAACATGTGTTGGATTCTCCCATTTGTGGAATGCAACCCTCAACACGATGCAGTGCTCAAGCTGATGAAAGTGTGTACTCCTATAGTAGGGCAACACTCGAAGAGTAGCAGATTGAGGAAGGTTGGTGATAATCTATAGCTGTAAGTCTTTGAACCTTACAACTACTGAGCACTGCTTAACTGACACTATCATCTCTTTGTCTTTCTTGCTTTTCTTCTTCTCCTGCTTGAAAAATAAATCCTCTGATAAACTGAACACAAATACCCTGTTTAACATCACACTCAGATATTTTGAGTGTCACTCCAGGATGTTTGGATAAAAATATGCTATTCTATGAACCAACAGGCTGCCAGCTTTCAGCTGATGGAAATGCTTTCAGTATAGAGATGACCTGTCAAATTATTTGCTGTATAGAAGGCAGAGAGATAGCAATAAAATAACGTAAATAATTCCAGGAAACATTGATGGCTTTGCATGATTGAAACCGCTGCAGGCATATGTAGTTTCTCAGTATAGATGCTTTTAGCACATGTCAAATTCCATAAACAGCCATCACTGATGGAGACAGATGACTTTTAAACAAGGTTAACTACCTTTCAAATATACATTTGGACTCTTAAAATAACAGGTTTCTTGGTTAAGGTCAGCGAAGAAATGGCCAATCAATTCAAGTTCCTCAAATTTAGGTCATAGCAAATCTTCCTGAGCATTACTTGGGAAATAAATTGCTAACCCCATTGTTACTATGGCAAAAGAGAAATAAGCCAGCGGGCACCCTCAGAGCCTGCATAGAGGCTGCTGCAGCAATAGGAAAGTAGAGGTTCAAAACCAGGGTACAGGTAGGCTCTGCGTCCTTCTTATAACAAATAGGAAATTGTCCATTCATCAACCACATTTTTCCAAAGGTGTCATTTGCAATCTGACATCTTTGGCAAACTGACTGATAAACTGGAGGCAGTCAAACTGCTGTCAAATGTTAGTGGAGTTTCAGGGCAGAGTCTCAGAAAGAAATCTCAGCATAAGTGATGGTGGTCACTTAATATTTATCTCTATCGCTCTGCTGCTATCTAATAGACAGTTTTTTTCCTGATCAAACATGGCAGCCCTTTTTGATTTATTATGTGCCATCAAGTTGGTGTCAGCTCTTAACGATCTCACATGTGTGTGTGTTTGTGTCTGTGTGTGTGTGTGTGTGTGTGTGTAACCTGGTCTTCCAATGGTGCACTTATCACTATTTTAATACCAGAATAACAGTTGGAAGGGACCTTGGAGATCCTCTTGTCCAATCGCCTGCTCAAGCAGAAGGCCCTCTATCATTTCCAACAAATGGTTGTCCAACTTCTTAAAAACCTCTAATATTGGAGCACTCATAACTTCTCCAAGCAAGTCATTCCACTTATTAATTGATCTCACAGTTAGGAAATTTCTCCTTAGTTCTAGGTTGGTTCTCTCCTTGATTAGTTTCCACCCATTGGAAAATAGTTTGACCCCCTCTCCCCACCTCTTCTTTGTGGCAGACCCTCAAATATTGGAACACTGCTGTCATGTCCTTCTTTTTATTAAAATAGACATACCTGATTTCTGCAACTGATCATCATATGTTTTAACCTCCAGTCCCCTAATCATCTTTGCTGCTACCTTGCTGCTGGTCATTTCCAGTCTCCTCTTTCTTTCCAGCTTTCTCCACTGAGCTAATTCTTTGCATAATGTGTCCAAAATAGGATAATTTGAATCTTGTAAAATTCCCTGTTCTGATGTCAAAGGAACGGACACATTGCCAAAAAGCTGGTTGTGTAAATCGAATGTTTTTTTTTTTAAATGAAGGATGAAGTCCATGTTATGTTCTTTAAATTCTACCAGGACTTTGCAGGAAGAAATGGAGAGCAGATGGAACGTAATCTATGCTGGAAGGCGTGCAGCAGAAAAAATTAGCAATTCAGCAAACGGGGCATATGATATCCAGAAAGAGACCTTACTCAGTAAACTCCCACTTTAGCCATTAAATACACAGAAGCAAAAGTGCCTCTCAATCTGTAATGCCATGGCAGGAACCTCACACAGCCAACTGTCTCTCATCCCCCAACTCCCCTCTAAATCACCTTGTTCTCATCATATGAACTGTCTCCCGCTGGATGGCAGTGTAGTTGCCATGGTGATAGAGAGATGCTGGTTGCCTTGATAAGCTGAGATTTAAGTCTCTCCACCCACGCAGCCTAGACCAATTCTCTATGCTCCTTCCTCCTCCTTCACAGGAGGCCCTCGGATGAGGTGGTAAAGAGAACAGAACCCTCTGCGCTTGGGAGGGTGTGCAAAAGCGTTTGGGCTGAATTCCTGCTGGAAGACTGGCAATGGTGGGCAAATAGGCTTCCCTCAGTAGATATGGGGAAAAAAAGGGCAGTATCTTAGAGACTGTCTCCATGGAGGCCCCTTCACACAAACCAGGATAGCTCATTAATATGCAGCTGCTGTTTTAATTTCACCACGCTCTCTTCCCCTCCCTCTCCTTCTCCCTCCTGCGCTTAATGGGCCTGTCTTTCACCGCCAGAACGGTGTGGGTCTTTTAAGACCAGGTAGGAGAGCGTTATGCCATCCGGTTTCTAGTTCTTAATTTGCTGTTTCAGTGGAAATCCTCTCCTCCACTTCTCGACCTTGCAAACGACTTACGCTGTCAATTTACACGTAGAGGGAAAAGAATTGGGTTACCTTGCAGTAAGTGTTTCGCTTTGGGGGTCTAATTGAATCCTGTGCTTTTTAGCTATAGTGCCCTACAGTCTCCCTCAGCCCTCCAGTAGCTTTGCTGCTCCAGGTTGATAGGAGCTGCAGTCCTGCGCACGTGGAAGGCGCTATAATTTGATATCTTTGCCCTGTCATATTGCAGTTGGAATTGGACGTGGGCAAACAGGTCACCTGACTGATTGCCTCAATCTGTCAATCAGTCAGTTGCCTGATACAGATGCCCGTCTCATGGCAGTGATTCTGAATCTTCACTCCGCCAGGCCAACTTCCCCAAAGTCAAGAATATACTCTGGAACATTCTGAGATGAGCTATGTTCTAAAATAAGAAATGATCATTGCTCTCTTTTAACACAATTTTGTGATGATCATTATTTTGCAGGAACTGTTAGGAAGGTAACTCTGTCGAGGCTGAGCAGTCGACACCTTGCTTTGCAGCCAATTATTAATCTGTCATCCTATCCGAGATCTCTGAAATATTTTGACAATATAAAGATACATCTAAGAAGAGATCGCCTCATTAGGTCCTGAGCCCTCCTAGCCAATGCTGTCTCCACAATGGCCAAGCAGGTGCTTTGGGGAATTTACTGACATACGTGATTGTATTTTGCTTTTCTCTGATGGGGAAAACGCCAAGAAGCTTGAGTATGGGAGGTCCATAAGACAGGCATGACACAAAAATCTCCCATCATTTCTCCTGTAACTATAGTTGCTGCCAATAATAGAGCCATCACGACTAGAAGGTGTTGATAGCTTTAGTCTCAAGAAATGTGTCTAGTCTTGTCTTAAAACCCTTCACGTAAATAAACACCATTGCATTTTTGTAGAAACCATCTCCTTTGGCTTTCTATATGTCTTATAGAAAATTGTCATTAATAATACTTTCCATCAGTTTATTTGGGGCATATTCTAATCGGCTGTCAGCTTTTTATTGTTTCCTCTCCAAATCTTTTTTTTAAAAAAATAACATTATCTTAACCACTTTCATGTTTTCTGGTAGAGAGGATGATATTAGGGATGCTTTTGTTATGTAAGGGGGCTGAATCATTTTGGACTAAGGACCGTTTTTGAGGGGCATGCCAGGAGATACGTATACTCCAAAAATTGGTCAGGGATAGGACAAAATTTAATTTTGATTTAATTTTAATTGACATTTATCAAATTAACATTTAAATATAGTTGTTAATTTTCCATTTATTCTCTGTTATATTCCGCGGGGTCTGCAAGTGAATTAGAGTGACAGAAGCAGCATCATGATGAAAGACCCCCCCCTTTTCCACAGACATCATAAGGCTGTGATGGCAAACCTATGGCACGCATGCCAGAAGTGGCACGCAGAGCCATCTCTCCAGGCACGTGATCCGTCACCTGTTGCTTTTCCAGTTTCCAGCGCACTGGCCAGCTGGTCTTCATGCATGCGGAAGTGCTGGAAAACAACAGCATGTGCGCACCAGGAAGATAATCTTCCAGTATTCAGCGCGCGCATGCTCACTGGTCAGCTGATCTTTGAGTATGCATGCACGCCAGAAACCAGAAGACCAGCTGGCCAGCGTACATGCGCACACCAGAAACTGGAAGATCATCTTCCTGATGCATGCACGCACACTAGGCAGCTGCTCTTCGGTTTTCCGGCACACATGCTCCCGTTTCAGCACTCGGTGCCGAAAAGATTCGCCAACCCTGTCATAAGGTCACCTGGACTTAAGGGCAGGACGTATGTCACAATACTGCAGTGTCTCAAAGGTGCTTTTTTTTTCAAAAAGCAATTGGACTTTCTGGTTTTCTTTCAATGAGAAATTGGGGCTATGCTTTCTGCAGCATGTTTTCCGCCCTGCATCCCTGCACTGTTGAGCACGGGCTGATGGGAATGAGTCTGTGCTGCCTGCATCTCAAACTGAAGCGCAAATGGTTCCTATAGTCTGCAATTTTTCTGGAAATCCTCTGGAGGGAAAAGGACCTTTGGGACAACCATGACCCGGAGGACGGAGAATCTCCATACACAGAATGCCGCAGTGTTGCTTTGATCAAGTAGGCTAAGGCAATGAAAGCCTGTGGATGGTGCTGGGTGGTATTAATTTTTTGCAACATTAGTGTGGGAGGTACTTTCAACCCTCTTATTAGAAGACAAGTGATTTCACATCTGAGCTATTTTGAGATCTTCTGAGGAATTATATTCTGGACCCAATGATGTTTGGTATTCAGTTTTTTTAGGGGGGCCTAGATTCACTCTTTGCCTTAATACCTTAATACAACATACCTCTTAGTTTCTTACTAAGGAGAAATCAAGTTCATAAAATCTGAGATTTGAAGTGGCAATATTTTTAGAAGGCACCTTTAAACAACAAATGAAACACTTCAACCTCCCCAATAATTCTATTGTTACACGTAAGGTGATGTTCAAGAACACAAATATTTCAGGTAGGTATTCAAAACAAATCCAGAATCAAGTAACAATTCATCAAGAAGCTTACTTCTATCTTCTGAAAATGGAAAGTTTCCTGCTTATTTAATTTCTATACCATTGCAATCTGCATGGGCTCTTGGAATTTGACCTGAATAAAACAATATTTCATACAACAGTGTTTCTCAACCTTGGTGACTTTAAGTCCTGTGGACTTCAACTCCCAGAATCCCCTAGCCAGCTGTGCTGGCTGGGGGATTCTGGGAGTTGAAGTCCACAGGACTTAAAGTCACCAAGGTTGAGAAACACTGTCATACAATCAACAACACCTGAGCAATATAGACAATAAGATCATATCAAGCAATTATTTCCTGAATGTTCTTGGGAAATGTTCAGCCTCCACTAACTTCCAAATAGCCACCAGTGTTAAGTTTATTCTGGCCTTGAGAAGAAGAGATAAGAGTTCCAAAATAGGGATTGCAATAAAAATGGCCAGATTTGAACAAGGAAAATACATCTGGTAGGTGGAAGTGCTCCTGAGGTAGTTTGAAACCAAGCAATAAAGGGCTTTATAAGCTAAAAGCATCTGTAATTAGAAACAAATTATAGCCAGTTCAGGCCCTGTGTTAATGGGTGTCACGTAGCTATGGTGATATTTGTTTGCCAGCAAGTACCCCATTGCATTTTGCAACAAACACAGTTTCTAAGTACTTTTTAAAGGCAGCCCCATTCAGTAGTCCAGTGATGGTAATAAGAGAATAAGTCACTGTTGCTAAAACTTCCCAATCCATGTAGGAAGGGTACAACTGGCACAAAACTGAAGAGCTCCTGATCATGCCTTCTACCTACCCATCTAGTAGACTGTGAGTTTAGAACAATCTGGTGTAAACTAAACAGTAGCTCAGTTTTGCTGGGCTTTAACTTCAGGCTGTTTGGTTCCTGAACCTCCAATCAGAAGTTGAGGTATATAGGTGAAAAGGTGGAGATGTAGACTAAAAGCCATTTAAATAACCTGCTTCCTCTAAAATGCTTGTTAACTGATGCCTCACCATCTTCCCTATAACTTCTCTCAAAAAGGGAAGGTTGAAGACAAGGCAATAGTTGTCCGAAAGAGCTGTGATGAAAGAAGCCTCTTGAAATGGCTGTGTACCGCTGCCTCCTTCAAGATGGCTGATATCATCCCCTCCCTTAGAGACTTGCTCCCAGTTAGTGTGTGTCCCACACCGCCCATAAAATTAAGCAAACTGAAGGAGCTAAGAGAAGCATGGATCAAATCTCACAGAGAGCTTGTTAGACAGTACCCTGTCCCACTTCCTTGGAGTCCATAGGCTGAAAGGAGTCCTAGAAGACATTACAAGACATTATCCCAGCCATCATTTCTGCCTTTGTTCATGGAAAATCCAGACTGCAATGAATGTGACTTTTATTATCAAAATTTTGGACTAACAAGTCATAGAAGCCAGGTGGCAGCTCTTCCTGCTCATCCTTCCCCTGGCAAGAATTGAACATTCATCTAAAGCGAGATTAGCAGCACAGGATTGATGCTTTCTTGCTCTTACTGCTATTGTGTAGGCTTGAACATAAGCTCGTGCCCCTACGCATTCGGATTCACACTTCATTTTCCCTCCACCAGCATTCCAGGCGTAGTTACTACTGCTTCATCTCCTATATTTTCCAAAGAGCTCCCTAGAATTGGCTAATGGGAAGGAGCCACGGGAGCAAACGTATTAAGTTGCCTCCTGAATCCAAAAGGTTGTCCTGGGTAGTCTTAAGATCACTAAGAAGATCCCCCAAATACCCTCTAGAATCCACCTGAATCCATTAGGCTGCAGAGACAGACCTGCTTTGCAGAGGTCCTGGGCAATCATGAATCTTATTTTGGCCAGAGAGTTATCTAATTATGATTTAAAAAAATTCAGTTGAATCCCCGCTACCTCATTAACTGCTCTGAGAAAACAACCCAGGTATACCTGTATGTGTATGAACCGATTTATGTGGGACATGCCTAATGGTTGTCCTGGAACTTCTGAGCCTTCTCTGAAGCTCCTCTCAAGATGTGGCAATTTCCAAACTAGTCTTAATAGGTAGGTTTAAAAAAACATTCTATTCAGCAGCACAGCAGTCAGAACATTTAACAGGACCCCCAACTTATCTCTCTTGTCTAATCATACACATAGGCACGCCTGCCCTATTTCCCCAGAACTGAAACCTTGGCCACAGACAAGATGTCTCTCATAATCATCACAACCCCACCCAGTCCTGGAGTTGGTTGCTGAAATGCTCAAAATTAGAGGATTTAGGGGGAATTTCAGGATGACATCAGTGCTCTTCCCCCACAAGGTTTTGCTAATGCATGCCACTTGGATATCCGGTATCAAAGTGTGGATGAAGATGATTAAATTACAAGTAAATCTGGCATCTACCATTAGTAGCTCAAGGCCAGGATCATTAGCCGTTTACTTCTTAGATTTCGGATTGAGGTGTTTGGGCTAGAAGTGGGGAGCATCACCAAATGTTTGGCCCTCCTACAGTAACTTGCTACTTCTTTGCACTGTTTCCCTCAATCCATTTCTTCTTCTTCTTCTTCTTCTTCTTCTTCTTCTTCTTCTTCTTCTTCTTCTTCTTCTTCTTCTTCTTCTTCTTCTTCTTCTTCTTCTTCTTCTCCTCCTCCTCCTCCTCCTCCTCTTCCTCCTCCTCCTCCTCCTCCTCCTCCTCCTCCTCCTCCTCCTATTTACACAATAAGTATTGTTTTGTGAATGACTCCTCTTAATACGATTGCATGAATACTTGTACTTCCTGATTTCATTTCCCCCAGTTTCACTTTTTACAAACTCCTCTCCATAAATCTAAAACTCAGACTAGAGGTGATATTTCAGCCAGTTCTGACAGATTCTGGAGAACCGGCATTGGAAATTAGTTTGAATTGCATCACACAATTCAACTTTATAAGCCACAGGTTTCACTTTTTGAAAAGTGAAAAGGATCCCAAATGTGCTTA
This sequence comes from Thamnophis elegans, assembly GCF_009769535.1. Classification (NCBI taxonomy): domain Eukaryota; kingdom Metazoa; phylum Chordata; class Lepidosauria; order Squamata; family Natricidae; genus Thamnophis; species Thamnophis elegans. The sequence goes on from NC_045542.1 coordinate 98,745,722, forward strand.
GTTCTTGTGAAGAATGAGGTTCACTCCTGCCTACAGAAGTCTCTATTGCAAGTAATTTAAGATAAAGTGTTCTAAAGCCATGCACAGTTTTTGGGACTGTAGCAGGAGAATAATCAACATATGCAAAACTACTACAATATAAGCCACCACAATGTCTTTTTCTTAGTAGTGACTTCAGCTTTCCTTTGTACAGCTTCAGGAGAGCAGGAATAGTCAGGCTTCTATACTGGAATTTTCCTGTTCCAACGTGTTTGCATTATTATTATTATTATTTTTATTCCAGGGCTTTGTATACCTATGAAGACGACTCTGATAATCTGAAGCTGGCAGCCTCAGGAAGTGAGTATTGGCATCAAATGTTACTTTGTCTTTAATTCGAGGAGTTTTTGTCTCCACAAACGGATATCTGCTCTTCCCTTCCATAGACCCCAGTTGCATAGATCGGGTGGGGGGTGGGGGTCGAATTTGTGAATGAGTTGCTCCTGACTTGTGACAGGGATCTCCCCAGATGGGTGAGAAAACAGATTTCATTTTATAAAGCGTATCATAAGCTGAAAAGCAGAGGGTCTTGATTCTTACTTTGTCCCATGAGTGCGTTGCTTTCTCTCCCCAGCTGGTGGCCTGCAAGAGCTGTCGAGCCATTTTGAGATCCAGAAGGTGATGTACGGATTCTGCAGTGTCAAAGATCCCCAGGCCACCCTGCCTAAATATGTCCTCGTTAATTGGGTAAGGCCTTAAAAAAAAAAACCCTCTCTGGGGAATAGCTCACTCTCGTTTCCTGATGTTTTCATTTATATGCATGATATAAAATTGACTAGCTTAGAAGAACAAATTATGCTGCATTTAAAATGTATACTAAGCAGATACTCTTCCTTCTCCCTCCTCTCACTTTCATTTGATTGAGCAGTCCTATCTGGATTGATACGATAGCTAAGGCTGAGTGGCCTGGTCCTTGCTCTCACTATCTTTGTTTAAAATAATTAGTAAATACAGTCACATCCCTGGTTTGGGTAGAATGGTGTGCGTGCATTCGTTCTACCAAGGGGCTAGTAGAAAGAGGCCTCTTCCTAACCCCTACTCAACATGAGCTTGATCTGAATCAAGCAGTTATTTGTTTCCCTCATGGTAAAAACAAAATGTACAAGGACACAATCTTTAAGCTCCACATACTTTGTTTTTTGGTCCTGAGTGGGCTTAGCTATCTTGCAAGAATTGGACAGGAGAACTTCTAAGTGATGATTTCCTCATCACAATTTTTTTTCCTTTCCCCCCCCCTCTTCCTATTCTTACACCACAGGAAACCTTTTGGGATCTGGGCGTAACAGCTTTAAGATTTAGACAGACTTTAGGTAAAAAGTGGCCCTCTAATATCATGAAATTCATCCTCCTGATGAAGGTTGGTGTCTCTCCCAACTTTTGGACCAGTCATACATGACCGTTTTTCAACACAAGGCTATCTCTTTGTAAGAACATCTGTGCTTTCTCCTATTCAAGAAAACACCAAGATGGCTCTGAGGAATACAGTGAAGGAAAAGCTGGTTCTTTTAGCAGACATATTGCTGGCTTCCATTGACCACAGTAGATTGTACAGTATTGCCCTCTAATGGAATTGCTGTGGTAATAAACAGCATAGGTTTACACCCCTTGCCTCACCATCCAGAAACCGCCCATTCTCACGTTACCATACTGTCTTTCTTTCCTTCATCACTCCCTAGTTTTTAACCTACATTTTCAGCACTTAACTCAGACCTTGGCTAATGGAAATGTTTAAATACAATAGTCTTTAGGGAGAAAATAGCTTGCAGATTTTTTAAGTAAGTGAATTCTCGGTAGGAATATACTTGGAAATTAAAAAAAAAAGCCAGTGCTGTTTTCCAGTTATTTAGGAGAGGCCTAGAAATCCTGAACACCAGTTTCCTGCTGCTGTGTCCACACTCTCAAGGATTACCTCCCCCAGATTATTACCCCCTCCCCAGTCCAGATGTGTTGGATTATAACTATAATTACCACCAACCAAAATAGCTAGAGCTGTGCTGCTTGGAAACGATAGAGAACACATTTGAGGATGCCAGGCTGGAGAAAACTGTTTGAGGAATATATTTAAAGGATTTCCCTTGGTGTTTTGCAGTAATTGAGATGGCAAAGAAACAGCTGAGTGTATTTGTGAAGTGCAACCATGTCTATTTGCCTGCCTGGGGGTGATGGCATTTTCCTGGATATCACATGGTTGGATACTGCTGAGCAACAGACCTTCCTATAAATGCCTTGCTTTTTGATTAAGAGCAGCTACTGAGCTGCAAATTGTTATTTTAATGTAGAAAGTGAAAAGGGGATGAACAACATGCCCTAGGAAGAGCTTGTCCACTCCTCCACGATGAGAGGATTCAATATAAAGCAACAGAAGTCATGTTGACTCTGTAAGTTCCAGCTTCCTTTTTCTAGGTGTTGTTGCTACAGGAGTCCCCATGGAGACCTACCCCCCTATTTGTGTAGTAGGCACATCTGGAATTTCAGAAGTGGGAGACTACACAAAATGGTTCTCATGATCGTCATGTGGGCAGTGAGGTGGCGGTCACAGAACTGGTGAGATAGTTCTTCCCCATTCCTCTCACTTCTCTGTTTATCCTTGAAAACTTTTTTTTCTCCGGGTGAGCAAACATTCACACAATGCTTTAGATTGCAGCCATCTATTTTTTTAAATAAAAAATTCTAAGAATGTCTCTAGAGTTTGTCAAGGGAAGATTCTCGGTCATCCAGGTCGTGGTTGTCCCAAAAGTTATTTTTCAAAAGGCAACTGGACTTTGTTTTTCCTTGGAAGATGTTTCGTTTCTCATCCAAGAAGCTTCTGTTGGAACTGAAGAAGCTTTTTAATAGCAGTTAGACTTATATACCGCTTCATAGGGCTTTCAGCCCTCTCTAAGCAGTTTACAGAATCAGCATATTGCCCCCAACAACAATCCGGGTTCTCATTTTACCCACCTCGGAAGGATGGAAGGCTGAGTCAACCCTGAGCCTGTGAGATTTGAACAGCCGAACTGCAGAACTGCAGTCAGCTGAAGTAGCCTGCAGTGCTGCATTTAACCACTGTGCCACCTTGGCTCTGAGAAGCGAAAGGTCTTCCAGGAAAAACAAAGCCCAGTTGCCTTTCGAAAAAGCACCTTTGGGACTCTTTGTGACCTGGACATATCCTTAGAAATGTATGCATGATGCTTTGCTTTGTTTCCCTTTTAATGAAAATCATATTTACCTAAAGATCAGGACAATAGGATCACATCAAAGGAGGGGAACACCCTGGCATCCATTGAATTTAAGAGAGGTCAGAAGGAGGAGGGGCATTGCTTTTCTACATCGCTCGCAGAATGAGATGGCTTTTGTCTAAGTGTCACATCTCTTGTTGCTGGGCCAAATGTATGTCTGGAATACCTTTCATTTCTGAAACCCAAGGAACTTTACTGGTTTTCTTCTGCTCTGGCGCCATCTTTCTCTCTGTTAATTTTTTCTGGAGACCCTGTGGGCGCTTGATGAACATGCCTGCTACTTTCAGTGCAAGGAATGACATTTCTCAGCATTCATCTTTCCTACCATTCTTCCCTTTCATTCTTGGCAGGTTGGAGAGGATGTAGCTGATGCCCGCAAGTGTGCCTGTGCTAGCCACGTGGCCAAAATTGCAGAGTTCTTCCAGGTAGGTGAGAAATTATGTGAATGGAACATGCAGGTGGAATTGAGAGGCAGAGCAGGCTAACGGTCAAGAGTTGGACCCGGATTGGGGAGAGCCATATGGATGATATTGGTCTGTCACTCACTCTCAGCTCAGTTTATCTCGACGCATTGTTGCTGGGAGAGTAAAATTAGGAGATAATCTTTTGTAAGCTGCTCTGAGCTCTTAGAGAAAAGATGGGATCTAAATAGAATAAATCAATAATTAAACTTCTGTTGTATCCAAAACGTTGAGATAATAGCCATTTTACATATAGTGTAATGATATTTGGCCTCCATTATATTTACTTTGTTTTAGAGCAGGGCATTCTATTGCTCTAGAAATACATGCAACTTGTGCCTTAATTTCAGCCTTTAAAAAATGTCTTTCTGTACTGTCTCTTATGGGGCAAGGCTGTTGGTTGCAGAGAAAAGAAAGTGATACAAACAGAATGCAAGAAAAATAAGGATGTCAGGAAGGGGAAAAAAAGAGGGAAGTTAAAGAATGAATGATTTAGGTAAGGTCCTAATCACAGCTTGCTTCAATCCTACCTATCATGAGCACCCCAACAGATAACTCCTATACATAAGTAATAATAAGACTAAGAAGGATAAGTAATAAATAATAATTTAAAGATGGTCTTCCCCTAAAATGTGTTGATAATGCCCTATTTGAAAGGGGCCCCAGTTCCACATGGTGAGTCTGGGGCGACCACGTCTTGTCTCAGAAAAAAACTGATCCTGAATACTTTTGTGTGATTTTAATGCCTCCTCTGACAGGGTGTGGACGTAATTGTCAATGCTAGCAGTGTGGAAGACATAGACCCAGGAGCTATTGGTCAGCGACTCTCCAATGGCTTGGCACGCATTGCCAGCCCAGTGCTGCACCGTCTTCGCCTGCGCGAGGATGAGAATGCCCAGCCTGTGGTAATGCTTCTTCTACACTCTTCACTCAGCCAACCTCATATTAGGTTTTCTTTCCTTTCTTCTCTCTGTTGGGATAGGAACAGAAACAACAGGATCCCAGCTTATTTCTGGGTCTCAAGGACCAAATGCTTCATTTTTAAGAGTTACAATAGAGAAGAACAACAGTTCTTAGCAGTGGTGAAATTCAACGTTTTTTACTACCGGTTCTGTGGGCCTGCCTTGGTGGGCATGGCAGGGGAAGGATACTGCAAAATCTCCCATCCCATCCCACTCTGGGGCCAGCATTCTTCCCAACTACTCAAAATTTCCACTAAACGGTTCTCTGGAACCTGTCAGAACCTGCTGAATTTCACCCCTGGTTCTTAAAGTTTATCTGTTGTTACATGTTCCTTCAGAGGAAGTTATATATTTGGGGAAATGTCTAGGCAGTTATTCCCATGCAATTATGATCATGCACAATGGAAGAAATCATTCCATTAAGGTGACATGCACTCTAGTAAGAATAGATGGTTGCTTTTTGAGGGGGACAGCAAACCTAAGAGTACAAACACACATGTCCCAATGAGCCTTCTCTGACTGGTTTCTGAATTCTAGGGCACAGTCTATCAGAAGACGGATGCAGCTGTGGAGATGAAACGCCTCAACCGGGAGCAGTTCTGGGAGCAGGCTAAGGTTGGTCATCCTTCTTCTACATCAGGGGTGTCAAATTCAATTTCATTGAGGGCTGTGGTTGACCTTCAGGGGCTGGGTGGGTGTGGCTGACTGGGTGGGTGTGGCTGACTGGGTGGGTGTGGCTGACTGGGTGGGCATGGCCAGCTTGATCCACTCCCCAAACTGCTGTTTCCTCTTCACATTTGGTAGATCGGGCCGAAGCCACGCTGATCCAATGTTTCCCACTGGGTAGACAGGGCCAAAGCAATGCAGGCTAGCCCCCTACATTTACCAGGCCGGCCCCATGGGTCGAATCCGACCACATCGCAGGCCGGATCTGGCCAGTGGGCCCTGTGTTTGACACCCCTGTTCTACATAGCTCAGGCTGAGAGACACATATGTGTGGGTGCCAATAGGCCCATCGACCTGCCCAAAACACACAGTCGGTCCTGGCTTCCTTTCATCCCCTCTACTGTGTGATGGGAGGCATGTTATGACTAGAGTTGGCATTGACCATCCCTGTTTCCCCCCTTGCAGAAAGAGGAAGAGCTACGCAAAGAAGAAGAGCGGAAGAAAGCCCTGGATGAGCGGCTGCGTTTTGAGCAAGAGCGCATGGAGCAGGAGAGGCAGGAGCAAGAGGAGCGTGAGAAGCGCTACCGGGAGCGTGAAGAGCAAATCGAGGAGCATAGGCAAGGGAGGGACTAGGAGGAGGAGGAGGATGTGGAGGGGGGAGGGCGCTGATAGTAGTAATAGTGAGTGGGAGAAGCAATAGCCAGATCTATGGCGTTCTCCAACTGAGACAAAAGCTGCTTCCTCCCACAGAGGGTGGCATTTATGAGCAGCTGTAATTTTGTCCATTATTCTTTTGACGTGTTAGGCTTAGAATTTTATATAGATCTGTTGTTTTTTTGTGTTTCTTTTTTGCCAGTCGTGGTTATGTCATGTTTTTCATGGGTCTGATTGATTTTCTTTTAGAAGAGATTGCTGGTCTTCTAGGGTGAAGTTATAGTTCTACCTCTCTTTGGGAGGCCTCATTGATGTTATGTAGAAATACAAGGATGTTTCTTTGACACACTTTCATATTAGAAGTAAAAATTGTCTTGTCTCATTGCTTGCCCAGTTGCTTTTCCTTCTGTTTGGCTTGTCCTCGGTGTGTCCAAGTTGTGTCTCAATGTTCTGCCTGCTTCGCCCTAATTTTAATGAATCTGCTGCAGCTAGATACTTACATTATGCTTCAGTACTGGGAAAAGGCCGCACATGAATTCAAGGGTACAGGCTATGTTTTGACAACAGAAAGCCGCAGGTTCAAGTGCTGCCGCCCATCAAAAAGGAATTTGAATAGCTTACAAAAACTTGTTTCATTCCCTAACCGATTAGCCTTTTGCTGTGCGTATATTTAATTGTTGAGTAAGCTATAACTTGTTTTATTTATTACAATAAAAAAAAAACATTTCAAGGAATTTATTCTCCCAGCATGCCTGTGGGTTGATTAGACTGGGATACAGTGACTGCTGGTAGTCCTCCCCATTGGTTTATGGGGATTTCAGCCTCCCCAGTTCATACATAATTTTTCAGACTGTGCTTTATGGCACTCTTTGGTCTCTTGGAAACACATGACAACTAGAAACAGCAGCTCCTTTTCCCCGCTGATTTTGCCCTGTTAGTGAGCACTTACAGAAATCTGTTGGATATGCATAATCTCTCTCTGTATTTTTAATGGGAAGCCCAAAAGGCCTAACTGGTGGCTTGATTGATTAAGCAGTTCTGAGGTGCATCAGGAAACTGGAATCAAAATTGTCCTGCGGTCCCATTGTCCCCAGACGGTCTGCTAAGGGACCCTCTCCTCTATTGATAGGCAAGGTGCCTCTGTGAGTGACATTCTCAGTGGGAGACAATATGTCACAGAATGCTCCCACCCTGAAGCTACTATATGTGGCCCCAATTCTTCTTATTATTCTTTAACAAATTAAAGTGATATTATTCAAACTGATTTTGGACCTTAGTTGATTTGGGTGCCTGTGAGTATATGGTTTTTAATTGCCTTGTGTGTTTATATATTATAGTTTTTGTTTTGCCATTCCCTGCTCAAGGTCCATTAGGACTGGGTCAGGCTAAACTATAGATTAGACAATGACCGAGATAGATAAAATGCTACTTATTCAGTAGTTTGTGATAGCTCTGCAAGGTTATCCTAGCAATCGGGTGGTCACCCTTCCACTTGTTACAAGATATCTGTGCTCCCGTTCCTTTCATATGCTTAAATGGACCAGTTGGGAGAATATGGTTTGTTGCAAAACAATCTGCGGTTGATTGACTCCTGTTAGCCAGAGCCCCAAGAGATTCCATTCAGCTCAAAACTTACACGTTACACTAAGTCAGTCAGCTGTGTTAGAAGATTATCAAAACCCTATCAATTGTGTTTTGCGGGGGGGGGGGGGATTGCTGAAGAGAAAGAATGGCTACAAAAGCATTACAGGAAGTTCTCATGTAGTGACTGCCTTGGTTGGGACCTGTTCATGGTTAAGATAGTGATAAAGTAACTTTGCCACCAATCCTCACATTTATGATCTCCACAGATCATGCGAAGCGAAGGAAAGCTGTAGTAAGATTGTAAGCCAAGTCATGGTTTTACTTAGTGACCACTTCATTTAATGACTGAGTTGCCAGTTCCAAATGTGATGACGAAATGAGGACTACTTGCGCAGAACTCACTGCTATACCCTCTCAGCAGAAAACGTACCTTCCCAACATTGTTGAGCTGCTAGATTCAACTCTCAGAGGTTGTTAGATAACTGGTCAATGGGGAAGAGGCTAGTGATCTCAAGAAGTATTGCCAGTTTTCTTCTTGAGCAGTGTTTCTCAGCCTTGGCAACTTTAAGAAGGGGAGAGCCACATTTTTTTTAAAGTTGTTGAGATAGTAATACCACTTCACAGTGCTTTACGGCCCTCTCCAAGCGGTTTATGCAGAGTCAGCATATTACCCCTAACAATCTGGGTCCTCATTTTACTGACCTTCAAAAGGATGAAAAGTTGAGTCTACCTTGAGCCTGGTGAGGATTGAACCCCTGGCGGTCAGCAGAATTAGCCTGCAATACTGCATTCTAACCACTGTGCCACCACAGAGCGTGGTGATTGTGAAACATTGTTCTGGTTAAGATACCTAGTTAAGGTATGACTTAACAAAATTAGAAATGAATGCTTATAAAACTGGCTGACCTAATTGGGGTGGGGGAGAGGTTCTATCATTTGGCTTATTCTTCATAATAAGAGTGAGAAGTGTCTTTTTTATTATTATAACAGCCATTATTTGCAAAAATGATTCATGCAGTTCTTCTGTTTGCCTTTGATTCCTATGTTTAAGGTAGCATCTCTGCTAACAAATGAGAGAGAAGGGATGTTAAAAAGAGACAATTTTTGAACCCTCTGCTTAATTTTGTAGCGGGAAGCAGACAATAGGTACCAACTACCAAAAAATCCTAAAAGGGTTTGTGGTTTTGAGTTTAGTTACATAAGAAACTCTACACTTTCCATAATTTCCCAGAATCAAAAGCATTTTTGCCACTCTTTAGAGACTCTTATCTACCGTGTTTCCCTGAAAATAAGACAGGGTCTTATTTTCTTTTGACCCCCGAAATAAGCGCTTGGCCTTCTTTTTGGGGAGGTCTTATTATTTTCGAGGTGCAGGAGGCGGTGAGCATGGTCACCTCATGGCTGCTGCTGGGTTGCAATATTTTCGGGGTGGGCTTATTTTCAGGGGAGGGCTTATTTTAGCACATGTGCTCAAAAGCCCAATTGGGCTTATTATCTGGGGGAGGTGTTCTTATTTTCGGGGAAACAGGGTACATGCAAAAATGGCATTTCTAATCATTCAATGTCAAGACACTGCAAACTTCAGCTCTGTAGGTCTTACTTCAAAGTAGATGTGCGTATGGTCAGTTCATACTTAAAGTATCAGCAGCAAATAAGTTTATGTTCATATGGGTGAAAGTCAAAGAATTTTAATGGAGGTAGCTTGACCGCAACGCAGACCTGTATTCCAGGGGATGATCTTCATACAGGTACTTGACTTAGAACCATTGTTTAACCATCTGAAGTTAGAACAGCATTGAAAAAGTGACTTTCAATCCTTGCACTTATAACAGTTGCATCATTCCCATGGTCACATCATGGAAATTCAGGTGCTTGGCAACTGGTGTGTATTTACAGTGGCCACAATGTCCCAGGGTCATATGATCACCTTTGCAGCCGACTCCCAACAAGCAAAATCAATGAGGGAAGCCAGATTTGCTTAACAGCTGTATGATTCACTTAACGGCTACAATGATTTGTCTCACAACTGTGGCAAAAGTTGTAGAATCAAGCACAACTCACCTAACAAATGCCTTGCTTAGCAATAGAAATTCTGGTCCCAGTTGCGATTGTAACTCAAGGACTAACTGTAGCTTAATATAGATTAATGTGAGTGTAGTTGGGCAGTGGTTAGAATGCAGTATTGCAGGCTAATTCTGCCGACTGCCAGCAGTTCAATTGTGACCAGCTCAAGGTTGACTCAGCTTTCCATCCTTCTGAGGTCAGTAAAATGAGGGCCCAGATTGTTGGGGGCAATAGGCTGGCTCTGTAAACCGCTTAGAGAGGGCTATACAGCACTATGAAGCGGTATATAAGTCAAAGTGCTATTGCTATTGCTATATCTGAAGACTTGGGAAGAATTACATTTTTTAAAAGAATACTTCATCGTTTGCATTAAATAGTGAAGACTTGGTTAACTTTCAAGCAGGCATTAGGATACAAAATCAAACAATATATATGAAACATAGTTGCTTTTCAAAAAACAAAGTAATAGCCTGAATTATAAAATGTAATACTATACACAGAAACAACATTCAGATAAACAACAATTTTAAAAGAAGGTATTAAGGTAAGTTGAGAATTGAAATATGATGTTCTTGCAAAACAATTTTTCCGGAACTTAAACTTAGAATATTATATGGCAGCAATGTTTTTTCACTTTGGATCCTTCAGGGTAAAATGGATGTGAACATTTGACAGGTGAAAGGATGTTTAGAATTTCTAAGCTCTGAATAAGAGCCTGAATGGTTTTCTGCTGAATTCTGGCAGGAACTTAAAACATTTTTTTAAAAAAAATAAATCAACTATCCTCAGAATTTCCACAAATTTGGAGGGACAAATGGGCTGGAAATTTCCCCATCCACTTCGGTGATGACATTATGATCGCCATTGCCCCCTTTAATTCTTGTGGTCAAATAAATTATTACATTTTGGCCTCCTCCGTCAGCTGCAAAGGGTTATTATTGCCAGAAAGCAGAGATGCAAAACCAGTTTTAGAATGGACTTCCACTTTCAGGAATGAAAGATATGGCAAATGAAACATTTGTGCCTGTTAATGAACACTGAAAGAAGACACAATAACAGGTTTGATTTAAAAAAAACAACAACGAGAGTGTGAAACGCTCTCCGTGGTCTCTGGATGGATGGGAATACTGAAGTGTGGACATCCAATTTAATGTTAGGAAACTCAAATAGCCTGTCAACTCTGCCTAGGATTCTTGAGTCAGTGTTGCAAATGTTCATCTTTCCTTTACCACTAGGCGAAAGCAGCAGAGCCTGGAAGCAGAAGAAGCCAAGCAGCGATTGAAGGAGCAATCCATCTTTGTAAGTGAAGCTTCAGGAGCTGGGGGAAGGTTGCCCAGTTGTGCAGCCGGCTTCCCCCGCCACCCAGGATCTTGGCAGGAGGAAGAATGGGAGCACCAAGGCTGGCTGGGGGGACTTTGGGGACTGACTCTGCAGCCAGGGAGATGGCATTCTTCCCAAGGACTCTCCCTTGCTCCAGCTTAATGCTAGGTCAGGGCATAAATAGGGCTTTTTGGTGTGGTTGAGGTGCCCTGGGGCTGACGCTGACCTCTCTCCCTAGGGGGAGCAGGAGGACGATGAAGACAGGCAGCAGCCCAAAAAGTCTGAGTCGGAGGTGGAGGTGAGTGCGGCCCCGGGGCACAGCATGCATTGTCTAGGCAAAAGACTCCCCTTGCACCCTACTAGGGTACTGCTGCATGAGGTTGTGGCATTGTGTGCAAAGGTTCAGCAGGGAAAGGTAGGCTTCAGTTTGATGGCTGTGATCTAGCTGGAGTTGTGTGTCGACGGATGGAGTCTGTGCTTAAGCAGCAGGGTTGGGCCTGAGTTTTATCTTGGGGGAAGCAACGTGTGTGTGTGTGTGTGTGTGCTTTGTATTCATTTCGTTGGAAGCCAGTTTGTCGTGCTGTTGCTCTTGATGTCACTCTGTGCCATTGTTCCTGCTGGAGGGGCATGGGGGGGCACATTGCATATGCGTGGCACGTGTCTACTTTTGTCACTCTCAAGCTGGCTACTGCATGGAAAGGATGGGGCAGAGAGTTCAGTCTGTATTTAAGGCAGCGGGTATACTACGAAAGGCTGTGCTGTGCTTGACCCTTGTCTCTCTCCCCTTCCCCTCGCTTCCTGGTAGGAGGCAGCTGCCATTATTGCTCAGCGGCCTGAGAACCCTCGGGAGTTCTTCCGGCAGCAAGAACGAGTGGCTTCAGCCAGCTCTGAGACACCCTCACCCTTCAACAGAACAGGTAGGCAGCTTTCAAGGTCTCCTGCTCTGGAAAGAGAAAGCCAAAAATGGCAACAGTGGCTTTCAAGGGACATAACCGTAGAAACGTGGCAATGAAGGTTTGGGGGTTTATTGTCAATACTTAGGTGGCCCTTGCATTGGAAAGTGAGAAAAAGCACTTTGATGTTTAAAGGACATGGAATATCCAGAGACCTTGGCAACTTCTGCCACTGGGAGAATCTAGGCAGAGAATGATAGGTGGCAGAAAAAGACAGGCTGGGTGGTGGCTGGTTTTTTTGTTTTAAATACAGGAAAGCACATTAAGCCAGCACTTTATACCAAAGCTAACTTTTAAAAAAAGGGATAGCATCTAATACAAATAGAAGGACACCCTTCTATTTAACATATAAACAGGTTTTGAAACTCACACTCATAGTATATGATTGAATCCAGTTATTCCATAGAATTTGATATGTACAGTATATATCACAGACGTGAGTACACCCCCTCACATTTTGTAAATATTTAAGTATATCTTTTCATGTGACAACACTGAAGAAATGACACTTGGCTACAATGTAAAGTAGTGAGTATATAGCTTGTATAACAGTGTAAATGTGCTGTGCCCTCAAAATAATGCGACACACAGCCATTAATGTCTAAACTGCTGGCAAGATATACTTAAATATATGTGCATTATTTGAAATTTGGAATGTGTACATGCATAGGCCTCCATTCCTAACGAAAGTGACCCCAGAATGACAAAATATGTGTTTGACATCACAATACATCACCATATTGAACCAAGTGTACAAAGGGAGGAGTTTACATCATGATGCCCCAACACTTTTTAAACCAACTTTCTCAGTTTCTTCTGTTCAGAGGCATTACATATTAATGTTGCAAAGCATTTGCACTTTCGGTCATGCATAGTTCGGGAAGCATGATGAGCGATGGAAAGCTTTATTTATTCTAATATTTAAATACTGCTCCTATCACCAGACTCTAGGTGGTCCCAAAACAATAATATATCAGATCAACTAAAATTTAAGTTCATATCAGTATCCTTGTACAATGAAAATCAAATTGTTTAGCAAACTATACCAAAGGCACTGTCTATTTTATTTTATTTTTTGTCATTGCACTTTATACAAGGAAATTAAGTGCCATCTTCCGTGTACATTATACATAAAAAATGAAACATAGCACACATCCTTCACATTCTATACAATTGAATTGAAAACCCCTGATATTGCATTAATATTGCATTATACAATAGAATTCAATACAGTTACTGCTCTGGGATAGAAGCTGTTTTTCAGCCTATTTGTCCTTGTTTTTATTGTCCTGTACCGGCTGCCAGATGGTAATAGTTCAAAAAAAGGGCGCCCAGGATGAGATGGATCTTTAAGAATATTTTGAACTTTCTTAAGGCAGTGGGAGCTATAAAGCTCTTCCAAGGAGGGGAGAGGACAACCAATGATCCTCTGGACAGCGATGTCACCCTCTGGAGCACTGTCCTCTCTGTTACTGTGCAATTGGCAAACCATACACAGATGCAGTAAGTTAGAATACTCTCTATGGTGCAGCGGTAGAAGGTCACCAGCAGTTTTTCATTCAGTTGTTGTTTCCTGAGAAGTCTCTTAAGTTAAGTTTCAAATGCCCAAATAAAATGACCTTTGTCGCTTCCTGGAGACAGTGGCGAGGCCATCTTGGCTTCTGGGAGAATCAGTTTTTGCATAATGTGACGGGGGGGGGCAGTGGGGTGTGTGCAAAGGCTGTAATTGGATAAGAAGTGCCGGGTCAGCAGAGAGTATCCTTTTCCACAAGCAAGCTAGATCTGCTGCTTAGGACACAGATGCAGCCTTTGAGAGGAGGAGCTAAACTGAAGGGTTTTTTTTTTCATGAAGTCAGATTGATGATCTGGGATGGCCAATAGCCTTAATGCATTTTACAATCTCCTGAGCTGCTGCTGCTGCAAGAAATGGGAGGTAGGCAGCTCATGGCAGCCATTGTTAGCCTACTGATCCTTTGCTGCACCTCTACTGTGACTTATTCTGTCTCCTATTGGGTTGACCCCAAGAGCTGGCCAACCATTTCTGTCCCTACCTGCAGTAAGTCCAAAGCCGTACTTTCTGAAATCTTCTGCATTATGCCTTACATTTTGGACCTCCATATTGTCTATATTTGGTTGGCTCTTTGGGGACCCAGATATAGTTACTTCAAGTACAAATTCATTTCCCATCACTACTGACATCTCCTGCCTCTTGGCTCTCTCTTTTCTTCCCTCCACCTTCCTACATAGCTGCTCAAGCCCTTTACACTGATCTGTCTTGGCCCTGCCATTCCATAGTCCCCGACCTTGCTTCCCATTTCCTCCTGCATTGCCCCTGGCAGTGCCCTCTCATTCTCTTTGGCTTCTTTCCCTGCTATCTGGCCCCGGACCTGAGTATGGACCGCCCAGTGGCAGGAGAAGTGGGGTGGGTAACGGAGTGGGCTGCCGGAGGGAAGACTGACTGTTCTCTTCTGCTTTCTTTGTCTTCGTCCGTCTGTCTGTCTTTCTCTCAGCAGGTCGTCTGCACTGTCCTTTCATAAAGACACCTGACAGTGGGCCGCCTTCTTCCTCCTCTTCCTCTTCCTCCCCTCCACGGACTCCCTTCCCCTATATCACTTGCCACCGCACACCAAACCTCTCTTCCTTCTTCCCATGTAGGTAGCCAGGTCCCGGCTGGGCTTTGGGAAGTTGGTTTGCAGTGGTGGCTCCTAAAGTGGCTTTGGTACACCCACCCCCAGAGGCTTTTATTTATTTATTTATTTTGCCATGTCCCATCTCATCTCACCTCTGAAAGCAGGAAAAGGAGCCAGTAACTATGCAGGGACTATCCATCACAGTCTGGCTCACGAACTCTCAGGGATTGGCTCTTCCTTTGGCATCCTGCTTGTGGGCTGGCTGCATGCATCATCCTCAAGCGATAGCTCCCAATGTGTGGATTTATTTATGGACACCATTTCTGTTCTGCCGCAATTTCAGGGACTTTCAGCGGCTTACATAAAGTGCAAAACCAAACATAAAAACTGATGCGATTAAAAACAATAAGACAATCTCACCCAAACCAAAACTACAAAGAGTAAAAAATTGAGATGCCTTGACAGAAATCAGGGAAAGGCTCTCCAGAGCAATTTGGCATTTAGAAGCTTCTAAAACGTTAGCAAGGAGGGGAGGGGGAGGTGCTACCCTGGTCAAAGCCAGCAGGGTGTCCCCCAGCATCACACTGTCCCAGAAAAGCAGCGCCTCCTCGCTTCGGATGAAAGCAATGGTGCTGGGAAGAGTGAGGTCTTGAATGAGGTTTCCACAGTAACAATCCTCAGGGAGAGTTTCTCCATTCATTTGCCCTCCCTCCCTCCCCATTAATGCAATCTCGGCACATGGGTTGCTCCAGGAACACTCCTACACCCAACCATTGGTTCCCAGGCCAAAGTATTGACACCACCTGGGGCAACCATAGTTTAAGCTTTTGATGTAAATTTCATTTGCTGGAAGCTAAAGCACCCGCATGTGAAGACCGAGAGCATTTACACACAGCATGGCTGTTCGGGGGTGGAGGGGAGGAGGATCCCTGTATAGATTGTGTTGGTGGGGAAAAGCCAAGGGTGGCCCTCTTGGCTTAATGTGGTTTGGGGACCCTGAGAATCTGGCACAACTGTCTTATCCTATGGCTTGCTGTGGGCTGTGCTTCCAAAGACAGCTAAAAGGTGGTGGGGGGGGGGAGGTGGATACAGCCTTTTATCTTAAAATGTCACTCGGCTGCAGGAAATCCTGCAGCTGCAGCCTTGCATTTTCTTGAGTCGGGCCCTTCTCTGTGGTTCTATGATTCTGGGGCTGCCTATGCTTTTTGTCCTCTCTGGCCCCATCAAAAGCAGGCGGTGCAGGGGGGGGGGGGTTCACTGCTCCACTTTCCAGCATGCTTGTCAGAGTGAAAAGAAAGGGAGGATGGCCTTGCGCTGCAACTGTTCTGGGAGGAAGAGAACGAGAGATGCTGGGAGGACCCCAGGGTTTCTATTCTCGGCTGTGAAAAAACCGTGTATTTTTGGAGGTGCTGTTAGATCACATGACTCTTTTGGTTTCAAGTGAAGGTGCCACATCTTTTCCGTATGCACTTGGGGGGCCCTGGGCCTCAGGGACTTGTGGCTTTTGCCTTGTCCGCTCCCTCTTGAGTGCCTATGTGGCTCATTCACAGGCAGCCAGACGGAAACACACAGAAAGGCCTCTGCCTCTGCTAGTAGCCCCTGTGACTCCAGTACGGCTTCCACGCCAGTGGGTGAGCAGATTGAGCGTGCCCTGGATGAGGTGACGCAACAGGATGCTTTAAAAGGTAGGCGCTGCTCCTGTCTCCGCAGTCAGTGTTGTCTCTGTTCCCAGACCAATTAGCAGGACGTTGGCTATCTTTGCATTCTGTCCAGTTCACAGAGGGCCAGCCCTGTGCCACCCTCCAAACACCCTCCTCTCGCTTCCTCCCTCTTGCAGACTCCTCCAGCCCGAGCAGTGAAGAGACAGGCATGGCATCTGCTACGAACTGGGCTCCCCCCAGTGAAGAACAACCAGTGGAGAAAGCAGAAGAGCCTCCTGGGGCTGCAGCCTGGCAAGGCCCCGACTGGACAGAACCACAGCAAAGTGGGGCTGACCCTGTTGAAGATGCGATGCTCCCAGAGTCCAAAGAAGAGGCTCTCTTCCCAGTAGCCCCGCCTCCCAAGGAAGAGCCTCAGTTCCCAGCAGCCCCGGTCTCTGTGCCGAGTGAGGATGCTTTAGACCTGGGGGAAGCCTTTGGTTTTTCACAACCGCCTGCGCCCCCCTCTGAGAACATTCTTGACCTGTGGCAGAACGACAGCACCGTTGTGGAGCCCAACCCTCCTGATGCCTGGGAGCTCCAGCAGGGTGGACCTCCCACCCCAGCCCCGTGGGATCTTCGCGATGGGCCTCCCATGCCTGCCCCCATGCTGGTTGAGGTGGATGCCCCTCCAGGGGCACCGGAGCCCCCATCTTCTGCAGGCCTCCCTGAAGATAACCTCTTGAACTTCAACGACCTGCCTGAGCCCCCAGCAACTTTCTGTGATGCAGATCAGGACGAAGAGCCAGCGAGCATCATTGCTGTGGAAGGGCTGCATCAGATGACCCTCAGCTACCAGCATGCCCTGCAGGAGGCCTCTGGGGTGCACCAAGAGCCCCAACTGCTCACCAATGGGGAGACTGCCCAAAAGGAGAGCACGCAGGTAAGGCTGACAAGGCTTGAAAGCAATTTTGCAACCCCTGTGCCGGCCTTCGGAAGCAGACCAAAGCTCACATGTGATGCTACTATAGCACGGCTTCCCGTGGCACACTTTCACAGACAGGATTCACACATGTGTTTGAGTGGCTTGTTGTGGTTGAGAGCACGGTGACAACCCAGCTATTGTCTTATTGTGTAAACCAGGCCATCATCATATTATGCCAGGGTATGATTGAAGCATAGAATGATATACAAAGAAAATTAGTAGGTTTCGTTAGTTTGGGCTTAAATGTAGCATTTTCTCTGAACTTGAAGTATTTGCTAACCTTGCTACTGGAGAAGTGATATCTAGAGTTTCCTTTCCTGTAAATGAATGAAAAGAAGGATGAATTCCTATGCAGCCTTAAATAGTGTTTGTTCCATTCATGCGGATTAATTAATCTTTGGTGGGTTTTTTTTTTTACAACACTGTTGTACAACGAGAGTTGTGAAAAGATGGGCCTTCTCTAGTTTTCAAATGCATGTTAATGAATAGCAACCTTTTGTGCAAATTGTAATGATGGGGAGTAGGCAAGCACAGATGATGGTTATTCTGCATTCATAAATTGGGAATAGACACTATGAACATCTTTCAAAGGGAAGCAAATGCAACCATTTGATTTTTTTTCTTCCAGACCAGCGAGGGCTATTTTAGCCAATCACAAGATGAAGATTGTAACCAATCAGAAGAACCCTCTGCTAAAGCTCCTCCTCCAGTGTTCTACAATAAGCCCCCAGGTAGGCTCTTGAGAGTCTTAGAGAAATCCATTCCATAGCAAAAAACAAGAAATTAATTTAAATGGGAGTAATTTCAAATTGTACATTTGATAGGGGAAAAAAAAGGTAAGGTACAAATATAAACTCTGCAAGATTTTGCTTGGCAGTGGTGCCTATGAAACAAATCTGGGTATCCTTGTCAACCACAAGTTAAGCATGAGCTACCAGCGTGAAACACTGGAAGTTTTTAAGAAGAGATTGGACAACCATTTGTCTGAAGTGGTGTAGGGCTTCCTGCCTGAATCAGGGGGAGGGGGGTAGAAGACCTCCAAAGTCCACCTCTGTTGGATAAACAGCTATCCTGAGGTGAACTGACGGGAATAACATAGAATCTAGATTGGTGTTTTCCAAACTTGGCAATGTTAAGATACATGGATTTCAAATCCCAAAATTGCCCAGTCAGCATGGGAGTAAAAATTACAAGGTTGAGGCTAGAGATAAGGAAGAATTCCTGACGGTAGGAACTGTCAGCCCGTGGGAAGGGCTGACAATCTACGGTAATGGGGTGAGTTCTCTCTTGGTTGAGGTGGAGGTCAGTTCTCAAATATGCATTAGTTTATCTAGTTTGAACTAGATAACCTCTGTGGTCCTTTACAGCTCTGGATTCTAAGAGTGGCTAATTGTGAGGGCAATATAAACAGATGCACCGTGGGCCTTGCATGGTTATATTGTACTAATAGACAGGGAACAACTGAACAATTAGGCCAGACATGAAAACAGGATTTCATGTGATTAGGAACTCAGGGAATGCTGTCCTATCTTATGGATCATGGTTGCTTCATTCAAGCGTGACCATCGCTATCTTTCAGGCTTCCCCAGCAACGGAGGGAATGAAGAGGTGGATCTGGTGGATATCTCTCCATTGTAGCCTGCTCAGTCAGACATTCTTAATGCCTGAACACACTTTAACCTTCTGTTGAGGCATAAAATGGGCTCCCTTCGGGATTCCTGAAATAGAAGCATTAGTGATTTCCTTGGAGAAGGCAAACAGCCAGCCCTCCTTGTAGCTAATTTTTTTTTTTGGTTTCTTCTTCTTCTTTTCCCCTCAGAGATTGACATCACCTGTTGGGATGCTGACCCAGTGCCAGAAGAAGAGGAGAGCTTTGGGGGCAGCGTTTAAGGCTGACTCTCAGGCCACTCCACCCTGCACCTAGCAAGTCCAGTGTCTGCAAGCCTGGAGCAGCCGCAGTGAGGGCCTGGTGCCCCCTTGCTCCATATTGTAGCCCTGCGGTCCATGGCCTCAGATTGTACCCCGGCCAGATAGAAAAATCTGGGAGGGGGGATAACTTTTTCCAGTGCGCGCTCTTTCTCTCTCTCTCTCTCTCTCTCTTTCTCTCTCTCTCTTTTTCTAATGGTGTCAAATAGGAAACGTGTAAATCTGCCTGGTCCCCTCTTTGTTGGTAGCTTCCCTGCAGACCCCTTTCCTGTTGCCTTTGCCCATGGGGTTTTTTCAGATCCCTCCTGTCCCAATGCCATTTATGCCATTTGGGTTGATCTCTTGGGATGCGGGGGGTGGGGTGGGGGTGCAGCTCTTGGGGGAGGATGGGAGGGCCTTTTCTCCACTCAGGCTCTGCCGGAGTTTTGAGTATTTTGCACGAATTAAAAATAAAATAAAAATATGGCAATAAAATGGCCCTGTGTGGGCAAGGCACTGGCTTCCATCTCTTCCCTTCTCCACTTGGTCCCCAGAGGCCTTGTTCCCAGGGAAGCAGAAGCCCTGTCCATTTTGGGTTCCAGCAAACGTTAGCAGCAAGAGACACTCTTCCCTCCCCCCCCCCAAGCTCAGCTCCGCTCCTCGGCCCTCTGTCTGAGAGCGAGCCTGTTCCAGACCCTTCTCCTCAGGTCTTTATTTGCCCTGGGAGCCTGGGACAAGGGGACACTCTGGATGGGCACCTTTCTCCTTTCTCTTTCTTCTTTCCTCATCCATTCCATGCTTCTTTCCCCCCCCCTCCCCGTACAGTAATTGTTTTTTTTTTTGAAAGCACAAATTCTGTAACAGCAATGTGCTTATGTATGTTAATAAATAAATTGATTCCAAGCAGGGCAGCTGGCTTTGAAATCCAGGATGACTTTATTGGAAAGGGGGAAAGAGTGTGTGTGTGTGGGGGGGGGGAGATGGGTTGGGGCAAATGCTGAAGAACTGCAGGGGCCCACGGACTCTGGCCGAGTTCTGCAGAAAACCATTGAGGGCAACTCTATTGTCTGTTTTTATTTCTGGTGGCATCCTTTTCTCCCCTACCATAAAATGGTTAGAAATGTACTTTATAAAGAGCGTTGGGGAGGGGAGGATTGTGCAATTTTTAAAATTCACGTGGCAAGCAAGCATTTGTGTGGTGAGGGAACACGGAGGAATGGTGGTAAACATCTGTCCGGTGACCAACCTTGCATGAAGAGCTCACCGCTAGGTGGAGCTGGTGATAAAGGAATGCTGTCCCGGAACAGGCTGTGCCACTCAGCAGAGGAAGGGAAAGCTGCTGGGTCTTTGGGGCGGGAGGCCAGAGGGATTGCTTCACTTTGTACCCCTGTACATGTGGATTGCTTTATAAAGGGAAACCGCATCCGCCTTTCTTGTGCACAGACTCAAGCAGCCAGTACCAGGTTTGTAATAAATCAGGTTCCACAAACTTTATTGTTGTCAAAATGTAACAAACGAAAGATTGTTTTAACAAAGTTTAGGGCAAGCAAGAGGCCCCCCCTTACAGTCAGCACCAACAGAGCCAGTAGTGGGCCCAGAGAAAGGGAAGTGGGTGAGATGGGGAGACCAGCCCCAATCTCGCCCTGGCCAAAGAGGTCAGTTGCAACGGGGATCTTTGCGCTGTGAAGACGGTGGCCCAGACGTGTCTGGAAGGCTTGGACTGCGGGACCTGGTGGCTCCCACAGGCCAAGGGAATAGGCTGCTCAGATCCATGCAGCAACCAGTGTCCCACGTAGGTCGCAATATGGCACACTACACTGCCGTAGTCCTGCCGAATAAAGGCATCGAGACGGGCAGATGCCAGGGCCCGGGCTCGTAGCTGTCTCTGGTGCTGAGTTCAGAGTCCGTCCAGCTTGGGAAGAGACGTTGTGAGTGCTCGGACTCCAAGTAAAGGTTGGTGCAGGTGGGGCCCTGCCCGGCTGAGCTTGGCAGGTGGAGGGCTGAGCCGTAGCCCCGATCCAGGAAAAGGGGCTTATAGCTGGGCGGCTGCTCCTGCTTCTCTGGCTGCTCGTGGCTCAGGAAGGGGGCGTTGATCTTGCGGTATAAGCCACGTGTGTCTGTCAGGACTTCGCTGTATGGTGGTGGTGGCTCAGCCATCAGCACTGCTTCCTCGTAGCATGGAGGCTTAGATGGGTCTGGCTCTGCAAGCAAAAGGATCACAGCCATTGAGTGGAAGCAACAGTTGCATTGGGAACAACATTACCACCATGCCCACTGACTGAGATTCCATAAGCTCTCTATATAGAGCAATACTGGATGAAGTAGGAACAATGGCGGGAGGAAGATCCCCCCCCCTTCAACTTTCTTATAGCAACATCTTCTTATATCTGAGGTGCTGATACCCACCTTCCCTCTTCAAGAAGCTTCTTCACACATGGGGCATCATGAGACCAATTTAACTCCTCGAACTATCCAAGGGTCCCTCCCATTCCACAAGAAAGAAACTCAAACACTAACTCTTTGAAGGGCTATCTCTCAACTACAAAAGGCAAGCATGGCTAACCTATGGGTTTTAAGCCAGCAGCATAAAACCCACATTGCACCAACTGACAGATTACATGCCTTCAAGTCAGGCCTCTTCCTGGCCTCCCTCCAAACCTGGCATGGCTACCCTCTTTTTTTCATCCCTTAAGAAGCAGCCACAAGTCATCACAAGGGCATCTCCTGGCTCTTACCATGCCTACAGCTCCAAGGCCTTGGGGGTGGGAGGTGGTGAGGGTGGTGGGGCTCAATGCGGAGTCGGTGGGGCACGGGAATGCCCGGTGGGCTTCGAATGTAACCTCCCCCATAGGCAGGGCCCCCATAAGCAGGGCCCCCATAGCCCTCATAATGCAAGGGCTCCATTTCCAAAGTGCGCAGGTGCTGCTCCCGCAGCCGCTCCTCCTGTCGCCGTTTCATGCGTCGCCGCAGATAGCTGCAGAAGCAACATAGCAACACAATGAGCCCCCAGATAAGCCAAAAGCCAGCGAAGCAGGTGAGGAAGGTGTAGGTGCCGTGGGACATCACCATCTTTACTTCGGGAATTAGGGTGGGGCCTCAGAGACTTCTCTTAACAGGCTCTGAATTTAAAAGTCCTTCTTAGATCCAGCTTGGAGGGGAAGAAAGATCCCACTTTCTCAGGTTTCTTCTGCGAAGAGGCAAGGAAAGGATTACTTCTGCAGGTGAAATTGTCTCTGCCTTCCTTGCAACCTGTTCATGCCAGTGGGGCCGAAAGTGTCCCTCGGTCTCCCTGGCCTGCACTATGGCACAGATCGGAAATCCAGGTGCTCCTGTTGGCGATACTTCAGTCTGGGACAGTGCTGGCAGGAGCCGATGTCTGAGTGCTGCCTCTCTTTTAGTCACACGGTCTTCTGTAAGCCCTTGGCAGTTGTGGCCATGGAAATGATTCGCTAGCAGATGTGAAGACCAACTCTTGAGCCTTTCACGAAGAAGAAGAAGAAGGAGGAGGAGGAGTTCTTGCCCCTAAAGGAGCCTGATGGAGGAAAGGAGAATGCTGGGAACGTTCACGGATACGACCTTTGCTCTTTTCTTCAACTGCCCAAGTTCTTGGATACTTGGGTTGGCATGACCAGTAACACCAGCACCCAGCCCAACTTCTTCCCATTGCTAGGTTAGGGCTTTGGGGAACCGATGGCAGTGCTGATGGGAAGGCTTTCTCTGCAAACAGACAGACAATGCTGGTCAGTGTAAGAGAGAGGTGCAAGTTTTACATTCGCAGAGCTGCTATTAATTAGATTTGCTACTACTTTCCTAGTGATCAATTCAGTGTAAGTTCCCAGAAGGAAGCACAACTGTGCCCAGGGTGCAGGCACCCTCCTCCCCAAAACAATATATTAAAGCGGGGGGGGGGGAGGCACATTATGCAGTTACTGTATGTGGTTTGCTTGATTCTGGATTATTGTAATGTGTGGATTTACAACATACTGTAGTAGAGCATTGTGTGAGGGCAATCACTACAGCTTATTCAAACAATAAGTTATAACTAGGTCTTAGCATGGTTTCTGTATTTTCAAGCGGATACATGGATGATTGGAAAGCTTCTTGCTCAATTAGATAAGAGGCACTTATCTGCAACCCAAATTCTACACTGCCATGATATGTGAACACATCGTCATCGTCATCACACTAGAGTCTTGGCTGGGTCCCATTACTACAACTAATTCCACCAAAATGATTAGAATCAGGGAGAATGTGAGCTAAACACTCAGGACCCAGGTGGAGAAAAGGGGCTTCAGAAAATTATGAAACTATCTACACGTCTAAGGGCAAAGCTTGAGCGCCCAAATGCTGCCTCACCTCGCCTGCTGGCATTGGCAGCCAGCTCCTCTGCTCACCAACAACCTTCTACCCACACACTTCACAGCTTCACCCTCAAAGCCTGGCTGCCACATGGTATGTAAGCCTAAATTGCCAAGATTTATTCAGTGTACTATTCCTACACCCAAGTGGGAATATTAGTGCTATTTGTGGCTTGGTAACAAAGGCGTTAAAAGAGGATTTGGACACTTTCATCAGGAAGAACCCCCACAATTGCCATTCAGCTCATGTTCTTGTCCTGAGTTGCTCAGAACTAAGCTGTTATACTTCCAGCCAAATAGACATATTTTAAAGAATATTTTGGAAAAAGACATTCTCAGCCCATATTTTCTGGAGCACATGTGAAATACGAATAGAAGGTTTCTCTAGCACTTGTTCAAGAGACAACTACGGGCTTTTCATGGTCTCATGAAGTCTCATGGCTTGGTCTAGTGTGGGATGAATGGTATGGCAATTAAGTGAACACATAGGTGTCCTGAAAATCATACTCAAAGGATGCTTATTAACGGTTTTGCATCAACAGGAGGAAAGTATCAAATGAAGTGCCACAAGGGTTAACCTCTTCAACATTTTTCTTCACCACTTGGATGAGGTAAAGGAAATGCTTATTACATTTGCAAGGAATTAAATTAGAAGGGAAAACAAAAATCCTAGAATCTTTATACTGTAGGTTAGAGAAAGTCAAATAGGTTGGAAAATCAAAGAATGGAATTTAATGAAGACAAATGAAAAGTTACCACTAAGGAAGTAGGACATGGTGTAGAATGGGCAATTCCCAACATGGCAATAGTCCCTGTGAAAAATACTTTAGAGCAGGGGTGTCAAAGTTGATTTCACTGAGGGCCGCATCAGGGTTGTATTTGACCTCAGGGGCTGGGGTGGGCGTGGCAAGTTCAACGTCACTCATGTTGGGGGGGATGCCTGTGGTGGCCCAAGCGCTCTGCCACCAACAACGGGCTCCCGAATGCTGTTTTCAGCTGTGACATCCTCCTGCAACCCCCTGCCAGCAAAATTGGAGCTTGGGAGGGCCATTGCTACCCCGCCAAGCTCTGTTTTCACTGACAGAGGCACCATGGGCCAGTCCTTTGCTGTTTCCAGTGTGGCCCCGCAGGCCAGATCTAAGCAACCTGCTGGCTGCGTCCAGCCCCCAGGCCTTGATTTTGACACCCCTGCTTTAGAGTAATAATTGACTGAGTAAGAGTCAAGTATTCTTAAGAAGGTACAACAAAAGGCAAATGAAGTTTTAGGCTGCAAAAACAGATGTATAGTTCCATATTTTAAGAAGTAATAATTCCACTTTATTCTGCATTTATCAAATCCCATCTCAAGTAAGAAATAATTAATGTTTGGGGCATCACATTTTAAGAAGGATTCAGACAAAGTAGAATAGGTTTAGCAATAAAAGGCAATAAAGAAGAAAAAAGGGAGCAGAAATGATGACCTATGATGAGACTGGAGGAACTGAGAGGAAGAAGTGGGTTATGGTAGCAGTCTTCAAAGATCTGAAAGAACATCACAAACAGGTTCAGGGCTATTCATTATTGCTCCAGAGTGCAATACTTGGCATAAAGGATTAAGGTACAAGAAGACATATTCCAATTGAATGTTAGGGAAAACGTCCAAGTAGCAAGAACAGTTCAATAGCAAAACCATTTTACCTCTTTCAGAAAGAGGTTAAGCAATAACGTGTGGGCGTGCTTTAATTGGGACTCTTGTACTGGGCAAAGGGTTGGACTCTATGATCTAAATGGACCCTTTCAAATCTATGATTTTAGTTTTAACAATCCTTCAGGCACAAACTTCTTCACTGTTTTCCTAACTGACACCCTCTAGATCCGGGATGGTGAACCTATGGCACGCGAGGCATTGCCCTATCAGCTGGCCAGCGTGCATGCACGCGCTGGCCAGCTGAGTGCAGCCTTTGTTAAAGCCATTTTTCGCCCTCCCCAGGCTCCTCAGGCTTTATAGGAGCCTGGGGAGGCGAAAAGAACCCCCCCCCCCCAAGCGCAAAAAAACAGCCCTATGGGCAAACAGGAAGTTCGGGAATGGACTTCTGGTTTGCTCATAGGGACGGTTTAAGCCCCCTGGAGGCTTCAGGAACCTTCCCTGAAGCCTCCGGAGGAGTAAAAAGGACCCTATGAGCAAACTGGAAGTGACTTCCGGTTTGCTTGTAGGGTTCTTTTTTGCCCTTCGGAGGCTTCAGGGAAGCCTCCTGAAGGTCCCTGAAGCCTCTGGAGGTGTAGGGGAGGCTCTTTTCACCCTCCCCATGCTCCTATAAAGCCTCTGGAGCCTGGGGAGGGCAAAAAAAGCAAGGAAAAATTGGGGGGGGGGGTGTCACGCCTCTCTTGCACGCATGCACACTGGGGGGGTTGCGCATTGCATTATGGGTGCAGCATACCCGTGCACGACCCCCCTGCGCTTCCCCCCTTATAGCGCACGAGCCAAAAAAGATTAGCCATCGCTGCTCTAGATGTATTAATACAAGTGACAGAATGAATGCCTTTCAATACATTTACTACAGAATTAGGTGATTATCTCATCTTAGCACTGTATTACATGGCTTAAAATACAAACCAATAGCCCAATTAAGTGAATAAATTTTGAAAATGCCCTTATGTGAGAGCTGTTTGTGTAATAGCTTTTGACAGCTTAATAAAACCTAAGTCAATCAAAAATTAATAATACCTTTAATCAACTTCAATTACAAAAATTAATTAAAGCCTTTGCAGAAATTCTACCTGTGTGGAAACTTCTTTGATGTTAAAATCAGCTCTACCTCTGTTGTAGACCAGAGCCCACCAGTGGGCGGGGTTAGAAACAAATGCAAGCGAAGTTCTAACTCCAAGGCCTTGGAACTAGAGGGAAGGATAATATTTGGAAAGTGCCAAAGATCCACATTGGGCAAATTAATCCAAGATTTCATGTACTCTTTAGGTCATAGCTTCCCTATTTGAGAAAATTCAATGAATTCTAAAAATAGATCCAAGTAGGTTTTCTACTTGTTGATAAGCTATAAAAACCCAGAAAGATTCTGAATGCCAATTCATCCAAATTTTTGTATCTACAAAAGTCAAAAGAATGACTGTAGAAGATCCATAAGCAAAACTGAATGCAAGGATACATCTGTGCCTACCAATATTATTATTGCAAAATAATAATAAATAAATAAATAAAATAATCTAGCTTCTTCTGCCTCTTTAATCACAGTTATGCAGTGGAAGCATTAAAAAAATCAATCAAGTAAAGAGAGAACTATTCCC
Source organism: Thamnophis elegans (assembly GCF_009769535.1). NCBI lineage: Eukaryota > Metazoa > Chordata > Lepidosauria > Squamata > Natricidae > Thamnophis > Thamnophis elegans. The sequence goes on from NC_045542.1 coordinate 98,772,437, forward strand.
TTACCCCAAACTTTATCACCATTGAGGTTAAACTACTGTATCCCCAAATCTTCAGAACCCAAACTAATCCATAAATTAGAAAATGTGAACTGGCTTCAGTCTTGTATATGTCTATGGTACTTCATTTTTGCTAATGTCCCTATGGCTGACAAACACAATTTTAAATTGATAAATCAAGATTGCAGAAATTGTTATGTTTAAAATTAAAGTACAAGTTTGTTATGAGCGATATTAGTTAAGAACAGTTTCACTAATTCGGACCTCTCCAAATGTATTGGGATAGCACCTTCTAGAATTCCCTACTAACAGACAGTGTTTTTACATTTTAAACAGATCACAGAACAGCTTCTTTCCCAGCAAATTTTTAAATGTCAACATTTCTTGGACTTAAATAGTGTCTTTAGAATTCTATATTTTGCTAATTTTGTGATTCTCCAGTGATTTCTTTCAACATGTTATCTTCGTTTTTACAATACACTGGAGCAAAGTATTAAACGTCAATCTGAACCAGAGTGAATTATGATTTTACTTGCCTTCAGCAAATGTTACTATCAATAACATTTATCTAGTCAAGACAGCAAATAAAATTGGATAGATTGATAGAGAACAGATGGACAAACATTCCTGTTTTATACAGCAGATATGCAGCAAATTGAATTTTTTATTTTCTTTGTCAAAAATTCTGAATTGTTGAAATAAGCCTCATTCTTTGCTTTTATGTTATGTAAATTTTGGTTTGGCATATTGCTCTGGTTACCAGGTCTGGGGGAAAAGTATGGAGTTTCAATCACATCCTAACTATAGAATGTCAAGAACTGAAACAAACACAAGAGGTTAGTATCAGAAAAAAAATGTTTCTGTGACCATATTCTATCCTTATAAAAAGCTAAAGACCTTACAGTATAAGATTGTTCTGAATATTCTCCTCTAGTGTATTAGGACAGGTCAATCCCAATTAAAATAGACCAGAACAAGATAAAATATACAGACATGGATAGGGGAGAAAATATTATGTGACATCATAATTGTACCATAGGCATCATAATTGAAAAAGTACAATGACAAATTGGAACAAGTCCAGAGGTGGCCCGAGATCTGAAAACAAAGCCCAATGGGGAACAATTGAATTAATGGGGTATGTTTAGTCTACAGAAGAAGAGACAAGTGTGAGCAGATAGGACAACAATACACAACTACCTGAAGAATGTCACATAGCTGAAAGACTGCACTTATTGTCAAATGCTCCAGAGGACAGAACCAATGGGTTAAAACTACTGGGAGCCATATCAGGCTCTAGACTTCAGGAAGAATTGTGCATGAACTGTCAGTCAGTGGAACAGGCTGCCACATGAACTGTTGAAATCTCCTTCATGGAAAGTTTTGAACTACATGCTGAATGGGTCACGTGTCCAATAGATCTTGCACTCAGAAGGGCATTGATTTAATTGGCCTTTGTAATATCTTCCACACAAAAAATGCAGTTAGAGATCCCATAAAGCATTGGTCACTTTAGGATAAAATATTTGGTGAATTTTTAGTGGACCCAGGATTATGGTCTGATAATTCCATGAGTGCATGTAATAAGGCAGTTGTGCGTGATGTCGTGAGCTTGAAAGCTTTTCCAAAACAATGCCTGCAGTTGCTTTTGTATTCTACTGAATTTGGGAGTTCAGGAAAGTAGCAGAAATATTGTTGCCAAGAGAAAGGGCTAGAAAAGCTAAATTTAACTGATCGTTTAGATACAGTAATACATATTATGTGCACTTTAATTCTTCATGCATATAGTGTTTTTTTTTAAAAAAACAGTCTGTTATGAATGTTCTCTGTTGCGTGAGAAAAAGAGACAGGAATTGTGCAAAACTAAGAATTCAGTACCTCTCCGTGTACCCACTCCCAAATAAAGGGGATGCCAGTACTGGGCGCTGCAGATTCCAGCACCAAATCATGACCATAAATGTCAATGCTTTAGCTACATTTTGGCACGGATTCTTCCTCAGCATGAATCTGGCCTAATGCAAGGCTGGTATCAATGGGAAGCATTAGAAAATGGCTGTGGCTGGTGGGGGAGTTAAAAGCAATGCATCAAAAGGCTGGCCTACCTGAATAGCTATGCCTCAAAGCACAGATGCCTTAGTGAGAGATAAGACCCCCATCAATCCAGCCAGAACAGAGGCCTCTGACCTACAGCTGGAACTTCTGGTGGCTCATGATAAGCAAACTTCCTTTCTTTTCCTTTGTGAGGCCCAAATCGTGTGCCCGTTTGGCTCTTTAGCTTCTGACACAAGGTCAGACTGAATGCTGGTTTTGGAGATAAAGTGCCTTACAGCTCATTTCTGGGCTGCCTTAATGCAGTTATCTTAAATCCTCAATCCTTGCTCCAGATTCTTCTTGTGACTTATTCTCACATATTAGCTTTGTTCATCCAAGCCTGCCATTCTAACCTGTCCTTGTGTATAGGCAAGGAATTGAGATATGTTTTCCTGGATTTGAGGGGGGGGGGGGAGTAAAGAATAGATTTGTGGCCATCTAGACAGAACAGAATGGGAACTAACCATCCCTCACCCTTATTTCAGAGACTAGGAGAGAATAATTTAAGTTATCTCTTCTAGACCTGCAATGGGGGTGAAATCCTTGCTTTGGATTGGCAAGGACTCAGACTCAAGATAAAAACTCAGCAGGAAGATGCTGTTTTTCAACCTTGCCACTATGGCATACATATACATTGGAGTCTCCTTCAAGTCAGGCTTGGTTCCGGGTGGCTTCAAGGAGGACAACTATGTAGGCAACATGTACAGGATTGATTTAAGGACCAAGTCATGCTACGCGAGAAGTCAGGGAAACTTGGAACCAGTCCCTTAAAAGGATACTCTGGGAGCACTTGCTGCCTCTAAGGAAAGGAGCCAAACCTCATTCCTGTATCTTCTGCTCCCTCATTTATGTAGTAGTGCAGCCCTGGAGGTTAAAGGTGTTTGCACAACAGAGGTGGTTTTCTCTTTCATTGCTTTCCATACACCTGGAGCCAGCCCAGAACAAATGGCTCATAACAAAAACTAAACCTGGAATGGCAGGTTGAGATGAAAATATGACATGCTATTAAGAAGTATGGATACTGGATACAGAAATCGGTCTTGGAGAAAGAAGAATGGGGGGTTGAAAAAGGCTAGGCCCTGGAATGTGGTTAATGTCTCCTAGTAAAAAAGGGATACAATGGGAATTCTCCTCCTCCCCCATCCCCAATCACGTTTGCTACTAACTTTGAGCTCTCCCAAACACAGCAATTGGACAATCAAGGCTGGAGAAGATACAGCTAGGAAAACCTCTTGGCCTCCATTCAGAGAAGGCAACTGGACGTAAGGAGGGGGCCCCTCCACCTCCCGCCTGCATTTCCACCAACCCTCCTGATCCGTGATGCATAGAGACGAATAGTGGTTCCGTCTACTATTGTGCCGGTGTCACCCACGCTTTACAGTCCCCCCACCACCTCTTAGCTGCCCGAGACACATCGATCCTATACTTCTTGCGCCCCGAAGCCACATTTGCGCGTATAACACCCCCCCCCCCGCACACACGAAACACACACACGAAACGCAGAGCCGAAGCGCGCGCTCCCACAAGCAAACGAGAACGCGCCAAGCTTGTCTCTGCTGCCTCCCCTCCCCCGTTGAGTTCCTCCCCCATATATTGCCCATCGCCACCTGGCAAGTCCATTGCCAGCCACGGGAAAGGGATGCCACGTTCCCAGGCTGTGCCAAGGCTCCCAGGTGCCCAAACACCAATCCTAGAAGATGGTCCGAGTTGCCTGGCTCCGGGTGGGGGTGCGAGGAAAAAGGCTCCTAATGGCTGGCTGACACGTTAATGGGTACCGGCACGTGGAGAGCGGGGAAAAGTGGGGGGTGGGGGCAGAGGAGGGAACAGGGGCACGAAGGCTTAGGAGGACGGACTCCCTCCCACCCGCGCTTCCACCACCTTTCCCGTAAGGAACAAGGTCGTTCTCCTCCTCACCGTTTCTTCCAGCGCCGAAATCAGGGATCGCTCGCAGGAGCCCCATATCTGGTCGGCGGCAGAGCCATCCCTCCCTCCCACGCCCAGACTTCAGTCCAGCGCGGCGGGCGCGCAACCTAGCAAGAGATCAGGCAGCGCGGGGGGCCGGTCCGCTGGCCCGCTCTCGCCTTGCCCATGGCCCGCCGCCGCCGCAGCCTCCACGCGGGCGGTGCCGGGCTCTCTCTCTTTGTCCTCTGCGCTGCGAGCGCTCACGCGTCTCCCTTTCTTTCTTTCTCTGGCTCCTGCCTAGCTCGCTCCCTGCCAGCCCCGCCCACTGGCTCCACCCTCGGCCGCCGCCACTGCCGCCGCCAGTTTCCAGTCAATTCCTGCCCAGTTCGGGGGGCTCGCGGGGCTTTCCTGGGAGAGATCCCGCGGCCCCCACCGACACCAACACCACCTTTGGTAGAGAGCGGCGGGCGAGGCGTCGAACCGAGCGATCCACCTGGCAGCCACCCTACCCACCCACCAGACCTCGCCGCCACGGCGCGACCCCGGGGGACGATTCCGGGAGGCTCCTGGTCGGAGTTTCCTGCCGAAATTCGCTTGGCTCCCTTAGGGTCGTTCCCCCACCCCCACTCCGATCCGGGTGGGCCTCTCGTTCAGTCAACGTCACGGATGCGGCCTCCCTTGACACCGGCTAGCACGCCAGGGCAGCGGGAAAAGGGGGGGGGGGGCTTCACAGCGGAAAAGGCTTCCGACGATCATCCACGAGGCTCGATTTCAGCCCCCACAGAGAAATCCGTGCTTGCTTTCCCTCCCCGCTCTCCGAGCCAAGAATAGTGCCTGGAATGGAGGTCTTGATTCATAGCCGCCTTCTCTCCCCCCCCACCCCCAGCTCCACCACCCTACACATAGATGCAGAATGAGAGCTATTCCTAGAATCTTGTGTCGCTAAATAGATGAAAGCTGAATGGGGGTGGGGGGGGGAGTGCTGGAGCTGTGGGGAAGCCCTGTCACCTGAACAGGCATGGTCTCCGGATGAGCATGCCAGGCATAGGCTGATGACTGTGAACTCTGAGAGCCTCAGATGGAGGAAAATATTCCTGCAGTAGTTGTATCTGTTCCTTAAGAAACCACCAAGGCAGCCCCTGTCCATCCATGCACAAGCAAGTTGGGGAGAATCTCTTATCTCTCACAAACACACAACAGAGAATAATCTGTCCCCTTAAATCTCCTTGACAGGCCCACTTGCCCAAACTGTTCAATAAAGTCCAGGTTTGACTAGTGACCCCCCCTCCCAATACTGACAAGGGCAGAGATTATTTTCCAGGAGAAAAGGGAGATACAAGGAAGAGGTTGGCTGAAATGCTCTATGGGCACATGGTAATGAGTCCATTTGCTGCTTTGTAATTTGAAAAACCTTCAGCCACTACTTTTGCCCTATTCTGAAGCAGGTATTTCAAAAAACTATGAAAGGTGTGATGGTCTTTGTCTCCTTAAAATAGTGTTAAGATCAGCCCCGCTACTAAGACTGGTAGAGCCATATTATGCATTCCCTCCCTTTACCAGTTTTTCTTTCAGTGAATCCCAGTGCAAAAGTTGCCTATGGGAGATGGAATGACTGTAGCAATGGAGTCTCTCTGAAAATGGAAAGGCAGTCTTTAGTCTGGCTTTCCCATCCTTCCTTCAGAGTAGAACAAATAAGGTCTTTCCCTGCCTTAGGATATGCAACAGTTTGGCCTTTATCCAAACCAGACAGACTGTAAAATAAGTACAGGTAGCCCTTGTTTAGTGGCTGTTCACAGTTAATGGTGATGAAAAAGCAAATGCATGGCCAATCCTCACATTTCCAACCTTCACCAGTCTGTAAAACAAAGGAAAGCTGTAATAAGATCATAAAAGCAGTGGCGATTTCACTTAGGGACTACTTTGTTTAATGACTGAGTAAACAAGGGCTAACAATCTGCACATGCTTTGAATGGCTTGGTAGCTGCTGGCTGCAGCTCATGGGAGTTGTAATGAACATACTTAGAAGGCCCCAATGTGTATGTAGGGGAGGATGTGTTAGCCCCTAAAAGACCTCCTTCTTTGGGTGAGCCCATTATGATGCCCTGAGGAATTGGCCACCTTTGGCTTTATGGCAGGGTAGAGGGAGGAGCCTGTGGCTTCCTCTCCCCCCCCCCAATCTATATATTCTCAGCAGAGCTGACAGCTGCCATTCCTGACTGCCGGGAAGGAAGCCCCCGTCTCTGGAATGACAGTGCTGCCTGCAGGCCTCTCTGTGCTGCTGCCATGGCGACAGAGCCGGGAGAAACATACAAAACCACCCCTCGGTAGTTGCTATTGAAAAGTGTCGTGCTGCCTTGGAAAGCGAAGCTATCATGGGCCTGTCAAGGAGATTTAAGGGGGCAGATTATTTTACACCTCAGTACAAGGTGGATAGGAAGCAAAAGCATCAGGGGCTGATTTAGCATTACCCTAAAGGAAAGGACAGTGAAGGCCCACAACCAGTTTGAAGGCGTAACCACCACTTGAAGACCAAGAACAGCCAGTCTGCCTGTAACATTTGGCTGCTTCCCTGACACAGTAAATAGTCTTGGCCAATCTCTTCATGAGCGTGGATGATGCACATCGCCCCAAACTACCACACTTCTAGGCAGGAGCTATACCAGTTTGCTAGCCTGAGGGTTCCTGGATTCCATCCCATTCCCTGAAGAAATGGAGATCAGGGCCCAGTTGCTCTGTCACTGGAGACCTGTGACTGTGCTGGCATTCCTTGGCAGTGGGTCCTCCCCATATTGATACAGCAACTAAAGTCTCCAACTGCATCCCTGCCCAATGGTCTTCCTACCCTCCTGTCTCCCTCTTCGTGCTTGCTGCATCCTCTTTCTGTTGACACTGGCCCAGCTGCTGCCCCGGGCAATATCCCTCTTGTTTCTCATGGGTTCGTGACATAGCTGTTTCCTGACTTGCATCAAAAATGTTATTTAAAGTTTCCACTTTTTGTGGTGGAAAGGTAGAGGTCAGCCAATCAGTGGTGCTGCCAATGAATGTTTTGGGAAACACAGATCTAGCTGGCTCTTTATGAATCTTTGGAACTAACCAGTTCTGGGGGTGACTTTCGTTGCCAAATTCAGGCTTCCCAGCAGTATTAACGACAACTGTGCATCATATGCTTATGTATGCACGTGGGGAGCTAAATGAAAGGAGCTGGCATGCATTCTTGTCCTGTGCCTTCTGATTCATTTGATAACAGTCCTGACCTATGCCACCTTTGTCATAGGCTCCTTTCGTGAATGGGCTGCCTAAGAATCTCAAAAGCCTCATGCAGCATGGGACAGAGCATACAGTTCCTTGCTGTGAGTCAACTCCTTTGTGTTGTGGGTATTGCCTTCTGTGGAATGCGACCCAGAATAGCGCTTCCTCTGTGTGGGTAGGAACTGAGACTTACTCAGCACTAACCACAAAATATTATTTTCTTACTGGAATAGCCACTTGGATTCCCATTTTTGAGCAAAAAAGGGACTTACTCCTGGATGACTTTAGCCTATTTTTGTTTTTATTCATATCACTTAGGTATATTTCAGAAATGGCTTATAGCATCCGGTAAAACAAAACAGCCCAGGGTAACAAAAATATGTATGGTAAGTTCTCTACAGTGTCAGCTATTGGAGGTGGGGGAAGCATTACATCACTCTGTGAGAGATGATCTTTGGGCCCAGTATTTTCTCCTACCGATTCATGCTTTCCTTCAGATGATGTGGGAGCAGAAATCTCCTGTGATACTTGAAACACTTGTACCTTTTTATACTGTTGCTTCTTTTGGATGAGCAGCAGAGCTGATGGTACTTCGAAGGGAAGGCCACCTGGACCTGATTACGATAAAAAAAAAAACCCTCCAACAGGTCTGCATTTGGATGCTTGGCTTCTGCTGAATGGATAAGGAAAGAGAAAATTGGACTAAGATACAGGGATGCATCTAGATTTTTCTCAAGTGGACCGCAGGAGCAATGAGATGAATGGGACAAGTCTAGTTTCTGTTCATTCGGTTGCTCTGCCCTAAGCATAATTTACTAAATCTGGACCCACCCAAGATACTACACAATCTTGCATTTTGAATTGGGCTTGTGGAGCTCTGCTTAGCCCTGCAGCTTGTGACTGCAACTTTCTTCTGCTTAAAAAAAAATCAGGTTTGCTGCTGGAGACAGCTTAACTGCGTAAACCAAGGCTAGAACTGAGAAAGGGGAGGGAGCATCCAAGAAAAAAGTGCTGCTATCAGCCATGTGTGCTATGCAGGATGAAGAGTGTTTCCTAGCAACAGTTGAGAGCATCGCTTGCCCGGCAAAGGAACCTCCTACAGCTCGTCCCAGGAAAGCAACACATCAGGTTGTTGCAGGGACACAAGGGTAGTACAGCCAAAGTCCAAACAGAAGTCAGAGGGAAGAGAACATCATTTGAGATGCCATTAAATGAAGATTATTTCCAGCATTTTGAGCATAGTTGACAATAACACACTGTTCAGTCGCAGAATCGGCACATCTTCATTTTAATCATCTGAATCGTGACTTCAGTACTTGACCTCATTCCAAGCATGACAATAGAGAAAGTAACTGTTTTTGCAGTCTCCTGCAAAATGGCTGTGGTTGATTGAACCTGTCATACGTTATCTAGCCAAGCACCGGAGGATAACATTTTCCAAGTGTGTGGGGGGTGGGGGGTGGGGGATGGGGAGGGGCGGGAAGGGGGAAACTCTCTACGGGCACCCTTTGAAATTACGGGAGGGGCTCTCACTTTGTAACAGTCCATCCTGATCCTGAGGCGGGGCAGCATTTCTCCCCATCGTGTTTATGGAAAATCACAATGGCTCTAAAAATATAGCAGAACACTTTTAACACATTTGGCATATTCATTCTGGAAGCAGCTTGTTTCAAACTCAATTGTCCAGCATCCTGTTCACTTCGTTTTTGTACCTTCCCAGGAATAAGAATGCGTTTTGGAGAGTACAACAACCGTATTGTTTCAGTGATGAGCAACACTCTCAACCAAAATGAGGAAACCTACAGGCTCCCTGCCCCCACTTTAACCCACAGTATGCACGTATGGTAATATATTACATGCATACCTACTGATGAACACTTCTTTCTCTTTTTTCCATTCCTTTTGGCTTAAGTCTCTTCTACATCTGTGAGTGCAGAAATCTGTACATTCCCAGAGCTGCCATAGTTACTATTTCACACTGTAACGGAGATGAGAGTTTATGTTCACATATTGATTATTGCTTATGGTCTGTATAGGTTAGTGGCCCCCAACCTTTTGGGCACCAGGGACCAGTTTCCTGGAGAGAGGTTTTCCCCCTGGACTGGAGGGGGTGTGGTTTCATGTGCTGCCTGCATCCCGTGGGTGGGGCTTCACTTGTTTACACAGCCTGATTGGGGACCCCTGGTATAGGTGAATCAGGCAGTGACAAGTTAAGGGCCCATCCATGTTCAAAGAAGAAAAATCAAATTAAAAAGAAACAGAAAATGGGGATGTGGTCATTGATTGCATGTTCACTCATATCAGCAAATTAAGCCAAGCACCAAATTTCAGGAAATATGAAATATTAGTTGTTACAAGTTCAGAACTAAAGATCAGTAACAAGTATGATCATATATTGATATCATCTACTTTATATCCAACATATATGTGACAGTAAAGCCTAGGGAGAATTATTTATTGGGATAACACTATTCTAGTTCTTTTTTTCTACAGTTGACATTAGCTAAATTAACAGATTTCCTTAGAATTATAAGTAAGTAGCTAATGTAGAATCGGTTAAGTTGTTTGCAGATTCCTTGCTGGATACTTTGCATTTTCTATGAGTACACCTGATTAACTATCTTCTCTATATCCTTTGAAATCGTCTGAGCAGGTATTGTTTTGAGTGTCACTCAAGCTGAGAAAGAAGATACGGAAAACCGTTTCCCATGGTGATGACCGCTGCCTATAAAAACCCATATGGTCAGTTCACTAAGTTAATGTAAAGTGTTTACCAGGAAGACATTTAGATGACTGGCCCACTGCAATGTTTGCAAGAACTTTTACCAACTTGGACTTTCTGATCCTAGCACTCCTTCAATGAGAATTGTTTGTCATTTATAACTTGGCCTGTATTAGTTGTCACAACAGTCCTTCGACTGAGAGATGAGATTATATTTGACTGAGAAATGAATGGCCAGTTAGGGTATCCTTAACAACAGGAACAGAACTGGGTGAATAAGAGAATTGGGGGGAGGGGGAGTCAGGATACGTGGGGCATGGTGTGCTTTTTGTTTGCTTGATGTCCTTGTCTCAAAACACATGACTGTACTATGCTAAGGATAAGCCAAATGGTACCATACTATATTTTTGAAGGTACAAGTTCCTAGGTTAAGTTCTTAATATGCCCCCATGTGAAAATAAAGCGCAGGGAGGGTAGATTAAATATTTAGACAATAAATTGCCAGTCGGTATTAATCTATAATGTAGCTGGATTTCTGACACATATAACAGCTTCCTATCTCTTCAGATATCTGATGCATCACTATCACTGCAAGTGGCATTCAAAAGAAAGATCTGGTAAAGAATAAAGAGTGATGAAATCAGCAGTGCCATTTTGCCTTGATTGGTAGTTGCAGACAGTTGGCTTCTCCCTCCCTCCCAAGCTGGCAAGCCAAGGGTTCAAAGCTGGGCTCTGGAGTCAGCTCTCCACTGCTGTTGGCTATACCAATGCTCCATGGTAGAGATTATCCAAAGGATTTTTACCTAAAATGCCCCCTTTTCCTGCCACTGAAAAAAAAAAAATTCCTCCCACCTCTGCCTGTTTCTATAGCAACAGTTCCCAAGATAACAAACTGCACTTACCAGTCTCCTGAAAAGAAGCGCAAAAAAATGTGGCCTGGAGGATGTAGCCCACAAGTTCCAGATCATCCCCTGGAAAGCAAAAGGCCAGAGAAGCGCAATGAATCTTTAGCTCAGCCAACTGTTTGCACTGAGCCTTGGAATGCCCAAGCCACATCATGTCAGGTTAATGTACTGTAGTAAGGACCTACCTTTACATGGTCAAGGGTCAATTGTCTTCTTTTTTTAAAAAAATCAGCCATGGAAAACCACAAATTGATAGAATCTGTTACTAATGAAGTTTAGCAAACAGGCAGAGCCATGATATTTGGTCCCCCTTTTCCCTTTTGGTTTTCTTTTTGGGGGAGAGGTGGGCTTTGGGAATATTTTTTTCCACCAGATGGTAGATGATAGAGTTGTTATGGTGAGACGGGCAGCTGTATAAATCAAAGAGTTATTCTGTAAAACACTTTTGAATGAGGCCCGTGCAATCTTGAGGGCCTCGAGGGATGCTGAAAGTGAGCCTATAATGGGTTTAATGGATCCATTCCCAAAGGACTTTCGGGCAGGTTCTGCCCTAAAGGAAAAGCAGGAACAATTGGATTTCTAAGCCAATTCTAAGTAGCATTTCTAAGGCCAGTTGAATCCAAGGGGATTGGAGTTTAAGCTCCCAGTAATCACAACAGTCTCTTGACTGAACCCCATTGTTGGGTTATCTTGTCTGTCTTTTGAACAGCTGTCAATGAAAAAGCTCAAGCTTTCTAAAGGTCTGGCTAATGTTTATCCTAAAGGAAAAGTTTTCCTTCGCACATATGTGCTAGTCATTCCCGACTCTAGGGGGCGGTGCGCATCTCCATTTCTAAGCCAAAGAGCCAGCGCTGTCCGAAAACGTCTCCGTGGTCATGTGGCCGGCATGACTAAATCCCAAAGGCGCACAGAACTCTTGTTACCTTCCCACCAAAGGTGCTCCTTATTTTTCTACTTACATTTTTACCTGCTTTCAAACTGCTAGGTTGGCAGAAGCTGGGACAAGTAACAGGAGCTCACTCCGTTACATGGCGCTAGGGATTCAAACTGATGAACTGCCAACCTTTCTGATTGACAAGCTCAGCGTCTTAGCTGCATCCCTAGGAAGCTTATCCTACATAAGGTCAAAGACCCTTTTGAAGCTCCTGACTTGTCCTTTTATAGCTTCTCAAATTCTTGCAGTTTGACCCCAAGGCTTGGCCTGGAGAGAGAGCTCAGTCAAAGGGAATGTGGCTTAGGCGTTTTAGCAGGAGCTTTTTGGGTGGAAACAGCTAAACTGAATGTGTTGTCTTGGAAGGTAAAACACCCATAAAAAGAAGACCTTGCTTTGCCTAGTGCTCGATTTCTAAGCAAAGGAAGCCAATCTGGTCCTCATCCCCCCCCCCCCCCCCCGTATCATCATCACTTTTTTTCCCCAGCCGCAGGTGGCCAGATCTGAAGTCAGTATAAATGAATCCAGAATTCAGCAGACAGCCTTCCACCCTACGTAACTTGTTCCCGATCGGAGAGGCGGAGCTGTGACTGGGGTGGGTGGGGGGTGGGAGCTGAGTTGCTAAGCGCTGCGTTGGAGATCGGTTGGAACGAGTGTCGTCCCGTAGCCTCAATTCATCCGGCCTTTCCTCCCCCGGAGGGTGGCGCGGGGGTGTGTGATTCCCATCGATCCCCACCTCGAGGCCCAACGACCATGGTGTGCGTGCGCCCTTGCGCGCGTGGCGGTATCAAAAACAGGCGCCAAGCTACCCGAAACGGACTCTCCCCCCCCCCTCGAGAAACAATAAACTTTTAAGAGACAGGAAGCCAGGCAGAGCCAAGGTTACGAAATACGTCGTTAAGGGCAAGGCCGTTTCAACAATGGAACAAGCGGCCTTTGCGAGGTTGGGAAATTCTCTCCTTGGGGTATTTCCACGCAGGCCAAGGTGGGGCTTGGCTTCTGCGAAGGCACGTCGGTCGGAAGCCGCAGGCTTTGCAGCCTCAAATCGGAGGGTGGGTGGGACCAGGCGGGAAAGGAAGGATCTGTCCCGAAGTTCCCGAGCCAATCCTGGAAAGGGGAACAAGATTGTCCTGTGATCCAAATTCTGTTCTTTCTAACTTGTTCCGATCTTGCAGGCCTTTAAATTTCTCCTCCCTTTCCTTTCCTTTGGGCAAGTCAACTGTTCCAAAGGAAAGAAGAGTACGAGTTAGCGGGAGAGGAGGAGGAGGAGGCTCAGCTGAAGGCCGGGTTCCTCGCAAGCACGTCGAGCGAAGCCAATTGTCAGGAGGCGAACCGCCTCGGTTTTATTTCACCCCAGCACCGCCTGGTGGAAATGCTACGAGTCGCATAAAAAGCACGGGGTGAACTGAAACTCGTCGGATCCTGGGCGAGCCTCATGCTGCGCCAATCCCAGTCTCCGGGCTTCCTTCCGACTCCTGGCACTACTGTAACTGCACCCGACAAAACCAGCCCTTGCCCAAAACAGCCCCGGTCGGTCCCAACCGGAACAACCAACCTCTCAGCGTTGCAAATCGGTGCTGGCGAGAGACAAGAAATAGGGCTGGGCGGATCGGAATCCCGCGCCCCGATCCAGGACCGCCGCCGCCTACAGCTCATCATTCTCTCGGAAATGTGGTTGGGGGTGGGGTGGGTGGGAGAGAAGCAACGAGGAAGGTTCGGGATTTGTAGCCTCTTCCTGGCGTGGAGAAGCCACAAAGGGATGCGTCTCCTTTCCCTGGTCCCGGTCTGCCCAGGGTAGGGCAGCCTCTCATTATGACTTTTAATGGCTCATGAATTCTCGCGTTTCTAAATCTCCGGAGTCGAATGATGCTTGGTGGGATAAAATCACTCTAAAAATATTTTTTAAAATAAAAGGAAAGTACACACAACCACCTGTACCGCATGAGATAAGAGCAGCTGGCATAGACAACTTCAACTTTGTGTTGTCACCATCTTGGCTGCCTTTCAAAATGAAGCTGCTGATCTGATCCGATTGGGGGCTGCCGGGAGGAGGTTGATCCTTAGGGCAGGCAGGGACACCACCGAAAACCAATCATCCCCAGACCTGACCCACCAACCTCACCTGTGTGGAACAGGAGCCTGTAATTTCCCTTTTGAGATGAATAAACAGGACATGATGGCTTTATCTGGGTGATTGGTTTCTTTGAGTACCCCTCTTCTCCCTGCATTTGCTGCTCTTATTACCTGGCACATGATCTTGGAAGAAACAGACAATTTAGGTTTGATTTCCCCTCCCCCCTGTTCCTAGACCCCATCCAGTCAACTCCAGCTTTGGTAAATTAATTTGAAAGATTTCACATATCCCCAAATAAGAAATTTGTTTGGGGATATGCTTATCAATGCAAGGTGCAAGTGTGAAATGATAGAGGTGCTGAATTTCTTGATAGCTGTGGTAAGCCCAGTAGGCAGATTTTTTTGTACATTGTGTGCTATCACGTGGATTTGTTTTGCATTATACACATTGCCTCATTAGTGGAGCATGTGGAGATTTTAAAATTGTCAAGCATTTCAGATATGTTCAATCTGAATTCCAGAAGAAAATGAACCATCGTTGAAGCAAGATATAGTAAAGGAAATTATGTAGCTATATTAAAGTTTTAAGGAGAACATTTCAGTCTCCACCTTTTTCAACTGCTTTGAAATTGGACGCAAAGGTTAATGTGGCATACATAGACCCATATCACATTCCGTGATGTGGAGTTCAGAAAAGAAGTAAAAAAAAAAGTAAGCCAAAGAAACTGGAGGCCTGTGGTAAGGAAAAAAGGGTTATATAAATCAAGTTTATGCCAACACCTTCATTTCTTTCGCCCAGTCAGTTACACCACTTCATGAGTTGTGCTCTGTTTTTTAAACTTTTTGACTGTCTTTTTGAAGCTCTCATCAGCTCCAGAGAACCACAGATTTCTTCTTCTTAATGTATGTTTACTCTTCTTTCATATATTTGTTCTGAGACTCAGTTCTTATTTATTTTCTTTACATGGCCAAACCATCTCACCTTACTTCTTTCCTGCTGGTCATTCACATTTGTATTCGGCCTCCATTCCTTCCCCTTCCCCATTCTTATTTTACCAGGCACACTTCTTTAAATACCCAATTTCTGCTCCATTGAACTTACATGTTTCTCCTGATTTACCCATCCCTCACATCCATATAACAAAGTAGACAGAACTACACTCTTACATACAGCCCCTTTGACTTTTTTCAACAAACATATATTCCTTGCCATAGACCATAAACTATCCACTCCTTTTTGCCACCATTTTTGCAAATCTTAAAGCCTGGCATTTGTACTCCACTTGAAATCATTTATTCTTATTCATTTATAAAGATTTTTACTTTGCTTCAATCTTACTGGTTCTAAGTGGCATACATTCAACACTATACACACAAGAACAATAAAATAATATATTCATAAGAAGCATGATAGTTACAAAAGAATACCTATACCTATATCATTTATGGCACAGTATCTCATTTGGGCAGTGAAACCACTCCATTTAGTTTCTGAAAGTCTTTTGGAGAAACCAGGAAAGGGCAAAAGCTGGTTCATCAGTGCAAAGCCTTCTCCCAACCCAAAATTGCTTTCTTCTGGGTACCCATTTTTTGTTGGGAATCTTCACCCTTCAGCCTCTGTATTTGTTGGACAGTGGATTCCACCTTTATTAGGTGGCCTTGAAGATACCCTAGTCTCAAACCCTGGAGGACTATAGAGGTAAAACAAACAGCACCTTGAACTGCATTGGGTACTAACTGGTAGCCAATGCATTTCCAGTAATGAAGGTGTAACATAAATAACACAGGTCTCACCCATTATTAGATGGACACTTGGATTTTGGAGCAGTTAAAAGTTTCCTGTTCATCTTAAACAAGAAGCCTTTTATGTTATCAAACACAGCAACCTTGATCTTTGATACATTAATTTTGAGATCTATTTGCTGTAAATCATTTGGGTTCTCAACTAACAAACACAAAATTATCTGCATGTAAATGTTCATATGTGTTAATGCTTCTAATCTCTAAATGATAGCAAGCACTCCTTGTACAATGATCTATAAATATATTAGTCAGCCAAGGCAATGTTACACATCTTTGTCTTATTCCCTGCTCAGCATTGAACCAATTGCTAAGCATTAAATTTATTTTTATCTATGCTGAACTTCCATCATATATTGCCCTCATCATATTCAGCAACCTGTCTTCAGAACCGTATTTCCATAAAACATTTCATAATCCAGACCTCTTCACTTTACCATGTATTCTATAAACAGCAAACATACTGTAATTAACTTTGTTTTTCACAGCTATACACCTGGTAAAGATCTGCTGAAAAGCAAATATTTGGCACATTCTTTGTATTTTTGTCTACCAAATTATTTTCTTCATGGTGCAGAAAAATCTCCTGGAGTCCTAATTTCCATTTTTATTTTGCTACAGTTACACTTATATAAAGGGGCTAGTGCTGGAATAACCAAAGACCTCCCTCTTTGAGATGTCCATGCTAACCGTCTGGCGTATTATTTTCAATGGTTTTTGAATGTTCTGCAGATACAGATAAGTAACTAACAAAAAATCTTGTTTCTTGGTTATATCTCTTTACTACTTTTGCCTGCCTTTTGTCTCATTTTGTCACATCACTTTTTATTGCTGAAAAAATAAACATCATCAATAATAAACATCAAATTGCACTCACTCACTGAGTAGTGTTTATGCTTGCACTAAAATGGATATAGGGACTGTATATTTCCCTCCATACTGCATTCTTCCCGTAGTGAATCTTCATACATACATCTTCATACATACATCAAATGAGGTGCGCAGATCTCATAAGCAAAAGCCACATCTATATTGCAACACTTAACACCTGGAGCTTTATCAGTTTCAACCATTCTCACCACAGTTTGGGCTTCCTGTTTTCATTGTTTTCTTACACATAATCATTATAGCACGTATTTCCATTCTACTTTTTGACATATTGTAATAATTCCCATATAAAATCTCTAAAGTACTCCCTGCAGCATTTCCTCAATTCAATTTCACTGTAAATCATTTCATTAGTTCTGTTTTTAATTCTGTTCACTGTTGGAAGCGAAGTCTGGAAGCTGTAAAAGTGAGTAAAGAGGGTTGAAAAATATTTTCCTTCCCTCAAAATAATTCGGCATTGTTTCCACCTCCATTTCTTGCTCTTTTTTTCTGACTACATTCTATGCCGCTATCTTTTTCTGCCTAAACACATTGTACCATATTCTTCTAGCGTTCTTCTTTTTTGCTGAAATCTTTTTCTAATACATTTTTTCCCCTTGTCCACAATTTTTTCCTCATCCACAATATTTTACTTCATAATTCCATCAAGCATCATTTATCATATCTCAACTATCAGTTCACAAGCTTCTGTATTGCAGTCCAGAACGTACATTTTTCACTCTGTTCTAAGCACATTCTGTATACTGTTTCCTCATATTCACTTTCCACTGATTATGTTGGGAGATTAAAATACCATCTAACCCTTTTTGCACAGGTGTTATACTTCCTGCAGTCATTCTACTTTTTCTAGTTTCTTTCTCTTTATTCCTTTCTTTCATTCTTAATCCCCTCCCTCTGATCCACACTGGATGTATTGAGAAAAAAGTCTGTCTCATATTTGGAAGCTCTTGTCACCCTTCATTAATTTTCTTAGTCTTTCATCATGACAATGAAAATACCATGCTTTTTGGAGGGCGGGGATGATACTGCAATGATACAACATGTGATCTTGCAGTTCCAAGATCGCCATTGATATCTCTCCTGTTGGATGGTCCTTCTGGACCTAAACCATCCCGTAGAGATGGTAATAGTGAAGGGCACATCCTGCCGATCCCAGGGACACCACAAAGTCCTTGGTTGATCCAGGAAAAGCCTTTCTTTCCGGTGGTTGCGAGGTAGCCATTAAAGCTGCTGAAGTTGCGGACAGCCCTGGTACAGAAGAGAGAACAGGAGAAAGTGTATCATTTTGGTGAGAGGACTTTTATTCACTATTATTTGAGAGAACACCCTAAAAGACTAAAATTAAAATTGAAGACTGAAGAGGTTAAGCGGCGAAATTAAATTAGAGTCAAGTTGAGTTTTTTTTCTCTTTTTCCTTTTTATTGTTGGAATTTGGCTGGATTGCTATAAACGTCTTTTATTTTTAAACTGGACTGATTTTTATTTCTTTGTCTTTTCCTTTTAAATAACTTGCATAACAATTTTCACTGTTTAAAATCTTTTTTCCTATTATTTTTTGTTTACAATGTTTTAACTATATTTCCTTTTTGAACTTTTTGAATTTACTTTTTCATTTTTTATTTTGAGAATAAGGGAGGTAAGGGAAAGTGAAAGAGAACACTGCCACCTAGAGGTCTGGAAACATTGTTTTCTTTTTCATGTATGAGTGTTCAGAGGAAAGTTAAGACCTGACACTACACTTCAAGGACTTTGAGTTTGTTTATGAAATGATAGTGAAATGAACATGGAGATTTGTTTATTCAGGTGCTCTTTTGGGATACTATCAGCGCGTGGAGTTTGGGATTGAAATAAAGTTTGGAATCTGAAGAAAGAACTTTGTTGTGACCTTGAAAAGAGAACTGTTAATTTTATCTGGAATTAACATAAGAGTCTTGGATTTTACATAGTGGCAGTGCTTTCTACTCCCCTTTCCCCCCACTCCCTTACTTTCCCTTTCATTTAGCTATTGCCAGCTGGTTGAGGCTTGCTGCAAAAGAAGAAGTTTGACTCTTTTTTTCTCTCCCTCTTTTTAAAGAAGTAGTGTTTCCTTTTTGCCTTCTCCTTCCTATTTTTGGGGATGCATATATAGACACTTTTTTTCCTCTTTTTTTTCTGCTGGATTTTGTTATTCCACTCCACTGAATTGAATCAAAGCCAAATAAGAGCTTGAAAACATTTTCCTTGTTTCCTTTTTCTCTTTTTTCTTTCTCTTCTTTTTCTTTCTTTCCTTTTTTTCTCCCTCCCTTTTTCTCATTCTAGGACTACTTGGGATTACAACTGCCTTCCATATAAGTGGATCAAGGTATAGAAGAACTGGAAGACTTCATATTTCTCAACTAGATCAACTCTTTGAAAATGAGTAAAAAGATATCGACTGCTGGTTCTGCAATACCAACTTCCTCTTCTTCACTATCTGGAGGACAATGATCAATACAAATGATGTTGCAATAGGAAAAGGACAAGGGCAAGGAAGTGACACTCCAGATGATTATGCAAGGAATACAAAAAATACAAGTGAAAACAGAAAATATTGAGAAAAAAATAGAAAACATAGAACAAAGAGCAGAGAACTTTGAACAAAAAACAGGGAAAACATGAAAAAATAAGAATATTCACCAAGATGATGAAATATGAGGAAAGACTTCAAAAAAATTGAAGAAAAAGATGAGCAAAGAGATAAGAAAATTGGAGATATTGACAGCCGATTGAACATGGTGGAAAAAGATAACAGTGGAATACGGGGATGGGAAATTGATCAAGCAGAATTTTATCTCAGATTTCAAAACATAGAAGAGGAAAAGGGAGAAAACTTGGTAGAAATAATGATAGAAATTCTGGCAGATGCCCTGGAGATAACCAAAGAGAAGATGATGGATGGTATAGACGAGAAGTTTTGAGTCTATACAAGATATGCAGTGAGAAACAGTCTCCCAAGAGAAGTTCATATAAGATTCATTAAGAAAGCAATTAAGACACAAATATTACAGAAGGCAAGAGATAAAAAACTGAAATATAAAGACAAGGAGATTGTAGTTTTGAAACAAATACCAAGAAGAGTGAGAGAGATGAGAAGAGAATACCAATTTTTGACTAAAATTCTACTTTAAAAAGGTGTTAATTATAGATGGCTGATACCAGAAGGTCTCATGTTTATTTGGCAAGGACAAAGATGTAGAATAGACTCAATTGAGAAAGCAGAACTATTCTATGCAGAACATTTGAGAGGAAAGAGGAGGACACAGGAAAGGAAGAACCACTAATTGAACTCCAAAAGAGTGCATAGTTGCGGCTGAAAAAGAAGAAGGTGCAGTAGGCGGCATTGAACTTAGAGAACAACGAGAACCGAGATCTACTAGAGCAATAAATCCTACCTATAAAATATAAACATAGAAGAGAAAAAATTGATTACAATAAATATAAATGGACTTAATTCAGTTATTAAAAGGAGGAAAATATTTCATAAATTGGAGAAATTAAAATTGGACATAATCTGCCTACAAGAAGTATATATTAAAAAGTAACATGAACAAATATTGGTGCAGCCTAAGTTAGGGAAAACATTTACTGCGTTGCCAAGATGCAAGAAAAGAGGAGTGGTTTTTTATATCAAAAATACAATTCCAGTGGAACAGATTTATACAGATGACGATGGAAGAATCTTGATGGTGGAAATTATGGACAATAATAAGAAAATACTTTTAATAGCAATTTATGCTCCCAATAACAATCAAGATGAATGCTATAGGAAATTACATATGAAAATAATTGAATTGGACTATGCTAATATTTGTATGATGGGAGATTTTAATGGAATTGTAGATCAGAACATGGATTATAAAACACAAAAAAATAACAAAACTAAATTGACTCTTCCAAAATCCTTTTTTAAAATGACTGATGAAATAGACTTAAAAGATGTAGGGAGAGAAAGAAATCTCACAAATAGACAATATACCTTTTACTCAAACAGACATTTATCATGGTGCAGATTAGATATGATATGGATTTCAACGGATTTGATCTGTAACATACAAGAAGTTGATATAGAAACAAGTACATGGGCGGACCACAACCCAATGACAATTAAATGGCAAGAATAAAGGAGAAGGTCTAGATGGACGCTAACAACATATAGGAAGGGAGGAGCCAATGTCGTGACGAGATGGAAGTGCTGTCTCGATGCTCTGAGTCCGCAGCCAATACTTTTGCCGCTGGGTGGTCCAAACGGACCTAAATCGTCCCGAAGAGATGGTGAACAGGAAGAATATGTCTTGCTGACCTCAGGGATATCGCAAAATCCCTGAAAGAAGCAAGAGAAGTTCTTCAAGCCGGCGACAAAAATCCAGCCAAGGCTGACAAAGTTGGGGCAGCTCCAAAATGGAAAAATACGGAAAGAGAAAGTGTTTCCAACTGGTGAGGAACTTTTACTGTTTTAAAAAGAGACTGCCTATAAAAACTTAAAATTAATCTAAATTGGAGAATAGAAGAATCAAGCGGCGGAATTAAATTTGGAATGGTTTTGGACAGTGGTTATCTTACTTTTTAAATGCCATCTTCATGGATGGAATTTATGCAAGCCTTTTGAAATGGATGGATTAAGTTTTCTTCTACTTTTTCTTTTATTGTTCTCTGTAACCTATGGACTAAAGTTTTCCTCTTTCATTGCTGTGTGTATTTTTCTAATTCATTTAAAGATTTGACTCTTTGTTGACTGTGGAAGAGATGCACAAAAGTCTTTTTGTAACCAACTGATACTGTATTTGTTTTAAATTAAAACTTTAAAAAAATATTAAAAAAGAAGTTGATATAAAAACAAGTACATGGGCGGACCACAACCCAATGGCAATTAAATGGAAAGGATAAAGGAGAAGGTCTAGATGGATGCTAAACAACACTATATTAAAAGAAAAGGACTTTGTACAGAAAATGGAGAAAGAATTGGCACTCTTCTTTAAAGAAAACAGAAAAGAAGACACATCAATGCAGAATAATTGGGATACAATGAAGGCCTACACTAGAGGTTTGATAATAGACTATACAAGGAAAAGAAATACAAAGAAAAGACAAGCCTCTAAAATATTAGATGATGATTACAAAAGACTTGAAAAAGAGTTACAAAAAAGGATATTAAAATAAAAATGGACACAATTAAACATAAAATGGGATCAATGGAAAAGGACGAATTAACACAAAAAAATAGAGGTGCTTAACAGAATTACTTTGAAAATGCAAACAAACCAGACAGATGGTTAGCATACAAATTGAAAAGAGAGAGAGAATTAAGAAAAATAATGCAACTAATAGATGATCAAGGGCAAATTTGTTATGGAAATGAAGAGAAGGAAAAAAATTATACAAGATTACTATGAAAAATTGTATGAAAAAGAGAATATAGAAGAGGGAGGAGTCAAACAGTATTTGCAGAAAGTGAATTTACCCCAGATACCTAAAGAAACTGAAATCATGCTAGAAGACAACATGATGATGTTGGAGTTAACTGAAGCACTTTAAAAACGAAACAATGGAAAGGCTCCAGGCCCAGATGGATTGCCAGTGGAATTTTATAAGATATTGCAGGAATCATTGTGTCTTCCATTTGCTAGAAGTTATGAATGATGTTATGTCAAAGATGAGGATATCCAAATCGTGATCAGAAGCATATATTACCCTTGTACCAAAAGAGGAGGCCAACCTACTTCAAATTATGAACTATAGACCTATTTCTCTACTAAATTCAGACTATAAGATATTTGCTTCAATACTGGCAGAACAACTTAAAAAATATTTAAACGATTTTATTCACCGTGATCAAAATGGGTTCTTACCAAAGAGACAAATTAAAGATAATATGAGAATAATTCTGGACACTCTGGAATATTATAAGGCACATCCTGAAAAACAAATGGCTTTGACGTTTTTAGATGCATAGAAAGCCTTTGACAATGTGAACTGGCGATTTATGTTGATGCAGCTGGAACAGAAGGGCTTTGGTAAGAAATTTACCCAAGCCATACAAACTATATATCATAAACAAACAGCAAAGATAATGATAAATGGAGAATTGTCAGATTCTATTGAAATAAAGAAAGGGACGAGATAAGTTGTCCACTATTGCCTCTGTTGTTCGTCTTAACATTAGAAGTCCTAAATAGAAGCATCAGAGAAGAGAAAGACATAAAAGGAATGAAAATTAAAAAGGAAGAATATAAATTGCAGGCATTTGCAGATGATCTGATCTTCATCTTAGAGGACCCACTAGAAACTGCACCTAAATTGATAGAAAAAATAGAGAAATATAGAAAAGTAGCAGGTTTGAAAATAAATAAAGATAAAAACGAAGAGTTTAACAAAGAACATGCTATTAAGACAAAAGGAAGAATTTTAGGAAACTTTGATGAAGTCATGAATAAGGTCAAGTATCTGGGGATATATTTGACAGCAAGATGTAGTACACTTAAGGAGAACAATTATCATAAACAACAAATTGCGACAGATTTGGCAAAATGGGGGAATTTACAACTATCAATAATAGGGAGAATATCAACAGTCAAGATGAACATACTACCCAGGATTTTATATTTGTTCCAAACAATTCCAATTAGACTAGGGAAAAATTATTTTGATGATTTAAACAAAATAGTGTTGAAGTATATTTGGCAGGGAAAGAAATCAAGAATAAAATTAAAATTATTACAAAATGCTAGAATAAGAGGAGGATTTGGATTACCTAACTGGGAATTATATTATCAGGCAACAAGTTTGATGTGGGTTAAGGAATGGATAACATTAAGAAATTCTAGATTATTGACTGTAGAATAACATGATTTGTTGTTGGGATAACATGCTTTTCTATGGTACAAGGGAACACAGGGGTATTTTAGAAGACATATGCATGAGGCTTTGCTATTAAATTGAGAGAAGATTAAAAGGCAACATTATTTAAAAATTCCAATCTGGATATCAACTATTGAAACCTTTTCATATCCAATAACATACAAAAAGGAACAGTTAGATATGGTGAAATATTGAATGCAAAGGGTGAATTTAAATCTATGCAAGAACTGCAACAGCAGGGTATAAAGATGAATTGGTTTTCATATGTGCAAATACATTCTAGATATGATAAAGATCTTAAAATGGAAGGTTTCCACGATAAAATGACTTAGAGATAAAATTTTGATAGGTACTGATGAAAAATTAATTAAAAAATTATGGATACTTATTAGAAGTTAAGCTAGAAGAAGAACAAGTTAAAGAATCTATGATTGCTTGGGGGAAAAACTTTGGACATGGGATTGACTTAGAGAATTGGCAGAAATTGTGGTCTCAAAATTATAAAATGACAATGTCAACAGCATATAAAGAAAATTTCTATAAGATATTTTACAGGTGGCACCTATCCCCAAAGAGAATAGCAAGAATGTTCAAGAATAAATCAGAAAAGTGTTGGAAATGTCATCAGATACTGGGTTCATATTATCATATGTGGTGGACTTGTATAGAAGCAAAAAGATATTGGACTAAAATTCACACCTGGTTGGAAAAAATGGGAAAAAAAATTAAACCAGAAAACTTTTTATTGGGAATTATACCAGAAACATACAATAGGGAATTGAAATACTTGATTGTAAATGTATTAAGGGCAGCTAGAATTGTATTTGCTAAAAATTGGAAAAATGAGAAAATACCAACACAGGAGGAAGTTATTTACAAAATAATGGAATGTGCTGAAATGAGTAAATTGACATTTGAAATTAGAGAACAAGAAGATAAACAATTTTATAAGACCTGGGATTTATTTTATCAATAGTTAGATAAAAAACATGGAAATGAAAGACACTAGAGTATGTTATCAATACAAGAATAATATAATGATATTGAATATAATATAAGGATATATTATTATTGGGTAGATTGAAGATGATGTAATGAATTGTTACAATATAAATGATCCCAATATTAAATGTCTCTCATTGAAAATGAAGAAATATTTAGTGATAGTCAAACAAATAACGTATAATGATAATAATGTATACAAACAGTTTGGATTTGATAACATGTGATTTTATATAAATTGCAAGTGATGACTATGGAAAGGATGCACAAAAACCTTGTAACCAATCGACACACTGTATATAATGAAAGATGGTTTTATGTTTTATGTCTTGCTTGTTAGTGTCTGTTTATTAGGAGCCGAGGTGGCGCAGTGGTTAAATGCAGCACTACAGGCTACTTCAGCTGACTGCAGTTCTGCAGTTCGGCTGTTCAAATCTCACCGGCTCAGGGTTGACTCAGCCTTCCATCCTTCCGAGGTGGATAAAATGAGGACCCGGATTGTTGTTGGGGGCAATATGCTGACTCTGTAAGCCACTTAGAGAGGGCTGAAAGCCCTATGAAGCGGTATATTAAGTCTAACTGCTATTGCTATTGCTATTGCTATTGCTAATAAATAAATAAAAAATTACAAAAAAAAAGAAAATACCATGTTTTTATTCATTCCTTTGTAAAACATATATAAGAACAGATTTATATTTAATCCATGTTTATGAAACGGACCCTTTTGTAAGCAGCTATTAACCGAGTGTCACCATTCTCAATCATTCTTGAATCTCCAACAGGCACAATAATTGTTTAATTCTCTTTTCTCATTACTCTCTATAGCTGTGGTAGTGTGGTGGTTAAAATGCAGTATTACAAGCTTACTCTGCTGACTGCCACCAGTTTGATCCTGTCTGGCTCAAGGTTGATTCAGCCTTCTATGCCTCCAAGGTGGATAACATGAGGACCCAGATTGTTGGGGGCAATATGTTGACTCCGTAAACCACTTATAGAGGGCTGGAATGGTATGTCTAAATGATATTGCTATAATTTTCCCCAAAACTCATACCTTGTTTTTTTCATTATTGCCAGTCATTGGGACATAAAATGTAAGTATCACCAACCTATGAATTCCTACTTTCCAATTAATCCATCATAACAATCTAGATGTCACCAGTTGATAACTCTTGATATCCAGTTTAGCTCTTCCATTCATAATGAAATCCATATCTTAGGTTTACTCCACTCCACAAGCGCAGACCATTTTCATTTGTATTTTTCAAATAATTCCCCCTTCTCTTGTATATTACACCTACCAGATTATCATTCTGACTCAAGAGGGAAGAATTCCCTAATGGAAAGTGTAGTTCAGGTGGAGAACCAGTTGTCGAGACAGGTGCTTAGATGCCCTTCAAGAATGTGATGGGTACTAATATTTAAATCAACAATAGATATTTTAAGAGTAGCTTTTTCTAGATTCTATCATACATACTAAATTCTGAACTGAGCGCTTTACTGGTTTTACCTTCAATAATATAATTCATATTGTGATACTTCTAGATCGGGGTGGGGAATGATGGCTTATGACTTGTGGAATTCAATTCCCAGAATTCCTGAGCCATTCTGGCTTAGGAATTCCGGGAGTTGAAGTCCACGAGTCATGAAGGGGCCATCGATCCCCATCTAGATGAAGATTTGCTTTATATGGTTTGCCCATCCTTGTAGTCTTAAAAGCTGCATGCTCTCCTAGGAAAAACTCATGATTCAGAATAGCTGATTGGTGGTTTAAATACCATTCTCATTAGTAAATTCAGCGTATGTGTTGTGTGTGCAGGTATATAGTTAGCCAGGAAAGAAAAAGAGACATATTGGTTGGCTAGCCACAATCTTTTAAAGTATTTTTCTAAAGTTGCAACATGGGAGGTTTGTTAGGAAAAGATGATTCAAGGAGCAAAGGTGCTGTTGTGTCCAACACCTGGCTTAGGTAAAGCAACCAAATCTATTTGAATAAAAGACATAATCTTATTAAGCACTCAAATAGTACAGTGTACATTGGCAGTTTGTCAGGTAGCCCTGAACAAAGGCAGAACCAGAGCTTATCTTATCTTTGGCATGCTGCATTGCAAGGGTAAGACAAAGACAAAGCCCAACACAATGGATATTGCCACATGCCATTGCAATGTTTTTGACAAACCTTCCTGAGTGATGTTTTTTTATAATTTATTCCTTCCTATTAACTTGGCATGTAGCCATACTATTTCTGAGATATGGTCAATGAATATAAACAATTTGGATTTCTGGGCCACAGGTTCCTGACTGATTCTTCCCCTGGCACCAATCAGGGTCAAGTCAGTTTGCTGGGGTTTTTTCCCTCCTAAGGGCACTTCAAGGGGTTTACATGTATTGGGGAAGCGGGGAGCATCTCGTAGGTTTGATAATATATCTGGGGAGAAACATTTGCCACCACAGTGCATTATCTATTAATCAGCGTGGTGGTGGGGAAGAGAGAGAACAACCCTCTATTGTTACCCAAACACAATACCACAAAGAGCTATTTTGAAAATGTTGTCCCAGCTC
This sequence comes from Thamnophis elegans, assembly GCF_009769535.1. Classification (NCBI taxonomy): domain Eukaryota; kingdom Metazoa; phylum Chordata; class Lepidosauria; order Squamata; family Natricidae; genus Thamnophis; species Thamnophis elegans. The sequence goes on from NC_045542.1 coordinate 98,799,429, forward strand.
TGGTGGTAAAATCTACTCCAAACTTAGTGTCACATTCCAGCAGTCATGTTGAAGAAACCAATAGAGAGATAAGTTTGTTTGATGCAAGGTTTTTATCTCTCTCTAGCAATCAAGTGTTAACCGGCACTGAATGACAATGATACAAAGGTAAGCAAATCCAAGTCAGTTCTAACCAAGTTAACGCCATATATATCATTACCCCACCCAGCTCCACCCACAACTCCACCCAGATAACACCCCTAACCACCAGTGCCAATCACCATGACCCTCAGCCACCCTCAGCCACATCCCCACTCAGTGTCATCTTTGCCTCCTTCGTGATCAGCTGCACTCGAGCAGATGAGTTACGTCAGAGTAGGCAGTTGCACCCGAGTAGAAGAGTTACTTCAGAGTAGCTCTGAAGTGCAGCTGTTGTTCAGGAGGCGTGCCTGCAGAGGTGTAATGGAAGCCATGCAGAGCCACATGCAACTATAGGCTGCACTGACATCAGAGTGAGGAAGGGAGGGGCTTCGGCGGCAGTCCCAGCAGCATTAGTGGCAGCAGAGGTGTTGGCGGCGTGTAAATATGGTCAAGCGGGTGTGGCGACGGATGGGCTCCCACCTGAATGGCAGCCCGAGGGCCGACACATCATCTTTAAGCACAAAAGAACCTAAGCAGCACTGCAAAAGTTATGTTCATTAAGCGAACAGGATTCCAACAAGGCCTCAAAACCATGTCTGTGTTTGTAGACCTATATGTGGCATATGTCACAGTTTGGAAAGACGAGTTGTTATACGAACTGTGCCCTATTATCCCCCTGCAAAAATCTCTGTCAACTGATTAATAACATGCTGAGTGATAGGTCCTTTCAGATAATAATGAGGGACAGCGTGAGTAAGGTCAGAAGATTAAACAACGGCCTCCCACAAGGCTCTGTAATGACACCCACACTATTCAATTTATACATTTTGGATATGCCAGCGATTTTCAAATATTCAGGGACTGACTGTGGAGCCAGAGACATCCTAGTATGCGTTACTGTAGTTTTAATGACTCAGTATAATATATTATTAATTATTGTTATTTTGATATCCATAAACTGTCCAGAGTCCACTAGGATTGAGGCAACGGGTAAGTTAATAAATAATAATAGTGATAAAGTGCAATGCTAACAAAACATAATAGGATCTGATTGTCTATTTCTTAGCATAACAGCAATTCCTGCATTAAAGCAATTTTAAATCAATTAAATTAAATACATTTTAAACAGTTTAACTTTTAGCAAATACTTTTTTTAAAAAAAATATCATAGGAGGAAGGAAAAGTATTTTGGTCAATTAGTAAAAGGCAGTTATTTAGATATTTTCTTGATGTATGTAGTCTGCACAATCAATATCAATAAAATGCTGCACAATAAAAATCAATATACGTAGGTCTACCATACAGAACACACTTCAATCTGTTTTAAGTTAAATATAGTAGAAGACTTGAATGTTGGCTGTAGGACCTGAGCCAATGTGATCAGAGGGTAATGGCTTGGACAAGGACCAGATAAACCAGTTCAAGTCTAACTACAACCATAGTAACTCACCGGGGAACTTGGGCCTGTCTCTGCCAGTTTAGCCCATACAAGAAGTTTCTTGTTGTGTGGGTAAAATAAATGGAGTTCCTCTTATAAGCTGTGTCATGCCCTTCAAGGAAAACTATGATGGAAATCCAACAAATAATTAAAAATAAATAGTGTTTTTAAACAGAGTCAGCATGGCCACATGTGGTATTAGAAAAGGTATAGAAATGAATTCCCTTCGACAGCAGGGGGTATATTACATTTCTTTGAAGTCGCTTTCAGCTCAAAACATTTTATGAATCTATTTCTTGGGAACTGCTGAGTGTAATATTTTTCTACTCTGGCAATTCCTAATTATCTCTTACTTTCACTCTAAATGAGGTTAACAAATGGCTGTTTGAGGGCTAAGAAACAGATGCTCAATTAAAATAAAAATAAGAGATCATACGAGAATGCTATCTGTACCTGGTGTTGTTTTACATTGGATCACAAAAGATCTAATTTGCAGGCTGTGATACAGCCATGAACCCAGGAGAAATGCTTTCCCCCAGTGGTGAAATTCATTTTTTTTTACTACCAGTTCTGTGGGCGTGGCTTGGTAGGCATGGCAGGTGAAGGATACTGCAAAATCTCCATTCCCGCCTGACTCTGGGGCCAGCCAGAGGTGGTATTTGCTGGTTCTCTGTACTACTCAAAATTTCCGCTACTGGTTCTCCAGAATCTATCAGAACCTGCTGAATTTCACCCCTGCTTTCCCCCCCATCTCAGAGGCATCAATTATTAACAACCTGGATAACAATAACCCTGAGAATATCATGACATGTATCAAAGGGAGCTGCCTTTTACTGGTGCAAAATATGGCAATAAAGATCACAGGAAACATGAGAAGAAGCTTGCTGGATCAGGCCAAAGACTCCTTTAGATCAGTATTCTGGGCCACCTGGTCTACCAAATGCCTTCTGGAAGCCATAGATAGGAACAAGAGATAGCCTGCTCAATTGTTACTTCATCATAATTGGTAGTTAAGTAATGCTTTTTAAAATGTGGAATTGAATACCATTATCAGGGTAAATAATAGCCAGCCCATATGTACCTTTGCCTTAATTAGTATGATACTGTCTCCAGGCTAAATGTCTCTTATATATGTGTATGCTTGCAGGTATGTAAATACTTAATTGCAGGTGCTTTTATTATGCTGCTTCAGTCCAGGGAATTTAAGTGACGTAACAAAACCATAGTTCATGGGACTCTGATGTTTTCTCTGCTGGCAAGTCTTGTAAGAAGACAGGTTCAGTTTGGAGGAGGTGGTCTCAGTGACACAGATTCCCAAGCCAGGTAGAATTGGTGGGCTACAAAACATTAAGCAGGATTATGTAAAACAGTTCTTGTTTCCCATGCATGTACTGAGGAACAAATTGTCCTTAAATTTCTCAATAATATCTCAAACACATCTCAAATAAATAGATAATGTGTCAGCCCTGAGCCTAATTTCATTGCTGTCGCTTCCTTTTCAAACTCTTGTCTTATCAACTCCTCTTCCTTGGAAGCATAAAGCAATAAACCTGTTTGACTTTAAAAGTTTGTTGATAGTTAGTTTCAGTACGTGCTTTCCAATATTTACTGTTTAACCTTGGTATGTTGATCTTGTCTCCTGTTTCAGGAACCTCTGTGCTAAATGCAACATGCTACTTCATTTATACGTATAACAGTTCATTTATACAATAACATGTTTACTGTTTAACAGTGTACCGAGGGATTAAGGACTCACTTTTCTTCGCATTCAGTCAGCGTATGCTGTAAAACTCTTCGGATTCAAAAGGGGAAAAAGTATTTTTGAGCATGTCTATGGAGATTCTCAGTCATCCAGGTCATGGTTGTCTCAGAGGTACAAGAGGAAACTGGACTTTATGTTCTTCAGAACTGAAGAAGCTTCTTGGATGAGAAGCAGTGGTGGGATTTAAATAATTTAACAACCGGTTCTCTGCCCTAGTGACCATCTGGGTAGGCAGGGCTTAGTGGTCATGTGACTGGGTGGGCATGGCCAACTCAACATCACTCACCTCGATGGGTGCTTTGCCTTAGCTGTTACAATGTAAAGATGATATTCGTCCATCGTATTCAAAGAGGACCTTGACATTTATCAGGTTGTGGCTGATAAGGGTTAACCGGAGAGGCAGTTTCTGTAAGCAGGGCAATAAAGATTAGGCTAGAAACAACACCAGAATGTTTCCTTCCTGCCTTCCTTACAGGATTAGCCCTGCAAGTGGGAAAAAACAAAAGGAGATTTCTTCCAACAATCGGTTCTCTGAACTACTTAGAAAGTTCCCAACTGGTTCTCCCGAATAGGTGCGAACTGGCTGAATCCCACCACTGATGAGAAGTGAAACGTCAAACCAGAAAGTACAATTGCCTCTTGTAAAAGCACCTTTGGGAGATTTTGGAGCATGTGTTGGGTTTCTTGGAGTACCTATTGACAATTTTTTTAAAAAAAAATCAAACATGAGTCATTGTTGCTAGAGATTATACGATGCCAGGAAAAGATGCAATTGCATGAAAACTTGCACTCATTTGCAGGTATCACTTTAAGTTCATCAGCAGAACACGGGTTATAGAAGTTTCTTCTTTCAGTTTTCATTTGCTCTTAATATATGTTTAATATAAAGGTGGAATAAATAATGACGTAGCTTTATCTCACTCCTTTACCAGCTTAGAACCAATCCCCAGGCTGTGTTTCAGCTACACAGTGGCTTTCTGTCCTGTGTATAGATTTCATAGGACGACAAGAGATATTTTTGGATTCCAATATTCCTAAGGAGGTTACACAGCTTAAAATGGCCAATGAGCTTTCTATAATCAATGGAGCACATATTGACATTTGGGGGGTATTTTTTGGCGTTCTGAATTATCCAGTATGCATCAGTATGCTCTCTTGTTTCTTAGCTTTTTAAAAACCAGCTTGAACATTTGGCATCACTCATTCCATGTAGGGCTTTAATTGCATTGATAGATTGTAAGTATTATTTTCCTAGCAAGTAAAAATAAGGATATTGTGTGATAGTTTAGACATTCTCTTAAATCACCTTTCTTTGGTATTTGTATTTAAACACATTTATCTATCCATTTACTATTTTTATTCAATTTCTGGGCCTACCAATGTCAAATACGTGACTTTGGGTGGCTAATATAAGGTGACCAGACGTCCCGCTTTTGGCGGGACACCCCCGCTTTTTAATGCATTTTCCCGCGTCCCGCCCGCTTTTTTAAAAAGCACGCTTTTTTTGGCGCTCGCAGCTCCCGCCCATCAGCTGCTAGCTTGCTGGGCTGGCTCATCATTCTGTTCTCTATCCTACCTACCTACAAATTTAAGCCAGCCCAGCCTGCCGCTCACTGATTGGATTGGCCTGGACTCCAGCCAATCAGTGAGCTGGCTGGGATGGAAAACGCGGCGTGCTTAAAGTTTTCCATCCCAGCCAGCTCACTGATTGGCTGGAGTCCGCTTAGCATGCCGCATGAGTCCCCCGCCCATCCGTTGCCGCTCGCATGGGCGGGGTAGCGTAGCGAGTGAGCGAGGAGCGAGCTCGCCTTTCCAGCTCCACTTCCGGACAAGCTGTGGGAAAACCTCTGCGAAAAGTGCCACCTGGGGCCGCCGCTTCTTCTCCGAACTCAGAGTAAGTGATGGGCGGGGCGAGTGAGGGGGGGTGGCGGGATCGCCGCCCGCTGCACTGCAGCTGACTCACCCCGGGCCGGGCGGGCTGGGAGGCTCTGGGCGTCCGGGCGGGAAGAGCGCAGAGAAAGGCAGAGCGGCGCTCGACGCGACTCTGCTATTTCTGCTGGAGGAGTCCCTAGATAGAGAAGGCGGGTGGCGAGGCAGAGCAAGGGAGTGCAAATGGCGGATCCTGGGCTCATATGCAGAGGGAGCTCTCCAGGCACAGGAGCGCTGGAAAAGTGCTCCGCTCATGCACCCACCGGGACGGAGCACGCTCGCTCGCTCGCTCCAGCCCTGCCTGCCGGCACGACTTTGAAGTGTTGGCTTGCCGCTTGCCTTCCACGTCGGCCCGCGCGGAAGGCATTCCAGCCCTTTCAAAGTCATGCCGGCAGTTTAGAACTCGCCCGCCATTCAGCGAAACATCTTTCGCTGAATGGCGGCCGAGGGGCACGCTAAAGTGCCGGCATGAGTTTGAAGGGCTGGCTTGCCTTCCATGTCGGCCCGCGTGGAAGGCAAGCCGCACTTCAAAGTCATGCCGGCAGTGGGAAGCCTTTGCCGGCCCGATACCAGCTCTGAAGTTGCTTTCCTTTCTACTAAAGCCCCTGCTCAGCAAAGCAAGTCCGGGGAAGTCCTTTGAGCCGGCTAGAAAAGGTCTGCCGCGAACTGGGAAGCTGACGCACCCCCCTCCTCTCTGCCCCCCCTCTGCAACCCCGGATACCCTCTGCCGCCGTGCCTGAAGCATGGGAGTGCTCACCAGCCGGCAGAACGCCGGAGTGGAAGAGGTGGATGTCCCGTCCAATTCCCTCTACAGATATCCCCCAAAATCTGGTAAGACGGAGCAAGCGGGGGGGGGGAATATGCGAGAGGTTTGCGGGGAGTCCCGCATGGCAGGGTTTTGCGCGCGCTCCGTACTCTGAGTTGAGGGAATGGCGAGCAGCGGCTGCAACCCCAGAGTTCGGCTAGGCGAGAACTTTAAGGCGAGCAGCGGGACGGACCCTTGCTGTCAATCTCCCCCCCCCTTGTGCCTTTTCGCAGCCGTCCCATCGTTCTCCCGCCAGTGGGGCTGCTCCTGTGATCCCCCCCCCGTGGCTGCGAAGGAGTTTCCCGCGAGTTTTAGAGGGTCAGGAGTACGACCCTCATTGCAACGTCGCCATTTGCAAGCTCCGGCTGCTTGTGAGGGTGGTTATTTTTTTTTTTTTTTCTTCTTGCTTCCGCTTTCTTGCCGGCTTGCAAGGATTGTGGTGGCGGCTTGGATGGAAATAGTGACATTCGTGGCATCGCGCTTGGGGTTAAAAACTGCTTTTCGTTCGCGGCAGCAACTGCTCTTTGAGAATTCTTGCTTGAAAAAACAGGACTCCCTCACGCGGTCCTGAATTGAGGTCCATCTCCCTCCACCCCTAATTAAAAAGCCCCTGGTAAATTCTTGCCTGTCCTGTGCCACTTGGCATGCCTGCCTGTTTAGTTGTTATTGCGCTGATTGAATTCTAAAATACCCCATCAATCTACCCCATCCGGAGGTGGCGGCAAGAGCAGCGCGTTGTTGTTGTTGGGGCCAGCCTGCTCGTCCATGGCTGGAGCCGTCATCGTGGGCGGGAGAGACCTTCCGTTCTTCCTCCGCACCTCACCCGAGCAGTCGTTACAGTCGCTGCCCGGCTCCAGCCATGGACGAGCAGGCTGGCCCCAACAACAACAACGCACTGCTCTTGCCGCCACCTCCGGATGGGAAGCAACCACGCCTGTGCGGCCCCTGTGCTGCGGTGGGAAGCGAGTCTGCAAGGCTTGGTTGCTTCTCATCCGGAGGTGGCGGCAAGAGCAGCGCGTTGTTGTTGTTGGGGCCAGCCTGCTCGTCCATGGCTGGAGCCGTCGTCGCGGGCGGGAGGGACCTTCCGTTCTTCCTCCGCACCTCGCCCGAGCAGTCGTTACAGTCGCTGCCCGGCTCCAGCCATGGACGAGCAGGCTGGCCCCAACAACAACAACGCACTGCTCTTGCCGCCACCTCCGGATGGGAAGCAACCACGCCTGTGCGGCCCCTGTGCTGCAGTGGGAAGCGAGTCTGCAAGGCTTGGTTGCTTCCCGCCACCGCCACTTCCCTCGTCTGTCTCGATTGCTGGAAGCAGTAACAAACGGCGTGTCTGCTCCGCTGTCAGCGCCTTGACAGCCACCCCAGCCGGCGGCTACCGGGCCTCACTGGAGTCAATTGCAAAACCGTGTTCAGCGCTTTGAGGACCTGAGGCATCTTGGGAAATGCAGTTCCCTATCGGAAAGAATGGAGTAGCTGCGAATTTGTAACAGCAGAAGATAATAACTTGGTGCTTCGCAGGTTACGAAAATCTCAAGTTTGATTTGCACACTGTTTTTTAAAAGTTAGATAAAGAAATTATGCTGTGAAAGCGACTAGAAAGCCTCCCCTCCCCTTCCTGTGTGCGAGAAAGGGAAGGAGAGGAAGGAAGGAGGGAGGGGGGAAGGAAAAAGAAGAAGGGAGGGGGGAGAAGATGGAAGGAGAAAAGATGGATGGAAGGAGAAAGAATGGGAGGAGAAGGAGGAAGATGGAAGAAAAAAAGAAGAAAAAGAAGAAGGGAGGGAGAAAAGAGGGAAGGAGGTAGGAAGAAAAGGGGAAGAGAGGGAAAGAGCAGAAAGACAAAGAGGATGAAGTTGATAGGCAAGAGGAAAGAGGAAGGAAGGAAAAAAGAAAAAGGGAGGGAGAGAGGAAAGAAGAAAAGATGGAACTAGAAAGGAAAGAAGGGAGGGAGGAAAGGGGAAGACAGGGAAAGAGCAGAAAGACAGAGAAGGTGAAGGTAGATAGGCAGAAGGAAGGAAGAAGGAAGAAATAGGAAAGGAGGGAAGGAGGAAGGAACAGAAGTGAAGAGGAAGAGAGAAATGGAAAGAGCAGAAAGACAGAGAAGGTAGACAGGCAAAAGAAATGAAGCTGAAAGAATGGAAGGAGGAAGGAAGAGAAAAGGAGGAAGGGAGTGAGTGAGGAAAGAAGAGAGGATGGAAGGAGAAAGGAAGGAAGAGAGGGAAAGAGCAGAAGACGGATAAGGTGAAGGTAGATAAGCAAGAGGAATGAAGGAAGAAGTGAGGAGTCTCGAAGAGGGGGAAAACATTTAGTGACCAAAGTTACAATGGCATTGAAAAAAGTGACTGATGACCATTTTTCACACTTAGCGACCGTTGCGACCATTTTTCACACTTAGCGACTGTTGCAGCATCCTCATGGTCACGTGATCAAAATTTTGTTTGGCAACAGATTCGTATTTATGCTGGTTTCAGTGTCCTGGGGTGACCTTTTGACAAAAATTTTTTTTTTAATCAAGCCCCCCTCCCCCCCCCCCCCCGCGGTCAAAGGCGTCCCTCTTTTCCAATCTGAAAATCTGGTCACCTTAGGCTAATACTTATGAAAACAAGATAAAAACAATTACAAAAAGTAATAAATAAGACAGACAACAAGCAACAATTAGCACAACCATACTATAGAACTCGAGCGTACCCTCAGGACCCCAAGCTGATCAGTAAAACCAGGTCTTCAGGGCCTTGTAAAAGGCCTGTAGTCTCTTGGCCACTCTGTTCTCCACTCGTGCCACCCAGTGGTGGGATTCAATTTTTTTTACTACTGGTTCTGTGGGCGTGGCTTGGTGGGCGTGGCAGGGGAAGGATACTGTAAAATCTCCACTCCCACCCCACTCCAGGGGAAGGATAATGCAAAATCCCCATTTCCTCCTGATCAGCTGGGAGGCAGAGAATAGATGTGCGGTCAGAGGTGGTATTTATCAGTTCTCTGAACTACTCAAAATTTCCACTTCTGGTTCTCCAGAACTGGTCAGAACCTGCTGAATACCCACCTCTGGCGCTGGCACAGTTAGAATCGTTGCTGATTCTTCTGTTGCTTGCCTTACTTCTGAAGATCTTCCATCAATTCCTGTAACCTACTAATTTGGTAATATCTTTCTTGGCTTTGGCTTGTCTTCCCTTCTTAGCAACTTCCACCATCTGTTCTGACAGTTTGCTTTCTTCTGTTTCTTTGGCAGTCTCTTTTGACATGCATCTTGAACAACTTTGATTTAATTCTACAATTTTTTTTTCTGGTTCTCTGTCAATGAAATTCAGAATTTCTAAGTAATCCCTGACGTTCTCCTTGAAAATGGTGAGTATGTGCTCAATATCATACCTTGGAAACTGGTTGGATTATTCTTTTGTTTCAGCTTGATTCGCACATTAATCTGTTCCACTGTCAGACCTGGTCATGCCTTTGCTGTTATAACTGAGCTCTTCTACCCTATTGTATCAATAATTTGATTTCCGTGCTGTCTGTCTGGTGAAGGCTATGTATGCAATTGTAATTTTGCTTGTGGAAGACAGTGTCAGCAATGACAACCTCATCGGGTTGGTAGGAATTGATAAGTCACTCTCTTGTCTCATTTCTGTTTCTTGGGCCATACAATCAAGCCATGTTTTCCTCGGTATTTCTAATATTGACATTCCAGTGTCCAGCCTCAAGCAGTGCATCTTCTTAGCACATTCTTTCAATTGCATATTGAACTTGGCTATATAACATGTCAATTTCATCTTCTGCATCAGTGGTTGGAGCATAAACTGCCATGTTACAGGATTGTATATGAAATCTAGTTGATATCATAAAATCATTGCTTGCATTGTAATCAAGGACTGTCTTTACTATATGCTTTCTGACGACAAGACAATGCCATTCTATTTTTTTAGGTTACAAGTGGTAAAAACAGTATGATGTTCTTAGTGAAAATGTCCAATCCCATCCATCTCAATTTTCGGACTCCTACGATGTCAACCTGTAGTTGTTTCATTTCATCTTTCATCGTGTTGAGCTTTTCCATGTTCAGGCTTCTTACTTCCGACGTTCCCATCATAATTGCAGCTTTGGATTTTCTTTTCCTGCACGGCAACATCAACAATTATCCATCAAAAAGGCTTTATCCTCGGCAGGCCATAAACATTCCATTCGCTCTACAAAAGATTCTCAGCTCGTACTCAATAGTATATTGAATACCCACCTGACTCAAGGGGAACCATCATCCAGCACTAGATCATCAATCATTATTTATTTAACATAAGAACCTATACTATTATTTGTATGTTTTCTATCCATGTATTTTTCTTGCTAAATACAGAAGTGATTTATCACGCAGAGTCATTTGCTGAGATGGCGGGGCTATAGAAATCAAAGAAATAAATATATTGAATTCTGTCACGCAATATGAAATTAGGTCTTTGTTGTTGTCCCTAAAGTGACCTCCAGGATTTCCCTATATATTGTGGGGGCCAAATTTAGTTGCCTGCTTGCTTTAGGTGGGCAGCTGAGGTGACCTTCAGTGCCTTGAGTGAACTGCTGAGAATACATGCCTTTGACATACGCTTCTGCTGTTCTTGCTTATCTCTCCCAGGACATTCCCTGCTACAATGAGACAGGGCTTTTGCAGTGAGAGGGGTTATTCTCAGGGGTGAAATCAACTTACCTTCGCTACTGGTTCGCAAATGTGAGCGCGTGGACCTTTTGGGCGGGTGGGCGGAACCTCTCACCACCATCGCTACCGGTTTGCCCGAACCGGATAGAATCAGCTGAATTGCACCACTGGTTATTCTCCTTTTTCCAAAAATTGGTATAAAGACATTATCAGAAGCCTTAACCTTCTGTGTCCTCCCAAAGGTGCTTTTTCCCATTATTTTTTGGCTTTCTTCCCTCCACCTCCCGGATTCAGTTTAAAGCTCTCCAGATAAGGTTTGCAAGGTGATTTACAGAAACGTTCTTCCTACTTCTCTTGCAATACAGCATAGCCGGTTTTTTTGCCAGGAGTCCCATCAGTTATTCCCATTAGCACCATCTGCTTGGCCAACTACTCACTTTCAGTACTCTCTGCTTTTCTGGACTATGTTCTTTGATGAGGAAAAAAGTGAAGAAAGGGTGCCTGCAGGGCAGTGGTGGGTTCCGGATCCCGATGCAACTGGCACGGTGCAACGGAGCCGGGTGTCCACCACATGAACGTGCCAGCATGTACACATACGTGCGCAGCACACACATATGTACTTACCACCCACAACACTCCACGATGCTCCAGCTGCTCAGCAGAGTATCGCACAGGCGCCGTACGCTCTGTGCGCGTAAGCACCAAACAGCTCAAATACAGATGAGCACGGGCAGGCGGGTGAGCCCTCCAGAGCACCGTACCGGAATGGTACCTGGTACTCCCAGCAGGCACTGGTATGCCCGTACCGGGGCATACCAGTCGTAACCCATCATTGCTGCAGGACCTCCATCCGCTTACTCACTGCTTCATGGTTCCTTGCAGTGTTTTCAAGACTAAATCATTTATTCCCAGCTGGATCTGTTGAAAGGGATATTTATCAGTGGGCTTGAATTGTCTTGGGAAGTTGGGAGGCTTTCTCTCAGATCCAGACCTAGAGCGAGCTTCCCTTGAAGGGCTTTCCAGTCAACAGATTGCTGCTGTTGTTTGCTTATCTAGTATCCTATGACTATCACTGAGTTTGTTTCTTATGTTGTATGATAAGTATTTTATAATGATTATGATCATGATTTATTACTTGTTGCTTGTATTGTATATTGAGAGCTTATGCACTGGAGACAAATTCCTTGTACAGGGGTGGGATTCAGCCTGTTCAGACCGATTCGGCCGAACCGGTAGTTCTGGTGAGCAATTGACCCCACCCAAAGGTGGGTTCCTACCGGTTCAGCCAAACCAGTAGTGGTATGCTGGCCTGGGTCGCAGAATCGGCAGTGACCCAGGCTGGCCATGCCGCTGAACCGCCATCGTCATCTTTTTTTTTAGTTCTGCACATGTGCAGAAAAATTGCCATTGAACTGCACATGCGCACACAGCGTACGCACGCACAAATGAACCAGTAGTAACTCCGGCTAGAACCCACCCCTGGCCACCCGCTCCTGCCCTTTCCTGTCTTATATTTCCCTGGTTTTTTTAGCTCAGCTGATTCATGCGGCACATCGGTTTTACTCACCAGTGCTGACATAGAAGGTAAGTTTTTAAGCTTAAAATTGGTGGTTTTTGAATGCTGCCCGTGCGCACAAGCAGAGCATGCATGCGCACACACACGCTCACCGAACCAGTTGTTAAACCGTTGCATCCCCCCACTGCTTGTGTGTCCAATCACACTTAGCCAATAAAGAATTTTATTCTATACTGTACCTCTAAAGGTTCCTTCAAATGTTGTGTTCCTGCCAGAGTGAAAATGCTCCATTAACTATTTCTCAAGAGCATAATTCTGCAATGTCCTTTTAGTTCACCTCAGACTGCCACAAAGTAGTCTGCTCCCTTCTTCCCTTGCTCTGCTCCAAATAATGTTCTTTCAGCCCCTTCCAGCACGATCATGTCATGCCAAGCACTCTGTCGGGATGAACTGTTCCAAAGCAAATCTGTCTTGCTCTTTTTGGCCATCCAAGGTTATTGTGGGTGGATTCCCACTTTAGTTTCTGGCCACCGATTTTCGTTCACCTTTTGGCAGCAGAGAGAGCCAGGGCTACTCCTCAAAATGAAAAGCTATTGCTTCCACTTCTCTTGACAACCATCACTGGCCGGAGAAGCATGGGGCGATGGAAGGAGATGGGTCTCTTGGAGGCCAGTTCTTCCAAACACTGAAGCCACAGCAGCATCCTATACAAATGTATACAGGTAGTCCACAACCTACAATCACAATTGAGCCCAAAATTTATGTTGCTAAGTCAGAAATTTGTTAAGTGAGTTTTGCCCCATTTCACGACGTTTGTTGCCATATTTGTTAAGTGAATCATTGCAATTGTTAAATTAGTAATATGGTTGTTAGGTGAATCTGATTTCCCCATTGACTCTGCTTGTCAGAAAGTTGCAAAAGGAGGTCACATGATCCCAGGACACTGCAATCATAAATGTAAGTCAGTTATCCAGCATATGAATGTAAATCACGTGGCCATGGGGATGTGCAATGATCATAAGTGTGAAAAATGGTCATAAGTCACTTTTTTCAGTGCCATTGTAACTTGGAACGGTCAGTAAGTGAACTATTGTAAGTCGAGGACTACCTGTAGTGATTACTCTGGAGAGCTGATAGCAGAAGACCTGCTTCCCTGCTTCTTCCCACAGCAAGAAGTTGTGAATGCTCCAACACTGGAAGTTTTAAAGAAGATGTTGGATAACCATTTTTCTGAAGTGGTGTAGGGTTTCCTGCCTATGCAGGGGGTTGAACTAGAAGACCTCCAAGGTCCCTTCCAACTCTCTTATTCTATTCTTATTCCTGTTCCTATTCCTATTCTATCCCTATCCTTATTCCTATTCTACTCTGTACAGTTTACCCCTGCAGCTTTGGCACTGCAGCATCTAAATCCCAGGGAATTGGCAACTTTGCTGTAGCATTGGCCAACTGAACAGCTGTCACTGGCACCCTTGCAATGAAGCCACCAGCATGTCACTGATGCAGGCTGTCAGCAGGAATTGCATCCTGTAGCCCCATGGTGAAGCCAAGCTTTCCTGTGAGCTGCAGAGTCGCTTCCAATCCACCTCCCTTTCCCTCCCCATGGGAGCAGAAGTCAGGTTAAGCAACTCTTCAGCTGTTGTTCTGTAGCAGGAAGTGGTTCTTTTAGATACAGGCCTCAAACTTCTGCTTCCCTTTTCCCACAACTTTGCCTGCCATCCACGGGTATCAGGAAAAAAGGGTGGGAGAGGACTGAGGAAAACGCCTTCCTTTGCTTCCATTTCTCCAACCCCACAGTGATAACTCTGGAGAACTGATAGCAGAAGACCTGCTTCTCAGCTGCTTCCCATAGCAAAAAAATAAGTGAGGGGCAAAAGGAGGAAGGGCTCTCTTCTTCCTCTCCTCTCCTGGGAGAGGAAGTAGCAGCAGACAGAGCAAAAACTCTCGGGGATCAGAGAACTGACAACAGAAAAACCTATGGATCTCCTGCTACCAGTTAGTGACATCAGTGCTGATAATCCATATTCCATCTCTATCTCTTTCCACCTCACACTTTTGATCCAGACAGACTTCCTACTATACTTTGGGTCCAAGGCAAACAGGAATTGAAGGTGTAAGTCAATCCTTTTGAAACTACCATAAATTTCTGCTGCTTCCAACAAAGGACTAACACAAAAAAAGCCCTTTGTGGTTTTGAATCAACCAATCAAGAACATGATGGTACATTTTAGAACTGCCAGCAGAAAAGTACAGAATCTCCGATTACTATTGCTTGTTGCTTCTCCTTAGGACAGAAGCAGGAATCCTTCCCTTTGGATGACCCATGGAGTCCTCTTATTCAGTTCCTGGACCTGGGCAGCTGCTGTTTCTGAAACATTAATAGTTGGGCTCAGAAATCTGTTATCAAAGTCCTCCAAGTATAGGAGGTTTGCTTTGATAGATGTGTCTCACTGCTCCATCTCATCTGTATGGCTTTCTTCTATCTTCTCAGAAATTGCTTCCCCCCGCCACCCTTCCTAAGCACCTCTTGGGTCTGATTCAAGAATTCCTCCCAAATCCTGAAGGTTAGGTTATTTGGTGTCTAGCCTCTTCACTTTCTTTTCCAAGAAAGCTCTCTATCTTTGGGGAAGAAAACAGAGCAAATCCCTGTAGAGTCATCCTCTGCATCTTCTTGATCATCTGATGAACAACCAAAAACAATAATAAAGTATTTCCCTGTCAAATTCCTTTTTTTTTCTTTTTGTTTATTCAGTGAAATTGATCTCTGGGCAGCCGTCTTCCATACAGAGTATGTACCCTGAAGATGGCTCAACTAGATCAATAGCGAGCATTGCTCTAATTACACACAATGGGCAATCAGCAGCACTCAGGAAGGAGGAGTACCCATCAGCCAGTAGCTTCTTTCTCTCCTCCTGGCTCTTCTCTCGGTTTCTTTTCTCTCTCCTCTACTAAATCTGCTTGGTCAATTGTTGAGCTTCAAATGCTTTAAAATTTATATTGATTTCTTTGCCAAAAATAGGCTTATGTTTAAATCACCTATTTGAAACAGACCGTTTTCTAAGCAGATAATTCGCTCATCACCGTTCTTACTCAGTCTTGGATCTCAGAATGGTGCCATCACGTTTTCTCTACTTTTTCATCTTTTTCTCACCTGTTCACTCTTGTAACTGGACAGAATTATTCCCCTGCCCCCCCGAAGTGTATTGATTCAGAATGTTCATTACTTTCCCTGCCTTCATCTCTGAGTCTCCCATGCACTGGAGTGTAGCATGCAATTACCATGGTCCCTCCTTTTCTACTTAATGCTTTTGCACATATTTTTTAGCTCTCTAATTCAAAACACTCTACTACCTGACCAGACAGATTTAGATCTGTTATTTCCTTCACCGTTTTCATCTTTTCTCAGACCTATAACACATTTTTCATCTGAAATTCTTATGGCCTTTGCCTTTTATTTCTCTCATAAGTCGCAAACTTCCATATGCCTGGTCATCACCATAGGAATTGAACACCTTTACCTATAGTCAACTGAGGCTTTGATACAACACTTTTTATCAATGCAGAAAAGATGTAGACTAGATTGCAGCCTTACCACATCCCTGCTGCATGCAGCATTTCCTGCCAACAGGAAGGATCATCTTGATCTGTTCTGAAACATTTTGGCTAGTATGCCACAGTACAACCAAAGCTGAGTTTACCCAAAGCAAACTCATGCAATAATACTATGCAAGTAAAGCTAAAATCTCCATAGAATACTTTTCAAGTTGCAAGTCAAGTGGCATAAAGTGATTAAAATAGAGCTGGGTAAGCATGAATAAACAAACTGTTGCCTCTCTTTCACCAGTTCAGAACTACATGTAGTGTACCGACAGTAGTTTTCAAGATACCCAACGTCTGCCAACCATCAAAGTATTCTATTCACTTAATAATTCATATTTGTAAGAAATAGAATTTAATTCTATACAATAAGAATGAAATCAGTTCAGTCATAGAGGGAAAAGCTATTTGGAGTTGAATTTGACTCTTATTTGCTTCAAGAAAGGGGCCAGGTAGTTTTCTTGATAATAATACAAAGATGATTTATCATTGCCTTCTTAACTTACTCGTCAGAAATACAGAAATGTTCATTGGCCAAGGTCAGATTATAGCTTTGGTTTTATGTAAAATACCAAAGTATTACAGCTGAAGTGGGTAGGAAACAGACTGGGACTTATGATTTGCTGTAACTCAACTAGTGTTGTTGACTTTATCATTGTTTAATAACTGGAAAAAATTGACATTGTTTTTTTCTTCAGCAAATAGGACTGCTGAAATGGAAAACACATGCTCTAACTAGAAATGGACATGATTTAAAGGACTGTGGGATTAGGTAAGCCCAAATCCAAAAATAGATTGTCCCAGATGTATTCGGTTGATGAAATTTTGGTTTGTATTAAAAAAGAACATCTAATACATCTGAAGTCTTTCCAAGACTGCTGTTTTCCCAACAGCAACCCAAGATTGTTTTATAAACAACAGTAAAACTAAGGCTATTAAAACTGAATTTATACCTAACATATAGGAGGTCATGGATAATTCCAGTAAAATGTATAACCAAGCTCTTGTGTCCTCAGTTAATCAGTCATGTTTCAAAAGGCAACTGCACTTTCTTAGGTCTTTTTCTTGAAAATGTTTCACTTCTCATCTAAGAAATCTCTTTAGTTCTAGATCAACCATGACGTGGATAATTGAGAATCTCTATAGACAAACTCTGAAGTTGATTTGAAGAGCGATGTAGGATTTCTAGAATACTTAAACCTCCAAATAATTTAGGAGAGAGAGATGCCATTTCAACAAATACTTACTTTTTAAGTATTTTCACAAATCATGCTTGCAAACTGTTCAGCTTATGAATGGATCCATAATAAGATCTTTGAAGGCGGTTCTTCAATGTTCATGGAATTTTGCTCAAGGGAAGATGGAGTGGAGAGGATAGAAGAAAACAGTTCCAGAAACAATCACTCTTGGAGGAAATAGGGAATAGATTGCTCTAATTTCTTTCTGCAGATATATTTGTTTTATATATTATAGTGCACACCATCACAGATTTATAATTTTCTCTATGCACCTGTTCATTGTTGCTACATAGACACAAAAAGGGATTAGACAACAATTGTCAGAAAAAGAGTAAAGATTCCATAAAAGTGCTGATACCCAGGACAAAGCAGGTTGTTATTACTAAGGAGAATCTAAAGATAGATACAATTTTAAATAGCAGCAGGGAAAGCAAACAAACATACTACAAATTAGGTTAAAAAGAAAGGAGAAAAAGAATTTAAACCCTCAAAAAGTTAAGAAGAAAGAGAGAGAGAAAGAGGGAAGGAGGAGAGGGAGGGAGAGAGAGAAAAAAAGAGAGAGGAGAGGGAGAGAGACTCTATTAGAATGAAACCAGAGTTTTAGCAATCATGCGGGGTGGGGGGGAGAGAGAAATGAGCACAAAACGTAAAACTGTTCCTAATTTTCTAGAGCATCTGGCTTCTATTATATCTTGGCAGGGCACAAGCCTGAAAACAGATACAAGGAAAAGACAAATCTCCAGCATATTAACCATGTTTCTAATCTTAAATTAAACCAAATAAAACCAAATACCTAGTTGATAGTCTAACTCAGTGGTCCCCAACCTTTTTATCGCCGCGGACCAGTCAGCCTTTGATAATTTTACCGTGGCCCGCTGAGCGCGCGCAGGGGTGGGGTGGGGCAAAAATGGGGGAATACAAACATACTTTTTAAATCCACCTTCCCAATTCAACACCTGAATCATATCCCACCTTCCATTTTGTATGTAGATTTTAAGGAATAAACAGCTGAATTAATCAAGGTCAAAGATAAAAAGAGCAAGGGCAAAATTAAATAAGCCAGAGGATAGCAATGTAAAAAGAATACAGTATTAAGCCCATTCACTCTATCTAAGCCCCCCCACCTCACAAGGTTGTCGTGGGGGAAATAGGGGGTGGGAGTATTAGGTATCTTCACTACCATATATAAAAGGAGAAACGCGACCCGGGAGCACAGCCTCCAAGAGTCCATATCGCCAATAACTATGCGTGGGGGGAAAGGAAATGTGTTTTGTGAGGAAGAGAAAGAGCGCGCTTCACCGATGCCCGTTGGCGAAATTTTGGAAGAGAGGCAAGAGACTTCAGGCACCGAGCCCCCACCCATGGCTGCGGCAACTGGAGCGGGCGGGAGGCAGGGAAGGGGTGGGCAAGACCGCCGCTTTTCCACCGTGCGCTGCAATAGCGGCAGCGGCGGCCTGAATCTGGTGACTGCCCCTCACCACCTCAGGCGGCGCTCATACCCTCCCCTTTCCTGCGCTACTGTTAGACTCCTCTCAACCCCCCACCCACGCCCACGGAGGGCGCACGCGCGCCAAAATCGCACCCCCCCCATCTCCCCTCAAAAGAACCCCCCCCGCCCTCGGCTGCCCGACGTTCTCTCTCTCTCTCTACCTCTCCCGCCGTTCCTTCTCACAAGCCAAGGCCGGGCGGGAAAAAGAAGAGAGCGGCCTCCAAGGGCTCTGCTTCCAGCGCATGGTCCGCCCCCTCCTCGCCTCACTTCCAGGCGAGCCGACTGAGGCGAGAAAGGAGAAAGAGGCGGAGGCGTTCACTGAGGGGACGGCTGACTCGGGGAGGGGGCGGAGGTGGTGTAGTAGCGGGGGATTCTTCCTCCTCGCCTCACTTGCTCCTGTGCTTCCGTGCAGCTCCCCCCCTCCGGCGACGGCGCTGCATGAGTGAAGAGTCGGCCGTTGCATGGCCCCCGGCCGCTGCAGCGATCATGGCCCCCGGCCGCTGCGCGGCCCGGTGCCAGGTACTCCACGGCCCGGCACCGGTCCGCGGACCGGGGGTTGGGGACCACTGGTCTAACTGGAGGGGCTGTCAGGTTAGTACAGGTTAGCTGTTAGTACAGGTTAGCTGTTGGTACAAGATACATACAAGTCACTCTAGCAGGAAGGTTCACAGGGGTGTGGTTAAAAATAAGAAAAACTTTTGACTAATAAACATGCATTGTTTTCATTAGTTGTTGTGGGTGCCACCTTGACATTTCTCAGCATCACTTGTGGACACCTCTGGACACCAGATTTAGTATTGGGAAATTGTTCTTAATGAAGAAATGGAAGTAAAAGCTGAGAGATCCCTGAGGAACCATTGCCACTCAGAGCAGACAATGCTGGTTAGTGAATACTTTGGAACCAGCCAAGACCTTGTTCTTAAGAAGAACCCTCCTACTTCAGGTTATTCCCCAATTCCAGATTTGATAAAAACTTTATTTTTTTCACCTTGTATTGGAAACTAGCGTACGAAACTGGCATTAGAGCAAAACTGCTCTGTCTTTGCTTTTTACTCTTCAACTCATGGTCAAGTAAATCTTTTACTTTGGAATCATCTACAGTCCTGATGGGACATTTAAAATATAAAACAGTTACAGAAAGTCATTGATACTCCTGGACTTAATTAAATAGAAAGATGAAATGTCTTTCTTAGCAACATATAGTAGTTTTATTAAATCAAGTAATCCCACACTTGAGAAACAGTTTCTTTCATTGATGTTTTTACAATATGTACATTTAAGAAATCTTAAGTCACATTTTAAAAAAATTCAAAAACGACCACAATTTAAATGATAAAATTATAGACAACATTACTAATTGTGCAAGACACAGAAATTTAAATACTGGGATTCCCTGTAATAGATCCGCAACCTTGTTCCCATAACATCTATGCAAGCAAGGTTGCAGCATACTTTTCTTTTTTTAACCTTACTCTCTGATTTAAGATATTGCTTGAGGCGTAGTCATTTAAATCCATACAGAATATTTTCAACCGTTTTCTTAAAAAAAAAAAAAAAATTCAGATGGCCAGAATGAATTTTAAAAGAAGGATCAAGTTAAGGGAAAGAGTAAAGAAAGACAAAATGCATACACACCCATGTTGAGGAGGGCATACAATATTCTGCTAGAAATTCCAAGGGAAAAATTACGGTGGTAGATTATACTAACCAGACTGTGAAAAACAGTCTCAGAGGCATCAAGAAGTGGAGAGCGTGGCCAAGGGTAAAAGGCAGTAACCAAAGCAGTCAGACACACACAAGTTAGGTGTGCAGCGTGGCTGCTCTTTAAAACTGAAAGGCAGGATGGCTGATGTTCACATTCTTAAGAGTGCATCGGCAGGAGATTGTTCAGCACCTATGGATGGACGTGACCTGACAAATGCGCGAACGACAAAAGTGCGCCGACAAAACCGCGGTGCTAAAACCGCGATGTCAAAAGCGCGCCGACAACAGCGCACCGACAACAGCGCGCCAACAGAAGCGCAATTTAAGTTAAGATAAGGTTTAGGGTTAGGTTTAGGGTTAGGTTACAGCACGCTTCTGTCGGCGCGCTTCAGCGCTCATTCGTCGGCGTGGTTTTGTTGGCGTGGTTTTAGCGCCACAGTTTAGTCAGGCGCGCTTTTGTCGTTCGCGCATTTGTGGTGGAACCATGGATGGATTCACGCCATCTCCTTCTGTACCACAGCAATGATGAGTCAGTACTTAACAATTAACGCAGTAAGAGTAGTTTCGGTATTGCCAGTACAATGCCATACCAGCATGAGGTACCACAAGTGAACAATAAAATGGAGCCACCTGTTCCGAAAGTACAGCACGGGGCTGGAAATAACTGTGGGGAAGAGATGGAAGATTTGCACTCTTGACAGATAAGACTAGAAACTTCTTGATCCCAGCATTAAGCAGGACTGAAAAAGGCCTGCTAAGGAGAGCATCATGAAGGCACAAGTACAGTACTGGGTGGGCCCAGGGCTCCAAGTCATGGAAGACCACCTACGAGAGAGTCCATATGGAAAGTGGATCAGGACTTTGGGTTAAGTCGCAGGAGCTCCAGGGCGTCTGTTTTTGGAACTCGTTTTTACTGTGCTCTTGGCCAAGGGGCAAATTAATTGGTCCTCCAAAGCTGCATTTGCCCCTCTGTGTGACAAGGGAAGGGCTTGTACATTTAATCAATCTCAAGCCTAACAGCAGTTTGGGAATTGCAAGTTTGAATGAGGAAGTTACGCAAGCGAACATGATTAACTTCCGTCTCAGCAAATCTTGCTCCAAAAATTAAAGACTTTTAATTGCTTTCCAAGGCAGATGAAGATGTCAAAAGATCTGATCACAAGCCTCCCACTTCAATATAGCTTGGCTCTCTGCTCGAGAGCTTCTAGGCTAAGGGATATGTATTTGCCATCATGAGTACAGTGGGCAATTTGCAAATTGACCAGGGCTAAAGTTAATGGGATCGGGGGGGGGGTTTCTGGAGGGGAAAGAGAACAATGTGCTACAAGAATGGGAAGGAGAAAGAAGAAGAAAAAGGGTGGGCTTAGTTTCCCATGAAGGCTGGGAAGAGGAGATATAAACACTTTTCGCCCTCTGTTTGGTTATATCAATCCCTACTGGAGTTCCACAGCAGAAATAAAGCTAGAAATCAGTGTAATGCCACTAGCGAATGAGACTATTCTTGAAATTCTAAAATTTGTCATTCTCATGAAGCCAAATTCCCAAGATAAAATTCAGAGATTGTCATCCAAGAAAAATCAATGATTGCTGCCTAAACGAGAGACATTCAAAGGGAAACTTAAAACTTGCCATCATTTCTACAGTGCCTTGGGATAACACACCAAGTCAACAGCTTACAATAGTAATGGGGGGGAGAGGGTTTGGCTAAGAGAGAAGAAGACATGTGCAGAGACAGTTGTCCTTGCAGATCACATGTACCAGCCATGGCAGCTCTCTCATTTCACCTGCCACACCTTAGCATCTTCAAATCATCATGTCCAGCGGAAGGCTGGTGTAGGCTGATCATCAGTAAGATGAAGCAGTGATGATGGGCTAGAGAGGGAAGCGCAGAGAGAAATACAGAAGGACCCTTTTTCCAACCATTAAGAATGTACATATGTTTTATACATACATTCACATTTATAGTAATATAAATATTTTTAAAAAAACAAACAAACACCAGCAGATGAGCAGGTCAAAAACTGGGGTCAGGGCCAGCCCTGGGATATTCCATATTCACTCCTGCCATCATCACTCTCTCATCATGGAAGAGTGGTAGCAAGACAGACAGCTCCCTAGCGGTACGCTGAAGGTTTCTGCAGAGGTTCCTCTTCTGCCCGGTCTTCGAACACTTCCCTTCTGGGGTGGGAATCTGCTGCCACCCTGAAACAACGAACTCCACACATGCTGGTTGGTGGTATGTGTTCGACTGAAAGCGAGGGCCTTCTTTTCTGAGTCAGCTCATAAGCGAGTTGGTTCCTCTTCACTTTCACTGCAGTTCCCGCAACAGTCCTGGAGAAGGGAGGGAGGGAGGGAGGGAGAGAGGAGAAGGGAGAGCACAGAGCAAGCACAGAGTGAGTCCACTTATTCAACAAGCAGGGAGCCACAGGATTTTATTCCCATTCCCCACAGAGAAACTCCATTACTCAGAAATACACTTTTTGGCCCAGCCCCACTTAAAGCAAGGCTGCCAAAAGTCCTGCTTTCAAAGTACAGTATTACACTCCTGGAGCCAAAAACTCATTGGACCTTCCATTGCATTTCATTCTGGCCGCTCTGTGCATTTCCCACGGACCAGTAACGCTTACTTATGGATTATGGAGAGCATAAATGCCATTAGCGGCCATGAACAAAGCAAATATCACTGTGTATTAGTGAACCCAGTCCAAAGATCAGAATATAACTCAGCTCAGTAAAATTAAAGTTGGAAGATGTGCAGTACAGAACTATGGACCACTTATTCCATCAGACTAAGGCAATTAACCCAGGAACCTAAATTCAGAAAGTTTCAAGTATCCAAAATATTAGCAGGATCTTAGAAATCCCCCAGGACTTTTGGTACGAGTTGAAAAAAAGAAAAGAAAAACCCTTTCATTTCCAAGTAATGGGACTACAGATACGGGAGGGGAGCCATAATGAATGGAGATATTTCAAAACTCCATACCAAACGATCGAGATAAAGCAATCTTGGTGTTTTGCAGAAGCAGAAATAGTGACTCAAGGGATTATTAATGCAGAGAAGCCGCATTTCTGGATGGGCAAGAAGGAAGGGAAAGGGTTAGGAGTCCACATTCCTTCCCCTTGTCTTGTCATGCCTGCAGTGGAGGAGTCTGGAACAGCTGGGAGAGAACAGGCTCCTCACCTCTGAAAAAAGCGAACACAGGCTGTGAGAGGCCCAACCAGGGATCCCTGCTCCGCCATCAAACACAGCCACTAGAGGAGGTTACTGGAGTTTTACTGGAAAAGCAGCAAGTTCCCATAGAACAGTGTTTTTCAACCTTTTTTGTGCAAAGGCACACTTTTTTCATGAAAAAAATCACGAGGCACACCACCATTAGAAAATGTTAAAACAATTTAACTCTGTGCCTATATTGACTATATATAAAGTGTTTTTCCCACGGCACACCTTACACTATGTCACGGCACACTAGTGTGCCACGGCACAGTGGTTGAAAAACACTGCCATAGAACACAGAGGCCAATTCAAAAGTGCCCTTGTTTACTATATCTATGCAAGGTAAAATAAATAATTAAAAGAAAGGAGGCAGCATTGTTTTTAAATTACATGGGAGCTGTGGAAAATCCTCTATTTTTAAATCACAAAGCCATGCGAAAAAGAAGGAACAGCCTTGGGAGAAAACAATGGGACTTTCAGTGGTTCTGAACTCTCCTGTTTCTGTCGGCTTGGGAGTTTTCCCAATGGGACGCAGAAATTCTGGCCCCCGTATAAAGAACAGGCCTTTGAGAAGACTCAAGTGTTGCTTTTCGTTTCTTAAAAGAGGCCCTTCAGCAGCCTCAGACTCATCATCCTTTGAAGACTGGGCTACAGATGTGATGCTGCTGGCCCAGGAGGCTTGTTCCTTGCAAAGAGGCCTCCCTGCTTCTATGCTGCTGTCCCAGGAAGAGCTTTAAAAGCATTTGGTTGTGGGCACATCCCCCTCCCCCTGTATTCAGGAGCAAATGGAATGTTTACATTAAATGGACCTTCATGGAAATGACTTCACGAGTGGTTATCATCGCTGCAAAGAACAGATGGTAGGCTTTAAAACCTATTCCTCCATACAGACTGCTACTTCAGGAAGGAAACTGAGATAACTACAAAGTGGTACACATGACCTTAACACAAAATTACTGCATTTGAGATGCAAAACTCTGGATGACCAGAAAACCTCCATCAACAATTGCTATTAGCAGCCAGCTAGTTGCAGTCCAGATTTTTTAAATTCAGCTATGATAGCTTTACTGAATTTAGGCTCCTAGGATCAGTTACTGGGAAGACATCGATCACCCAAGATTTGATTTTTGATGAAAGAAACAGATCTAATACCAGTGGTAAAATTCAATTTTTTTTACTACTGGTTCTGTGGGCGTGGCTTGGTGGGCATGGCAGGGGAAGGATACTGCAAAATCTCCATTCCCACCCCACTCTGGGGCCAACCAGAGGTGGTATTTGCCGGTTCTCCGAACTACTCAAAATTTCCGCTACCGGTTCTCCAGAACCTGTCAGAGCCTGTTGAATTTCACCCCTGCCTAATACATATCCCAGAGATCGGACCAATATCAAGCAAGGCTAAGAGGAATAACAGGAATGTATGGGAATGCTAAACGTCTATAGTCAGATGAACCATTCAACCATCTGCTAATTTTGATATATGAGGTGCCAATGATATCCCTTATGACCTGCTGCCCAATTGTTTTAAATTCTAAAGCAACTTGGAACAACTTTGAGGGTTCGTGTTGGACCAACCCACATTACTTTGTCCTGGTAATTTAATAAACCCATCAAGTTTGTTCAATTGGGAGCAGGGATGGGCAATTAATTTTTCCAAGGAGCCACAAGAAAAAATGGGACTGTGGTGGAAGACCGAACCAATAGGACTGTGAAGGTGCATAGACATGCATGCACAAACATATGTAATTTTTTTAAAAAAATAGCAACTGCCTTCAAAATGAAAACAACGCAGTTGTACTGTGTGAATGGTGTACACTTATTTACATTTGATTTCTAATTTCTGATTGATTTCATGAGGGCTAGACAAGAACAGCCAAAGGACCAGATGTGGCCCAGGGGCTGTAAAATGTTCAAGTCTAGTTAGGAATGAACCCAAAATTTCATGTCCATCAGCAACTTGTGCCAGTGAGTATGTAATGCAATAGAACATACTTCATTTGGTAATCTGATGGATGGAAACGATACTCTGAAGGAAGAAGAGTTATATGAAATAAGCTAAAGCTCCAAAGTTTATGCCTTTTAATAAAACCGGTTAGCTTAAAAAGGTGCTGTTAAAAGCCTTTTGATTTATCTTTATTTAATGGTCTGATAGCATAATGGTTTGTTCTGGACTTGTTACTAATATCGATTTCTCCCTAAACAGCAAATGGATCAAAATGGCCACCTGAAGGTGCTTAGGAAACATCTTGCCTCATTTAGACAGTGTCAAAGCCTGCTTGCATGGAATATGAAAATGGCTTACTCCTATCATTCCTAATTTGACCTTCCCCTTAAGGCAGAATTAGATCATTCTTGGTAGATGAAAAATATGTTCACCCTGACTGAGACTCCATTACTAAACTGAATTAATAATGGGTTAAATTAATATAACTTACTATATTAGCTGGCAACTACCAGTACTTATCTGCTTGCTTTGAGCTTAAGGAGGTGAACAGGGAATCTAAAGCAGTGAAGGCTCCTACATGTTTATCTAACATTGCCTCTCCTTGCTAATTAAATAAGCTAAAAATGATTAATGTCATGGGAAATGAAGATTATGAAAGGTTGCAGGAGACAATAAACCAAGCTCTTTTCCCATGATGATCTTGTGCAGGATTGTGAAGTGGCCCACCTTATTCAATGAATAGTTTTATAAACGAAACTATGTGGAAGAGATTGCTTGGAATTCTGGAATGTGATATCACCCATATGCTGATGGCCTTTAGCTCTATCACCCTTGGGCAACTACTAGTATGAAGGAAACAGCTCATATCCTCCAATCCTGCTTGGGCTTGATAAAAAGGAACAAGTTTGTAAGTCCAGTTCTCCTGCTGAAGAGGAAGTCTGGTTCAGAGAGTACTTGTTTTGAAAGAGTTTGCAACCCTCCAAAAGAGCAAACTCGTAACTTTGGCAAGAAATGTTTGCACAATTACATTTAAATGTTCCAGCTGTGACCTTTACTGGGTTGCTATAATTTGGCATGATGATTTATGCTCTTTATAGCAACATATGAAAAGCATCCAGAAACTTATATAAAAGGTTGCATGTAGGCTTTTGACTGTTTGTTACTTAATATTAGCACTCTATTATATCAATATTGAAAAATCTGCATAATTGCTCAATGTTTTCTGTTCTCCATTCAATATACCATAATTCATTTTAAAATAGCCTTAAAAACTTATGAAATGACTATTTAAAGGGCACCCTGCTTCTTTATACATTTGTTTGGTTATCTGTATATATAGAAGATGCCCTGAGATGACCTAATTTGTAAATATTGTTTATTAGATACTTGTCAAAGAGTTTTCTTCTTGCTGTCCCCTAAACTGTGAAATTGTCTTCCTTAAGAGATGCAATTGATTCTAGTTCTATTTCAGGAACAAAAATTTAGAGAAATATCTTTTCAATCCTGCTTGCTAAACTGCATTTTATGGTTAACAAATAGCAATATCCTTTTGGTACAATAATCTGACAATATTTATGTGAGATAATTGGCTTTGATAGTTGTACATTGCCTTAA
Organism: Thamnophis elegans; assembly: GCF_009769535.1. Taxonomy (NCBI): domain Eukaryota; kingdom Metazoa; phylum Chordata; class Lepidosauria; order Squamata; family Natricidae; genus Thamnophis; species Thamnophis elegans. The sequence continues at coordinate 98,826,427 of NC_045542.1, forward strand.
AATTCTTTTTCTTTGTTTGTTAAGGGTCATAAGGCTAATACAATTAAAAGGAACATGACTGTTTGTTAGTTATCCATCCAAATCAAACAAGCCTAAAATAATTGTATTTTCCTACCAGTCACACTTAAATTCATTCCAGGTTTGCAAACTGAGACCTGTTGCTTACTAAACTTTTTCTGATCATTCAGAGAATAAGTTTCTTTGGATATTAAGGACTCACACCTTAAGGATCTTGCCAATCAACTAAATTTTAACTGTACTCCACTGCTGATGTTACCTAAGAGCCAAGGTGGCGCAGTGGTTAAATGCAGCACTGCAGGCTACTGCTAGATCAGCAGGTCAGCGGTTCAAATCTCACCGGCTCAGGGTTGACTCAGCCTTCCATCCTTCCGAGGTGGGTAAAATGAGGACCCAGATTGTTGGGGGCAATATGCTGACTCTCTGTAAACCGCTTAGAGAGGCCTGAAAGGCCTATGAAGCGGTATATAAGTCTACTGCTATTGCTATTGCTATTGCTAGTTTGGGCAATGAAACATGTGCAAGAAAACAACCAAGCTTAGAGAGCAACAAGGACCCCTCTACCAACCCTGAGCTATAAATATTCTCCTCTGTCATAAATTAACTATGTCCTAGAGATGCTCCAATACAGGATGTGCTGGGAAAGCTGAGATGTACAGCTATAGAAAACACTTAATGGGAAGAGCCGAAGGGGACCATCCCAAACAAATGCATCTCAAGGCAAATGAGATCTCCAACTCAGGCAATCCCACTCTCACCTGTCAGATGAATTACCTGTCGGCTGAAGAGACGCTGGAGCAGACCCTTTTTGGGAAGTGGAGGCTGCTGCCCTTTCCAGTCCAGATCAGGAGGTATGATGCCATCTGGGCCAAAAACATTCAGCTCCTTGAAACATTCTGTATCTATCATCTACAAAATAATAATGAGGAAAAATTTCAGAACTTACTATAGTTTTGCTATGGCTACCCACTTGTTTCTCAGAGTCGCCTGCATCCAAAATCAGCTATCAGTGACAGTTTTTGTAGCAAAAGCAGATAACCCATTTTTCTGTTTAATTCCCCTTTCAGAAGCATCATTTCCTAGAAGAAAACCCACCTCATTTTGCCAGGGAATAGGGATACTTCCTGTTGCAAATTTATGATAGAAATCGTGGTCCGTGGGTTCTAGCTCTACCCCTTTGACTGTGGAAAACTGCTCAATATCCAGGACATCTTTGCAATAAATAGCTTGGGGCTAGAAAGAAAAAAAAATGTATAGAAGAGTTATTTTCTGGCATTTAAAATAGCAAAGAATATTGTTAGAGCAAAAAACGTGGCTGCACCATACGTGCATTTTCAACTCACATCAGGTTTAAAAGGTGGGTCCAGCATCCCAGCTTCCAATCGCTTGAAATTCAGATGTTTAAACAGAGGGTGGTCTTTCACCTCTTGAGCACCAGACCCTCCACATCCCAGCCGTTCCAAGGGGTCTTTGCACAAGAGCTGAAATGCAGCACAGGAAGATCAAACACAAGCCGCCTCTATAGTTATGCAACTTCCATTAAAAGAGGAATAAATGCAACCCACATTTAAACTGTTAAAACTGTTTTTTTTGGGGGGGGGGAGGGAAATAGTGACATAAAACTTGAAGTGTTCTTTGTAGACTGTTCTTTTTGTCCTGTTTTTTTTCTAATCCCAAAACTCATTTTATATTTTTGGCTGATTGGAAATCAAACTGCACTTCTGTTTTTAAGCCCTTTACTATAACATTTTTTTTTAAATGGTGCAATTTATTAAATGTTTATAAACCTTTAAAAAAACCCAATGTGATTTAAAACAATTACACAATTGTGTTACAACACAAAATAACATTTAACTTAAAAAAAAAAACCCTGGAAACAAACCAGTAAAAAATACAAGACACAAAAGTGAATAGGGGAAATTAAAGGCGGCCAACCAAAATATACCTAAAATGAGGGAATGTCTGGCTTTGACTTATCAAGAGCGGAAGTGACTCTACATGACAAGAGCCCTTGTTGAGAGAGGCCATCATGGCAATGACACCAACTGCTAATTCGCCAATCACAGGACAGGGCAATGTCTGAGGGGCTAATGTATTAGGAGATGCTCTGTTAGCTAACCTATTTAGAATTGGTTCCACCACAAATGCGCGCACAACAAAAGCGCGCCTGACTAAACCGCGGTGTCTAAAGCGCGGTGACAAAACCGTGCGACGAATGAGCGACTAATTAGCCCCAAAGTGCGCCGACAAAAGCGCGCCGACAGAAGCGCGCTGTAACGTAACCCTAAACCTAACCCTAAACCTAACCCTAAACCTAACCCTAAACCTAACCGTAAACCTAACCCTAAACCTAACCCTAAACCTAACTGTAAATCTTACCTTAAATGAAATCGCGCTTCTGTCGGCGCGCTGTTGTCGGCGCGCTTTTGAAATCGCGGTTTTAGCGCCGCGGTGTTGTCGGCGCGCTTATGACGTTCGCGCTTTTGACGGGTCACGTTTAGAATTTATATTTTAGCCCCCTGAATCTGGCTCATTGGCAACCAGGAGCATGTACACATAAAGCACCTCAATGAGGAACCCAACCATTCCATTCTGCATTAGTTATAGCCTTCAGACCAGTCCCAGGGAGACATCCTTCCCTAATGCATGAATCATGGTGTTTTGTTTTACAGGCCTGAGTCATAAATATGAGGACTGCAAGCAAAATTACTTTTCATCTCTGTCGTAAGTTTTAGTGAATGGAATGAGGCAGTTGCTAAATAAGGACTAGCTTAAAGATCCCCCCCCTAACATTTATGCCTTATTATTTGATAGTTAACAGCCTTTCCAGTCTTCCTCATAGACTGCAGTTACAATTAAGAGACAAAATTAAGATCAGTTATGTATCTTCTTGGGATATCTAATGAAACTGGGTCAGAAAGGGGCTATTAATTGAATATAACAAGGTGGTATTAAACTATCATAGTGAGAGACATGTAGATTTCTGATACGTAAGCATTTTTCCTCTGATTTGAGAGAGATGTGCAAGCTAGTGAGGGAAACTGAGACCCACAGTGGGGACGTGATTTCACCGTCTATCCTTCCTTCTTCCATGCCTCTCTCTTGTTAGTCAAAAATGTGCACAAAGGATATTTGAAACAATGGCTATTTATTTACTGGTTGATAAACTGGGAAATCAAGTTGCTTTCTAAACAAAGGAAAGTTTCAGAATAAACATCTATATGAGTTTATACAAGGATACAAAGGATTTGAAGTACGATTTAACTGCTTTCTGACAGGTAGATGTCAGGTAGGATTAGTTGCTATATAGATACATTGAGATGTATAGCACAATTGCAGCAAGATTGTGCTACATACTGGTCTAAATACAGGTTTGCAGGTAAGTTTAATATATAATATGGTTTGTTTTGCTTCAACGTATGCGGGTTATGCATAGCCTCTGTGATCTATAAACCAACTTTAATGGTTTAGAATCTATTAACCAATAATCCATGATTTAGTATGTGGTTAAAAACCAAGGCACTGATCATTGATGATGAACTGAAATTCTTGCACTTAACTGGCTACCAAATTACATCAAAAGTAGTTCTGTTCCTGTTTTTTTTTTTTTTTTTTAAACAATTTAACCCATATAGTAAAAAACTTTGATTTTTGTTTTGACTGAACCCATTCTGGAGTAAGCCAAAACAGCAAATTCAGTTTTAATGATATAGTTTCCACCAAGCATCAATCCCTTTGAAAAGGAAAGGGTTTATGTTGCAAATCCTAACTGTGCCTGATGGTCAAAGAGTCAGCACCCGTACCATGGAACACAGGGAGCGGGAGGCAGGTGAGAACTTCTCAGAATACTCTTCCTGGACTTCCTTCACCAGACGTTCCACTTCTTCACGCTTGATCTTTTTCCTGCGCTGTTGGAATGGAGACTGGCCCTCAATCATCTCATAGAGCAGGCATCCGAAAGCCCACCAATCTGGGCTGAATGTGTACCGTTCATTCTTCACAACTTCAGGAGCTGCAAAAATAACCATTGGAACCAGATCAATACACAATATTTACTTATATGGGATCTGATCTTAGGGAAATGTCAGAAAGGCAAAACGTCAGGGCCACACATTAACTTCTCATTAAACTGATTTATTGCTCATGCCTATGCATAGAAATCTACTCAACTAACAGACAGCATTATTTTGGTGCTAGATAAGAAGTAACAGAATTCAAGAAGGGTTGGACTTAGTCTGTTTGTGACAACATAGAGACTCTAGGCCCGAAATGGCAAACCACCTGTGGTATGTGGAGCCATATTTGCCAGCACGGCAGCCCTCAGCTCCGGCACACAGGCGCGTGCTGGCCAGCTGATTTTTGGCCTTCTAGAGGGCCAGGGGAAGCTGTTTTTCACTCTCCCCAGGCTTCAGGAAAGTCTCCGGATCCTGGGGAGGGGGAAAATCCCACCCCCGCTGAGGGGTGGCTTGCGCATGTGCGGTTGGGGTGGCTCGCACATGCACAGGTCACTTGCACATGTGCAGGTGGGTGGGCACAGACACATGCGCAGACACCGTTTTGGCACACCTTTAGAAAAAGGTTAGCCACCACTGCTCTATGTTGATTCCTCTTCTGACTTTGTCCCTGAGCTCTGCCACTTTTTCTCATACAAGAAAGCTCCAAAGTTCACTGTGTGTAGCTCTATCTATCTATCTATCTATCTATCTATCTATCTATCTATCTATCTATCTATCTATCTATCTATCTATCTATATCTATCTATCTATCTATCTATCTATCTATCTATCTATCGTCTGTCTACCTACCTACCTACCTACCTACCTACCTACCTACCTACCTACCAGTGGTGGGTTTACACCTCTTCTGTAGGTGTGGCCTGCTTTGTGGGAGTGGCTTGCTGGCCATGTGACCGAGTGGAAGTGGCTTGCCGACTATGTGACTGGGTGGGAGTGGCTTGGCAGTCATGTGACTGTGTGGGGCGTGGCCAACTTGTAAAATGTGGTGAAACTCACTTAACAACGCTCTTGCTTAGCAACCAAAATGTTGGCTCAGAAACTCTGGCATTTGAAACACGCAAGTCTTAAAGCTGTCAAGTTACAAGACCCTTGCACCCCTAACCCTTTAGAAAAAAACCCCAGGGGTATTCAAACTTGACAGCTTTAAGACTTGTGGACTTCAACTCTCAGAATTCCTCCTCTCGCTCTTCATCTTGATGATGTGCGGATGGATGGGGGGGAGGAAGCTGGAACCAATTCTAAACGGCACTGTAGATTTGTGGAACCTCTTAGAAGAGGTTAGAACTGGCAGGAATCCACCCCTGCTACCTACCTACCTACCTACCTACCTATCTTATGACCAACTCTTGTCAGCTCCCAACCAAGTACCTTCTAACCAATACCTGTGTTTTGGTACTAGATAGGGCTACAAAAGCCTGAAATTTTAAAGAGTCATTGCTGGTCAATATACACAACCCCAAATTTAATACATCAGCAACCCAGTTCAATATAAGACAACTCTTAGGATTAATGAATCTAATGCACTCTGGCCAAAAGTACTGTGTTTTCCCAGCTTCATATTTACTGTACTGTGGATGGTGGTGGTGCAAGATGAATACTTGGAAGGAAGAAGCAGAAAGAAGCAAAGGATGCATTTTCTATTTCCCCTTACTTGGGATTCAGAGATGTAACACAAAATGCAAGAAGAAGCCATCTCTTTCTGTATCTTATTGTAATTACAGGCTCCAACATTTCCATTCTGTATCCACAGCATTATCACAAAACTGTTGAGTCCTTTTCCTCCATCTAAGCAGTACAAGGTAATCAATCTCTTAGGGATATCTACCAAAATATTCAGAAGATGAATGCAAGCCAATTTGAGCTGTCTGAATATTTTCTTCCAACTACAATTGTATTTCTAGTCTGTAACCCTCGGATGGTTTGGGGCATAGAATATACAAAAAACAGTTGATAGCAAATGGAATTCTGCTTGTTTAAGTTACTCTAATTCAGTGCGTCTGGGTTTGGGCACTGATGTTGCAGGAAGGAATGCTGCTACATTTCTACACAACCCTGCAGCTGAATATTTAAAAATCCCCCACAGTCCGAAGTTTGAAATGAAAGTTTATTTCTGGGCAACCTGAAAACACCATTCCAAGTAGCTGCCTCAGTTTCTTCAACAGGTCTGCAGAAACATTAGGGATTTATTTGTTTTACCAGTACTGTAATATTTCTGTTGGCTCCACAAAACAAATAATGCTAGGAGTCCAAAGGTAACCCTGAAGGAGAAATATTTGGATCAAGCAAGTTATTGTCAAAATAGAAGCAAATAAAGCGACAAATGCATTTCCTTATTCTGCCCTGCAAGATTGAGCATGTGCGACCACTTTCTACCAGTTATTCAAACTTAAGCCCAGATGCCCTTTAGGATGACATTCACCTGTTTTGCCCTGTTATATACTGACAAAATATTGTGCCCTTGCTCTGATGGGATTCAGAATTTCCATAGTTTCCAGTCAACACCCTTCTTGGATACTCACCCATATAGCCAACAGTTCCAACCCGGCCTTTTATTGTCTGTCCTTCCGGAACGTGAACAGCTAGTCCCAGGTCAGAAATGCGGATGTGACCTTGTTAGGGAAAAAGGAGTTGTGAGAATGCCTTGTTTACAGATTTCCCTCATTTGCTATAAAAGGGGAGTAGCATCAACTTACCCATGGGGGGGATCAAACAGTCTGTGAAAAAACATCTACTCACCATGGTCATCCAGTAGAATATTCTCTGGCTTCAAGTCCCTGCAGAGGAACACGGATTTATAAGAGTAACATCATCAAGATGTTCACACAACATATTTATCTATATCTTGGGTAGAGGGAATATTGGTCAGGCAGAACTAGTTTCCTTAGATTTCGCCAACGCATATTTTCACTTCCTTCGGGGAGGAAATGCATTTGCCCAGTTTCTGAACAATAACTGTTAATTTTATAGTAACAGCACTCGATAGTATTTCTGAGATGATCCCCAGCTGAGTTCCAAGAAGATCCCAGAAGATAAGTGCATTCTCACCTGTAAACTATCCTCTCTCGGTGGAGGTCTTCCAAGCCACAGCAGATTTCAGCTGCGTAGAAAACAGCCCGTGGCTCTTCAAATCCTGCTTCTCCCATGTGGTAGATGTGAAACTTCAAGTCTCCACCATTCATGAGAGTCAGAACCAAGCAGAGAGCATCTTTTGTTTCATAGGCATAGGCCAAACTCACCTACAATAAAATCAGGTCGTTTCAGGACTAAAACAAACCTAAAATAGCTCCAGAAAGCACAGATATAAATAAGACTATTCACCTTTACAAAAACCCTAGATATACAGAGTCGGAAAAAGCTCTTGAAACGAGATGTTACTCAAGCAGGCATTAATGGTAGTTAATAGCTAACTGCCTGCTATAAAGTTTAATGTAAAGTTAAGTGGTGCAGAGGAGCTAAAAACAATGGAGGAAACAGCGGGAGTAGTGAAAAGGCCAAATACAAAGAGGTCACTGCAATAAGACACTGTTCAATTGGTTTCTATTCAGTGAAAGAAGGACAATAGCAGTAGACTTATATACCGCTTCATAGGGCTTTCAGCCCTCTCTAAGCGGTTTACAGAGAATCAGCATATGGCCCCCAACAATCTGGGTCCTCATTTTACCCACCTCGGAAGGATGGAAGGCTGAGTCAACCCTGAGCCGGTGAGATTTGAACCGCTGAACTGCTGATCTAGCAGTAGCCTGCAGTGCTGCATTTAACCACTGCGCCACCTCGGACAATTGCAGGTAGTTATCTCTGTGCATCCCCTTTGGGATTTTGAACTGGTTTCAATAAAAGCTTCAGTAGAAAGTCCAACAGATCGCAGGCAAGGCCAATTGTGTATTCTCTCCGATCAAATATGGCCTGATTTAGAATCAGGTGAGAAGGACAGGACCAGGGATGAAATTCAGCAGGTTCTGGAGAAATGATAGCAGAAATTTTGAGTAGTTTGGAGAACTGGCAAATGCCACCTCTGGCTGGTCCCAGAGTAAGGTTGGGAATGGGGATTTTGCAACTTCCTTCTGCCAGGAGTGGGGGGGGGGAATGGGGATTTTGCAATTTCCTTCTGCCAGGAGTGGGGAGGGAATGGGGATTTTGCAATTTCCTTCTGCCAGGAGTGGGGAGGGAATGGGGATTTTGCAGTATCCTTCCCCTGCCACCAAGCCACGCCCAGAGAACCAGTAGTAAAAAAAATGAATTTCACCACTGGACAGGATCCATGCAGATGAGCCTACCTATATAGCCTAAGTTTCAGATGCTGCACATTGACACTGAGACTAAAGCAGGGGTGGGTTTCAAAACGTTTTACTACCTATTCTGTGGGAGTGGCCTATTTTGTGGGCATGGCTTGGCAGTCATGTGACTGGGTGGGTGTGACCAATTTGATGTCATTCACCAAGAGATTCATGGATTGGGTAAAATGTAGTGAAGCTCATCACAATGCTCTTGCTTAGCAATCAAATTTTTGGACTCAATTGTAGTCCTAAGTCAAGGACTATCTCTGCCATCCTCTGCATGGTAGTCTTGTCCTAGTAAACTCCTTCTCCTTTCTGGCAATTTTCCTCTCTATTAGAGGCACCAAAATAATCCAGACAATGTAAGGTTTCCTGCTGCAGCAGGGGGTTGGATTAGATAACATCTGAGTAGCCTTCTAGCCCTAAATTGCTGCATTCTTTTTCTTTTCTTTCCTTTCTTTCTTTCTTTCTTTCTTTCTTTCTTTCTTTCTTTCTTTCTTTCTTTCTTTCTTTCTTTCTTTCTTTCTTTTTCCTTCCTTCCTTCCTTCCTCCCTCCCTCCCTCCCTTCCCTCTGTGGGAAGCAACCCCCTCCCCAAATAACTGCTGAATGCCACTTTGCAAACCTGAGCAGCTTTTCAATTTAAAGCAGGACTCCAAAGTTTGCAGTTGTGGACTTCAACTCCCAGAATTCCACAGCCAGACATGCTCAATTCCGATTTAAAGCGACAGCATTTGTTTTTCTCCTTTGCTGAATCTCCCAGCAGAAAAGTGAGTTTCCTTCCATTTTCCCCCTTTCCTTTCCTTTCTTTCTCCCTTCCCTTTCCTTTCTTTCTCCCTTCCCTTCCTTCCTTCCTCCCTCCCTCTCTTACTTTTTAAAGGTTTTCTTCCCTTTGCCTGAACCAGCAGGCGGAAAAAACTTTTTTATAAAAAAGCTTGACAAAGCTTTTGACGGCAGAACAGGTTCGGGGATGTGGCCAAGCCACCATTTTTACTACCAGTCCTATTCGGTATGCCAGATTTTCACTACCTCTTCTGGCGTAACGGACCACCTCTGGACTAAAGCCATGGAAGAGTTTTGCCATCATTTTGCTAAATGCAAGTGCAAAATGGATGGATGGATGGATGGAAGGGAAGGGAGGAAGAAAGGAAGGTTCATGAAGAAGACTGAGGAAGTCATAGTTAGATGGAGTTGATAAGATTCTTAGCACGAGAGAGAGGTGAGAAGCTCAAAAAACAAAATATATGAACCCTTGCATGGGCATGTTTTCAGGGACCAACACGTATATACGGGTACTCTATGTTGTCCTGATATAGATTTAACTCTATATCCTTTCTCTTCCCATCTCATGCCCTAACTGCTTTGGCTTATTTTTTTCTAATTCCTTTTCCGTAATCTGCCTAATGTTTCAATCCCAAAAAGGTGTAGTGTGGTCGATCTCTATGTACAGTATGTAACCTTTAGACATATGGAAGAGGGAGCAGCGTTCTAGGTAAAATTGCCCATTATCATTCAGATCTTCCACAAAGCATTTACTGGCAGTTCAAGATCCCATATAAACTGATGTCTGAGAGAGGCCAGTAGTCCTACAGTGGCTATAAGTTTAGCATTATAGGCCAGGAGGGGGAAAGCCCAATAGCCTCTTCTTGCCACCTGGCTAAGGAAAACCCACTTACTTTAGCCCAGCTGTGTCAAACTCACGTCACGACGGCGTCACGTGACATATCATGACTCCCCCCCCTTTGCTAAAAAGGGCGTGGCCATGGCCAGCGCGTGACGCAGCCAGCCCGCCTGCAGGCCGTGAGTTTGACAGCCCTGCATTAGCCTTTGCCCATTATGGAGCAGAGATTGAGAGAGTGGGCCAGGGGTGGGTTAATGCTGGCATTAATGCCGGTTCGGTGCGCCGTGATTTGCAGTTGCCTATAAATAGGTCTGCGCATGCGCAGAACATTAAAAATGTCAAAAGAAAGATGTTGCGGCAACTGGAGAACCAGTTTGGGGGCGTGGCGAGTATGCCATCTCTACCAGTTCAGTGACCCAGTCGCCATTTCCACTACTGGTTCCACCAAACCGGTGCTAACCCGTAGGAACTCACCTCTGGAATGGGCAGCAAGTAATTGTATGACCAACCCCCTCTCAAGACCCGGGCAGAAGTAAAGCAGTTCCTATGTACTTACTACAAACCTACTGTTCACTTTCTCCAGTATCTGCTTCTCATTTAAGGCCATGGCTTCCCCTTTCCGCTTTTTTATCCGCTTTTTCTCAAGCTTCTTGCAGGCGTACATCTTTCCGGTGGCCCGCACCTGGCAAGCACAAACCTTGAAGGGAAGAAATTAAGGGTGATGGGTTTTGGCAGTTCACGGAATTTTATCAGCTTTATCAGTTAAGTGGCTTATGGGATCCTGAAGTCATTACTTTGATATCTTCAAGCAAAAATGCTGTGATATCTTAGCGACTAAATGGTTTATTGACTCCATCACAAAAGCCTTGGCTTTTACTGCAAAATAATAATAATAATGAGTTCATGGCCTTCCTGCTGAGAATAATATGACAGTCTTGAAGCTCAGGATCAAACATAAATACTCTCTCTCTTTCTTGCTGAATCCTTTCGTGTTTTGCAGCCATTAGTATTTCCCTGGTTGCAAAGTTTGGGGCATCAAATGTAGGAAGCAGCAAGAAAGGGCTTTAAATGCTTAGCGTATCAGTCATGCTATTCAGAAAGGTACTTGTATCACCAGCAGCTGAAATAATTGAAATAACCAAGATCACATTCTTGTGGAGTTCCTATTCAGAAACAGAAAATTATTCCATATGGTAGGTTCCCAAAAGCAGACAGGGGAGCTACTTCCTCGGGGTTGGTCAAATTACATACCTCTCCAAAGCCTCCCTTCCCCAGCACACGGTATTGACGGAAAGTGTTCTTGGTTACATGCCGCCTAAGAGGAAAACAGAGATCAGTTGCCCATTAGAAGGGTGCAGTGTTAATCCTGTTCTCTTTTGATCAATACAACATGCAAGCAAGATTTTATACATGACCCCAATAAATCGGAATAAAAAAGTTCTAGCAGGCTAATGAGGAAAAAATTCTGATGAGGATTGCATTCATTTTCATTATGTAAGCAAGATTCCCCCTCCCACCCAACAGTCAGCACGATTGTTCAGGGCAGGAAACAGGCTCTTTAAATTATATATTGTATAAACAATAGGCCCAAATAAGCTGGACCACAAATACCACTGAGTCCATAACAAAGTAAGATTTACCTTTCCAGATACTTCCACTGCAGGAAGCGGTTGAAATAAATGCTGTCAAGATAATCTGCGAAAGGTGCCACACTAAGGTAGTCATGGATGAGCCTAGAAAAGGAACTAGATCCTCTTAGGGAAATTGAAGTCACCCCCATGCAGACAAATAAAGATGATGCCGGATGCTTCGATGTTCAAAAAATTGACTGGACACAAGGTGGAAAACCCTCACGGAATTAGGAACACTCATAATTTATGTGGCCAAGGCTATTCCAAAGACATTACCCTATAGGAAAGCCAAAGATATAATACTCAACTTAGATAGCATAAGAAAGTGATTCTCATTTACAGAAAGAGTAGCAGTCTATTAACTCATTACCCATTTGATCAAACGTTTTTGACAGATGCAATAGAGGACTAGAAGATTTTGCTAGACAAATTTGGGCCAGAGCTTGTTACCAGATAATATAAGAGGTTTGAGATATAGAACGTCCTTATTTCTATATGCCCTGCCTCTCTTGAAATCAATGTAGTGGATGGACGGTGTTTAAGAAATCTCTAATATGGTTGCTAATCAGGTTGCCAACTGGCTTACTTTGGTGGAGCACACCCTCAGATATCTAATGAAGGTATAGTGTTTTCCAGGGACAAAGAGTATGACCCGAAAGAAAATGTCTGGATCTGAAACGTAAGGTTAGGATCTCTTTTTTTCCACCAGTTATCAAAACTTCAACACCTCTCCTAATAATCTAAACATCACTTATTAAAATGTGCACAATGATGTTTTGCTCTATGTTGCCTAGCAGCTTTTCTATGACAGAGAAATAAATAATAATATAGAACAAGTTCTAACATTTATCAGTAATGAATTCTCCATGCTTTTGGTGAAGAGCAAGCTTAGATCTTGTTGGGTCACCAATTATTGTCCAGAAAAATATACAGGGCATTAATCAAATCCCACCTATTCTCTCCACTCACTTGGTAGATTCCTTGAAGAGTTCTTCACTTGGTTCCTGTTCCAGTTGCTCAGAACACAGATTCACTAGCTCCAAGGGCACTTCAGGGACGTGGTCCACACTCTTGAGGGCAAAGCATCAGTGTCAAATGAGGATTCACAGCTCTGCAAGAAGCAACAAATTCCCTCCCGAAGCACCCGTCCCTGGCAGGATTATCGTGGGGCTGGAGGGAATGGGATAGGACAGCAGCAGGAATAAACAGGAGGAAATTACAGTCACCTCTTGGTGTTTCTCTGTGCATTGCTAGACATTTAGAGATTGTTGTACGATAGGAACTTTGGCAATGAATGATATTGACGATCAGTGATATTGATTGATATTCTACAAGGACCAGGCATTGAATAAGAAAGGGCTGAAATAGATACTTGCATCATCATCACAATCACTTCAGTTGTGAGCATCCTGACAATCCACACACACACACACACCAAAACATACACACAATCACAAAGCCCCGAAAAAAGACAAATAGAGTTCTCACTAAGGCAATTGTTCTTCCCAAAGCCCAGGTTATTATTAAGAGTAACTCACAATGAGCCCCATGGCTCCTTTGCTTGGCTGCCACAACCCAAGAAGCCCCTCACCTTAGGATTCAAATATACTTCAATTAGGTGTTTCCCACATTCTTTCCGTTTCTCATCCGGGGCTACTTCATACTCGACCTGAAATGAGAAAAAGTGGCACCATTGCTACAGATCCCTGCTAGAAATAAAAACACAGCTTAAAAGATTCAAATGGTCATTCTAGGTACAGAGAGACAGGTCAGGGAGAATATTCTCTATGTGTTGCAGTATCTCTTGAGGAGAATCCACTATTGCACTATTCAGGGATAACACTAGACTCTGAAGAGAGCACAACAAGGAAGTTGCGACAGAGCTAGGCACACAATTTGAAATGGATGCACTGTAGGATCCCCAGATGCAAAAATGTGCAATTAGTGCCCCCATCCCCACCAGGTACTCTTATTGAGTTGTGCTTACCACAGCATCCAGGAACTTGACACAACGCATGAGTTCTACTCGTGTGTCACAAAACTGCCGGAACAGCAGTCGTCCAATCGGCAGTTTATCACACAAAGTGTGGTAGTCCCGCTCTGAAAGCAAAATAAACATGGTCTCATTATGAAAATACTCAAATCCTCCTTTGTTGTGATATGACTTTGACTATTTTCATAATGAGACCATCAGACAACACTTAAAACACTTTTCAACACACTGACTTGCTGGCTGAGATTTTGAAAGTTGCAGTCTGAATACATCTTTGAGCGGGGAGGTCGACGTTGAGGAGGTTGTGCAGCATCGTTTATTACATGAAGACGTTCAAGAATAAAACCACAATTGCCCTGGAAAAGCTGTCTTTTCACAATGAACAGTCTCCAAGAAAGAATTTTTGCATGTCTTGTCAAATAATCTCTCTGTAGTTGTGTGACATATCCATTGTCTAACAAGTTTCCAAACAGGCTTTCCTTGAGAGAAAATCAGCTCAACTACCAGTAATTTGTCCCAGAGAAGATTTGGTATTCTGTTTTAATGTCCTGGTGACTATTCTCAGCTAGAGAAGAAAGGATCTTTCTCATACCCTAACCTCATCTCTACTAATGACTTTTGCAGACACTCTTGTTTCTTTACTGCAGAACCAAAGAAGAAAGGTCTATCTTCCTCAATTGTTTTCCATATTTTCATTAGTTATTTTTCTGCCCTTTAGTTCATTTTTACATCCAAGACCTTGAAGTGTGGGCCCTCCCTCCCTCTCTCTCTGTTAATTTCAAAGATAAACCTCATTCCAATCTTTGCCATCATTCAAGAAAGCAGAGGGGGAGAAAAATAAATATTTAATTCATTTGTTGAATTCTCCTCTCAAGGAATTGTTCCTGCTTTGGGCATGTCAACACAACTGGAAGGAGGTAAATTAAATATAGGAGTGACTTCTATCAAGAGGCAACAAGATAGCTTTTCAATGAAGGTTCTGTTGCGTCAGATTTAACTAGGTGATGACATGCCAATATCAAGTAAGAAAAGGAAGGTTATTACTATGACACTGGGCAGAGAGCAATAAAAGGCTTTATCTGAAGGTGTATACTTCAGCCTCACAGGTGTCAAGCCCACCATTTAGCTTGATAATTCATTGCTGTTGTACAAAACTTAATGGAGTTGAGAAACAGATTTTATATAATCCAGGGACTGGTACATTATCTAATAATCCTTGTGAAGATATCCAGACTTTTTCCCAGTCAGAATGACTGCTAGATCAGCTGAACTGAGCTGAAATATATAGATCAGTGTTTTTCAACCTTTTTTGTGCAAAGGCACACTTTTTTCATGAAAAAAATCACGAGGCACACCACCATTAGAAAATGTTAAAAAAATTTAACTCTGTGCCTATATTGACTATATATAAAGTAATTCTCCCACGGCACACCTTACACTAGTGTGCCGCGGCACAGTGGTTGAAAAACACTGATATAGATAATGAGAACGCCGTATTGTTCCAATACACTTATAATCTTGAGAAACTCCAACTTTTATCAATGTATATATTGGAATTATATCCTCTTTCCTTTGGGATCTCACATAGCACTTCTTTGAATGTAGACTTGAATTGAGATCTCCCTGATCCTAGAGCAACACCTTTGTTGTTGTTGTTGTTGTTTGTTAACAACAACAACAATAAAGGTACCATGAAGTTATCTCCGACCCATCGTGACCCCATGGACAACATTCCTCCAGGCCTTCCTGTCCTCTACCATCCTCCAGAATCCATTTAAGCTCACGCCTACTGCTTTGGTGACTCCATCCAGCCACCTCATTCTCTGCCGTCCCATTCTTCTTTTGCCCTCAATCATTCCCAGCATTAGGCTTTTCTCCAGTAGCTACTCTACAGATATCTCATAAATTCAAACAATTCTAGTTGAATTTGAATATACCAAACATTTTGTTTGTACTTTATAGCAACAGATTCCACTTTTAAGTGATTAGTAATCCTCACATCATTTCTATCATTATCAGTAACTCTGTACTTTATTTTTTGTCACTTTCTTTCTCTTCACAAAGGTCACGACATCCTGTCTGAAGAGATTTTCCTCCAGTATTACCTTCATTTCATTAGTAATTAGACTTTATATTGAAGTCCAGAAATGAGGACCACTGCATAACTGTATTATCAAGTGCGAATGAAATATAATGGTTTTATGCTATAAGCCCCCCAGAATTGCTTTGGAATGAGCTGGGACCAGGGGTGAAATTCAGCAGGGTCTGGAGAACCGGTAGCGGAAATTTTGAGTAGTTCGGAGAACCAGCAAATACCATCTCTGGCTGGCCTCAGAGTGGGGTGGGGATGGAGATTTTGCAATATCCTTCCCCTGGAGAGGGGAGGGAATGGGGATTTTACAGTATCCTTCCCCTGTCACGCCCACCAAGTCACGCCCACAGAGGTAGTAAAAAAAATGGAATTTCACCATTGGCTGCGCGGTAAATAAATTTAATAAACAAACAAACAGCTTCATATTAAGCTTGTAATTTAGACTTAAAAGCATTGTCTGAGGTGACATTTTTTTTTTGACATTTTATTGGGATTTATAGGCCGCCCTTTTCCCTGAGGGGACTCAGGGCAGCTTACAATCGTAGGGAAGGGGGTGCAATACAAAAACAAACAATATGTGAACAAAATAAAATGATAAGACACAACTTGCATTCAACAGTGGTTGGTTCTCAGAAACATGCTAACACGGTTATGCAATGGACCTCATTCCTGTGTACACTTCCAAGCTGGGATTTTGGGAAAGAAAGAGCAATTGCAATTTGTTAGAAACCAGTAAAGGCAGGTCAATAGTTTTGTGCCCAGTAAAACAATGTTTAAAGATTTTTCAAGTCGGTATTGAGCAAAAAGCCTAATAGCAGCCTGGTTTGTTTTCCAGATATCCCCGGAAATTGGTGGTGTTGTTTTATTATCCTGCTGCATTGTTGGAATCAGGACTAATCATGATTTCCCAGGAAGCCTCTTGCCCATAAATCTGCCTGCCCCATTCCTCTCACGGCACATGTTGTAAGCCTCTCCTTCTCTGTGCAGCAGTTTCTCTAAGGAAGCTGCAGTTTCCTGATCTGTGAAGCAAAACAACGCCAACTCCAGAAACATGTGGGGGAGGGGCCCCATGCAAACGAACCCGTTTCTTCCTCTGATAGGAAATGAGTGCATTGAATGAGGGAAGGTGAAGGGTTCAGAGCCTGGCAAGATTATTCTCCAGTACTCAAGAACATGGTCAAGCCAAACAGAGGGAAGAGTTACCCGCTAGACCGAGGCTTCATATTGTAGGTTGATTTGGCCCCAGGGCTCCATAGTGGAATCGAGGGAAATTAACACATTATAGTTGAAAATTAGATTTCCTGTGAGGTGGGAAAATTCATGCTTTTCTCTAATCTTTCAACCACAGGTTGCCGATTTCACACAGCTTTGCTCATTAGTTAATACATCTGAACAGATTTGAAAACCTACACTGTATTCTGTGCCCAGCTCACAATCTTTAAGGCATCTGTCTAGGTCAGTGCTTCTCAACCTTGGTGATTTTTAGTCCGGTGGACTTCAACTCCCAGAATTCCTCAGCCAGCTGTGCTGGCTGGGGGATTCTGGGAATTGAAGTCAATAGGACATAAAGTTGCCAAGATTGAGAAACACTGGTCTAGGTGGACATCAAGGTTTTAATGTGTACCATCTCTACATATACCGCAACATTCATTGTGTCATTAATATTTTTGGTAAACTGCAAATTGGGCATTATAAAGAGTTGGGGAAAAAAACCCAGGCCTTTTATAAGACAGCTAGATTTTAAGGTGGGAAAGAAAAAAGTGTACTTTTCAAATAAAACTCAGGTCACTATCACAATTCTTAAGAGAACAAATAGCTAGGCTATGTAGAAAACATTCAGGTTTTTAGGGTCAGCACTGAAATTCTGGCCAAGATCCAAAACTGAATTTTCCTCTTCCATCAAATATGAGATAATGCATCAGAAGGAATAATTAAGTAAAACCACTCAAGGAAAAAGCTCAAACATTACTGTGGACAGTACAAGGAAGCCCTAATTCAATACACACTTGGGACGAACAAGAAAAATGGTTACCGTATATACTCGAGTATAAGCCGACCCGAATATAAGCCGAGGCACCTAATTTTACCCCAAAAAGCTGGAAAAGTTATTGACTCGAGTATAAGCCTAGGGTGGGAAATGCAGCAGCTACGGTAAATTTCAAAAATAAAAAATCAGTGTTATTTGAAACTCAAAGTTATGTTTATTCAAGGGACCCGCTTAATTAAAGTGTTCTATAATATCAGTATGACTTATAATACTGCAAGTCTGCAATATTAAAATACTTGTATAGGGGATCCCCGGGATCCCCCGAAGAGATCAAATCACAACCAGTATGCCACCTTCTTGGTATATTGTTTTTATTTTCACTGAGTTTTTAAAAATGAGCATTATTTCATCCTTTTTTTCTTTATGTTTGATTGGTATCTGCAATTTGTGTTAATTCTGTTCATACATAGAAGCTTCTTCAGCTCTGCCACTATCCTACTTCCCCACTATCCTGTCAGAGCTGAATGGTGAGAAACGAAACGTCTCCAAAGAAAAAAACAATAAAGTCCAGTTGCCTCCTGAAAAAGCACCCTTGGGTTGATCAGTGATATTGAGAGACACGCTGCATTTACCTTTAATTTTCTTTCTTCTAGCCTTCTGAAGCGGGCAAACAACTCAAGAGAAACTTTTGCAAATTCATACAAGTCCGAATTTACATCATAAAGCATTGTTCTTCCACGTCGATGAAGTTTAACTCTGGCAATTGCCTTATAATATATTACTTTCTCCGGTCTTATTGTTTTTGCTGGGGGGGACGGGGGACGAGTGTTTAACAACGCCACCCGATAATCATTTTTTATTGTGCCCCACCCCTCCCCTACAAAGCGAGTCTGCGCGGCCGGTGGAGACAGCCGACCTCCTTCCTAATCAGGAAAAGTCAGGCGCGTCGAAACTTCGGTAGCTCTCCGCGCTTCCTGCCATGCTCCGAGCCGCGGCTCCTCTCTTCGCGGCCTCCGACGCACCGAGAGCGGGAGCCCTCCAGCCGCCCAGGCCCAGCCCCTGAGGCGGTCGCCCGCTGCGATAGCGAACAAGTGCAACCTCTTCCTTCGGCCAGACTGGGCTGAAGCCGCCGCCGCCGCCGTCGCGTGCTGCTGCTCTTCCTGCCTCCGCGCTTGCAGCGGTAACGGGCGGCGGGGTTGGTGGAAAAGGCGGAGGCGGCGGCGGAGGCGAAGGGAGGGAGGCGGGGAGAAAAGAATGGCAGCAGCCGAGGAACCCGGAGCGGCACCAGCAACAGGGAGCAGCAAGGCCGGCGAAGGGGAGCCGGCGTCGTCTTTCCAGAGCCGCCTGTGGAGGAGCCTGCAGCTGGGGGGCAAAGGCAAAGGCAGCAGCAAAGCGGGAGCCGAACGCCGCAGTGCGGACACCTCGTCGTCGCTTCCGCGGAGTCGCGCCGCGGAGCAGCCGGCCAAGGCGGACTTGTTAGCAGGGGGCGTCGTCGTCGGTTCCAGGTGGGGCGGCTTGAGGCGTCGAAAACACGTGCTGGACCGCGTCTTCTCGTCCTCTCAGCCCAACTTGTGCTGCTCCTCGGCAGAGCCCCTGGAGGGCGTGAGCGCCGAGGCCGGCTCTGCTCTGCGCCGCCTACGCGAGCATCTCCTTCACCACTCTCAGGGCAAAGGGGGACAGCAGCAACAGCAGCACGGCCGGGGGGCTGACGACCCGCCCGCCTCTCCTTCCTCGACCTCTTCGGCGGCTGCCCCCGAAAAGGAACGGGTAGTAGGCGGAGATGGAGCCCTCAAAGCCGAGGCGCGGGAGAAGCCTCCGCAGCCGCCCCGACTCGGAGCTCACCTGTCCCATCAGAAGAGCTCTTCTCTGCCCGGCAACTGGAATCCCCTCTCCAAGGGATCCCCATGCAGAAAATGCGGGGAGCAGCAGCGAAGCCCCGGGGCTTCGCTGCTCCATCCGCTGGACTGTGGGGCTTGGAAGGGGTCGGGAAGAGCGGCGGGGCTAGCGGTGGCCGGCGATGGCAGGCTGGTTCGCCTCCTCCTCCTCCAACAGGCAACAGCACTGCCGGATCCAGTTGTAGACTCGAGTATAAGCCGAGGCGGCTTTTTTCAGCCCAAAAAGTGGGCTGAAAAACTCGGCTTATACTCGAGTATATACGGTATACAGGAACAGAAAAGAAGCTGGACTTAATGAGTCAGTGGTATAATAACACAAACTGTATTCAGTAGGTTCCATATTTAATCTTTCCATTTTAACTCCAAAGGAAGCACTGCAAAGTTTGATGGCCACAACAATCCAACTCAATCAATAGCCTGCATCATTTAGAATGAAACATTCCAGACATCGGTCTTCCAAATAAGAACAGACTCGCCATGATTCTGTGTGTAAAAAACCAAGTTTGAGGTTTGAGGCTTCTTGTTTTCACCTAAGTTTACACCAAAGCCTAATTATGTCAGTCTAAATTTATCAACTGATGGCACTTCTTTCAGATTCTTTATTTAAAGTTCAAAAAGCTACACATACATGAATCCATGAATCCATTTTTCAGGAAGAATGTTCTCAGATTCTAGGCAAGCAAAAAAAAAAAAAAATCCCAACACTAACCAGACTGAATTTTCAAACGAGTAACAAAATCCCTTTCTGAGCAGTGATAGGAGCTCACATTATTTTTTTCCCTATTTGTTACTCTGTGCAAATAAATTTCTGCCCCCACCTTCCAGTAACACTCCATGTATGCCAGAGGATTAAAAACTGAAGTCAACAACTGAGGATCGGCATCCACCCAAACTACCAGCGTGCCTTTGATTTCCCTTAATGCAATTATAGTACTACAAAGTTATTTTATTTTCTGAGAGAAAAAAGTCTCAATATAGTATGGTGCATGGTGCCATAAACAGACAACTCTCCATAAATCAGAGAAGGACAAAAAAAACAAGTCTCATGTAATAATTTCCTTTAAACAAAAACAATAGTATTTTTACAAATCAAAAGTATTTATTTATCTATCCAATGTATATAACTGCCCATCTTACAAATGCCCATGTCATGTCCTAGTGAAGTGTGAAATGGTTAATAGATTTTTAAAGCTGCCTTAAGGAACAGTACAGACTTAAGCCTAAGCCTGTATTCTGACCCAGGCTTCCCAAGAGCATGGAGCAAACTCCTTGTCCCGACAAAAACCCCTTTTATTAATTTATTGTGAATTCTGCTCATTCACAACCAGCAAAGTCTTTTGAGGGAGGATTTACAGTCACAGACCTTATCTGGCTTGAAAAGCTGATACCTGCAAAACTTGGCAAGGAGTCTTGGAGAGTCACAAACCAATTAAGTGAACTAATTGTCTCCTGCAAACTCCACTCCCCTTTTGCTCCTCTTTTATCTCCTCTGGGAGGGGCCATTCATTGTCCACCTGTAGCTTTACTCCCAAGTCGACCCCTGTCCTTTAGCTGTTCCCTTCGTCTGGCAATTCTGCTCATGCGCACAGTGGGAACAGGCTCCAGCTGTTCATCTGCCTCACTGATGTCTGACTCTGAAAGCATCTGATAACTGGCATACGGCTCTGACCCCCTCTCTGCCTCCAACACAGACCCCTCATCAGAGCCTTTCCCAGGCTCCAGGACTGGCCCATATTCCTCCCCAACCTCTTTACTGTCCAAATCTGCTACCAGCTCCGCTGGCCGCTGGTGGGCCACAACAGCCTGCTCCTCAACATCCAGACCCTAAGAGCTTTTCCAGTACTTCACCTTGGTTGGCTTCAGGCCAAGAGCCATAACTGGGCATCTTCAGCATATTGAGACCATGCTGTCGGATCACCTTGACTGACAGCCTCATGTAAATGTCAAATAGGCAAGAGGAAAATGCTGTGCCCCGAGGAACACCACAAAACAAAGGACATTGATTCAGTCTCTCCCCTCCCTCCCACCAATGTTGACTGGAACTGACCACAGAGGAAGGAAACCACTGCAATATAAATTCTCCTCCTGATCCCTGAGGCCAATCCTAAGGGTTACCATGATGATAGCATTTGTACTGAAAGCTGATGAGAGATAAATCCAGGAGAGTTGTATTGCCCTCATTTTAGTCCCAGTAGATGTGTTCAACAAGCAGAAGCAATGTTGTTTCCAGTGCTGCATCCCAGCCTGAACGTGTCTTAAAAGATCATCCACATCCTCCAGATTTATCAAAAAGTTCAAAACTTTCTACCAGCATAGATTCTCATATGGTCTTTATTTGAGTTTGCTGTAAAAACCTGAAGTATTATGCACATTTAATGCGTTACAGCTGTGTTTGGAACTTTTGAAGACGGCGGTGTGTGATTGTGAAACTTTGATCAGTGACCCTTTTAGTTAACATATGAACCTACATGCTTGAGCCTACTCTGAATGGCAGTTGCTCATGAACAATTCAAGCAGGAGGTTGTCCCCCCACCCACCCACCCACCGCAGCCTTCATACTTGAGATTGTCTCTGAATCTACTGCACCGCAAAGTACAGCTGTGCAAAATTTACCATTTCAGGAACAGAATATTAAGCAGAACTCTGGAATGATCCATTTCCCCTCTGGACCATGTTAGCTGAGCCACACTAGGGATAGTCTGGAGATTTTCTGAAAGCAGTTTATGGTTTTCTAGGCTTAATACTTTGGACAAAACAAGATAAACTTGTTTATTTTTAGAAGAGCCAAGGTGGCGCAGTGGTTAGGGTGCAGTACTGCAGGCCACTTCAGCTGACTGTTATCTGCAGTTCAGCGGTTCAAATCTCACCGGCTCAAGGTTGACTCAGCCTTCCATCCTTCCGAGGTGGGTGAAATGAGGACCCAGACTGTGGGGGCAATATGCTGACTCTGTAAACCGCTTAGAGAGGGCTGAAAGCCCTATGAAGCGGTATATAAGTCTAACTGATATTGCTATTGCTATTATTCCTTGAAAGACAAATTTAGTTTTGCAATTCCCTCCTCTAGTAATAGTACTCAACTTACGACCAGAATTGAGCTCAAAACTTCTGTTGCTAAGACATTTGTTAAGTGAGTTTTGCCCCATTTTATGACCTTTCTTGCCACAGTTCTTAAGTGAATCACTGCGGCTGTTAATTTAGTAACAGGGTTAACTGAACCGGTCTTCCCCATTGACTTTGTTTGTCAGAGGTTTACAAAGGTGATTATGACCCTGGGATGCTGTGACCACCATAAATCTGACTCCATTACCAAGCGTTGAATTTTGATCACATGATCATGTAATGGTCATTCAATGTGAAAAACAGACATAAGTCACTTTTTTCAGTGCCATTGTAGCTTTGAACGGTTACTAAATGAATTGTTGTAAGTTGAGGACTACCCGTATTCTGCTATTTTGTATTGTCCCTTCGTAAGATCATCAGTGCGTCATAATGAGAAGGTACAGTACAGGTAGTCCTCAATTTACAACCACAATTGAGTCCAAAATTTATGTTGTTAAGTGAGAAATTTGTTAAGTGAGTTTTGCCCCATTTCTACGACTTTTCTTGCCCCATTTGTTAAGTGAATCACTGCAGCTGTTAATTTAGTAACAAGGTTGTTATCTGATTTCCTCATTGATTTTGCAATGTCTCCAGGGACATTGCAGCTGTCAGTCCGTTGTCAAGCATCCGAATGTAAACCACGTGACCATGGGGATGCTGCGATGGTTGTAAGTGTGGAAAAACGGTCATAGGTCAGTTTTTTCAGTGATGTTGTGACTTTGAACGGTTAAATGAACTGTCGCAAGTCAAGGACTACCTGTACAAAGCAAGTTACCGTATGTTTCAGAGTATAAGACGCACCAAGGTTTTGAAGAGGCAAATTTGAAAAAAAAGTAGGTAGGTAGATAGAGGGATAGAGAGGAGAGAATGAAAGAGAAATACAGTAGGTAGGGAGAGAGAGTGTGTGTAGGTAGGTAGGTAGGTAGGTAGATAGAGGGACAGAGAGAGCGAAATAGAGATAGAGAGAAATACAGTAGATAGGTAGGTGTTTCTGCTGGCACAGCACTTGATCAATGTAATTCTCATCAATCAGTTAAAGAGCTTTCCAAAAAGGGGGGGGGAGTTTTTGCACTCTACAAACCTCCCCAAAATGGCCTGTTTTTTGGGAAAACGGGCCAGTTTTTTTTTTAAAAAAAAGGCATAAATAGCCTTTGGGGGGCTTGCAGAATGCTTGGGGGGGGAGGGATGAGCAAAAAAAGCCAGTTTTTCACAATAGCAATAGCAATAGCAATAGCAGTAGACTTATATACCGCTTCATAGGCCTTTCAGGCCTCTCTAAGCGGTTTACAGAGAGTCAGCATATTGCCCCCAACAATCTGGGTCCTCATTTTACCCACCTCGGAAGGATGGAAGGCTGAGTCAACCCCGAGCCGGTGAGATTTGAACCGCTGACCTGCTGATCTAGCAGTAGCCTGCAGTGCTGCATTTAACCACTGCGCCACCTTGGCACAAAAACAGGCCAGTTTTTTGTCAAAAAAATTACATGCATAGCCTTATGGAGGCTTATAGAGTGCTGCTGGGGGCTGGGGGGCAAAAAAAACGGCCCGTTTTTTGCTCATTTCTGCCCTCGACAGCCCCCAGAAGCTGTCTGAAAACCTCCATAAGGGTATGCATGGCCATTTTGGTAAAGGGGCAGGGCTTCGGGAGGCCAAAAATGCTGTCTTCGATGTATAAGGTGCACCCATATTATCAGCCTCTTTTTTGAGGGAAAAAGGTGCGTCTTATACTCTGAAAAATACGATAGGTCATAATTTCATGCCAGAAATGTTTTTCATTACAGTGGCACCATTATGAAATCCAGCACAGTCATGCAAAT
This sequence comes from Thamnophis elegans, assembly GCF_009769535.1. Classification (NCBI taxonomy): domain Eukaryota; kingdom Metazoa; phylum Chordata; class Lepidosauria; order Squamata; family Natricidae; genus Thamnophis; species Thamnophis elegans. Next base: position 98,850,867 of record NC_045542.1, read on the forward strand.
AATAGATGAACAAACACAATTCACCGAGGACGAATGAGCACGACCTTGTTCCAAGCATTTGAAGTCTTTTCACTTACAACCAAACAAGACTTGCACTAGTAAAGGAGGGTCAAGAAAGCAACAGACAAAATCTTACTCCTCACCCAATGTATGCCGAAGATCTTCACACTGGCTGATATGTGGGAACTGTAGCATTTGACGCCATTTCTTACTCTTGCCCTTCCGATTCCCACCTCCACCTACGTGAGGCAAACAAGAAAAAACACCAATAAAGAAGTGAGAAAACCAGAACTCACTATTTATAGATATCCTGTTGTTACCAATTGTCGCTCACTATCAGATCAATCAGTAGTCAAATCTACCCCACCTTTTTTTTCTGAGCAATATGATATCTAGAACATTTCCAAAGGAGACTCTGCAGACACGAACGGTGAAAGTGCAACAGTGAAGAGCTTCGTTAAGATGGTTAAGATCACGGACCATCTCCCTGTAAATAACCTTCAGTGACACAATGCATTGAAATATGATCTCCAGGATTTTCTTCCATATGACAATTGCAGGTAAACAATGCACTCTACTCAGTGCCAAATCCTGAATATGCGAATGGGGTTGCTTTACAAAAGAACACATGCCAAAGGACAGGAAGTTGTAAGCTTTCACCCCATAGGACTGTGCAGAGTTTCAGATCACATGTGGAGTGGACTGCACAGGAGCATAAATATAGCACCTATCTATAATTCTGTGAATAAATCACGTCTCTGGGACTGAGTAGTCCAGCCACAGAGGGAAGCCGTGTAATTTTGGGAAAATATGCCACTTCTTAAAAGAACTACAGATTGATGCTATAGTCCCGTGATGGTGAACCTATGGTATGCGTGCCAGAGGTGGCATGCAGAGCTCTCTAGGCTGGCATGCGTGCCGTCACCCCAGATCTCTGTGGCGTTTCTTTCGTGAGCTTCTGTTTTGTTGCAAATGATGAAACAGAAGCTCATGAAAGAAAAAGATCTTACCTCCCACCGGCCAGCTGGTCTTCGGATTTCTGCTGCGCATGTGTATGTTCACGCAAATCATGCATGTGCACATTCGTGCACGTCTGCACATATCCAAGCATGCAAACCTTTCCGTTTGGGCACTCGGTGTCTAAAAGGTTCGCCATCAGTTCTATAGTCACATACTTCAGGGTACCTAATCCAAAGCGTTTTGCACAGCCTGTGAAGTCAATTTGTGGGTTACCAATATATTGATCACGTGAGTCTGAACATTAAATAAGGATATGGCCTAAGCCTAAACCAGGGTTCAGCAAACTTAAACACTCAAAGAGCTATTTGGACCCATTTCCCACAGAAAAGAAAACACCAGGAGCCAAAAAGGTCCTAACTGGAAGCCCCCTGTTCAATTCTGGAGCTGACCGGAAGTTCAGTTCCCCCACCATAGAGTCTCCTCCTAGCGCGGTGTACTTTCTCCTCTACCTGTCATAACCGAAAGCCCTATCAATTGTGGAGACAACTGGAAAACCCTCCCCTTGCCATTGCATCTTCTCCTGGCGCACTGTGCTTCTCTCCCCCCCCCCCCCACCGGAAGCTCCTCTCAAAATTGTGGCGCCGACTGGTGACGGAGCCGCAGCAGAGGTAGGGAAGAGCCACATGCAGCTCCAGAGCCGCAGTTTGCTGACCCATGGCCTAAATCAAAGTGGCATTATATAATTTACAATGCTAATAAAAAGAAATTAAATTGCTGACTTCCACCGAAATGCTCTTGGGTGCTATGATGGATATAGGAATTTGAAACTACTTCAGTTTCTATATGTACCACAGGGACATGCAGGCAGGGGAGGCAGAACCTCACCCCTGTCATCATGAAAAGAAAAAAATGTAAAAGGAAAAAGGCAAGAGCTGAGGTCAGGCTGAGCTAGTTGCTGCCAGAGTCACCGTGGATGACTCTGCTTAGTGCTTAACTGTTTAAAAAAGCCTCTAAAAAGTGCCCTCTACAGGAGGCGGCAGGAGAACGATGTGCCTCATCTAGTCTAGCGTTTTATGATCATTCGAGCAGAGTTAAGCAAGGGTTAAAAGCCAAAAAATTCCTGATGTAGATGAGGCACGTCGTTCTCCTGCCTCCTCCTGTAGAGGATGCTTTTTTTGAGGCTTTTTTAAACAGTTAAGCAGTAAGCAGATCGTCCATGGTGACTCTGCAGCAACTAGCTCAGCCAGACCTCAGCTCTTGCCTTTTTCCTTTTACATTTTTTTTCTTTTTATGCTGGCAGGCAAGAGCAGAGTTGAAATCCTCTCTGAAACAGCTGGAAAAGGTACGTGTGGGTCGGAGGCAGGGGGAGGAATTCAAACTTCATCCTCCTGGTGCAACTTTGTTTGTGTGTTTCTGTGTGTGTGTGTGTGTGTGTGTGTGTTTGAGAGAGGGGGAGGGAGCATATTGAGACAGTTCTTTAGTTTATGCACTATGTAACACTCTAATACTATGCCTTTGGGTCTTCTGAAATTTTAATTATCCAATCATAAGCAAAAACAATGTTTTCAGTAGAATGAATTTCCACTTCTACTTACACCTGCAAGCCAAAATGCTGCGAGTGGTATTGCTAACATGGGCTGAGGAGGAAAACCTAAAATTTCTGAATCCTGGTGCAACTGTGTGTGTGTGTGTGTGTGTGTGTGTGTGTGTTTGAGAGAGGAGGGAGGGAGGGAGGGAGGAAGGAAGGAAGGAGGGGAAGGGAGAAGAAAAAGAAAAAGAAGGAAACTTATTTAGCAAAGGAGAAAAACAAATGCTGTCGCTTTAAATCGGAACTGAGCAGGCCTGGCTGTGGAATTCTGGGAGTTGAAATCCACAAGTCTAAAAAAATTGCTGCCTCACCAGCCATAAACCTCACTGCACATCACTGATGTACCAGCAATTTGTCATTCGGTATCCAGCAATCACTTTCCCCCCACTTAGGCCTTTTTATTGTCTTGACTTCCAAGACAGCATTGACCCATACAGATGCTTTGCAGAAAAAGATTCCTGCCCCCTATCCCCCCCCCAACACCTCCATAACCAGGGGATGTCAAACTGAATTTCATTGAGGGCCGCATCAAGGTTGTGTTTGACCTTGGGGGGGCAGTGTGGGTGTGGCTAGGGTGGGTGATGCCAGCTCGACATCATCCATGTCAGGGCCCAAGTACTCTGCCAGCGAAAACAAGCTCCTGAGCTCTGTTTTCCACTGTGACAGCCTCCTGCAACCCTCTGCCATTGAAAATGGAGCTTGGGAGGGCCGCAGGTGACCCTCATGAGCTCCATTTTCGATGGCAGAGGCACCGCAAGCCAGTCCTGTTTCTCGGGTGGCCCCATGGGCCACAACTAAGCATGTGGGCCAAATCTGGTCCACGGGCCTTGAGTTTGACATCCCTGGTATAAACTATACAGATTGTTATAGCCTTAATATTCTTACCGCAAAGGAATCAGAAGCTGGGAAATACTGATGTGCAAGACCATCTAATCAGAATATAAATCAGGATTTAAGTCTAATAGCTATTCGTTTACTAATACTATACTAGTAGTCATTTGATATATACTGTAGTCATTTCTCTTGCAATGCTTATATTTCTAAGAAGGAAGCAAAAGGGAAGTTTACTCTTAAGAAATATCTGTCAGCCCAAACCTTTAGTAATGAGCCAGTATGGTTAAACTGAAATAGGCTGGCCAGATTTCCTGTGAAACTCTTTTAGAAGAAGATTTAAATGCATCTATAGAGTGGAGGAAACAACAGTCAGTTCAGCTGCATAGAAGTTAGAAACTATCTCACAAACTGAAGAAACTGTGTGTTTGCTATTTTTGCAGCTTATAAAGAAAATCCAGTTCTTTGTACCACCAGCGTTCAGTCCATCCCTTATGTAATCAACTGAAATGGATTGAATGGAAGATGAGCAACATTTCTAGAAAACAAAGCTCCATGTTTGAAAGAAGTTACAGTACAGCTCACATTATTATATTGAAAAGAGAAGCCTAAGCATTGACATTAGAGATGATATTTAGAATTAACACAGCGTGGTTCTGAGACTCATTTTACTGCTGTGGGTGATCTCAGGAACTGAACTTGGTTGACCCTGGTTATTGCTTAAATGGGGGACAACCTTCAAATTCCAAGAATCTTGGCTAGATTAGGAAGTCAAAAAGAGACCCTGGAACAATAACAAATCACTTCTTGAGCACTGCTAAGAAAAATGTACGAATTAAATCTCCCCAATTTGAGCTTGATGGTATCTTTACCTTTCCTGGAAACTTAACCATGGGATACAGAGAGCAGGAAAGGAAAGAATACAAAAGACTGATCTGTAGCAAACTCTTTTCTTTCTTATTAGAGAACAGGCATTGCTTAAAATGGCACAAAACAATTGTACCATACGATTGACTATACAAATCTAGGAAGGAAGTGAATCAAGGCAATGGGCAGCCATCTGTACAATATTCTCAACTGCAGCTCCATGAAGGGAAACGCTAACTAGCACCAGAAGTAAATATTCCTTATAAAGGTCTATGTTGTAAAGGTTTTACCAATGCAAGGCTCCCAGTGCGATCATTTACCAAACCCCAGCAGCAATCATTATATTTTCCTTCCAAAGGAGAAATCCATTGTAAAGAAAAAAGAAGACAGCATCTCAGCCATTCTATTCATCTTATCTCTGTAGAACAGTCAGCTACCATGGCAGAATTGCCCAAAAAGGGAGAAAGGTCCTCCAATTTCTCCTCTAGTAAAATCTTTACAAATTCCTTTTAGAAAACATTTGTACTGTAAATAGGATTCACTATGTACATAAGGAACAGCTGAATAAAAGCAGCTTAGTTTTTGTAAGTTATTTTGAAGTCTAGAGGGAATTAATGAGAAGAGAGCCAAAAGAGAGATGTATCATAATGATGTACAAAATTAATGTTGTTTTCTTTGATGAGCAGAAGAATGTTGTTTTCTTTGATGTAAAATCAGAATGTGTATGTATTGCTGAATGTATATATGTATGTGTGTGTGTGTGTATGTGTACACACACACACATATACTATATGTATTTATATGTATGTATGTATGCATGCATGCGTGTATATATATACACGCATGCATACATACATACATACATACATACAACATACAACAAAATGTAACAAAAAGGCAACAGTAAAAATATTGGGTTTCTTTGGGCATACCGGGGGTTGTAAAAAAAAAAAATCTAATAGATACCTTTCACCCTGGCTTCGCTGATAACGGATAAGAGCCTGTGGCCTAATGGCTAAGATGTCTGCCTAGTATGTAATATAGGCCAGGTTCAAATCCCAGTAAGGGTATGGCTAGCTGATGAGAGCTAAATAGCTTGAAATAGATCTATACTAGTCTCCCTTTATTTATTTATCAGCACAAATACAACAAAATGTAACAAAAAGGCAACAGTAAAAATATTGGGTTTCTGCCTGGATGGTCTCTTGTGACGAGCCAAAGGACAGAGAATGGAAGTAGTGATCTTCCTCCCATATTTGGGCATACTGGGGGTTGTAAAAAAAAATCATATATATATATATGTGTGTGTGTGTGTGTGTGTGTGCGCACGCGCACGCGCGTGCGTATGTATATACACACACACACATATGTATATGAGTACACACACACACACACATATATATATGAATACACACACACTTATATGAATGAGAAAATATCGCTATATGTTTAGCTATCATAAAGTCTCCTTCAAATTGTGATTCCTTGCACGTTAATAGAAACATGATTGTATCAGGCCAAAAACCAAGTATGACACGTGATAACTCTCCGAAGCCGAGTTCTTTATTGTTTGAAACCGACAGACAAGAATCTTGCCAGACTGAGCACTCTAGTAGCTACATCTACAATATTCTCTGTTAACTATTAGAGAAAGGCTGTCTTCATCCTTTTTCTCTCACATATGCTATCTGGGTTGAATTGCCTCTTACTCCTCTGCAATGCTCCCCCTCCCTCCTGGGGATCTATACTACATTCCATCATATAATGTTGGTTTATGTCCATAGGACCTACTAGTCAGGGGTGGATTCCGGCCGACTTCACTGACTAAAAAACTAAAAAAAAAGATGATGAAAGGAGCTACCGGGGAACTGGTTGGGGGATGTGGCAGGCCTGGGTTCCAGTGACCCAGGCTGCCATAACACTACCCATTTGGCTGAACTGGGCTGAACGGGTAGGGACCCACCCTCTACTACTAGCGCTGCATTCAAGATCACGTATCTCATACAGTTTGGAACCCCATTGCCTCAGTTCCATCTTAATATTGTTGCATCTCAGAGTTGGGAATTTTAATTCTCCGCCCCCCTCCCCACCACCTCCCAGAATCTTCACTGATACGGCTGCTAATGTAATTATCTGCCATTTTGAAGCAGGAAACATAGTACTGTAAGCTCTGTAATAAGCTTGATTATGTACCTTTGAGTCACTGTCAATTCTTAAGTGACCACACAGATTTTCTGCTTAATAATCTGTCCAGTCTTTCTTCCGATGGTGCACTCTGTAATTGAGTCCAATCATCTCCCTGCTGGCTGCTGGCTCTACTTCTCTTTCCTTCCATCTTTTCCAGTATTAGAGTGTTCTTCAGAGAGCTAGGTCTTTACATAATGTATAAGATAATTTGAGCTTGGCTATTTGTGCCTTGAGTGAGAATTCCAGGTTGATTTATTCAATGAGCCAATCTTTATTTTCTTGACTGTCTTTAGTATTCTGAGGAGCGTTCTCCAACAACAAAGTACAAGGTTGTCAATACTCTTCAAAGTCCAACTTTTGCTTCCACAGAGTGCTATAGGGAACACCATACTTGCTCTATAAGTATAGACTGAACACGGCAACTGAACATTTTTTCCAAGGCATTCATGGCTGCTCTACCAAGTGTTAATCTACATCATATTTCATGATTGTTCGTTCCTTAATTGCTGATGGTTGATTGCACAAAGCAGAAGCTATCCAACCCTTTTGACATCTTTATTGTCAATTTTAAGGCTGGTGTTTGTATCTATTGTCTTTAGTTTGATTTTCTTCATAATAATTTTTTTTTTCACTGTGCTCTTTGGCTTTTAAAAATAAGCAAACTTAAATTCCCTCCCAAGCCCAGGAAAGAAAGAAACACCAAGACCTTTTTATTTGCATGATTATCCCATCTTATTATTTTGTTTTCATCAAAATATTAAAACAACAACAATCAGAGGTTGCCTAACCCTCTTGTAGTGCAAAATTGCTCCCACCAAAATGCACAATATTGACCAATATTGACCATTAGATTAAAGATACTTTAGCATAAAAAGGTGAAGATTTCATAGACAGATCCAGCACCAAAGATAAAGAAGAGGTTAATCTCTAAAGAACAAAGTGTTAGTTTTCCTAAAAATATGTCTGTACAAAAGATAATTTGAGAATGTGTTTAGCCTTGATGGCTATTTTTAATAAAGACTTTCTATACAGAAAAATAGTTTCATTGGGAGCCCTCAGGACTTGGTTTAAAGATGGGCAGCTACAGAAATGTTTTAAATTAGAAAAAAAATCAAGAATTTATATGCAGGTCTTATACAATAACTAAACATTTATTTACGGTATTTTGCTGTATGTACATCTGCCGCAAAACAATAGCCAGTGAACTAGTATAGTACTGCTGTTTGTTGTGCTCAGTGAACAGATTTGAACAATGGGCCCTATCCAACAACATGAAATTTAATGTGAAGAAAAGCAAGGTTTTACACCTGGTCCGGAAAAACCAAAGGTACAAGTACACATTAGGTGAAATCTGGCTCAAAAACAGTAATTGTGAGAGGGACCTTGGAGTCCTAGTGGACGATCACTTAAAGATGAGTCAGCAATGTGCGGTGGCAGCCAAAAAAGCTAATACAGCCCTTCCCTGTATAAACAGATGCATAGAATCAAAATCACCTGAAGTATTAGTACCACTTTATAAAGCCTTAGTGAGGCCATATCTGGAATACTGCATCCAGTTTTGATCATCACATTACAAAAAAGATGTTGAGACTTTGGAAAAAGGGCAAAGAAAGAACAGGAACTTTGATGATTAAGGGCCTGGAGAAAAAAAAACATATGAAAAGCAATTGCAGGATTTGGGTTTGGCTAGTCTAGAGAAAAGAAGGACTGGGGGGGACATAATAGTAGTATTCCAGTATTTGAGAGGCTACCACAAAGAGGAGGGGGTCAATTTAGTTTCCAAAGCATCAGAGGGCAGGACAAGAAACAATGGATGGAAACTAATCAAGGAGAGAAGCAACCTGGGATGAAGGAGAAACTTCCTAACAGGTGAATACAATTAACCAGTGGAACAGTTGCTTTCAGAAGTTGTGGATGCTTCATCACTGGAGGTTTTTAAGAAGAGGCTAGACAGTCAGTTGTCTGAAAGGGGGTCTCGTGCTTGAGCAGAGGGCTGGATTACAAGACCCTCAAGGTCTCTTCCAGCTCTATTCTAATTGAGTATTGATTGAACAGAACAGAACAAAGAGTTGCTCTGCAAAGTGAGATGTGTGGCATATAAATCTAATAAATAAACAAATAAAACAGACCTCCAAGTTCTTTGGATGCTTTTTCCTACAAACTACCAGTTTTCATATTGGGCTGAAATTGGGGTTTCTCAAATATCTTAAGAATTCTAAGCTTATTTAGATAGCTACTTGAGCCATCTCAATGCACTGCATAAAACATAGGGAAATAGTAGATCTCTGTGCCCTATAAAGTGCTTTCTGTTAGAATTGTAACATAGCGATTTTTCATTGAGATAAATGGTTGTACCTGTGAGACCATCTGTACATAGAAACCTAATGTTATTGTGTCTACTTTACTCTTTATAACTCTCCTTATAAACAAACTTGTGCATTTCAGACACAACTCCTGGCGGAGTACACTATGCAAATGACGCACATGGCAGGGGCCGGGTCTGGTTGTCTCACAAATATCCATACTTTTTCAAAAGACTATGTCTTATAAAATGTATTGTCCCATTAGAACTAAAGTTCTATCTCTTCCTTTGTCAATGTTTATCATTGTTACTCCTATACAAAAGAAGAAATGTTAAAATACATTAAAAACTGCAACCTCATACACTTATCAAACTGTATGATTCAGTGGATTTACTATGGAACAGATATTTATAAGACTGCATATTTAATTAAGGTCGAGTCTTGATAAATACATAAACGTCTAGTCAGTCACAGACATTTTCTGCTGCACTTTTAATGGACACAGGTTAAATTATATCCAGCTGTATTTGGACAATGACTGACATAGAGAAATAATCTAAATCTACTGCCTGAAAATCTTCCAGACCTAAAAGCATGATGTCTTCTTAAAAAAACAACAACAACCCATAAGTATTTTATAGAAGATAATGCCATGGCTATTATTTCAAACATAATACAAACTGTTCCCTCTTTATGATCAACTTAAAATTATGCACTGTATAATTCTATACCTCGATAACAAAGCATTCTGGCAATGACCCAGACATTTTCTTATCCCAATTCAATTTTCTACAGATTTTAACTTTCCACATATTTCTCTTTACTATCCCAAAACATTTTAGTGGCAATTGTTCACTATATATGTCAATCCCTTCCTACGATTCAGGTGGTTTAATTAATAGGGGTGTTCAATTCTATAAATTTTATGATTATTTTCAAGATTTTTTAAAAGTCTAAGCAGAATCTTAGTTTTCATACAACTTATCTATCAAAATAGTATCAAATAGTATCAAATGAGGAAATGCTGTTCTGAATAAAAGAAATCTAGATTTTGTCATATAGAACTGTTAGAAGTTCCTCTTTATTTCACAACAACATTTTGGACACTTTCCTATATGTGCTTACTTAGAATGTTCAGTTAGTATGAGGAGTCTTGCTTATGTTGCAATAATATCCATACTTTCCTGAGAGCAAGTCCTAATGATATATGCACATTTTCTAAATAAAATAAAGTTTAGTATGCTGCCTTAGTCTGAGTAATTGATTCTCATTTCCCACAAATTGTAAATACAGCAAAAATAATCCTATAAGACAATATAAATCCTATATAAAAGCAAAGGCACCTTTAAGAAAATATGCTTAAGGGTAGATGGCAGAATGCTAAAAGAACATTTTCCAGCAATAAACTTGTAAAGGAAACATCAACATGACCTTTAATGCAAAGTCATTGCCTTAACAGAAGTTAATTAAAAAAAAAATTATCCCATCAAGCTGTAAGAACTTAGTTGCTGAATTCAGAATTCAAATTGGCATTCAATGTGTTACTTGTGACCATAGGAATTGAATCAGAAGAACCAAGAATTTCACAAGTCAATAAACCCTCCCCCACAATAAGCAGAACTGAAATAGTTTGGTAAATTCATACTTATAGCTCTATACAGATTTGCATACAAAGCTTCACAGTCATATCAAACCTTTTACAGAGGACATATATTAAATGCATACATCTATCATACCTACAGATTTGCAACAGCACCCACAGAAATTGTTGTGGCCTGATCCACATATATTACTAAGCTTTAAAAGTTTCATCTGGTAAATTTCATCTGTCAGACTACTCTAGCTTGTTCAATGAAACATGATTAAATTCTAGGTTAGTTATATGAAAATGAAAATGAAATCTGACAGAAGCATACTAGTTTAACAAACTTGTAGGGATTCCCTTAGAATTGGGGTTGTACACTGAGGCATTTCTAAGCTCCTTCCAAGCATGGGAAACACACTCTTGAGTTGATGCACGGCTTCTGTGGATACCCTCTTCCTGTTCCGATTAAAGTCCAGAAAAGTTAACAGTTTCAAAAAAGAAGAAGTCAGAGCATCTGGATGGTATCTCACTCCAAACTACAGTTCCAACACCATAACCAATACAGCCCCTTTCATCTTTTTCTCAAATTACAATATCTATACTTGTTTTCACCACTTCGTGGACAGCTCCTCCGCCAGGCCTAATAAACGTCCCCCCCTCTTGGCTGCGAGTTGGTGACTCAGAAGCTCTGCTGCCTCGTCCTTCTGACAGCCGGGCAGCCGAGGTTGCAAGAGCTCTCTGGCCACCCACGCCGCAACTTCCTTCACGCCGGTGCTTTTCGAAGAAGCATCATTACCTTCCAGCCCAGCCTCACCTCCGCCCGACCACTCACGCCGGTCGGGCTGGCCCTCGGGATCTTCCACCGCCGCCTTGCCTCTGAAGACCACCGGGTCCTCTGCCCACTTTCCCAACCTACCTACCTACCAGCCGGCCAGTCGGTCAGAGCACAGCTCCGCTGGCCACCCCTTCCTCCGAAGAGGCCATGCATTGCATAAGGACCACGATGGCCAGACAGGAGAAGGGGACGCTGGGCCAGGAAGGACCAGCCCTGGCTCAATCCGGAGCATACCCGGGGTTCCTTTCCCGGCCATCCCCAAACCTTTCCCCAACAAAGACCAGGTTCTCACCCTCGCGCGCCTTGAGCAGCACCGTGTTGGCCACGATATTCTCCAGCTCCATTGGGTCCAGCCCGAGGCGCCGCCGCCGCCGCTGTCACCTCTTCCCACCCAACCGCTCTCATCCACCCCCACCTCCGACCGCTTGGTCCGGCACCCAGCTACTGTACCTCCATTCTTAGCCCGCCTACTGCCTGCTCAGCCCGACCAATCCCCGTGCCAACATGGCCCGCATCGGTCCCTAAATGGCCCGAGGAACTCCCCCGCCTCCACTCTGCCCTTCTTTCTCATTGGTCGCCGAAAAGGGGGGGGAGCCACATACAAGGCATGGGCCGCAGGGTGATTGGCTGAAACAGTTTCACGAGGCGGAGAAAGCTCTTAAAATAAGGGAGCTGTCGGTCGGGTCATCATGGCAAAGACTTTGGTTGAAAGGGTTGGGCTTACTTCTCTCAAAAATGCAATTGCTCGCGAAGGAGGCTAATCAGAGAGTAACAGGTAGCTTCAGAGGTCATGAAACAATAATATCACATATAGTTCGCCTATAGACGAAGTGGAATGTCGAGTGGGTTTCAAGGCTTTTCGCTACTTGTGTAACTTAAAAGTATCTCTATTGATTAGGACAGAAGGAGAAGCCTGATCTCAGAGACAGATGTAAATATCTTACAAATGAAAGCCGCAATCGAATTTTTGGAGAATTGCTTTAGATAGAATTGGAATGCGTGCAGACTTGCAAGTCTAATTCTTGAAGAACAACAGCAACAGAACACTAAGTCTTGAACATTATGCTATTCAGCACTGTAACTGCTGAGCAAATTAGTAAACTTCTGCCTTTGATCCATTTTTTTGGATGCAAATGGTGTTTTAAGTGCAGACTCACTCTTCTTCAATTACTTTGTAGCCTTTTTTCTAAATGATTGTTCTAATGGTGTTAAAGTGAAAACTAATGGTGAATGTTTAGTGTAATTATTGCATTGATACAGTACTATATTAAATTCACCAGAATATAGTAGTTTCTCCCTTTTTATGTGTATGTCTCCAAGTCAGTTTTGATTCCTGGCAACAGGGAGGGAGGGAGAAGAATACACAGTATTTATAATGGGCAATTCTTGCATGTATGAGGATAATTTGAAGGGAATGTATCTTTGTGTATGTGTGTATGCATATATTATCTGTCCAAATCAATCCACTTCTAGATGAAGCTGTCTTCATTAAAATTTATGGATTGTAATCTAACATGCTAGTCCAGTGCAGGTAGATAGGTGTGTGTATATACCGCATTTTTGGAGTATAAGACGCACCTTTTTTCCTATAAAAAAGGCTAAAAATCTGGGTGTGTCTTATACATAGAATGAAGCATTTTTTGCCTCCTGAAGCCCCGCCCCTTCACCAAAATGCATAGCCTTATGGAGAGCTCCTGGGGGCTGGGGAGGGCAGAAATGAGCAACACCTCCTTTTTTTTTTCCTTTCGGAAAGCTGTTTAGTTCAAGTGGTTGATGAGAATTACATTAGTCAAATGTGTGCCAGCAGAAACAAAGTTTTAGGTGCTACAGGTTGTCAGCGATTTCCTTCTCCAGCACATAGATACACATGGAAACATCTACCTACCTACCTACCATGGATGGGTTCCTGCCAGTTCTAACCTCTTCTATAGAAGAGGCTCCACAAATCTATAGTGCCATTTAGAACCGGTTCCAGCTCCCTCCCCCCGCCCATCCGCACATCATCAAGATGAAGAGCGAGAGGAGGAATTCTGGGAGTTGAAGTCCACAAGTCTTAAAGCTGTCAAGTTTGAACACCCCTGGAGTTTTTTTCTAAAGGGTTAAGAGTGCAAGGGTCTTGTAACTTGACAGCTTTAAGACTTGCGTGCTTAAATGCCAGGGTTTCTGAGCCAACATTTTGGTTGTTAAGCAAGAGCGTTGTTAAGTGAGTTTTACCACATTTTACAAGTTTGGCATGTCCACCCAGTCACATGGCTGGCAAGCCACTCCCACCCGGTCACATGGCCAGCAAGCCACTCCCACAAAGCAGGCCACACCTACAGAAGAAGTTCTAAAAAACTTTGAAGCCCACCACTGCTACCTACCTACCTACCTACTCTCTCTCCCTACCTACTATATTTCTCTCTCTCCCTCTCTCTACCTATATACCTACCTACCTACTCTCTCCCCCCACCTATCTACTGTATTTCTCTCTCTTTATTTTTCTCTCTATCCCTCTACCTACCAACCTATCTACACTCTCTCTACCTACCTACCTACCTACCTACCTACCTATCTACCAACCTGTTGTATTCCCCCCCTCTCTCTCCCTTCATCTACCTACCTACCTACCTACCTACCTACCTACCTAACTACTCTCTCTCTCTCTCTCTCCCTACCTACCCACTGTATTTCTCTCTCTTTCTCTCCCTCTCTATCCCTCTATCTACCTACCTAATTTTTTAAAAAAAATGCCTCTTCAAAACCTGGGTGCATCTTATACTCTGAAAAATACGGTATGTAGATAGATGGAAGGAGGGAGGGTTGAAATTCAGCAGATTCTGACAGCTTCTGGAGAACCAGTAGCAGAAATTTTGAGTAGTTTGAAGAACTGGCAAATACCAGAGATTTTGGAGATTTTGCAGTATCCTTTCCCTGCCACGCCCACCAAGCCACGGCCACAGAACTGGTAGTAAAAAAAATGAATTTCACCACTGGATAGATGGATAGATGGATGCACTGGTATTTGTATTTACTTAACGCTGAGAAAGAGCATGGCCCAAAATCACTCATCCAACTTCTATGGCCAAGAAACTACAACCAAAACTTCATGATACCACACTTTTCTCCATTTTTATCTCTTTAATTTCCTTGCTTTTTATATGTGTTTGCTATTTCTGTTATTTTTTATGTTGTCATTGTCAACTGCCCAAATAAATGCATACAGGCATATATACACCATTTTCTTACAGATGGATTTTCTTAGATTTATCTTGTTACTTAAAATAGATTAGGTAGATGCGGTGTGGATATATAAATGGGAAAAGCCATTTATCTACTCCATTCTGAAATTAAATTGATTCCCCAAAGTTGGAATCTTATGCCTGCAGGCCTGAAGGTAGTTTTCATTTATCTCAGTGAGATTTTCCAAAAGACATATACAAAATTATTAGACAACCAATTTTGTCTAGTGGTTAAGACAATGAGTTCAAGTCCCTATCTTAGCCATGAAAGACAGCTGGGTGACCTTGGGCCAGTCACTCTTTCTCAACCCAACCCTCCTCACAAGGTCATTGTTGTGGGGAAAGTAGGAGGAGGAAGATGAGTTGTATATATTTGCTACCTTAAATTATTTGTAAAAGTGGAAAATAAATAAATAAAATAAAAAATCCATTTGTGTTAATATGTTCTGATATTTTTAAGCATTAACAAGACCATTTATTTTAGCGGCAAGAAATGAAAGTTTACTGCTTTGTGTAACTAAAAATGCTAAAAATGAAATCAAGTATGTTAATGCATATTTGTTAAGTACTGTACATGAATAATCTACCATGAATACCCAATGAAATGACAACAAAGATAAGATAAGGTAAGTCCAGCATTGTTGGTCCAACAATTCAGTAGTTGGATATGCTTTCAGCCTTTTTTAGTTTCCATAGTTCAATCAGGCTGCTGTAAGGAAAAAGGAGCACAAGGCAAAATTAAAAGAAAAAAAGATCACAGATGATGATCCAGCCATGTGGTCTTAATTTGCAAAGAGTGATTGATAGATACCGTGTTTCCTCAAAAGTAAGACAGGGTCTTATTTTCTTTTGAGACACCCCCCCCAAAATAAGCACTTGGCCTTATTTTGGGGGAGGTCTTATTATTTTTGAGGTGCAGGAGGCAGCGAGCCAGGTCACCTCGTGCTGCTGTGTTGCAATATTTTCTGGAGGGCTTATTTTTTGGGGAGGGTTTATTTTAGTGGAAGCGCTCAAAGGCCCAATTGGGCTTATTATCCGGGGAGGTCTTATTTTCAGGGAAACAGGGTATATGTAATTAAATGAGTACCTTCAAATGGTTTCAAATCTAAGAGAAATAGATATACTCAATAATTGCAACATGTTCCTGTATCTAGGATCAATGCCATCTCTAGAAGCTCTTGTAAGCTAAAAATGATACGTGTAATACTGTCTGTGGAAGGCTTGCCAATTCCTGGGTCAGTTTTATCCTACATCTCAAAATTCTCATATTATCCAAACTGAGACTTAAACCCTAATCATTTTGGGGCAGTGAAGTCGAGTGAATTTAATATTGTTAATTTTTTTACTGTGTGTATGTGTGGCTGCAAAATTCTAGAACATCGCACTCGCTATGTGGTTGTACCTAGGAGCAAAATAAATAAATGTATTTCTAGCCAAGAAATTACTCTTGGCCCTGAAAAGAGAATTCTGATTGCCATTTGAACAACATTTTAGATG
The DNA here is from genome assembly GCF_009769535.1 of Thamnophis elegans. Taxonomy (NCBI): domain Eukaryota; kingdom Metazoa; phylum Chordata; class Lepidosauria; order Squamata; family Natricidae; genus Thamnophis; species Thamnophis elegans. The sequence continues at coordinate 98,866,741 of NC_045542.1, forward strand.
ATGTGGCTGAACAATTTGTACTACTGCTTAGGCTAATTGCTCAACAAGGCAGTTACTGTACTGGCAATTGGCACAACTGTCAATGTATATGACAATTAGGGAACAATATGCTTGCTTCTAAAATCATGGCTTGAGCAATTCCTGTGCCCAATGGCAGGGTGTATTATAGAAATGGAAGATGAAAGTGAAGCCCAAGCATCGGCTACTATCAAAAAATCTGAGTCTAACCTTCATGTGTACATTTTTTGATAGGATGAGAAAAGAGGTGAACTGTTCAATTAGTAGTAAAGAAACCAACCTTTAAAAAAAAAACAGACAACATTCTTAATATTTTTAATTGATTAAATTTCACACATTGACCTCTAACAGCTTTTGCAACATGCTATGCTATAGGGCAGTGGCCCTCAATCTTTTGGGCACCAGGGACTGGTTCTGTGGACAGAGGTTTTTCCGCAGACTGGAGTGGACATGGTTTTGCCTGCTCCCCATTCCCGTGAATGGGGCTTTGCTGGGTTGTGTGTCCCTGGTGCTTGCATGCTGCAGACCGGTGTTGGTTCACAGACCGAGGGTTGGGGACCCCTTGCTCTAAGGGGTAGCACAGGAGTAATATTTTCTTTTGTGTGCCTTTGAGTCAGTGTTGACTCCTGCAGTTTTCTTGGAAAGAGATTTGGAAGTGGTTTGACCTTGCTTGCTTCCTCGGTCTGAGAAGGTGTGATTGGCCCAAGGTCACCCAACTGATTTCATGTGGGATGAGAACTCATAGTTTCCTGTTTTACGTATGTCCTATAAAAGTGGGCATGTAAAGTGGTGGGTTGGTATCCATATTAGAGTTATAACATAATTTTGCAGGGGGCTATTATTATTTGTATCTCCCTGTAGCAGATGGGATACTGTATGCAGAGAATTACTTAGAATAATTCTCAGTGTGATCCATAATTCTTTCTGTTTATCTTGCCCACTGGGAGGTTCCCGAGATTCTCCAGTTTTAATAAACTACTAGTCTATCCACATGAGGGGAGTTTTCGGTAACCTCTGTTGCCATCTAGTGGTTGCTCAGATTTGCACAGTCCAATTAAAGTAGCTCTACTCTTTCATAAAGGCAGAGACGTCCGTGATGGTAAACCTAAGGCACACATGCCGGAAGTGGCACACAGAGCCATCTCTCTGAGTATGCCAGCCGTCGCTCGTTACTTTTCCAGGTTCCGATGCACACATGCCACTGGCCAGCTGGTCTTCGCACATGCAGGAATGCCAGAAACCGGAAGAGCAGCTCCTGGGAAGCTGAGCTTCTGGTTTCCAGTGTATGCATGTGTGCTGGCCAGCTGATCTTCGTGCATGCATGCATGCATGCCAGAAACCAGAAGACTAGGTGACCAGTGTGCATGCCGGAAACTGGAAGCTCAGCTTCCCGGTGCACACATGCCCGCCAAGGAACTGCCCTTCTGTATGCGCACCAGAGAGCTGCTCTTCAGGTTTGTGGTGCTCCCCCATGTGTGTCTGCGTGCTCCAGTTTCAGCACTCGGTCCCAAAAAGGTTCACCAACACTGACCTAGAAGGAGCTAGCTCCACTTATGTTTTGGGTTAAGAAGCCCTGGGAAAGTGTATCAAATTAACCGGGTAGCAATTGATGTCACACAATCAATATTGTCATCAATGATACAACTCTTAGAGATAATGAGGGCACTTTTGTAAAGCTGCAGCATATTTAATTAATTGCTTGATTTATAAATGACTTCAAGAGAGAGAGAGAGAGAGAGAGTCTGTAGTATAGTGGTTAAGGCATCGGGCTAGAAAACAGGAGAACTATGAGTTCTGGTCTTGCCTTAAGCAGGAAGCCAGCTGGGTAACCTTGGGCCAGTCATCCCTCTCTCAGCCCTAGGAAAGAAGCAAGAGCACACAATTTCCAAAATATCTTGCCAAGAAAAGTGCAGGGACTGACTCAACATTGACTCTAAGGTGCACGTGTGTGCTTGCACACACACACACACACACACACACACACACACCAAAAGTAGGCTAAAGCAACATAAAAAAATCTGAAATCACATCATATAACTAAATAAACAAGTAAAAATAAACCAATGCCAAACGAATGGCACACATCAGGGAAGTTAGAAATGTGATTAAAATATAACACAACTAATTTGGATTCACAGATTGCTTTGCCTCTGCCTCAGAGCCTGCTGGAAAAATCCACGTATTCAGAACTTTCTTTAACATCAGGGAGGTGTGGACCAGCTCCAGTTGCCTGTCATTGTGAAAGGCCCAGTGATGCACAATAGAAAGAGAAGGGAAACAAGGACAAGGTAGTTACACCCAGATTCTTCTCTTTACCTCTGTACTTAGTCAACAGTGCAAGAACTTCTACAGGCATCTTGGAACTCTTAGGGAAAATGTCCTGCAAGTGTTATCAACTTATGTTTGTATGTGTTAAGCCAATTATTATTTGGCTACAGATGAATTGCTTTTCTTTAAAAGTAAATCGGACTAAGAAAGTATTTCCCAAATGGTTGCTTTACAAGGTACACAGGAATGACATTTCCTTCCACCTGAAGGACACCTGGTGGAAAAACCTGTCCTATTATTTATTCGTTTTCACTTATCCAGACTTGTCTTTGAACTATGATTAGTGAATTTCTTCCACTTGCATGAAAAGAATATTCTAACTAAACCACCCTAGTAGCCAAGAGTTTTATAGAGGGCAAGGGTAGAAACCTGTGACACTCCTATCGGCCCCAGACCACAGGATCTACAGCCCTAACGAAGCAACAGATAAAACAAGACTGAACAATGGGAGAATTTCATCTCTGACATTTTGGAAGTCCCAAAATACCCTGTCAGAATAGCTTAAGATTCTGGAGTTTATTTATTTATTTAAAATATTGATGTGGCTGCCCATCTTACAAACCAACTTTGTAGTTCCAATCAAGGACACACAGTGGGGACCTTCTATTCTATAGTGATAAGCAGTAGTGCAATTCAGCTAGTTCTATCCGGTTCGGGTGAACTGGTAGCAGTGGCAGCGGAAGGCTCCGCTTACCCACCCGGACATCATCACATCCCATTTTGGACGCTCTGCACATGCACGGAAGGACCTGCCATTCTCACATTTGTGAACCAGTAGCAAAGGTAAATTTGATTTCACTCCTGGTGAAATAAAATCAGTCAAGTCTCTAATATATACAACTTTTGCAAAATTGTCGCAAAAGTTTCTGAAAAACCCAGGAAACTCCGTGTTCTGGAGTTTGAAATGCTTCAGCCAGAAAACCAAAACAGTTTGGGTCCTAAAAATGTTAATCAAAATGAATTCAGATCCCCTAGAAATGCCTATCCAGAACCTGCTTAGCCACATTGTGTGATAATAGGCAAACTGAAGTACAGGCTTTCATTATTTAGATCATAGGGGTAAAGAGGGCCTTTTGAGACAACAAGATGACATTTTCTTGCTTGATTTTTTTAAAATCCAGTTATCTCTCACACACCACACCCAAACCCCCCAGCTAGAAGTTATTTTTTAAAAAGGATAAGGATCAAAAAGTTATATGGGTTTCTGGACAACAAAAATTAAAATGGGTGGTATCTGCCTCTGAAAATTTCTGTGTATACAATGTTGGAATAATCACTGCATTTCTCACTCAATCCATCAGAATAGAGCTGGAAGGGACCTTGGAGGTCTTCTAGTCCAGCTATCTGCTCAAGCAGGAGGCCTTATACCATTTCAGTAGGTGGCTGTCCAGTCTCTTCTTAAAAACCTCCAGTGTTGAAGCATCCACAACTTTCAAAGGCAAGCTGTTCCACTGGTCAATTGTCCTTACTGTTAGGAAGTATCTCCTTAATCCCAGGTTGCTTCTCTCCTTGATTAGTTTCCATCCATTGTTTCTTGTCCTGCCCTCTGGTGCTTTGGAAAATAAATTGATCCCCTCCTCTTTGTGGCAGCCCGTCAAATACTGGAATACTACTATCATGTCCCTTCTCATCCTTTTTTTCTCTAGTCTGGCCGTACCAAATTCCTGCAGCTGTTCTTCATATGTTTTTGTCTCCAGGCCCTTAATAATGCCCTTTTTTGCACTTTTTCCAAAGTCTCAACATCTTTTTTGTAATGTGGTGACCAAAACTGGGTACAGTATTCCAAATATGGTCTTACTAAGCCTTTATAAAGTGGTACTAATACTTCACATGATTTTGATTCTATGTCTCTGTTTATACAGCCAAGAATGTATTAACTTTTTTGGCTGCCGCCGCACACTGCTAGCTCATGTTTAAGTGATAGCCCACTAATAGCAATAGCAGTTAGACTTATATACCGCTTCATAGGGCTTTCAGCCCTCTCTAAGCGGTTTACAGAGTCAGCATATCGCCCCCCAACAATCTGGGTCCTCATTTTACCCACCTCGGAAGGATGGAAGGCTGAGTCAACCCTGAGCCGGTGAGATTTGAACCGCCGAACTGCAGCTAACAGTCGGCTGAAGTAGCCTGCAGTGCTGCACTCTAACCACTGCGCCACCTCGGCTCTCTAAGACTCCAAGGTCCCCCTCACAGTTACTATTTTTGATCAGGTTTCATCTAAACTGTACTTTTACCTTTGGTTTTTCCTGCCTAGGTGTAAAGCACATAGGTCCTTTTCTCCACATTATATGTCATGTTGTTGAATATAGGGCTCATTGTTCAAGTCTGTTAAGAACTTTTCGGATCCTGTGCTTGTCTTTTAGGGTTTTGTTTATTCCTGCCAGCTTAGTGTCATCTGCAAGTTAGATGAGTTCCCCTTCTATTCCCTCATCTAAATCATTTATGAATATATTGAAGAGTACTGGACCTTATGGTATTCCACTGCTCCCTTCCTTCCATGTAGATGTAGTACCATTAAATATGGCTTGTCAGCCAATTGCAAATCCATCTGATGGTGATGTTGTCTATCCCAAATTTTTCTGGTTTACCAAGAAGTAGGTTGTGATTTACTTTGTCGAATGCCTTGCTGAAGTCTATGTATATTTCCACAGCATTTTGTGGGTCTACTAATTTAGTCATTCTGTCAAAAAATGAAATAAGATTGTTTTCACATGACCTGTTTTTAACAAACCAGTGCTGGCTACTAGTTATAACCCTATTGGTTTCTAGATGTTCACAGATCAGTTTTTTAATTATTTTTTCCCAGTATCTTCTCAGGTATTGATGTTAGGCTGATTGGTTTGCGGTTTCCTGGGTCTGGTCCAATCCCCCCCTCCCGGTTTTGAAAATGGGAACCACATCAGCTCTTTTACAATCCTCTGGCAGTTCCCCAGTGCGTCAACATTTTTTTAAAAGATATGGTACAATATGGTTCTGAGATAACATCTGCCAGCTCTTTTAGAAGTATGGTATGTAATCTATCAGGTCTCCTCTAAACACAGTGGCTTGTAAACAATGGAGAATGGAAAACTGACAAGGCAACCCAATTTCCTTATGGGGATTGAAATATCTATCTACTAGATGCTGGTTCTGTTGGTTCCTTTCTGCTTATTGAAATAGAAGTAGTAGGATTTAGCTCCCCATAACTATTGCTGAATATCATAGACTTGTAAATTGAACACTTGTGCCGTGTCTAACAAAATGAAATTCAATGTAGATGAGTATGAGTATGAGTAGTTTATTTATATGCCGCCCTTTTCCCTGGGGGGACTCAGGGAGGCTCACTATTCGGAAGGAAGGGAGGACAAACAGATTAAGCACATAAGACAGTACATCATTAAAAGCACAACATTCATACAATTCGGGTGGGTTGCGGTCTTTAACCCCAGGCCTGACGGGACAGCCAGGTTTTAAGGGCTATGCGGAAGGTCTGGAGGGTGGTGAGGGTACGAATCTCCACGGGGAGATCGTTCCATAGGGTCGGAGCTGCCACCGAGAAGGCTCTCCTCCGCGTGGTTGCCAGTCGACATTGACCGGCAGATGGAACTCGGAGGAGGCCTAATCTATGGGATCTAATTGGTCAAGTGGAGGTAATTGGCAGTAGGCGGTCTCTCAAGGTTTTACACATAGGCAAGAAAGGTTCCACCACAATTCTGCGAAGCCCTTATCCACGGAGACATAGGCGCGTAGTGCTAATCCGCGCCGTCGCAATTGCTAAAGCAAATGCGACCTTACCGCGCTGACATAAGGGCGGAGGGCAAATCCGCGCCTTTCCAAGCTATCAACAAAATGCGACGCTAGCGTGGCGTCATCGCCAACTGTACAAGTACAGACTAGGTCAAGCTTGGCTCAATACCAGCAACTGTGAGAGGGATCTTGGAGTCCAAGTGGACAATCGCTTAAATATGAGCCAACAGTGTGTGGCAGCAGCTGAAAAAGCCAATGCAATCCTAGACTGCATTAATAGAGGAATAGAATCAAGATCACATGAAGTATTAGTACCACTTTACAAAGCCTTAGTAGGGCCACACCTGGAACACTGCATCCAGTTTTGGTCACCACCATATAAAAGAGATGTTGAGACTCTAGAAATAGTGCAGACAAGAGCAATAAAGATGAGTAGGGGGCTGGAGATACGAAGAATAGTTGCAGGAATTGGATATGGCTATTTTAGTGAAAAGAAGTAGTAGGGAAGATATAATAACAGTGTTCCTGTTTTTGAGAGGCTGTATTTGGGCACCATAAACAAGAACCAATTTATGGAAACGAATCAAGAAGAGAAGTAACCTTATTCTCCAAAACACCTAAAGGCAGGATAAGAAGCAATGGAATAGATGGAAACTAATCAAGGAGAGAAGAACCAAGGAGAAATTGCCTAACAGTGAGAACAATGAACTAGTGGGATGCCTTGCCTTCAGAAGTTGTGGATATCCCATCTCTGGAGGTTTTCAAGAAGAGACTGGACAGCCACTTGTCTGAAATGGTATAGACTCTCCTGCTTGTTCTGGGAGTTGGACTAGAAGACTTCTAGAAGTCCATTTCAATTCTGTTATTCTAGGTTCTATAACCTTGGCTTGAATTCATCTAATGAAGAAGAGCCCAGTGACCTTGCTGTGTAGCTCTAGGTCAGGGCTGTCAAACTCCCAGCCCACGGGCCAGATGTGTCACATGCTGTCCACACCCACGCCCGGTTTAGCAAAGGGGCAGAAAGTCCCAATTTATCACATCATGCTCCCATGACAACGTGAGCTTGACACCCCTGTTCTAGGTCATCTCCCAATAAGCCAAGGAAGCTCCAGGGTCAGCTGCTGCTTACACTTACACTTAGAAAGTTAAATGCGCAAAATATACATTGCAACGCTTATTGCAAAGCCTCTCAACTATCAAACGACAACCCGGCCTTCACGTGGTGCCCCCCGTTCCCACCAATCGGGCTCTGTCGACCCTTGGGACTGGCGTCCCCTTGGGTATATCCAGCCGAAACAGCTTCCATGGATCGCCGTAAAACAGTGGCGTCAAATTTCCATGGAAGTCGCCTATACCCACGATGGGTGAAGAGGCGTCTAGTACAAGTACAAGAAAGTTAAATGGCTGGGGTTGTGGAATTGTAGCTGGGCCCATACCTCATCTTAAATTATATTTAGTTTAATCACAATTTATTGAGTAAATATTTCTTACAGACTGTATTTACACAACTTATCATGCAGGGGTGGGTTCCTGCCAGTTCTAACCTCTTCTATAGAAAAGTTCCACAAATCTACAGTGCTGTTTAGAACTGGTTCCAGCTCCCACCCCCTGCCCATCCGCACATCATCAAGATGAAGAGCGAGAGGAGGAATTCTGGGAGTTGAAGTCCACAAGTCTTAAAGCTGTCAAGTTTGAACACCCCTAGAGTTTTTTTCTAAAGGGTTAGGGGTGCAAGGGTCTTGTAACTTGACAGCTTTAAGACTTGCACACTTCAATGTCAGAGTTCCTGAGCCAACATGACTGGAGGAGGAATTCTGGGAGCTGAAATCCACAAGACTTAAAACTGTAAAGTTTGAACACCCCTGGGGTTTTTTTCCCTAGAGAGTTAGGGGTGCAAGGGTCTTGTAACTTGACAGCTTTAAGACTTGCGTGCTTAAATGCCAGAGTTTCTGAGCAGACATTTTGATTGCTAAGCAAGAGCGTTGTTAAGTGAGTTTCACCACATTTTACAAGTTGCCACGCCCACCCAGTCACATGGCTGGCAAGCCACTCCCACCCAGTCACATGGCCAGCAAGCCACTCCCACAAGCAGGCCACACCCACAGAAGAGGTTCTAACAAAATTTGAAACCCACCACTGTTACCATGTCATAAACCCAAAATACAAAAGTGTACCCCAAACTTTTGTAGCTCACAAAGCAATCCCCGAATGAATAGAGTTAAGAGGCCAGACCTTTTTTTTGGCAGCCTGGCTGAATTTGTGGGGTGAAGGATTATCAAGTAGATTTTCATCACTGCAAATTCTTAAAGGCAGGCACTGCAGCCCTCAATTTTTAAAATCTACCTTCAAACAGAGAAAGGGTTGTTGTAGTGGTTAAAGCATCAGACTAGAGACTGGCAGGCTGTGAGTTGTAGTCCTGCCTTAGGACCAGACACTCACACTCAGCCCTAGGAAGAGGGCAATGGCAAACCACTTCTAAAAATATTGCCAAGAAAATTGCGGAGACTTCGCCCGGCAGTTACCAGGAGTCAAAAACTGTCTCAAAGGCACACAAAATGAAATAAAACCTTCAAAGATGCCTAGCCCATTTTTGAACAAGACTTTTGCAAATTCTAGTGGGTCCCTCAAGCCAAAACAAGTTTGCATACGTCCAATAAAACATAGTGGATAAACCACAAAGGTTGAGTTCACACAACCCAGTAAGGTAAAATTCCCACCGTGGCTTTGTTCAAGTAAGTGAATCCAGGCTGTACCTCCCCACATTGTTTAGAGCTTTGACCGATATGTCAGTTATCTGAATGGAGAGGGCTTTAGATATACTTCTCATGTTTCAGGTCAACCTTTGGTTTAGATTACCATGCATTATAAATGGGACTGGTTTAACCCAAAATGCTCAGTTGCGGTCAGAGTCTGAGATGACGGAGAGTTGCATCTATATGCTTTACCTTGGCTCCTTCTCAGAAGGCTGTGTTTTTAAACTTTCATCTTTAAAAAAGATGGAATGCTAGTTAAATAGGTTCAGTGGTGGGTTTCTGCTGGTTCGCACCGGATCAGGAGAACCGGATGGTGAATTGGACCCAGAAGTAACTTCCAGAACACCTGCTCCGGCCCTTTCGCTCCACGCTCACCCCCGCCCACTGGAGAGGTCCAGTGGCACAATCCACTACACAGCAGAGGCAAGCTCAGGAGTTTTCTACCGGATTCCCCTCTGTCTTGCCTCCTCCGATCTCCCAAAGTTCTTTCCCCAATGTGTGATAGCTTTCTGCTAGATTCCTCTCTGTCCTGCCTTCTCCGATCTCCCTAATTTCGGCCCTTAATCCTCCAGTTGTCTATTTTTGGGAGGTTTTCCCCTTTCTTCCCCCCCTCCTTTCATAGGAGTTCCCAAAAAAATTGCCACATGGCTTTGGGGTGGTGGTCATGTGACTGAGTGTGCATGAGTGATGTCAAGTTGACCATACCTGCCCAGTCACATGACTGCCAAGCCACGCCCACAAAATGGGCCACACCCACAGAATAGGATCTAAAAAAAATTGAAATCCACCACTGAATAGGTTAAAGACTCTCTTGGGTTGGAAGAAGAGGAGGCTGTAGAGAGTATCCTGGGTGTTGGGCCTTCTCTGTGGCTGCTTCGACCCTTTGGAATGAGCTACCCCCAGAGATCTGGACCTTGCCCACTCTCATGGCCTTCAGAAAAGCTGTTAAAACCTAGCTATTCTGGCAGGCCTGGGGCTGTTGACCTCACTGTTGAGGTCCAGCCCCGATCAGATTGAGTGCATGTGTGATGTTTTTAATTTGTCTTTCCTTTATTTCTTATTATATCTTTTTTTCTTTTTTCTTTGTAAGCCGCCCGGAGTCCTTCGGGATTGGGCGGCCAATAAATTTTGCAAATAAATAAATAAATAGGTAAGTAAGTAAGTAAGTAAGTAAGTAAGTAAGTAAGTAAGTAAATAAATGGTCCTCCTATAAGCAGAAGACGGCTTCCCTACGGAGTCATGTTCTGATATATTCTTAACTTTCTAGGGTTGTTCACCAACTCAAAGTGGTTGGTTACCCAATGGATTTGTTTCCTGCTGTGACAGACCTAAAGCAGCAGGTGGCACTCGAGGAAAGGAAGAAAGGGGGGTGGGGGTGGGAGGAGGAGGAGGCAGCTTCAGCAGAATGGGAGAGATGAAATTCCACTGTTTGCTGTCTTCTCTGAAGTTTAGTTCCTGTGTAAGCATCTGTTAGCCGTTTCTGCTCCCCCCCCTTTTTTTTTTGCATCCATGAGCTTAACATTATTCTTTTATGTTTTATCAGAAGCCTCCCAGAAGGGGCCAAAGTGGCAGAAATAGGATGTTCTTCTCTGGAGATAACAATTCCCCAGAGGTGCAAGCAAGTGTGAAGAAGATGATAAATGTCTGGGAACTGGATTGCAAAATGAAAACAGACACACATTTGGGAAAGAGATACTTGACTCTGAATGAACGTGCTGGATGGAACGCATTAAGATCAAAGCATCCGGTGAAACCCCATTAGCTTTCTCCCAGTTGTAGCTTAAGGCTGGGCATATGATACAATTCTCCTTTAATTGAGAGGAGGCTCCTTTGATGTAATGTTGTCCCGAAAATAGGACCTACCCCAAAAATAAACCATAGCAATAGCAGTTAGACTTATATACCGCTCCATAGGGCTTTCAGCCCTCTCTAAGCGGTTTACAGAGTCAGCATATTGCCTCCAACAACAATCCGGGTCCTCATAACTTGGTTTTTAAGTGTGTGCCTAATACAAGCCCTACCCCAAAAATAAGATCTAGTGAAGGGAGTGGGTGGGGCCAGCAGAGGAGGCAGTGAGCTCGTATGGGCAGATGGTGTCTGGCCACAGCTGAGGCAGCACAAGTGAGTTGAATACCAAGCAGCAAGTGGAGGCCACACGGGCCATGTGAAAACTGAGACTTGGTGGGCGACAGCAGGCAGGTGGCACAGGAGGCTCATCTGCATGTCTCTTGGCTTGCCTGCGGCCCGTGATGCACATTGGGATCACCTACATTCCACTCCATGCCTCTGCCTCCATCTGCTGCTGGTGCCACCACATGTAGATGTGCCTCCCACAGCCAGCTGCCACTCCAGCCCACCAGCTCTTAGCTTTCCTGGGGCTGGTGTGACCCAGCTGGATCACCTGTCTCCCACCCCCCCGGCCATGACTCTGCCTTTGTTCTGCTGCTTGGACTGGGAATCAACTCACCTGTGCTGCATGGGCTGTGCAGCCCCAGAGTGTCCTGACCAAGAGCCCGGTGGGCTGCAGCTGCTGCCGGATACTATTGGTCCCTATGCACTTGCCGCCTCTTGTGCATGTGCCAGGGGGCAGGGCACCCAGCTGGGCTGATCACCCTGAATTGTAATTGCATTTCCCTGAAAATAAGCCCTACTGCTTATTTTGGAGGGCCCCCCCCCAATATAAGACCGGATCTTATTTTCCAAGAAATGTGGTACAGGTAATTCTCAACTTACAACCATTCATTTAGTGACCATTTGACGTTACAACAGCAGTGAAAAAGTGACTTATGACAGTTTTTCACAGATGGGGTTGTAGCATCCCCATGATCACATGATCGAAATTCAGGTGTTTGCCAATTGACTCATTTTTATGATGATCACAGCATCCCAACTTCATATAATCACCTTTTGTGAGCTTCTGAGAAGCAAAGTCAATGGGGAAGCCGGATTCACTTAACCATGTTACTAACTGCAGTGATTCACTTAACAACTGTGGGAAGAAAGTTTGTAAAATGGGACAAAACTCACATAACAACCGTATTTTTGGGAGTAGACACACCTTTTTCCCTCAAAAAAGAGGCTGAAAATCTGGGTGCATCTTATACAATGAATATAGCATTTTTGGCTTCCTGAAACCCCGCCCCTTCACCAAAATGGCTGTGCAGAGCCTTTGGGAGGCTTCCAGAGTGCTCCTGGGGGCTTGGGAGGGCAAAAATGAGTGACAAATAGGCTGTTTTCATGAAAAAAGAGGTCTGCAGACTGCAAAAACTTTTTTTTTAATTTGCCTCTTCAAAATCTTGATGCTTATATTCTGCTGCGTCTTATACTCCGAAAAATATGGTATCTCACTTAGCATCAGAAGTTTTGGGCTGAATGGTAAATCAAGGACTACCTGTACTCTGTTTCTCAGTCAGTATTTGTTTATTATACTTAAAGTCCATCTTTTCTGTAGCATTGACACTGACCCCCCAAATAGTGATAGGCACAATGATGGCATAATGACACACCTAATCTCACACATATGTGTAAGTAGTAGCATATGCATGGTTATAGCATCAGGCACATGTTGTCATTGTCCCTCCTCTCACCACCTTGCAAGAAACCCATGCACTTTTTTTCCACAGCATGTATGATTTTACCATCAACCTCTGTCATCATGACAACCCTGCGAGGTAGACTAAGTTCAAGAGGCTTGTTCAAGGTAACCAAGGAGCTTCTCCCTAAATGAGCATCTGATTCTGGACCTTCTTGGCCCATGCTTAACAATCACACCACACAGACATTGTTAATCATGAAAACAGTTGAACTTACAAAATAGCACAACTGTGCATACCAGCCTTCTCAAATTGTCGCTTTGTTGGGACTAAAATGCCCCAAAATTTCAGCCATGAGAAAGACACAATTGCTTTGCAAAATGACAGCTTAGGGAAGTCTGGTGAGTTCCTCTGCTATGACTTCCTAGGAGGGGAATTTCACCCCTCCCCATCACCTGAAACCTTCTGCATCTTGTTTACGTACTTTTCCCCATTGCTACTCCAGCCTACAGATCTGGATAATAGAAGTGAAATGATATGTTGGGGGAAAAGCGGCTCACAGTAATTAAAGCATTTCGTAAACTTAATCCAACTAAAGGGCACATTTAAACCTATAGTATTCATTTCAGCTGTGTTGGATATAGTCCATTACTTCCAAAGAGAATATACAAATTCATTCTCTCTCTCTCTCTCTCTCTCTCTCTCTCTCTCTCCCTCCCTCCCTCCCTCCCTCCCTCCCTCCTTCCCCCCTTTCTCCCTCCCTCCCTCCCCCTCTCACCACCCCTGTGTGTGTGTGTGTGTGTGTGTGTGTGTGTGTGTGAATACAGCCCAAGCAAATATTGAATGTTGGCAGCCAGGAGAGAATTAAATCTGTGATGCCCAAATTGTCTGAGAACATCCTAAAACAAACTGCAGAAAGCAAATTCACAACAGGCAGAAAAGATGCTGTTATAATATACAATAATGAGAATAAATGAGGTGAAATGTCATCCAAATATCCCGAATTTAATTCTACTTCCTAGGGGATCATGGAAAAGGTGCTATCATATCTCAGCCGTAGCCCTTCATTCACGGTGTGTTCAAATTATTAATAATGTGTACAAGATGCTTTGGATTCTTGAAAAGAATTATCCTTATTCTCTTCTTATTCGTTAATACACCAGTGGTTAAAAAAATCCTCCACAAAACCTGATGGGTGGACTGGAGGTCTCTTGGCAGATGCTGGAGGGTGGTCTTTTGAGAATGCTCTAGCCTGGATTGTGACCATTGAGAAGGAATTCTTCTGATCAGGGAAGGCAACCTGCAGCCATTGGGGCATATCCAGCCCAGGATTGTTCACCACCCCCAGACTGCGGGACCTCAGAATGGCAGCAGTGGGATTTTTCTAAATATTTTCTACTGGAAGAACAAGAAACAAGGACCATGAAATGTTTCATGAGCTTAATACAACTTCAGGCATAAAACCAAAATGGAGATGTGCGATGAAACAATGAAAGAGATCTACTTTCTCAGCCACAGTGGATTCACTGGCTGATTGGCTATTCATTTTCACTCAGACCAAACTACCTCATGGGATTGTTGTGGCAGAAATGAGGAGGGGTGATATAATCTATGTCCTTTGGGCTCATCAAGGAAAATCGGGATGCAGTTCTGACAAAGTAAAAGCAATTGGTCAGAAAAATATAAATCAAGAAACAAACTGATATTATGCTACAGTTTTCCCAACAGTAGATATGATATGCTTGAAGAAATGTCTGTTTTATAGGAACAGAAATTAGACCTAGGGATGTGAATATATATAGTTGTGTTAAGCCATGCTAAACTGAAACTAACTTTTAGATGACCCTAGCTGTTAACTGCAACTGTTTTGGAGGGAAACAGGGTTTTTCATGTATTATGATTGGTTAAGGTCCTGTGGACCCAAAGTATAATTTACAGGCAATTGCCTGCTATTCTTCAGTTCCAGTTTGTCAATAAATGCTGTTGTATCTCTGCTGGTCTGCTTCTTGCCTACTAAAGCCCACTGCACAATAGGATGTCTTTTATTTCCACTAACTACAATGAATCTTGTAACACTGAGGTCTCAGCAGTGATAAATGCCACAAATGTTCTTTAAAAACTATGTCCGCTTAGCCTTGACACAGGAAACCAGGACAGGGTGATAATGTTGCCTATAATGTTGTTTCAGAATAATCCCCACCCATTTTCGCCTTGTCCAAGTTCTTTGAGCCAGCAAAGGAGCAGGCATCTTCTAGATCACCAAGACACCCAAGGTATGGATACTGCAGGTAGCAGCAAGAATGCCATAGTGGAAATATACTTTTCTTTTTATCTGCTTTCACGTTGTTTTGATGCCTTTCAATTTAATGCATTTAACAGCCTATTTTGCTTTGTGGGTGAAATGTGAACATCACTTCTTAAAATAAATTTGGATAAGATTTGTTTTGTTCTCCTAAAAATGGAACATATATACAACTGATGATTATTGCTAAATTGCTCTTGGTCTAGAATTGGGATAATAAAGTTTTGATGACAATAATAATATTTCCTTTAATTCCGTTGTCAAGTTCTCCCAATCTGCTAGATACATTTCTTACCAGAATAATAATAATAAAAAAAATAGCAAGGTAGAAATGCATACTAATTTCAATATTGAGCTGAAAAAAATAATAGGAAAAAATTCAGGGTTCTCATTTTTTGTGGACTTTTTACTCTGTAGAATGCAATTTTTAATTGCCTCCCAGAGTTAAGTGAAATAGCCGTCGGAAAATTAACTCTCTGTGAAAAAAAAATTATATATTTTAGATAATCCAAGCAAGGCAATGTCTAAAATTGATACTATTCTTAATACAACTGTATATCTTCTTAAACAAATTAATTAGCATATAATTTTCTTTTTTAATCTGCCTTTCCAATATCTCTAGGGGAGATATTGGAAAGGCAGATAAAAAAGAAAATTATATGCTAATTAATGTGGGAAGGAATATGGCAACCCACTTCCGCTTTCTGAGCCATTCCTACATTAGTTACAGAATGCTCTGCCTTTCATTTGCAAATGGTGTTTTAGCGTGGTTCAGCTTAATAAAAAATACAGGATATATAAGAAAAAAAATTAAAAGATGCTAGACTGACACTCATCTTTGAGTAAGAAATGTTACAATCTCTCTCAGCCAACTAATTTCTCTGGGGTATGGTGAGCGCTTCCTTTCATGGCAGAAGTTGGGGGCATGGGAAGCTTCAGCGGGAAGTGTGGAAAACAGAGAGGAAATGAGCTGTCAGAGGTACTTGCGGGGAGGGAAGCTGACAGCAGGACCAAATGAAACAGATGCTTCCCCCACCACCCAGTTCTGAAGTTTGCTTTAGTCTCTAACACAACCAGCTAAATAAAATATTTCTCTCAACTGTTATGAATCCTTGAGATACACAGTTGTCTTAGAATCATGTCAATCAAGGAGAATATGCATCATGTAGGGAAAATAGGTCCTTTTCTAGTAATCGACATAACCTGTCCTCCTGGACTCAGTGCAATTTTGTGCCTATTGATGGAGATTGTAAAGGGAGGGGAATGGACTGGAAAGCATGAGGATTTTTGCCACGGCAACCTGTCTGAGCAATCTTCCAGTTAGGAAAAATTCAATTCCCAGAATTCCGCCATCAAGAATAGCTCTTCTTCAAAATTCTAAATTTGACATCCATTTTGGATGTTGCCAAGTTTAGTAAATTCTGTGCCAGAACTGAAACCGTTTATTGGCTGTGCCCCTACCTGGCTGGGGGCAGAATGGATGAATAGCTGAATAGTTGATATAAATTGCTTCCTTCTGTTGATGATGGAAAGAAAACATTAAATGTTCCACCATACCAAAGTGTTATTATTTAAGGCAAGAGCCAGCAGAAAACCATGCTGCTTTGAAAAAGTGCTGGTTGCATTCCAGATGGCCTATTTTGCCATAGCAATGCAGCAGAGGAGAGGGTCTGTCTGCAGCACAAGTGGGAGGGGGAGAAGGGAAGTGTGCGGGAAACGCCTCCTTTGATGCTGGTTTCTGGCAGCAGAAGATTTATGGGAATTCTGCTGTAAGGTCTCCAATCTCACAGGGCAGTGTTTCTCAGCCTTAAGACTTCCCAGTCAGCATGCTTCAAATGGCTGAAGTTGAGAAACATTGCCATAGGGCAGTGATGGAGAACCTTTTTGTAAACGTGTGCCAAAATTGTGCGTGCGTGTGCGATAGCGCGCACCCACGTGCCCCACACCCATAATGTAATGTGCCCCACCCACCTGCATATGCACGCACAACCCACGATGTTTGTGTGTATGGGGGGGGGAGTTTTTACCCTCTCCAGGCTTCCAGACCCTGGGGAGGACAAAAATCGGGCCCAATGGGCCAACCGGAAGTTTGTAAACAATCCGTTTTTGGCTTCTAGAGGTCCTGAGGAGACTAGTTTTTGCGTCCCTGGGCTTCAGGAAAGCCACCGGAGACTGGGGAGGGTGAAAAACAGGCCCAATGGGCTAACTGGAAGTTTAGAAACTATCCATTTCCAGCTTTAGACTGACACTTGGCATGGCTTGTGCTGGTGGAAATTGAAAAACACCCCTTTTGAATTGAATTGAATTGAATTTATTGCATTTATATGCTGCCCTTTTCCCCGAAGTGGGGAGAGAAAAACAGAACAAGGCTGCTTTCGTGGTGGGTCAGGAAAGAAGTCTGAGAAAGATGCTGTGCATTTGTGTTCTTCAGAAACAGTCAGTAGGCATCTTTGCAGACCAGGCCAAGCAGACAGGCCCTTAAGAAAGAAACCTTAAAGAATGTAGACAGTCCAATCTTTCTCCACCCATATTTCTGCCCTTGCACCAGTAAAGTAATGGAAATACTCCATGCTCAGAGTTTCCACTTCACATTTGGCCTGGTGTGATTGTTGGTGTTGATATTGGTATTTATTCGATTTGTAAGCCGCCCTATTCCCCGAAGGGACTCAGGGCGGCTGAACAAAATCCAGGGGAAGGGGAAAAACAAATACAGAAAATAAGACAAACAGGACAGTGATACAACAATTTAAAAAACACAGCAAGCACAGCAAATTCGAGGGGGGGGGGAACTCAACCCCAGGCTTGCTGGGACAGCCAGGTCTTGACGGCTGTCCGGAAGGCCTGAAGGGTGGCGAGGGTCCGAATCTCCATGGGGAGCTCATTCCAAAGGGCCGGAGCAGCCACAGAGAAGGCCCTCCTCCGGGTGGTTGACAGCCGGCATTGGCCGGCAGATGGAATTCGGAGGAGGCCTAATCTGTGGGATCTAATGGGTCTATGGGAGGTAATTGGCAGGAGGCGGTTTCTCAAGTACCCAGGTCCAATACCATGTTGTTCCTTAAGACGCCCAGAGGTTGTCCACTCTGGGTTAACATGTAAGTTTTATTTTTGTTTTGCAGATGTGGAAGAATGGCACAGATGCACCCTTCCTTTTGAGGGAAACGCCAGGCTCTCTCCCTAACAACTCAGCACATTTGCAGTGTGTGGCTGAAGCAGGATTCCAGCACTTACTGTTACCCATCATTTACAGCCTGGTTTGCCTCCTGAGCCTGGCCTCAAATGGCGTGGCCTTATGGAGCTCTTGGTTCTACCGAGCCCAGGCCCCACCCATCATGACCTTCATCTACAACCTGATTATCATTGACCTGCTCTTTGCCCTGTCGCTGCCATTACAGGCAGTGTATCACGCCAGGCACAATGACTGGCCCTTTGGAGAAGGCCTGTGCAAGGCCACCAATGCCCTCTTCCTGGCCAACATGTTCAGCTGCACTCTTTTCCTGTCCTGCATCTGCCTGGAGCGTTATGTGGCTGTCCTCCACCCTGTCGTCTACCTGCGCCTCAAATGGCCTCTGTATCGTGTGCTGCTCTCCATGGCTATCTGGTCTTTGGTAGGGATTGGACTGCTGATCTTCTTCTCCAAGAGCACCGTGACTCATCGCTTCTCCAATGGAAACACCGCCTGCATGGAAAACTTCCCAGCCCAAGTTTGGAGTGGAAGTCTGGCAGCCATGGTCCTATCTTCCTCAGCCCTGGGCTTCTTCCTGCCCTTCCTTACTATCATTATCTGTTCCATTGTGATTGCCCACCGAATTATGAATCTGGGCCATGGGACAATGCAGGCGTCTTCATTGCGTAGGCATTCCCTTCAAACCCTCTTGATGGTGACGAGCCTGCTCATCTTCTGTTTCCTCCCTTTTCATATCATCCATGTGCTACACACCCTGGGCCGTATTGGCGTTCTTTCGGCTCCAGGACTGCTGCACTTCACTTGCTCAGCCCAGCGTGCAGCTATGGCCCTTGCTAGTATCAATAGTGCTCTTGACCCTCTGGTATACTATTTTAACATGAAGCCTGCCGATTGTAAGCTACCTTGCTGTGGCTCAGTCAGTCAAAACCTTATGGAGGCAGGTGAGATTGCTAATAGCACAGGGGAGCACCCGAGGAGGAGCATAGTTCTTAGAGACTGAACTTTGTCTATGGCTTCTTTCTGACATCTAGGGGAAAGGTGGACATTACTGTAACCTAAGTTATATGCTCCTCTTTGGCAGAGAGACAGATTGAGAGAAAGAGGCAGAGAGGAATTTTATACATGAGATATTGATTTAATGCTTGCTTTGACTGGCATGACTGGCATCATTAGCCCAGCCTACATCATGTCCTTGTCTAAGTTAAGATACAGAGGAATGGATGAAACTGTATCTCCCAATCTTGTCTTCACCAGAGTGTTTGTTCTATGGCTCCCCCTGTCCCAAACAGCGCTCCAATAGGACAATGCTGGTTGGTTATCAGGTTGAAGACTAGACTGGAATGTTCTTTCAAGATCAGATAAGAACTGTACCCCAAGAACAATCAATCTGAAGCAGTGGGAGCAAAGGTTGGTTAGAGAAGAGGACAGAAGGAGGGAGGGAAGGAGGGAGGGAAGGAAGGAGAGTAGGAGAGAAGAATGGAGGGAAGGAAGGAGGGAAGGAAGGAAGGAAGAAGAAGTAGGATTGTTGTAAGATAAGATGGATTTATGGGATGGTAAGAAAGCAATTTCAAGTATATTGTCAACTGTAGGGGGAAAAATTGTTTTAAATACATATTATTATTAACAGTTATGAGATCATATAATTGTGAATGTATATATGAAATTAATAAAATTTAAAAAAAATAGAGAAGAGGACAGAAAATAAAAATAAACCAGGAATCCAGACTAGAATTATCAGATTTGTGTTGCAATAATCTGGGTTAGAATTGCTACCTTTTGCTCCCATCTAATGACCAGAATGTGTTTGCTGCCTACGGTACTTCTTTCATCCTAATACAGATGACAGCAGGAAAATAATGGTTTGGGAAGCAACACAAGTTTGTGTTTCTTGTGACTCTAATTGGGTTTAGTGTATTGTGCTGAACCATAACATAATTTAGTTTGGGCTTACTGTACTGTTCAAGTTAGCATGGTGATTTCTAAACTATGTTTTTATAGCTTTGTGCAGTGTGAATTCAACCTTTATAATTTATTTAACAGATTATGGTTAACAAAATCTTGGCAAGGAGAAACTTTGGCAGGCAAGAGTTCAGGAATAATATGTGGCAAGGAAAGTTTATCATGTTAATCAAGACTGGAAGCATTGTAATTGTTGGAATTGTTAGTTTCTGTTTATATAATTGTACAAGATTTTGGCTCAAGGTCCAGAAGATTGGGAGAAAAATAAGTAATAATCTGTACAAATTAGCTTTAGAAATCTTGCAGAATATGGATTAATTTATTACATATTATCATCTCCCAAAGGAATGCAGTGGCTCAGTGGCTAAGACACTGAGCTTGTCAATCGAAAGGTCGGCAGTTCATCGTTTCGAATCCCTAGCACCGGGTAACGGGGTGAGCTCCCATTACTTGTCCCAGCTTCTGCCAACCTAGCAATTTAAAAGCATGTAAAAATGCAAGTAAACAAATAGGGACCACTTTGGTGGGAAGCAATGGTGGGATTCAGCCAGTTCGCACCTATTCGGGAGAACCAGTTGGTAACTTTCTAAGTAGTTCAGAGAACCGATTGTTAGAAGAAATCTCCTTTTGTTTTTTTCCACTTTACAGGGCTAATCCTGTAAGGAAGGGAGTGATGAAACATTCTAGTGTTGTTTCTAGTCTAATCTTTATTGACCTGCTTACAGAAACAACCTCTCCGGTTAACCCTTATTACATTGTAACAGCTAAGGCGACGTGTCCATCAACCTGAGTGACCTTGAGTTGGCCATGCTCACCCAGTCACATGACCACCGAGCCCCACCTACCCAGATGGTCATTAGGGCAGAGAACTGGTTGTTAAATTATTTGAATCCCACCACTGGTGGGAAGGTAACAGTGTTCCATGCGCCTTCGGCATTTAGTCATACTTGCTACATGACCATGGAGACAGCTTTGAAATGGAGATGAGCACTGCCCCCTAGAGTCAGGAATGACTAGCACATATGTCACAGATTTATATGGCTAAAGTGTGATGATATACTTCTTCAACAGTACCTTCTGGATACTACAAATGGGGCACATCCATTAAGGACATTAAAAAACAGAACTTCAGGGTAATTTAAAAAAAAAAGGATGTAGTTCTCAGAGTCAATCTAAAAGTTATTATCAAACTGTAGTTCTTTGTAATGGGGCAGAAAAGGAATCTTAATCTTATGTATCTAATAATCATATATGTTGTAGCTTATTAATTTAATTTCAAATGAAATGAAATCATTTTTATGTCCTCTCCCAACTTTTGGGGAGTGTACCCCCCAACTTCCTACACAAAAACCCAAATCAGAGATAGTAACTAAATTAGGCAATAATAGGTTCTGATAATGATTCACCATGTTAACCCTTTAAAATGAGAAATACAAAAGTATTTAGGACTTTTAAAGAAACTGGATTATTTCAACACGGCAAGGTGTATCATAACAACCATAAGAAAATATTTTTTCTGAGTATCACAAGCCCCTAACATTTTATAAAGGATTGACCTTTCTCGTTGTTTTGTTATCACCAATCCAAAATTGCTCTAAATTGAAGTACTGGAGACATGCAGTCATTTTTGAAAGTAAAACAGAAAAGAAATATTCTACATAAATACTTTTATTTCAGCTGAGTGTCATTTCTTAATAATGATCGCAGAGGAGCCCCAGTTGCTTTATTCAGAAAACTGAAGACATAAGGAGAAGCAACTTGATATCCTTCCTGCGTGTGGTTGGTCTTTACAAAGAATGTCCCCCCCCCCCTTTATTTTCCTTTCTATTTAAAACATTGCTAATGCAGTAGATGTGTTGCTAGTTCAGAGGCATTAACTGCAATTCTAAATTTACAGTAATACGTCAGTTTAGTTAGTGTTTTTGTGTCCAATGCTTTACTGAATTAAGTAGGCAAAGTCTATGTACTCATACAAAACTGGAGGGGGGGGTCCTCTAAAATAAAATACTATTCAAGGTCTATCAAAAAAGTATCCATAAAAGTTAAATGGTTCATTAGGTGATTTATGTACCACTATTTTCAATACAATTAACACTAAACCAAAAAAGCCACATTTTTCTCCCTCTGCCTAAACAAATCAGCTGCTGGCTGTGAAGGAGAGTGAGACCCCTTCCTTCATTTCCATCCAGTCTGTTTTTGTCATTTTTAAAATCTTTCTTCCTTTTAATTGGTTTTATTATAATTCTCTTGCTTTGGGTTGTTGTGAGCCACCCAGAGTCGTTGGGAATCAGGTGGTACACAACATAGATAGATGATAGATAGATAGATAGATAGATATATGATAGATAGATAGATAGATAGATAGATAGATAGATAGATAGATTTTTTTTTTAGAGATTTAGAGATTTATTAATATTTGTAGGCCGCCCTTTTCCCTGAGGGGACTCAGGGCGGCTCACATAAAATAGGGGAAGGGGAGATACAGACATTAAGATAAGACATATAATAAAATAATAAACAACATACATTCATCATTCGGGAGGGGAATTATCCTTGTCCCCAGGCCTGACGGGCGAGCCAGTTCTTCAAGGCTGTGCGGAAGGCCTGGACGGTGGCGAGGGTGCGAATCTCTACGGGGAGCTCGTTCCAAAGGGTCGGGGCTACTACTGAGAAGGCCCTCCTCCTTGTAGTTGCCAGCCGACACTGGCTGGCCGATGGTATACGGAGGAGGCCTAATCTATGTGATCTTATTGGTCGCAGGGATGTAATTGGCAGAAGGCGGTCTCTCAAGTATCCAGATCCACTGCCATGTAGGGCTTTATGGGTGACTAATAGCACCTTGAAGCGCATCCGGAGATCGACAGGTAGCCAGCGCAGCTCGCGGAGGATAGGTGTTATGCGGGTGAACCGAGGTGCACCCACAATCACTCGCGCGGCCGCATTCTGTACTAGCTGAAGTCGCCGGATGCTCTTCAAGGGCAGCCCCATGTAGAGCACGTTGCAGTATTCCAGCCTAGAGGTCACAAGGGCCCGGGTGACTGTTGTGAGAGCCTCCCGATTCAGGTAGGGTCGCAACTGGCGCACCAGGCGAACCTGGGCGAATGCCCCCCTGGTCACAGCCATTAAATGGTGGTCAAACGATAGCTGTGAGTCCAGGAGGACTCCCAAGTTGCGAACCCTCTCTGAGGGGTGTAGAATTTGACCCCCCAGCCTGAGTGATGGAATATTGGTCGAATCTCTGGGAGGGAAACACAACAGCCACTCGGTCTTTTCTGGGTTGAGCACGAGCTTGTTAACCCTCATCCAGTCCATAACAGCTTCGAGGCCGCGGTTCATCACGTCTGCCGCTTCATTGAGTTGGCACGGGGCGGACAGATACAGTTGAGTATCGTCCGCATATTGATGGTATCTAATCCCGTGCCTGCGAATGATCTCACCCAGCGGTTTCATGTAGATGTTGAATAGTAGGGGGGATAAGACCGAGCCCTGAGGCACCCCATAAGTTAGGGGCCTAGGGGACGATCTCTGCCCCCCCACTAACACCGACTGCGACCTGTCCGAGAGGTAGGAGGAGAACCACCGCAACACGGCGCCTCCCACTCCCACCTCCCGCAGTCGTCGCAGAAGGATACCATGGTCGATGGTATCGAAAGCCGCTGAGAGGTCGAGGAGAACCAGGATGGAGGAATGTCCTCCATCTCTGGCCCTCCAGAGATCATCGGTCAATGCGACCAAAGCGGTTTCTGTGCTGTAACCGGGTCTGAAGCCTGACTGGAAGGGGTCTAGATAGTTTGCTTCCTCCAAGGACCGCTGGAGCTGGAAGGCCACCACCTTCTCAACAACCTTCCCCAGAAAGGGGAGGTTGGAGACTGGACGATAATTATTAAGGATAGCTGGATCCAAAGATGGCTTCTTCAGGAGGGGTCTCACCACCGCCGCTTTCAGTGCGGCGGGGAAGTTCCCCTCCCGAAGTGAGGCGGTGACAACCGCCTGGATCCAGCCTCGTGTCACCTCACTGCAGTTAGTAACTAACCATGAGGGACACGGATCCAGTACACAGGTGGAGGTACTTACAGCCCTCATGGCCTTGTCCACATCCCCGGGGGTAACGTCTTGAAACTCAACCCAGAGTTGTTCAAATTGATCCTCCTGTGCCTCGGCTGGAGCTGCAGGGGTGGAGTCCAAGTCCGACCGAAACCGAGCAATTTTGTCCGCTAAGAATTGGGCATACTCTTCGGCTCTGCCCTGCAAGGGTTCCCCCGCTTCCCTTTTGTTCAGTAGGGAGCGGGTTATCCTAAACAGGGCGGCCGGGCGGGACTCAGCGGACGCAACCAAGGTGGCTATATGGGATCTTTTTGCAGCCCTAAGTGCCCTGGTGTATTCCTTGGTGCAGGTGGTTACCATTGCTCGGTTCGCTTCGGACTTATCGGACCTCCAACGGTGCTCTAGGCATCTCCTCCGGCGCTTCATCTCCCGGAGTTCCTCGGTGAACCAAGGAGGTCTCCGGGATCCGCCGCCTCGGAGGGGCCGCAGTGGCGCAATCCGGTCGAGGGTCTCCGATGCTGCCGAGTGCCACGCAGCAACCAGAGTCTCCACCGGACTGTGGGCGAAAGTGTCAGGAATAGCCCCAAGCTCTGTCTGGAACCTTGACGGTTCCATAAGACGCCTGGGGCGGAACCACCTGGTCGGTTCCTCCTCCCTACAGTGGGGGTTTGGTCTCCGAAAGTCGAGCCTCAGTAGGCAGTGGTCTGACCACGACAGGGGTATGATGTCGTTCCCCCTCAGACCAAGATCACAAATCCACTGCTCCGAGAGAAATACAAGGTCAAGCATGTGTCCCGCCGAATGGGTTGGGCCTCGAATTACTTGGGTCAAGCCCATGGCTGTCATGGAAGCCATGAACTCCTGCGCCCCCTCCGAGTTTTCACCGAGCGACGGCAAATTAAAGTCCCCCAGGACCATCAGCCTAGGGAACTCAACTGCCAGATAGTAGATAGATAGATAGATAGATAGATAGATAGATAGATAGATAGATAGATAGATAGATACCCTGTTTCCCTGAAAATAAGAGCTCCCTGGATAATAAACCCAATCAGGTTTTTGAGCACATGTGCTAAAATAAGCCTTCCCCCCAAAAATAAGCCCTCCCTGAAAATATTGCAACACAGCAGCAGACACGAGGTGACCACACTCATTGCCTCCTGCACCTCAAAAATAATAAGACCTCCCTGATAAATAAGGTCAAGCACTTATTTTGGGGGCCAAAAGAAAATAAGACCCTGTCTTATTTTTGGGAAATACAGTAGGTAGGTAGGTAGGTAGGTAGGTAGGTAGGTAGGTGTAGGTACTGATAGATAGATAGATAGATAGATAGATAGATAGATAGATAGATAGATAGATAGACAGACAGACAGACAGACAGACAGACAGACAGACACACATACACACACAAACAAAAACAAACAGTCTGATGTGTGGTTCTGCATATGCAAAACCTGATTCTGTCAGATTGTAGTCCATGTTTTTATTCCTGCTCTGGATGGAAGTGGCTAGATAGCATCTCGGCTCTAACAAAATTTCACACTCCTTCACTAAATAATTGCATGAGTTCTGCAGACAGACCCATTTCCTAATACCAAAACATAAAAAACATCTTGTAGAGTCTGACTCTTCTCAGAACGCCCCAGGCACTACTACTCAAGCTTTGTGACACTACAACCATTAAAATGAGGAATGAATTTGTTAGCTCCATAAATAAAACTAATGATTTCACTGAAATTAGTTAGGTTCAAAAGTGCTAAACTCAACTTCCATGCCCGAGGTAACATTAAAAAAAAAAGAAAAATTCAGCAGACACTGTCATGCTTTATGCAATGTCTACAGAACCAATTTCTTACTTATTTCTATTTCTTTTATTTATTTATTTGTATTCTGCCTTTATTATTCTTACAAATAATTCAAGTCGATGAACATATCCAACACACCATATTTATTTATTTATTTATTTATTTATTTATTTATTTATTTATTTATTTGCCACCCATTTCGCATCCAATGACTCTGGGCAACTTACAACATACAAACATTGAAAAACATTAAAACCATCCATTATAAAAACACAGCAGACAAAAAATATTAAGAGTTAAAATCATGGACGCAAGAGGGCAAAGAAGGGAGCCAGACACATGGGCGGGGGGGGGGGATAGGGTTGAATTTCAATTAGTCAACCACTTCCAGTATGAAGCTCCCCCATTGGGTCCTCAAGCCATCTGGCAGAGCCAAGTCTTAAGGTCCTGTGATACATCAGAAGGGTGGGAGCCAATCTCACCCAAGGGGTAAGATGTTCCAGAGAGCAGGAGCCACGGCAGAGAAGGCTCTTCCTGCCAGCCAAAATTCCTTGGCTGATGCGATCCACAGTTTGCCCCTTCTGCTGGCACAGGTGGGACCAGCCAGTCTCATTGGGGCAAGACGGTCCCTCAAGTAGTCTGAACCCATACCTTGCAGGGCTTTAAAGGTGATGATCAACACCTTGAATTGTACCTGGAAACAGACTAGCAATCAGTGCATCTCACAAAGCAGTGATGTAACATGGACCATTCTAGTGGCCCTAAGAACTGCCTGCACCACTGTACTCTGCATCCACTGTAACTTCTGAAAGCTCTTCAAGCATTTGAATGCACACCTTCCTCTTCTTATCTTCCCCACAACAATAAGAACCCCGTGAGGTGAATTGGGCTCTAGGGAAAGTGACTGGCCCAAAATCACCTTGCTGGCTTTTATATGACAGGACTAGAACTCATCGTCTCCTGGTTTCTAGCCTGGTGTTTTAATCACTAGACAAAATTGGCTGTCTTTCCAATTTGCCCAAAGGCCACCAATGGCCGAAATGCCAGCGGTTCCAGGAGAAATGCCCCATTCGAACATTGTCAATTGGTTCAATAAAAGTAAAAAATAAAAAACCACAGTAAGAATGAATACATTTCATTCATTTCATTTTATTAGGGTTTATAGGCCGCCCTTTTCCCTGAGGGGACTCAGGGAGGCTTACAATCACCAGGGAGGGGGTGCAAATCAAACTAAACAATATACAAACAAATAAAGTAATAAAAACACAACTTGCATACAACATTCAACACTCGGGTGGGGCAAATTAGAGACTTATCCCCAGGCCTGTTGGGAGAGCCAGGTCTTGAGGGCCTTCACAGCATATGCTTTGACCATGGAAAAGCAAAGCTAAAATGAACACTGGCACATATTCTGTTTGTGGAAACCAGTCCATGAGGCACATCCAATGAAGCAGATGCTCCAGCTGTTCCTCCATGGAGTTCCCGATCTGTTCGCTCAAGGCAGGACACTGCTCTCTTGCATGCAACATGAATTATGTCAGTTATGCAATAGATATATTTGTATATAGGTATGTTCCAATACATGGCTATGCAGAATGAAAAGTCCCATCAATTCAGAGGAACTTACTTCCAACAAAAGATGTGCAAAATTGCAGCATAAAATTAGATTCATGAATGAATTTTTTGTAAAATTCCCTAGTAAACACACAAAGAACATTTACAAACCTAATGAGCCACAAGATAAACTTACTGGATTGGCTACTTTTGAAACTCACATACAACACTATTCTATCCAGATTGTCTTTCAATCAAAAAGGAAGGCCTCCAAGAAGTCAAAACCACGATCAGAAAGTTTCTCATTATGGTCAGGACAAAGACAAGAACTTGCCCACGTGTTCATGACTATAAATACTTATGATATATTAGTTGAGGCTGAATATATCCCAACAGTAATGGAGACCAAGGCCCTCATGAGGAAGCTCTTATTGTAAGAAACACACTTAGGTTGTTTGATAGAAAACCCTTATGAGCTAGAATCTTTATTCTCTGACTGAAGCACCATCATTTGTATCTGAAACAAGCAGAACAAGAGTAAATCTGTCAGATCCCACATGGCTGCTGCTTATTTTTGCACAAAAGAGGTATGTGAAATTTGACTGGTAGCTGAAAATCCAATACCAATTTGGTAACTGTTGAAAGTACTGAGAATGTCTGTTCTTGTGCTCAGAATGCTTTGTTAAGGCACTCCTGGCAATTTAACCTGAGGGGAAAACCCTGGGCTGGTTTTTTTTTAGGGAAGAAGACACAACCTTTGGAAAATAAGAAATAAACAACACATTATATTGACCTGCAAGCCAAACTCTCAGCATCTTTAATCATGAGCATATTCTGGGAGGGAGGGAGCAGAAGCAAGTGTGATTTGGATCCGGCCTTTGACAAAAAGACTTTCCTCCACATTTCCTTCTATTCAGCTTTTAATAGCCACAGAGGAGCAACCTAAGGGTGGTTTATGGGAAGATGCAGTAACATGGCAGGGAAATGTGAGCAGCATCTTTCATCGTGAGAACTTGGACCTCAGAAAAAGCTCCTAATGAAGTAGAATAATACCTCAGGGTTGAAATGAGGGGTCCTTGGTACTATCTGAGCTTGGTTATTTTCTTGCAGACATTTGATTACCCAAATCAAGGTAAACCTAGCGCTAAAAGGAAGCTTCCACCGCTGAAAACATACACCTTCAAAGCATCTGTGCATCTTTTATACAGATGTAGCTGGGATCCCCACAACATGGCATTCTTGCCAATTTTCTGCTGATAGAAGAGTGCCTGGGACACATAAATAATATGCACGGTCCCACTGGGGACATACTCAGTCTTTTTTATTTGGCTCCTAGCCGCCTGTTACGATTCGGTGTTTATCCCCATGGTGCAATCTCCATCCTGCTGAGTAAACCTAACACAAAGACCTTTGCTTTCAGATATATCGACCAGGAACTGTTTGTTCTATCCAAAGCACTTCTCTATTTCATCCGTCCCCGGACACCACCATGACAGCTCAATTGCTGCTTCTCCTGCTATTTGTGATTTATAACCCTGGGGAGCTATTCTTGGTGAGATTCCAGAACATCAAATTTCATATTTCTTTCATTCCATTAGTATTTGCACCCAACTCTCAGCCTTCACATATAAGGTATTTGTCTATATGGGGAGGTATAATGGAGGCAAAATGGAAAAGGAGTGAGGCATGGTCTAGAATCACGCAAGAATGTGATGCAGAGCTGTTTCCTACCCCTGTTTCCTACCCCAGAATATTTCAGATCTATTACTGAGACTTGCGATGTGCTCTCAAGTCTAGTGACTCAAGCACAAGATTGGGATTTGTGAGTCTCGGGAGGCTTTTTTCTGTGTATTGTTTTGTGACACGAGATATGCTTCATTGTTATTCAATTGTCTTGTGGGAGAAAAATATCCCTTATTGAAAACAATTGGTTTCCTCAGCACTCAAGTAATCTATTGTCCTCAATGGTGTTTCTGGACCATCCTTATATATGTTTATTAGTGTTAGGGATCCTGTTTAAAAATGTGTGGAAGCTGTGTGGATTTGTTGTCACCAGATATCACCAGATTGTCACCAGATATCACCAGGAACAGCTAACAGCACATTCCTATTCCCCTCCTCATGGAAACACCATTTTCTTGAGAGATGGAAGATTTTTAAACATTTGCATTTATATTTTGGATTCCAGAGGTCAAGTAGCACTGCTCTTAATTGTTCCCATGGGATTTTTCATTTTGACTTTTAAAATGGTAACTTCTCCAAAATAAAACCACCCACACGCATACTAAATTCCAAATAAGAATTGGAAAACTTTCACAAGGCTATTTCCTCCTGCACAATGCTTTACTCTTTTGTGAGCTTTTTAAGAGCCATAATAAGTATGGGTGTTTTAAGAGACATAATACCGTAGGTATGTGTTTTTTTTTTCCCTTCAGCAAAAGTGATTTCGTTGTGCAATTTGAAAAGGGGCAGAAAAAGGACTCCTGTCGCAAAAAAGGCTATCAAGCTTCACATGTGTTATATATGGGATGGAATTAGAGAAGCAGACTGCTCAGTTCAATGCACATTAGGGGTGAAATCCAGCAGGTTCTGACAGGTTCTGGAGAACCAGTAGCAGAGATTTTGAGTAGTTTGGAGAACCGGCAAATGCCACCTTTGGTGGGCCCCAGAGTGGGGAGGGAATGAGATTTTGCAGTATCCTTCCCCTGCCATGCCCACCAAGTCACGCCCACAGAACTGGTAGTAAAAAAATTTGAATTTCACCACTGATGCCCATATTTATACATACATACATACATACATACATACATACATACATACATACATACATATATATGTATAGTAGGTGGTGGTTCTGTTTCAGTGGTGATTCTGTTTCTTCTCTCCGTAAGTGTTGGCCTTGTGAGGTAGACAGCAAGCATACCCAGAAGTACTAGTTTTGCCTTTATGGTAAGGTTATAGTAATAGAATCTTGGAAGTCTGGAAGTACATCTCTTCCCCGCTCGCCTTTATACTCTAAGAAATTAGGGAGTGTCTCTTCTGAGAATCTTGCGTGTTCCCATTCTTTTTGCAGACTCAGCAGAAGGAATGGGATCCTGCAACTCCCAAGGTCATTCCTTCATACCATTATATTGATGAAAGAAATGTCCTTCTGGGTTCAGCTCCAAGTGGGGAAAAAAACACTGGAGACATGGAGGCTGCTTGGAAAGATGGTTTTAATGGTGGACAGGACCACATGGCTTGAGTCCTGAACAGAAAAGGTGATCACATGCTTCAATGTTGGTGGAGAAGAAGAGAAGGGAAGGCAAGGAAGGAAGAGAAGCCAAGTCCCTGGTTTTATGCTCTCTCTGGCCTTTGATCTTGATCTTGTATTCTGATTGGTTGTCAGACTCCCATGGGGCCATGCAGGGACAATTCTCTAGGCTGCGTTTTGAATCCAGGTTTGGTTGAGTTCTCAGATGCCATGTGGTCAGTTGAGTAAAGGGCCGATATTATCATGCCTTAATCCCATCTCCCTGGAGCTGCAGTGGAGAACTCTTTATTATGTAAAGGGACTAGCTTGGCCTTCTTAATGGCCCATTGACAAAGTAGGGATGGGAGGGGAACTATAGACAGCTATTCTGTTTTTTAAAACTTGTTTTCACATCCAGAGAAATATTCTGCCTTTTCAATATTTCCTAGGATATTTCATTTTTCTGGGAGAGGGCTGGGTGATAACTTCCTACAATATTAAGCCATGAGTTATTTTGCTGTGGTCCTGTCTGCTTCTTTCCAGCTCTCTTCAGCTGGAGAAAGAAAAGAGGTTTTGTGTAGCGAGAATGGGAAATGTGTAGTTTCTGGCAATGACATTATCTGCTGGATTCCACTTCCCTGCTACATAGCAGCTTTCTCTAACCGACAGGGATGGAAATTGTACATGTCTGTATTACGGAAGGCAGCTGTAAAAACAGCTTACAGAGACAGCTGTTACAGCCTCCCTTATATTCACTTACTACATTAAAATTTAAAGACAGTTGTAATATTTTATAAGTGGACAATATTTATTTATTTTTAAAAAATTATATAACCGCTCATTTTAAAATAATAATAAAATTATAAACAACTATAAAAGTAAGCATGTTAAAAACACTGAAAACCTGGTGCCAACTTATGTAGTCTCTTATGCCAGCGCTTCAGGGAAAAGTCAAATCTTCAAAGTTTTATGGAAGGCTAGGAGGGTGGAGGTTTGCTGAATTTCTGGAAGAAGGGTATTCCATAGGACAGGGGCTGCCATCGAAAGGCTTCCTAGCTTCCATCAGATATTTAGTGGAAGGGACTAGAAGCATGGCCACTCTATTTGACCAGTCAGGAATTATAGATGTCCTTAGGGAAAGGTGATCCCACAGATAACCTGACTGGACTAACCTGAACTTTAAAGGTGATGACCAGCACCTTGAATTGTATCCAGTAAGTCAGTGCAGTCCAAACAACAGAGATGTTACATGTATAAAACTAGCGTTCTCCATTGCCTTGTGCACTGCTGCATTCTGAACCAGTTGCAGTTTCTAGATGGTTGCTTGCTTGTCTTAAAATAAAATACAAATGAATTGTAAAATACAGGACGTTCTCACTTACTGACTGCAATTGGGACCTGCAGCTCCATTGCTAAATGACACGGTCATTAAGTGAAACCTCACATGATCATTTTTTAAATTTATTTATTTATTTCATCAAGCATGAATTAGATAACAGATATATGTATAAACATGATTATGAATACATGAAATGGATACAAACACAAGGGAATATTAGGACAGGGACGGTAGGCACTCTGGTGGGCTTATGCATGCCCCTTAAATGCTCAACGTAGTACATTTATAAGTACATTTATATTTTACTCTCTCTATGGTTACATCAAAGTTTTCTTTTTTCCATATTCTACCTTTCTAATCAACAAATCCATAAATCATCAGTTCATTTTTTAATTTTTTCAACAAAAAGTCCATTAGGGATTTCCAGTCACTAATAAATGGAGTAATTGATATTTCCCTAAGCAAATGAATTAATTTTCTGCTAATTCCATCATCTTCACCAACCATTCCTCCATTTAAGGAAGATTTCAGAATCTTTCCATTTTTGCACATACAGTGCTCTCTTAGCAATGATCATATATAAAAATAATCTTCCTTGGCTTTTTTCAAGTTGGCTGACCATTAATCTCAACAAAAATGTTCTGCTTCCAGTTAAGTCGTAGTCTTTGGAGTTCTTTGTATCACTGTATGTATCTGAACTCAAAATTTGCATGTTTTTTTACAACTTTATCAAGCATGATAAAATGTCCCCTTATGACATCTACATTTCCAATATAAATGATTGGTTTTCCCATTGACTTTGCTTGTTGGAAGTCGTCTGGGAAGGTCACAAATTATGACTGTGTGGTGTTATGACTGTCATAAATTTGTGCTGGTTGTAAAACACCCTAATTGTGATTATGTAACCATGGGGACACTGCAATAATTGTAAATTCAAAGACCAATTGTAAGTGTAGTTTTTAGTACTGCCATAATTTTCAACAGTTGCTGAACCTGGTAGTTGATAAATGAGGGTTATCTGAAAGTTAGAAAAATAAAAACATAAGATAATGTGGAACGTTTAATAAAAAGCCAATAACTTGTAGAAAGGAATAGGAGAGAAAATGTGTAAATACTTTGTACTGCTTTTCTTACGAATAAAGTGGAAAGCTTTTCAAGATAGATCTTACTGAAACTACATGTTAGATATTAGTTCTAACTACAGAGGTTTCCACCAAGGTCCTCTGTTCCGGCGGGAACAGAGGTTTAATCCTATTGGTCGAAGGGTCTGACAGCTCCCTATAAAAGGGCTGCTGTCAGACTCAACCTTCGCTGGATTGTTCTCACTTTTTGTACTTAATAAAGAGCTGTGGTTACCGTTAAGCCTGTGTGTGCCTATCCATTACCCAATCTAACACTACGGATGATCTCTTT
Organism: Thamnophis elegans; assembly: GCF_009769535.1. Lineage (NCBI taxonomy): Eukaryota > Metazoa > Chordata > Lepidosauria > Squamata > Natricidae > Thamnophis > Thamnophis elegans. Next base: position 98,899,928 of record NC_045542.1, read on the forward strand.
GTTCCTTTCCTAGTTCAGAGTAAGCTTCTTAGCATCATTCATGGTGTTTTGTTATCCTGGAAAGAATGGGAAGTTGTTTTGCAGAGAATGTAAATCAAGTTTTATAAGGTTGCTGTGACACGGCCATGTTCTTTTTTGGCAGGGTGTAATTGGTAAGCCCCACAAGGCGAAACATGAAGGTGAGTATGGCTATCCTAGTCTATAATGTGTCTGAAAGTTGGACATGACTGGAGAGGGAGGGAGGAAGGAAGGGAGGGAGAGGGGGAGGGTGGAAGAGAGAGAGAGAGAGAGAGAGAGATTCTTGTACAAGTCAAAGAAAGGGAGCAATCCTACCAAGTTCAAGCTTGGAGCTTCTGACTCCCTTATGCTCAGCCTAAAAGTGGAAGTTTCCCCCAAAATGTTTTCTTGAGGGCTGCACCACATCTTTCACTGTTGGATCACTACAACACCATGAGCAACCCCAAGAAATTGGATCTTGCCTCCATCATCTCCCCATTAGAGTTGCTTGGAAATCAGGACAGCTAAAGCATGAGTTGTGGCTAGGCCACATTTAATAGGAATAGAAGAAGGGGGCAAAGGGGGGGGGGCAGGAATCAGCCAATGTGCTGATGTACGGGTAGCAGCCCAAAGTATGAGGAATAGCAATAGCAGTAGACTTATATACCACTTCATAGGCCTTTCAGGTCTCTCTAAGCGGTTTACAGAGAGTCAGCATATTGCCCCCAACAATCTGGGTCCTCATTTTACCCACCTCGGAAGGATGGAAGGCTGAGTCAGCCCTGAGCCGGTGAGATTTGAACCGCTGACCTGCTGATCTAGCAGTAGCCTGCAGTGCTGCATTTAACCACTGCGCCACCTTGGCTCTTGTTTCCTATGGGAGGGGCCAATCACCTTAAAGGTGTGGCTTTACTCCCAAGTCGACCCTGTTTATTCCCTAGGAATAAGGCTAGGTTGCTTCTACTATCTCCCCACCACATTAGCACTTACGAAATGCAATAATTTTTCACCAGGGAAAAATGTAAGGGAGCGGAAGCCTCATTACAGGATTGTTGCCTGTGTTTTTGAAAGAACTGACTGTTTATGGTTTCCTGCAGGCAGAGACCAAGTAGGGGCATTTTTGAAAATGGGAAAAGAAGGATCACTATTTATAGATAAAGGAGGGATGGGAGGGGGGTATAAAAAGGTAAAAGATTGCTGCTGGGAGAAGAATAACCTGCTTGTATTTTCTCTGTGTCATTTATATTATTCATCTATAGGGCAGCCTTTTAACCCAAGAAATAGACCCATCTCCCTTTGCTTTGCAGTGACATCATCCAGTGAGGAATCCTGTCATTTCCCTTTCCGCTACCAACGCAAAATGCACTACTACTGTCTCCCTAGCGACCTTCTTAAATCTCAGCGCTGGTAAGTATTGATTGGCCAGAAAAGTATTGAATGCTCACAGGAATAATGAGAGCTCGTGAGCATGCAGGGAGCAGAGAAAAGGACACTCGGAGGCTTGATTGACCTTGAGGGGGGGGGGGGGGAAGAAGTCACAATGTGCAAATTGTGGCATTGGCCCATCTTCCCTGCACACCTTGCATAAGACGAGACTCTTCCCTATCAGGTGCGCCACCACAGAAAACTATGACCGAGACCAACAATGGAAGTTTTGTCAGAAGGAGGAAAGGCCAACAGGTGACTCAATTGTGTTTATTTATTTTTTTAAGCCTGCGTATTATGGCCCAAACAAAGGATTTTCCCCCCAAGGGCAGCATTCCCTGTGAATGTATCTTACATGAAACCATATTTCTGATATGGTTGCATTGTCAAATTTTACGCCTGTGCTTTTACACAGTCAAATATCAGCTGCACCTATCTGAGGATGATGGTCTATAGTCATCTCTTTTCAGGGTACTGTGATCCTAACCCCTGCCAGAATGGGGGTGTCTGCGAAGCTAGGAAAGCTGGATTCCACTGCACCTGCACAGCTGGTTTCCACGGGAGACGCTGTGAGACAGGTATGATGCTGGAGCTGTAGCCCTGTCTCTCCTTCCTGTCAGGTGTGGAGGTCTTGGCACAATCAAGGTCAATGTAAGAATAGATCATGCTTCTCCTTGCTGGAGTCTACAGGAACCGATGGCTTTTCAAATCCATTGACTGATAGCCATAACTCCCTCTTAGAAGAAGCTCCTGGATTTCATAATGTCATATTTTTCCTTCCTGACAGCATAGAGCCGTGATGGGGAACGGATGGCATGTGTGCCAGGTGGCACGCAGAGACATATCTGAAGGCACACGAGGCATTGCCCTGTGTCAGCTCCAGTGTGCATGTGCGCACTGGCCAGCTGATTTTTCCGGAGGGTGGGGGGAGGCCATTTTTTGCCCTCCCCAGGCTTCAGGAAAGCCCCCAGAGCCTGTGGATGTTGAAAAATGGGCCCAATGGGCCTACCAAAAGTTCAAACCTCCAGTACGCCCATTGGACTGTTTTTCACCACCCCCAGGCTTTAGGAGGCTTTACTGAAGCTTGGGGAGGGCAGAAAACATGCCAAGGGCCTATCAGAAGTCTGGAGGCTTCAGTGAGGCCTGTGCACATGCGCCAGGGAGAGGGCATTGCATTATGGGTGTGGCATGCGCTATCGCTCGTGCACCTTTTTGTCACCCGAGCAGAAAAACATTCGCCATCCCTGGCATAGAGGGTCCAAAAGAAAAGAGAAAGGACTTTATGATATAGTAAAGGGTTTTTTTTTAAGAAGCCAGGTTTTAAAGTCTTCCATATTCTAATGAGGCTATAGGCTTCCTTTGAATTGTAGGGTGGGAAGCAGGGGTGGGTTTCAACCGGTTCGCGGCGATCCCTGCGAACCGGTTGGTCGCCGAACCCGGAAGTAAGTAACTTCCGGGAACAGCGAAGGGCACGCCCGCCCACCCGCGGTCCTTACCCGGTTTTGACGAGTTCTGCGCTTCCACGCATGCGCAGGACGCATACTGCGCCTGCGCGATCGTCCAGGAGCAGATGGAGCGTCGTGCAGATGCTAGTACGCATGCGTGCACCGCGCGGGTGCACGAGGACACCGCCGGCCCCGTTCCAACTGAACCGGTTGGAACGGGGCGAGAAACCCACCCCTGGTGGGAAGGGATGGGGGGGTGTTTTTGTAAACCTCTCTGATGACCAGGCAGTATTGCTGAAGATTAGTATGAGTTGAGTCCAGTCTCACCCCACGGCTTGATTTCACAGAAGGCTGTTTTGGGTCACAAAGAGGGTTGCATGTTGGCAAGAAGGAAACATGGCTGCAGTATTTTCCCTCTACTGGACTGAAGGAGTGCCGCTGTAACAGGAAGAAGATTCTCTGCAAGACAGTGCATGGAAAAGGTCAGACGTGGCAGGTGCAAGCTATAAACCAATTATGTTGAAATAAAGGGCAGAAATCTCTCCATTGCATGTCACTCAAAGTATAAGCTTCACAGAAAGATTCAAATTACTTTTTCCCCTGAAATTCAAATAGTAGGTTATACCAAATATAATAGTTTTAATAGTAGTTGGTAGCATCTGATTTGACTGATCTCAAAAAGTTAAGTAGGATTAGGCCTTGTTGTTATTTGAGTGGAAGACCAGTAAGCAGCCCTATGGCTATTGGCTAGATGGGGAAGTTGAAAAAAGATCAAATTTCAAACTAAAATTAGTCCCAGAAACCAAGCTTGATTTGAGGAAGTTTTAGCTTTTTCATGTATCAAGTCTGAAGGCACCATTACACTGACCACTAAAAGGCACCCTGTGGCCAATTTTGTCTCGTGGCACGACAAAACCGCGCTCGACTAAGCAGCGCCTGATTAAACCGCGTCACTGACGTCATCAACAGGGCGACAACAGCGAGCGTGGAGAAAGAAGGGCACTTTAAATAGCGCTTTGAAAGCAAGCCGATTCAACTTAAGGTAAGGGTTAGGTTTAGGGTTAGGTTTAGGGTTAGGTTTAGGGTTAGGGTTAGGGTTAGGTTTAGGGTTAGGTTAAGGGTTAGGGTTAGGTTTAGGGTTAGGTTAAGGGTTAGGTTTAGGGTTAGGCTAAGGGTTAGGTTTAGGTTTAGGATTAGGTTTAGGGGGGTTAGGTTTAGGTTTAGGGATTAATTTTAGGTTTAGCGTTTACAGTGTGCTTCTGTCTCCGCGCTGTTGTCGCCCTGTTGATGACGTCAGCTACGCGGTTTCGTCGAGCGCGGTTTAGCCGAACGCGGTTTTGTGGTGGAACCATTTTGTCTACTTTTGGAACTCATCAAACGTAAGTAGCCAGAAGTTATTCTACCTATATCTGATGAGGCCCAAATGGATGAAACTGGTCACATAAGATATACTCTATATCCTTACAAGAAGTCATGTAAAACCTCATACATGAAGACATGACATAATATAACATTTGAATCAGTCTGCTGTGAGTGCTTAAGAGAAGGTGGACTGTATATATCAGTGTTTCTCAAGGTGGACTTCAACTCTCTTTATTAATTAGCCAACAATTCTAGAAGTTAAAGCCCGCCTGTCTTAGATGCAAAGATTGAGATGTACTGGTATATACTATTATAATAGAAATCATTGCTCTATCGTGTGTGTGTATCTTTCAAAAAAACCCAGCGGGTACTGGATTTTTTAAAAAGAAAAAATATTTGGAGTTTCATTGATCTGGAGATGTTTGCGTGATAATATTCTTACTCCTTTCAGTAGCCGCCATCACTTCTCGCCCTCTTCTTGAAAAAGTCTTTTTCTTTAAATTTATTAATGAGGAATTCATAGAAGAGGAGTCCTGCTGGATCTGTCCCCCCTCCCCCTGAATTGTGAGCCGCCCTGAGTCCCCCCAGGGAAAAGGGCGGCATACAAATAAAGCAATTCAATTCAAGTTCCTTCTAGGCCCGCATACTGTGTTACTTGGATGCATTTGAGATGCTCACCAGCCTGGATCAGGTGGACTATAGTCCCCTTCCACTTTTACTTCCCAGGACCCTATTTAAGGCATTCTGCTGCCTACGACTCAAAAGGTAGTAAACAGCCATCAATGATAGCAGCCATTTAGAAGCTGATGTTCAACAAAGCTGTTGAATTCCATTGTTGACAGTAAATTCTGGAAAGCTTAACTGTGCTGTATAAAATGTTTCCTTCTGTCATCCCTGAATAACTTTGACAAGAGAGGGTGATAACCTTTCCTCTCATAATATGATTTCTGCCAAGTATGGATTTACTTAGTGTACCACTTCACTCCTTGTTCTCTTTCATTCCGAGCTAAAGAGCTGTCCTTGCTGAATCCTTCCTCAGGAGGGGACCTGCTCCAGCCTCCTAATTGTTTTGATTGCCCAATTTTGCACCTTTTCTAGTACCATGATACAACTCTTAAGGGGTGGGGGCTGCATTCCAAGGGTGGTCTCACTCTATATTTCCTTGAGGGTACAGTTTTGCTGGCAGCTGTATGTTTGAATCCCTTCGAAAATGCTCCAAGCATAGAGTCTGCACTCTTTTTACAGTAGCAGCACATGTTAAAAGTCTGCTGTAATTTGGCTATGTGCATTTGTGTGCAAGGTGTACTTAGGCCTCCAGTATTACAGTATTGCTAATTATAGATCATGTTTGCACAACATTATTGAATAAACTGATTTTCTTGGTTTATACAATGTATTGAATTGTGAGAGCCAGTTTGGTCTAGTGGTTAAGGCTCCAGGCTAGAAACTAGGAGAGCGGGTGTTCTGGTCTCACCTTCAGCACGGAAGCCAGCTAGGTGACTTTGAGCCAGTCATTTTCTCTCTCTCTCTCTCTCCCCCCTTGATGTCAGCTCAGGCAACAAGCTGGTGAGTCCATTCCTGTTGTAACTAACAGATATTTGGTTGATCCAAAGAAATAGATTCTACACATGCCGGAAATATGCTAGGAATAAATATCTCTATCTCTATCTCTATCTCTATCTCTATCTCTATCTCTATCTCTATCTCTATCTCTATCTCTATCTCTATCTCTATCTCTATCTCTATCTCTATCTCTATCTATCTATCTATCTATCTATCTATCTATCATCTATCTATCTATCTATCTATCTATCTATCTATCTATCTATCTATCTATCTATCTATCTATCTATCAGATTAGACTGACCCAGAGGTGTTATTCAGCAGGTTCTGACCAGTTCTAGAGAAGCAGTAACAGAAATTTTGAGTAGTTCAGAGAACCGGTAAAAACCACCTCTGACTGGCACCATCTTCATCTATTTCTGCCTCCCGAGTACCAGCTGATCGGGAAGAAATGGGGATTTTTGCAGTAACCTTCCTCTGCCACGCCCACCAAGCAACACCCACAGAACCGGTAGTAAAAAAATTTGAATCCCACGACTGAACTAACCTGAAATACATACACAGACACACGCACACACATCTAAATTAGCCAAACATGCTGGGTTTGCATAACAAATTAAGCTTCAACATAAGTATGCTCCCCTAGAAGTTCTCTACCACAGTTTAATTTTGTCTTTTTTTTCCCCTGGGCAGCATGAGAGAAAGCCACACCTTTAAATAATTTTGAAAGAAATTTCAAATGTCTAGGTGAGCCAAAGACATATTGGAAGTACAGAGCGTTGCCTTACTTTATAATGCTAGTTACCCCCAGTTTTTAAAATAATATTTTATTATTTTAATATAAAATAAAAAGTAATGAAATAAAATAAATCAATTCAGGAGTGGCAAAGGCCCCAAGGAAGGTGGGCTTGTTGGAGATCATCCAGGTGGTAAGTCAACACAAGCTACCAAATGTGAGCCTCCCATTGTTTGAGCTGGCATGACAGCTGCTTCTGTATCTTTCTCTTTTGGGGCCCACAGCCTGCAGAAGCAACCCCTGTCTGAATGGAGGTCAGTGCATACAGCTGGGTCAGAACTTGGTCTGCAGCTGCCCTGAAAAATTTTCTGGACCACTGTGTGACATAGGTATGTTTACAGTCTTATTTTTCATATATCCATCTTCACAGCACTAAAGTTGTGCTAGAGAAAGGCAAAAAAAAGGCAGATATGTCATATGCCAGCATAAAGAAAAATAAAATAACAAAGCTGTGAAATTATGAGCCCATTGAGAAAAAATAAAATTGTTATATTTCTGTTTTTGGATTCTGTATAAAATATCCAGTCAATGCAATTATATTTTATAGTTTCCTAGGCTGATGTTATGGACAGATGGGCTCCCACTGCTGGATGTATGATAAAGTCAAAGAAACTTTGGGTTGTGGGTTTGGAGTTACAAAAGCATATTGAGTCCATTAAATGTAAAAGAAGAGGAGCAGAACTGATTAGGACTATCCATGTAATAGCAATTTTCTAAACAAGGGCCAACTTTATTCCTCTGTCCCAGCATTAACATCCATTTTCTGTAAAGCTGTTTCAAAGAACGCAAAATTGTGCCAGCACTATTAGCAGGCAGTGGAATGATTGCCTCAAATGGAGATGGTTGGCAGTTGGTCATATAAAATGTTGGGAAGGAAAAAAACAGAGGCAATTGTTCTGTATTCCTGATCAGATAGTACCCATTTGCTGATTTAACTGCCAATCAGACTCTATACGTGGGCCATCACTTCAAGCCAGGGGCATTGTGGGGAGGGGGTTATTAATAAAATCAAGATCTTGGCCATCATCTTGACTTATCTGAACTCTCCTTGTGGGTACTCCTCTCTCAAGTAACAAAATATGTCCCCTATATGTGACCCAGAAGACGGAGAGCATTCTGAAATCATGGTAAGGAGTAAGATTCCTCACATTTTTCTTCAACTCGGAGGAGGGCCTTCTCTGTGGCTGCCCCGGCCCTTTGGAACGAGCTCCCCGTGGAGATTCGGACCCTCTCCACTCTTCGGGCCTTCCGGATGGCCGTGAAGACCTGGCTGTCCCAGCAAGCCTGGGGTTGAGTTCCCCTCCCTACTCGAATTTGCTGTGTCTGTTGTGCTTTTAAATTGTTCGTATTGTCTGATTGTTTTTGTCTTACTTTTTGTAATTTCCCCTCCCTTGGCTTTTGTTCAGCCGCCCTGAGTCCCTTCGGGGAATAGGGCGGCCTACAAATTGAATAAACTCCAAACTCCAAACTCCAACACTTTACAATCCATCTCTGATCTCTTTGTGCCCTAGATCACACTGAAATCTGCTACAGTGGGAATGGGCACCTATACCGAGGCATGGCTCAGAGTAGTTCCTCAGGGGCACCTTGCCTACCCTGGGACTCCCCGATCCTGCTTATGGAGTATTCCATCAAACTCAGGAATGCAGTAAGCCTGGGCCTAGGGGAACACGCCTTCTGCAGGTGAGATAAAGTTTTAGGGTAGGGCTTTCCCCACTGGTGAGTTGAAGGACTATCTGCTTACCTTTGAGTTGTCATTAAACAATATTGCCCCACTGCCAATCTTCTATTAGGTCTGCCCTCTAAGGGTGACCAAGCCAAACAGAGTGTACATATTTTGAGTCCATCCTTGAAAGGTGTCAGAATAAGGAGGGAAATACTTCTTCTAGACCAGGGCTCTCCAACCTTGGCCACTTTAAGGCTTGTGGACTTCATCTCCCAGAATTCCTCAGCCAGCTTGAAGTCCACAAATCTTAAAGTGGCCAGGATTGGAGACCCCTGTTCTAGAGTAAGTCAGCTAAGGATGACCTAAGGCGGTCTCATCATAGTTGAAGGGAACCTAATTGGAGCACAAGAAAAAAAGGGCATTGATTGGACATGGTTTATGCGGTAGTTAGAGGTACAAAATGGGCAAAGTAGATCCATTTAATGCGAATCAAAGAAAGAGACAATATATTGTAAACTGCCCAGGATTACCATGTGAAAAGACGATCTGATAAATCGTCTGATAAAGCTGATAAATTTGATGAAAAAAATTAAAAGTAAATTAAATAAATAAATGTAAGCTGTTGAAAAAGCAAAGTATCCAGGGATGTAGAAAATCCAACTGCCCCTAAGCAGTAGAACAGATTAAAGAAAATTGAAATTGTAAGAAAGGAAATGCTATATTGTAAAGGAATGTTAGTCTAACCTGAAAAATCCTAAACATTTTCTTCGGGCAGAAATCCAGATAATGACACCCAGCCATGGTGTTTCTTGCTGCAAGACAGACGAATCACCTGGGAGTATTGTAACATTACTCGCTGTCACCCCCAAAGTACCGGTAAGACAAATTGTTCTCTCTGAAAGAGCTGAGTATGGCTGAAACCTAGAAGCAGAGGTGGTATTCAGCCAGTTTTGACAGGTTCTGGAGAACCGGTAGTGGACATTTTTAGTTCGGCAAATAGGCTGGCCCCGCCCCTGCTGCCTCCCAGCCTCCCAGCTGATCTTCTTTTGCTGCCCTGAACAGGAGAATGGAGCTGGGAAGCAGGTTAGCAGGGTGGGGAGGGAATGGGGATTTTGCAGTATCCTTCCCCTGCCATGCCACAAAGCCACACCCACAAAGCCATGCCATGCCCACAGAGCCACATCCACAGAACCGGCAGTAAAAAAAAAATTGAATCTCACCACTTCCGAGAAGTGAATGAGTCAGGTGGTTTTTCACACAGGTGAACTGATAACAAAAGCGACAGGAGCGCCTCTGGAGGAGATGGCCACGAGCAGCCACGTGAATAGCAAACCCAAGTCTACCACTAGCTCAGCTCCAGTTTGTGGACAACGCTACACAAAAGTCATTTCCTCACGCAGCCGTATCGTAGGGGGTGTGGTGGCACTTCCTGGCGCCCATCCCTATCTTGCTGCTCTCTACATTGGAGAGCAATTCTGTGGAGGAAGCCTCATCGATTCCTGCTGGATCCTGACTGCTGCACATTGTCTGGAATTCAGGCAAGTCTCATGTCTTCTCCATGCTATGCCTATTGTTCACCTTTTAGGGACTTTGGAATTTCAGCAGGATCTTACTGATGATCTTGGTGACTAACCAGGCCTGTACTATAATAGCAAAGATAGAATGCCACAAGTTGTCCTGATTCCAAGTTGTTTAGGATCTACCTGATTCAACAGTTAACAGGCGGCCATGAACTTATTTTAGCTTTAGTGTAACCTCTGCCCAGCTCTGCACAGCTTGGTGTCCTATTCACAACCTAACTGCCACATTCTACCTCAGCTACAAGGACAAGGACAACCCTGGCATTTAATGTTTGACAGTTATCTAAGCTTTGCATTACTGTTGTGTAAACAAAAGTAGCTGAGTGTCCCTGCCCCTCGGCCTAAGTAGATGAGGCCATTAGCCTAATTCAAAAGGCCTTGAAGCATTCATTTGAGATCTCTGGCGTTACTGATCTTTTTCTTTCTTGATAGCCTGCTACATTGGGTGGAAAGATTAAAGGGAATATCTGTCCCCACTTTTAGCTTTGGCCCTACCGATTTCCCCCTCCCTCAAAAGATGGTCTACTTCTGCTCTAGAGGGGTTTTCCATAACACAATGCCCTCAAGATGTTGGAATCATGGGGTTTCTAATTAACACACCATGCATTGTTAAAGGCTCCTTTAGATAATCTAGTTCCCACCTCAAAAAGTTCTACTGATGATACATTTTGTGCTGTAGGCCAGATGTGTCTAGAATATCAGTGGTGCTTGGGCAGATCTTCTACAACACCAGCACTGAAGGCACTGTGAAGTTCCAGGTGCAGAAGTATCAACTGCATGAAAATTATTCACAAATAACTGAGGAGCATGACATTGGTGAGGACCTCTTCTTTTAAATCCGGCACTCAAGGATTACAAATATCTATTCCATCCATTCTCTCCAGCTTTGGAAATAAGCTTCTCTTACAGTGTCTCCCAGGCTCAGTACAGGCTATGCCTAGTTCATGATGGATTGCCCACAGGGTGTTCATTGTGTACCACAGTTTCCGTCAAGGGCAAGCAGCTTTCAGAAGCAATTCAAACCTAGTGGATGAGTGAAGAATCGATGGAATGAGATTGACCATGGTAGCTGGGTCTGATCAGAGTGATAATCATTATGTAGAATAGCATGGCTTTATTGTTGGACCTTAAGGGACACGGTGGCACAGTGGCTAAGACGCTGAGCTTGTTGACCAGAAAGGTCGGCAGTTCGGCAGTTTGAATCCCTAGTGCCACGTAACGGAGTGAGCTCCTGCCACTTGTTCAACCTAGCTGTTCGAAAGCATGCAAGTAGAAAAATAAGAACCACATTTGGCGGGAAGGTAACAGCATTCCATGCGCCTTCGGCATTTAGTCATGCCAGTCACATGACCATGGAGATGTCTTCAGATAGCGCTGGCTCTTTGTCTTTGAAATGGAGATGAGCACCGCCCCCTAGAGTCGGGAAGGACTAGCACATATGTGCAAGGGGAACCTTTACTTTTACCTTTATTGTTGGGCCCCAATTCATGCACGGTAGCTCTAGCATGCTGTAGTAAAAATAATGCTGGGTTTTGGCAGAACTCGTCACATGCTTCTTGATGAAAGAATCTTATTTTGGTCTAAGTCTCCATGCCTTCAGCCAGACTTCATTAGGAGCAATACCAGCCTTTTTTAATTCTTTCATTCAGTCTGCCTGCTTCCTAATTCGGTTTTGGCTTGTTATCCCCCAGCTCTGGTGCAACTGAAGGAAAAGTCCCCAGGACGTTGTATTGGATTTTCAAACTCCATTTCACCTATATGTCTGCCTGGTTCCTTGGAGACAGCTGACAGCAATGGATCCTGCCAAATTGTAGGATGGGGACATATGTATGAAGGTAAGGAGGCAATGCTAAACAGATAACAGATAATTATAAGCCAGACTTGAGGATGGCCTGATTGATATCAAGCGTCATCCATTCATTAACTTTGTTAGAGGAAAAGTATGTTTCCTCATTTTGTCTCCAGCCCCTTATAACCTGCTTGATGAGCCTATGTAACCCAATATTGTGCTCCCAGATGCAGAGCCAGATATAACGGTACAGATGAACACAAGGGCCATAGCCTTCTTGTACTTGCGTTTTCCAGTAATTGGCATCCAGATGCAACTTGCTTTTGATTTAATATTAGACAAGGCGTTTAGCCATTAGTTTTATGGAAGCAGAACAAGATAGGGCTTACAGAATGCAATTTACAGAATGGTTTTTCCAATCTTAAACTATACCAGTACAATGACTCATTGAAACTTGCTGGTTTTCTTCTGAGATATTTGATTACAGGTCTAGCACACAATGTCCTTAAAACAGTTTCCCCCTCTGATATTCCCTAGAAAACAAGTCCAATTTTGCTGGTTAACAAGTGTAGAAATACTAGATTGACACATCCAGAGAACACGCTGTCAAAGAAAGGTGCTTTAAAAAGCAGCAGTAATTTCCTTTACTGTCTGGTTAGTAAAAACATTCCCTGCAGAACTAAACTAAATTCTCCTTACAGGAGCGGTGGTTTGAAGCTGTCAGCAGTCATATGTTTTTGCAATGGCCATATGGTAAATGAAGTTGGCAGGGTCGAGCTGACTTAGAGAGGATCATTCCCCCACCCCCACCCCAGTGATGGATCCTGTTACTCAACACTTTCTAGGAGAACTTCCGTGCAGTTTTCATTTTTCAGTCTCCTGCGAGTGTTTTCACGTGTTTTGTTTTGATTACTTTCACTCCTGGAGATTTCAGAATTCTGAGAACAGGCCGAGAATGCCAAGAGCCATTTAGCTCTCTTTCTTATCAACCAATAGGGAAAAAAAGCAAAAACCATCCTTCTGTCCATGCCTCGCCTTCTCTGAATTACAGCAGTTCCTGGAGTAACAAAATTCCCCTTTGTCAGAGGTCATAGCTAGCTTTGTAGGTTGTCTGTGTGCTAAGTTTGGTTGAAACTTGGTGGGTGGGGCAATGAAGGGCAATGAAATGCCTCTGCCTGAAGGGGGTAGGTCTTTGTTATATAGAATAGACTGGCTCAGGCCTTAATGGCTCATTTACAAACAGGTATTAAGAGTGAGTCTGTTTCCTGCCTAAAAACATCTTTCTCCATGCCTCCTGCCTTTTTAATATTTCCTAGGATATTCCATTCTTCTAAGAGAGGGGTGGGTGCTAACTTCCTACAGGTAAAGAAAAAGCAGGCTGGCCACCCAGATGTTCCCCTTCCTTCTTTTCTAGATAGATTTAAATTGAAAACTGTGATGATGGCATACTGCAAATTTGCACCCAGGCGTTTTCCTTAGCTGCTTCATCTATGACCAATTTCGTTGAATTTAAGTACAATGACAATAAAGATTATACTTATGAGTATAAGTTTCACTAAAGAGCCTCTGTACATATGTACATGTGTGTTTGGCAGAGAATAATGGTTCATTTGAGCCCAGAAGCTGGAAGACATGGTGAGACAGGACTTTAGTGCATCCTGTTTAAAAGAAGCAAGGAATGTCAAACAGGGTCATTTTTACAGAAAGTGTGAAGGAAAAACCCGACTAGAGAATTAAGACTGAACTTGCTAAAATATTGCTTATGAAACCTACCAGAGAGCTCTGAATTCAGGCCAGGAAAGCTAGTAAGGCAAGATTTCTGGTGAACAGCAAAACAGCCTAACTCCTAAAGGTAGAGGTAAAGATAAAAGTTCCCCTGCACATGCCTGCTAGTCATTCCTGACTCTAGGGGGTGGTGCTCATCTCCATTTCAAAGCTGAAAAGCCAGCACTGACTGAAGACGTCTCCATGGTCATGTGGCTGGCATGACTAAATGCCAAAGGGGCACAGAACGCTGTTACCTTCTCACCAAAGATGGTTCCTATTTTTCTACTTGCATTTTTTACATGCTTTTGAACTGCTATGTTGGCAAAAGCTGAGACAAGTAATGGGAGCTCACCCCGTTATGCGGTGCTAGGGATTTGAACTGCCGAACTGCCGACCTCCTGATCGACAAGCTCAGCACCTTAACCACTGAGCCACCGTTTCCGCTTTCTGCAAATAGTAAATGGGAAGATTTGGCCTTTGAGCTGCATTGCAGCCAGGCTACAAGAAAAGGGGGCGATCAAAGGGGACAACTTTGTGGAACACAAGTGTGTGGGTTCAGTACCAAAACTGAATAAATGCTACTAGTATGGGTGAGAGGTCCTGACAAAAACTGGAGCAAGGTCTCATGTGTGCCAATATGGTTCTTTCTTTGGCTTCCTCTTAGGAGCTGACAAATTCTCTGTATATCTGCAGGAGGCAGATGTGCCCATCATTCCCCGTGAGCAGTGCCGTTCCCCAGATGTACATGGGTCCCACATTACCCAACACATGCTATGTGCAGGATACCTGGAAGGAAGAATTGATGCATGCCAGGTAAACTGATTTGAAGTAAAGGAAGCTTGCAGAGAGGAGCCTTCTGGAAGTCTAGCCTTTGGGGTAGAACCTGTCAAGTGGGCCAGGAAGGGGGTATTATTGTGTGAACTTCCCATAGAGTTATATATTTGAAGCTCCTTTGCATCTCAGTTCAATCTCACCCTTGCACCCAGAATCAGGGATGGGTTCCTACCAGTTCTAACTTCTTCTATAGAAGAGGTTCCACAAATCTACAGTGCCATTTAGAACCGGTTCCAGATCCCTCCCCCCGCCTGTCCGCACATCATCAAGATGAAGAGTGAGAGGAGGAATTCTGGGAGTTGAAGTCCACAAGTCTTAAAGCTGTCAAGTTTGAACACCCCTGGGGTTTTTTTTTCTAAAGGGTTAAGGGTGCAAGGATCTTGTAACTTGACAGCTTTAAGACTTGCACACTTCAATGCCAGAGTTCCTGAGCCAACATTTTGGTTGCTAAGCAGGAACGTTTTTGAGTTTCACCACATTTTACAAGTTGGCCACGCCCACCCAGTCACATGGCTGGCAAGCCACTCCCATCCAGTCACATGGCTGGCAAGCCACTCCCACAAAGCAGGCCACACCTACAGAAGAGGTTCTAAAAAAATTTGAAACCCACCACTGCCCTGAATATACGTATGTACTTTTTTTTTTTTTACTTATTTATTAAATGTATATGCTGCCCATCACATGCGGTGGAGAGAATAGAATAAAATAGATTTGAAGGGGGAAAAAGATTCCATATTGTAACCTAGATTTCAAAGTCAGACTTTCTGTAGCACTCTCTAGCGCCAATAGGCTACCTTGCACTTCTCTCCGATGTTATTCTTCCTTTTGAAGTTCTCAGCTAAATCAACATATCAACAAAATTATACTTTGGAAGTTTGTGGCGATACCAAGAAATGCTTATCCCAATTCAGGTTCTTAATAGCTGCTTCAGACAAAACCTACATAATACAGAGAAGTGAAAAATGGACCTTTCTCCTGTAGTCAATTGAAATGTTATTCACCTACCTCTGAACTGGCACTAAATGCTAGAGCAGGGGGGTCAAAATGGATTTCTTCAAGGGCTGGATCAGCATTGTAGTTCTCCTCCATGGGCTGGGTGGGTGGGGGAGGGGGGAGAGACGGGACAGACGCTTCCTGAAGCACTTTGCTGGCCAAAAGGGGCACATGGCGGGCTGTTTTGGCTGGTAGAGTGCTGCAGGATGCCGTCCAGGTCAAAAACGGGGCATGGGGGGTGCATGTGTCATCTCCCCCATGCCCTGTTTTGGCTGCCAGAGGCACTGTGGGCTGGTCCTTTGCTATTTCCAAGCTGGCCCTGCACTCCAGATTTAACCATCCCACGGGCCATGTCCGACCCACGGGCCTTGAGTTTCACACCCCTGCTCTAAAGACATAAAATCTGCTCTCCTCACTGCTGAATTTTAACCTGAATGTCTTCTTAATGGGTAGTGCATTCTGATTATTTCACACTTTTAGGAATGCATGGTAGGATGAGCAATTGGCTTATCCCTCTAGCTTTGTGTTAATTTCCCTTTCTAAATGCCATTAATTGGTAGGAATCCTTGTCTTTACTTATCAGATGAGAAGATCTGAACCGGTTGAGTTTACCATTGGTTGAATCCGGGTATCTCTCCAAGTTTGCCAAGCCACTGACCTGTGTGGTCATGAGTGCTTTAATGAGTGATTCCCCCAGTAAATTGATTTGTTTCGCAGTGGTTTCAGTATTATTTTGTCCTGGCTCAGACACAATGGGGACCTGTTGATATTGTATGTAACCCATGTTGTCCAATGGCTTCCCTGATGATCTCTGAAAATTTCCAGCTTTGGAGGATTGTTTTTTTTGTTTGTTTGTTAGACTTCACTGGTTCAGGTCTTCGTGTACACTATGATAAGGATTCTTAGTAAATTGGAAAGCTGAGCTGACAGAGATGATCCATTGAGTTTTTGCTTCTGAGTGATTGTATAGGAAACCAGTGGTTGGAAGGATATCCATAATTCATTGTTGTGGTCGTATCATTTCATGATATAGTTTGAACAGAACTTTTTTATTTTTCTTTAAAAAAAAACCCAAATATGTCATCATTTGTCAATCATTAAGACATTGAAGTACAATTTTTTTTGTTGTGTGTACCCCTCCCTCCCTCCACCCCCCCACCCCCCCTCCTCCTTCCCCCCCCCGACTTCCCAGAACCCGTACACGGTATAGATTTTTAACTAACACAGTCTAAAATCTATTGAGAAAAAAGAAATAAAGAAATTAATGACATTCTAGATTGACCTTAGCTTCTTCTTACTGAACTGACTTTTAACAGTTTAAATCATTTCTGATCTTAAGCATAGGCTAACTGGAATTTCTTAGTCCCGTATTTATTTTGTATATAGTCAATCCATTTTTTCCAGTCTCGTTTATATCTCTCATTTGAATGATCTTTGAGATATGCCGATATTTTAGCCATTTCAGCTAAGTTTGTTACTTTCAATGTCCATTCTTGGATTGTAGGCAAGTCTTCCTTCTTCCAATATTGCGCCACCAACAGTCTTGCTGCAGTTATCAGGTGCAGAATCAAATTGGTCTCTACCACTGTAAAGTCAGTACATATACCTAGTAAAAATAACTGAGGACTAAACTTTATCCTTCTTTTAAAAACATTTTGCATGACCCACCATATTTTTATCCAAAATGCCTTAACCTTTTGGCAGGTCCACCATATATGATAGTATGTAGCATCGAGAGAACCACACCTCCAACATTTAGGCTGTACATTCGGATACATAGAAGCCAACTTTTTAGGATCTAAATGCCATCTATAGAGCATCTTGTAAAAATTTTCTCTCAGATTTTGAGCTTGTGTAAATTTCACATTTCTTACCCAGATTCTTTCCCATGTATCCAACATTATTGGTTCCTCAATATTTTGAGCCCATTTTATCATACAATCTTTAACTAATTCTGTTTCCGAATCCATCTGTATTAATACATTATATCCTCTTTATATGCATTAAGCTTTGATCTCTTATTTGTTTAAACAGATTATCCTCAACTTGAATAAAACCAATTTTTTGATCTATTTTCCACCTAGCCTGTAATTGCCCATACTGGAACCATGTTTGAACTACCTTCTCCTCTTTTAATACCTCTAAAGATTTTAATTGTAATACCCCCCTTTCCGAGGTAAGAAGCTGTCTGTAGGTAGTTCTGTCATGTTTTTGTGCTGTATTCATATTTTCAATTGCGTGTCTAGGAATTGCCCACATGGGTATCTTGTCATTTAATTTATATTGATATTTCTTCCAGACCCGCAATAAAGCATTTCTTAAAATATGACTTTTAAAGTTCTTATCCAATTTTTTGTTGAATAACAGGTAAGCATGCCAACCAAATACCAGATCGTGTCCCTCAATGTTCAATATTCTATCATTGGTTAAGTGAATCCAATCACTAATTACAGATAATGCCACTGCATCATAATATAGTTTTAAATTAGGTAGTTTCAATCCTCCTCTCTCACGTACATCTTGCATTATTTTCATCTTTACCCTCGGCTTCTTTCCTGCCCACACAAATTTGTTGATACCCTTCTGCCATTCTAAAAGGTTCGCATCTTTTTTAAGTATAGGTAACATTTGGAAGAGAAATAAAAATTTTGGTAAAATGTTCATTTTCACTGCCGCTATCCTACCCAGCAAAGATAAGTGCAATTTCTCCCATTTTTTCATCTCTGTCTGTATGCTATGCCAAAGTGGTTCATAATTATGCTTATATAATTTCCCATTTGAAGTTAAAATGTTAACTCCAAGATATTTGACTTTTTTAACTACCTCACATCCTAGCATCACTCCTAATTCTTCCTTTTGTTTAATATTCATATTTATAGCTAATATTTTGGTTTTTCCTAAGTTTATTTTAAAGCCCGACACTTTACCATATTGATTAATCATATTCATTAAAACCATACTGGATTCCTGTGGTTGTTCCAATATTATGACCAAATCATCCGCAAAAGCGCGGACTCTATATTCTTGCTGCCTAATCTTGATCCCTTTTAAACCATCCAAGCCCCGTATTTTATTCAACAATACTTCCAAAGTTATAATAAACAATAATGGGGACAAAGGACAGCCCTGTCTTGTACCTTTTCCAATTTGAAAAGAGTCTGTTAGACTTCCATTGACTATGATTTGTGCTGTTTGCTGTTGGTATATTGCTTTAATTGACTGTAAAAAATTATCTCCTATCTGCATTTTTTGCAGTATCTTCAACAGAAATTGCCAGTTAACTCGATCAAAGGCCTTCTCAGCATCCAAAAATATAAACGCAGCAGGGATCTGATTGTTCTTTCCCAAATATTCTAATGCATTAATAATTAATCTAACATTACTTTTCATCTGTCTCCCTTGTATAAAACCTGTTTTAAAACCTAATTTTTCCTGAGTAATCTAAGCGAGGCTCTTAACGCACAGACAATTAAAATGGAAGATAAGTTTAGAGATAATAGAGAGGTGGTAAAGCAGGAGAGAAAAGAGGAAATAAAAGAAATGAAAGAAGAAATTAAAAGTGAAATAAAAGGACTTAAACAGGAGCTGTATGAGAAATTTGATGCTAAGGTTGATAAAATTAGAGACGACATGCTGAGTCTTGTAACTGTATTAACAGAACATATTTCTGGAGTGGAAGATACTCTAGAGGTTCTTAATGATGCCAATGCTAATTTGACATTGAAAACAGAGGTGGTGGAACAAAAAGTGGAAAATGCTGAAAAAGAAATTATTATGATACAGTACCGACAAATGGAGTTCGCATTAAGAGTAAGGGGGCTGCGTGAGGAGAAACAGGAGAACCTGAAACAGATCCTATCGGAAGCTTTTGACCGCCTGATGGGAAGACCAGGGACCAATCAAGTCTGGCAAATTGACAAAGCTTACCGCGTTAACTCCTGGCTGGCAAAGCAGAAGCAGCTTCCTCGAGACATCGTTATATATTTTACTACAAGAGAGTTTAGAAATATGGTACTGCAAGCATCTTACAATACTAAGCTTCAAATTGGCGGTCAAGACCTGGCTGTTTTGAAAGAGATACCACCTCAAATGTTAAGAGCCAGGAGAGACTACGTTTTTTTGGTCGAAGAACTCAGAAATCGCCAGATACAGTATAGATGGGATGCACCATTTGGCATCATATTTACATTTGATAAGCAAAGGTACCGCCTCAACTCTGTATGGAAAGCCCGAGATTTTTATTATAATATATTGAAGGCCGGACACCCTGCACCATCTGGACCTAGAGAAAGACCACAAGAAGGACAGGATAGACAGCAAACTACACAACCACCAGACAAGATGGAGCATCTCTCTTCTCTAGAAGTGCAAGGTGCTATGGAACCAAGACCTAGCCGCATGACTACTAGACGTATGGAGAAACAAGCTAAAAAGCAACAGCATCAACAATCATCGGCCATCGATCAAGGATCTACAACAACAAATCTGGAAGTAATGGGAGGAGCTAGACCTAAGGTTAAACAGGCCGTGCAGGAAGCTCTAAAAATGCTTCAACCAACCAAAGATGACAACTAAGATTTTAACATGGAATGTCAACGGACTGAACTCTCCACAGAACAGGAAGAAAATATTTCATTATCTCAAACAGTTTAAGAACGATGTAATTTGTTTGCAAGAAACTCATATCAAGTCAACTGATCAAAAATATTTGATCAACTCAAAACTTGGTCAACATTTTGCAGCTTCTGCTATGGAAAAGAAGAATGGTATAGTTGTATACTTAAGAAAAGATATGAAAGCTGAATTAATAGAAGCAGATCCCTTCGGAAGATATATTGCTTTAGACTTAATCTTAGAAGGGAAAAAGACATTACTTTTGGGAATTTATGCTCCCAATCAATAGCAAGATAGATTCTATAGAAATCTTCATGCTAAACTAGTACAGTGGGACTATAGTTCCTGTATACTATTGGGTGACTGGAATGGAGTGATAGACACTAAGAGAGATAAGAAGATTTCCCGCCTAAATACCAAGATGCGAGCAAAGTTACCCAAATCTTTCTTTGACATTATGGATGATTTTGAATTGAGAGATATTTGGCGAGAAAGAAATGCAGAGGAATGTGACTTCACTTTCTTCTCGGACAGGCATCAATCCCTCTCAAGGATTGATTTTATCCTAACCACTAATGATTTGCTTTCTAGGGTCAAGAAAACAAAGATTGCAGCTAGGGTCCTTTCGGACCATAACCCAGTTTGGATGGAGTTGGGAAGGGTAGTGCAGGCAAGAAGGTCTTGGAGATTGAATGAAAACTTATTTAGATATGAAAAGTATATTAATGATTGTAAAAAATTACTATCTGAATATTTTGTTTTGAATATGAATAAGGGTACATCTATGGAATTTGTATGGGACGCAAGCAAAGCGTACATGAGAGGAGTTTTGATGAATATAAATAAAACACATAGAAATAAGCAAGGGTTAAAACGAACAGAACTGGAAGAGGAAATTAAGAGAAAAGAGCTGGAGTTAACAATGAACCCAGATGATACAAAGGTTAAGGAAGCTATTAACATATTAAAATCTCAATTTGACATGTTGATCTCTGACCAGGTGGCTACTAATCTATTATATGCAAAACACAATACTTTTTGTAATGCAAACAAACCTGGCAGATGGTTAGCTTATCAGATTAGGAAAAAAAGGAAAACTCGAAATATATCTAAACTGATTTACAGAGGGAAGGAGGTGTTTCAACAGGAAGAGATTCAAAAGGCTTTCTGGGAATTTTTTACAGAACTGTATAAAGGGGATAAAATTAATGGTTTAGACATAGACAAATATTTAGACAAAGAGAAAATACCTTCAGTTAGAGAAGAACACAGGCAAAAATTGAATCAACCAATAACCTCGGGGGAAATCCTGCAGGTAATTAAGCAATTAAAGTCAGGGAAAGCACCAGGTACAGATGGCTTGACAGCGGTTTACTATAAAAACTTACAGTTAGAAATGGTAGAACCTCTTAGAGAATTATTTAATATGATTCAAACGGAAGGTAAAGTCCCTCCATCTTGGAAGACAGCGTTTATATCTTTGATACCCAAAGAAGATCAAGATACTACTCAACCCAAAAATTATAGACCTATTTCATTACTGAATGTAGATTATAAAATTTTTACTAAAATATTAGCAAATAGGTTAATGTTGGTCACTCAACAATTGATACATACGGATTTCATGATATAGTTTGGATGGATTGCTACTCCTCTCTATACCAGTTAGGATGTCTTGCCCCAAAAGACTTCAAGAATCAAAATGATTCTGAATGTTTTGGGGTTTTCCAATGGATATGATTAGTGTCACCCATTGTAGTACTCTTTTAGCTTAATATTACTAACCATGTTGCATAGAATAAAGAAGTTTATTATTAAATTATATTTCCACATTTGTAACGTCTCTGTTTATGAAGAGCTTTGGACACTGTAGCAAAAAAAGATGATCTTATATTCTTGGAAGAATGTGTGTGTACTATAAAAGTATGAATGGTAAATATGGACCTAATATTTCATTTGCTGAAGCATATGCACCAATGTTTATATTATCCTGTTTTATGAATTATTTCTCCCTACTTTTAGTAAACCTATCTGATTTGTCTTGTAGAAATGAAGAGGTATGGGATTATTGCATGCCTGCTGTTTTGGGATTTCGCTTCAGTGAAATCAGGCACCCTTTTATGGTTTTCTGGGGACATAAGAAAAGAGCCCGCTTACGAACAAGCACTGCGGCCACTTTGTAGGGAAGACAGGGTTCAAACCAGCCCTGTTTTCAAAACAAAATTACTGCAACCAAAATCCCCACAGCCAGGAGCCACAAAATGGTAGTTTATTCTCAGGAAGTAAAGGGCCTGGAGCAGGCTACTACTACGGCAGATGGATTGGCCACCCCGACCAATTTCATTAAGGAAAGCTGAAGAGGCAATACATTTGATGCTGCCCTTTGCTGATCTATCTTTCTCCCCTTCTGCGTTTTAGGGAGATTCTGGTGGGCCCCTGGTATGTGAAGAGCGAGGCAAGGCCACCATCCGTGGCATTGTCAGCTGGAGCACAGGCTGTGCCCAAAGGAACAAACCTGGGGTTTACACCAATGTCGCTCGCTACCTCAGCTGGATTCAGAGCAACATGCATTAGGCAAGCCAGAGGGTGGAAAGCCAGTGAAATTGAAATCATGGGCCATGCAGCAGCTCTCCCCATGAGCTTGAACATCTTCTTCTCTCTTATTGTATGTGCAGTTCCCTAGGCTAGATGCTGAACATTACAGAATCGGAGGATACCAGTTGTGTGGGTTGTTTTGGGGGACAATAAACCATCCTGCACCAAATATTGAGACTCCATGTTGTAGTCTGAAAAAAATCTTTACTGAGACAATGGGAGGCCCACGGCTTCAGTTCGATGGCTCCCTCCTCTCTGCTAGGAAGGCTATAAATGCCAGGAAAAAAAGGGGGGGGCTGCCTGCACTGTTTCCTGAAGCCTCACATTTGTTCTCCATGCCAAATACACCTCAGCAACAGGCATCTCTTTGGTATCATTCTTGAGGAGATTTTGAAAAGGTAGGTTTTTCCTCCAACGGAAAGAACCACGAAAGCTGGAGTTCAGCTAAATGAAGTCCTTGAATACTGAACACAGAACTCACAGTAGAAGAACATTTTCACACAGGCATATCAAAATTATGAATCCATTTTGTGTTTTCAGCAAAATATGCTTGTGGAGCTAGGGGGAAGGAAGATTTTTTTTCAACAGAGGTTATTAATCTCCATAGACTCTGAACAGCAGAGGGCACCCCATGTCCACATTAACTCAGAACCATGGAGGGCAAATTTGCTCTGGCCCGGATGAGAAACTTCTCAAAAGCAGGCTTTGACCTAAAACTACGGTAAGTCTTGTGTTTGGCAAAGACCATGTAGGGTTATGAGCTTGTTGTTTTCAAGTAACTGAGAGCGGTCACAAAGAACATGGTTGGTTCTCTGTCCAGAGAGCAGGAAAAGATGACACAATGGAAATAAATGGCAAGAAAACGAAAGAATGAACAAACATTTTATTACAGTCGTAAAAGTTAAAACAACCAAATGCAATACGAGAATGCAGAAAAATCTGATAAATTAAGTAAATTACTTAGCACTCTTATTTGGGATCAACATAGCCAGACCTTATGGCTTGGACAAAGAATTTAGCAAATGTATAAGTAATTTTGGAATACTTATTTTTAAAGGAAAAAAAAATCTAAATACCATTGGTCTGGAGGGAGCCTTATCTTTTAAGGATTAGTTGGGAGCATAAGTCTCAAAAACTCAGAAAGCCATGTTCAAAGAATACATATTTTCGGAGGTCTGTGGGTAAGACAACAATCTAGCCGAACACTGGAAGAAACTTCCTATACTGTGTGACTTTTGAACAGGCAGACATGAATGGCACTAGGCTCTCCTTGTTTGGAGATATTTAGAGCAAGACCAGAGGGTCAAGTATGCAATTATTTGTCTGCAGAAAGCACAACACAGGGAAACTGGGGGTACAGACAAATTCCACTCCTAATGATCCTGTGCTCCAGTGTCTTAGAAAGAACTTAACGGATTTAGTATAATGATATCCATTAATCATCACTGTGTGTGATCCGTCAATAAGCTTAGAATCTTATTACCTGCCAGTCAAATGTCTGTGCAAGGTAACTAGATAAATTACTATATAAATTAGATGTTTGGATTAGATTATCTTCAAGATCAATCCATCTCTACAGGTGTTTTCCATCACTAAGTGAAGCAATTGCTAAGTAGGAAATCATATGATTGCTTTCCTTTTCCTCACTCCTCTACCTTTTGGAATGCTCACCTCAGCTCTGGAATAATTATCAAGGAGGATATTTCTGTTTATATTCACATTCAATGGAGAGAAAGGGATTGCAAAAGAGTAAGCAGGCACACAGTGAGGAATGCATATTGAAAGCAATGTAGTGGCATTGTCAGCTGGGAGCCTCAAGTTTACTCCGCAAACAGCTCTGTTTGTGTGCCTGTTTATTCTCTTATAATCCTTTCCTTTCCAATTTCTGTAAGGGGTTAGGGGAGAAGAACAAAACAGGTCAGACACAATATAATGCACACTGGTTGAAATAACAACCACTTGACTGAAGGATGCTGCAATGCAAAGGTCAAAAAGTTATATCTTCAGTACTATAATTAACTTCCAACAATCCCTGAACAAGGCAAATGGTAAGTGAGAATTATTTGTAGCGTTAAGCGCCAGAAAATTCATAAGATCCAGGCAGTTCAAATGGATATAAAGATTTATTGCAAACTTAAGCTCTCAACATTAATCTGAACTACTAACAGTAGTTCAAACTGAGATAAGAGTCAATGAAATTCAAGGTGGGCTAGACTTAGTTCTCTTGCGGATGTGAAGGGACTCATGACTAATGATGAGTTTGACCATTCCCTCAGGCTCAGCCTGGTCATCTCCTACAGTATTATTATTACATGATGTACATGATTATAATTGGTGGGAAGAATATAAGTGAAAAATCGGAAAGTGGTACCCAGAACAGCAAACAGGGATTCTCCTGATTTTATAAGATGTTTACATTGAATCACTGATGGGTTGTCAATTTTTTTACTACTGGTTTGGGCGCGCTCGTGTGATGCTTCTGCGCATGCGCAGAAGCATCCAGGTGGGTAGGTGGAGCCTCCTGAGTCCTGACACCGGTATTACCGGTTTGCCCGATCTGGGCCGAACCAGGAGCAACCCACCTCTGCATTGATTTCTCCTGAAATGATAAGCAAATAATAAATCAAATTTGTCAGCATTCATTGATCAAGAAAATCCATAGCTTAGAAGATCCATATTGTACATAATAAAAGTAGCAGAAAGTGGCACATCTACAACTGTAGTAGCTCAATGTGTGTAGATGCAGGTGGTGATTTATGATTTGCTGCTTATTCAACAGAGATCTCATGTAAAATAATGTGAAGGTTCGTGTTTGTTTTGAGTTGTACCCAAAACATTCGGAACTACAATAGCATTTTG